>NC_134207.1:49424088-50742659 GCF_965140235.1 Caretta caretta
TCTCTACCTTGGACTTAACCAAGGGGTACTGGCAGGTACCGCTATATGAATCTGCCAAGGAAATGTCTCCCCCCCCCCCCAAAATATCCCCCCAAGCACCACATGCTTCACCACACATCGGGCTTTATGAATTTAATGTACTCCCTTTCGGGCTGCAGAATGCACCCGCCACCTTCCAAAGACTAGTAGATGGTCTCCTAGCAAGATTGGGAGAATATGCAGTCGCCTACTTTGACGATGTGGCCATATTTTCGGATTCCTGGGCAGAACACCTGGAACATCTACAAAAAGTCGTCCAGCACATAAGGGAGGCAGGACTAACTGTTAAGGCTAAGAAGTGTCAAATAGGCCTAAACAGAGTGACTTACTTTGGACACCAGGTGGGTCAAGGAACTATCAACCCCCTACAGGCCAAAGTGGATGCTAGCCAAAAGTGGCCTGTCCCAAACTCAAAAAAACAGGTCCGATCCTTCTTAGGCTTGGCCGGATATTACAGGTGATTTGTACTGCAATACAGCCAGATCGCCACCCCACTGACAGACCTAACCAAAAAGAAACAGCCAAATGCCATTCAGTGGACCGAAGAGTATCAGAAGGCCTTTAACCAGCTTAAAGCGACACTTATGTCTGACCCTGTGCTAAGGGCCCCAGACTTTGACAAACCGTTCCTAGTAACCACAGATGCGTCCAAGCGTGGTGTGGGAGCAGTTTTAATGCAGGAAGGACTGGATCAAGAATTCCATCCTGTCGTGTTTCTTAGCAAGAAGCTGTCTGAGAGGGAAAGCAACTGGTCAGTCAGTGAAAAAGAATGTTATGCCATTGTCTATGTTCTGGAAAAGCTACGCCCATATGTTTGGGGACGGTGTTTCCACCTACAAACCGACCATGCTGCGCTACAGTGGCTTCATACCACCACGGGAAATAACAAAAAACTTCTTCGGTGGAGTTTAGCTCTCCATGATTTTGATTTCGACATCCAACACATCTCAGGAGCTTCTAACAAAGTGGCTGATGCACTCCCCTGTGAAAGCTTCCCAGAATCAACTGGTTAAAATAATCCTTGAGATGTGAAAAATATTGTTAGTCTTTATATACTTGATAGTCTATTTAGAGGTGCATGTGGTGCTTGGGGGGATATTGGGGGGGGGGGCGGGGGGAGACGTTTCCAAGTGGGCACTTCCCCTGTTCTTTGTGTAACACTTTGGTGGGAGCAGCTCTTAACCTAAGCTGGTAAGAATAAGTTTAGGGAGTCTTTCATGCAGGTCCCCACATCTGTACCCTAGAGTTCAGAGTGGGGAAGGAACCTTGACAGATCCCCTATTGCCCAAACCCCATTAAAAGTAGTGAGGAGTAGTTTGGGCAAACAGTGCAGTGTCAGGCCCTAGAATTAGGTAAGCAATTATTCCTATCTATACACTGCATCAGGTCCAGAATGAATAAAACTTGATTTTTTTAAAATAAGATTTTTTAAATTTAAATTAACACATTTGGTTTAAAAATAAACCTATTTAAAATTAATTTTGAAATTATGACAACTGTTAAGGCCTAAACATATAATCTAAAATAGTTTAAATAAAATTATAAAAAATGTATTAAGCATTACATATTTCTGATGCTTTAAAGAAAGTAAAAATCACTGAACTGGTGGAAGTCACTAGCTAAGCCTCAGGAACTGGAGTTTGTTGAAGTGCAGAGCCAGCTTTTGACGGCAGTGGCCTCTTCTGCAAGTGCCTAGAGAATTTTTCTCATTTCAATTTATTCAGCTAGTTCAGTTCAATGACAAGTTAATTCAAAATTTAAAAAAATAAGTGAGTTGAAAAATGCAGGAAAGTGTGTTTTTACCTTCCAATCTATGAATAAAATAAAACTACATGTGAGAGGATGAGATCTACAAGTTCTAAAATCTTGACGGACCTGGTGACCAGAAACAGTTAAATTCACTAACTCCAGATAATACTTTTGTTTAATAAATTGGTTACTTGTAATTGCAAGATGTTTTATAAACATTTTTCTTCTGTATCCAGCATACTTATGGTCATTTTATTTAACTAAAAAATTAAAAATATTGTTAATGGATTTTTAATTGAATTCTAAATTCGATCCACAGAGCTTGACGCAAATAAAACAAATATTAATCATATCATAAGAAATGACTCATTCACCATTTTCTAACATACTAAAATGAATTAAGAATCTGAATAAATATGTTAAGGTATAGAATTGCTTTAATAAATGTGTATAGATGTGGTCTCTCTGCTACATAGCACATTGTCCTGGTCAGCACAAAGTACCAAATTTAGAATAGAGGTTACAAATCAACATGCTTTAAAGGTTACCAACCAACAGTAATCCACTTTTAAAGAAAATAACTAAAAAGTGTAAAAAACCAAAATAGAATATTTAAATCAATGGTTTCCTACTTGCCGATTAAAATTGCACTTAAAGTCAGTGATTTTAAGTCAACCCATCCTGCTCACATTTCAGTTTTCATATCTAATGTGCTTGTGATGAGACGAATCGTCAGTCCCCTGGATCTACAGGTTTTCACCTTTGATTTATGTTTCAGATACTAGCAGCTGGCAAAGACAGGAGGCAGGAGTTAAATATGGAGGCAGGAGTTAAAGCCTTTCAACTGCACTTAAAGCAATAACCCTTACAAATGAGCTCTACAATGACATCAGAAGTTAGAATGGCTACAAGATATATCTGCACAGATATCCAAAAGAAGGTCTGAATCTTATCCTTTTTAAAGGGAAGTGGTAGAATCAGTTCATGCACCCAACATCGTGTGAGAAACACAATAACCAAAAAAAAAAAAAAAACAGTGAAGTTTAAAAAGTGTTAGGGATAAAACTGGAAAAAAGGAAATCTAATCTTAACTATGTGGTATGAAACAGCAGAATGAAAGTTTAGAAAAGACCGATTGAAAAGTGCAATCTTATTCCTGGTTATGAACCCTAATTATGCAAATGTTCCTGCACATGAGTGACTTTATACACATGAATAACCCCATTGAATTAAATGGACACAGTGTATTCATGCCATCTGCTGTGCTCAGAGTAAATTAGCATCATCATTTGCAATTCAGAAAAACAAAGTTTATCCCTTTCCTTAAGATGTATGCAACTAGTGCCAGTCAAACTTCTTTTGACACAAACTTGCTAAGATTGAGTTTTTGTTAATAGACTAGAACTATCAACTAGTGGGGATTTGTTTATTCTTCCAGTTTATAAAAATGCACCTCTAAGCAGAGGCAGCAGAACCAGAGGGAATTTTTGGGGGGAGGGCTAGCACCTCCACAACATAAAATTTGTGTTGGCTCCACCTCCCACAAACTCCTGCACATGCTGGATGTGTGTGTGTGTTGGCGAGAGTGGGACACAGAGGGGTGAAGCAGCTGCCTTAGGGACCAGAATTAGGCCAAGGAGTAGATAACAGGACCTGGAGCAAGAAGGAATCCTCTAGACCCTCCTGCCCACCCTTATCCTCCCCTGAGTCTAAGTATCTCCCCTCATACCCCCTCCTATCCATCCACCTGCCTATTTGCAGGGAGCTTCCTCCCTGTCTTTATGCACAAAGAATCACAAAGATGTAGGATTGGAAGGGACCTTGACAGGTCATCCTCCCACACAGAGAGAACCAAGTAAATCTAGACCATCTATGACAGATGTTTGTCTAACCTGTTCTTAAAACTTCTGATGACAGGAATATCCACAACCTCCCTTGGAAACCTATTCCAGAGCTTAACTATCCTTATAGTTAGTACGTTTTTTCTTAATGTCTAACCTAAATCTCCTTACTGCACATTAAGACCATTACTTCTTGTCCTAGGTTTGTGGGACCACCCTTTTTATAACAGTCCTTAACATATTTGAAGACTTTTATCAGGTTCCCCACTCAGTATTCGTATCTCAGGATTAAACATCTCTGGTTTTTTAACCTTTGGTCATAGGTTCTCTAAACCTTTTATCATTTTTGTTCTTCTCCTCTGAACTCTCTCCAATTTGTCCATGTAAAAAAGTGCACTCACCTCTAAGGTGCTCCCTGGTGGCTTGGTCTGGCATAGCAGGCTCTTTTCACATATGACACATCCTGCTGACTGCTACTCTGGCCCAGTGGTTCTCTCTCTTCTTGTAACTCAGCCCTCCGTCCAGGTCACAGTTTAATCCCACCACTTTTGGTGTCACAAAGGCCAACAAATGAGTCCCAAAATCCTTACAAAAAAGGTCTTCAGCCCTAAGTCAGGGCACCAGGATCCTCACTCCCTTCTCTCAGGACTTTCTCATTCTGGTCCCTACTCAGGGCCTTACACCTCATACCAGGGGCTGCTAAGGCAACCCAGGCCCTCCCACTCCAATGGGTTCCTGTCCAGGGATGCCAGTACAGGCAATTGAGGTTTACGCCACAAGAATTCTTGTTGCCACATCACAGGACTTCTTCCTACCCAGCTTTTCCCAGGCCTTCTCCACTCACAACCTCTCTAGGTTCACCCTTCTTTTAGATCCAGTACTCTCAGGGCCCTCTCCTGTAATCCCCCAACAAAATCCCAAACCAACAAGTACAAACTTCTGCCCCCTTGGGGCTTGACCTTTCATCTCTCTCTACTTTCTCCTACTCTACTCACCAGTTAAATGCCTCCTAAGGGTCTTTGCCAGGGCACACCCCCAGATTATACTCCACTCCAGTGAATGCTCTGTGTCTCTCCTATCTGCTTGCCAGTCTTGTCTACTCAGACAAGGATCTCAGGGTTTACTCTCCCCTGAGCTTCCTCCTTGACCCTCCCAGTCTCTTCACTCTCTAGTCCTACAGTCCCTTTCTGTCTTTTCTGCAGTCCCCTTCTGCTCCAAACTTCTCCAGTTTAAATTAATCACCCAGCTCCTCTCCCAGCTTGGACTCATCTTTAATTAAGCCTGGCCCACTCTTCAGGTGCAGCCAGGTAGCATAATTGACTCTCAGGACCACATTAACACTTTCAGAGACTGTGGGGTACACACCTTATCACAATTCACATCTTTCTTAAAGTGTGTTACCCAAAACTGAACACAGGACTCCAGCTGAAGCATCACCATTGCCAAGTATACTGGGACAATTACTGCCCAGGTCTTACAACACTACTCTTAATAAACTCCAGAATGATATTTGTCATTTTTGCAAGTCCATCACATTTTTGACTCATTTTCAACTTGTGATCCACTATAACCCCAAGTATCGGAGGGTCAGCCATGTTAGTCTGTATCCACAAAAACAACAAGGAGTCTGGTGGCACCTTAAAGACTAACAGATTTATTTGGGCAGAAGTTTTTGTGGGTAAAAAACCACTTCTTCAGATGCACGGCTATAACCCCAAGGTCCTTTTCTGCAGTACCAATGCCTAGCCAGTTGTTCCCTGTTTTTTAATTTCTGCATTTGCTTTTTCCTTCCCAAACATGGTACCTTGCACTTGTCTTTACTGAATTTCATCTTACTGAATTCAGACCAATTCTCCAATTTGTCTTTATTGAATTTTATCATGTTTTCAGACTAAGTTTCCAATTTATCAAGGTCATTTTGAATTCTAATTCTGTCCTTGAAATCCCTCCCAGCTTGGTGTCATCCACACATTTTATAAGTGTACTCTCTACTCCATCATCCAAGCCATTAATAAAAATACTGAGTAGTATCTGACCCAGAGTACACTCTGGCAGGACCCCACAAGTTACATCCTCCCAGTCGGACAGCAAACCATTGATAACTACTTGTTGAATACAGTTTTTCATGTCCATGAACTACAAAATTCAATAAGATCAGATACTGCTAATATCAAAACTAGTGACCAACTCTGCTATGTTCCCTGAATGCTGAAAAACACAGGCACTGCGGGTAAAATTCAACCAAATAGCACATAAAAGTTTTGTTTTTTTACAGGGCCAACTGTATGCTAGTGTATTTAATCACAGTACTGCGGCTCTGAGGGTATGGCGGGTATGGGAGGGAAATAAACTAGAGCTGAGCTAATAATTGATTGGTTTGGTTTGGTGGCTGAACTGAACACTCTGGGGGAAAAATTGCTTCATTTTGAACTGAAACTGAATGTTCTCAGTCTTTTCTTACCAAAATGCAAAACCCCAATTTTTTTCATGCAGATCAAACAAAACATTTAGAATGATAATTTGAAACACCATTTCATTTCAGAAATATCCATCTGAAATTACTTTACATTGAAAAATGTCAGTTCAAAACTGAATACTGAAACGAAACAAAACATTAAGACATTTCCAAATCTTTTTTCCAGTTTTGTTACCTGAATTCATGAACTGTTTCGGTGCTCTGAAAAATGCATTTTTTGGCAAATTTATTATTCATTGCTTTACTATTCTACTCAGTTCTTTCAGTCTGGACTAAATTTTGACCAGTCCATCCCATACAAACTGGGTGTTTGATTGGCTTTTATTACTGATAAATGACACTGAGGTTATAGTAAGTATTATTTGTCTTAAAGAAGTAATCCTGCATCATTTCAGGCTGCGTCTTGGTTCCTTATCTCACATGTAAGCCTCTGCACATGGAGAGGAATGCAAGTGAATTTGACAAGGGCAAGGCTCTTCCTTTACATTTGTTTAAAGTGTCAAAACACAAGAGACTGCCCTGTGCACCACAGATCCATCTTTTAAGGGAAGATCAGCATAGCTGGATATACGGCATCCTGGTATAGACCACTGAAAGGCTATGTATATTTGGCATTTCTGCCTTTGCAACAGAAAACACACTGGCCTTAAACAGTGATGGTTTAACCCTTTTTATTGATAGGGGTTAAGAGTTTCAATTTTGATCCCCTTCCCCAAAAGGCCACGGCATGTAAAGGCAGGAAGTACAAACTTACTAAGTCATGAGTGTTACTTTCAGCAAATGAATAAACATTGTGTATTCAGCGATCCATTGTTTACAAGTTATGTGACAGCATTCAGAAGGCCACAGCAAAATGCATGACTGAGCCAAATTCAGTTGAATCAAAATGTTAGAATTGTCACAGTGCTCGGGATACAAGAAAGAAAGGAAGGAGGGTTGCACAGCTCATTTGAGAGATGATATAGCCATGAATCATAAGCTGAATGTTGCTCATAATATAACAATACATGCCCACTGCAGAGCTGCAATGGAAGCCAAAGCCATCACACTTGAGGAAGCTTCTGCCAGGAATGACATACCCTTCTCTATAAACATTCGCACAATCTCACTGCTGACGAGAAAGGTCATTCACTTAAAATGGTCTACTCCAGTTCTGGTCAGATAATCAATATAGAAGCAAAGTGCATGGTGTACTGGAGTGAAAATTTCAGCCAACTGCTAATGGTACCCCAAATTTCTTTGGACCCTGACATTAAGGTCACTGCTAAGTTGACCTACTCTGCCCAAAATGATCCTTTCTTCACAATATCATGAATTAAATAAAGACAGATTCATGTTATTCCTATGAGACTTTCTTGGCTCATGCTGGCTTGTTCCACCCTAACATTGTTGAATGTTTCCTTGTTATAGTGAATTGCACAACTACACAGATGCATAATAGTGCATCTAAATGGATGCTAACAAAGTGAAAATATATCCTGCACTGTTCTATTACCCCTGCAGGTATGGGGTGTGAGGACAGAAAAAGGCATTTTGCATTAGCACTAATAATGGAAGTTCCGGTCCTATTGGTTCCAAGAGACGTAATTAGCACAGACCAACCAGCTTTTCTTCAGGCTCATTGGAATCTATTACCTGACTTGACTTCCACCTCACAGACTACTGAATACCATTCTATGTCCTCAGGACTTCCACTTCACAGGACTACTGAATATCATTCTAAGTCCTCAGGGCAATGAAGCTGCTAATTCCATTCTTAAACTTTCAGGTTATTGTGCTGCAAAGTACAGAGGTGAAGTAATGAATAAGAGGAAATTTCAAAGTGACCCAACTGTACTATGTGTTTCCTTGCAGGAAACTAGAGTTCATGTACATTATTAGAAATGAACCAGATCAGTTCAGAAAAGTTCAGGAAGAATACTTCTTAATATATGAGTTAGGTAGGATCAAGGATAGTACACGTCCAAACGAGAAGTAAATGTTATTAGGAATGAGGATTTTCTTGGAAGCAGAGGTCCCCAAATGATATCAGTGTGGGGCAAGTACCAATTAGTGATGCCCTGATGAAGTACCACATCTTTGAGATGCTATCGGGAGTCATAAAGATACATGTCTGTATCTTCCAGTTCAAGCAAATAGCTAAATGGGTTGGGTACTACAGTCTTCATCCATTTCTAAGTTATACAGAAATGTTGTGAGGGGTTGTACCAGGCTTTTGCTACCCTCTGCTGGAGGCCATGCCCAAAGGAGAAAGTATTCTTTTGGGGAAAATAATGGCAGAGAAGTTAGATCTCCAGGAACTTCTTAGGGAGGCCATCCAGCATCAGCCATGGAGGGAACCAATGAGAACTGATCCTCCATCAGCTGGAAGGACTGGGAGCAGACAAAAGCCAATCAGGCCTGATGGCACTGTAAACTGGCTTGGCTACTTCATCCAAGAGGCAATTCTGTCTGAAGCTGGAGGAATTATCTTTCCTGTCTTAACTCCAAAAGCCAGCTTGTTCAGCCAAAGCCTATTTTTGTTTACTTTGTGGAATGTAAAGCCCAGATGGCCACCTCGAGTTGAATATCAATTTGACTGATGTAAAATTACAAAGAGTTTGCTTGTGAGTTGCTCCAGTGGCTCACATGAACCCATAACAAATGTGTTATGGACATTACCAAGTCTTCCTGTTAAATTTGTGTCTGTTATTTTTCCTGTCACCCAACATTAGAAATAAAACCAAAACCAGGATCTCTTATTTAAGAGTATTTATTTGTGTTGGTTGTCCTCAGACAGAAGTGGTGCTGTTACTTTAATTGCAGTCATGCAGTCCTGTTTCATTGCTTTTGCTACCATAAGATGAGTCCAACAGCAAAGGAGGAGAACATAGCAGTCAATTGCTTTTAGATACTCAATTAAATTCTGGTCTCAGATACTTGCACACAAATGTCAGTGACATCAGGCTCAAATGCATATATGCATGAGGATAAAATTTGGCCTTGAGACATATAAGTAAAATGTTATAGTATTAAAAATGGAAGTGAAATAACACTTAGGATGCTACAGGGCTTTCTACAGAATCTATCCAGTTTCATCCATCAAGAAGGCCTACAAATTCTCTACTCTTAGTTTGATCTAACACCTGGATTTCAATTTTCAAAATAAAATTGTACAATATTAACCTTTCAGTTTGTTAAAATCTTAACTTGCTTTAATTATCTATGGGAATTTATTGTGAGTCTTTGTACTCTCAACAGTTCTATATGAATACAAAGGCCAAAACTCTGCCCTCAGTTACACACAGGAGTTCCCACTGGATTATATTAGTACAACTGATAATAGAATTTGACCATATTGCCCATTTTAAATTCAGATGACATTGTTTCTTAGTTGGAAACCTCTATGGTCTTGAAAAAGGTGAGCACTAAAGAACATAAGGATAGTGGGAAAATGCCTTTTCTAGCCATTGGTAATTATACCATTTTTCTCCCTTAGAAATATCCATAAAAATACTACTGCTAAAGCTAACACAGTTGTTATTGAGATCCAAACACAGATTCCACATTTTCACGTTAAAGTTAGAGTTTGCCTCACGTAATTTTTGACCTCTCAAAATTAGATTAATTGATCCACGACATTTCATTACTCAGCATTTCAGAATCAGAAACAGATCTGCCTCCAGAGGAAGAGCAGTAGAGAGCACAAAGCTAACTAGGCTTTGAGATATAGGAATTTCCTCACTCGAAGACACCCAATTTTAGTACAGATTTTATTGGAAAGAGGCTTTCACCACCCTTCCTTTCACAGGCTGAGGAGGGCGCCAGTTATCCACCATTGGGCGAGCAGGTTCTGTCTCAGCATTGATGGAAAGGCTACGAAGCTTTGCCATCTGCAAGAAAGCAAAATTAAAATGTCAACATGGAATCCACTTAGGGGTAAATTCAGGGCGTAAGGCCTAGACCAACAAGCTGGGCCAACCACTGGGTGTTGGGGAGGAATCTCCCTACAAAGTCACAGAAGCCACTGCATGGAGACTACTGCAGCCTAATGGCTGGAATAGCCTCTGGGGATCCTTACACAGTCAATCTCTATAGCAGAGGATCCTCTGAGCATGCCTTGCCTCTTTATGTCCCATCTCCACACATCCTCACACTGAGGAGCTCTGTGGTGCGCAATGGATAGGCAGCCCTTGTGTGCCCCTTGTGCTGTAGAACTGCAGTGGAAATTACCCTTCATGATCAGGGAGGCAGAGTAAGAGTATAAAGGATGACAGAAATCACGGTGACAGCTTGCCTGCAGAGTATTTAGTTAATATTTTCAAAAGGCAGTGAAAAGTTCATCAGCTGGATTTTTAATCTGAGACATAATAACAAATGCATCATGGGCCTCATGGCTCACTGTATCCTGTGTTCAGAATGTAAGGCTGTCTTTTAAGCTGGCAAAAAAGCAAGAGTGGTTTAACAAGGTTTTGTTCCAATGAAGGAATGTAATTCTATTTTAGAGAACAGACGCATGTGTTTTGCATTCCATGAGAAATCTGCCCAGCCCAGCCTGTGCCACTTCCCACAGTTCCCATTGGCCAGGAACAGTGAACCGCGGCCACTGAGTACCTGCGGACGCTCAGGTAAACAAAGTGTCTCGCGAATTGCCAGGGGCTTACCCTGCACTAGCCGCGAACCAAGTTTGGGAACCATTTAATGGGATAAAATAGCCTGGGGACCCATTGCCTAGATACTACAGCAAAACTATATAAATATTGACTGTAGATAGATGGACAGACAGACAGATACAGTGGATAAATCCAGTTCCACGTCTGTATTCTCCAGCTCAGTCTTGCCGCCAGGCTCAATGTGATGGGGTGCAGGGAGCACTGGTTTGCAGAGTACTATGACATGCAAGGGGTGTGGACCACCTATGCAGGGGCCCCAAATCCTAGCCCCTCCCTTTCAGCACAAGAACTGCACCATTTTGTCCTAGCAATAGAGCTCTCAGCGGTTGCGAGGGATGTGTCAGGATTTGGTCCCTTGTGAGAAGCTCTTAGGGCTGGATTTTCCAACAAATCCTTTGCTTCAATAACAAGCTGAGGCACAGGCTATATCCTGCTGTGGTATAGTAGGAAGACCCGGTACTAGTGGCAGCAATATTGTGAAGTAGGATGCTGCCTCCTGCAATGCTTTGGATGGGTTAGGAGCAGGACCTTCAGCTTGTTTCTTTTCTGCTGAAAAAATTAAAAATCCAGGGTTAACCTCTCTTTCTGTGATGTCACAAGCTGCATTTTCCAAGTGCTCTTCAGGACTTGATAACGTTCTCTTGCTCTGCAGCCAGAGGGCCCTACTTCCAAAGGAACTCGCTCCTGCTGTACCTCCCACGCCACATTGGAGTGCACCAATGGGTGTTTGTATGTGCATTTTCTGTAAAGTTCCATGCATGCCAGGAGTGTTGTAGAAATAATATAATAACAAAGAGTGGACTGGGTAATGGCTCACAGCCTAATGCGTATGGAGTGAGCACATCTTTCCAGGTGCACCAGTTGCACACTGGACAATTCGGCCCTCAGTGTCCCAGCCATACAGAAGGAGAACAATCTTGGCCACTCTGTCAAAGGGATTAGCACTTACAACATTACTGTCAGCAAGTCTGAATGTTAGCAGGCTTCTAGGATTAGAGATCTTTAAGGGTCTGATCCTGTGAACTTCTCTCAGGTGATGGTCACTTATACTGTCAGCTCTTTGGGGCAGGGATTTTCATTTTGTTCAGTGTTAGTACTGCGCCCAGCACAGTGGGGCCTTGGTCCAAGACTGGGGCTCCTTGGCATGACTACAAATATTACTACTAATAATTCCGTCTGTAAAACAGCATAACCCCAAATAAGCAACAAAGCATGGCTACAAGTACTAATTATCCACGTTTTGAAATGATCAGACTCTCTGGATGAACCGATCAAGGTGCTCCCTTGCAGGTTACACACAGACCCTGCTGGCTACTGGGAGAACAATTAATGCCATGCCTAAAACCTGCTACTGGCACTATTTAGAAAGAAGAGCGTTGTCTGAATACAGCAGTGATCAGAAACACATCAGATGGAGCTGGATCAATGATTCAGCACATAGTTGTTGCATTCTAAATGAATTTCACACTAAGATCGACCCTTAAAGTGGGGGAAGAAGAGAAAGTTGATATTTTTATTGCTGATGCAACACAGAGCTGTTCACTAATAGCTATGCCTTCATCGGAGTTCCAAATAAATGTAATGTAAATACCTGAGTCAGTAATGAGGCTCTAACCAAACTTGTGTTGTTGAGCCAGGAAAGCTGACCAGAGCCAATTTGCATTTTGCATGCAAGGAGAAGCTCTCAAATATCTAATACCTTTATATTTTGGTATAAATAGGGAAAAATAGGGAAGTGACCTCCAGATCAGCTCTGTATTTGAATGAGCTATGAAAATGCAGCGATGAGCTATGTTAATATAGTCATGCAGGAGCTTATGTTAGCTTTAACCTTTGGGACTAAGGTTCAAGTCAGCCCCTCAGTTCTCGCAATCTCACTGTACTCCGCTTAGTCCATTTTTCGTATAATAAGCAGCCACAAAAGTATCAGGTCAGAATTTGGAAATCAAATTGTTGTGTGATATGCTAATACCAACCAGAATCTATATGCATTGTCAAAGATGCCGGCACTGGCTTATTTGTACCATATTAAAAAAGCACCTTGAGATTCTAGGATGAGAAGTTATACATATGTAAATACATATGTATAATCTAATACGTACCTGTGTAACATGTCACTCACTGACTCCTTGAATTTTCATTTTCCTATTTAGCTAGAGTCTTGAAATTTGGGACACTCATACATTGTGGACTGCTGAGTGTAGGAACAATCCTAGATTAGAAAACTGATCTTTAAACGTGAGATCACCAAAATGATCATTGGTCAATTTTATCAGATTTCTACTATTTAAGTGCTGGAGCAGGGGATGGAAATGTACAAATATATTTATTTCTCCTCAAAGACCATCATCTTGGGTATGAAGCCTTCAGCTCAGAGAAATGAAGGTCACCCAAAGTTACCACTTCTGTCTACTAAAATTTAGCCAAGAACATTTCCAGAAATGTACTTTTTACATAGAAATTAATGCAAGTTTTGCAATCACCTTTGTTACACACTGCCACCTAGAATGTGTGGGGCAGGTCACTGTTCTTTTGAAATTAGTATTTCAAATAAAATGGATTTTAGGGAAGAATCTTTTGAAATATTAAATAAAAACTAAATTAAAAGAACATTATGGCTGTAAAATGAATCCCTAAGAAATGCCAAACGTAAGGTCGCATTATGATACAGTTTTCAATTAGATGATCATAGGAACCCCTGCTTCATTCAGTGCATACTGCATGAGACATTGGTTGACTATTTATTATTAGTCTCACTCATCGTGCCTCATTCATTGCACTCCACAGTAAATTTTTTTTTTTTTACTCAGTCTTCATTCAAGTATAATTGGTGATTTTGCTCAAATTTTCAAAAGGAAAAAAAAATCAACACAAATAGACATCAGACCTGGGAAATTTTCTGCCTGAAAGATGGAAGTTAGAGGGAGTTATAGAGGTGGGCATTTCATGGAGATATTTTGAAATTGGTTTAGTTCAAATTTGGAATGAAAACCAAAAATTTAAAAATTCTCTGAGAAAGGGAATGGAGCACAGGCTCTGAGGCTGTCCCTTTGGGATGCTGCCCAGGGGCCACAGATCCTGAGGTGATCTATTTGTTGGGCTGTCCCAGAGCAGAGGACCCTGGGCTTTCGAGGAGCTGTGGGCTGCAAGCCAGGTCTTATCCCAGGCTCTCAGTTCCCAGTAAGGCCCTCTAGGCAGGCTACTGAGGAACTTGGCTCTCCAGCAGGTAGCCAGACAGGCTGCCAAAAAGCCAGGCAGGCAATCTGGCTGAAAACCAAGCAGGGTTTGAAACCTGTGAGGCAGGCAGGATTCCATGGGAACCCTGCCTGGGTTCTGTCAAAACTTCATCAAAATCAAACCGTCTCTGCCATTTGTTTAGATTTCAAAAAAATGGCAAATTCCAATAAAAAGTTTCATTGCATTTTTTCCAACCAGCTCTAACTGAAAAACCCCTTAGAATTTAAATGGTTTAAACATACATAACTATAACTTTTGTTACATGCATCAAACGTTCCGCTGATTTATCACACCACAGAAGTATCTAGGTTAGTGGCTTAAATTTTGATAAGCTTGGTGTATGAGCAGCGCAGGTTTTGGTTTTGCAAGGACAGAAGAATCCCATGCACTGCTCCAGACTAGGGACCCAGTGGCTAGGCAGCAGTTCCGCAGAAAAGGACCTAGGGGTTACAGTGGACGAGAAGCTGGATATGAGTCAACAGTGTGCCCTTTTTGCCAAGAAGGCTAACAGCATTTTGGGCTGTATAAGTAGGAGCGTTGCCAGCAGATGAGGGATGTGATCATTCCCCTCTATTTGGCATTGGTGAGGCCTCATCTGGAGTACTGTGTGCAGTTTTGGGCCCCATACTACAAGAAGGATGTGGAAAAACTGGAAAGAGTCCAGCGGAGGGTATCAAAAATGATTAGGAGGCTGGAGCACATGATTTATGAGGAGAGGCTGAGAGGACTGGGATATTTTAGTCTGCGGAAGAGAAGAATGAGGGGGGATTTGGTAGCTGCTTTCAACTACCTGAAAGGGGGTTCCAAAGAGGATGGATCTAGACTGTTCTCAGTGGTATTAGATGACAGAACAAGGAGTAACGGTCTCAAGTTGCAGTCTGGGAGGTTTAGGTTGGATATTAGGAAAAGCTATTTCACTAGGAGGGTGGTGAAGCACTGGAATACGTTACCTAGGGAGGTGGTGGAATCGCCTTCGTTAGAGGTTTTTAAGGTCAGGCTTGACAAAGCCCTGGCTGGGATGATTTAGTGGGGGATTGGTCCTGCTTTGAGCAGGGGGTTGGACTAGATGACCTCCTGAGTCCCTTCCAACCCTGATATTCTATTCTATGATTCTAAGTTCCTATGTGAAGTAATGTGTGCGTGTCACATCCAGCTCCATCTTCTACACTCATGGGTTAAAGTAAGGAGAGAGCAGACAGAGAGGAAAGGGAGAGCTACCACTCCTCCTTGGCCAATGTGGTGAGAACTCCCTTGTACCCTGCCTACAATCAGATCACCTCCACATAACTCTCACATTCACTTCCTAGTCACTCACTGCCTCCCCGTGAGCACCCCCAACCCCCAGCCTGATTTATGAAACTCTATGGTGTCTGGTGACCTGAACCCTCCCACTGACATGGCGTAGGAAGCCAAAAGGAGGAACAAACAATTTTCCAAATGAGGAAGACAGCTAGGGATTTCAGTCTCTGCTGCCACCTTCTGGCACTAGAATTATATAGAGACTGGGATGTGGGGCTCGTGGGTTGGGTGGCTATATTTGGTGGCAGGCCCAGGGAAAGCTGGAGTCCTATGCAGCAATTTTCAGAGTTCCAATGGTGTTCCTAATGAAGCCAACTGAGTAGTTTCTAATAGAAGGGCCCAATCCTGAAATTCAGCTTTCACTCTGTTTTAACTCAGTCTTTATTCATGCAATTTCCCACTGATTCCAGTGGGAGTTTTCCTTATTGAAAGAGTAAGGTCAGGATGATGTGTAAATAAATAATCTCAAATTGTGAAAGAACGATGACAATAGGGAGGTTAATGTCCAGCTGAAGTTTACCTGGTCTGGGCTGACTTCAATAGGCTCCCTCAGAAGAATCCAGGTAATGCACTCTTCACAAGGAGGTGTAGTGAAGGAGCCATGGTAGGTCCAATAGTCCCGAGATTTAGGGAAAAGAATTGATGGATCAAAGTTTGGAAAAGGAGCCTCTTTCCCCTTAAATAAACAAAACAGAAATCTCTTTAATAACACTAATGGAGACACCGAGCTTGCTTAAAAAGGGAGTCGAGTTTCCATGGAAAAATTAATGAAATGTCCAATATCATGTAAGAGGCTGACCTCCTCCTTTCAAACATTTGCCCTGTAACTTACTTTTCTAGAAATGACCACTAGTCCGAGGCTGAGATTTCCCAAAGAAATAAAATAAGATGCACTTTATCAAAGAGTCCACTGATGTAACTAAGTATTGTAACTTCTCAGAAACTCTTGTCACCATAATGTACAGTTTCCTAACAATTGTGACTAACAAGGAGTCTGGTGGCACCTTAAAGATTAACAGATTTATTTGGGCATAAGCTTTCTGATACTGTAATTCTTATGCAAACTAAGATCCCTTCTGTGGGAGTTCTGTCTATATAAGCCCTTAGGTAATTAATTAATTTGAAAAACAGTTTAGGATAGGATTTGCAATGATATTTGTGCTGATATCAGTGAGGGCTGCCTGGCAACCGTGTATTTAGGGGCTGATGGAAAGCCCATTGAAGTCAATGGGGGACCTTAGAGAAGTGAGAGGAGGAATTATATTTCTCCTTAAAGAAGAGAAGATATTCTGGGCCATAGTCACCAGAATGCTCTGGCTGCTATGTGTTGCTGGAACAATGCAAAGCAGCCAGAGCAGACTAGCAAATCTGGCCTTCTGGTTCTTGCTACTGAAGCTACCCAGTTAACTTAATAAAATAAAATCTATTTTGTTACCTTTGTCTTAATATTATCTATTTCTTCAAGAATTCTCTTCATCTCTGGTTTGGGAGTTTTTCCAACCTGTAATGCAGAAAGCATAAACTGAACAGTAGATATGCCAGCTGAATTTGTTTTCCTTCATATCTCACAACTGCATGAAAAATGCTACTTGACCCATCCCTCTGCCAATTAACATTCTCTGACCATTTTGTACTGAAAAACAACAAAACGTTACTCCTGATGGAGGGAAAAAACACCCAGAATAATATAAGAATAAATTACTTGATTTTTCATTACAGTAGTGTTTGCTAAAACTACCTACAAAGCTCAGTCATGCTCCAGTTGAAGTGGCTAGTATAATTCCCACTGATTTGAGTGGGGACAGGGTGGGATGCAAAAGAAGAAATTCTGATGATTAGAACTAAATTAGTTTCACATCTCACACAATTTTTACTTATAACAAAGAGAAAATGTATAGTTTCTTTAGCATATATATATATACAAGTTGGTGGTAATTTTCCTACCAAATGCATGCTTTAGCCCTTATGCAGTAGCCTGACTTTAGTAAAGAATAAAACTACATGCTAAACTGAGTACGCAGGGAAAATAGAAGTGGAAAGCTGATATCTTTGCAAAGGATCTGATCTCATGTAAAGAAGTGTAAAGAAATACTACATTATGCCTTCTGATACTTCAGAAGAGGATAGCAGCAGAGTCTAACACTAAAGAAGCGTCTCATCTCTGGAAGAATGGGTTATAACATGGTTCATGTCACCAGTAATGTAAATTTGCCCTTCTTAAACTACCTCCTCTTGGGCCTTGTTCTGCAGGCTTCACATAAACCAAACATCCATTGAAGTATAGCATCAGAGAAGACACCATGACTCACTCTAGTATCACTAGAACTGAATGAAATATCTTCAGTGAATTGCTGAATAGTTTTGACTGAACTGAAAAACTCAAAATGTTTTGATAGCACCAAAATGAAATACTGAAAAGCATCTCAGCCTTCTCATATGTGAGCGTTGCTGATGGTCGGACTCAAGGTGCATTTCCAGAGATGTGTGGAGAACTGCACGCGGTACTACTACGACCTCTGCTAATAACCAGTGCTCATTCTCACCACGGACACTGACAGCCAAATGAGAAAGAAAAATCATGACAGACGTAAAATATCTGAGGAATTTTCACTACTCAACTACTATTCAACCCACTAAGTTATTTCTACACTGCAATGTAAGCCCAGTGTTAGCAGAATTCTAGTTAGCAGACCCTGGGATTGTTAACGTAGGTCTTGAGCATCTACACTCATTTGTAACCCCAGGACAGGAATTGTTGAACTCTGGGTCTCAACCTGGAGCTCCAGTGTCTACACTGCATCATGTGGATACGAGTCCAACCACACATATTCCAGACTTCCCAGCGCCTTCCCAAAATGTGGCCACTCTGGTCCTTTGTTTGTGGTGCAGTGTGGGAAAACTTGACTGTCCCGAGGACAAAGTCAGCCAGCCATTAGGATTGTGGAATACTTCTGGCAGACTCCCAGAGCACAAGTCCAGTGGGGCGGCATCTACACTGAAAAACAATAGGGCTCGAACTTGGGTCCCACCTTGAATCAGGCTCAGACCCTCCATCCAGGGATCCTGGGTCTGAGCCCTAGGTTGGCACAATTTGCGTGTAGGGGGATTAGGATTCAGCATGAGTTCAGACCCTGGTTTTATATTGCAGTGTAGACATACCAACTGAGTTTTGCCTGGTTAAAGACACTTCAGTAAGGACTTTTAGCTTGTGTCTATTAGTATTAGAGAAGTGCCTAAACCAAAATGCTGGATCTAATTCCAGAATTTGAAGATAGTTTGAATCTGGACCAAATCCAACCTTCATGGTGGGATCCCATTTCTGCATTGGGCTGAACTAGTGTTGTGCCAATATTTAAAAAGGATAAACAGGACAACCCAGGTGATGATAGGCCTGTTAGCTTGGCATTGATCCCGAGCAAAATAATGGAACAGCTGATATGGAACTTGATTAATAAAGACTTAAGGAAATTAATATAATTAAGACCATCAACATGGGTTTATGGAAAATAGATCCTGTCAAACTAACTTGATATCTTTTTTGATAATATTACAAGTTTGGCTGGTAAAAGTAATGGAGTTGATGTAACATACTTAGACTTCTGCAAGGCATTGAACTTGGTTCCCCATGGGAATTTGATTAAGATACTAAAATGATACAAAATCAACACAGCGTATAATAAATGGATTAAAAGCTGGCTAACTGACAGGTCTCAAAATAAAAAGAAAAGGAGTACTTGTGGCACCTTAGAGACTAACAAATTTATTAGAGCATAAGCTTTCGTGAGCTACAGCTCACTTCATCGGATGCATTCAGTGGAAAATACAACGAGGAGATTTATATACACACAGAACATGAAAAAATGGGTGTTATCATACACACTGTAAGGAGAGTGATCAATTAAGATGAGCTATTACCAGCAGGAGAGCAGGGGAGAGAAAACCTTTTGTAGTGATAATCAAGGTGGGCCATTTCCAGCAGTTAACAGGAAAATCCAAGGAGCAGTTGGGGGGTGGGGGGAATAAGCATGGGGAAATAGTTTTACTTTGTGTAATGACACATCCATTCCCAGGCTAACACGGCTGCTACTCTGAAACCTATCATCAAACAGGTGTATTTCTAGTGGGGTACTGCAGGGATTCGTTCTTGGCCCCACACTATTTAAAATTTGTATCAATGACCTGGAAGAAAACATAAAATCATCAGTGATAAAATTTAGAGTTTGCACAAACACAGGAAGAGTGGAAAATAAAGAAGAGGACAGGTCACTGATAAAGAGTAATCTGGATCGCTTGCTAAATTGGGCACAAGCAAACAATATCCAAAAGAAAAGGAGTACTTGTGGCACCTTAGAGACTAACCAATTTATTTGAGCATGAGCTTTCGTGAGCTACAGCTTGTACTTGTGGCACCTTAGAGACTAACCAATTTATTTGAGCATGAGCTTTCGTGAGCTACAGCTTTGAGCTGTAGCTTACGAAAGCTCATGCTCAAATAAATTGGTTAGTCTCTAAGGTGCCACAAGTACTCCTTTTCTTTTTGCGAAGACAGACTAACACGGCTGTTACTATAATATCCAAATGCAAAGTCATACATCTAGAAACAAAGAATGTAGGCCATGTTTACAGACCTCTATCCTGAGAAATATTTGTGGGGCATGGCTGATAATCAGCTAAACAAGAGGGTGACTCTCTGACCAAAAGGGCTAATGCAATCCTTTAATGCATAAACAGAACGATCTCACGTAGTCAAAGGGAGGTTATATTACCTCTGTATTTAGCACTCGTGAGACTGCTGCTAGAATACTGTGTCTGGTATTCACAATTCAAGAAGGTTGTCGATGAATTGAAGAGGGTTCAGAGAAAAGCCACAAGAATGATTAAAGGATTGGAAAACTTGCTTTATAGTGGTAGATCCGAGGAGCTCAATCTATTTAGTTTAACAAACAGAAAATGAAGGGGTGACTTGATTATAGACTACAAGTATCTACATGAGGAACAAATATTTGAGAATGGGATCCTCAGTCTAGCAGACAAAGGCACAACAAGTTTGAATGGTTGGAAGTTGAAGCTAGAGAAAATCAGACTACAAATAATAAGGCATACATTTTTAACAGTGAGGGTGATTAATCATTGAAACAATTTAGCAAAGGTTGTGGCAAATTCTTCACACAGGCAATTTTAAAATCTCGATTAGATTTTTTCCCTAAAATATATGTTCTAGTTCGAACAGGAATTATTTCAGGGAAGTTCTCTGGCCTATGTTACAAAGGAGGCGAGACTACATAATCACAGTGGTCCCTTCTAGGCTTAGAATCTATGACTAAAACTTTGGATCTGAACAGTGAGAAAGTTTTTCTCATGATCCCTATATAAACTTAATGAGAAATCATTGTGTATATTGCTGAGGTAGGATGAAAAGCTCTGTTGATGGGGGTGGCTGTGGGACAGGCTGCCATGAACAGTGGAAGAAGTGACCCTGGTTTTTGTCAGGGTAAGATTAAGGCAGATTCTTTGAGAGAGATCTCTGTCATGGAAATCATTCAGTGAGTAACACTGCACAGCTGATTGCTACTGAGCAGATACCTGCCATTGATATGGCACCCAGAGAGGAGGAGAAAATGCAACCTGGGTTCCCTCACTCCCCATCAAAACATAGTCTCAGTGTTGTGGATGTAGCAACAGGTACAGACTGCAGATAAAATGACTCCTATTCAGGTACATGTATGACACACACTACTGAATGTTAGGGATGGTGCTAAAAGTCTGTTTTATGGGTGTGAGTGCAATAAATTTCCATGGATCCAGGCCTATCCTAATCCCAATGTATGCATCATTCTGAATATTATTCTCTAATGAGATATATGGCTGAGAAGTAAGTACAACAGGAACTTTTTTTCCTGCAATTAGCAGAAGAATACAGGTATGCAACAGTATAAAGAATGAACACTTCCAAACTTACTTTCAGAAAAATGCCCACAACAGCCACGCCATCAGGTTGTTTCAAAGCTTCAGCAAAATTACTGTATTTCGGATTCCAGTGTACCATATGAAGCTTGAACCAAAGAAATGTAAATGTTACAAATACTGTTATGCAATAAAATGCCATCACAGGCCAGGTCCTGCATTCCTTGTGCATCCTGCTGAAAGAGTTTTGAATGCACAGGGAATGCAGAACTTGGCCTCCAAATGAAAATATGTATAAATATGTCCTATTGCTTCTACAGCTCTTCCACATGCTTGTGTTTTTTGCAACAACTGCTTGTCAACTACTTTGGTTTTAAATGAAGCATAAAAATACAAAACTTGCTTGAAATTAATCAAATAACGTAATAGAGGAGATGCTTACAAATGCATGTAACATGCACACATGCAATGCAGAAGTTATCCATTGATGTGTTTAATCTCAATTGTATTTTCAGGTTAAAGAAATTCTTTTAAAAAACTGAAATATATTTGTGCTTTATAAACCATGGTTCTGCTGTTCTTGCTCTACTCTCCATCCCACTCCCCTGACCTGGTAGTGAATGGACCAGGTGACCCTGTAGTTCTTTCTCATCTCTACTGTCTACAATACTAAATGTTCAGGAAATTTTTCATAATGTTTTATTTATTCTTCCAGAGGACTGCTATCTATTTATTTAGCTTCTAATAACATGGCCATCACCATGGTATCTGAATATATGCAGAATCTGGACATATCTTCATATAATACGAATGTGGTATAACTTCATTCACAATGAGATTATCCAGCAGTTTCATTAAATTTAGCTCATGTACACTCATATTTTAAAAAATAGCACTCTTCCTGAATGCGGCATATAATATATTGCTCTTTATTTACTCCTCTGTTGTTACGCGCATCATTGTTTAGGATAAAAGCAACATGGCCCACAGCCTCCACTTGTATTCTAGCAAAGCATTATTCACTCCATATATTGTTTCTCCTCTGTATAAAGGCCTAGGGGTTAAATCTTAGTCCCGCAAACAAAGGCAAAGTAAAAAGACTTTTCTTGATGGAACTAAAAACAGAGGTTTGGGGGACAGAATGCTCCCACTCAATCCACTAGTAGAAACTGGGATACCCATGGAGCTGGACCATGGTAGATGCTACTAGGCAAAGGGAGGAAAGAGGAAAATCACCCACAGCCCCCACACAAAGTTTTGGGCCAGGGCATCTCTGATATGCATCTTGTCTGCCAGCATTTCTTCTGGATGGGAGTTGGTGCAAAGCCATGGTATATCTCTGTACAGTAGGTACATGTGACATGTACGGGCTTGCAGAGTTGGGAGGAACACTAGCAGGCTGCTGCACGGCTCCTGATAGAGAGAAAACATGGTGTTTCCATGGTAGTTTGAAATTTACACTTGTTCTCATGTAGGATGTGCAAAGAAGGCAGAATTTGTTATTAATTTATTGCTATCAGAGCTTAAGCCCACACCGAATACACACTGGGTCAAACTCAGCCATTAACTACAGAGAGTTTGGCCCATAGTAGTTTGTGCGTTTACATCAAAAAAGCAGCAAATATTTATTTAAAACAATTCTTGACAATACACTGATAGATTTTTAAAAACAGATATTTAAAATCTAGAGCAGTGTTTCCCAAACTTGGGGTGCCGCTTGTTCAGCGAAAGCCCCTGGCGGGCCAGGCTGGTTTGTTTACCTGCCACGTCCGCAGGTTCGGCCGATCGCGGCTCCCACCGCTGCAGGCCAATGGGGGCTGTGGGAAGCAGCACGGGCTGAGGGACAGTACCGGCCAGCGTCGCTTCCTGCAGCCCCCATTGGCCTGCAGCGGTAAACCGCAGCCAGTGGGAGCCGCGATCGGCCAAACCTGCGGATGCGGCAGGTAGACAAACTGGCCCGGCCCGCCAAGGGCTTTCCCTGAACAAGCGGTGTCCCAAGGTTGGGAAACACTGCTCTAAAGGATATTCTCAAACACAACAGTTTTAAACTAATTGAAATGTCCTTGTAATAACCTTTTTCCCCACACTGGTAATGCATGTGAAAAAAATAAATCCTGGGACTTTATTTTTATAAATAATTAATTATATACAAAAAACTCTTAATGACCAATAAAACCAGCAAAAATGATATTATAATAAGTTTGAGAAAAAATAAAATAATGCAAGCAAAGTTGTGTTTGCTGCAAAAAGATCTCACTGAAAATGGTGAATTTAAGGTTTGGGCATATTTACAAAAATTTATAGTTTTGGTAGGGGGCAGGCAGGGGAGTTGTATTTTTGTTATGAAAAGCTGTGTTCGTTGGCAGAAATGATTCACCCCAGGTCACATTTTTGAATAGTCACAGCTATAACATAGTTCATACAAAATCAATAAATACAAATAAATACTTGAAAAGGAAAGCGGTTAGTGTTGCCCAATTGCCCAGTACGCTAATATATAGAAAAACTGGTCCCACCTCTGCTGCACATTTCACTCCATCTACAATGTGCTCAGAGCCATGGTCATCAGAAGAACCCCAATGAAAGTGAAACTGCCGCAGCCTGTAGGGTCCTGGGAGTGGTCCACCTCGCAGCACTGCAATTGACAATCCACATTAACATTAGGTACAGACGTTTTCAAAGAAGCTTTGATTCAAAGTATAAGCGTATACAATTACCACAGAGGAGTCCAACATTTTGAAGGTGTTGAGCACCTACAGCAATTCCAGCTGATTTCAGTGGGAGTTGAGGGCACTCAGCACCTTGCATGATTAGGCCTGTATCTACCTATCACTGGGCTATATAGCACTATTTGATTTCAGAGCTATAGAAATTACCATGAATCAGGGTAAAACCACAGAATGGGATGCCAGTTGTAGAACACATCCCATTCCCCGCACGGCAGAATGTATGACAGTTTGGGGAGGATGGGTGCTCAGGATGGCTCACCATTCGCCAGTGAATGTCCTGTTATGGAATTCACAATTTTATGCTGAGGATTTAATGGGAATCTCTGTGAAACTGGCCTAGAGGGGCCACGCAGTACTACACCTACCCTACTAGTGCGATAAGCTTATGGCACTAGTAGGGTAGGTGTAGTACGAAAGTGCTACAAGCCCTGCCTATGATCCAGTACTGTCACTGCTTTTTAAACTATGTTGCAAGCAATGTTTGCAGTGTAGTCTGTTATCTCTAGGGAAAGGTCTATTTCCTGAAGAAAGAGCAGAAGAAAAAGGTAAAAACAGATGAGCTAAAAAGTGGTTACTGAGCATTCAGACAAACCTTATTCTCTGAAAAAGTTCAGTATGTGTAATACCCGTGGCAGCATTGCCACCAGCAGGGCCATAATAATGAGTCATTATTCCAAGCAATAGGAAGGTTTTACATTGTAAACCACAAAGAACAAGGTAAGTGTATTTTATGATAGCATCATGAATTACACACTTTCTGACTATTAGCTTAGGACTGATCCTTGCAGGCTCTGAGCATCCTCAATAGCCATTGACTTTCATGGAAGTTAAAGGTGCTCAAACAGCTTCAGCAAGGGATCCACACATCATGGGATTGGGTCCATATGGTAAAGGCATACCAGGTAAAGACAATTACATTCCTGGATCTGAAAAGACCAGGAGTAAGTCCATGCCCAGCTCTTTTCTGAAATGTCCTAGAAAGAAAGTATCTGAAGGATACAGAAGAAGGCCATCTTCCTTTCACGTGGTCTCTCAGACATGTAATACTGTAGGCAGTTTGTCAGTGGGATCAGTAGCAGCTGTCAAGGTTATCAATTCTCCACTAAAACAGATTTATAAAACCAGTAATCCTGTTTGAAGGTCAATGGGGTGCAACCTTGATTTTTTAAGGGCAGGTACTCCACCTCCACCAGTGTATCCTGCCCCGCCAGTATCAACCCCCCATCTCTGCACGTTTCTGTATAAAATGGCGTCCTCCATGTGGCGTGACTTTGCATATACAATGCATGTGAGGTCAAAAGTGTGGGAACACTGTTCACACACTTTTCTGCCCCACTACCTTACGTTGTTTTCACTTGTGAGTGATCACCAATCATTGGTAATCCTTTCACCAGGTGAGGCTGTAAAACCTGATGCCAAAAAACTCATGGCTTCTCTCAACTGTAAATAGGACTTAACTTGACCATAACTGATTTTGAACCAGAAAGACTATACTCTCAATGAGGGAAAAGGCTTTTTCTTTTATGTTTGTTTAGAAATATGGTACAAACACACAAAAGCACATAATGAGGGTATAAACAGACTCTTTATTTATAGACGGTCTCTGATGTAAATACCTCTCTTCCATATTCTAATTAGGTAAAAATTGATGAAATCTATAAGACATACCTTTCTCAAACACTTGGTCCAAATTCCAAGGGCTAAAAAATAAAGATGAAGTCCACAGAGGAGATATGGCTCAAAAGTAATAAAAAAAAAATCTTTATTTTGTTTCAGCTTATGGACTGGAACAAAATTATTTGAAACTGTCCTCTTCTTGAAGAGGGAGAAATGAAAGGGGTAAGGTTTACTTTCACTCAGAAAGGATGAGAGGATTAAGTACAATGCATGTGACCGAACGTTGGGAAAGAAGCATATACACATCTCTTTTGATATAGTATTTGGGGATGTGGGGGAAATGATATGCTACTATTCCCCTGAAACAGAATTTCCTGTTGTTAAAATCAAAGGCAACTTGTTTTTATACATATGGAATAATGCCACATTATTTCAATTTTCTAGTACTTGAGATTCAAAACTGCCAAGCTGAATATGTTCACATATGAAGGTCTCCAGTAATATTTTATAAAGGTTCTGCCATCAAACCAGTGAGCTATGGACAATTCTCTGGAGATGTCACATCCCCACTGCTGCTGATGTTCCTCTCTGGGAGTGGGCCCAAAAGGAGACACAGCAAAGTCTGTGGTTTTCTTGACTAGCTTTGATTGCATTAGACCAAACTGGCTTTCAGGGTCCTGCAACTGTAACAAAAAAAGATGTCTACTCAATCCCTTCTATCCAGAGACTTTCCAATGTACTTCTTTAAGCAGGAGGGGACAGAGACTTCTGAATTCTATCATCCATGATCAGATGAAGCAGAACAGGAGAACAAGCCTCCTGGGTCACAGATCTCCAAGACTGAAGAAATTCACAACCTTTGAGATATTGCTTCTTCAAAGGTGCCTTCATTTTTAGGAAATGCAATTCTACCCCTCTGATGGACAAATACAACAGTAGGAGATATGGCAGTTTTGCAGATGAGTTTCTGATATTCCATTAGAATTTGTCCACAGAGGCTAAGCGATTTAGTAAAACATTTGCATCCCCACAATATTTATATTTAAGCTGTATTGATTTGGTTTGGGAGGTCAGCATTCCGAATTCTCTGGTCCTACTTACTTCAGGGAAAACAGAGGCAACAGTACATATTTTGGCAGTGCTAGTAAAGGTCCCTTCTGACTATATCTAGTTGATAAGACAATATCACAAGGGTGTTTTTACCTTCTGTGTTTGATTTTGCCCATAAAACAAAATCCCTATTTTAGGTTATGTCGGTTGTACTTTTCCCACCTGAAAGCAAGAATGTGATGGCATGCACCTGAAATCCTCCAGAATGCAATGATTCCCTGGCAGCAGGTATCTGATCATGGAGAATCCTTAACTTTTTGGAGTACTGGAATGTGGGGGAAACAGGTGGAGAAGTTCTGTGCCTGTCCAAGGAATGGAGAATGCATGCTTCCTGTATTTTTACATTGGAATCTTCAGAATCTCAAAGTTTTGTGTCTCCCATAGATGAGGAATGTTTCAGGGTCCAATGGTGCTTCCTTCCAAAGACAGGATTTACCACCACATTCTCTGACCCTGGAATATGTTGAGCAGTTAAAGTTTCCAGATTTTATTTCCAGATTTTATGGATGGTGGTCATCCATGCTGATCCAGTTTCTACTATTTCTAAGTAATAGACCAGTCATAATATCTCCAATATTACTTTCCAACAAATTCCTGTTACATCCGTTCATATTTTGCATGCTGATTTTGATTGCTGCTACATACTGAGCAGAGGTTTTCATTGCGCTGTCCACAATGATGCCCAGGTTTTAATTTAGAACTCAATAATGTGAATCAATCGACTCATAGACTTTAAAGTCAGAAAGGACCATCATGATCCTCTAGTCATATTGCACTTTCCAAGTAAATTTCAACTGCCATCATGCTCTATATTCTTCTAGCTTTATTAGGTCCCTCTGAAGTTTCTCACAGTCTTCTCTAGTCTCTGCTAATTGAAATCGTTTTCTGCAAAATTTTTCACCTCACTGTTCACTCCCTCTTCCCGATTAAACAACCCTGGTCCTAGTACAGAACCTTGGGACACCCCACTGGTAACCTTTTGACATTTTGAAAAATTGACCATTTGTTCCTGTAGTTGTTTTCCATCTCTTAGCTAGAAAGATCCTTAAGGAGGCTTAACAGATATAGTGTGGGCAAAATATGCCATTTTAAGAACTCTTCTGACTTGCCATATTCAACATATTGTCTAAGGACCAGACTGTGACTAGATCCTATGACATTAATGGGATTATATATGTGGGGAAAATTATCCCTGAATAAGGTTTGCACAATCTAGCTATACATATATATAATCTTCACTCCCAGAGGCCTTGAAAGATGAATAACTAAATCCTGACCCCATGGTAAACATGTTCAGAGCAACACATAGACCAAACACCATTACATATCACTGATACAAAATTGCCAGCAGAGCCTTGAGATTTCCCAGTAGTTTGGATGCATAGGAATGAAGACACGGATTGTATTTAAATCTGTTATTTCATCAAAAATACCATTTTTAAACCATGAATTTAAAGTCTTTCAGATTGACCACTACTCTGAAACCTGAGAAATAGATGGGCACTCATAAAAAATTGCAAGGACTTTGAATGCAAGATTGAATGATATCTTCTAGAGTTTATCCAGCCACCATGAGAGTTTTCCTTTGGCAGTACTTCTAAGCCCTAAAATACTGGGCTTTCTATAATTTTTTCTACTAAGACTAGGTGTTGCGGGGCAAGTATGCCCTGTCCCTCTTCTGGGGCGGGGCAAGGGTGTCACAGCTCTGCAGTTAAGTCCATCTGCCTCCCTTAGCCTCAGCACAGAATGTCCCAATGGCCAGAGTCAAAGCGGTTGCCCTTATCATCGGGGCAGTATGGCCTATTGGCCAGAGTCAATATGATCACCCTTGACATCAAGGCGGTGCAGTCTAATGGCCGGAGTCAATATAATTGGCCTCTCACTCGGGCCATATGGCCTAGTGGCCACAGTCAATATGGCTGACCTCCTCGGCACAGTTATATGGCCTAGTGGCAAGAGTCAATACACTCACCATCTCAGTCAGGCTGTATGGCCTACTGGCCAGAGTCAATACAATCATCCTCTCACTCGGACTGTACAGCCTAATGGCCACAATCAGTACAGCTGACCTTCTCAACACAGTTGTGTGGCCTACTAGTCAGAGTCAATAAGATTGCCCTCATTAGCAGGGCTATGTGGGCTAATGGTCAGAGTTGGGGAAGTGGGACACCACCTGGGGCTGGGGGGCTGGCGGCCAGGATAAGGGGAGCCAGACCCTCCCTCTCCACCGGGTCCCAGCCCAGGGCCTTGGTAGTGGCAAGTATGCATGCCACTGAGACAGCAGGGATCTGGCCTAAACACGCTGACTCAAAATCCGGTTCATTGTCCATTGTCAGGTTCCCCATGACTACTTCCTACCATTCTCCCTGATTCTGTGGTCTGGATGTCTTCAGGATCTTTGGGTTCCTCAGCCTGCACTGCTCCTGGTGGCTTGGGGCTCCCATGGGCATCCACAGGTATCTGAGCATCTGCTTGGGTCTCAGCACATCTGGCTCCCGCAGTCTAGGGTTCCATCTGCTCCTGGGCTGGAGCCTGCAAGGTGTGTCATTCTTCTCTGACGGTCAGCCTACAATGAGCTGGGCTGCTCCCTTTTATATGGAAGCAGCAGTTGGAGCATGCCCAGCAAGGGCGAGGAGGCATGGCTTCCTCTGCCCAGAGTGTGGGGTTAACCCCTTCTTTTCCAGTGCAGGGCAAGTACACCCCACCACACTAGAGTAATAGCTCTACGTTTATATATAAAATGGGGTCCCCCTGCACTGGATTAGAGCTGAACTATAATTTTAGCCTGCCTGTTGTCTATCACAGCATTAATAGGAGAAGATTGAACCTTTTCCAAGTTCAAACACAAAACCCTAGTATTCCTGCCTTTGATAATGTCTGCTTTGGTTTTTGAAAAGAATCTCTGCAAGTAAATGTAGAGTGGTTGCATTTAAAGGACTCTGCCAGTTTCAATCTCTTATCCTGTAAGTCAGTAAGAAAACTCTGCTTACCCTTCCCAGATCTCACATCTCCCAGTTGGTGAATAGTCTTGCCTTGAGATGGAGCAGATAAGTGAAAGTTGAAAATTCTTTTACAGGCTGGATACTCTTGGTCTTCTTCCTGCTTGTCTTGAGGTTGACTATCCCAGCCAAAGAGCTGACGGTGTCTCCTTTGTTCTTAAACTTCACTATTACTATGCTTTAGGAACACTGAATGGTCCAATTAGGGACCACAAGTGGTTTGGGCGGCACTTTTCCTACCCATGAGGTCTCTAATATTTACTCTACATGGGCACTATTAACCCAACAGTGAGTCTGGCCTGCTGGTTGGGCTAACGTAATGGAGCCTCCTCTTCCAAGAGAATATCCCACTTTCCCATCATCTGTGCTAGCTCTGGGCAATGTCATATTGAATGCAAGGACAGCTGGGAACCCACAATATTCCTCTGCACCTCAGTGCACATAATGCACACAATTCCTTTGTCCCTAAGCTTTGAATTTATTTTGTCCTAATGGGAAACACTTTTCTGGGAAATTAAAATTGGACAAAAGCCTCAGCTAAACTGAGGGTCTCCGAACAGTCTAGATTGAAATCCCAACAATATCTCTCAGCTTCTTTTAATGGTCTCTGAGCTGGGATTGCAGAAAATGGCAAGCAAAGGCTTAATAATGTAGCTCACAGGCTTTCTCTTGATGTTTTGGTGTCCAGCATTTCTGTCGGTGGAGATGCCCACTTCAAGAGTGTCTTGCCCTCTTTAAGCAGCTGAGTGTTTGGCCTTATGTATCAGTTTTGGATTCTGGGAATTTCCCACAGTCCATTCTTCAGGAAGTAACATTTTAGCCACATTATTTAGCCTCAGGTTTGCTGTTGCTGGGCTCAAGCAACATGGACTAAGCCATTTGGGTGCATCTCTCTAGGGGTGAAACAGCCCAGGAGGGTTCAGTGGGGAAAGTATTTGCAGCATTTTGGTTCTGAGAGGACCCTTGTGAAAACAAGCTCTCATCCCATTGGTCAGTGACTGGTTCTTACTCTGTATATTTGTAAACTGCCTAGCACAGTACGGCCCTGATCTTGGATATGGCCTTTGGGCACCACAGGAATAAATATTCAATGAATGAGAGAAGACAGTCCAAGATGCTTCCTGAGATTTAGTGTTTGCAGCACCTATTTAAAAGATGCCTCTGTCACAATGTGGGGCCTGTAACTGGGTGTGCAGAGATAGACGCCTGATAGAATGGCCTGCACTCCTCATGGTTATCCATCATGGAATTGTTTTCTGACTAGCAAGAGGCTGAGCTTGGATCAAAACAGTGCAGTTTTTCAGTTTTCAGTGAAGTCAGTGAGGCAGGCATAGCCAGTGAAGGTCAATGCTGCGCAGGCGGATGCAACTAAGGTGAGCAGAGACTCCTCCATGCGGCTTGTCTCACTGAGGGTCAGGTGACAAAAATCAGTTTGGCACAGAAGGTCAGCGCTGTTTATAGACATAAGGAGGGTTTGTCCTTGCAAACATGTCTTAAAACACTCACCTGTTGCCTGATCTACAAGGCCAGGTGATAACCCACAGGGGAACATAATGGGGCATTATTCCCTGAGATAGAAAATGTTGCTTTACAAGAAAACAAAGAGACAATATCGTGAGCAAATGTTACAGCTCATTATGTCAATGATACATTATAAAATCCATAAATAAATAAGCAATTGCTCAACAGAAGATATCAGTATATCCACAGTCATTGTGGCTAATTAAGTCAGGTAAGCACTTTTCTGAAAGGTCTTCAACACATGGTTACATTGTTGACATTTTAAAATGGAATTCTCTATCTAAATAACTGTTAAAAGGAGAAGATAACACTCAAAAGAAATAAGGGGTTTATTTGTATGTGAATTTGGTGTTCTTTAGGAACAAATGGCACTGTCTATACAGAAGAATAAAGAGTGGGCCTCTCATACCATTTTCCAGCATACATCAATCCTGACTTACTACACAAACCACCCTAGTCTTTCAATTCTGGGCCTGTTTTGAACAGACACTGGTATAAAATAAGCTCCCAAATTCATTTTCATGTTTGACCTAAATGAAGAATGCAGCCCATGACTCCAGAGGCAGAAAGCTGATAACCCAAACCACTATCGCAGTTCCAGAAGACTGGGTCTGAAGAGCACTGAAGTTCTGACCTCCAACAATATCATAAAGGTTCAAAGTTAACATTAATACAATTCTTAAATCCTCTTGTGCATAAGCACTGCTGGTCTCAAATTAATGCTAAATACCAGACATGCTGGAAGATCTAGGGATAAAAGATGTGCCAAGCACAAAGTGAAAGGCTTAACTTTGCTGTTTGTCTTTAGTTGGTATGTGCCATATCCACTGGCATACATAAGGCAGGCATTGTACTGGGCTTTAGCTATGTAATTCTTGTAAATCTTATTGACTTCAGTAATACATAAATAAATCATCACAAATAATTTGCAGTTAGATAAAGCCTTTTATAGAAGAATCTCAAAGTGTTATGCAAAGATAAATAAGTATTTACCTGTAATTACTGTAATTACTAGGAACCCTACTCATGCACCTGGCTAAGCACTGTACAAACACAGAACAAAAAGACGGTCCCTGCCCCCAAGGAGCTTTCAATCTAAGTATGACAAGAGACAACAGATAGATGCAGACAGATGGGGGAATACAAGGAAACCATGAGACAATATTGGTGATAGACAGTGGTGTCAGCGTTACCAGCAGACTAACCGGCATCAAGTTTTTGGTACTCATCACATCAAAGAAGAGTTTGGAGGAGTGTTTTGAAGGTGGATAATGAATTAGCTTTGCAAATGTTTATGGGGAGCGCCTCTTAAGCATGAGGGGCAGCATGGGAGAAAGTATGAAGGTGCTTGTTTAAAAACTAAACAAGAGGGACATGGAGGCTGGTGTCTCAGCCATTTGGTAGCAAGTATCGACAGCTTGATAGTGAAAGAGAGATAATAGGTGTGGTTAGATGCTGATAGATGTTTGGCTGTGTGTGTGTGTTCCCTCTGTGTGCTGCCCCAGCCCTGCGCAGACAGCTGGCACGGCAGACCTTGAGCGAACCTCTCAATGACCACAAGATCCGTTAAGGGATGAAGGCACCCGGCCAGGTTTATTGTCAATGAAGTACAGTACTAGTATCCCACAGATTCTACCAAACCACTAATACATGTATGCCCATAATAATGGACCAGCTCAGTGAATGGCGGGACTTTCCATTCCTCCTTAGGCCAGACAAAGATACTCCCTCTGAGATACATCTTTATATCCCAATACAAACAAGTTAGTATTGTCCCTCTAACATAGTTACTCTAGTTACTGCCCCCTGACGTGACTACTTATCACTTATCATCTTGTACATGTTGGTTTTATCAAAACATTTCTATTACATACTGGCATCCTGACCTTATCAGTGTGTTCCTGTTATCCTTGGGGAATGTTTTTGTACCATACTTGATATTGGGATGTTTTGATACCACTTGATATCCGTATGTGTTTGTGTGAGTACTCTGTGACTAGCACTTCTTAGGAGTGTGTATTTCTGCAATATCAGCCCTGTTCTTGCCAGATTCTGTGAGCAGGTCCTGCCTCATACCAGGCACCTGATACAAGGGTTTATGTCTCAGACTCTCTTCCTACTACAATGGGTACAGTGGGATTAGGTCATGAAAGGTCTTGAAAGTTAAGACAACAAGATTGTCTTAATGAGATAGAGAAGGGGGAGCCAGTGAAAGGATACAAAGAGAGGGGAGACATGATTAAAGCAACAGTCTAGGAAAACAATCTTTGCTGCAGCATTCTGAATGGATATGTGTAGGGCAAGAGTGCATTTGTAAAGGCCAGAGAGAAGAATGTTGCAGTAATCGATACATGAGATGATGAGAGCTTGGATGAGTGTTTTAGCTGTGTGGATGGATAAGAAAGACTGCATCTTAGAGATGTTATGCAGGAAGAACTGGCAAGATTTAGACCTAGCCTGGATGTGAAGACCTAGTCAGAGGTCTGAATCAAAGATGAAGCCCAGGTTATGTGTCTGAATGACTGGCAAGATGATGATGTTGTCCACACTGATTGAGAAAGGAGGTAATAGGGAATGGGGGTGGGGGGGAGATTAGTAGCTCTGTTTTAGCCATGTTGAGTTTGAGCTAATGAATATGAATTCATGAGTTGTTAGAGAGACAGGCCAAGATTTTAGTCTGGTCAGGAGAAGGGAAGAAGATCTGTGAGTCATCGGCATAGAGATGGAAGTTGAATTGATGTTTATTGATGAGATTAACTGTGGATAAGATGTAGAAGGAGAAGAGAAGAGGACCAAGGACATAGACCAGTGGAACACCCACCAAAAATTGGAAAGCAGATAAGAAGGATCCTCTGAAGGACCCCTATTTCACTTTTACCTATGGGGAAACTGAGACAAAGGCTAAATGACTTACCTAAAGTCAGACATCAAATCAGTGGCAGAGCTGGAAAGTCTTCTAGCACAGTTTCCTAGTTAACAACAGACAATGCTGTCTTCCTGTAATGTGAGGTATGGGTCTAGAATAGAGTGCAGAACTTAAAAAGAATATTTTTGGATTTTTGGTTCTCTCTAACTTACAGATGGCTTTGTGTAACACTCTAAATTTAAGTAGGATTAGACCAAAATAAAAGCCATGCTTAGGCTAGACATTTTTTCCAGTTAAAAGCAGAGTTTTAAATTATTATTTGTCCTCATTGTTTCTATCTCAGAAGCTAACAAATGAACATTTATTCATCAAAAGTTCATAAATAAAATGTTCTTTGTGAAATGCGTGCATATACAATTTTTACTTTAAAATTCAGTTATCAGGTTTATGCATGGACTACTTCCAAAGAGAAACATGCCTATGAAAGGCTGTAATGCGGCAGAAGAAGGTCCTGCATGAACACAGGGGAGGTTTGCAGGAAAGTGTGTCTGAACTGTGCAGCTCCATGCTCTTCTCCTGCAGCTGACAGAAAGTCAACAGCAGGAGGGTGGGAGTGCAGATGGCCAGAGAATTTGCACATGAGGAGAGACACTGGTGCCTTCTTGGGATAGCTCCAACCTTGGAAGAATCAGGGTCTATTTCCAAGAAAATGTATATAACCACTGCTGGAATACCATGTCCAGTTCTGGTGTCCACAGTTCAAGAAGGATGTTGATAAATTGGAGAGGGTTCAAAGAAGAGGACTCAGAGAATGATTAAAGGATTAGCAAAAATGCCTTACAATGATAGACTCCAGGAGCTAAATTATTAAGATTAACAAACAGAAGGTTAAGGAGTGACTTGATCACAGTCTGTATGTACCTACATGGGAAACAAATACTTGATAATGGACTCTTCAATTTAGTAGAGAAAGGTATAACATGATCCAATGGCTGGGAGTTGAAGCTAAACAAATTCAGATTGGAAATAAGGTTTAAATTGTAACAGTGAGGATAATTAACTATTGGAGCAATTTATGAATGATCCTGGTGGAGTCTCCCTCACTGACAATTTTTAAATCCAGACTGGATGTTTTTCTAAAAGATCTGCTCTAGGAATTATTTTGGGGATGTTCTATAGCCCATGATATACAACATGTAAGACTAGATGATCACAGTGGGCCTTTCTGGCCTAGGAATCTAGTTAATCTATGAGTACTACTGGACATGCATCTTCCACAGCTGCCTGTCTCTAGCAGTTTGGGCTTTTAAGAAGCTGCTCAGAAACTGGAATGTTAGAAGTATTGCTGGCAGAGATGGCATAATGCAGGTGAGGTGCTAAAAGATGCATCATAAATGCACTTTATTACATGTCTCTGCGATGTATTGCATGGTCCTGAAATGTATACCATAGATAGCTCCATCACATACCACTTATGTGTGGCTATAAATGGTCATAGATATAGGCATGGTCATATTTGCTGGAAACTTTAAGAAAATGGAATAATATCTAAATGTTGTTATTTGAATTTATTTATAGTGTAAATATCATATTATTATTTTGGGCAAAAATCCTGAAGTCTTCATTTATTATTGTTGTTATTTAACATTTATATATTGTGCCATAGGTGTGTGTGGTAATTTACAGAGAGAATGAAGACCCAACTCCTGCTCTAAGGAACTCAGAATGGAGGCTGAAGTCAATGGGAATAAGGATATCAGGATCTGTCCCATTATTAATATCTGCATCTGCAAACACAGAACTGATAAGAAGAGACAGAGCAGTATGAAAACATTTTTCTGCCTCTATCGTATTATAAAGTTCACCTTCTTTCACCAGTCACTTTTTCTCTCTCAGATCAGAATCAATCACTTAGTGAGCAGTTAATCTGAGCAAAATTCAGACTGACCCAAACATTTCTGCACTTCATGGCACCAAGTGTGGCATCAATGCTATATATTGATTTTGGTTAGGCATTTCATATTTTACCTAAGGTTATTGTTAATTATTATTAATAGTATTTATTTGTATGACAGTATTGCCTATGGGCTTCAGTAATGGATCAAGGCCTGGCAGTACTAGACACTGTACAAATACATAAATAAAGAGCCCTGAAGAGTTTGTAATCCAAATATGAAATGAGAGACAATAACAAGTGGATGCAACATATGGATCGGAAGCAAAAGGAAAAATGAGACAAACATGATCAGCATGATCAGCAGTGGTTATGGAGATCTTTCAATATACTCCAGCTACAGCTCTTTAATGATGTAACTTGATGTGGTTTATCAAGAATAGAATTCCAATGCAAATGCCACCAAAATTAATCTAATGCAAATAAATAAATAACATATTAGAAAGAAATGCTAAGTGATCTTAGGGAAGTAGATTTGTTTTCTATTTTGCGAGAGAACGAATCAAAATCCGGCAACTATTCCCAGTCTTTTGTGTGTTTCTATTTTGTTTTTTTTTATTTTATTGGATAACTCAGCTTGTACATATTTTGACTTTGGATTTGTTTTCATTAACCCATCAAAAATGAACGAAAATCAAAATGAAGATGCACACACTTAAATATTCAAGAACATTGAGTCTATTAGCAAAATTACTCTTACAAATTATGACTATCCCTACTAACACTGCAGCAGTAATAGTTGAAGTTTCCTGTGTAGTTTAGAAATAACACCATATGTTGTGTTTTTTGACTGGTCTTTCACTACATAAAATGTACACATTTGTTTTTCCTTGCTGTAGCTTGGCACTGCACATATTACAAATATATGCCAAAATCCTGCAGACCTTACACACAAGTACAAAGACTGTAGCCTTGGGTCCAAATATTGTATATCTTTTCCAAAGCTGCTTGAGGCATCTTGGCAATTATTGCTAGTCTGCATTCAGGATTATGCACTAAAAGCTTTGCAAAGATGGAAGCAAGTTTAGAATCATTTGATTTCTAGAGATGCAAGAATTAGAGTTGCAATATTATTCATCTGATTTCCTTTTTAATGCAGTAGTGAAGAAATTTCACAGCTTCTTGCCAGTTACTTTTTCCTAGGAAGTGCAGCCAACAGTATCAGTATGAAATTTCAGTGGTTAAGTCAACAGATGCTAAATACTTCTAGCACTTGCTAAGCAGCATCGGTATATTTAGTCAAAATGTCTAGCCATTCTAACCCTTAAGAGCCACATAGTAAATACGCAGCATAGTGCATGCATTTGTGAAGTGTAGGTGGACAGGTTAATAAGAGTAATGATAACAGAGTTAATGTTTGCTTTAAAGAAGCTCATTTTAAGCTGAAATTTCTCAGCCTTTTGTACCTGAGGTCTCATTTAGCAGAAATATTAGAGGCCTAATCCTAGTCAAAAATCTCATTAATGTCAATGGGAGCTTTGTTTGAGCAAGGACAGCAGAATTTGGGGATTATCTATATAGCTACATTGCTTTATCCAAAATAGTATGATTACACTTTTCAGAAATGATACCTTGCTTTTACATAGGCATTCCAGCTGTGTACCTCAAAGCCTTTTGGGTAAAATTCACTCCTCTCACAGAAAGCCTGAGGATTTGAGCTCCGTGTAGGTGGAGTGCAGTGTGACTGGGGAGGTGAAATCCATCCTCCAGCCCAGGGCCAAGATTGCATGTCTGCTGCAGCCTCTCCCTCCATCCCTCCCCCACCATGTGAGACTGCACCTGGGGGCTGCAATAGCAGTCACAGTCTCCCTGCCAGAGTTGTGTTGAGTACTGGGGCAACTGGATCCTCTCAAATGCAGATCATGGTCTATCCCCATTCCATCCCTAATGTGGCATTCTGTGCTGGTGTGTGCAGGGCCAAATCCTTCAGCAGTAATAAATAAAGCAGAGCATAGGTTGTCTTCCAAGCACTTTCCAACCATTAACTAATTCAGAATAACTTCTTAAGATAAAACTAAAACTAACCTGATCTATCAAAGGTGTCATCAAACACAACTCTGCAGGTTCTCCCATTGTTCAGTATGGTCTTCGCTGCACCGGGATCATAACCAACAAACCAAGGGGGTAAAGAGGGGTCATGCTGGACCTCTTTGGAATTGATTTCAATAGGTGACTGGTGGTCTCCTTTGGCAATAGGGTAATATTTGTGCCAGTGCTCAGGTCCTAGGAAGAAATGCAAAGGAATGACATGAAAATCGCTTCCATTTAGGCATAAAATTGACATCTGTTTAATACAAATACAATCAATGTTACACTTTATTCATACATCGCCTCACAGCTGTGCCATTCACTGTGGATTTCCCCCCTCCTTTTGGTTTTCAGACAGAGGCATTTGAACCATTGCGCGTGACTCCTTTTAAGAAACTGTTTTTGCAGGTGAATATGCTGCTGAGCCACAGGCCCACCCAGCCCCGTCCCACCCGCCCAGCCGGGGAGCTGGAGTCAGCCGCCTGGATCGCCGCGCTCCAGGAGCTGTCCAAGATCCACTTTCCGGGTGAGGGTGGAGATCGGACGGGGAACGTGGGTTGACCTGGCGGTAAAGTTGTGCCCAGACTTATTATCATGGCAGCAGAGGTTGCAGGAGCCGGGAGCCAGCCCCCACCCAGCCCGCCCCAGTCTCAGCCCTTACAGCGTCTGCCAGATGCCGGACAGATGCGCGGACAGCGGAGCCCGGGCTGGCCGCGAGCGCTGCAGGCTCCCGCCCGGGGAGGCTGCGGGGCTCGCCCTGCCCCTCACTCACCGTTGTCACTGTCATAGCCCCACTGACAGGATTGCTGGGCCATGCTCTCGGCGCGGGGTCTCCGCACTCTGTGCCCGGGCTGCTCCGGCCGGCTCCGCCAGGGGCTTTTATAGGCTCCCGCCAACTCCGAGCCCCAGTTGAGGCCGGTCGGGGGGGAGAGGGACAGAGGGGGCGGGGGCGCCTGGCCGGCGCGCAGGGGGCGGAGAGAGCGATCCCCTGGACTCCCCTGCTGCCCCCCCCCGCCCCCCCGCGCCCTCCGCCGCCTCTGCCCCGCTCCCCTGCCCGTCTGCTTCGCGCCTGGCAGGCTCGCCTCCCGCAGAGCTAGTCCCCTGCCTGCGCCGCTTCCCGCTGCCCCCCGGGATCGTTAGTGTGTATTTGTAATTGAACGAGGAGTTGCTGTGATCCTGTCCCCACTCGGGTGCGGGGGGGAGGGGGTGCTGGCGGTACCGCGCCTCGCACCCCTTGCTAGGTCCCTGCCTGGGACCAAGATTTCTCTTCACGGCGTGTTAAACTTGTGACTTCGGGGAGTGACACAAATCATTGCACAGGGCTGTGTCTGGGAAGAGAGACTAACTTATGTTGAACCATGTATCTTATACCACTCCTTTGCAGTAGAAGGCGGTCACAAAATTGTCCATAGTGGCGGTGGTTTTTGTTTTTTCAAGTTATTTAAATGTGAAGTGCATTGCAAACAAGGGGACTGGGCTGGAATCTCTGTGGCATTTATTTACATTTCAAAAGTACAGCTCTCCTCCTTTGTACCCTAGTGATTCCAATCAATTTAAACCCATACTACAAATAAATTAAAATCTCAGTAAATGCACCGGGGCAGTGCAGAGCCCCCATAATTCATTAGACGGGTTTTAACTGATAGTCTCTATTTCATGGTTCTTAGTCAATGTTTCACATTTCACCATTAATTATTAAATGTTGTGCTCATTTTTTTGAAAAGCAATCAGTTTCCAAAATTGTTTTAAAATTCATCAGGTGAGAATAGTCTGTTAGAATCAGGGACAATCTAAATTTGTTCCTTATAGTGATCTCGTGGAAAGAATGCCAGAGGGAATTTGAGAAAGGAAACAGACTTCTTAACAAAGCTACTGTCGCCTCCTTCCGCTGTCTCTGCATGCATGTGACATGGTAGAAATCATTTTCATTACTGAAGGATTTAAAAATATATATGGGAAACACAAACTGATTGGTTTCCATTCTTGAAAAAAAAAATCTTGCTTCCCACCCCTACCCCTGCTGTCAAGGTGAATTGGTCAAATTCTTTGGCCAGGTTGAAAAAATGCAGATTATTGATATGTCACACTGAGTAGACACTGTCACAGCACTGCAGCTGTCTGCTGTGCAGGCTGACATATAGAAGCTGCTCCATGCTAATAACTTCTCCATAGCATAAAACTTAGGGTGCCACTGCTCATGTTTTATCATATTTGACAGCTGCTCCCATTCCTCTCTGGGTTCCGGTAGCCGGAGAAAATATGGATATATGCAGTATGAAGATGGCTCCTAGAGAGCCAGTTTGCAACATTAGGAGGGCCCAGACGGGAATAGTACCTCAGGGAGACACAGATTCAGCAACATTTTTTCCCCACATTGTGTTCAACTTAATTCTGGGTTTGGAGTTCCGCCAAGGATGAGTTTGCTTTAATCCCTGCATAAACTCTACAGCATCCCATTGGCTTCACAAACAGCCTAACTGCACAAAGGCAACATTGGGAGTGAATATCCACTTTCTCAGATTATTTTAAAGGAGCTACTTCCGATAAAGAGGAATCCTATTAAACTGCAAAATCATTATGCTATACGAAGGTAGTCTCCAAGAACTCCAAATAAGAAAATCCTTGCTCTCAAATCAAATGGAGATTTGGTTTTGTTCGTTTTGACTTCACTAAGCAGGGAGTTATTGTATATTATATTAAAGGAAGGTAATATAATTAATGTCAATTAACCTGGGTTTATAGAAAATAGATCTTGTCAAAGTAACTTGATATCATTTTGAGGAGATTACAAGTTTGATTACAATTAGTGTTGATGTGATGTACATAGACTTCTGTAAGGCATTTGATTTGGCACTGCACAACATGTTGATTAAGCAACTGGAACAATACAAAATCACTATGGTAAGCATTAGATGGATTAAAAAGTGGTCATGGTGGATAATCAGCTGAACATGAGCTCTCAGTATGACACTTTTCAGAGTAACAGCCGTGTTAGTCTGTATTCGCAAAAAGAAAAGGAGTACTTGTGGCACCTTAGCGACTAACCAATTTATTTGAACATAAGCTTTCGTGAGCTACAGCTCACTTCATCGGATGCATACTGTGGAAAGTGTAGAAGATCTTTTTATATACACACAAAGCATGAAAAAAATACCTCCTCCCACCCCACTCTCCTGCTGCTGATAGCTTATCTAAAGTGATCACTCTCCTTACAATGTGTATGATAATCAAGGTGGGCCATTTCCAGCACAAATCCAGGGTTTATGAAAGTTGTGATATTACAACAAAAAAACTTCAAATCCAGCCTCCAGCGAGAAACTGTTGAATTGGAATTCATTTGCAAATTTGATACAATTAACTTAGGCTTGAATAGAGACTGGGAGTGGCTAAGTTATTATGCAAGGTAACCTATTTCCCTTTGTTTTTTTCCTACCCCCCTCCCCCAGACGTTCTTGTTAAACCCTGGATTTGTGCTGGAAATGGCCCACTTTGATTATCATACACATTGTAAGGAGAGTGATCACTTTAGATAAGCTATTAGCAGCAGGAGAGTGGGGTGGGAGGAGGTATTTTTTTCATGCTTTGTGTGTATATAAAAAGATCTTCTACACTTTCCACAGTATGCATCCGATGAAGTGAGCGGTAGCTCACGAAAGCTTATGCTCAAATAAATTGGTTAGTCTCTAAGGTGCCACAAGTACTCCTTTTCTTTCAGTATGACACTGCGGCCAGAAGGCCTAATGCGATCCTTAGATGTGTAAACAGGGAAATATTGAATAGGAGTAGGGAGGTTATATGAACTCTGTATTTGGCACTGGTATGACCACTACCAGAATACTGTGTCCGGTACTGTTTCCACAGTTCAAGGAAGATGTTGATAAATTGGAGAGGGTTCAGAGAAGAGTCATGAGAATGATGAAAGGACTGGAAAACTTCCCTTATAGTGAGAGATTCACGGAGCTCAATCTGTTTAGTTTAACCAAAGGAAGATTAAGGGGCTATGTGATCACAATCTATAAGTGTTTATATGAGGAGCAGAAATTTAATAATAGAGGGATCTTTAGTCTAGCAGGCAAAGGAATAACAAGACCCAATGGCTGGAAGTTGAAGCTATACAAATTGAGACTAAAAATAAGATGTAAATTTTTAAGAGTGAGAGTTAACCACTGGAACAATTTACCAGGAATTGTAGTGGATTCTCCGTCTCTGAAAATTTTTAAATCAAGATTGGATGTTTGAATTTAAACAGGAATTAATTCATGGAAGCCTGTGATATACAGGAAGTCAGACTACATAATCACAATAATCCATTCTGTCTTTAATTAAAATATTAATTTATTCTCCAAGCGGGGCCCTTGACTTTGGAATTAATTTCCTCCACTATTCACAGCCTAAAAGAGTCCAAATCTGTTGGCCTTGAGGGCACATTGCAAAACCTGTTTTCTCAGGGATTTGGAGCATGGGCGGACAAATGAAGAAGGGACTCTGATATGGGATGAGTGGATTTGTTTGTTCAGTTGCTCCGACTGGCTGATTTATTTATTTCTGAGGCTGGGCTGATTGTACTGGCTTCTGGTATGTTTTGCATTTGAAATAGGTTTTATATGGTGTAATACCTACTGCTGTTTGGCAGGTGCTCTGTATTGGTACTGACAAATAAAAATAAATACTCTTAAAAAAAATCCCAGATAACATTACAGCAGATGCTATGTTTATTCATGAGAGTCCTTTTGAAAGCCCTACTAAGCTATTTGGCTAAGTAACATTGTGTAGAAGCAAATTTCACAATTTATATATACTTATATTAAAAAGGATTCCCTTCTAGTTTCAATATGTTGCCTCTTACTTTCAAGGGCCATATTGTTTTTCTATAATGAACTCATTAGCAGTGGATCACCATAAAAGGCAATATGTCTGATAGTGGGGATTGGAAAGGTGTCTTATAAATGGTACTGCACATATGCTCTTCATTTATGGATGATTTTTCTTTTGGAAAAAGTATACCCTCCATGTACCTCTCAGAATTAATAAGATTAAGCATTTTTTTTTTCAAAAAGAAAATATGCCTAATAGAGAATTTATTAATACTACCTATACAGCAGCGTGTATGTCCACAATGCTTTACAACTACTTGATGCTACACAATGACAGAACCTTTTCTCAAATATTTTCCAGTCTAAAAGTACAAATGCAACAGTGGAAAAACAGAAAGAGGTGGATGGTCTTTACAGCCACAGTGCTTCACAGTACAGGTTAATTTTCCCAAATTTGTTGAAGAAGAGGAAGAGAACATGACATGCACTACTTAGAAAGCTGCCCCAAGCATAAGAGTAGCAAGAAATAATGTACAGAATTAGGAATAACAAAAAGAGACAAAGGCTTTATTTTCAAAAGCATTTAAGTGACTTAGAAGCTTAAGTCTCATTTTTAAAAGTGACTTGGGCACTTAGGCTCTAAGAGTACATCTACACGGGCTGGCATGGGTCAGCTGACTTGGAGTCGCTGGGCTCAGGCTGTGGGCCTAAAAATTGCTGTTTAGATGTTTGGGCTTGGGCAGGATCCTGACCTCTGGGACCCTCCACTCATGCAGGGTCTCAGAGCTCAAGCTTCAATCCAAGCCCGAATGTCTACACAGGGCTTTTTCAGCCCTGGAGCCTGAGCCGTGTGAGCCCAAGTCAGCTGACTTTGGACAACCACAGATTGTTTACCCATGTGTAGACATACTCTAAGTCGTGAGTGGCATGTATAAGAGGCTTGGGGAGGCTTAGCCTCCCCATAAAAGGCTGGCCATGCAGGGGGCAAGAAATGCCAGATGCGGGCATGGGTTACCGCCTTATGGAGGCATGCCAGCCCACTGCCTTTGGAACCCCGCTGCTGGAAGCTCCCTAGAAGTGGGAAGGCCACTGGTGCTCAAACTGTGGCCCTGCCTGTGCTCTGCCTCAAGGCCCCTCCTATGCTCCGCCTCTTCCCCTGAGGCTCATTGCTTGCTCCTCTCCACCCCCTCCCCCTCCTGTCACTTGCCCTTAAGTCAGGAAAAAAATGGGATAGCATTTAAAAGTGGGATAGCCATGCCCTCCCCTGTTCTGGCACCCCTTAGCTGAGTGTCTCTGGCATCAGCACACACAGCAGGAAAAGGAGTCCCACAGCTGGGCCAGCCAGTGAGAGGCTGTGCATGCTGATGCCAGAACAACTCAGCTAAGGGGTACCAGAGCCCTCCCCCTTTTTTCCTGTCTTAAGGGTGAGTGACTGGGAGATAAGGGATGGAGAGGAGCGAGCGGTGGGCAGGGGGCCTCTGGGAAAGAGGCAGATTGAGGGTGGTGCCTTGGGGGAATAGGTGAAGTGAGGGTGGGGCCTCGGGGAAGAGGCCGGGTGGGGGCAGGCCTCAGGGGAAGAGGCAGGGTGGGGATGGGACCACAGTCCAGGTGTTCGTGTCCCCCCTACTTCTAGGGGGCTTCCAGCACTCACGCAAGCCTCCCCACATAAAAGAGTCATGCACTGGATATGCCCTAAGTCTCACTGAAAGTCAAAGTCAATGGGACTTAGGTTCCTAAGTCACGTTTGAAATCAGGACACAGGCACCTAAATCACTTAGGGCTAGATCAAACTTATCTAGGCTCCTAAAGATGCAGATAGACATCTTGTGAGATATTGAAAAAGCACTTAAATATTGAAATTAATGGGATTTAGGTGCCTAACCTTCATATATGCTTTTGAATATCTCATGAGGTGCTGATCTGCATTTTTAAGTGCCTAAATATCTTTGAATGTCTGGCCTTTAAGTATTTTTGAAAATGTCACCCAAAGGGAGCAATCAGGAGAGATGGTGGGATGGACCACATGGAGTGGAAAGTGGTTTAGAAGAAAACAAAGAGTGGAAAAGTAGGCAGGGCCTAAGTTATAGAGTGCTTTGAAAGTTAAGAAGAAGGAAGAAGACATAGAACAATAGGAGACCAATATAAGCTTGCCAGAAGCATAAATGACTCAGAAGAAAGACAGATGAGAGAGAGCGTGAAGCTGGAGAATGCAGTAGTTGAGGCAGGATGTTATACTGATGGCACATAGCGAGACAAAGGTTCATAAAAGTTGACCCTTTAACTATTGTTTGGGATAATACTAAGGTATCAATAGTGTTAAAAAGCCCACCGAGAATCAATTAAGCCTGTTCATTGCTAAATATTAAACAATGCCTGAAAAGGGGTATTTTTAAAAAAAATAAGTACAAAGGTAAAATGAAAAACAATCTGGAAAGAAACACACATCAGAAAAGAAAATCCCAGTATCTTATGGATATCAATAGTTACTAAGGATCAGATTCTGCCACGTGTAACACCTAGGGCATGATACAAAGCCCATTGAAGTCAACAGAAAGATTCCGTGGGATATTAATGAGTTTTGGATCAAGCCCATAAATAACATGGGAATGGGGCTCTATAAATATTGATAAATTAGATTAGATAGATGCATCCCTTCTGGCCTTCAAGTCTATCAGTCTATGCACACAATACAACGTTTTTGGCATTGAGCTTAACACAAGTCACTGCCTAGATATTTTCCCCTCAGTGTTGCAATTTTGTTGCAATTTCAGTGAGACAAATATTCAGCTCTGTATCTTTCCTGTGGAGTCTGGATCCCTATACCAAAGGTGAAGTTAAAAAAACATTACAGGTAATTTCTGCCCTTTAAAACAACCACATAGGAATTCAATACATTGCACCCCATAATTTCTCTAACTAGTTGACTACTGTATTTTTGCAATAGGCATTCACTGACATGGCACGCACACTGAAATCCAAGTCTCAATACAAGAATGAAAATGTGAGCTGAGCTATCTGCTTTTATAAACTCTGGCACAGTTTGACTCAGAATAATCCAGGAATGAAAATCTGATCTAAGCTGTTTGCTTTTATAAACTTTGGATGTGTCTGCTCTTAAATTCCAGCATATTGGCAGCTCTTCTCTGCAAAGGTAGAGCTTTGTGTCTCACGTTGACCTTGAATTGTACAGTTTAAGGTGAGTATTCAGTCAACTGGGAACAGACAAAACTGAAGGGTATCAGAACAGTTTGGAATAAAGTGCAGCTGACTACAGGGAAAGCCAGTATTTTTCCCTAGCCATCAACCCTAATTGCCTTGCCAGAAATATTAAGGTGAGTACCAAAATATACATGCACAAAAGTTAAAACAACGAGGAGTCCTTGTGGCACCTTAGAGACTAAAAAATTTATTTGGGCATAAGCTTTCATGGGCTAAAACTGACTTCATCAGATGAATGGAGTGAAAAATACAGTAAGCAGTATATATATTACAGCACATAAAAAGATGGGAGTTGCCTTACCAAGTCAGGTGTCAGTGCTAATGAGGTCAATTCAATAAAGGTTGGGCTCGTTAGCAATGACCTGCCACTTGGTAAGGCAACTTCCATCTTTTCATGTGCTGTAATATATATACTGCTTACTGTATTTTTCACTCCATGCATCTGATGAAGTGGGTTTTAGCCCACAAAAGCGTATGCCCAAATAAATTTGTTAGTCTCTAAGGTGCCACAAGGACTCCTGGTTATTTTTGCTGATACAGACTAATATGGCTACCACTCTGAAACCATACATAAAAGCTGAAACTAATGGAGAAATCTCCCTATATAAACCATAACAATGGTCCCAACTCCCAATCTATTTGTATCTCTTACAATGTTCACACTTCCTTTTGAGGTGAGCTCACTTGATCATGTTGGGCATGGTCTTTATTAGAAGGTACCTTGGGAATAGAAGTTTACATGCAAATATACTGTTAATCTGCGTGCTTTCAGATCTATAAGACATATCCTGCTCCTATCTTGTGCAGCCACACAAGGACCACAAAGTATTAGAACTGACTGCCATGGGGAGTGATGGGGCAGGCTGTGAAGAGGCTTCACAGAAGGAATTCACAACCCTTACATGTCCATAAGAAGTGCTCAACAGAGGCACCCTCCATAGCAGTGCACAGGACAGTCTGAATATGGGGGTGTGGCAGGAGATTGGATCTACAGCTAAGAAGATCCACTGACCAAAACCCCTGTCATGTTGGTGGTGATGGGGTCAGTGGGTACAGAGACTGCTTATGTTTCACAGACGGCCACCAGACAGCAGAGGAGGATTCCATTCATATCAGCCCTTACATAGCACCTCTGCAAAAATCCTTTTATTTGCACTTTGCTCAGGGGACCCAAAATTAGTACTGTCATTGATTGATTAGCAGAATATCATTTCTGAATGTTGCCTCTCTTCTTCATTATTTAAAGTACACCATAAATATACACCTCCCTGTACAGACACATGAAAGACAAGATCCCTAATCCAGGAGCCAGTGGTCTAATTTGGACAAGTACACTAACAATTCCAATGCAAGTGACCAAGGGATATTGCTGGCTAAGAGATCAAAGTTGGAAGGGTGTATTTCCTTCTCACACATGTGCTGTTTAGACTCTACTGTTGTGGATAGATATTTTTCTCAGTAATGCTAATCACTGTTAGAATGAGGACTGTGACAGAACCATGAAAAAGAGCCAGAAAGCTCATACCAGATTGGCCAGTGAGAAAAAGACACAGAGTAGGCACAAATGGCTAGATTCACAAAGACTGAGTTAGGTGCCTAGGCTCCCGGTGTAATGAATGGGGAGAGACTCACAAAAACCAGTAACCCAAGTGGCTTTCTGCCTAAGTTAGTCCGTGGGCTATGCCAAAGCCAGGAGTATGTCCTAAGACCTGCCCATCTCAGGCACTTCAGTGCCCAAGTCTGGGCTGCAGGGAGGCACCTCTCTCTGCCTGAGATTCTCAGCTGCAAACCCTCTCTTGGCATTAGGTAACTACACTGTTTCTGAAAGAAGCTGGGGAAATGAGGAGGAGGCCAGAGTGAGCGAGCATGCGAATGACTCTATCATTAGAGCATGCATGTGGGTAGGGTGACCAGACAGCAAATGTGAAAAATCGGGACAGGCAGTGGGGGATAATAGGAGCCTATATAAGAAAAAGACCCAAAAATTAGGACAGTCCAAATAAAATCGGGACATCTGGTCACCCTACATGTGGGAAACCTGGGATCCAGTTCCCCTGCTCCAATGACTCTTTCATTATTTAGTCACAGGGGAAGAACTTTAACAGAGTAGCCTGATATCAGACTATCCCATAGCCTGCTGGTTAGGGCACTCACCTGAGAGGTGGCAGTAGCTCTCAGCACACCTAGTGGATTGGGCCTTGCAGGGTGAGTTAGGAATGCCTATCTTCCCCCAGTTTGCACATCACCTGCGGGTTCTGGCTTCCAGACATGTAGACTAAGGCTAAAGCATGCATCAGCGGAAGCAGAAACATAGGTGCCTAGGGAACTTTTATTGCAGAAATGTAGGTACTGAGTGAATTTAAGCACCAACAAGGTACGGCAACAGCTAAGTGAGGGTCTTGTGAATCCCAGTGGGACCTGATTCTGGGATTCAGGCACATAAAATATCAATTAGGCACCTAAGTGAAGCAAGCCCAAAAATGCCTAAGTAGAAAGCCATATATTTTCCTAGGTATATGAGGATTATATTTAGCAGTAGCAAAGACATGGAAACCCTGTTCACAGCCAGATCTTCACCCACCCGGCTGCCAAAACAAACAAAGGAGTATGTGTAAGTTATGTTGTCCTTATAGAGTGCAAAGATTCACGTAATATTCCAAGTTACTCACTTTTTTTCTCACAGAGATCAGAAATGAGCCCAACAAAACAGCTGCTCAGACCCTTTCATCTCTGGCCTCAGAATTTTCCCACTACTATGTTTGATTGAGAACATGAGTAAGAGGCTATCAAAGCATTGTTCAGCCAGGTTGGAGGGTCAAATTGCAGCCTGTAAAGAGTTTTAACATGGGATCATGTGGCTATATAAATTCATCCCAATTCCTCACTCAGACTGTGCATGAGCATTAACCTAGGAGTCCTCACATTACTTTTATTAATTAGTAAAGGATAGTTGTCCTGATATAAATGTATTACTACCTTCACTTCATACATTTCACATTGCTGGGATTTGGTCCTCTGCTGACAATTTATACTGCTTTGGTGATTCCTATTATGAAAATGTCACAGGAGAAGCATCAACTCCTGGTACTATTGAGCTAGAAAGATCAGATCATTGTAGGAGTGGCCTCTAAAGAATCTCATTCTTTGTGTGTTCCTTTAACAGTACTAGATTCAGCAAAATATATGGCAATGATTTGAAAACTCAGTATTGAAAAAGAGAAATACATGTTTTCAGTTTCACAAAGGAATCGCTGGTATAATCTTACCCTTTATTACATGCCATCAGTTAATGTTGTTTTTAGCACATGCATATAAAACTGACCCCTACTGCAATTTTAATTCATAAATCTTAGCACAGGCGTTAATCCCTCAGAAATGGTTTCTTCCTCACCTACTGAGAGACAGAAACATTTATGAGATCATCAAATTCCATTTGGAGCAGCTCATAGTTGTTTGGTCATTATAAACAGGTGGCTTTAGCAGTCTTGCTGAGAGGCACATTTAATCTACTTCACACAGAAAAAGAACATATAATAGAGCCATTTATGGAAATAAGGGATACATTTTTACTACAAAAAGAAGAGTCACACCAACTCTTTTTCTGAATTGTTTTCTTCCATTTCATTTAAAAAAAAAAAGAGCAATCACTTCCATTAAGAATTCCTACAAACCACAGGAAAACCTTCACGATTATAGCTTTCTAGTGAACTCTACCTGATTCCATTGCACAAACAAAATCAGCACAGGTTAGTTACAAATGTAGCATGAATAAAAAAAAAGTTATGTGGAATCAGTCACAACCGGTAAGCTGTCTCAAATTGTATAGTTTTGACTTATTTTTGTCACCCTTTTGCCTTTACATTGCATCATGAAACAAATTGGGCAAACTAGAGAATGTGATACCTTTAGTTGGCTCAACAAATGGTCATACTAAAATGTTTTTGGCCCTCTCTCCAAATATCCCTTCTTCGGATATTGGCAACAAAGGACCTTTTTGGTTCACAAACTTGTCATGGATTATTTGTCAACTCAAGATCCATCTTGTCCCCTTCCCCTTTTTCTTGCAGGCAAACATTTTCTGCAAGTCATGAAATTAAGATATTCCAGCAGCCATCATTGTTTGGTTAAGAAATGACCAGCCTTGAAAGCTTAAGCAAAAGATAAATACCTAATGAATTTACAACTGTGTGCAGCAAATATTTATTCTGTTAAACCGCTCCAGTGCTTACATCAATGCACTATCCAACAGGGCAGTTTCCAGAAGAAATAAAATATCAACAGTCAGCAAAACAAGCTTAAATCACTGCCAAGTGACTTAAGAACCTGTAACTATGTAGGTATATGAAAACCACCTCACACTCCTAAATCACTGAAGTATCTGGGCATATCACAACCATTAGTAAATGGACCATTTTACGGATGGGGAAATAAGACACAGAAAGGTTAAAAGTGGGATTTTTAAAAATGCCTAATGAGATTTGTGTACCTAAATACCTAAATCACTTAGGTGCTTTTGAAAATATGAATTTGCCCACAGTTACGCAGGAAGTCTGTGGAAGAGCAGGTTACCAAACGCAGATCTCCTGAGTCCCAGTCCAGTGCCTTAATTAGAAAGCCATGTTTACTCCTAGAGAACATATCTGCATACAGTAATGCTGAATGATAGCACTGTAACAGATGGACTTTTGTCACAGATAAACTTCTGTTTCACCAGAAAGATCAAATTTGCTACAATGACAAAATGGGATTGGAAGCAGGAAAGTGGAAGTAGGAGAGGAAAACTGTGGAAGTAATTAAATAGAGCCAAGACTATCACATATTTCAGCAGTATTATTACTGATGAGGTTTAAAGAATGTTGGCAAGGTTGTTATCTATGATTTTACTTGCTGAGAGGAGAATGCTCTACTTATTTCTATTTTGTTTTTAAAATAAGAAACAAACAGGGTACCAGATAAATTGTAGGATGAATAAATGCTAAATATAGAATATATAGCTTTTTATAACCCATCTTTACATAATTACTGCAAAACACAGTGAGTACAATGATGATAAAATATAAATATGAGTTAACAAGTCGATAAATCTGCTCTCCATTTTTAGTTGAAAGACTTAATTTAATAAAATATTCCAAATACAGGTGACATGACATGGAAACTGATATTTTTAAAAAGAAAGCTAATTATGTACTGTCTCTGAGAAGATTATTGACAGATGGCTCCATTCTGCTCTCGTATCTGTACATGTAAACATAGATAGTTAGAATAATCCGGGTACATTATTAGATGCTAACACAAGCCTTCGTGCTAAACTGCTTCTCTGCTACAATACTACAGTCACCCATAAAGTGTGATACAGTAGGTCAGACAAATACACACATCATCCACTCCTGTGTTTCAGGAAAAACAAGATGGGGTATAGTTTGGCCAAAGTGGAGAGGTTTTAGCTACATTCTAGTTGTATATACACTTATGGCTCAATATGAGGAATCCATTTCAGGACTGCAAAATATTTCAAAAGCTTATTGGAATAAATAACACATGGTTGCCTCCTCACACTCCTAGTCAAAAAGGGATTTTGCACAACTGTCATCTAAGTGAAAAATCCAAACAGAAGAGCCAGCACTAGTTAACAGTGCATGGATGTGAAACACTTGCTGGTGGATTTTGAATCAACATGCAACTTTCTCCTCTAGGAGAGATGCAATAGGCAAAATCCTGCTCACCTTTCTTATGCAAGTAGCCCAACTGAGGACAGTGGGGCTTTTCACTTGAGTAAAGTGAACAGGATTTGACACAATATGGATATTGGCCCTGATTCTTGGCTACACCCAAAAGGAACACAGTGCAACTAGAGAAGAGGGGATGTGCAAAGGTGGCTTTAACACTCCACCAATTATGAGCCAATTGCATGCTGCGCCAGTCCCTGGGCATAAATTAAAACAGAAGAAAGGCTGCTCGGATCAAATTTATGTCAATTGCCAACACCTTCCAGGGGCCAACATGGCAGCTGAGGATGGTTGATTTACAGAGAAGTCTTGGCTACACCCCTTGTAGCAGCAAGGAGAGGGGAGGCATAAGTGTTACTACACTGCCTGTATACCCTTTGAGGATCCCTTTACACTGGTGTGAGCTTGCCTTGCATGATCAGCCATACTAGTTTTAAGGCTATTTTGCACCATGAACTGGTGCAAAGTGACTGTACTACAGTGCAGAAGATAGCCCAATTTTATTTTATTATTCTTATAAAATAATCCGGGCATAATTATTCAAAACACATTGCAAATATAAAATATCCTTTTTATGTAACAGCTTTTGTAAGAGAAAAGAATACAACAGAATGGAGAATGATTACGCAAAATAGGAGTGGGACTGCAACAGTTCGTGGCATGTTGCACACAGCATGCCTGGCAGTTTGAGAAAGGCATGTCACATTGTGTTTTTGATTGAGGAATGCCATAGTTAGGATGCATGTCACAGCCAAAAAGCGAGATTGTCACTGTCTTTCACTTCACTGAGATGCATGCCTGGATATGGAAAGCATGGTAGGCGTGAATGGAAATCCCATTAACAGTCAGATCTTTGTAGGAAGAGCTGCCAAACCAAAAAGGGCAGTATATGGGGATAGGTTCTGCCACCTTCATAACACACAGAGATTTGCCAGCTTATTTACATTTTTTGACAAACAGCAGAATCTACCACACGTAGACAAAGCTTAGACAGACCTTTTCTATCCCTTTTTATTTCAGTAGGCATATAGTGATATACTGTCAACCCAGTACACAGCAGCGGACATGCCAAATCCCATCATAGTTATGCTATAGTTCAGTAACCAGTCCATCACCTACATTAATTTGTACTCAATGAAATGTAAACTAGCATGAAAAAAATAAACTGCAGAGTTTATTTAGCATGATCAACTAGGAGGCAAAATAAGAGAGTTTTCCTGGTGAAATTTGATTAAATGAGCATATAATAATGAGAACATCAGAATTAATGTATACATCTAATCAATGAATCAGTTAATACATATGGGACTTCTACAGCATAACATTTTTATCCATTTAAGGCACAGCTTCCAGATTTGATACATTGAACAGCATAATCTCTGTAAGTAGGTGACTATTATACATTTGTCATTGGGATTTGCTTGCATGACACGCACACTGAAATCCAAATCTCTATTCAAGAATGAAAATCCGAGCTGAGCTATCTACTTTTATACACTCTGGCACAGTCTGACTCCAAATAATCCAAGAATGAAAATCTGACCTTTTATAAGCTCCAGGCGTCTGCTCTGAAATTCCAGCAGACTGGCAACTCTTCTCTCGCAAGGTACAACTTTATGTCTCTTATTGACCTTGAACACTACAGTCTGACAAGAACATTCAAATAAGTGAGAACAGTTCAAATCAAATCACATTCAACTAAGGCCAGAAAGACTAATAAAATATGGAGACAGAGCTGTCAAAACACACTGATGACATTATCCATGTGAAAATATAGGGAAAAAATCTTACTTTGCAGCATATCTACTGATACAGCAGATTAGAAACTTTTGCCTTTGCCAACCACCTCAATAAGGGGATGGTAAATGAAAAGGGAGTACCTCAATAAAGGGAAGGTTGTACAAAGTGTATCACAACAAAATCCAAATGAGATACATGTGAGGTGAAGCAAACCCCAGCTTCTGCTCTAGCTAAAATATATATGGGGAGGCTGATGGTGGCTGGCTGTCACCATGCTCTCTAGAGAGAACAATATTATGGTTGGAAGGTCAGTTGTGGTCCACTAAAATTTCCTTCTAGGAGACACACTTCCTATACATTCTCCCTGGGAGACAAATGCTCCTCAATGAGTAACCTTTAAGAGATTCACACTCCATACATGCTCCCTATTTATGGGACACCCCTTTCCCATGAAATGCCTGACACCCCAGACATGCACATGAGATATTTTCCCTTAACCGATATCCACAAATGTCTGTCTCCAGATTCAGCTGGAGACCAGTGCATCTCTAATCACTTCTTCACCATGTCCTTTAGAGGATACTCCTCATTCCCCCTCTAACTTTCTGTGCGGGCTGCACATGGCTCTGTCCTTGGTCATGTTTTCTTCCTCCTCTACACTTTATCTCTGGGTAATCTCATCCGCAAACACAAATTCAACTCTATGCTGACAACTCGCATCTCTCTCTCTCTCCTCCAGACGTGTCTCTTTCTGTCTAGACTAAATCTCTGCTTATCTCTGACACATTCCCATGGATGACCTATGGATGTCTCAAGCTCAACATGGTTAATTCAGAGTTCTTAATCTTCACCTCTCTCCCCCCCCCCCCACCTCTTAAAGCATCCTCCCAGCCTCCTTTCTTGATTACTGTGGACAAAATCTCCAATCCTGCTGCTCACCCAGCCCCATAATCTGGGCATCATCTTTACTTCATACTTTTCTCAAAATCCTCACATTCAGGCTATGTCTAAATGTAATCTTGCTCCTCTGATATCCATTCATAATGCTGTTGCAAAGATCATTCTCCTAGTTTCTCCAGAGTTTACATTTGTGTAAATACACTGATGTCAAAGGAATTACTACCAATTTATTCCAATGTAACTGAGAGCAGGATTAGGTTGTGGATTTTAGGGCATATCTGCATTATATATGTAGCCATGTCTAATGTAACTGTCTTATTACATGCCACTGGAATAACAATTAACATGGTTTGACTTGTCAAGCACAGCCGTTTTTGCTGTCTGTTCTCTCCCTCATCTCTATCCTCCTAGGTTTTTTTCTCTTCTATCCACATTTCCTCAGCTTACTTCTCCTTTCTGCATATTTTATCCTCTTGTTCTGTGAAGGACACCATTTTGTCATCCTTCCAGCCCCTCCTTTTATATCGATTATCCTGGAAAAACTCCTTCCATCTTGAGTTTTTCTTTCCCTAAAGATTATTTAGAGCACCATACACACAAACACACAAAGGATTGGGGCTTGGCACTTGCTCCTGGCTACCAGCTGCCAATGCAGGTTTGTCTTAGATGCCTACCAGCCTATCAGTGCATTTCTCTTTCTGTGAAGGTTGCAGAATTTTGGGTGGAGCAAGATAACAATATGCAACACATGTTCAACGGAAGTTTGCAACACACCAAAAACAAGCAGCCCTACTAATTTGACTGAGAAGGGGAAAAGTCTATCAACATTGTCTTTGACCTTTATCTAACCTCAGATGTGACCCTGACATATCAGACACAAGAGGCAGACACCTACATTCAATCATTTTCATACATGTTTATTTCCCTGTCACCTCTCTGGGCAGCAAGTTTCAGTGGACACCTGTCATTCAAACTCAGTCTGTCACTGTACATATTGCAATTTCAATGGGACTACCCACATGCTTAAAGTGAAGGGTGTGAAGTACTTTGGGGAGTGGATCAAAGTACTCAGAATCTTACAGGATTGAGCCCGGAAGGCATAAAGATACTGATTAACTTTTTGACACTTTAGTGATTTTAAATTTGTCGGATTTGGATGCCATCATAGTTGTTCCAGGAAACGGGAAGTGAGTATTTTCTGAGTACATCACCACACTTCCTAATTGCAGGTTGCTTCACCATAAGAATAAACAGTATGGATGGTCTTGATGTGCTGAATCAATGTGGAGCTAGGAAATTTGTGCTAGACACTGTAGCTGGGGGCAGGGACTGGTGTTACTCTTTGTGCTGCATTTGTACAGAGTTACAGGAATAGGAAAATTAGAATAGGCAGCAGCATGCCAAGGAATGACATCAACACAGTGCCTCTGTTATTAGCTGATGCTTCTACTTGTGCAATGGCAACAGTGACAGGACTTAGAGTTTGGATGTGGTAATGCAATATTAATGAGCAATGAATATGTCAGACTAGGTACTTACCTTGTTGTCCTGTGAGTGCCTCTATCGATAGTCCCAAGAGCTATCACAAACCCCAAACTTCAGCACTCCACACCCCAGGTCCTATACCTCCCCACTCACAGCCATAATAAACATCATGATATCTGTTATGGCTGCGGACACCTTTTCTTCCTCCCAATCATCATCATCCCCCTTATTAGAGGAGAAGGGGAACAAAACCCTTGACAGTGTAAAGAGTGTCAGAGGTAAATCTGGTGCAGAGGATCCTGCTCAGTTCTTCATAAAAGGGGCAAATGGTCCCTAGCTGAACCCTTGGCTGTGTTCTTTCACTCAATGATACTGAACTTGAATTATGTTGATTTTGATGAGGCATTGGTTGATACTTCAGTTAAAGTCACATTTGGTGACAGAAATCTGCTGCTGATTTCACTTTGTGGAGCTCAGATCTGCTTGATCTGGAAAGCAAGCAAGGTGCTCGTGATACTATCAGACTTGGTGCACACTGATGGCTTAGACATTTTTAGACAGGTGGTTCCAGATAGTTGCTAGCACAACAGTTCATCTACCAGCAAAAATGGATACTCAGGTGCTCCCTGTGCCTTGCTATGGCTGTCAGAAACAAGTTGTTGGCATTTTGAATCAACCCCCTACTTCCTTGTTACATAGGCAGTATTATGCCATGGGATAGTTGGGAGGAGTTAGAGTTTTAGAAGGACCTGAATACAGATTACTTTGTACAGCTGATGACACAATACACTTTCTGATGACCTGCCAGAGAGATCTGGGAAGCAGGAGGATTGGCTCACACAGTTACATGAACATGGCTAGACACTGCTTTCTACACAGTAAAATACCCATTCTAGACTGTTTCTGACAATCATGCCCTGCCCTACAGTAAGATCAGCTTCACTGTTATGGATGGGAGTTTTGAGGACATGAGTTATGCATTGAGTTGACCATTTTAAAACTAGTTAGAAACTGAATAAAGTGTAATCTAGACAAGACCTTACTGATTCTTGTTTCACTACTTCAAAAATGTGCTAAATTGGAATGGAGAAATAAAAAAAAAAAACACATACAAACAAATTAAGAATCCTGAAGGAGGAAAAACCTGTAAAAAATCTTAAAGCAATCAAAGCTAATACCTTTAGACTACTGCAGAATATATTACTCACACTTCAGCAACACCCCATGCAGATGTCAATGATTTCCCCCAGTACATCATAATTATACAGAAAGGAACAAGCTAGTGATTTGGGCATGATCAGAAAACCAGCATCCCTCACTTCTAATCCCAGTGGTCATTACACAAAGTAAAAACTATTTCCCATGCTATTTTTCCCCGACTGTTACTCACACCTTCTTGTCAACTGTTTGAAATGGGCCATCCTGATTATCACTACTACAGTTTTTTTTCTCCTGATGATAATAGCTCATCTTAATTGATTAGTCTCGTTATAGTTGGTATGGCAACACCCATTTGTTCATGTTCTCTGTGTATATATATTTTCCTACTGTATTTTCCACTGCATGTATCCGATGAAGTGGATTTTAGCCCACGAAAGCTTATGCCCAAATAAATTTGTTAGTCTCTAAGGTGCCACAAGTACTCCTAGTTCCAACACTGACATCCTTTGAGGATTTGGGCAAATCACTCAATCTCTTTTGTGCCTCAGATCCTCTACCTGTTGAAGGAAGATAATAATTTTTCACCTATTTCACAGGACCATTGTGAATTAATTAGATAACAGCTGTAAAACTGCTTTACACATGACAGGAGATGCATAAGTGCTAAGTATCAATTATTTAGTACTGGAACACCCATATGGCAGGACTTAAAGTTGATCAACTATAAAAATCTACAAGGTTCAGTAACTCTCAAATAGCTCATTGTTTTCTTGTGGTGCAATGGTCTACAGATCATGTGCTGGGTTGTAGTTAAAAGTAGCTATTTCATTACATTGGCATGAACCTGAAATATATACTGGTACTTCTGTGTTGACAAGTCTCAGTCTTTGATTTTGCATAACCATCTTCACTAATAATTTTTCATCTGTGCACTTCTAACTGGCCATTTTCTAAACCCTCAATTTCATATGCAATAGGCTTTAGCTGCATGACTTTTTTATATAGCTACTTAGCAGAAAGTACAGCAAAGTATTCCATGACATTAGGCATAGAAAGCATTCTTTCTGATCTTACACCACTGTACCTTTTACTACAGCTGCCATGAAATCAGTGTTTCAATTATAGATCTTACACAAATTGTTGGGCAACAAGTCAGCAACTTTCCTTTGTTTTTTCCAGGGCCAGTAGCATTTGTTTAGCTATAAATTTAGAGATGCTGTAGATGCATATAGCCATGTTGAGCTCCGCTGAGACTGAGGAAAATATTTGCTTTGTTGATACTCTCTCATTGGAGAGACAGGAAACTTCACAGAATAAAAGCTTATAATGTTTGGGATTTACATGTGGAAGCCAGGACCATTAAAAAGAAAAAAACACTTGGGCTATGAAAGAAGAGAGGTACATGGTACTTTAATATCTTTCCTTGTCTACAAATTACACAGGGGCATTAACTTCAGTCTTATGACGCTAGCCAAAAAAATGCTACCTGAATGGAGAAGAAGGATATTTAGGAATAAAATGGTGGTTAAGTAACATGTGTCCCTTCTCCCTTTGACATTTAATGTTAGGCTGAACAAAGCACTAGTAGAAATACAATAGGGAATAATCCTGCATTGGCAGAGAGATGAACTAGATGACTTTTCCATCTCTAGCTTCTATCACTTTATACTATGATTCTATAAGAACAGCACCCAGGACCCCAGCTGGACCATCCTTCAGGCTCTAGCAACATAAATTTGCACATCCAAAAGCCACTTGGGCAGCTGCAGACAAGTGTGTGAGGAAAATATAGTTCTTTCTGCATGCAAATGGATATGAGACTTGTGTTCAAACAAAACATTAAATCTGAGGATCTTAGATATCAAGCGTAAAATTAGATACAACCCCTACAAACAAATGTTGCATTACAGTTGAGCTTTTCTGGCAGCAAGGGAAGCTGAGGCCACTTTTAGTCTGGCCCCATGGTGGCTTATGGTGGCTAGGAGAAGCTGCTGACCCACAGTTCTGCTTAATGCAAGTGCTTGCAGATGGGATGTGGGCAGGTGCGACAGGGCTGCTTAATGTATGAGTCTCACACCAGATGCACAATACTTGCCAGCCCTGCAGATAATTTCACAACTGCTGGTGAGTGTTCTTCTCTGCAGCTTTGGGCATCTGAACAACTTTTGTGTATATCTCTGCCTCAAAGCTCCATCTTTCAAATATGAAGGCTACTTACCTGTGACCAGAGTCCTTCCAGATGACTCTGCATAATCACACTTATGGGTAATGCACCGACCAGTGTTGACTAACAAAGGAACTGTCTCCAAGCAGTGCCCATTGGAGAGCGCACACCAGCCCCTCAGTATTCATAAATGCTCTGATGGCAAAGTAATATAAGGAGGTGGTATGCCTTCTGCTGCCTCAGTTCCTTTCAAAGCTGACCCAAAGAAAACTAAGGACTCTGAGAAAGAGGGGAGAGCGGGTGGGTGCGAATATGCAGTACCACCTTGAAGAACTCCAGCTATAAGTAAGTAACCTTCATTTTGTCTTCAAGTTGCTTTACATATTCCAATATACAGCCAGTTTGACAAGCAGTTCTGAAAAACTCAGGAGTTGGAAACAGGCTCCTAATCAAACAGTGACTTAAACACAACTCTACCAAACCTAGCATCCCCTCTAGAAGCCAAATCCAAAGCATATATTTAGTAAACATACAGTGACTTCCAAGCAGCCTTTCAGATTTCCCCAGTAGGAATATGTTTAAGACAAGTCAAAGACACTGACACTGCCCTAAAGGAATGAGATCTTAAGCCAGTAGGTACAAGGACTGCTGCTAATTTATAACATTCAAGGATATATTGTTTTACCCTACCGTAAATAACATGAGCAGGTACATTATAACCCATATGATTCTTAGTATAACAAACAAATAACCTTGAAGACTTCCTAAAATCTTTAGTTCGATTTGAATAATATGCTAAAACCCTTCTAGCAAATAAAGTATGGAAAGCAGATTCCCCTTTATTAGCATGTGACTTTGGAAAGAACACTAGTAAAGTTATTGTTTGGCTGATGTGAAACACAGACACTATTTTGGGTAAAAACCTGGGATTAGGTCTGAGAACCCCCTTATTTTTTGAAAAAAATAGCAAAAGGCTGGTCTTCCATAAATGCATACAAATCACTCAGTCTTCTGGCTATTTGATGACTACAATAATCACAGTCTTAATAGATTATTAAAATAAAGTATGCTATGCCAATGATTCAAAAGGTGGCTTCATAAACATAGATAAAACCAAATTAAGATCACTCACTGGAACTGGATCTCTTAAGCAGGGGAGAATGTATGTTCTCAACCAGGGTCCGGGGTCAGTAGTTCTCAACCAGGGGTCCGGGGCCCCCTAGGGGGCCACAAGCAGTTTTCAGGGGGTCCATCAAGCAGGGCCAGAATTAGACTCGCTGGGGCCCAGGGCAGAAAGCCAAAGCCCCACCACCTGGGGTTGAAGCCAAAGCCTGAGCAATGTAGCTTTGTGGGGGCTCCTGTGATATGGGGCCCCAGGCAACTGCTTGCTATCCCCAGTGCCAGCCCTGGCTCTTGTGTGCAGAAAAGCAGTTGTTGTGGCACAGGGGGGCTGTGGATTTTTTATTGCATGTGCGGGGGGGGGATGATGGTGCCCCCCAAAAGACTTTAAGTATGCATATACTTATGAATGTATATACGACATAACTAGAATGTGTTTTATGCTACATATGCCATGTAACATATCTCTGTAAAGGTTATGATCTACTGAATCTATTAATCCTATTTGTATGCATGTATCATTTTTGTATTCAAAGTTACGAATATTGGCTGCATACTTGTTAGATTCTGAGTAGGTTTTAGTGAAGCAGTTGGTCAGCTTCCTGAGAAAAGACTATTCTCAGTTAGTGCCCAGTCAAGAAGCCCTTAAGCCAACAATGAACTTGGAGATGCCAATCCACATCTGGGCTTTCCCAGGAATGTGGTTTGGCTGGTAAGGAGCTCAGTCATGCGTGGACATTGGACTTGTCCAGGTGACTCCAAACCTCCATTTTGTAGCTCGACTTTGCATAGGAGAGAGGAGGGGGTCTCCACCCACAAGATAAAGTCTGTTTGAACCCCTGGGAGACCCCCTCCATTTTGTCTTCAGCTGGCTAAAGAGAGAGCGTCTCCACCCCCAAAGATATCTGAAAGAAACTGGAACAAAGGATAGTAACTACAGGGGATGTGAGTGATTGCTGGACCCAGACTAGAAGGAGACTAGTCTGTAAAAGAGAACTTACTGGAACTGGTGAGGTTTTATCTGTATTCAGTTTGATTAGACATAGACTTGCATGTTTTATTTTATTTTGCTTGGTAATTCACTTTGCTCTGTCTGTTACTTCCTGGAACCACTTAAATCCTACCTTCTGTATTTAATAAAATCACTTTTTACTTATTAATTAACCCAGAGTATGTATTAATAACTGGGTGGGGGGGTAAACAGCTGTGCATATCTCTCTATCAGTGTTACAGAGGGTGAACAATTTATGAGTTTATAAAACTTCTACAGGGTAAAATAGATTTATTTAGGCTTTGGACCCCACTGGGAGTTGGGCATTTGAGTGTTAAAGGCAGGAACACTTCTTAAATTGCTTTCAGTTAAGCCTACAGCTGTCAGGTGATGTGGTTCAGACCTGGGTCTGGGTTTGCAGCAGGCTGGCGGTTCTGGCTCAAACCAGGCAGGGCACTGAAGTCCTAAGCTGCAAGGGCAGGAAAGCAGGAGCAGAAGTAGTCTTGGCACATCAGGTGGCAGCTCCCATGAGATTTCTGTGATCCAACCCATCACGGGGGGGGGGGTGGGGTGGGAAGGGGTGGCGGGAGAGCCTCAGAACGAAAAAGGTTAAGAACCCCTGTGTTAGATAGTGCACGGAGTGAACAGGTGAGCATGTATGGTGATCACTTGGAGGCCAATTAGTTCCCCAGAGAAAGCTGATTGAGGTAATTAGATAATCAGGCTGTTGGGTTTGGTGGAATAAAGAGCCAAATAGCTATCAACCTAAATCTGATATGGGGGTACAGGAAGGAAGTTGTCATGGGAGAGAGACAGACAGAAAAAAAGAAACAGGGCTAGTTGAATCCGGTCACACAGGGAAGGGAGATCTCTGTTCCCCTCAGGTCCTGATGAGAGGGCCAAAAGCACAGAAGATATTATAAATAGACTGTTGCATGGGGACTCCAGTGATATTGGTGGAGGGAACTCAAAATAAATGACATTGTTAATGCACAACTAGCAGAATCCGTGCAGTTTCTGCAGGAAAAGAAAACAGGAGCAAAGGTGCACCCCCATTACACCCTTCAGAAAGCTTTCAACCATGAGATGCACAAATAACGATCTGCCATCAGTCAAAATGAAATAAGCTGAGAGAATTGTCAGAGAGGAATTATATAACTTCTCAGACTTTAGATACATCAAATATTCCAAAACACAAGGAATAGAAGCTGTATCTTGTGACTCAGATTTTCCCAGAATCCAAAAATCTAGTCATTGTTAACATTTTCTTGTAATGTTTTCTAGAGTTAAGCCATACATTCTGAACCAACAAAGAACAGAACCATTCAGTGTTAGTCAGAGTCCAATAGCCCAGACTGTCAGATGAAGAGAGTGGGGGTCTGGATGAAGAATTCTATCATGTTGCTAAGGCAACAGGTCCAGAGACAAGGGAAGCAGTTTGTACAACCCTAAGCTGAAGCAGGTCCATATACCATTGCTTTCTCACCCGGCTGTTGCAACCAGAATCAGCCTTACCTTGTCCTGTCTTATCTTCCTCACCACCTTCGAATTAATGGTAAAGGAGGGAAAGTATACAGAAGGCCCTCTCACTAATACATTAGATCAGTGGTTCTCAAAGCCAATCCACCACTTGTTCAGGGAAAGCCCCTGGCGTGCTGGTTTGTTTACCTGCCGAGTCCTCAGGTTCGGCTGATCGCGGCTCCCACTGGCCGCAGTTCACCGCTCCAGGCCAATGGGGGCTGCTGGAAGTGGCGCAGGCCAAAGAACATGCTGGCCGCCCTTCCCGCAGCCCTCATTGCCCTGGAGCGGCAAACCGCGGCCAGCGGGAGCCGCGATCAGCCGAACCTGCGGATGCGGCAGGTAAACATACCTGTCCGGCGTGCCAGGGGCTTTCCCAGAACAAGCGGCAGACTGGCTTTGAGAACCACTGCATTAGACAGTGTCCAAGATGGACTGACTTTCCTAATCTTGAACTGTCAGAGACCCCAAGTGAGTTCCCCATCTACTGTCTGATGCATCTGAGGTTATCGTGACCAACTCCAATGGAGGACAGACCAGAACTTTCTTTAGGTGATATCTACATGATATTTTCTGTCCTATTACCTATCTCTTTCTTAATTATTCCCAGCATTCTGTTCACTTTTTTGACTGTCGCTGCATATTGAGTGGTTTCAGAGGAACAGCCGTGTTAGTCTGTATTCGCAAAAAGAAAAGGAGTACTTGTGGCACCTTAGAGACTAACCAATTTATTTGAGCATGAGCTTTCGTGAGCTACATCCTGATGAAGTGAGCTGTAGCTCACGAAAGCTCATGCTCAAATAAATTGGTTAGTCTCTAAGGTGCCACAAGTACTCCTTTTCTTTTTGCATATTGAGTGGATGTTTTCAGAGAACAATCCACAATGACTCCAAGATCTCTTTCTTGAGTGGAACAGCTAATTTAGACCCCATCTTTGTATATGTATAGTTGGGAATATGCTTTCCAATGTGCATTACTTTGCATTTATCAATATTTAATTTCATCTGCCATTCTGTTGCCCAATCACACAGTTTTGAGAAATCTTTTTGTAGCTCTTCGCAGTCTGCCTGGGTCTTAACTATCTTAGTTATTTTGTATTATCTGCAAAATTTGCCACCTCACTGTTTACCCTTTTTTCCAGATCATTTTATGAATATATTGAATAGTACTGGGCCCAGTACAGTCCCCTGGGGGACACCACTATTTACCTCTCTCCATTCTGAAAACTGACCATTTATAGCTACCCTTTGTTTCCTATCTTTTAACCAGTTACCAATCCAGGAGAGCACCTTCCCTCTGATCCTGTGGCAGCTTACTCTGCATAAGGCCCTTTGGTGATGGACCTTGTTTAAGGCTTTCTGAAAATCTAAGTACACTATATCCACTGGATCCCCTTGGTCCACATACTTGCTGACCCCCTCAAAGAATTCTAGTGGATTGGTAAGGCATGATTTCCCTCTACTAAAACCATGTTGACTCTTCCCCAACAAATTATGTTCATCTATGTGCCTGACAATATAGTTCTTTATTATAGTTTCAACCAGTATGTCCAGTACTGAAGTCAGGCTTACAGGCCTGTAATTGCTGGAATCATCTCTGGAGCCCTTTTTAAAAATTGGCATCACATTAGCTATCCTCCAGTCATCTGGTACAGAAGCTGATTTAAATGATAGGTTACAGACAACAGTTAGTAGTTCTGCCATTCCACATTTGAGTTCCTTCAGAACTCTTGGGTGAATACCATCTGGTCCTGGTGACTTATTGCTGTTTAATTTATCAATTTGTTCCAAAACCTCTTCTAATGATACCTCAGTCTGGGACAGTTCCTCAGATCTGTCATCTAAAAAGAATGGCTCAGGTTTGGGAATCTCCCTCACATCCTCAGCCATGAAGACCGATGCAAAGAATTCATTTGGTTTCTCTGCAATGGCCTTAAGTGCTCCTTTAACACCTCAATCATCCATTGGCTCCACTGGTTGTTTAGCAGGCTTTCTGCTTCTGATGTACTTAAAAAAAAATTGCTACCACTTTTTGAGTCTTTGGCTAACTGTTCCTCAAATTCTTTTTTTGGCCTTCCTAATTGTATTTTTATACTTCATTTGCCAGTGTTTATACTCCTTTCTATTTTCCTCACTAGGATTTAACTTCCACTTTTTAAAGGATGCCTTTTTGCCTCTCACTGCTTCTTTTACTTTGTTGTTTAGCCATGGTGGCTCTTTTTTGGTTCTCTTACTATGTTTTTTAATTTGGGGTGTACATTTTAAGTTGAGTCTCTATTATGGTGCTAAAAATTTCCACACAACTTGCAGAGATTTAACTTTTGGCACAGTACCCTTCAATTTCTGTTTAACTAACCTCCTCATTTTTGTGTAGTTCCCCTTTCTGAAATTAAATGCTACATTGTTGAGCTGCTGTGGTGTTTTTCCTGCCACAGGGATATTAAATTTAATTATATTATGGTCACTATTACCAAGAGGTCCAGCTATATTCACCTCTTGGACCAGATCCTGTGCTCCACTTAGGACTAAATCAAGAATTGCCTCTCCTCTGGTGGGTTCCAGGACCAGCTGCTCCAAGAAGCAGTCATTTAAAGTGCCAAGAAACTTTATCTCTGCATCCCCTCCTGAGGTGACATGTATCCAGTCAATATGGGGATAATTGAAATCCCACATTACTATTATTAAGTTTTTTATTTTAATAGCCTCTCTAATTTCCCTGAGCATTTCACAGTCACTATCACCATTCTGGTCAGGTGGTCGGTAATATATCCCTACCGCTATATTCTTATTATTAGAGCATGGAATTTCTATCCATAGAGATTCTATGGTACAGTTTGATTCATTTACGATTTTTACTTCATTTGATTCTACACTTTCTTTCACATATAATGCCACTCCCCCACGAGCACAACCTGTTCTGTCCTTCCGATATATTTTGTACCCTGGTATTACTGTATCCCTTTGATTATCCTCATTCCACCAAGTTTCTGTGATGCCTATTATATCGATATCCTCATTTAATATGAGGCACTCTAGTTCACCCATTTTATTATTTAGACTTCTAGCATTGGTATATAAACACTTTAAAAACTTGTCTCCTTTTAGCTGTCTGCCATTACATGATATAATTGAATGGGATTCTTTTTTATTTGACTGTTTCTGATCAGACCCTGCCTGTATTTTATCATTTTCCATCCTCTTGTCCTCTCTAGGACATAGAGATTCTCTATTAATAGATCCTCCTCTAAGGGATGTAGAAACCATGTGGTCTTCTGCACCTGTTGGCTTCCCCCAGCCCTTAGTTTAAAAACTGCTCTACGACCTTTTTAATGTTGAGTGCCAGCAATTTGGTTCCATTTAGGTTTAGGTGGAGCCCATCCTTCCTGTATAGGCTTCCCCTTTCCCAAAAGTTTCCCCAGTTCCTAATAAATCTAAAACCTTCCTCTCTGCACCATCATCTCATCCACGGATTGAGACCCTGCAGTTCTGCCAGTCTAACTGGCCCTGTGCATGGAACTGGGAGCATCTCAGAGAATGCTACCATGGAGGTCCTGGACTTCAATCTCTTACCTAGCAGCCTAAATTTGCCCTCCAGGACCTTTCTCATATCCTTCCCTATGTCCTTGGTACCTACAAGTACCACGACCACCGGCTTCTTCCCAGCACTACACATAAGTCTATCTAGATGTCTCGAGAGATCCACAATCTTCGCACCAGGCAGGCAAGTCACCATGCAGCTCTCCCAGTCATTTCAAACCCAGCTATCTATGTTTCTAATGATCAAATCACCTGTTACTAATAATAGAATCATATAATATCAGGGTTGCGAGGGACCTCAGGAGGCATCTAGTCCAACCCCCTGCACAAAGCAGGACCAGTCCCCCACTAAATCATCCCAGCCAGGGCTTTGTCAAGCCTGACCTTAAAAACTTCTAAGAAAGGTGATTCCATCACCTTCCTAGATAACGCATTCCAGTGTTTCACCACCCTCCTAGTGAAAAAGTTTTTCCTAATATCCAACCTAAACCTCCCCCACTCCAACTTGAGACCATTACTCCTTGTTCTGTTATCTGCTACCACTGAGAACAGTCTAGATCCATCCTCTTTGGAACCCCCTTTCAGGTAGTTGAAAGCATCTATCAAATCCCCCCTCATTCTTCTCTTCTGCAGACTAAATAATCCCAGTTCCCTCAGCCTCTCCTCATAAATCATGTGCTCCAGACCCCTAATCATTTTTGTTGTCCTCCGCTGGACTCTTTCCAATTTTTCCACATCCTTTTTGTAGTGTGGGGCCAAAAACTGGACACACTACTCCAGATGAGGCCTCACCAATGCCAAATAGAGGGGAATGATCACAGCCCTCGATCTGCTGGCAATGCTCCTACTTGTACAGCGCAAAATGCTGTTAGCCTTCATGGCAACAAGGGCACACAATTAACTCATATCTAGCTTCTTGTCCACTGTAACTCCTAGGTCCTTTTCCGCAGAACTGCTGACTAGCCACTCAGTCCCTAGTCTGTAGCCGTGCATGGGATTCTTCCGTCCTAAGTGCAGGACTCTGCACTTGTCCTTGTTGAACCTCATCAGATTTCTTTTGGCCCAATCCTCCAATTTGTCTAGGTCCCTCTGTATCCTATCCCTATCCTCCAGAGTTATCTACCACTCCTCCCAGTTTAGTGTCAGCTGCAAACTTGCTGAGGGTGCAATCCACACCATCCTCCAGATGAAGGTATTGAACAAAATCGGCCCCAGGACCAACCCTTGGGGCACTCCACTTGATACTGGCTGCCAACTAGGACATGGAGCCATTGATCACTACTCTTTGAGCCTGATGATATAGCCAGCTTTCTATTTACCTTATAGTCCATTCATCCAGTCCATAGTTCTTTAACTTGCTGGCAAGAATACTGGGGGAGACCGTATCAAAAGCTTTGCTTTGCTAAAGTCCCCTCATCCACAGAGCCAGTTATCTCATCATAGAAGGAAATTTGGTTAGTCAGGCATGACTTGCCCTTTTTGAATCCATGCTGACTGTTCCTGATCATTTTCCTCTCCTCTAAGTGCTTCAAAATTGATTCCTTGAGGACCTGCTCCATGATTTTTCCAGGGACTGAAGGATTAATAGCTATCTCTTTGTAATAACTGGAATTCCCTCCCCTGGAGAGGTATCCTCAGTGCAAGAGGATACCTCAACATCATCTGGAAAGAGGGTCCCAACTGTGGGATCATTTCCTTCTGCTCCAGTTGGATGTTTTCCTTCCCTGGAACTTTCATCCTCCTCAACAGCACAGAGGCTGTCAGACCGGGGGTGGGATCATTCTACTGTGTCCTGGAAAGTCCCATCTATGTACCTCTCTGTCTCCCTCAGCTTCTCCAGTTCAGCCACTCTGGTCTCCAAAGCCCGTACACAGTCTCTGAGAGCCAGGAGCAACTTGCACCAAATGCACACATATGCCACCTGCCCACCGGCCAGGTAATCATACATGCTGCATTCGGTGCAATAAACTGGGTAGCCCCCACTGTGTTGCTGGACTTCTGCCTGCATTCTCTTTTTATTCCTGCAGCTGGTTCTTTTGTTGTTGTTTTGTTTATATCAATGGGGTGTTTTTGGCTTTTAAGTTTAAAGAATGTTGAGTTCTGACCCCTGCTCACACTCTCCCCTGGAGAACTCCCTCGCAAAACTCCCCTGTTAGCCGCTCCCGTTCGCTAGCTCCACTTCGCTTCTGTTGTAGAAGTGAGTAGCCATCAAGGAAAGGAAAGGGTGAAATACATGTAAATATAAAGCATATATAAACACAGGAGAAAATTTCAACGCTGCCTAATCACAGGATACCTGGAAAGCTACTTCTAGGACAAGTCAATTATTGTACTAATTTCAAGACATGTCAGTTCAAAGCTTTAGTCTTTTTACAAAACACAATTAAGGTCCAGTCTACACTACAAATAAGAATCATGTCTGTAATCAAGTTAGAGGGCAACTGAGTTCTAGACAAGTCCTTGGCCATTATTGTATTTGCAGCTTAGACAGGGCCTCAAAATATATTGTTAGCCAAAAAAGTCCTGGAATCCTTTACAACATTTGAAATGGCTACCAGTGTATCTCTCTCAAATACAGTATTGATGCCCTTTATTCATCTACTTGTGCCCTAGAGGATAAAGAACATCTCACCCAGACCCTCCAGACAATCCCTCTAGCTGTACTCTACCTCCCAGAAGGCAAAATCTCCTCTCTGATCCAAAAAGGAGATCCTGACTCTGATAGACTCTGTTCTGCCCATGAAGGAAGTGCAGAACATTGGAGTTCATATCAGCCATCAGAATCTGAAAGGAGAATTTTATCCTTAGTTCTTATTGTCATACTCAGTGGCCTACAAATACTATATAATTTTCTCTCTTATCAAAGTCCTGCTTTTTTGGCTCCCCTTTTCAGTTCTATTTAAGGTTTCCCAGTTTCTTCTTTAAAAGAAGAAAGACTGAAAATATTTGAACAGTACTAAGCTAGTTGTACATGGCTGGATCAATCACTGTGTTAATGATTCCTATGCAATCATGTCCCACAACGTATTGTACCAACAATATTTTTGCTTTGTTTACTGAATAGAAAGTTAAATTACAAGATTATGAAGAAAATCATTTGGTGCAAAAAATTATTTCCTGAGAACCCATCCTGGTCCATCCTAAGCTAACACTCTTCACTCCATACATACCTCATGACCGGCTATCCTAGTTTTCTGTGATTAAAAAAAACTAAAATTCTCCAATAAAAAAGACAAAAATCTGCGTTTTTCTGTGATTAAAATGAAACACTGAACTTTAGTTTCCCGAGGCATAATATATATATATATATAGTAATCAGTTGAACACAATGTTTTATTGATAAATTTACAATTTTTAAGCAAGTTCAAAGTCTACCAGTGTTTAGCACTTTTCATGTATTCTACAACTGTCTATCTTCAAAAGTAATCGACAGCCTTGCTGCATACGGTACAGAACAGCACATTACCATCAATGTGAAATTTGTCCTTGGCAAAATCAGTGACACAGTCTTTAGGGGTGATTTTTAAAGTTGTCGGCATCTTTTCATAACTTTAATCGCTCACAAGTGGAGGCTGAAGTGAAACTTAAGATGCATTAAAACACAAATCCCTATACACCATTTAGTAACCTTTATACGCCAGAAGCAGTTTATAGGAGTATGTTTAGCTATGTAAATTTAAAGTGCATTCAAAAATTAACCATGAGAAGGGGCAGTTGCGCACATTGAATAAGTGACACTGTAAAATTTAATTAATAGCTAATATGTGTTTTTATTTTTTCACAAAATGTAAAAACTAAAGATTCTCTGTAAAAACGTAAATTCCATGTTTTTCCATTGCAAAAGGATTTCTAGGATCCCTGCTCATAGCTAATTGCTCCCTCTGTATTCTTCTCCCACTTTCATATTGGTGAATTCTTTCATGCTGTCCTTGACAGCTGGAACAAGCTCCCTATCCTTGTTTGGCAGGCATCTATCTGATCTTCTGTAATACCTCATTATGAATATCAGTACTTCTTCTGTGAGGCCTCTCAGGGTTAATCCACCATTCAAAGAAATGCCTGTCAGTTGCCACACCGCAAGCCTGCTGGACCTTTATGTAATGAATCCAACCCACCCTTTGTTCACAATGTCAGTTGTTTGTCTGTTTAGATTGGAAGCTCCTTGGGAACAGGGATGATGTCTCTCCAGTGATCTGTGCAGCGCCAAGTACACAGCCAGCCGCCATCAAATAGAAAATAATAATTATGACAAATAATAAATAGTAAATAATAATGAAACAGAAAGAGACCATCTCTGAGAGGGCTGATAAATCTCTTTTTTAAATAAAAGAGTCAGAGAACTGTCTTCTTGAGCAATCACTGTACTTTCAGATTAAGCTGTTTTTAGTAACTCACCATACAGGTTGAAACATTTAATAAAAAAGTATCATCTGCAAACATGTATATAAAAATAATATAAGCAGAAAACAAACATTTCCGTGCCAAGTCATTATTCTATTCCAAGTGCAGAGGTAAACAATCCCGCATAAATCAAGGCATTGTTAAAAGAAGATTCTTTGTTTCAGTCAACCAACAAAAATGCCAATCTAAAATAACACCAGAGCACACTGTTTGGTTTTAAGTTTTATATCCTTATTTGTACTAATATAAATTACATGACATAAGAGCTCACTCTGGTGTTGGACTGAGGAATGGAATAAAGTAACAATATGATTGTGCTTTGTAGGAAGCATCAGCTGATTACAGCCTACAAAGTCCCTCTCAATTCAAAATTAGCCCTATTTTGTAAATATTTGAGATTTCCCTTTGTTCTGTGAAATCTAATATATTTACTTCTTAGATTCCCTGTTTTGGTTACATCTATAGTCCTCAATACCACTCATTACTCTTAAAAAGCAAAGACATAAATTCTGGACCATTTGCGGTTTTATTTTATTTATTGACTCCACCATGGACAGTTGTTCAGAGAGTAGCCTTAGAAAATGCAACCATCCTCACAATCTGTGCATGTATGCTTTAATTAAAATCTTGCAAAATCTGCTAGCTATCCTGCAACAACGTCCAAAGCTCCACAGATGGTGCCTATGGCTTTGAATCATATATCTGAATTTGTCAACTTTTATGCCTGGTTACAGAAAACAAATACAAATAAGAAGTACAGGAAATAAGCAACTATGGGATATTGGTGAACTGAAATCTAGATACTTTTGGGATCCCAATATAATTCTTACCTAGAATTAATATTTTTCTTGATGACAAGGAAAAGAATAGTAAAATTTTAGACAAAACTTCCAAACTATGGACCAGGTCTGTAATATGACACACAATAAAAGGAACTGAATTAATGACAAATGGGAAGAGCAAAGGAGAAAAGTGAGAGATTCTTTTCTTAGAAGCTGTTCTCAAAATATAATTCTTAGTGCTGAGTGCTACAGAGTCAGAGATAAGGGAAATGATGTAATCAATGTCTTCAAGTTGGGCCTGAAAATCTTGCTTCTGTCTGAGGATCATCTTTCTGTTCTTAGCCTAACTTGTGTGTCTGGTGAAATTTCTCCTCTTGCTTTCAAAGGAGTTGTGGTTCACTGATGCTGAAGCAGGTATTAGAGGTGTGAGAACGAGACACATCTAACTTCAGTCCTTCCAGAATTAACTTGGGTTTTAGATCCAGTACTTTCATGTACCTTAGTCCATGCCCATGAAATGTCAATGAACAAAGGTGGAGGTTATTCATATGGGCCCCAATTCAGAAAAGCACATATGTAAATGATTAAGTCCATCCCAATTTAGGACAACATTTAAGTACATGCTTAAGTCCCACTAAGGTCCGTGAACGCTGAGCATGTAGTTCCAAAGGGATGATTTCCTATATCAGGGAACTAGCCAAGAAGTCAGCAGGTCTCCCTCCTCATACCTGATCTTCCTCAATCCCTTCACCTGCATTGGGCTCATCCTCAAAACAGGCCCTTAGATGCCTCTGTGAGGGCATCTGAGGTCATATTTTCAAAGACATTTCAACCCAGCCTCTATTTCTCTGTGATTAGCACATAAAAATGGTTTTATGTCTGTAAATTGTATTGAACACAAGCACAAACTAAACTGAAGTGTTCAATTAGCAATGTCTTCATGAATGAATCCATTCTGGCTTCTCCCCAGTTTTTGGTACACATTTAGGGAGAATCAGAGGAGTTGTGACTTGAGGAGCACTGGTTGGAATAAATAAATTCATTCTCTCTATATTTGGCCACTTAAAGAGAGAATATACCAGCTAAATAGACTATTCCTGCAGATTCTGAAGATTAAATGCCTACTGTCCATAGGGCAATGATAATATAGAAAGCCTTCCAATATATTGAGGTCCAGCAAGTGACCAGCTCCAGTTCATGACCTTAAAACAAAATCAACCTGAGGTAACAGAGAAAAGGTTGAGGGAAAAGAAAACCTCTGAAACTGGGAGCACCAGGCTGGACAAAACCAGCATCTCCAGCAGGAATTCAAAAAGCCAGATCAGGCTTTAATACAAATGCAACAGCTGGACACCTCAATCCTGCAGACTCCTAAATAGTCCATCCTGTGCAGAAGAGGGAGGGCAGAAACTTGCAGACTGCTGTGGTGAGCTGAGAGGTAGCAAGTAGTACTAGGTAAGTACAGAGACAAGGAAGAACTAGGGCCCCACACTCTCTCCATTAGTATTTGATTTCTAGCAATTATTCTGTATTACTATCAATTACTTACAGACAGGTGTGTTCATTTACTACCACTAAGAAATTAAATTGCTAATTGCAAACAAGAGTAAAAAATTATTTCCATTTATATCTATAACTGAGATACATAAACTGTGCAACACTGAGGGCCACATTAGGCAATTTGTCAAGACCCCTGAGGCCTGTACATATTCTGCACTTTTTTGAAAAAAGGACTCCCTATCCCACTACATTCACTTGCCCTCACGTATCCCTCCACTTCCCCTCAACTTCCTCTGCACTTCTCAGTCTCCTCCAACACCCCATGTTCACCCACACCTCCTCCATTCTCCTTTGTGTATCTTACATCTCCCTACTCCCTCACTGTCCTGGTCTACACTACGGGGTTCGCTCGAATGTAGCCGCGTTAGGTCCATTTTATAATGACTGCGTCTACACAAGCAACCCCCTTCCGTCGACCTAAAGGGCTCTTAACATCGACTTCTGTACTCCTCCCCGGTGAGGGGAGTAGCGCTAAAATCGACTTGGCTGGGTCGAATCTGGGGTAGTACGGACGCAAATCAACGTTATTGGCCTCTGGGAGCTATCCCAGAGTGCTCCAGTGTGACCGCTCTGGACAGCACTTTCAACTCCGATGCATTAGCCAGGTACACAGGAAAAGCCCCGGAAACTTTTGAATTTCATTTCCTGTTTGGTCAGCGTGGCCAGCTCAACAGCAGAGGTGACGATGAAGGCCCCCAGAATCGCGAATGAGCTCCAGCATGCAGTGAATGGGAGACACTGGATCTGATTGCTGTATGGAGAGAAGAATCTATGCAGGCAGAACTCCGATCAAAAAGAAGAAATGCTAATATATATGCTAAAATCGCACAGGGCATGGTGGAGAAATGCTACAACCGGGACACACAGCAGTGCCGTGTGAAAGTCAAGGAGCTCAGCAAAACCTACCAAAAGACAAAGGAGGCAAACTGTAGCTCTGGATCAGAGCCCTATACATGCCACTTCTATGATCAGCTGCATAGCATTCTAGGGGAAAGGGGAAACCTACCACAACCACACCACTGTCTGTGGACTCCTGCAAGGGAGGAGTCTCACACAACACAGATGAGGATTTTGTGGATGAGGAAGAGGAGGAGGAGGAGAATGTGCAGCAGGCAAGCGGTGAATCTGTTCTCCCCAGCAGCCAGGACCTTTTCATCACCCTGGAGCCAATACCCTCCCAAGGCAGGATCCCCGACCCTGAAGGCAGAGAAGGCAGCTCTGGTGAGTGCACATTTGTAACTACAGTACAGGATTTAAAAGCAATAGCGTTTAATGTCTGATTTGCCCTGAAGACTTGGGATGCATTCGTGGCCAGCACAGCTACTGGAAAAGTCTGCTAACGTATCTGGGGCTGGAGCGGGAATCCTCCAGGGACATCTCCATGAAGCTCTCCTGGAAGTACTCTGAAAGCCTTTGCAGAAGGTTTCTGGGGAGGGCTGCCTTATTTCGTCCTCCACAGTAGGACACTTTATCATGGCAAGCCAGTAGCAAGTAGTCTGGATCATTGCAGCACAAAGCATGGCAGTGAATGGTCCCGGGTTTTGATCACATTCAAGCAACATTCAGGCTATATCTTTCTGTGTTAGCCTCAGGAGAGTGATATCATTCATGGTCACCTGGTTGAAATACGGGACATTTTTGTAAGGGAACAGTAAAAGGACACCATTCATGCTGAGCTGTTTGCGTTTGGCTAAAAGGGATCATTCCTGAGAATAGCCACACAGCAGGGGGAAGGGGGAAGGGATCATCCCAAATAGCCATGTGGAGTAGTGGGGGGAGATGTGTGCTGCATATCCACCCAAAAACCACAGCCCCTCCTTTTAAATGGCAAATCCAACCGGCATTGCTTGCTATGGGAAAGGAGGGCGCTGCAGTTTGAAAACATTCCCACATGTTATGAAGGCGTTAGAAACCAAACCCGCGTACCCTTTGGCTTACCATGGCTGCCTGAAAACCAAATTCTGTTGCCCAGCCGTGTGTGATGTGTCACCATACTGGCAGGCGCTCAAGATAAAAGGCAAAATGCGACCTTGTACCTAAAGCACATGTGCTGTCTGCTGTGAATTGCTTGATTCACTGTGAAAGAGTCTCCCTTTTGTTCTCAGAAATGTATCATCTTAAATTTTACTCTCCCTTTTTATCCCCCCACAGATGCAAATGTTTCTAAGCCCCCCCCCATCATCTCCGTCTCTGAGGTTATAGCAGATTAGAAGGCAAAAAAAATGCACTCGCGATTAAATGTTTTCCAAGCTCATGGAGTCCTCACGCACTGATAGGGCACAGCTTAATGCATGGAAGCATTCAGTGGCAGAGGCCAGGAAAGCATTAAGTGAGCATGATGAGAAGAGGCAGGATGCAATGCTGAGGCTAATGGGGGAGAAAACAGACATGCTCAGGCATCTGGTGGTGCTGCAGGAAAGCCAACAAGAGCACAGACACTGCATCCACTGTACAACTGCCTGCCCTCCTTCCCAAGTTCCATATCCTCCTCACCCAGATGCCCAAGAATGCGGCGGGGAGAGGCTCTGGGCACCCAGCCACTCTACTCCAGAGGATGGCCCAAGCAACAGAAGGCTGGCATTCAAACAGTTTTCATTTGTAGTGTGGCTACAATAAGCAATGTGGCCTTGTCCTTGCCTCCTCCTCCACCCCGCCCAGGCTACCTTATCAGTTATCTTCCTTTTTTTTAATTAATAAAGAAAAAATGCATGGTTTCAAAACAATCGTGACTTTATTTCCTTTGCCAGCTGTGATCGAAGTGGGGAGGGTGGTTGGCTTACAGGGAATTAAAATCAACAAAGGGGGTGGGTTTGCAGTAAGGAGAAACACACACAATTGTCACCCCGTAGCCTGGCCAGTCACGAAACTGGTTTTCAAAGCCTCTCTGATGTGCAACGCGCCTACCTGTGCTGTTCTAATTGCCCTGCTCTCTGGCTGCTCAAAATTGGCAGCCAGGCGATTTGCCTCAACCTGCCACCCCACCATAAACGTCTCCCCCTTACTCTCACAGATATTATGGAGCACACAGCAAGCAGCAATAACAATGGGAATATTGGTTGCACTGAGGTCTTACCTAGTCAGCAAACAGCCCCAGCGAGCTTTTAAACGTCCAAAGGCGCATTCTACCACCATTCTGCACTTCCTTAGCCTATAGTTGAACTGCTCCTTACTATTGTCCAGGCTGCCTGTGTACGGCTTCATGAGCCATGGGAGCAAGGGGTAGGCTGGGTCCCCAAGGATAACTATTGGCATTTCAACATCCCCAACAGTAATTTTCTGGTCTGGGAAGTGAATCCCTTCTTGCAGCTGCTCAAACAGCCTGGAGTTCCTAAAGATGCAAGCGTCATGCACCTTTCCCAGCCATCCCATGTTGATGTCGGGGAAACATCCCTTGTGATCCACCAGTGCTTACAGCACCATTGAGAAGTACCCCGTGCGGTTTATGTACTGGTTGGAAGGGTGGTCGGGTGCCAAGTTAGGGATATGAATTCCGTCTATCGCCTCACCACAGTTAGGGAAACCCATTGCAGCAAAGTCATCCACTATGACCTGCACATTTCCCAGAGTCACTACCCTTGATAACAGAATGTCAATGTTTGCATTGGCTACTTGGATCACAGCAGTCCCCACAGTAGACTTTCCCACTCCAAATTGATTCCCGACTGACCAATAGCAGTCAGGCGTTGCAAGCTTCCACAGGGCTATCGCCACTCGCTTCTCTACTGTCAGGGCAGCTCTCATCTTGGTATTCCTGCACTTCAGGGTATGGGAAAGCAACTCACAGAGTTCCAGGAAAGCGGCCTCACGCATGCAAAAGTTTCGCAGCCACTGGGAATTATCCCAAACCTGCAAGCCTATGAGGTCCCACCAGTCTGTGCTTGTTTGCCGGGCCCAGAATCGGCGTTCCACTATATGAACCAGCCCCACTGCCGCCATGATGTCCCAATTGACACATCCCATGCTTTCAGGAATGTCCATGTCCATGTCTTCCTCACAATCGTCCTTGTGCTGCCGTCTCTCTTAGCCAGGTTCTGCACATACTGCAGTATAATGCGCGAGGTGTTTACAATGCTCGCAACAGCACCGGTGAGCTGAGTGGGCTCCATGCTTGCCGTGCTATGGCATCTGCATGGGTAACCCAGGAAAAAAGGCGTGAAATGATTATCTGCAGTTGCTTTCATGGAGGGAGGGAGGAAGGGAGAGAAGAAGGGGAGACTGACGACATGTACCCAGAACTACCCATGACAACGTTTTTGCCCCATCAGGCATTGGGAGCTTAACCCAGAATTCCAATGGGCAGCGGAGACTGCGGGAACTGTGGGATAGCTTCCCACAGTGCACCGCTCTGTGAGTCGATGCTAGCCACAGTAGTGAGGATGCACTCCACCGACTTAATGCGCTTAGTGGGGACATACACAATCGACTGTATAAAATAGCTTTCTAAAGACTGACTTCTATAAAATCGACCTAATTTCATAGTGTAGACATACTCATAGTCTCCTGATCAATTACCAAACCACATAGCACAGGAGGTTGAGCTCTTTACTGAGGGTATTGTGTGGCTTCTATCCTTTTGGGAGTAATGGGAATTAGGAGCCCTCTATCTAATAAAATTCCAGGAATATCACTGCAGGGTCATTGTGAAGCAATGGAAACAGCTACGAGCTTGGCTCAGGGCTCTTTTCGGAATATCAGCAGTTTGAATCACCACTGGGATTCACAGTCTGTTACCATCCAATTTTTAAATTCTCAGCCATTTTGACTTTATGAATTACACTTGTGCAGAGTACAGCTGCAGTAAGACATGTACCCATGCCATGCCAAGTGTTCTAGACCACTGTGATATCAAAGGTAACTCAACTAATCACCACTCTTACTCTACAGCTAATTTGCATGCAACTATTTCACTGGTTGTATGAGGGAGACTGCACAGACAATGTGAAATTGGGATAAAATGCAGAGAAACACCCAACGTCTGGATTCTTGTGAGACCTGATAGCTCTGCTGTGTCAGGGTCCCACATTGGGCCGCTTCTCACGGCTGCAGGTTGGCTGTTGTGTGCAAATTGCTGTGGTATGGTTGGGGAGTGTGTCCCTTGCTATAAGGTGAACGAATCCCCTTTGGTTCTGAAAGTGGGGATGTCTCCCTAGCTGGAGGAGGAGATTAGGTAGGGGAAAGGGATCTCCCTAGGGTGTTAGGATAAGGGTAGAAACTGGGCTTCAATCTCCCTCCCATAAAAGCTCTTCAGCTTGTAGCTGGGACCGGGCAAGAAGAGAGGCAAGCATAGCAGGAGCAACTGCCTGGCTCCTCCTCAGTGCAAAAGCAGCTTGGCAGCACATCTGGTCCTCATTTCTGTGCCCCACTGGCACGGTGGTCAGATGCAGTGAGAGGCTGCCCGCTGCATTCCTGTTGTGTTACCACTGGTGGTTACAGGTGGGCAGTGCAGGAAGGATGTTCCTCTTGCAGCAACTGCTGTGGCCACAGTAGTGGGCACAAACCTGCATCTTAGTAGCTGTGTGAGTTTGAGGCAGCTGGCTCAGGCACAGCCTTAGAGAGGTCTGAAAATGTTAGCAGAGCTGGCATTTTGGAACTGGCCTTCAAAATAATCCCACCCTACCACAAACAGCACTGATTCCTATCCAGCATCATTACCCCGTTAGGCACAAGGGTAGTCTGAGGTTTTGGGGGAGGCCTAGAGAGATGATATTTCCAGACACACCTCAAAGTTAATTGACTTATTTTACACTAAAAGGGAGAGGGGATAGGATCTTTCATCTCTCCCCGGGCCAATACATACACCCTGGCTCCTACTGCTGACGTCTGAAGTCTGTAATTTGCTCCTTTCATCCCCTTACATCATTTCAAGGCTATCTACACAAGGAAAAGGGCTGAAAACTTACAAGATTCTGTGATCCCCTGCCAGCTCCTCTGAGTTGATTTCTTTTAAGTCTGTGAGCAAAGCAGCATAACTTGGTGGCACAAAATGCGATTTCAAGATGGGAAGGCTTCATATCATTTTCAATTTCTGGTAACTGCAACACTCTGGGGAAGACAAGTAGTCTTCATTTCTGGCATGATCTGGCTGACATACCGGCTTGGACATATCCAGATTGCCAGAACTCCACCAGACCCACTGTTGCCATGAGAAAGCAACAGATGCAGTGATTTAAAAGATTAAAAATTGCTGTATCTCTTATATGCAATGTTTAGCCCTTGGTTTGCTATGCATTAATTACAGGGCCTTCCATTATCTACCTCCAATGGTGGAGACAATTCTTAAACTGAGAGAGAACCAATGAATGCCTTCATTTCCTTCCAACTATTTGTATTGCATTAATTCCTAATAGTTCATCACATTCCTGCATATTGGTATGCACACAGCAGTAAGCTGTCTATCAGTGCCATATTTGCAAAAACAGTAAATAGAATTACATTTTGGTCAGACACAAATAGAGCTGGAGGGGTATCTTCTGCAAATGGCAGAGATGATTTAGTGCTGGTGCTATCCTCATGAACTGATTTGAATTCCAGCAGCTATTTTTGTTTATTAACTAATGGTGATTCTTAGATTACTGTTGCCATGTTCCAAATTAATAGATTTTGAATGAGCGCCAGCATAAGAGGAACAGTACTGCCAGACTGCCTGGTTTGTGCCCTTCACCAACACACCCTTCATACATACAATCAGATGTGCACAGTGGATGCACTTTAATAGTTCATTACGCGTGTAGAGATATTACAAGTTTCAGAGATTCCCGTATTTGAAACGGAGAACAGCACTAGGATTGAGAATCTCTCTACAGATGGTATGAATTTAATCTGCCCAGTGCACACACATGTGCGTGCATATATGCAGGCACTTGCACTGTGCAGTTGTAACACAAAACATACACTCGATGTTGATTTATTTTTTCAGTACTACGCCAGTATAAAAAGAAAAATTGACCTCTAACATAGCAATGCTATAGTTAAGGTTGAAATAACACTCTCATTCTAAACCTCATTTACAACAGATCTTTCTGCAGGGAAATACTTTTGGGGGCTTTTTTGTAGAAGTTTGAAAAATTTAAGACAGTTTACAATAGGAATCTCTATTGCTCCATCTCTAACACACAAACAGACACTGTACTTGGTGAATGAAACTAATATGGGCAATGTAATTAAAAGGTACAGCAAATAAATATTAAAGGCAAAGTGGCCTGACTGAAATGGTATTTCTAGGTCTACCTTGAGACAAGGCTTAAGCAGGCATTCATGAAATAATGGCCCAGAAAAGCACACATACACACAGATTTCCTTCTAAATACCATAGATATAGATATCTTTGTTCCCACTGTTGTTTGATGCAATGGATTCGCTTTTGGGATTATCTCACAGACAGCACACAATTTCCAGTCCTCTCACTGACAAAAAACTTTCAAAATTGTTCTTGCTGATCTGTAGGCTCAACCAAAAAGGGTCCCCCCCACTAAAAAAGTAATACGACTTTGGTGATCAATCACAACGAACAGATATAGCTTAAAATATGAAAAAGAAACATGAAAATATGCTGTGAAATTTTTGCAGACATCATAATATCAATATTTTTCCATGTAAAATTATACCCCAAAATAATATTAGAAATGTCATAGGATTGCTTCCATTTCACAGATGTTTCAGGGACTTGAAAACAGATACATACAACATTTTATTGCCAGTATTTCACACAATTCAAGCAAGCAACAGCGGGAAGAGTTTGCGGCTGAAAAACTTTAAAGCACCAATTTTCAGAATCTGCCTCATAATGTGGCAAACTAACATAGGATTTGCCATACTGGATGTCTCCATTTGTCCTTCAAGACAGATGTCCTGCCTCAAGCTGTGGCCAATGCCGGAGGCTTCTGAAGAAGATTAAAACACCTGTGACCTGACTAATTACCTGACACTGTATATGAGGGGCAATATCCTTCCTGGCACATGCAGCAATCTGCTTACACATTAAAGCTTCCTTAACTACAAGTGTTATTCTTAGTCATAAAAGTAATTATTTATATAAACTCCTTTAGCACTGACTTTCATATAGGCTGTATACATTCTGTTGGCCAAATCATGCTTAATTTACCACGCATGTTACCCCTCACTGAAGTCTCATGAAGAAGTGCAAATAATATTTGGCCTGGTGAGAGTATTTCCTTTTTACTTGTTATAAATTTAACACCCCCTAATTCTATAGAAAGGCCCCATGCTCTCATATTAAGGGACACTGGAAAGGAAGAATCATCCTATGCATTCTAATGTGGATGCTTTAATGTCACATCGGTGTAGTTATTTGCACTGAATGAAATAAAACATATGTATTGATTCCTATGACATGTGTGTCATATTAGGTTGTTTTCTTCTATATGAAATCTGCTGTAGCATTTAAATATGTTCAGGTTAAATTCAATAAATTCCATGAAAGAGATAAGAGGTGCACATTATATCATGTTGCTGTTTGCTAGAAAATAAATGGAATACCATGTGGCCAGTAAAAAATCTAGTCAGACGAATGAATGCTTACTATTTTTACACGATTTATTTTCCTTTGCTTCAAATTCTGGCTGTCCAGTGAGGGACACACCAACAGAACAGGGAATCATGGGTGGTTCAATAACAACTAATAATTTAGTGTCCCACTAAATAAAAATGAAGAGTATCAATAACTTGCTGAGCTCTTGCAGTTAAATGCCCAGATAATAAGGGTCTAATGCTGCTGTCCTTACACAAGCAAAGCTCCCTAGTAAACTCAGTAGGTTTCCTTTCGGAAAGAGGTGCAGGATTTGACTCTATACATATTTTCATTGTGGCTTGTTTTATTATTCATAGGTACATTTTATTTTTTAACAGGGTGCCTCTTTTTCCCCACAGGATTGGGTTCAATACTGAAATATGCTGAGTGCCCTTAACTCCCACCAAAGTTTGGCCCAGAGAGTCAGTGAAAGGTGAGGATATGCAGCACTTTGCAGGGGGCACTTAGTGTTTTGCAGGATCAGGTAGTGTCAGATGCTTTAACAGGGCCTGATCCAGCTTCAGTGAAAGTTAACTTCCATTGACACTAATGGGGTAGGAGCATGTGTCACATTACAGAAGGGGATCTAAAGTTTCTGCCACCTTGCCATTCTAGAGTTGCTCTAAAGGAAGGATCATCTGACATCACCTATGTATTTTGATCAGAACACTACAAATAATAATAAAGTGTTATCATATTGTAAATATAAACAAAAATTAAACTTAATACAAGAGCTGGTCAAGACTTTTTGTAATTTCAATATAGATTTTTTTGTGGCAATTTCTCACAAAAAATATTTGGTGTTTTTTTTTTAACCAGTACATGAAGGGGCCACTCCACTTAGTACTATACTATTTTAAACTAATTTTTATGCTACTAAGTCCCAGCCCTACAAGCACATATGCACGTCTAATTTTATGTATGTGAATGTCCCATCAAAGTCAATCATACAGATATACTGTAGTTAAACACGTGCATAATTGTTTGCAGGATCAAGGTCTTAGCCATTAAGACCTTGTCCACACTGGTCTGGGTAGCATGGGTCTGCTTCTGCTGCTATCAATGTTTTTTTTGCCAAGATGTCATATTTCTTAAACCATAGTTTGCTGGAAAGGTGCTAACAGGTTCCCTGGACAGTAGAAATAGGCCCAAATGTTGAGGTATTAATTTGTGTGGAGGGAATCTAAGCTTGTGTTCTAGAAAGCTCCCTAGGAATAGTGGTTCTTAGCTTTTTGTGCCCCATACCTTTTTCAAAGATTGCCTTTAAACACCTGATGACTTGTCTGCATTAAGAGAGAGAACCATTTTCACAAATGCTATTTTTTCCGTTATTTTTTCTTCTTGTCCTACTGCTGGCTATTTTTCCTAGTGGAATTGTAAGTGGCTTTCAGTTGCTCCATAAATTATCAGGTTATAAAAACAATAGACAAAATCCTGCAGATCTGACCCAGTCCTCATTGAAGTTACCATAGATTCTATACTTTGAAAGAAGTTACAAAATTGAATGCACTTTTCACTATTTATGCTGCTTGTACTCTTTGTAGTTCTCCATTTATTTGTAACCAGTTTCTTCTCAATTTCTTTTTCTGATTTTCATGTAATAGTACAATACTGCAACATTTGGACAGCGAACATTGCAGGATAACATGTGAAAACACAAAACAGCTTCTTTAAAAAAATATATGTTTAAAGGTATATTATTTAAATTATGTAATTTTTACAAAATTATTATTTCAATCAATATTAACTTTTGTAAAACCTTTGTAATTTGGGGTAAAGTATGTGGCACTGTCCCTTTAATTCAAATCTCATTACTCACATCACTGTCATCATTATTATAAATAGTCTTTGGCTTAGATTGTGAGTTAGACTGTGTACCTACTCCGGGCTTCACAGAGAATAAGAACTCCCCTTGTACTCCTGTGTAAGCTAAATGGACCATGGGTCCACATGTGCACGGGTAAGCAGAAACTGTTTCTGCTACTTTCTCTCCCTGGAGCAGGTGGGTGAAAAGCACAAGGGAAAGAGTAGAACTTTGGTTCTCCCTCCCTGACATATGAGCTAACACAGGCTGTTTTGGGATGGTGTCATCATTAAATTCTTGGAGAAAGGCCAGGAGAAAATTACTACCCTCTGCCCAGAGCAAGGTGGAAGCAGGGAGGGAAATGTGCCTTTCAGGCAGTTTTTTCCCTGCACTGTTCCTGGTGCATCACATACACATGGCTTGTGGCAGAGCTACACTTACTCTAGTTGTTAGTTATCTGTGTTCCAAGGTAGTGCATCTGTCTGCAAAAAAGCTTCATTTGTTGTTATTTTTTGTAGATCCTTTGCCATAGATTTTCCTAAGGGAATATGGTGGTGCGAATAACCTATCAGAAAGTATTCTCTATTGTTTGTTATCAGGCATTCTTATGTGTACTTTGGCTACCTAATAAGGAAAAATCACCAACAAATAAACAAACAGGAAAACTTGATAAAATTAAAAGCAACAATTTGTTACCAGTCCCTGTCTTTAAACAATTCTTTAACAACATCTCCACAATTACCATGGCTTTGATTTAAATCAAATTCAGTTTGTCGACATTTTGGCTGCAGGTCAGTATCGCCAACCTCAAGAGTTAAAAAATCATTAATGAGATCCCCCAAAATCATGAGGTTGGCTTAAAAATCATGAGTTTCTTTTAAAATAATAAATGAGGGGAGGGAGGTTGTTTGCTTTCTGGTTTCTGAGACTTAAGTGTGTACTTGCTTCAAATTTCAAAGGTTTTTTCTCTAGCCATAAGGGCTAGAAACTTACTTAAAAAAAAAAAAAAAAAAAAAGCTGAGATTCCCAGCAACTGGGGGAGGACAAAGGGGAGGTTAATATGAATGCCAAATATCACAAGACTCCTGATAAAATCGCAAGGGTTGACAACACTGCTAGAGTTAGAGTTAAGTTTTGAAGTTCACTGAGAGGGTGTAAAAGGGTGTCAACCAATTGGGGGAATATGAACCAGTTGTTTTGGATTTCAACAGACAAACCAGTTGTCCTGTCAGTCATGAATGGCCCATGGCATTAAATGGGTGTTCTAGGATTACTTCAAAGGTTGGCAGATGAGACATGGAAAGATCATACCTCTGAAAATCGGCTGCTCCACTAAGGAGATCTTTTTACTGAGTCTCTGCCATGCTCACCTCGCACAGAAAGAATATTTTTCATAGCCAGAAAATTGTCGTTAATTATCTGATATAGTAAAAGATACCTTAACATGCTTTTCCAGGTTGTATTTCCCCTGTATCTGTCAATCAGGGTAAGATTTATGTTTCTATTTGCTCTTATTCCTAATAATTTTGTTTCTTTATCTATTAAGGAATTACAAATAATTTCACCCAAATCTCTTCTGTTCTTAATTATTTCATTTCTTAATATCTTATTGTCCTGATGTCTGCTTGGAGCAGAGGACCTATTTCATTGATACATCCATAGAAACTGATAGATCAGAGAATACGATACAATTGGTTGTCTGCTTTTTCAATGGCTTACCAGGTTATTAGTGAGGTTCTTGTTTTCAGCCTTTGGTACAGTGGCTTTGCTATATGCACTGCTACAGATTGGGGACTGACTGGCTAAGCAGCAGTTCAGCAGAAAAGGATCTGGGGATTACAGTGGACGAGAAGCTGGATATGAGCCAGCAGTGTGCCCTTGTTGCCAAGTAGGCTAACGGCATATTGGGCTGCATTAGTAGAAGCTAGGGTGACCAGATAGCAAATCTGAAAATCGGGACGGGGGTGGGGGGTAATAGGTGCATATATAAGAAAAAGTCCCAAATATCAGGACTGTCCCTATAAAACTGGGACATCTGGTCACCACAGTAGGAGCATTACCAGCAGATAGAGGGAAGTGATTATTCCCCTCTATTTGGCACTGGTGAGGCCACACCTGGAGTATTGCATCCAGTTTTGGGCCCCCCACTATACAAAGGATGTGGACAAACTGGAGAGAGTCCAGCGGAGGGCAACAAAAATTATCAGGGGGGCTTGGACACATGACTTATGAGGCGAGGCTGAGGGAACTGGGCTTATTTAGTCTGCAGAAGAGAAGACTGAAGGGTGATTTGATAGCAGCCTTCAACTACCTAATGGGGGGTTACAAAGAGGATGGAGCTATGCTGTTCTCAGTAGTGGCAGATAACAGAACAAGGAGCAACAGTCTCAAGTTGCAGTGGGGGAGGTCTAGGTTGAATATTAGGAAAAACTATTTCACTAAGAGGGTGGTGAAGCACTGGAATGGGTTACTTAGAGACAGAGCCATCCTTTGGCTAGGGCGAATCAGGGCGACTGCTCTGGTCCCCATGGTTTGGGGGGCCTCGCGGGCTGGTGCAATTGGCCAGCACATATGGTCCTGGAAGATACGAATCTGTCACTTCCACCCCGGGCCCTGCACCCCCCTATGGACGGCCCTGTCTAGGGAGATGGTGGAATCTCCATCCTTAGAGGATTTTAAGGCCCAGCTTGACAAAGCCCTGGGATGATTTAGTTGGAGTTGGTCCTACTTTGAGCAGGGGGTTGGAATAGATGACCTCCTGAGATTTCTTCCAACCCTAATCTTCTATGATTCTATAGATCTCTCCATATACCTAATTCTCATTGGCATGCAGGTGACATGCGACAGAGGAAGAGTTTGAGTGTGAAATGGAAGTCAATGGACCCTGAATCTGACTGACTGACTGTGGTATACAGTTTTCAAGATCATACGCTATGGCTACAGTGCAAGTGAAGAATTTTTTCATTCCTTCCATTATTCTCAGGGAATTATATTGATTTTCACATATTAGAGTATACAACATAGTCAATCTTGGAATCAATGTGACAAATTCTGCAGGCTATGAAATGAAAATAACACAGCAGTATCTTATGTGCCTGACCTCAGCTGTGAACATCTGCATGATTCTGATATCAGCAGTTTACTACCAAGAACGGTTTGCAGCAGTAACAGAAAAATGTAAACAGGTTCATATTTTTGCAACTCAGGATGACAGGGCAATGCTTAAATATGTTATGTTAACCCTTATTTTACGTAGAAATAGTTACCTTGATTTTCTATGCTTAATAAAAGCTGGCAAAAAAAACTGCACAACTATTTAATGATATTGTGGTATTATGAAATTCAAGTTCTAATACATGAAATTCTACTGCTAGGATTTAAGAGCCAGATTCTGCAAATTTTATTCAAGCAAAATCCAACTGATTTAGCCTGAGTAAGGAAAGCAGGGCCAGGCCCAAATATTTTATTATTGAAAAAAGAGTGTCACTCTTATTGGATCTGAAACCACTTGATAAATTGTGGGTTGACACTGTAGGCCCCTATTCAGGAAAGCACTTAAAATCCATCCTGATTCAGGCCTACGTTTGCTTAAGTGCTGTCCTGAATAGGGATATGATGCTGAATTGGGACCATAATGACTAGATGAAAGCTTCAGAGAAATATCTTGGTTGTTATGGCACAGATTTTCTTTCAGAAAATCCATGCAAAAGTGGGTTTAGGGAAGGATATCTCGGTGAGGATCTTCCCTCCCTGGAAAACACTACAGACCCTATCCCCAAAACTAGCAGATCCCCCCAGATCTGCTGGAGCCTGGCACCATCCCTGCCACATTTGGATCCCTCAGGGATGGTCTGGACCTGAATTATTACTAAGAAGAATATTGTTGTGAATAATATTAAGCCAGTATTTAACCTTATAATTAACACATCAAAATATTAGAACTGCTTGTAGTATTTATTTTACATCACCCAAAAGTACCAAGGCCAACATTTTAAAAATGAATGCCTGAAGTTGTTACTAATAAGGCACCTAAATAAGTGGCCTGGATTTTCAAAAGTGAAGAGCACCTCACTGCTCCCACTGAATTCAAAGGCAAAGTTTGGCTGGGGAGGCTTAATGTGGCAGACACCTTTTGCCAACATTTCTACAAATAAAAGGGTCTGGCTTTTAAAATGTTATCTGATTCTTACAGTACAAAACATGTTCACTGAATCAAAATGGTTAGGGTAAATCGACTGCAAACTTCTTTTTTTTTTCTTCCAACCTTCTCCCCCTCTCTCTCTCTCTTTTTTTAACCGTTTCTCATGTCATGAGATCAGGTGACTCCCTAAAATCTGATTATAAAGTATTACCAAATCCCTTACTTGATGACGTATATAAACTCCCTAGCGTAAGGCAGAAATTCTGTGGTGAAGCAAAGTGCTGACCTCATCCCAGAATTAGCTACTACAGACATCACCAATTTCTTTTTGAAGACAAGATCCTGCAATTAGAATCACAGAATCATAGAATCATAGAATATCAGGGTTGGAAGGGACCTCAGGAGGTCATCTAGTCCAACCCCCTGCTCAAAGCAGGACTGATCCCCAATTAAATCATCCCAGCCAGGGCTTTGTCAAGCCTGACCTTAAAAACTTCTAAGGAAGGAGATTCCACCACCTCCCTAGGTAACGCATTCCAGTGTTTCACCACCCTCCTAGTGAAAAAGTTTTTCCTAATATCCAACCTAAATCTCCCCCACTCCAACTTGAGACCATTACTCCTTGTTCTGTCATCTGCTACCACTGAGAACAGTCTAGAGCCATCCTCTTTGGAACCCCCTTTCAGGTAGTTGAAAGCAGCTATCAAATCCCCCCTCATTCTTCTCTTCCGTAGACTAAACATCCCCAGTTCCCTCAGCCTCTCCTCATAAGTCATGTGTTCCAGTCCCCTAATCATTTTTGTTGCCCTCCGCTGGACTCTTTCCAATTTTTCCACATCCTTCTTGTAGTGTGGGGCCCAAAACTGGACACAGTTCTCCAGATGAGGCCTCACCAGTGTCAAATAGAGGGGAACGATCACGTCCCTCGATCTGCTGGCAATGCCCCTACGTATACATTCCAAAATGCCATTGGCCTTCTTGGCAACAAGGGCACACTGTTGACTCATATCCAGCTTCTCGTCCACTGTAACCCCTAGGTCCTTTACTGCAGAACTGCTGCCAAGCCATTCGGTCCCTAGTCTGTAGCAGTGCATGGGATTCTTCCGTCCTAAGTGCAGGACTCTGCACTTGTCCTTGTTGAACCTCATCAGATTTCTTTGGGCCCAATCCTCCAATTTGTCTAGGTCCCTCTGTATCCTATCCCTACCCTCCAGCGTATCTACCTCTCCTCTCAGTTTAGTGTCATCCGCAAACTTGCTGAGGGTGCAATCCACACCATCCTCCAGATCATTTATGAAGATATTGAACAAAACTGGCCCCAGGACCGACCCTTGGGGCACTCCACTTGATACCGGCTGCCAACTAGACATGGAGCCATTGATCACTACCCGTTGAGCCCGACAATCTAGCCAGCTTTCTATCCACCTTATAGTCCATTCATCCAGCCCATACTTCTTTAACTTGCTGACAAGAATACTGTGGGAGACGGTGTCAAAAGCTTTGCTAAAGTCAAAGAACAAACGTCCCCTGCTTTCCCTTCATCCACAGAACCAGTTATCTCATCATAGAAGGCAATTAGATTAGTCAGGCATGACCTTCCCTTGGTGAATCCATGCTGACTGTTCCTGATCACTTTCCTCTCATGTAAGTGCTTCAGGATTGATTCCTTGAGGACCTGCTCCATGATTTTTCCGGGGACTGAGGTGAGGCTGATTGGCCTGTAGTTCCCAGGATCCTCCTTCTTCCCTTATTTAAAGATGGGCACTACAATAGCCTTTTTCCAGTCATCTGGGACTTCCCCCAAACGCCATGAGTTTTCAAAGATAATGGCCAATTGCTCTGCAATCACATCCGCCAACTCCTTTAGCACTCTCGGATGCAACGCATCCGGCCCCATGGACTTGTACTTGTCCAGCTTTTCTAAACAGTCCCGAACCACTTCTTTCTCCACAGAGGGCTGGTCACCTCCTCCCCATGCTGTGCTGCCCAGTGCAGTAGTCTGGGACCTTGTTCGTGAAGACAGAGGCAAAAAAAGCATTGAGTACATTAGCTTTTTCCACATCCTCTGTCACTAGGTTGCCTCCCTCATTCAGTAAGGGGCCCACACTTTCCTTGACTTTCTTCTTGTTGCTAACATACCTGAAGAAACCCTTCTTGTTACTCTTAACATCTCTTGCTAGCTGCAACTCCAGGTGTGATTTGGCCTTTCTGATATCACTCCTGCATGCCCAAGCAATATTTTTATACTCTTCCCTGGTCATTTGTCCGATCTTCAACTTCTTGTAAGCTTCATTTTTGTATTTAAGATCAGCAAGGATTTCATTGTTAAGCCAAGCTGGTCGCCTGCCATATTTACTATTCTTTCTGCACATCTGGATGGTTTGTCCCTGTAACCTCAATAAGGATTCTTTAAAATACAGCCAGCTCTCCTGGACTCCTTCCCCCCTCATGTTATTCTCCCAGGGGATCTTGCCCATCAGTTCCCTGAGGGAGTCAAAGTCTGCTTTTCTGAAGTCCAGGGTCCATATTTTCTGCTTTCCTTTCTTGTGTCAGGATTCTGAACTCGGCCATCTCATGGTCACTGCCTCTCAGGATCCCATCCACTTTAGCTTCCCCTACTAATTCTTCCTGGTTTGTGAGCAGCAGGTCAAGAAGAGTTCTGCCCCTAGTTGGTTCCTCCAGCACTTGCACCAGGAAGTTGTCCCCTACATTTTCCAAAAACTTCCTGGATTGTCTGTGCACTGCTGTATTGCTCTCCCAGCAGATATCAAGGTGATTGAAGTCTCCCATGAGAACAAGGGCGTGCGATCTAGTAACTTCTGTGAGTTGCCAGAAGAAAGCCTCGTCCACCTCCTCCCCCTGGTCCGGTGGTCTATAGTAGACTCCCACCACGACATCACCCTTGTGGCTCACACTTCTAAACTTAATCCAGAGACTCTCAGGTTTTTCTGCAGTTTCATACTTGAGCTCTGAGCAGTCATACTGATCTCTTACATACAGTGCAACTCCCCCACCTTTTCTGCCCTGCCTGTCCTTCCTGAACAGCTTATATCCATCCATGACAGTACTCCAGTCATGTGAGTTATCCCACCAAGTCTCTGTTATTCCGATCACATCAAAATTCCTTGACTGTGCCAGGACTTCCAGTTCTCCCTGCTTGTTTCCCAGGCTTCATGCATTTGTGTATAGGCACTTGAGATAACCCGCTGATCGCCCCTCTTTCTCAGTATGAGGCAGGAGCCCTCCCCTCTCACGCGCTCCTGCTTGTGCTTCCTCCCGGTATCCCACTTCCCCACTTACCTCAGGTCTTTGGTCTCCTTCCCCCGGTGAACCTAGTTTAAAGCCCTCCTCACTAGGTTAGCCAGCCTGCTTGCAAGGATGCTCTTCCCTCTCTTCGTTAGGTGGAGCCCGTCTCTGCCTAGCACTCCTTCTTGGAACACCATCCCATGGTCAAAGAATCCAAAGCCTTCTCTCCGACACCACTGGCTATACGTTGACTTCCACGATTCAACGGTCTCTACCCAGGCCTTTTCCTTCCAAGGGGAGGATGGACGAGAAGACCACTTGCGCCTCCAACTCCTTTATCCTTCTTCCCAGAGCCACGTAGTCTGCAGTGATCCGCTCAAGGTCATTCTTGGCAGTATCATTGGTGCCCACGTGGAGAAGCAGGAAGGGGTAGCGATCCGAGGGCTTGATGAGTCTCGGCATGAACATGGCAAGTCTGAACTGGAGTTATCAAGGCAACAATAGTAACCATAACTTTCCTTAATAGCAACTTTCCTTAGTTTAACTGACCAAGATGGGATCTTTCTTTTCTTTTTTTGATAAAAGGAGACATAAATCAGTGATCAAACCATACAGAATGATATATTTCTTGCTATTTTAAAGTGATCTAATCTATTATTTTTACAGCTATACAAGAAGAAAACACCACAGTTCAGTATTAACATATAAAAATAAAGTAGTAATTAAGAATTAAATGAAACATAAATTTATATCTGTCTAGGACCTGACCAGTGGCACAAAATTATACCTTATTGCCAATGGAAACTATCAGTCCCCTATTGACATTAAAACCAAGAAAAAGATCCATCTCTGGCGCATCTCAAGATCACCTGGAATTTGAGCACCTGCAAAGAGATTGTCAACGTTGGACACTCCTTCCATGTGAACTTTGAGGACAAGGATAACCGATCAGGTTAGTGAGCAGAGTTTTTTTGTTTGATTTTAATCTTTTTTTTTTCTGACCCCCTTGACTAGAAACAAAGGCAAATGGACTTTCAGCAGCATAAATACCAATTCAAATGTGCTCACTGATTTAGCATGCTATACCATGTGGTGATATAACTTTACACTCCATGTAAGATCTGAAATATGTCATTTTAAAATTAGGATTTGTTGGCACGTGTTCCATTGTTACGAGCAAATTTAAAATTTGCCATATATACTGGACATTTCCAGGTAGTAAAATATGCACAATCATGATTGTTTTCTGGTGGATTTCCTAGCAACAATTCTCTACTCAGATATGAGTTATGGATTTAGCTTTGCTTTAAAAAGGGAGGCTGAGGCATTGTTTACTTGTTCTGATGTGCAAAGACTACTACCATCTTCTGCATGAATCTTCAGACAAGTAATTCTTAGTGTGATGGTTAAGCAAATGCAGACCCTATCTGCCAGGAGGACTGAATACACTGAACTCAACGTTAGAAATGTATGTATCATTGATGGTGACCTACAACATCACTAACAAGAACATCTAAGCTTAGCTGTAAAATATTATGAGAAAAACTAATATACTAGACTCGGAATATCTTGTACATATTATTGATTTTTCTTCTTGAGCAGAAAAGCAATTTTAAGATCTAATATTGTGTCCTCTAGTGGTGGATTCTCTCCTGCCCTAGGAACGGAATGAACTCAGTGTTCTAAAAGGTAGTTTCCATCTGACACTCTTGGAATCCTAATCCCGTATCCAATAAACTGCTGCTACTATATGTTTCCCTGTCTTTTGTTTCCTCATTTAAGTAATGAATAGTCTCTGTTCATGTTGAGTTGACATAAATTTTAGGGCTGAATTTGACAGGCATGCTGATTTACTGTAACTAAGCCATAAGATGCACATATCAAGATTTTTATTTCTAAGGGCTTGTATTAATCCATGCACAATCTTATTTTTTTAATTTACAAATGAAAATTACATGTTAAAATAGACTAATAATAGATCTAATATTCTAATTGTCTACCTGTAGGTAGGGAAGTTTTGGGATGTTATGATGCCTGTGCTGGACTCGGAACTTGATTTTAACAAGTTATTTCATTTCTGTGCAGTGGTGACCAGTGGACCTCTGACTGGAAACTACAGGCTGCATCAGTTTCACTTTCACTGGGGCCAGATTGAGGACCATGGCTCTGAGCACACTGTGGACGGAGCAAAATATGCCGCAGAGGTAGAGTCAATGAAACAAAAGTAAAGGTCCCATTTTCAAAGCTTGAGTCATAAATGTCACCCTCAAAAATGGATATGCACATATAAATTTTCACATAACATCTGTATCTGTGTTTACTGCTTGGTTAGTTACATCTGTTTGCACAAGCAACAACCTGCTCTGCATGTGCAAAGGGGATTTTGCAGGAGAAAGTTAGGACTTGAAGCCAACATTTTCAAACTTGGTTGCCTGAATTTAGTCCACCTAAATCCATAATTAAGCACCAAAAGAGGGCCCAATGCTTCAAACACATGTGTGTACACTCTTGTGAGTAGTCGTACTGGCATTAACGGAGCTAACTACTCACACGTGTAACCCTTTACAGAATCAGACTCTGGCTGCTTTGCAGAGGGCCTGATCACCCCTACCCACCACTGAAGACAGTGGAAGTTGAAGGTGCTCAGCACCTTGTAGTATCAAGCCTAATGCTTGTTGCTGGAATGTAGCTTTCTGTTGCTTCTTAAGGAGAATAACCATGAGCGGGCAAAACTGGAAGAAAATAATGGAAGGAAAGGAAGGAAGGAAAGGTTGTTAACTGAGACCCACTTTTCAAGAAATGAAAGCCACTCCTGAACTGACTGCTTTTGTTTGCTTTTCACTATCAACATATCAAGAACAATTTAGTCAATGTTATCTTTGGCTAATCTTTATATTTTAGAACATTATTGCATATGAATTTAATGAGATGGACTGGCGTATCTGTCTGTATTGTAGGCAGTGCCTCTCACAACCAACAGGCTCTTCCTATTAGGAAATTTTCCGCTGTTGATGGTGCTAGAGCTATCTAATTTATGCAGCCAAGATATGAAAGGGGCCTCCCTTTAGAACTGCTTCCTGCTATAATTAGATAGTGAACTTGGACTGCGTTTGAACAACACTGAAATAAAATTTGTATTACAGATCACTTTGCATCAGCCCTTTAAAATAGTTTTAAAAAATTAAGCTGTTGCAGTTGAAAAAAGACTGCAATTTAGCTTAAAAAACATAGCTGGGAAAATCTTTCCCGTTTTTACTTCTTTAAACCACCTTCTTTAAAAATTGTGTGCGTTGCATGATAATTTCTGCAATGTGCCCCTGCTTTTAGTGATCTTCCATTGCCATTTTAATACGCTATACCACTTGATCTATTGATGGAAACTGCTATACCAATAAAACTAGTTTCGATTGCTATAGTTACATAGTTGCTAACTTGAGGAACTTCTAAATGTTTCTAAATATTAATAATTTCTAAAATAATTTCAGGTGAATTAAGACTTTCAGCATATGATTTCCAGATTTCTAAATATATTGTCATCATGTGTTTTAAGGTGTAATGCTCAATAATAAGGTATAATAGGCAAAAACATTAGTGCTGAACAAAAGGTACCATGCCCTTTTACAGCTGATATGTAAAGGAAAAACCACTGAAATATCTACTTCTAGTATGTATGGTCCTCTAGATATGCCTGCTCACATCACAGGCTTAGGGCCTGTCTCTGTTAATCACACCACTATCTCTATTGCAATAAATAGGATACTCCTCTGAGTAAGAACCTCCTGTATGACTAAGGGTTTCATCCCAGAAAGTAGTATTTCCAAGAATAAAGTTTAAAGAAAAATAGTAATAATGGCATTCTCAGAAGGCAGCTAGAGACTGGGTTAGAAAACTACCCTTTCTATTTGGGGTTTATCGATATTTATATTCCCCTATATTTTACAGGAAAAGCCTGTAGCTCTGCAGCCTGCAATATAAGGTCGCCACCCTGCAGTTAAAAACGCATAAATAAACTGCACAGTGAAGTCAGTGGCGCTCCGTGATGGAACAGAAGTTCATGTGCACACTGCCAATTGCAGGATCAAGCCCTAAGAATGTAGCTTTGGTTTGTCTCTAATGTTGTTGGCTTTCATAACTGTTTCTCTGTTACTTTTTAGCTTCACCTGGTTCACTGGAATTCAGACAAATATTCAATTTTTGCTGAGGCTTCAGATAAGCCTGACGGTTTGTCAGTCATTGCTGTTTTTCTGAAGGTCAGTTACACAACATAGTGAAATCTCCTTTTTACCTCTTTTGCTTCCCCTTTTCAAAACTGTTCTATTTATTATCCACAGAATCCATTCAGTAAAGGAGACTAGACAACACAACATTATCTGTATTTAGAGACACACATCTCTGTTGACTTGTCTTCGATTTCAGTAGTCTGATTACCTTTTCAACCCCAAACAGTGAAATGGTCAAGTCATTATTAAACTCATTTTTATCATGCTACCTCTGTAGAATCCACAACAATTTTATATTGCTGAATCTTTGAATGGATTGTCTCTGATTTTATATGTTGGAATGTTTGGCCTACTCCCAATTAATTACTATTATTTTACTTTAGTTATAAATAGTTGTTATTGTAAAGTTACACAAGACACACCTAAATTATTGCAGTCTATGTTGTTGTTGTTTTCCAAAATGTTCTCTTCCAGAGCATGGGAAGACTTTGTATTGACAGGTTTCAGAGTAACAGCCGTGTTAGTCTGTATTCGCAAAAAGAAAAGGAGTACTTGTGGCACCTTAGAGACTAACCAATTTATTTTAGCATAAGCTTTCGTGAGCTACAGCTCACTTCATCGGATGCATACTGTGGAAAGTGTAGATCTTTTTATATACACACAAAGCATGAAAAAATACCTCCTCCCACCCCACTCTCCTGCTGCTAATAGCTTATCTAAAGTGATCACTCTCCTTACAATGTGTATGATAATCAAGTTGGGCCATTTCCAGCACAAATCCAGGTTTTCTCACCCCCACCCCCCTCCACACACACAAACCCACTCTCCTGCTGGTAATAGCTTATCTAAAGTGACCACTCTCCTTATAATGTGTATGATAATCAAGGTGGGCCATTTCCAGCACAAATCCAGGGTTTAATAAGAATGTCTGAGGAGGGGAGGGGTAGGAAAAAACAAGGGGAAATAGGTGATAGGGAAATAGGAAATAGTTCCCAGAAGTCACCTACTACAGGACAGTAGGATTATATCCCTTTTCACAGACAAGGAAACTGAGGCAGGGCATAATTAAGAGATTTTTTTCAAGGTGATCTAAAATGTCTGTGGTACAGTTGGGAACAGAACCTTGGTTTTCTGATGCCTCCTCCCATATAAGCTGAATACAACTTTGGCTCAGTTATTTTTTTAGATTAACAGCGTGAATTAGTTCAGTTACATTTGAAGCCGCACACTTCAATACAACAATAAAAGGAGAGTTAGTAGAGCTAACAGGATTTACTTTGGTCAAATTCTCGCCGTTTTGTGTTTCCTTCCCACACAGACTTGTGTGATCAACTTTTACTGACATGAACTTTCATGGAAAGTAACTTTCAAAGTCACTTGCTGGTATTACTGGAAAACAAACATGAAACTCATATGCATAGGCATCCATGCCTGAAGTGAAGAAGCAATACCGTGTGATTTATCTGGCCACTCACAACCAATTAACACAGTTTAAATACTGAATACCCCATAAAGAACAGTTCACAAAAAATAAATTAGAAAAACATTTTATTGAATACTTTCAAAGAAAGAATAAATTTGAGGAAATCACAATAACAAGAGGTTATGCTTGTCAGATAAATTATTAATGACAGTCTAGATTCTAACACCGTTACTCACGTTGAGTAATAGCTTATTCTACCAAGTAGCTCCACTCATTTCAGTGGCACGACTTGGGGAGTAAAGTATTACTTACCCCACACAAATATAGGTGTCAATCTGATTTTATGAATGATTTGCTTAGCTCTAAATCTTAGCTAATTTATAGTGGGGTTGTGAGGCTAAACTAATTTATATTTCTAAACCATATTCAGATCTTGGAGTAGAAGGTTCAGTGTTAATATAAATTAATTTTTTAATTTTCAATGAAGTCACACAAATGAGGGTCATTCTTGTCAGTTGCCAGCTTGTGCAGATCAAGGAGTGACTGGTTCACATTCTTTCAACAATTCAACAATTCAACAATTTTCAACAATTCAACAATTTTCTCACTATGCTTATATTTGCAGGTTGGTCCCCCTAATGAACATGTGCAGGAAATTGTGAAGGCATGACGTTCCATAAAGACTAAGATAAACATCACAGCACGGTCACAATACTTTAGAGTAGGGTATTAATTTAGAATCTAGTGAGTTCACTCTGGAAATTCTCAGTTGTGCTCCTTACCTTATGCCAGTTTGAAATGTGATGAGATTGCATTGCATAGCAGTTCCATCTGTATACTTGTTATAGAAATCCAGGGTTCAAGCTGCTCATGTAGCGGCAATATTGAACGTCCTGCTTAAATTGCCTTTCTGAGTCTAGGAGTAGATGTATACTTTATGACCTTTATAAAAGTGCAAAAGAATAATTTACAATCTTAACTCTCAGCACTTAAGCTGCCAGGGCCTCCTGTAAAATGATAAGAGCTCTCAATTCCCATTAATTTAAGTTATTTTAAGTATCTATCCATCCATGTACAGTTTATCTTTAGCACTTATCACCATATATCCAACTACTGACTGGTCTTAGTTTTGCCTCATCTCTATAGCCTATCACATATATACATCCTGTCCAAATGTTCAAGTAAAACAGGCTATGAATTTCAATACTCTGTATTTAAGATACAGGCTACATTTCCCACACAGTATTTACGAAGGGCTATGGATTTGATCCTGGGAGGAATTCAGCAGTCAGGTCCCAAGCAAAGCACTTAAGTATACAATTGGTCCTGTTAAATTCAACAGGAATATTCCTGCTTAATGTTAAGTATGTGCTTAAGTGCTGGATCAGGATCACAGTGTTCAGCGCCGTGCAGGTTTGAGCCCATAGGAAAACACCTGTATTTTAAAACGAACCGTACTTCATTCTGGTGCAAAAAATTTCCACACTTATTCTTATCTTTTATATAAACAATATCTGACTGATGCATACTCTCACTATCATTCTCATTAAATGAAACACATTTTCCCCAGGGTAAAAAAAGCTCCATTTACCAATTTTGACCCATCAACCTTACTTCCTGGATCCTTGGATTACTGGACCTATCATGGTTCTCTGACTCATCCTCCCCTTTTTGAGAGCATCACCTGGATTATCTATAAGGAGCCCATTACTATCAGTTCAGAGCAGGTACAGTACCACAAAGAAAACAAGACTGTTCGTCACAGAGAAACTGGAGAACAATATAATTTTATTGTGCACTATGATTTATTTATTTTATGTTTATTTTTATTTTTCTCATTTTCAACATATAAGACATGAAAAAACCTTGTAAGATATTTTTCACTATGTCTTACATTTTTTAATAATTTTATGCCATTAAACTGTTGCCATCTATCATTCTAGAGGTGGCTACATGTTGGTATGAATGAAGTCCTTTCTGTGTAAGTTTTGCATATGATTTTGTAAAGAGCTTTTGGATCTTTTGAGATAAAAAGCACTGTGACATCATTTATTAATAATCCCTTAATAAATGGTAAGGGATCTTGACATCTAGGCCATTAGAATGTACACTTGATAGAAGCTTGGTACAAACAATTTTGGCTAAAAAGCAGTTTTGTAAACCAAATCTGAATTAAATAAGGAAGTTGATCTTAAAGGCACTCTTCTGTGTTTTAACTAATAATTACCAACATTTTAAAACTAAAACTTTAAAGGATGCTTGCCACATTGGGGAAGGGGGATAAGGGAACTCACAGAAAGTTGTATCAAACTGATTTATTACACAAATGCATCAATGTCATCACTGAATATTTGATAGATTTTTGTACTTGCCAGTGACAAAGGTGATAAAATGCAAAAAGTGGTCAGATCATTCGAACAGTCATCTAAAAGTATAGCTCCTGACCCATCACTGTGTTACTCCAATTTAATGGTGTCACAATTCCACTGATAGCAGTGGACTCTTTATTTCCATTTGTTGAGGGTTTTTTTAATTATGAGATTTTGGATTAAGCGCATGCACAAAAAATATTAACTATAGAACCAGCCTAAGAATTATTGCTTCTCCTTTTTAATATATGGTATTTAAGTTGGAAGCTAACTGTGTCCCTTTCCCCCTCATTTAGCTGGCCCAATTCCACAGCCTCATATTGACCAATCACCGGCTTCCCCAGCCATTGAAGGGCAGAAAAGTGAGAACCTAATTCCAGGTAATTAAGAATTAGTCAGAAGTGAAAATATTTTCTCAAAACCTCTATATCTAAACAAAAGGCCATATAAGAATTCACAAAAATTATTTTAAAAAGTGAATCTCTGTTTAAGATACAATGCTCATATCCTGACAGATGCTATTGCCATTGATTGTAATGTATTTACTGAAATGAATCTATGTTTCTTGTGCATTGTGAAGCAAATGCATTTTAATGTGTGGCTTTTACCTTAAGTATTTTAAAATATTTTTGGAATAATCACATTTTTACTAAATGTATTAAATAACCTAGATATTGTGGTGATAAATAGCAAAAGAAATGCTTTGAATAATATAATAAAATAAGTCAGTCAGTGTTCATGCTTAGCTAACTAATCAAAGATTTCATTTAACTATAGTAAATATATGTGTTAATTTTTGCAAAGGCATCTCTTCTGTTAATGCTAATTTTAGCTGTTGTAAATTGTTTGCACAATAAAAATTAATATATTTGTCCTTTTTGCCTGGTAGGTGCTTTATTTTATTAATTGATATTATTAAAGTTTTTTGTAACTGAACAGTACCGTAAAAGTGCTAAATATTGCTATTTTCAAGGGAAAATATGTCACTTGTTTATTTCCTTTACTTTCACTTGTCTTATTATGACAATATTGAAACAAAAAGGCAGTCAGTGAGATAAAGACCTCTCCTTCACACTGTAAATATCTAAGTTTAAGTGTAGATTTAAGTCACATTCTTCTCAGGCTAGTTGAGACTAAATTCATCACAAAGGTCAGATTTTGCTACTTTTACTCAAGTACTTTACCCTGCAAACAGCCCCAGTGGAGTCAGTAAAACTATTGCAGTAAGATACTGCTGCGCGATAGTAAAGGTAGCAACATATGACCCAAACAGGACAGGATGGGACTGTAGAAGGATCAGGGTTATGCTTAAGAACAGATGCCAGATATCCAGTTGGTGTGAATAGGCATAGCTTCATTAAATTCAGTGGAGTTTTGTCAACTTACACCAACTGTGAATCTTGCTTGCCATAATATTCATAAATGGCCAATCTAGACAAATATGTAATAAAGAAAACCTTGCTGGGTGCTAATAATAGCTAGAGAATTCAATTTAATCATGGATAGGTTAATTTTTGAACCTTCCCCTATCAAGAATCTCATTTCTTTTGATTGGTAATTGTGTACCATCCACTTTGGACCATATATGGAACAGGACTGTACTGAATAGGTTTTGCTAAGCCATAACAAACAATTGGCTAAAGACTCACATAATATCAGCCATTATCTTTTAGAATATTTAAAGCAGAAATCAATGTATGTATAGCTACTACTTTAACATTTGTATTCCTTTGTTTCATTACACAGCAAAACCAATAAAAAACAGTTGTAACTGCTAACAGGAATGTGTTTCATAGTCTTGTCTTCTTCAACCACTTTCTCAAAACATATTCAAATGCAGTATTACTTTAAATACAACTGCTAGATCCATTCCTAAGGGAATTTCGGTACCAAAAAATTAAAAATTCTGTGCAAAAAATAAAAATTCTGTGCACAATATTTTAAAATTCTGCACATTTTATTTGTCAATAAATATATGTGGAGGCTCCAGCATGGCAATGGGGAGCACAGGCCACTGGCTGCACAGAGGTGGGAGATCACCCTGCAGCCCTCTCCCAGCACCAGGACATAGACTCAGCAGTGAGGCTGCACCTGACCCTGACACAGAACAAGGGCTGGCCCTGCCCCAGAAACACTCTGGGGCCCTGCCTCTCTTAAGGTTGCCAACTGTTTAATCACACAAACCCAAACACTCTTGCCCTGCTCCCTGCCCCTAAGGCCACAGCCCTGCCCTATCCCTTTTCAGAGGCCACGTCCCCCACTCACTCCATCCTCCCTCCCTCCATTGCTCACTCTCCCCCACCTTCACTCACTTTCAGCAGGCTGGGGTAGGGGTGGGATGTGGACTCTGGGAGGGAGTTTGGGTGGAGGAGGAAGTTTGGGGTATGGGCTCTGGCAGGGAGCTTGCTTGCGGGCTGCAGACTCTGGGCTGGGGCAAGGGGTTGGGGTGTGGGCTCTGGGAAGGAGTTTAGGTACAAGGTGAGGGTTTGGGGCTGCGGCAGGGGTTGGGGTGTGGGAGTGGTGGAGGGGTGCAAGCTCCGGCCAGGCGGTGCTTACCTCAGGTGGCTCCTGAAAGCAACCAGCACATCCCTCTGACAGCAGCTCCTAGGTAGCAGGGGCCAAAGGGGTCTCCGTGCACTGCCCCTGCCCACAGGCACAGCCCCACAGCTCTCATTCCCAGCCAATGGGAGCTGCGGAGTCGATGCTCTGGGGGAGGGCAGTGCATGGAGACCCTCCTACTACCCTCCCCCCAAGAGCTGCAGGGACATGCGGGCTGCTTCTGGGAGCTATATGGGGCCAGGGCAGGCAGGGAGCCTGCCTTAGCCCTGCTGTGCTGCCAGACTTTTAGTGTTTTGAAATCTCCCAGATTGGCTGCAACAGCCTCTGGGAGATAGAGCCCGATTCCGGGAGATTCCTGGTGAAACCAGGAGGGTTGGCAACCCTAGCACCTCTGCACCAGGCACGGGCAGGCAGGCTCGGTCTGGCAGGATCCAAGTGTGGAGGGGCTTAGTGTGGGTGGGATCCAGGTGTGGGATAAGAGGGTTCTGTGTGGGACAAGCGGGCGTCTCAGTGCAGGGTCTGGGTGCAGCGGGGATTTGGATGCACAGGGGCTCATTGAGGGGTTCTGGGTGAAGGGCAATGGGACTCTTCAGGGGGTCCAGGTGAAGATGGTTGGGGCTCAGCAGGGGACCCTGGGTGAGGGAGGATGGAGTTTGGTGGGGTGGGGGTCTGGGTGCAGCTGGTTAGGCTCAGAGGTGTGGAGGTCTGGGTGCAGCATCTCATCAGGGTAGTCCAGGTGCAGGAGGAATGGGGCTATTGTGGTGGGGGCTCGAGTGTGGGGGGCTTAGCAAGGGGTGGTCTGGGTGCTGGGTCCGGATGCTGGGATGTGGGGCTTGGCTGGGGCATCTGTGTGCAGGGGAGTTCTGGATGCACAGGGGTTGGGCAGATGTGGGAACAGCTCCCCATACAGTGACCCCCTCCTCCCATGGCTAAGGAGCGATGGTGGAAGAAAGTGGGGGCCTGGGGGTGAGGAGTTTCCTACAGCTGGGGGAGATTTCTAGGGGTGAATCTGACGCAGCCCCAGCCACTCCTTGCAGGAGAAGAGGAAGTTATGTCCTCCCTCCCCCAGCCAAGCCAGGACTAGCAGCTGACCCTGGCACAGGGTAGGAGACACCAGCCAGGGTGTCCCCAGCACTGCTCCCGCACCCCACAGTGATTTACCTCTCCGTTGGCTGCTCCGGGTGCCCAAAACGATGCTCCTGCACTACTGGGAAGGGGTACCTGGCTGCTTTTGTTGCTTCCCCATCAGAAAGTCATTTTTTGCAGGGAAGCAAAGAAATCTGTGGGGGACACGAATTCTGCACATGCGCAATAATGGAGAATTCCTCCAGGAGTATATATTGGGCAAAATGATGAAGTCAGTAAACTCTCCACATTCCTTGGTCCATCTGTTCTCTTTTGGTTAGCAAGTGTGTATCTTAACCACTGGGCACCCAGATACCAAAGGCTGGTGTTAGGGGGCTTATTCCTTGACCCACTTACTTCCTTGGTCCTTCTCACATGAACAGAGAGCAACAATATCAAAAGTCCAAAGGTGCAAACAATCGATGTTTATTGGGGTGAACTTCCAGCAAGCATGATTCCAGTTTCCTTCCTTAGTATCCTCCTTCCCAGCTCTGACACCACAGAGCCTTACACCTGTGTCCCTGTTCCCATTCCTGCCCTTAGCCAAACATGATTCCAATTTCCCCACCCCCATTCCCTCCACCCACCCACCCACTTCCTGATTGACTGCAGACTATATAGTAAAATGAATTCTGCTTAGCTATACCTTAACCAATCATTTTACTGAAGTTTAACTAACCAATCCTAACATTGTAACATGATTATTTAACCAATTATATCCCACCACCTTAATTAGTTTACACCCAGCAAAATTAATTTTACAGCAGACAGGAACAATCACAGAACCAGACAGAGATTATGCAGACAAACAATAGTGAAATGGGGACTACAGTGATAGAACAAACACAGAAATGAGGTGAACTGTAGCTCACGAAAGCTTATGCTCAAATAAATGTGTTAGTCTCTAAGGTGCCACAAGTCCTCCTTTTCTTTTTACAGAAATGAGGATTTCACATCCCAGCTATTGATAAGCGAGTTCTTGCCAGACAGGATGCCAGCAAACTAGGTTTCCTTTTACATTTGCTAGGCACTTCCCTTTCTCTGGAGGCAATAGGCATTATCAGGACAGGATTGTATTCCTAACAGCCCAATAGCACCTGATTTCAATGTGACTAGTTTGGCATGTGAGGATGTGAGATGTGACCGTTCGCTTCCCAGCTTATGGCTGCCTCTGCTGCTTAGCCAAAGGCCTTAGCCTAAGAACAGGGCCTCAGACTGTCACAGTAAGAGAAGGACCTTACACTGGCAGACAGTGATTTTGATTCTTTCTTTTATACCTCTAGAACTAGCCAAGTGATAAGAATACACCTCAATTCTTAGCGTATAGGCCTTCACAGACAGGCCTGAATATCTATATCCTAAGAGCTGGTACAGTGAGATCCAGGTCTATGATTGGGGTTCTAAGCACTACTTCAATACTGCTTCTAAGACTTTAGAGCAGAGGTGAGCAAACTACGGCCCGCGGACCACATCCGGCCCATGCGACCATCCTGCCTGGCCCTTGAGCTCCCGGCCAGGGAGGCTAGCCCCCGGCCCCTCCCCTGCTGTCCCCCCTCCCCCGCAGCCTCAGCTCACTGTGCCGCCAGCGCTCTGTGGCGTGGCTGCCAGTCCTGCTTCTCTGAGCAGCATGGTAAGGGAGCGGGGGGCCGGGGGGAGGGGTTGGATAAGGGGCAGGGGGTCCCAGGGGGCAGTCAGGGGACAGGGAGTAGGGGGCGGTTGGATGGGGCAGAGGTTTGGGGGGGCAGTCAGAGGACGGGGAACAGGGGGGGTTGGGGGTATGGATAAGGGTCAGGGTAGTCAGGGGACAGGGAGCGGGAGGGGAGGGGGTTGGATGGGTCAGGGGTTCTGAGGGGGGCAGTCAGGAGGCGGGAAGTGGGAGGGGGAGGATAGGAGGCGGGGCCAGGCTGTTTGGGGAGGCACAGCCTTCCCTACCCGGCCCTCCATACAGTTTCGCAACCCCAATGTGGCCCTCAGGCCAAAAAGTTTGCCCACCCCTGCTTTCGAGCTTGTCTGGCAGGAGGCAAGATTCCACACCTAACTGAATCCAACTCAATTCCTGGAAGTGCAATAACCCTGCCAAGGCACTGTGTTATTCCATCCAATAGGGGCTCCACATTCCTGGCTGGAGAGTCTTTTCAGCCCTTAAAAAAAGAACAGGAGGACTTGTGGCACCTTAGAGACTAACAAATTTATTTGAGCATAAGCTTTCGTGAGCTACAGCTCACTTCATCAGATGCATAGAATGGAACATATAGTAAGATATATATATATATACATACAGATAAGTTGGAAGTTGCCATACAAACTGTGAGAGGCTAATTAATTACGATGCGCTATTATCAGCAGGAGAAAAAAAAACTTTTGTAGTGATAATCAAGATGGCCCATTTCAGACAGTTGACAAGAAGGTGTGAAGATACTTAACATGGGGAAATAGATTCAATTTGTGTAATGACCCAGCCACTCCCAGTCTTTATTCAAACCCAAGTTAATGGTATCTAGTTGGCATATTAATTCAAGCTCAGCAGTTTCTCTTTGGAGTCTGTTTTTGAAGTTTTTTTTCCCTGCTGATAATAGCTCATCTTAACTAATTAGCCTCTCACAGTTTGTATGGCAACTTCCACCTTCTCTGTATGTATATATATATATATATATATTTTTCTTACTATATGTTCCATTCTATGCATCTGATGAAGCCCACAAAAGCTTATGCTCTAATAAATTTGTTAGTCTCTAAGGTGCCACAAGTACTCCTGTTCTTTTTGCAGATACAGACTAACACAGCCGCTACTCTGAAACTTTTCAGCCCTTAGCTTCTTAACTTAAATCTAGTGAAACAAGGAGCTCACCCTGCTGCTCAGAACAACAAGAAGGAGCACAGCCTGTGGATAAGCACCTAACTACAAAAATGTTACCCTTCAACTTAGACCTTAGGAGATAAGAACTGCCCTTTATCACCAGTCATAAAACAAAAAGCATGTCTGCCTCCCCATAACAACCCCCTTTCCACAAACCTAATAATATCAGTTGCCTGATACAGAAAACATATCTAAAAGGGGAAATCAATAATCCTCTTGGGATGTAGATGTTTATTCTCATCAACCACATTTTGTCCTGTAAGAAAACACATGATTAACTGGTTTCAGAGTAGCAGCCATGTTAGTCTGTATCCGCAAAAAGAACAGGAGTACTTGTGGCATCCAATGAAGTGGGCTGCAGCCCATGAAAGCTTATGCTCAAATAAATTCGTTCGTTTCTCAGGTGCCACAAGTACTCCTGTTCTTTTTACATGATTAACTGGCATGCAGTCAGATTGTTCTATGACCTTCATTAGCAGCACCAAATTCTACTAACTTTTCACTAGCTGCTGTAAATGAAACAAAGACATTATGGATCTAAGATTTCTGGCTACAAACCTGAATAAACAACAGCAAAGTGGCTTAGTGACTGTTACTGAAACCACACTGTGTGTCACTGCCTCAGGGAAATAACTATTTAATTCAATAAACAGCTGTGAACTGCACATAGATCAGAGATGAAGGTAAATTTCTTATTTCATTTTCAACACGGGTGCTGCAGTAAGAGATCTTCCATTGACTGCTCCTGTCTGAACTAAGGCAGTAGCTCTGCTGTTCGGTTACTTTGACATTCAGCAGCAACTTCAACATCACCCTAGCTAGACCTGACCTCCAAGAACCGTGTTCACTTGGCCTTAAGACCAGAAAGGCTCTTCCTCTAAGCTTTCTTCTGTCATATGAATTATACGTCTTCCGAGAAAAAGAAAGCACTGCTAGCTCTGTTCTCAGCCTGCATGTCAAACACTGTAGGACATAATGCCCTCCATTTCTACCTACTTTTGGGGTGTTGTGGGGGTTTTTTGCAGCCAAATGTCATTTTAGCTTACCCTCTTCAATTCTCCCAAAAATAAATCTGCTTGTTTAACAGAATAAATGAGACTGGAAAGGCCATCATATTAACTGTATTACCTACCTGATCCTTTGGGGAAGGGATCATGATCGTAAAACAACTTTGTGGTGTTTATTATATCTTATAAATGCACACAGGGATTGTGCTGGGTGTATATTTTAGACATCCAAAAATCCAGTAAATAACCCTAATGCACACCATAAAAAGAGGTTGTGATCATCCTCTGTTTACAAATTACCACCCATTTTCCTGAAATAAACATGACTACCTTCTTAAAAACTCAATGTGGATCAGAGCCATGGAGTTTGGATCACAGTTTAAACTTTCCCAAAATGTAGGTGTATTTGGACTTGTGATTCTGGCTCATGGTAGAGACATGCCCAAGCTGTAAAGTTTGGAACTATATCCAGATTCCAATTTTTGCTGAAGTTTGGCTCTGATCCTGCAACTGGATCCATGTGGGTGAACCTTTACAATATAGAGTTCTATGGAAGTCACAGATGCTCTACATAAGTGCAACGGTCCACTCAGATGGATCCAGTTACAGGCTGGGGACCTGTGTGTATCTATATGTGATAATAAACAGGGGAGAAATTCAAGCCACTGTTCACTTCAGGCCCATCTCTAACACAAATCACATGATCCGGTCTTTTCTTGGTTTTATTCTTCTGCAGGGGGACATGAATAAGTGTTCACATCACACTCCCAGTCAGAAACTGGCCTGAACCAGGAAAGCTAATGATCCAACCAGTGAACCAAATTCAGTGATGAATCCTGGTCATGTGCTGCCTGAGGCACACTGCGCATACACTAAGAAGATTCTTCAAGTGAATTCTTCCAAAAGAAAACAGATGGAAAATACCAAATGGGAAACCAAAGGAACTAGTGACGACAACCAAAAATGACACAGAAAAATTGTTATAGCACATGGTCTCATAAAATGTAAAGCAGACTAAATGAACTTGATAATGTAATCCACCTAGCAAATGGCAAACCACTCTGTTTCAATACCTCAATCACCAGTGACATAACAATCTGTTATCTTTATAGCAAAGGAAGAAAGCAATGTACAGAAACCAGGGATCATATTCTGAGACATTAAATTAACATAGCAAGATGTATAAAGATATATTTTACAATCATATAATGTACAACCCCAAGATTGCTGATACTTGAAGGAGTTAAAACACATTAAGCATAGCTTACAAGGTAGGTATCATTATTCAACCTCTCCTCATTTGAATCCCAACATAAGATTTACTTCTACTGTGATGTCTACACATTATTAGCTAATCAAGATTAGGTAAAGAGGTGATTGGGGAGAGTATGCATAAACAACATGTATTATTACTTAAGAACAGCCATACTGGGTCAGACCAAAGGTTCATCTAGCCCAATATCCTTTCTTCCAACAGTGGCCAATGCCAGGTTCCCCAGAGGGAATGAAGTGAACAGGAATCATCAAGTGAACCATTCCCTGTATTAAAAGACATGAAATGATCACGACCTATGCCAGTCCTCCCCTTCACCACTTTGTTTGTATGTTGCACCCTTTCCCGACACAGACTCTTTGTCTGTCTTTTTGCCACAAAGATCTTACAATCCAAAGACTGTTTCTTCTAATACATCTGTACTGTGCCTCACACACTGTGAATGTTAATGTGATATAAGTAATAATAATTCATAAAATACATATTTTTACTCAGCACCTCTGTTTGGATCAAATTAAATTTAATAAAATTATGTGATTTCTGAGGTTAAACATCTTGGATTCAGGATACAGTCTGCATTTTGATGTGAAGCAAAAATCACAAGGCAGGGCTAATTATTATTATTCCTAGATTTTTAAACTAGAAGAGACCATTAGATCATCTAGTCTGATCTCCTGTATAACACAGGACTTAGAATTTCATCCAAATATTCTTGTATTGAGCCCAGTAACTTGTGTTTGACTAAGGATATCTTCCCAAAAGGCACCAGTCTTGATTTGAAGACTTTAACAGACGGAGATTCCACCACTTCCCTTGGTAGTTTTTTCCAATGGTTAAATCAAAACCAGGGAGATTTGAACTCACAACCCCAGTTTACATGACCAGTATTCTAACCCCCTGTATTTATTATTTTTTTCACATTAAGAATCTAGATAACACTGATGCAAAAAGACTCAGCAAGCCATGTTTGGACTCTGCAGAGAAGAGCACCTAACACAAAACTATGTGGCATGGTACAGCTGATCCTATGGAGAATGACAGGTTTCAGAGTAACAGAGTAACCTGAAGCAAATACTCACCAACAACCACATACCACACAACAGAACCACTAACCCAGGAACTTATCCTTGCAACAAAACCCGTTGCCAACTGTGCCCACATATCTATTCAGGGGACACCATCACAGGGCCTAATAACATCAGCCACACTATCAGAGGCTCGTTCACTTGCACATCCACCAATGTGATATATGCCATCATGTGCCAGCAATGCCCCTCTGCCATTTACATTGGTCAAACTGGACAGTCTCTACGTAAAAGAATAAATGGACACAAATCAGATGTCAAGAATTATAACATTCATAAACCAGTCGGAGAACACTTCAATCTCTCTGGTCACGCAATCACAGACATGAAGGTCGCTATCTTAAAATAAAAAAACTTCAAATCCAGACTCCAGCGAGAAACTGCTGAATTGGAATTCATTTGCAAATTGGATACTATTAATTTAGGCTTAAATAGAGACTGGGAGTGGCTAAGTCATTATGCAAGGTAGCCTATTTCCCCTTGTTTTTTCCTCCCCCCCCCCCAAATGTTCTGGTTTGACTTGGATTTAAACTTTGAGAGTGGTCAGTTTGGATGAGCTATTACCAGCAGGAGAGTGAGTTTGTGTGTGTATGGGGGTGGGGGGGTGAGAAAACCTGGATTTGTGCTGGAAATGGCCCACCTTGATTATCATGCACATTGTAGGGAGAGTGGTCTCTTTGGATGAGCTATTACCAGCAGGATAGTGAGTTTGTGTGTGTGGTTTTTGGGAGGGGGGTGAGGGGGTGAGAGAACCTGGATTTGTGCAGGAAATGGCCCAACTTGATTATCATGCACATTGTGTAGAGAGTTGTCACTTTTGATGGGCTATCACCAGCAGGAGAGTGAATTTGTGTGGGGGGGTGGAGGGTGAGAAAACCTGGATTTGTGCTGGAAATGGCCCAACTTGATGATCACTTTAGATAAGCTATTACCAGCAGGACAGTGGGGTGGGAGGAGGTATTGTTTCATATTCTCTGTGTGTATATAAAGTCTGCTGCAGTTTCCACGGTATGCATCCGATGAAGTGAGCTGTAGCTCACGAAAGCTCATGCTCAAATAAATTGGTTAGTCTCTAAGGTGCCACAAGTACTCCTTTCCTATGGAGAATGATTCAGAAAGAAGTGTCACTTTACACGTTATTCAATTCTTTCTGCCTGACTATTACCACTCAAAAAACAGTGTCATTCACTGTTTTGTGACCAGCCTCCCACCCACCTCCCCTTAATGGTCCTTTTGCAGTGCTTTAAATAAATACCAGATAATATCAAACACTTCAAAGCACAAACTAGATAGTACTACCAGGTTCACTAGATGTAACTGTAGTCAAATGTATTAAAATAAGAAATCCACTGGACAAATAAATCTACATGCTTTAGTTTATGTCACCCCAATGTATGATGACGCTCTTTTTTAGAGACTATCAGTTACAACACTTAATCTGCCAAAGGAATACGGTTCCTGTTCAGAAAAGTGTTAAAGAGATCACCCCACTGGCAACAAAAGGCTTGATCCTGCAAGGTGCTCAGTGCCCTGAGTTCCCACTGACTTTGGTGAAAGTCGAGGATACTCAGTAGCTGGCAGGATTGGGCCTAAAGAGAACAAGCTCCCAACCCAGCGACTGGGTCTCACATTGCAAGCATTGTCCAGACAGTCCATAACCTAACAAAATTTCAGAATGCTAATGACATCTGGAAATCAGTCAGAGCAGCAGCACTTCCTGGTCTTGTATCCTGAAACAAAAGCTTTCATCGCTGTGAAACTATCTACACCTGACTCTCTTTTTATGCCTATTAGATTCACTTCCTATTCTGTCTGGAAAGCATTGCGGTATTCATTAATAATATAACTAGTATAAAATAAATAATAAAAAAATACTACGAAAGGCACAGTGACGGGCTGCCAATATTTTAACAAACACCTACAAAAATGTGTAGGTAAGGTGGCTTGTGATAAGACCCTTTCACTACAGTCAAGTTTGCTTCCAGAGGAGAGGGCGGAGGGGCTGCAGAATCTATTCATTTGATTTCCCTTTAAAACAATAACGCTTTCTTATAATCATAAGGAGGCAACACAACATGGCAAACAAGACTTTGTTCAGTGTCCTGGGCTGGAACTTTTTAGAGTTGATTCCTGAAAAATGTGTGAGGTGAGTTTCACTGGCAGCGGCACAAGAAGCAATAAATTACACCTCTGTGGGCCAGCAAAGCCGCTTGTACCTTAAAAGGAGGGATTCATCCTGAGAAAGAACAGACCACTGCTGTCCTTCCTCTGAATTTTCAGCTGAGAGAGAGAGAAAAGCTTTCCATAATAATCAGGCTCCACTGGCACCCTTCTCCTGGAATATGAATCAGCTCATTCCCCGACTGCCCTGGCCTATTAATGGGAGCATGCTCTCTGTCTCTGATTCTAGTTGCTTTGACAAGTAGCCGAACTTTACACCATCAGACAGGGAAAAGAATTTATTTCCCAATTATCTTAAGGGGCCATATTGGGCTGAATTATCTACTTCTTCCCCAAGGGGATCAGACTTGATTACACAATGGCTCAATTATATCTTCTATTTGAAGGAAAAGCATGCAGGAGAAATGCAATCACACCTGGAACAGAGTCACTCTCCTTATATTATTAAGGGTAACGCCTTCCCCTTTGTGGTTACTATTACCTTATGATCTTTACTAGGTTGCCAGATAATGTCAAATTGGGTCAGTTTCCATTACATCACCCAGGGCAAAGCTTGCAATTTGGATTCCTATGTCACAAGCGGAGGGGCTCCAGCCCGCTTTAGATATTTATTGCAACAGAAAGGCTTGCCAATCCACACAAAATTGTTTCCTATTTCTCTCATTGTATCCTGCCTGGCCTCCTAGTTTTACTGGTAGGACTGCTGCTGGACCTATCCTCCCATCCTTTTGTGATGGTCCTGCCCCCATGCATTTGCTACATGCACATTCTCTCTTCAGGTGACATTTTAACTCATTTGGGCATATGTGATTTAGAAAAGGAGAACGGAGATCACAAGTCTGGCTCAGGAAGTCACAATCCTTGAAGATCTAATTCTAGAAGGGTCCCTGGAATTCCAGTTCCAAGAGCCTACAGCAGGTGGGGCCAGTTGCCAAAGCAATATAGCTTAGATTGGAAGAGATGGGTCAACGTAGTTATATTATATAATACAGATTAGTATTTATACCATGGTCACAGGCATCACACACTTAGCATCTATACAGCTCTTTTAATTTGTAGGTCTTAAAGCACAAAGGTGGGTATGTGTCGTTATTCTACCTTTACAGATGGGAAAACTAAGGCACAAGAGGCGAAGCTAACATTCTCAAACCTGGGGGCCTAGCACTAGGCTCCTAAGTCTATATTTAGTCATTTATAGAGAAATGATCTTGATCCCAGAAATGGTGAGCACCTGCAGCAACCTGTGATTTCAACGCGAAACGTAGGGCTGAGCTCTCATGGAAGTCAGGCTGTTTCTATTTAAATGCCTAAATACAGATTAAGAAGCTTAACTTTGGGCACCTAGGTTTAAAAATGTCGGCCCTGAGGGACTTGGTGAACGCCACAGAGTCAGTTGCAAAGCTCGGAAGAAAGCCTAGTCTTGCGGCTCTGTGTTCATTTCACTCAGAGCATAGCTGACAGCTGGTTGGCATCAGCTATCACACTGTCCTGGGCCAACTTATAAAATCATACTAGTTAGAGATGGATTTTTTCCTATCTACCTGTTAATGCAGACTTGTTCATAGCAGTATATGGTGAAATCCACACTAAGGGCCACACCTTTATTTCTTGTTAAAGACAGATTTAAGTAATGAATTCAATATTTAGCATCACTTTCTGACCTTTTTACTCACAATGAGTAGTATCTTACTCCTTTAGTCCCACTGATTTCAATTTAACTGAATTCAGGTACTATTAAGGTTGGCAGTGTCACAGTTTCAGGATAATTGCACTTATATTCCCCACCTCCATGGTCCGCTCCAGGAGTTCACAGTCAGGTCTTCAGCCATGACCTGTCTCTGGACAGGGATCCTTGTCCCACTCCCTACTGACCAAGTGGCCTTAAATCTTCTCAGCCCCCTTCCACACACTGTGATATCCCCAGCAAGCCAGTCTGCCTAATGGCCAGCACCTGTACATTGCTTTCCTGCTGAAGGCTATGAACAGTGTATTGCCAAAAGTTACGTGTTACCCCACAGCTCTTTCTAAGCAAGCACATTTATTCTTAAGCATTACAGAGAACACATATTAAAAAACAATCAACATATTTAAAACACACATTAAACATACCTGAAGTCACCCATTAGTCTTATGGGGCCCTAGTTGGCCAAAGTTCTTCCAACTCTTCTGCAAGGGTTGGAGCGCCCCATGGACAGAAGTTACAAGTGTAACTCTGGAGTAATTCCTCTGAAGTCCATGGAACTGCTGTGATTTTACATCAATGTAACTGTATGCAGAATTTGGCCCCAGATTTCTAATTTCTCCCCATTTTTCTTTCTTGAATCCTAACTTTGTGTTATTATGAATACAATCCCTTTCTAAGGGCTATACTGGACCATCGGTTTTTAACAAGAACTCTCCACTGGTTTCTCTGGGCACTTCCAGTAAAAAATGGATGGTAGGCTGTGGCTTTGTGTAACCTCTGAAAATGCAACAGAAAATGGCACCAACAAGGATATAAAACTCAGGAATTTTTTTAATCATGTAAAATTTTAAGGTGCCACAAGTACTCCTTTTCTTTTTGCGAATACAGACTAACACGGCTGCTACTCTGAAACCTGTATTTTATTTTAGTGGCTTTTGTGTTTTGGCTGAATAGGTTTGGCTGGTGCTTTATAAACTAGAGCACTATAAGAGTGTTAAGTACTTGTTAATGAGTACAGAAGAACTTCCTGACACTCAGACAGCTGTGCATTAAAGATCTGATCCAATGCCCACTGAAAGTGATGGAAAGATTACCACTGACTCCAGAGAGCACTGAATAAGTTATAACAAAGAGACCAAATCCAGTACACATGTATAAATAAATCGGAGCCTGGGCCATCGCTATTTCAGTCAAAAGAATTTGAGGCAATTACATTTTCCTTCTTCCATAAGCCCATCCATAAATAATGTTGGAGAGAAAGATTCTGTTTTTAACAGTAGTCAGTTTAGCATAGACTTAATACTGATGCATTTTCAGCCTTTGGGGAGTTTGTTCATCATCTGTTATAGATATTGCGGCAATAGAAGCCATCACAATGCATACAGCATTCTGATGCAATGCCCCCCCCCCCCCCGTCCCCCATCAGGCAACAGAGAACACTGAGGCATGCTCATGAGACTTCTGTATTTTTTAAAACAATATCAGATATGTGGAGTGAACATACTGGAGTGCTTCTTAATCCTGATATCACAATTGCTCCTGCCCTGCAATTAGAAGTCCATCTTGCAAAGCCAGATTGGTTCCTAATTATTCTAGTGTAGAGCTTTGTCAAATGTAGGCTACTGGCCATATTATGCCCTCACTACTCACATGAAGCTGACATAAAGAGTGAAATCCTGGCCCCACTAAAGTCAGTGGTAAAACTCCCCATGACTTCAGTTGGATCTGAATTTTACCTTAAGTGTCTAATAGACATTCAGGTCTCAAACTTAGCCTTTACTATTCAAACACACAGGTGTTTATATAATCAGCCTTGTCAGGTCCACTGTTGAGAGGAAAAACCTTCACCAGTCCATATTTGACTCCTGGTTTAAAAGTGAGCTGGGGTTTCTTAATTGTAACGTGAGTGTAATCCTCTGAAAAGATCCCAGGCTTAAATGCCTGTATTTCTCTATTTACCCACCAAAAAACAAAAACAAAAACAAAAAAAGGCATGACAAATAGAGTGAGGTGTGTGCTGTGTAAAAATACATTTGCCTATCTTTCATAAGCATTCAGTTCACATTTCAGTTAATAGAGGTGGACAGTTTGCTTTCAAAAAAGGAGTCGTGTGAACCAGTAAAGATTTTTCCTTTCAGCAATTTGCATCTGACCAACCCGTTTACACAGAACATCCTGTTTGGATCAAGAGTTGGAGACCTGAATATCTTCATCAGATTCTTTGGGACAGATCCTTAGTCAGTGTTCTGTTGACGTTAATGGAGCTACATGGATTTACAGCAGCTGAGGATATGGTCCCTTATGTCAGCTGCATGTGGGTATTGGAGGCACAATATACCCCTTCGCCTACTTTCCAAAAACTTCTACACTACAAAAACTAGGAAATAATCTAGCTTTGCAACACAGACATCTAATTACAGGGTGGGAGCACTCATGATATCAGGACTGAGCAGTGCTCCAGGGTGTACACCGCACGTATTTGATACCATGAACAGTACAGAGAGAAGTCTCAGTGCTCTCTGCTGATTGTAAAGGGTGTGTTGTATCATGCCTCTGCTAACCTGGATAAAATTTTAAACAAAATTTACCCCTCTTTCTCCTGCTCAATTAGCTCTTGAAAGATCCTCATCTTGCCACTTATAACTGTGACACCTGATTGAAGAGGTCTGCACAGATGTAAGCAAGGTATTAGGGCATGAAGTTTCATGGTTAAATGGGGAGAACATGGCTCACTTGGGTCTAAGAAAACAACACACTTTGAGCACAATAAACAAGTTCTACATCATTTGAAATTCATGGATTTCCATTGAGTTATTTCTGACTTACATTGATGTAACTGAGTGGAGAATGAGGTTCTTTGTATGCTTTCAAAGGCCCTGATTCTGCCACCCTTACTTATTCTGAACATTACCTTACTCCATGAGAAGTCTCACTGTAGCCCATGGAGCTACACTTTTGTAAGAGGAGAACCAGACCCAGAATCTGAAAATATTTCTTTCACTTACTTGTCAATACTGGAGTTCAGGATTTTATGTCTCCTTTTATGCTCTGATTTTGTTGGTTGAGGTTTTGCAACGGTTGCAGAGGAAACATGAAACCCTGAGTTCAGGATTGCAGTTAATGCTGTCAAACCTGCAACTGCAAGTCAAGAACACACACAAATGTTACTAAATGTTTACTAATCATATTCCAGTGTTTTGTGGTGTTGGATATACACTGTTTCCTGCTGGCTGAGATAACAACTTGTGACTCCTGATGAAGTAGGATTGCGCCTTTTTTATCATGAGACAGAGGAAGATGGTAGGTTTATTTAAATGAAACCTCCATCCTCAATTTCACTAATTCTCTCCACAATCACATGCATCAACTTGGATGTATTATTTATTCTCTTCCACCTTCAGCTGCAACGGTATCCAAGCTCAAGCAAAATGCATGGCATAAGCATGTGGCAGATGGAAAAGACATGCGCACGCTGAATCTAGGGTCTTGCAGACGTGCGCCCCAGCTGAATGATTTTGTAGGTGCTCCCAGATGTGTCTGAATCATTTATCTAGGGTTTGTCAGGAAATATATTGGAATGTCTGTCAAATTCTGTGAATGAGAGATTGGAGGTTCATGTACACAAAAGTGTGTGCAATTGTTTGCCTAACTTTGTGTGTTTGTGCATTTACTGCAATTGGGGATTTGCACTTGCAAAGGGCTAGTCAGGGATCTAAATGGGCTATTGTTTGGCGAAACATTTGATACTAATTGCTCGTGCAAAGTAAGTGAGCAGTTGCATGTGCATTCTGCACAAAGAATCACCCAAAATGCAGCCCATCAAACCTGCACATATATTTTTCTAACAATCTGAGATCTCATTCATTCCTTTCTTTTTACAAGGTCTTGCAGTTCACTTTTAGAAAGGAAATAAGCCACTGGTTCATCCTTAGTCCTTAGATCATTTTACACCATTTTCCCCCCATGGGTTTAAACTTAATGTAGTATATATGTTTTCACAGCTATTAAGTTAAGAGTCTGACACACTGAACACTGCTTTGTTTGCAGTGACACCTACTGGTAGAAACAGGCGGCAAAGACTAAGATCTGCCCCTTCTATTCACCACATTACCTATTGTTTTTCTTCCTTCTCCATGGCAAGTCCTCTGTCAAGCATTTGTGCCCAGTTGAAGTCTCTCATTCACTGAGTTAATATAAAGCTATTTATTATGCTTTTTGCAGATTCATTACCATCCTTATCATGGAAGAAAATGATGATCCCTGCCACTACAAGTGTATGTGTGGAGTGATTGCAAAATCCTGTTCTATTAGTAATAATAATTTTGAATACCTGAAAGTATGCTAGGCACTTCTCACAAACAAGTAGACATGTTCTCTGTCCTGAAGAACTTACAGTCCACATTGTCATGACCCTGGGTTTCCTACAAGACAGTCTCAGATACCTGCAGCCATCATCAAGCTTCTTACTTGGAAATTTTACCTCAGGGCACTCTTCCCTCTGTTCCCTCTTACAAGGATCTTGGCCTTAGGAGCAGGGGTCTCTGATAGGTATGGTCAGTGTTCTTCAAAGGCCGCTGCAGAAATCACCCTTCAACACAGCTCCACTGCAGATTGAATTAATAAACTTGTAATTTGTTATTTTCCATTAAAAGCTATGAACTCCGGTACTGATCTGAAAGTGCCCACTGTCCTTTTCAAGCCCCGCAAAGTCTTATTTCATACCCTAGTTTAGGCTTCCTTTCCATAAACCACAGAGTCCAGTGTTCTCTTAATCTGGTCTCCACACCACCCTCTCAGCAGCCCAGACCGCCATCATCCCCGATGGACAGTCTCAGGAGCCAGAGAACTTTCTTGGCAACTTCCATGAGCCCAGACCAAACCGCCTACAGCTGGCAATTCTCCACACTCACTCCTCCAATGAACTTTTGAACCAACATTCTGGAATGGCTCATAGCAACCCAATGGGCCTCACAGAGTCTTTAGGTTTCAAGCCACTACCTGAACTCTACCCATATATTTTACTTCCCACATACCTCACACCTAAAATAATATAAACACAACACATACCCTAACATTCTCCACACTGCCTGGCGAAGAAATCTTATGAATTCTAACATAACCATCATTTAGAATCCAGGCACCAAAACCCACCCTGGGACTGAGGCCCATGCCATCAGAGGTCAGGCAATGGGGTACAATTTCAGTTCAATTTTATAATACTTTATTGGCCTGACAAACTATACAAATGTTGTCAATGTACGAAGACCAAACAGAAAACTTCAATTACTTGCCTTGCCTTGCTAATGAGAATACTGTGTATTATTTTTACTATCTACTATTCAAAGACTAACAACAATTATTAAGTATCAATTACACAACCTGCAACCATTGCCTACTAATCAAATCAAAATAACTGGACAACTAGAAATGAGCCTTTTGGTCAAAGTACAGCCATTTAAAACAGTATCATTTTGATAAATAAGGTGTTTTCTGATTGGCTTAACCACAAAACAAATTTGTTCCGCAATCAATCCAATCCCAGTAATTGTCACTGTAGTGTATTAATGCAGATCAGAAAAACAAACATGTTCTTGAATTATCTGTTTCTTCTATTGGTATTTCAATCAGAAGGTAAAGTGGAAAGGAAGTCACAGGCATATAATGCTATCAGGGAATAAATATCTTTCACTTTGAAAACGAATGCATCTGCTTCACCAGTCAGTGTTACCAGTAAGTTGGCTACCTCCTCTTTGCATTGGCTTTGATTCAGCAGTGAGAGAGGATGACTTTGATTCCATGTCCTAGTGCGCCTACATCATTCCAGCCTAAAGGTTTATTTATTCATCCATCCATTCAGTCTAATTGCAATGGAGTAGTATTCAAACAAGGACTCAATATGCGACAGCAGACATCCATACAAACTACCCTAGCCTTCGGTTCTGTTCTTGTTATTACCAAGGCCCCATGTATTCTGTGGCAAGCTGGACCTAAATCATGCAGGAAGATCCTAGGTTTCTGCAGGGCACTGGCGCAATATACTGGAAATTCTGCAGCAGCTTTATTTAAATATTTTAATGGAGTGTTTTGACTAATTAAATATGATACTGAATAATCAACTTACTTCAATAACTGTGGTATTACTTTGACATTTAACTACCCAATTGGGGCGGCAGTTTAGGATTGTGGGGTGCAACAGTATATTTGTTGGCTATTTCTGTTAAAGTGATCAGCAGTGAAATAGTTAATTGAGTTGTCATTTACATTATCATCTTTAGGTTTCAGAGTCAACACCCACTGAGAGGAATAAGGCAGTTCACATCTCCCAGAGCTATTGTCTCAATCTGTCTGCAGAGTCAGGAACACAACACTCCATTGGTTTACATGTGTTTCCTGTTTTTAAGGTTTTCTTCACAGTCATGAGGCCTAGAAGCATTTTTTTTAAATGAACACTTAGATACCAAGGCAAGGGGTGGATCCAGAGCAGATTATGTGACATGGAATCATAGAATACACTCAGAACTGATTAGGGACCATCTTTTTGTCCTGTGTTCATACAGCACCTAGCACAGTGGGGTACTGGACCATGACTGGGACTACTAGATGCTACCAAAATATCAATAATAAATAATAACTATTATTATTCAGTTTACTACCAAAAGTGCACTAATCAATTCACAGCCTATATAAGAGTGGTCCGGCCCTGGAGAGCTTACAGTCTAAAAACAGACAAAGGAATGGGAGGAAAGATGAAACAGTTGTTTTGTCCCATATTTTGTCCTCTTTTGTTGATTTAGCCTTTTAGCCCTCATTTCTCTCTTTTTTAAAAAAATATTTCCATTAAAACTTTAGGATAATTACAAATAAACATTCTGCCAAAGGACAAATTGCAGGAATCTAATAATGCTGTATGTGCACAAGTCTCTACAGAGAAAAAAGGATCAATCCCTGCCAAGGAAAGTTCCCAGAAGAGTACATGATAGAGTCAGTAACCTTAGTCCTTGACCATTAAATTCAGTTTATGGTAACTTCTCTCATATTAATTCCTAGTTCATTTTCTATTTTTATTATTGCCAGTTCAATTTCATTTTCTCTGTGTGTGTATACACACACATGGGCACATGCACATACATACGCTCACTCCAAAGGAAAAGTATTATAAATAGGGCTAGTAAGCCCTGCCAGTTATTAATGTTGTCCAGTGCTTCCCATTATAATACCCTATTTTCAGTTGCTTATAACTTAGCCAAACTTTAAACTGTTTCAGTTGCCAGAAGTCTGCCTCAGTCTGATTCTTTTCTGAAAATTTCAGCGGTTCCCAAGAACAAGGCTATAGGAAAATACACTGTTTTGCTCATGTTAAAAAAAAATCTGGTGACCTTTTCTAGCAACCCCATACTTTGGAGCAGGGAATTTGAGGGAGAGGGGTGGAAGAGGAGGGTGGCCTTTGTGTCAGGGATGTGCCTTTTGCCATCCCTCTGAAACGCTTTCCAAATCTGGCCAAGTGATAGGCTTCGAAGGATTAGATTTTTATTGGTAAATGTCAAAAAATGTTAATATCACTGTACACACCCACCAACTGATGAAAAAATATTTTCACCGATAATAATAAAAAAGTTTAGATAGGCAAAGTAAGAAAAATGTTCCTTGAGAACTTGTTAGAGTTGATTAAGGATATTTACTTGATATATTTTTACACGTGATATTAACAATTTGTGTTTTAACAGTTATAGTTTTAACTTTTTGAACCTGTGTATCCTGTCATTTAATAAGTATTGTCTGAGCTCCCCACTCCTTCCTGACCTGTGAAAATTTAAATCAATAAAAAGCTACTGTGAAATTTTAAATTGATAAAAATAAAAAATGCTTAAAAATAAGCATCAATATTATCCATCAAAATTTTAAAAAGATAAAAATTTAATTCTGCCAAGCCAAATGATAAACTTCTGTGAAATTGCAATTTGTACATGCTCGGTAGAGACTTTGATTTTAGCAGTGAAAAATCTCCAAAGATTCTGACCTTACTGAGCATGCTTGCGCTTCTCACAACTCCTAGCACTGACCAGACTCTGTGTGTGTGCCAGTCCCACAGAGTGACATAGGCTATGTCTACACTACAGCCAGGATCAAGGCTCTGAGATCGATCCACCGGCGGTCGATTTAGCGGGTCTAGTGAAGACCCACCAAATTGACAGCAGAACGCTCTCCAGTCGACCCCTGTACTCTACCCCCGACGAGAAGAGTAAGATAAGTTGACGGGAGAGTTTCTCCCATCGACCCCCTGCGGTGTAGACCCCAAACCTAAGGTATGTGGACTACAGCTATGTTATTCACATAGCTGGAGTTGAGGAGTGTAGGTCAACTTACCGCAGTATTGTAGACCTAGCCTAAGTATGCTCCATTCCCCCTCCCCACCTCCACAGCTCCTGTGTGCAACTATACTGCCCGTGCTCCTGGTGCTTAAAGTCATCTGAAAAAAGTGGGGCCTCTGTAATCACCCACACATTCACCTGCCCTCCAGAACAGCAATTTATTCTGATTGGGCCCATACACTGGAACTGACAGCAGGGAGCTTCTCAATGCCCCTCCCGCACCCCTGCTAGCACTCAGGCAGCATGGAGGAGGACACTGCCTGATTCTGAATGCAGAAGGGAGGAGAGCTAGACTAGGGGGAGGGAAAGGAGTAGATTAGGATGAGTCTGATGAGACTGGGACTGGAGCAAGCGGAGGAGCCTGGGACTGAAAGAAATGAGATGATAGGACTGGGAGCCATGGAGGAAGGGAGGCTGAGACGTGGAGTTAGCAGTGGGAGGGGAGACTGGGAGTGGTTGGGCAAGACGACTGAGATGGGAAGTTGGGAGTAAGGGAGGCTGGGACTGAGACCTGAGGGGAGAGGCGAAACACATGGAGACTGAGAGCTCAGGATTGGGAGCTAGTAAAGGAAACAGAGGGAGAAGGCGGGACTGGCAGCCAGTTGGCTGTGTAGGGGACCACCAAGATCAGACAAGAAGCAGAGGGGGGATGGGAGACTGGGACTGGCTGGAGACTTGGACTAGGAACCAGTGTTGGAGGGAACTGCGGTGTGCGGGGGGGCAGACAGATTTCACAAGGACCTGCAGTGTGGGAGAAGAACTGGGAATGGCTGGGCCAAGTGGCTGGACCTAGGTGGCAGGAGGGAGGAGAGAATGGGAGTGGAGGGGGAGATTGGGACTCAGACTGCAAGCCCAGAGGGAGAGACAAGGATTGGCTGGCAATATGACTGGGACGAGAAGGCTGAGAAGTGGAGAATGAGATTGAGTGGATAAAGAGAATGGGATTGGGACAAGGAGCCAGGGTGGGGAAGAGACAGGATTGGATGGGGCAGAAGGGGACAAACCTGGGGCAACAGGAGAAGAATCTGTGTCCACTACAGTGCACACCCCTCCAAACCCTGGAAAGGAACACAAGACTCCCAATTCTCACCATTCCACTTCTGTCAGCAAATATCCATGAAACCCCATTGGGAAAGTATGTGTCTCTTTCTCCTTTAATGCTAGTCCACTTAGAGGATGACATCCTACTACTGCTATTGGTTGTTCCATTAGCACAAGTGGCAGAGGTCAGTGCTAATGATTGATAAAGGTGCAAATATGTGCCACATGATGCAATTTCTGTTTTATCAGTTTGCTATTTTTAAAAACCTAGAAAATTACACATGAAAATTACAAACAATTACATTAAAAGACAATTATGGTGGCAAAGTCAAACACTCAGAAATTAGGAAATGCCAAAATTAAGGTTGCTTGTGCAACTTTAATTCAGCCCTCTTACGAGTATTCATTTGACACACTATTACATGATCACATACTATCCTTTCCACAGGACCCTCTGCCTCCATCATTGCACAAGATGGACCTGATCTGGGGAGGAATCAAGATTGTGTGGTGAATGAGATCTTCCCTCTTGTGGCTAGATGTAGGTGATGCAGCAACTCTGCCTCAGTTTTCCCCACTGTCTTTTGGCCTACTCCAGTCATAGAGTGACCTGGCCCTCTGGCCAAGACAGGTTGAAGAGACCAGACCCCTTCCAGTGTCACAGAGTCCTTTACCAAAGTCCAGCAGAAATGTGTAAACAACCTAACCTTCCCCCCAGCTGGCTCAGCTCAGCTGTCTGTCACCTCATTGCAGGCATGCCTCCACTGCTATAGACACCTTCTTCTTGTCTAACCACAGGCTACCGTGCCTCAGTCAACCCCCCAGCCGAGAGGCTGGCACAATCCTCCCCTTAAGCCAGGGGTTCAGGCAGGCTACAGCTCAAAAGGGCCTGTCCAGTCAGGCTTCCAGCTCGCCCCAAGAGAAAGAAATCTGTTTGCATTTTACCCTTCCTCCTCCCAAGTGCTGTGCTTTCTCCTTTTTAAGTTGTGCATCCAAGACTAACAGCCAGTACAGATGCAGCCTCTGGCTGCAAGTTAACCCCTTCCAGACTGGGTTGGGGTCTAGATAGCCTGTCAGAAGGATCCTTGCTTCATTTCTTGCAGACGTTGGAAGTTATGTAGTGAGGCAGGCAGGGGATTGCTGGAGGAGAAAAGGTGGCCTCGTGTTTAAGACAGTCCTGTGCTGCCCTGGAGAACTGGATTCTATTCCTGACTCTGCCACAGAGTTCCTAGGTGAGTCACTTAAACCAAATTTTTCACGGGTGGTCATGAACTGTGTGCGTCTCAATTTCCGGATGTCCAACTTGGAACCCTGGGGTCTGATTTACCAAAGTGCTGAGTTCTCACAGCTGCAGTTGAAGTCAATGGGAGCTGCGCTTTGAACATAGAAAGCTATATAATGCTAAGGATTCTGAAAAGTCAGGTACTATAGGCCTCAAATTTGGCACACAATAGTAGTGCATACTTTTGACTTTAATCTGTCAGTGCCTCATTTTCTCATACGTAAAGCAAGGATACCACGACTCCCTCATCTCACAGGGGTGTTACAAAGGTGAATTAGATATTGCGGTGATGAGTGTTATAGAAAAGCCCATGCTGAAATTAATTCTTTCTTCAGAGCAAGGTTTGACTAGTGAACAGGAAACACAGCCTAGGGCCACACATGAAACAATGAGGATAAAACAAAATAGTGAATAGCTTCTCATTAAATTAGCACAGTCCATTCTGTGAACTGAGGGAGGAAGGAGTCCTGTGGAAAACACAATATGAGCTGATGTGATTAAAGATTGTGTCATCATAATGTACATGCACCAGGGGACTGTGCAGCCTTAATTCTGGCATTTCCTAACTTTTAGGTGCTTGATTTTGCAACCTTGATCATGTTCTTTTAACTTAGTGTTTCTTTGTATAATAATGTTTATGTTCCCCTTGCATTTTTCTAAATGTTTAATTTATTTCCACCCAACTCTCACCATTTCCAAAGCTCACTTGTTTCAATCACACATTCAAAACATTCATATTGATAATAAAACCACCATTTATCCCTTCCCTAGTATAACTAACCCTGACCTACTGTCTCTCTCTTCATCCATCCACCAGATACATTGAAGCTGTAGGCCTTTAATCTGACTTCCTCCCTGCACTTCTCTCATCACAATCACCTTCTGCCCTGTTTGCCAAGGTTCAATGAGGGGTCAAAATCCTGCACAAAATCCTATTTGCTTCCCTCACAAGGATTTGACACCTTGACTCCCCTTTCTCCCTCGCCTTCTTTCCACCTGACCCATTCCACTGTTACCTCTTCTCAGATCATACAGAAGCCAGGAGCCAAGGATAAGAGGTCATATGCAGGGATGTAGGAAAGTGCCACTCTTCTCATCAGTGTCTCTTCTGTCTTACCTGGATTAAATTTGAGTCAGCAGCTTTTTCATCTAGATGCTTATCTATTGCAGGAACTCTGGCATCTGGGAATTGCTGTTATTTGTGCCTGCTGAAAAGGAGATGTAAACTGGGTGTCATCAGTATATTGGTGGCACTGGAGCCCGTGGCATCTCCTAACCTCTTCAAGAAGCCTCATATGTATATTGAAAAAGAGAGGAGCCAGGATTGAGCCCCGCAGGATTCCCCATGATAGGGTTCTTGGTGTAGAGGAGTGGTGGCCCACCACAATTTTCTGGGTTCCATCTGAGAGGAATAACTGAAGCTAGTTTAGTGCTTCCTCTCCAGTCCTGCCAGGTGGCGTACGCCATCAGCAGCACATTATGACTGATGTATGAAATTTCAGAGTGCTGGACAGAACAAAAAGAAAAGGAGTGCTTGTGGAACCTTAGAGACTAACCAATTTATTTGAGCATAAGCTTTTGTGAGCTACAGCTCACTTCATCCTCACGAAAACTTATGCTCAAATAAATTGGTTAGTCTCTAAGGTGCCACAAATACTCCTTTTCTTTTTGCAAATACAGACGAACACGGCTGTTACTCTGAAACCGGACAGAACAAAATGGGTGCCATTTAAGGTTTTCACAACACACACCATCTTCCTAGAATGGTTAGACTGTGCCAAAACTGTGATTAGAATTATATTAGCTACAACTGCATTTAAACTATTGTTGGTACCAGGGATTTTAGCGTGGTTCCCCTGATTAATATGTAACCCTTTTGCCAGGTGGAGCCGGCAGTAACCAGGTCCAGGTTCAATATCTAGGGGTTCCTTTTCAACAGTACAACATAGAACCAGCTCAAACCCCCACCCAGTGACCTGGGACAATTACACACTATCCCTGGGTGCCTCTGAGAGGCAATACTTCTCCACTCGCAAGCACAGAGTCCGAGTGTAGAAAAATAACTTTTAATGAAAGGAGAGAAGCAGGGCGGCTCTAGGATTTTTGCCGCCCCCAAAAAATTTTGGCGGCCCCCGCTTTTCTTTCTGCCCCAACTCCACCCCTTCCCAACCTTTTCCCCAAATCCCCAGCCCCGCCTCCTCCCCCAGGCGTGCCGCCACTCGACTTCTCCTCCCTCCCAGGCTTGACGCACGAAACAGCTGTTTTGTGTGCAACAAGCCTGGGAGGGAGCGGGGAGAAGCAGAGCGGCGGCGGTGCGCTCAGGGGAACAGGTGGCGGCGGAGCGGAGACGAGCTCGGGCACATTTCTAGGGGCTGCATGGTCGGCGCCGGAATGCTGCTCCTAGAAATGTGCCGCCCCAAGCACCGGCTTGTTTTGATGGTGCCTAGAGCCGGCCCTGGAGAGAAGTCACCTGACATTAATTAGGGTAAATGCCACAAGCAGGATTCATAAACCTAAAACTATGAGCAGGACACCCACCCCAAAGAGTGTGGGGAAGTGTCTTCTGCCTCCTGGTCTTGAGTTCTACAACCAAAAGTCCCGTTACTGTGTCCCCCTCTGTTCCCTCACCATATCCCACTCACAATGGTTGTCCTTGGTCAGTGAGGACCCAGGGTTCAGAGATGCATCTGTGTGAGTTCACATCCCACCCAGGGAAGAAGGCACCTGGCTTGCTCCACCATCTGAGCACATGCTCTGCCTGGCTGCCTCACCAGCCACTGTTCCTCGCTGGCTGGCCACCCTGCCAGCCAACGGCTCGCCACTTTCACCGGCTGCTCCTGCCAGCCAACAGCTCGCCACTTGCGCCAGCCACTCCCACGGCTGCCCATTAGTCACCTTCTGCTGCCACCTGCTTCTCCACTGTGACCTCTGTAGGTCAGTCTCTTAGTGATTTTCTTAGCTCTCAGCAGGCTGGACAGAAACACTGCCGCCACCACTAGTTATTTCAGCTCTTATTGAGTACTTAAAATAACAAAAGGCTCCTAATGAAGCCTCTTTAGCTCTATTTTTGAATAGTGGGTAGAAACAGGTAAAACCAGACCGGAGACCCTTAGGGAGAGTCCACACCTCCTTGCTGGGACATCTGTCCCCACCCCTCTTACTTTCACAGGGGTCTGGCTTTCGAGGCCCTGGCTTAACAAGGTCCTCTCAGCTGAGGGTGACTCCCTCATTTGGGACAGGCTAAGCACAGTTCTGTTCCCCTTTATTCATACAATAAAGACAACAACATTGATAACAACATTTCACTACCCCTGCATTCAGTAGTAAAGTGATTAGTAACCCAACACCAGCCAAAGTTGATCACTTTGAGCAACACCACTCTATCTGCTGGATATTTTGGCAGAATAGGTGCTTTCATGTAAATACAGTTTGCGCCTGAAGTCTCTCCTGCTCCCAGCTAGCTGTCAGGGGAGAGTTCATTCAGACCCTACTTACAAGTAGGGACAAGGATTTTTTTTCTGAGAGCCATGCTTTCCAAACCATCATATAGACCACATATTAGTTTACAGCACAGCCTTGTAATAGGGTTCTAACAAAGCTTTCAGCCAAAATTACTTGCTAGACTATGGTTTTAGCGAGCACAGTTCCAATGGTGATGGCTATTGCTTATCTGTCTCATCACAGTGCCTAGGAGCCCTGCCATAAATCAGGACTTCTCTGTGCTAGGTGCTGTACAAACACAGAACAAAAGGATTGTAAGATGTTTGGGGGCAGAGACAATCGAAGTATAAGGAAACAGACAACAGATGACTACAGATAAACAGAGAATTACAAGGAAACAATGAGACAATATTGGCCAGCATGATAGCAGTGGTATCAGTGCACCCGTAGCCCAACTGTTGTCAATTTTTTTTTGTAGGGATCAGAGCAAAGGTGAGTTTTGAGCAACATTTTGAAGGGGGATAATGAGTTAGTTTCATGGATGTTTATGGCGAGCTCCTCCCACACATGCGCGCAGCATGGGAGAAAGCACAAAGGTTCTTGTTTGAAAATTAACAAGTAGACAACAGAGGCTGGTATTGAGCCAATTGGAGCAAATGAGAGATGATAGGCAGAGTGGGGATAGGCCATGAAAGGGCAGCTTATGTTTGATGAGCTGGAGAAGGGGAAGACAATGGAAGCATACAAGGCAGGGCAAAGTGATGGCTAAGAACATGATCTTTGTAGCGGCATTGTGAATGGACATGAATGGGTAACAACTGCATTTGTCAAGGCCAAAGAGAAGGATTTTACCACAATAGAGACTCAAGATGATCAGAGCTTGGATGAGTGTTTTAGCTGAGTGGATGGATAAGGAAGGCTATATCTTAGAGGTGTTATGCAGAAAGAATCAACAAGATTTAGACCTAGCCTGGAGGTGAGGATCCAGAGAGATGTCCAAGTTGAAGATGATGCTCAGGATATGGGCCTGATTTACAGGCAAGATGGTGTTGTTGTTTACAGTGATAGAGAAAGGAGATGTGGAGGAGGAGGTCAGGGGATGGACTGGGCTGTAGAGATTGCTGGGCCCTGGTGACAGACCCCATGGTATAGAACAGTCCAACACCCAGGCACTGGCAGGAGGCAGCTCCCAGCCTGTGGGGCCCCAGTTAATGGAAAGCACAGAACCCCTGCCACGCATGAAGCCACCTGGGCTGGGACTGCTGATCCCCCTCACACAGGGGGCAGTGGGTTCCTTTTCACTGAACAGAATCAGAGTTTCCTCACCTTGGCCCCTAAAACTCCAGCCTGGCCCTGCCTCACACCTTGCCGCGCCTCCCCACCACCACCACTGCCAGTCCTCAGCCTCGCTTCCTGTATTCCACATCCCCAATCCCTCCCAGCCTGTACCACTCACCCAGCCACCCGCACTCCACACCCCCAGCTCCCCTGTATCCTCCCACTAGTCCACACACACACACTCTGCACCCTCAGTGTGCACCCCTCACCCACAGCCCAGCCCACACCCCCACATTCCACACCTCCAGCCTGCACCCCCCACCTGGCACCCTCTGTAACCCCTGCACCTTTCTGAATGCACTCTTCACTCTCGGACTTGCAGTATTCGCAGTGGTAGCACCTTCAGAGCCTGGACATAGTTGAAGTGGCAGCCAGGGCTGATGTGGAGCTGGGTGGGTTGCTGCACTTGTGGCCAAAGCCCCTGCAGCACTCACAGTGCCACTAGGAGTAGCTCTGAGTTGCTGAGTGCTGAGTCATGACCATGGCAGTGAACTTACCTGTGATGGGGGTGGGGAGTAGGAGCGCTTCCCTAGCACCCCAGGTGGGGGCTGATTCCTGCTCCTTGGAGCCCTGGCTGGTAGCTGCCCTCTCCTCCAGGCAGTTCCACCAGCATCATCCCTTGCCACCGCCACTGCCACCCTGGGCAACTGCCTAGTCTGCCTTTAGCTAGAGCAGCCTCTGCTCATCCCTCTGCCCCTTTCCCAAACTATGGTTCTATTTTAGAACTTCATCCTGCACTTTTTGTAGATTCACAGATTCCAAGGCCAGAAGGGACCATTTTGATCATCTAGCCTGTCCTTCTCTACAGCACAGGCCACGGAACTTCTCCAAAATAATTCCTAGAGCAGATCTATTAGAAAGACAGCTACTCTTGATTTAAAACTTGTCAATGATGGAGAATCCACCACGCCCTTCATACATTATCCCATTGGTTAGTGCCTGCTTTCTCTGTGGGTAAAGGCTGCAGGATCTGACCCAGAGAAAGTGATCTGCTTGATTGGGCCGTTTAGGCAGAGCCTCTTAAAGGGCTTTGGGAAGATGCATTGCCCCTGGAGGAGTACTGAGAAGCATTCTACTGGAGTGGGCATGCTCCTGAAAGAAGCATGCCATCTAATAGGCTACAGCTTACTTTCCCATATGTTCCTACACAGCTGGGCAGCTCTACTGGCTGGTGCATTGTGCATGGAGCTGTGGCCATGCCTCCCTCCCACCCTCAGTGGGGCACCGTGCACGCAAGAGAATAAAAGGAAGCAGAACCTGTATTCCCATGAGCTCAGGGACTTGAATTCTGCACGGTCCATACAAAAGGAGAGAGAGACATTGTGACTTGACCCTCTCCCTGCCCTCTGCACATTACAGAAAAGCAAGAGCCCTACAAAAACATGAGATGTAAAGGCCAGATTCTGCCTGGCACTGTTGCAGCTGCAGAGCCAGAGGAAGGGAAAGTGCTAGGGGTCTTCACCACTTTGTGCAGCCCGCACAGGTACCAAGCCAAACTGCAGACCCTATGCTCCCCAGACCCCAGGAACTGCTCCCTCACCTACCTTCCCTGCAGGAGCACAGTGCCCCAAAGGGGCTGGGAGGCAGTGGAGTTCCCCTGCCCCCACATCAGCAGGCAGCAGAGCTGACTGGCTGCCAGATGGGTAATAGGACGCAACCCACAAAAGGGTGCAGTCGTGGCACAGTGGAGCTCCAAGTGCTATTTTACCATTCTGTTAAATAAAAGCTGTGGGCTAGATTCTGGCCCCCACCATGCACCACCAGTGTGGTAAAGAGAGGTTAAAGGGGCTTTCAAGCCAGTTTAATCAGCTTCTGGGGATTCCCTCAGTGTAACTGCTGACGTTTTGGCCCAGCTAACTCCACATCAACACTCTCACAGGCCCCAACGTGGAGGCACGTTAGGGGAAGGACTGGTGGAAAAGGAAGGTGGCTGGACTGCATTCTTGATCCAGTATCTCCACAGGCACAAGTAACAACAGTCTTGAGGCTGCTGTAAATTGCGCTGGCGCTGGAACTGCCCTGAGAATCATAAAGCTCCACAGCCTCACTCAGGTCCTGGAGCCAAGGGTCTGTTTAATTCTGAAAATAAAAGTCTTGTGACAACCAGCCATCCAGCTACGTGTCATTCCTGACAGCTCCAGTTCTCAGCAAATGCCCTTCATCTTTTGGCTGACTGCACATTTCATACTTCTCGGTATCGAGTCCCAAACACAGAAGGAGGCCAACACAATCAATATATCGAACAAAGCCACTGCTAAGAGGCAGAGGAGGTCTATGTTTTAGCACTGCCTGCTCCGTTGCAGTATGTCTCAGCAACTAATAGGGCACCACAATAGTTTAGATGCATTGTACTAAAATAAAGAGTGCCTAAGACATTGGATGACCTAAGATTGCCCAAGACATTTCACTTAGATCCTGTTAACAATATCTACTCCAGACTTCGTTTCAACTACTTTGTCTTCAGATCCATCACAAAACTAGAGCTGAAAAGCAAATGCTGCAACTGAACCACAAGCTTGGCTGTGGGCATCTAGGCAAATCTGTAGGCTGTCGGCAAACTCCAGTCTATTCAGTGGAAAGTACAAGACACATTGACAACATCTGTTTTTATTTGATAAAATCCTTACAAATATCAAACCACTGTATCGACTCCACTATTTATTTTCAATGCAGGAAAAACAGCTAAAACTTTTTATATTTCTAATATGAACACACACAGCAGTAGCCTCATTATTCCTGTCCTCAGGCAAATCAGTTCTTTAGCACCCTTTACACAATGTGTAAATTTCATTCATGACATCCTGCAGCTACTCACATGACAGGGAAACAGACCAGATGCAACATCAGGTCAAAAAAGAAAGGGAAAAAACACACGCGCCAGCAATTATACTCTACACACATACTTGTCATTTGAACAAGACCACACTCACTTTTTTTATATCTACCTGGGTCCTCCTGCCTATCCTGGTTAGCGGGGACTGAAAAAAAAGTGCCTGCAGGTTTTACATTTGGCCATTCTTGTCCACAGCTCCTGTTGCTGCATTGCCTCTATTGCTTCTCCCATGGACAGTTTTCTTTTTCTCACTGCTCAAAATACTGTATTGCAATGAGAGGATCTGCAGTAACAGAAGCAACTTAAGCTCCCCCTGACAAGAAGCACTCTACTGGAGTGGAGGAGAGGACAATAAGACTTACTTTATCTATCTATCTATCATCTAAACTAAGCTAAATAATCTATTTACTTGTAGAGGAATGTGAGGGACTCGGGAATCTCTGCAAGGTTGGCCTTGCTTGTATGGTATCTCCTCAATTTTTCCCTCCTGGAGGATGGGTCACCGTACCAATGGAGAAGGCAAGAGGTGCAGCCTACAAAACCTACAGTCCTAGGCATCCTGGAGAAAGAAATACTCAGTTGCATGGAAGGGTGGCTTTCCCTCCATGTGGCTGCTCTCATACTTCCTCCCACTCCTGCACGAGTTGTGTGGCCACTGGCTGATTCTCCCTTGGCTTCACGGTTACAGCCCCGGAGAGAGTCAGGGGGAGTTATTACCACTTCATGTGGCATTAAATCCTGATTGGATTTTTGAGCAGAAATCCACAGGCTCAACAGGGAAGTTGCTGTAGAGAGTGGCTGGTCCTTTGCTCCACTCCCATCAACATCCAGCTCTGTTCTCAAAACAAGGCATGGCACCAGCTCCGCAGAAGACCAGTGGAGAAGTGCTGAAGGAAAAAGATTGAGAGGAAAGAGCTACTGAGATTTCAGTTCCCTTTGCTTGCAGAAGCAGAAGGGAAAGTTTGGGTCATAATTTTCATATTTTAAGGGCTACAGCTAGTTCATTTAAAGCAAAAGAAGAAAATTGGCCAACTCCATGAGTGCTCCAGGGCCACAACACCCATGGAAAATAATTAGTGGATGCACTGCACCCACCAGCAGCCAGCTCCCTCCCTTCCCCGCAGTGCCTCCCATCTGCTGGTGTTCCACTGATCAACTCCTCGCCCTTCCTCCCAGCGCCTCCCGCCTGCCGCAATCAGCTCTTCCACAGCATGCAGGAGGTGCTGGAGGAGCGGGGAAGAGTGGGGATGGGGCACAGTCAATGGAGGGGTGGAACTGAGTGGGAAGAGGTGGAGCGGGGGCGGGAAGAGGCAGGACAGGGCTTGGGGGAAGGGGTGAGGTGTGGGTGGGGCGGGAGCACGGTCTGGGGCAGAGAGGGGGCTTGAGCACCCCTGGGCCCCGCAGGAAGTCGACGCCTGTGAATACATTTGTATACTTTATGGGTTAAATGTCATTAGTGGATACTATGTTTTTTGGTAAATCTATCATGGCGTCCCAGCTTAAACAGGATCCCTTTGCTTATGATCAGTAATGGAATCCTACCAGCTTTAAAATACTAAGTTCTCCTTGAAAATTAAAGGAAGAAGCCAGTCTAGTCCCTAAAGAAAGATTTATGGTGTTAAAAAAATGGGCTTAGCCCTTTAGGGGGCTATGTATCCTCAACTGCAACTGACATGACAGGGAGTTGCGGGTGTCCAGTACCTTGCAGGAGTTGCTCAGCGCTTTGCAGGATCAGACTCAATATAAATGATTGTATTCACATGCACAGACTGAAACAAAGTTGTTCAGAAAGCTCTGCTGCAAACACTAACACCACAATGCACACGCACCAGTTGGGGCAAAACCCATTCAAACCAGTTAAAATCAGCCCAAGTGCTACAAGTCAGGACATCTTTGTCTTGCTGAAATGACTGCATTGAAACTGAATAATAAAATAATACCTATTCGTTAGGCACAAAGCATATTATTATTAAAAAACTAATTCAGCCTAAGTGGTCTCAGCAGTGGCTGATTCTTGCTTTACTCCTTAATTCCTTCTGACTTCCCGTCCCTTTAAAGGCTGTGGTGGCCGGTAGTTTCTCAGCATGCAGCAGGCTGCCTCTCCCTCAGCAGTACACAGAAGGCTGCGGAATTTGGCTAGCTGCAGATGAAAAGAGGTATATAGAGTTCAGCAGAGAATTGTCATGCTAAGGCTAAATGAAGAATTCTAAGTAATAAACATGAACATACTTGTCACCTTTATTTCACCAAGAAGTATGGGGATCGTATTTTCTACAGCACACCTGGAATGGCCAATTGGCCATTTCAGCCCTTATTCCTGTTAGCTTTTATTTTTCATTTACATTTTGTGAGTGTTGTTTCAGACATTATCTGGGTACAGCATGGTATTCACACTTGATCTTTCCTAACCTGAAGCCTAAAAAGAATTCTCTTTTAAGATTTCTGCACTCTATTTTGCAGTCCAAAGGCCAGCATAATTCCGACTAATTTTTTTGTCCCATACGGATTGCCTGGGAGCCAACATGAGCAAGCAAACAAAATCTGATTGTATGCCGTCATGGTGCAGAAATATCACCATCAGTGAAGAATGATGGATGCTGTGCTACAAAACACTTCTTTACTTACCATTTTTACATCATCCACCTGGCACACAATACAAAGCAAATAATAATTACTAGAGATGAGCCCAAACTGAAATATCTGATCCAAACTTTCTCTCTCACACACACTGACAATTAGGAAATGTTTAAATCTTTATCCAAACTTCGCAATTTGGATTTATCTCAACAATAAGGCAAACTGGAATGCCCAGCACAAATAATTATGAACTGTGAGGGCATTTAGATCTGGATTTGATTCCAGATCTGAACCTTCCTAATCTGACCTATTGTGAAAAGTTATTAGTTTTATACACTAGTTTGCTTTAGACTGATTTCCTTTATTTAGTTAACATTAGTAGGGCAGCACAAAAGTCATGATTCTGATAGTGTATATATAGTACGTTATGGCAGGGTCACTGTCCGGGGGGGGGGAGGGGAAACAAGCATCAAAAATAAAGTGGTTATTAAGATAGTTATCTGGGAGAGGCAGCAGAGGGTAGAAAATAGCTGATGACCAGATTCTCTCACTTCCTCACACTGAGTAGAACCTTACTCCTCAGGTACTCCCATTGATTTCAGTAGGTCACTGTCTTTTGCTTTGGGCTGTGCCACAGAAGTATAGTTTAGCCCTAAGAGAGTAGAGAATCAAGCCCACAGTCAGAGCCCAGAAGGCTTTAGGACTGCCCAGGAGAGTCCCATTCTTAGGGTATTTCTACACTTCAGAGACTATACCAGCAAAGCCATGTTTTCAAAGCTATGTTGGCATAATCTCTTAGCGTAGACACAGCCTACACAAAACGAAGAGATTTTTCCATTGCTATAGGAACCCCACCTCCTCAAATGATGGGAGCAAGGTTGACTGAAATATTCTTCTGTCAACACAGATATGTCTACACTGTGGGGTAGTAGGGCATAGCTAAGGTTTTATTTCCATACCCATGACTGCCATAGCTATGTCCATCTAACATTTTAGTGTGGACCAGGCCTTATTGTCCCCTCTTAGGGTCCTGAGCTCCACACTCCCAAGTAGGAAAGAGAGAGAGGCATGCTAGGCTGCTTCTCCATAGTTACAGTCTGGATTCTAAGCATAGAGATCCAGCTGCAGGTGCACCCTTACCACAGAGCTCCCTAGAATCAGGCTGCCTGTCTGTGAGCCTAGAAATATGGCTAGAACAGGAGCACTGGGAGGGGATATATAGAGTAAGGGTCACTCTACCCACAGCTTTAGGCACAGACTGGGCACAGATCATACTCTGGGGGGTGGGGGAAGCTCCAGATACAGGGGAGAATCAAAGGGGGTTACATCAGGGAAACTCAAAGTGGGGTTAGGGGCAGAAGGTGATCTTGGGAGGGGAAAGGAAGAGAAGTGGAGGAATTCAAGAGGGAAGCTAGCCCAGGAGGTGGAGGTGGGGATGGAAAGCTATGGAAAACTTGAACTGAAGTAGATGGAAATGATGGATGGCAAGGGAGGGAAAAGTATGTAAATGGGGTGGTGATACTTATGTATTACTTATGCAAATCAGTAAAATTTGCATAATACATCCAGATTTCCAAACTCACAGCCTTATGATGTATGTCAGTGTCTCAGTCGACAGAATAAAAACAGAAACTACTGACTCATACTTCTTTAATCACGGTTTCATTGGCAGGACACTTCAAAACCCAAAATTAAGAACATGCACCACTATGTAAATTAAAGTATTTAAGTAACTAATAACATGGCACGCTCAATTAAGAAAATGTATCTGAGAATAAATTAATTTTCATTAAGCAATTAATTAACAAAAAGTAAAAAATAAAACAACTCTCCCTTTGAAGTTACTATTCAAAAAATTAAGGCATTTTTTCCATAATGATGTTTCTGGTAAATCACTGGAAGCTTGAAACTGACATTTGTTTCTTTATTTTTAAAATATTTCCCAAGTGGAAAAGAATAAAATCAATAGAGGAAGAAATTGTATTTTAAGCTTCTAAGAAAAAAATATAAAAATGAAGAGTTAACAAGCAAATTGCAAAGTAGTACCAGTCAAGGCATGAACTGTGATTTCCTTTATGTTTGTACAGCACATGGCACGGTGGGCGCAACTGGAAACAAATAATATGTAATAACAAACCATTTTTTGTATTTAATTATAGAGCATATAAAATATCACACACTGAACAGGATAGATCGAATTTGAAATAATACATAGTAAGAAATGAAGTAATGTGTTGCATCAGATACTGATACTTCATTCCCTAAAAATGGTATACACGTTCCCTGTTCCATGCAACATTGCACTTTTAAAGTATCTTAACTAGAGACTATGCCCAATCAAATTTGGGTTTGGGAAGTTCAGGGCTGGATGTAAACTTTGGACAGCAGTAATAATCATCATATAGCACCTTTTCATCTTAAAGAGCTTTACCAAGCCCAGTAAGCATTATACCTATTTTACAGATGGGGAAGGTGAAACACTGAGTGGGTAAGTGACTTGTTCAAGGCCAGCTGCTCCCAGAGCTCAACGTCTCTTGATTCCCTCACTGGTGTCCTATCCACTGAAACACCTGGTTTGCATTTTGATCAAAGATTCAGGCCAGTTCTTATTTCTTCTGAACTGGTTCTTTCATTCTTAGTAAAATGCTACTCAAAGAAAATGCTACACATAAAAAGAAGGCTACTCTTCATGTGACCTTTAAACTTCCGAGCTCTTCTTTTGAGTATTTGAACTTTCTTGAGAGATAATGCTTCTAGGTTGAGATCCTGGCCCACTGAAGTCAATGGGAGTTTTCTTTCTGATTTCAGCGGGGCCAGAATTTCACCTCTAGAATCCGCCAGCAAAGAGATACCAGTCAAACCACACCATTTAAAACTTAGCAGCTACTGGGCCATGCCACATTCTACCAGTCTTAATCACACTGAGTAGCATCGCTCAGTGGGACAATCTTATTCCTCTTAATTATAGTCCTGCTAGGGGATTAGTCTGAGCTACAGGATGGCTCAGCAAAGCTGTTCATTGGCAAAGTTGGAAGTGGCATTATCTGGGAAAGAACAATTAATGTTACTGAGTGAGTTATCTATAACACAGAACAGGTAAATACTGAGGTGTGATAAGCCACAAGTTTGTAATGTGCCAACTGGAGTAATGATGCCCACCAACAGCAGCACTGGTTACCAATTCCTAATAGTAGAAACCCATATTCCCTTTAGCATCTTCATTGCATAAGAATATTAACCTCAGTAACCACTGGATGTCACTGTTGGTCTACAAATATACAGCTGGAAGGTCAATTTTACAGCTGCAAGTAACCTGAGAAATATAAAGGGCAGTTCCAAGTGGTGTGCTCATCCCTCTCCTACATTCATTTAGCCTGACTGTTAGGAACTAGTTATTAGTAGTAACCACAGTACTCAGATCAACCAAATTTCATACCCTTGGTATCTAGGAAAGGCTCTGTATTTATTTGGCCATTTGCTGAACTGGAATTCTATAATGAATGAGTTAAATACAAATAAATAAATGGATAGTGGCGTTTTGGAGACAGTAAAGTATACAAAATTAAACTTAAGTGGTTCTTATCATCACCAGAACCCTCAAATCTTGCATTTTTCCCAATTTGTAGTTCCCAAACAATTTTTTTAAATTTCAAAACATTTTAATAATAATACTTGATCATTCTGATGCCTAAAGGACATCAACAAAAATTCATGTTAATTTCAAATTTATCTAGAAACTCAAGACAAAAATGTAAAGCACAAAATTTGGTAGGGTAAGAAATGTCATAATTAAATATCTAAAGCTATAAATAAAATAGTCTTGTGAGTATCACTTTAAACCATAATTCAGTTTAAAAAACATTATATTTGAAGGGTTGGGGGGATCAAAGTGTACCTGCTCAGAGGAAACACTTATAGGCTCTCTGAGAATTATCCAGATGACACTTTCAAGAAGAGGTGGAACAGTAAGAGAGCCAAGATAAGTCCAGTAGTCCAGAGAGTGAGGAAGCAAACAGGAAGGGTCAAAGTTTGTGAACAGTGCTTGTTTACCCTGGAAAAAGAAGCATGCACATTCTAACCCAGAACCACCACATTTAGCAACCACTTATTATGCAGTCTAGTTAATTTCTTTATGGTGTCATAACATTTTGTTTATTTAAAAGTGACAAGCAGGATCTCCCCCACTAGTCATGCCAAAGGAGAATTATGGAGAGAAAAACTGTAAGAGATTGTTCCATTGGTGGGGGCCAGGTTTGCATGGCTCTGGAGGATCACAGAGGTACATCTACACAGCTCACGGCAATGAGCCTCCCAACCGAGCTCCACAGACTTGGGCTTGCGCTACTGTGCTAAAAATAGCTCTGTAGATGTTGCATCTTAGGCTCTGAAACCTAGGGAGGGGAGTGGGCCAGAGCTACCCATGTGGAGGTCCTGTGCCTCTACAGCAGATCTGCCCCTAGTGTTCCTTCTGGTGACAGCAGGGTTCCACTGAAGCCATGCTACCAGGCACCCCTGTTGACTATGAATAGCCTAGTGATGGGGGTCTGATGTAAAAGTAATACAACATCGGGATATATTATCCTTTGCTTGGAATGTCTGTAGAGCTGATGGGATGGCAATCTGTGTCTTCTGCAGTCTGACACCAGCCCATTCATGCCTCCCTGGTCCACCCATCCATGCCCTCCCTCCTCATGTGGATTTTTGGATTAAGAGAGAGGCTTCTGCAGGGTTTGATGTCACAGAGATAACTGCCCCCCTCCCGGTCACAAATGAAGGGCCAATTAATGCATGCAAGGCCACTCCATGTGCTGATCAAAGGGGACACAATTCTCTTCTCCCCCCATAAAACAAGGGAGAAAATATGTCTCGACTCTCCATATTCTTAAAAAAAAATCCCACAAAAATAAAATGTGCAATTATCCTCCGTCAGTGATCTTGATGATAATGTTATTTGTCAGGGATTAAATTGTTACAGCTAATTAATGATCTTCTCCCCTCCCCCCGCATTGTACAACAAAATAATTACAATGTGCTGGTTTGCGTCTGACTTTATCCAGCAAAAGTGCCCCTAAACTCCCCCAAATCAGAGCTAATCCTTGTTTACCGGCTGTAAATACCTAAGGAATGTGAATGTGAAGCATGGAAGAAAAAGAATAGCAGCAAGAAGTACTGGAGAATTTTAGGAGAATTACTTTACCTTGGCTCTAATGGTATCCAAACGGTCAGTAATTTTCTTCAGCTGAGAGTTACATTCACCAATCTATAAAGGCAAATAGTCAAAGATCAAACTCTCGAGGGAAGAATATGCATTCACTTTCCACTTATTAATGTTTAATTTTAAAGTTTTTCACACAGGGCCTGATCCTTCACCCAGTGAAGTTAATGGTAAAACTGATAAACATCAATGGATGCAGTATCAGGCCATTATTAATTAAAACAACCTGGAACAAATGCTGATTATTCAGAAAGAGGGATGTCATTCACTTTGCTGAGGCTATTTTTTCATTAGCTGTATCAGTCTGGGGAGTTGATTTTATTTTTAGTTCACTTTTTGTGGCAGTAGAATAAAAGCTATTTTTCTTAACAGTGTTTTACAGAGGAACTGTAAGAACCTCAGGCTGTATACATGATGTGAATAAATTAGTCTACACCCTTTTTAAGCTTAAGTTTTTTAAAGCACACTGGAAAATTCACGAACATGACTCTTCTGTGTGACTCATGCAAAATCAGGTTTCTCAGCAATGTTCATTGGGTCAGGAGGGTGTACACTGGGAAGGTGACAACATGTATAAAGGAGTGGCTCATGAAAAGAGTACTTTGTAATTAGTTGGCAAGAATGGGATAGGTTCAACATGAACAAGCAGCACAAAACATGTCAAGGATCCCTGATGACACTGATCTCTGCAGCATGACAGCTGTAATATAGTCACAGAGGTGAAATTCACCAGTCAGCACAGGGACAGAAGGCTCCAGATGAAGCAGAACCATTGCAGTTACATAGTATGGGAGGAAAGTGGGGAGAAGGCAGCTTTGCAGCAGCCTTCCATATCACTGATATCAAGCAAAGCTTGGTTTGCATTTGCTTTGCAAAGACAGGGTGTGTGCCTGTTGTGTAGCCAGGAGTCCTGCAATTATGTGGATGCAAAGGCCACAAAATCCTGTTGACAGCAAGGGTCTTAAGCACTGCTCCAACCCAGGGCATTGGCATTTCCAAAGTGGCAGTGGCCATCACCGTATTAACGTGACACTGAAGTAGGGGCTACAGAGCTGCTCGGCACCCTGTCCTCTAATCACAGGTTAAGTTTTTTGTGTCCTTTCTGGGGTTCCTTGCACAAAGTCAGTGAGGCTGTGGGATGGGGTGATTTTTTTATCCTAGAATGAGCAGGTTATCAAGTGTATGAGGCACGATTTTGTTCAGAGATTTTAAGGAAACCCTCTAATGTTTGTTTTCCTCTTGAGACAGAAAAGAAGCAATTCACCATTGGAACAAACGGCTAAGCGAAGTGGTGAATTCTCCATCTCTTGATATCTTCAGATCAAGACTAGTGCTTTCTGGAAGATATGCTTTAGAAAAACACAAGTTATTGGGTCATACAGAAGTGCCTGGGTGAATTTAAATGGCCTGCAATATACAGAAGGTCAGACTAGAGGATCTAATGGTCCCTTCTGGTCTTAAACTCTATGAATTATGGTGTCTTACAGGTGATGCAGCAATCTACTATTACAAACACATTAAAAATTAGGCATGTGTTTTCTGCCTTCATATTTTTGCTGCTGCAGAATTATGGGTAAAGAGATATTTGCTACAGAATAACAGTTTTGTTGTCTAAGCTTATAACACAGATTTATTAAAAGGGATAAAGCAATCATTGCTTACCTTTAGAAATACTGCCATGACAGCTAATCCATCCCGCTGCCGAGCAGCCTCAACAAAAGTGGAATATTTGTCCGAGTTCCAGTGAACCACATGAAGCTGAAAGGCAAAAGCACAAATACTGTCAATTCCCACTGAACTGGTGCAATTACAATTAACATGCAATTGTACTAGTGTTGAGGTTTCTACTTCACCTGTTTATATTCAGACGCATTCAATTTTCCAGCTGCAAATATTTATGTTTATTGAAATCTGGAAATATATAATCATACAAAGGGCAACAACAAGCACTGATGTGGCTGGATAGATATGAGAATGGCACAATTAACAGTATTTTTACATTTCAGGTACAGCAGTTACTATTAAAAGTCAAAATTTAGCAAGTTACCACCACCACAGTATCTATGGATACTCACTGTTCTAAATATGGGGAAAAACTGCAATTTCGTAGGCCAAAATTTTCAAACATTGAAGGCTAAAGTTAGGCTCTTAAATCCACATTTAGTAGAGCTGGTAAAAATAAGTGGTAGAATAAAATCATGCAAATTTCATCAGCATTTTCCCCTCCCTGCTCCCATTTCCTCAGTCAAAATTTCAGCAAAACATTGATCTGCCTTACAGCTGGTCATGAAATGAGGAGGGGGATGGAAAAATGAAATTTTCACAAAAAATCTCCCTCCCCCCTCTTTTTTCTCAAATTTAAATTTTGCATGAAAAATTTTCAAAGAAAACTTGAAGTTTGGAAAAAAAATTACCAGCTTTTGTATTTAGGCATCTAAATAAAAGTGGCCTGATCTTCAGAGGTGCTGAGCACCTGCATTTCCAACTGATTTCTGACTGGGAATGTTTTGTGGTAGATTTGTAATGAGCAACCTCGCTTGTTTGATGTGTAATTGCTTGGAAGCTTCACGCAGACTGGTCCAAATTCAGAAGATCCACTCTGGCTAGTCCTAGGATTGCCACGATTTGGCGAGGTAAAAAGCAAAGTGATCTTTGCCCCAGTGTCCTCCAACCCCTCCCACCAAGCCATGCTCCCTAAAGTCATGTTCGTACTCCCCTGTCAGGAGCCTTCAAGTCTCTACGGAAGGTGCTAAGTCAGAGTCAGATGTCTCTCCTAGCTTGTGCAGAGTACTGCTGTTCTCTGCACTGCCATGCTGTTGAGTGTACGTAAGTGCTATATAAAAATTAATTTATTATTTTCAAAGTACTGAACAAACATTATCTAATAAATCTTATAAGACTTACTAACTCACCCAGAGTCTATCTTCCCTATTCTTCAGAGAAGGAAACTCAGAGTAGTTGAAGATCACATTTTTCAAAAGAGGCTTTTAATTTTGGGTCCATTTTTAGATTTTCAGAACCTGATTTTCAGAGGTGCTGAGAATCTGTTGCTCCCAGTTACTTCACTTGGAAGACTTCACATGCTTGTTGAGCTCCAGATGGACACACAAAAACTGGGGACCCCAAAAGTAAAGGCTTCCTTAGAAAACATGGGTCTTAATGGCTTGCCTGAATGAACGGCATGGGAGGCTGTGTGGTCTTGTGGATAAAACAGGGGTCTTGGAGATCTTGGTTCTAGATCCTGCCTCAGACATGGACTTGGCCTTTGGCAAACTGCTTAATCTCTATGGCCTTAAGGTTTCCCTACCTGTAAAATGGGTAATACTTGGTGTTGTGAGGCATAATTAATGTTTGTTAAGCTCTTAGGCCCAAACCAACAAAGTACATAAGTATATGTTTACCTTTAAGCATGTGAAAACTCCCATTTAAGTCAATGGAAATACCCTCATGCTTACAGTTAAACACATGCTTAAGTGTGTCGCCGGATTGTGGCCTTATGACTTGTCTACATGGGGAAATAGCCCAGAATAGCTATCACAGAATAGCTCCTGTGTGGACAATCTTATTTCGCATGAAGGTGTCTGAGTGTGGTGTAGCTTAACACGTTTTGGAAGTGAAGCTAAATTGCACCCAGGTACTTTCAGTGCAGAGTAAGAGTGTCCAGTTGGGGAGTTAGTACAGAATAGCTATTACTCTTTAAATTCATACCCTAGCTTATTTAGCAATAGCTTCCCTACATAGACAAGCCCTGAGATATCCTTGCAGGAAAGCTACCACAGAAGTCCAAAGTAGTATTATTAAGACCAGAAATAGAATATAGGAATTCATACCTCACTTCTCAGTCCAATAGACCATTCTGTGTGCACATGTATGCATGTTAGTATTCTGGAGCTTACAATGTCTCCATCGGACCATTCACGATTTTAGATTCACAAAAGCTAGATTGAATAACTTTTAAAATGTTATATTTTGCATACACAAACAGGAAACAGATACTTTCAGTCGGAATGACTTTTATTGTGAATTAAAAAACAACAAACAAGAAAGAACAAAAAGTAAAATCCCTATAGCTAAATAAACCACACTACTCCCTGTAATTTTTCAAAAAGACAAAAAAACCAACAAAACAAACAAGAGCTGTGAAACATTTTGGGGTAGAGCCCCATTCTCAATGGCTTGTGACTTCTCTTTTAAGGTATGTATCCCATCTTACCACCGCTCCTGCACTGCAGCTTGTTGAAGAGAACTTGGTCTGGCCAATGCGATGCCACAACTCAACAGGACCGGGGAGCCCTCTTGTTTCCTGATGTCCTCTGACATGGGGCAAGCCACGTAGTCTTCTTTGCTTGTGAACTCTCTCTTTCTTCTAGCATGTGCCAATTTGGCAGAGGTGCTTTCTTGATTTGTTAGAGCATTTTCTTCAGGGAGTTCGGCACTGAAACTGCATTCTCATCTCCTGGGGTATTTCTTCTGCATGACCAGTGCTCAGCAGCCTCACTCTTTCTTCTGGTTTCCTTATCCCAAAACCAAAATGATGTCTAACGTGCTTCTTGCAGAAAGTTACCAAAATGACAAGCAGTGGGAAGCTTTTTAGACTGGCTAGAAATTCAGAGAGATTTTCTCCTTCCATTTGGTTTCTGAGATGGAACTTATTTTTTTTTCAGCTAGAAATTTGGTTTTGGTACATAATGTTTTTAAGCACCTCTATTAATTCTTTATACTCCATCTCACCTGGTTCCTGTGGAAAACATAAGCCTTTAAACACTGCAAATGTCACTTTTCCCACCAGTGGTAGAAAAATTGATTTTTTTTCTTACCACTGTCTTCTATAGCATTTCCAATAAAATACTGATCAGGACTTTGTACATATATTTCAAATTGTTCCTCTTTTGCATTATATTGAAAATCTGCCATATTTCCATAAAAAAATTATTTTTACCTTTTCTATTTTCCTTTTTTACCCAGGAAAACTCTCACTTTCTCTGAGCTATTTGTTGTTTGAGATCCCATTTTCCTCACTAAAATACTTGTTTTATTTTTCCCATACGCAAAGAGGAAACAGATACTTTCAGTCTGAATTATTTTTATTGTAGAATAATCAAAAGCAAGGAACAAGAAAGAGCATAAGTAAAGACTCCATGAGAGAGCACACTGTGCGTTTCTCCTCTGTGACATTCTGCACTAAATGGAACACTCACAATGGCTGCCTGTCTCTGTAGGCAGCATAGTCCTTAGAGATTTAAAGGTGCAGTACACAGAAAACAAAGGCATAACTGTCACATTGCTACATACACCACAAAAATAACCACCCAACTCTTCTGCAAATAGTAAAATGCACATATCCTCAGTAAGGCCGATTAAAAAAAACAAATCTGCAGTTTCTATGTCAGGCTTATTTTGAGATATAAACGATTCCAAAGGAAAAGTTAAAAATTAAAAACAAAAAAGATTAAAACAATTCTCAAACAATAAAAATCCTCTAAATTTTCCACTTATAATATTTCATGTACTTCTTGTCTTATCCTTTGCCAAGGTCTCCAAATATATTCTCCTTTGGCAGAGGATCACACACGAAAAAATTTAGGCACATTGCTCATGTTTTGAAAAGTTAGGGAGGCAAAATCTGTCTTATAATGGAACACTAGTTCAACCTTAACTACAGAGAGACTATGGCCTCTATATAATTCAATACAATGCCTTACCTCCGCTGCATACTTCTTTCCATCCACTGCATGCTCAGAGCCAATGTCATCGCTGGCCCCCCAATGAAAGTGAATTTGGCGCAGTCTATAGCTTCCAGTGAGTGGTCCCCCTCTCAGCACTATAAACCAGATAATAAGAGATTTTTAGCCAAGGCAACATGCATTGTAATAAAATCTTCTGACCTATACTTTCATGCATACAGCATTATTTTGGGATCCAGGCATCTCAAATAGATTCTCAAAGCATATGTATTAATAGGATACCACTGCACAACAACAATAGAAAGGAGAGAATATGCCCTTCAAAACTTAAGTTATATATGTAAATTAGCTAATTAATACTACCAGGGGATGAACTGAGATCACCCAATGTGTCTTACTATAGGCAGAAAGCAGTACTTGTTGGTTGTTTTTTTTTAATTCTTCTGAGAAATTGAATTATTATTATGCAATCTATTTGGCAGCTACATTCTTATCAACACATTTCAAAGTGACACTGACAACCAAATTAGGCCTAAAGATTATGCCATAAAAAGGTAGATTCTTTAATAAAATTGGAGGAAAATAGTCAGTTGGTTTAAAATTTATTTCAACATTCCTTGGCATTGTTTGAAACCCAGATGAAACTGTACTGTACCAAAGCATGAAAACCAGGCAGTGAAAATGACTATAAACAAAGTGAAGCTAATAATGCATCTGTTTTGTCCAAGTTCAAAATTAGTGCATGTAAAATGTAAATAAATGGCACATTAAGAACACATGTAAGGCACGTGTGTGTTTTATTTGTGTAAATATGTCTCTCTTTAAAAAAACAAACAAACTAGAGATGGATCCAAACCAAAATTCAAGATCAGAACTGTAGATCCGATCTCACCTGCAGTCTCTCTCTGTAATTCCCTGACGCTGAATTCCCTGCCTCTTAGAAAAGCTTCATCTGATTTCAGCTCTTCCCCCCCTACACACACACACCCGAAAAAAGGACTATTGTGCTCTGGGGTTCTGGCTAGACCCATTATAGAGATATAGACAAGGGGATCCAGTCATCTAAGGCACAGGATGGTAGGACGTACACCAACAGCAAAAGTGGAGGGTGAAAAGGAGAAATAAATTGAAGCTATCAAGAACAAAAATCCACCAAAGGATGAGAAGAGAAGAATTTCTTTATTTGCCTATACACTAATGCTAGGAGTCTGGGTAACAAACAAGAGGATCTGAAATTGCACATTTATGAGCGTGCATTCAACCTAGTTAGTATCGCTGAAATCTGGTGGGAAAATTTGAATTATTAGAATGTTAAAATCACTGGCTATAACCTATTTAGGAAGGTTTGAGTAGACAAAGGAGGAGGGGGAGTGGCACTGTTAAAAATGGCATTATTTGTTTCTGAGTCACTGACAACTCAGAAGTAAATGACCTTGAATGCTTACGGATCAATGTTCTAACAGATAAAGTACACAATAGGATACAAGTTGGTGTAAGCTAAAAAACCCACACCAAATCAGAGTGGAGAACAGGATGACCGGCTCCTTAAATAGGAAAAAAATATAGATGACAATTTCTTAACTCAAGAAGCATTGCATCCAACACGGTGGAATTCTACATTAGACCTCATCTTGACATATAAAGAGGAACTGATCACAGAACAAAAAGTTACTTAGATACAATTTATCATGTTTTGATTACATTTCTGTTCAAAGAGAATAAAATCCCAGCCAATTACACACACGCTTGTGTGATCACATACACACACACATACACACACACACTGCTTTAAAAGAGCCAGTGTTACAAAGTTTAAAACAATAAATGACCTGAAAGAAAACAAAATCATCACTGATAAATTTGCAGATGACACAAAGATTGGGGAAGGATAAATAATGAAGAGGAACAGTCACTGATACAGAGTAATCTGGACTGCTTGGTAAGCTGGTTAAATCAAACAATATGCATTTCAATACAGTGAAATGTAAGGTCATATATCTAGAAACAAGGAATGTAAGCCATTCTTACGGAATGGGGGACTCTATCCTGGAACACAGGAAAATTTTTTGGAGATTGTGATGAATAATCAGCTGAACATGAGCTCCCAGTGAAACATGGCTAAAAGGGCTAATCCTTGGACACATAAACAGGAATGTCAAGTAGGAGTCATGAGGGTATATATTACCTCTGCATTTGGCACTGGTGTGGCCACTACTGGAATGCTGCATCCAGTTCTTGTGTCCACACTTCAAGAAGAATGTTGAAAAACTGGAAAGGCTTCAGAGAAGAGCCACAAGAATGACTGAAGGATTGGAAAACATGGCTGATAGTGAGAGAATTATGGAGCTCAATTATTTAGCTTAACAAAGAGAAGGTTAAGGGGTGATTTGATCACCGTCTGCAAGTACCTATTGGGGAACAGAAATTTGATAATAAAAGGCTCTTCAATCTAGCAGACAAAGACAAAGATCCAATGGCTGGAAGTTGAAGCTATTCAGACTAGAAAAAACAGACTAGACAAATTCAGACTAGAAATAAAGCACTTTTTTTTAAACAGTGAGGATAATTAACCATTGGAACAATTTACCAAGGGTTGTGCTGGATTCTCCATTGCTGGAAATTTTTAAATCAAGTTTGGATTTTTTTAAAAAATATATGCTCTCGTTCAAGCACAACTATTGTGTTTGAATCAGGAATTAACTCAGGGAAGTTCTATGGCCTGTGTTATGCAGGAGATCTGACTAGATGATCACAATTGTATCATCTGGCCTTAAGATCTATGAATCTATGAATATGGGCCTTGATCCTCAGCTGTGCTGCATATATGTTGGGGGTGGGGGGAGTCAAAGGAGAAGTCCCAAAGAAGCCATTTGCAGCTTCCAGACCCAGGGCTGTTTCTATGCCAGGTCAGTCCCTGACCTAATTTGAAATAGCCTCAGGGTTGATCTAAACTATGCCAAGTGTCTGTGGCCCCAAGTGGCTGGTATGCCAGGTGGAGGGGATCACCAACGCACAGTCACACTTCAGCCATGCCTCTTTCTAATAGGCTATATCAGCTCCACCTCTAGGATTCCCACACTGAGGGGATTCCCAGCTGCTTGGATTAGCTGACTTGGATTGAGGCCACAACATAGGAGAAAACCTAGCCAATGAAGTCTGAATATAGGTTCAGATCTGAAGTTACAGTTGGGCCCATTTCTAACTTTTTGTCATGACACTGTCACTTTAAATATGAAACATATTATTTATATAAATAAATTGGGTCAAGAGAATCCAGCAGAAGTATTCCTTACAGAAGTCCAGGCAACACCGAACATGTTGAGATATCATAGAATCACAGGACTGGAAGGGACTTGAGAGGTCATCTAGTCCAGTCCTCTGCACTCATGGCAGGACCAAGTATTATCTAGACCAGTGGTTCTCAAAGCCAGTCTGCTGCTTGTTCAGCGAAAGCCCCTGGCGGGCTGGACCGGTTTGTTTACCTGACGCGTCCACAGGTTCGACCGATCGCGGCTTGCACTGGCTGCGGTTCGCAGCTCCAGGCCAATGGGGGCTGCGGGAAGGGTGGCCAGCATGTCCCTTGGCCCGCGCTGCTTCCCGCAGCCCCCATTGGCCTGGAGTGGCAAACCGCGGCCAGTGGGAGCCGCAATCGGCCGAATCTGGGGATGTAGCAGGTAAACAAACCGGTCTGGCGTGCCAGGGGCTTTCTCTGAACAAGCGGCGGACCGGCTTTGAGAAGCACTGATCTAGACCATCCCTGACAGGTGTTTGTCTAACCTGCTCTTAAAAATCTCCAATGATGAAGATTCCAAAATTTCCCTAGGCAATTTATTCCAGTGCTTAACCACCGTGACAGTTAGGAATTTTTTCCTAATGTCCAACCTAAACCTCCTTTGCTGAAATTTAAGCACATTGCTTCTTAGCCTATCCTCAGAGGTTAAGAAGAACAACTTTTCTCCCTCCTCTTTGTAACAATCTTTTATGTACTTGAAAACTGTTATCATGTCCCCTCTCAGTCTTCTCTTTTCCAGACTAAACAAATCCAGTTTTTTCAATCTTCCCTCTTGGATCATGTTTTCTAGTCCTTTAATAATTTTTGTTTGCTTTCTCTGGACTTTTTCCAATTTGTCCACATATTTCCTGAAATGTAGCGCCCAGAACTGGACACAATACTCCAGCTGAGGCCTAATCAGCGAGAAGTAGAGCGGAAGAATTACTTCTCATGTCTTGCTTACAACACTCCTGTTAATACATCCCGAAATGATGTTCATTTTTTTTGCAACAGTGTTACACAGTTGACTCATATTTAGCTTGTGGTCCACTATGATCCCCAGATCCCTTTCCGCAGTACTTCTTCCTAGGCAGTCATTTCCCATTTTGTATGTGTGCAACTGATTGTTCCTTCCTAAGTGGAGTACTTTGCATTAGTGCTTATTGAATTTCATCCTATTTACTTCAGACCATTTCTCCAGTTTGTCCAGATCATTTTGAATTATAATCCTATCCTCCAAAGCACTTGCAACCCCCTCCCAGCTTGGTATCATCCACAAACTTTATAAGTATACTCTCTATGCCATTATCTAAGTAATTGATGAAGATACTGAACAGAACCAGACCCAGAATTTGATCCCTGTGGTACCCCACACTTTACACCTTTCCAGCATGACTGTGAACCACTGATAATTACACTCTAGGAACGGTTTTCCAACCAGTTGTGCACCCACTTTCTAGTAGCTCCATCTAGGTTGTATTTCCCTATTTTGGTTATGAGGTCATGCAAGACGTATCAAAAGCCACACTAAAGTCAAGATATACCACATCTACTGCTTCCCCCCTATCCACGAGGTTTGTTATCCTGTCAAAGAAATCTATCAGGTTGGTTTGACACAAAATTTGTTCTTGACAAATCTATGCTGACTGTTAATTATCACCTTATGATGTTCTAGATGTTTGCAAATTGGTTGCTTAATTATTTGCTCCATTATCTTTCTGGGTACAGAAGTTAAGCTGACTGATCTGTAATTCCCCTGGTTGTCCTTATTTCCCTTTTTATAGATGGGCACTATATTTGCCTATTCCAGTCCTCTGGAATTTCTCCCATCTTCCATGACTTTTCAATGATAATCACTAATGGCTCAAATATCTCCTCAGTCAGCTCCTTGAGTATTCTAGGATGCATTTCATCAGGCCCTGGTGACTTGAAGACATCTAACTTGTCTAAGTAATTTTTAACTTGTTCTTTCCCTATTTTAGTCCCTAATCCTATCTCATTTTCACTGGCATTCACTATGTTAGAAATCCAATCGCCACCAACATTCTTGGTGAAAAACTGAAACAAAGGAATCATTAAGCACCTCTGCCATTTCCACATTTTCTGTTATAGTTTTCCCCCCTCATTGAGTAACAGGACTACCCTGTCCTTGGTCTTCCTCTTGCTTCTAATGCATTTGTAGAATGTTTTCTTGTTATCCTTTATGTCTCTAGCTAGTTTGATCTCATTTTGTGCCTTGGCCTTTCTAATTTTGTCCCTACATACCTGTGTTATTTGTTTATATTCATCCTTTGTAATTTGACTTAGTTTCCACTTTTTGTAGGACTCTTTTTTTATTTTTAGATCATTGAAGATCTCCTGGTTAAGCCAGGGTGGTCTCTTGCCCTACTTCCTGTCTTTCCTATGCAGTGGAATAGTTTGTTATTGTGCCCTTCATAATTTCTCTTTGAAAAACTGCTAATTGTCTTCAATTGTTTTCCCCCTTAGACTTGCTTCTCATGGAATCTTACCTACCAACTCCCTGAGTTTGCTAAGGTCTGCCTTCTGGAAATACATTGTCTTTATTTTGCTGTTCTCCCTCCTACCATTCCTTAGAATCATGAATTCTATCGTTTCATCATCACTTTCACCCAAGCTGCCTCCCACTTTCAAATTCTTAACCAGTTCCTCCCTATTTTTCAAAATCAAACCTAGAACAGCCTCTCCCCGAGTAGCTTTCTCCACCTTCTGAAATAAAAAATTGTCTCCAATACATTCCAAGAACTTGTTGGATAATCTGTGCCCTGCTGTGTTATTTTCCCAACAGATGTCTGAGTAGTTGAAATCTTGTGCTTTGGATGATTTTTATATCTCTGAACACATACTTATTTGAATATTGTTTGAACACACACTTGTAAGCTACCAAAACACAGTATTTAAACCAAATAAGTAGGGTTGTCAAGTGATTTAAAAATAAAACGTGATTAATCGTGTGATTAAAAAAATTAATCGAGATTCATCGTGCATTTAATTGCTCTGTTAAACAGTAATAGAATACCATTTATTTAAATATTTTTGGATGTTTTCTACATTTTCAAATATATTGATTTACAAAGCAGAATACAAAGTGTACAGTGCTCTCTTTATATTTCTTTTTTATTACAAATATTTGCAATGTAAAAATGATAAAAGAAATAGTATTTTTCAATTCCCCCATTACATGTACTGCAGTGCAACCTCTTTATCATGAAAGTTGAATTTACAAATGTAGAATTATGTACAAAAATAATTGCATTCAAAAACAAAACAATGTCAAACTGTAGAGCCTATAAGTCCACTCAGTCCTACTTCTTGTTCAGCCAATTGCTCAGACAAACAAGTGTGTTTGCATTTGTGGGAGATAATGCTGCCCACTTCTTGTTTACAGTGTCACCTGAAAGTCAGAACAGGTATGTCATAAATATAAAGGGAAGGGTAAACCCCTTTAAAATCCCTCCTGGCCAGAGGAAAACTCCTCTCACCTGTAAAGGGTTAAGAAGCTAAAGGTAACCTCGCTGGCACCTGACCAAAATGACCAATGAGGAAACAAGATACTTTCAAAAGCTGGGAAGAGGGAGAGAAACAAAGGGTCTGTGTGTCTGTGGTATGCTGCTTTTGCCGGGGATAGACCAGGAATGGAGTCTTAGAACTTTAGTAAGTAATCTAGCTAGGTATGCGTTAGATTATGATTTCTTTAAATGGCTGAGAAAAGAATTGTGCTGAATAGAATGACTATTTCTGTCTGTGTGTCTTTTTTGTAACTTAAGGTTTTGCCTAGAGGGATTCTCTATGTTTGAATCTAATTACCCTGTAAGGTATCTACCACCCTGATTTTACAGGGGTGATTCCTTTACTTCTATTTACTTCTATTTCTATTAAAAGTCTTCTTGTAAGAAAACTGAATGCTTTTTCATTGTTCTCAGATCCAAGGGTTTGGGTCTGTGGTCCCCTGTGCAAATTGGTGAGGATTTTTACCCAACCTTTCCCAGGTAGTGGGGTGCTAGGGTTGGGAGGATTTTGGGGGGAAAGACATGTCCAAACTACGTTTCCCAGTAAACCCAGTTAGAGTTTGGTGGTGGCAGTGGATATTCCAAGGACAAAGGATAAAATTAATTTGTACCTTGGGGAAGTTTTAACCTAAGCTGGTAAAAGTAAGCTTAGGAGGTTTTCATGCAGGTCCCCACATCTGTACCCTAGAGTTCAGAGTGGGGGAGGAACCTTGACATGGTGGCAGAGTGGTGGGATTAACCTGAAATCATTTTGAGATCAATTTGAGATTTTTTGAACTCGAAATACAGATTTTAAAAAGGAATTTTTTTTTCCTTTGGGGCTGCTGGAAAGGAGGTCCAGAAAGCAGCTGAAACTGAAAGCAGTTTGTTTTTTCTCTGCTTTGGGGCCAGAGGAGAGACAAAAGGGGATTATCTTTGTGAATTGCAGGTTTTCTTTGCCTGGAGGCAGGGTACTTAACTCCTGCAGGGAAATTCAGTCTTCCAAACCAGAAGGGGTTTTTTTTCCCTAAAAGTAAATAGGGAAAGTGATCTACCCATTTGCCTGGAGACAAAAGTGGCAGGGTTTATTTTTTTTAGGATTTTGATTTTTTTACAAGGAGCACAAGTTTGAAAAGGAATTTTTTTTCCTTTGGGCTGCTGGTAAGCAGGTTTCCAAGTAGTTGGAGGTTTTTTGCTTTGATTTGGGCCCAGAGCAGAGACAAGGGAATTGTCTTTTTCTGTAGGCTGACAATCACTATCAGAGAATAGGTATTCTATTCCAGCACAGCAAAATTTTACAGCAAAGTTTTGTTTGTTTATTTCTAAACCAATTTCTAAATCGGGTGTAAAGTTAGTTAGAAACAGAGAGGTTAGGATGACAAAATCCACGGCTCGACAAAAGCTGGAATTAGCCAGATTTCAGGCTGAGGAAAAACAAAGGGAACATGAAAGACAGATAGAACTCATGTGGCTGAAGAAGGAGGAGAAGGAAAAAGAGAGGAAGCATGTGGAGGAGGAGAGGGAAGAAGAGAGGAAGCATGCACTGGAGATGGAGAAGGTAAAGGCTCAGCAGAATATACCAACAAACCCTAGCAATCCATCTCCAGGTACCACTTCCCATCCCAGAAAGTTCCCCACCTACAAGGCAGGCGATGATACTGAGGCCTTCTTAGAAAACTTCGAAAAGGCCTGCCTTGGGTACAACATGTCTACTGACCAATACATGGTAGAGCTGAGGCCGCAGCTCAGTGGACCCTTAGCTGAGGTGGCAGCTGAAATACCTAAAGAACACATGAACAAGTATGAACTGTTTAAATCCAAGGCGAGAGTCAGAATGGGGATAACACCCGAGCAGTCTCGTCGGAGGTTCAGAGCCCTAAGGTGGAAACCAGACATGTCATTTACCCGACATGCCTACCACATTGTGAAACATTGGGATGCCTGGATATCAGGAGCAAGTGTTGAATCTCCAGTAAATTTGCCCTTCCTAATGCAAACGGAACAATTCTTAGAGGGAGTTCCTGAGGAAATAGAAAGATACATCCTAGATGGGAAGCCCAAAACTGTAATCAAGGCAGGAGAGACTGGAGCCAGATGGGTGGAGGTGGCAGAGAAGAAGAAAACTGGTCGCAGTTGGAGCGGAGACCAGAAGGGACAACCCCAGACCACACCCTATTACCGGGGGCCGCCCAAAGCCCCACCTACCTCCCAAAGAACCCTCCAGACACCTTATCGTCCCACCACCCCGTTCTCCAGCAACCCACCTCGCCCCAGTGACCCGTCAGCTGGACGATGTTTTAAATGTAATGAGCTGGGGCATGTAAAGGCCAACTGCCCCAAGAACCCCAACAGATTACAGTTCATTGCACCGGGATCACACCAGAGGTCTGCAGGCCCAGATACCTCCCAGATACCCTTGGAGCAGAAGGAAACTCTGAGTGTGGGCAGGAAGAAGGGACATCAGAGCACAAGTGTCAGCTATCCATGCTTCCTTAGTGAACCCCAATTTAATCAACTCAGAGATCTAAGTGACGACTCAACCCTTCAAGTCCAACTCTTTCAATTTGCCTATAGCCAAGTTGCCTGTCCAGTACCAGGGCTGGTCAGGAACGTGGACTTTTGCAGTCTATGATGATTATCCCATCCCCATTCTGTTGGGGGAAGACGTGGCCAATCATGTGAAGCAGGCCAAGAGGGTAGGAATGGTCACCCATAGCCAGGCTAAAAAAGCCGTGAGGCCTAGCTCTGTTCCGGAAAATTCGATCAGGACCCAGTCAGAGGTGATGGATCCAGACCCCAGGCCAATATCTGCAACAGCAGTAGTGGATCCAGTCCCAGAGACCCAGATGGAACCAGTCCCAGAACCGGAACCAGCGGAACAACCAGCACCAGACCATTTGCCAGCACTGAATCCAGTACTTGCAAACTCAACACCAGAGGGCCCCACCGAACCTGAACCAGCAGCAGCCGATAACCCTACACAAGAGGCTCAGCCGGAGCCTGAATCCCAACATAGTGCACCAGCGGAAAGCGGTTCACAGTCAACGGAAACAGCCCCATCCCCTACATCGCTTCCAGAGGGACCAAGCATAGGTCCACAATCCAATGAGGAACTGATGTCTCCAGCATCAAGGGAACAGTTCCAGACCGAACAGGAAGCAGATGAAAGCCTCCAGAGAGCTTGGACGGCGGCACGGAGCAACCCACCGCTTCTCAGCTCTTCTAATCGATCCAGGTTTGTTGTAGAAAGAGGACTTTTATACAAGGAAACTCTTTCTGGTGGACACCAGGAAGACTGGCATCCTCAGAGACAGTTGGTAGTTCCAACTAAATACCGGGCCAAGCTCTTGAGCTTAGCCCATGATCACCCTAGTGGCCATGCTGGGGTGAACAGGACCAAAGACCATTTGGGGGGGTCATTCCACTGGGAGGGAATGGGCAAGGATGTTTCTACCTATGTCCGGTCTTGTGAAGTATGCCAAAGAGTGGGAAAACCCCAAGACCAGGTCAAAGCCACTCCCCATCATTGAAGTTCCATTTCAGCAAGGAGCTGTGGATATTCTGGGTCCTTTTCCGAAAAAGACAGCCAGAGGAAAGCAGTACATACTGACTTTCATGGATTTTGCCACCTGATGGCTGGAAGCAGTAGCTCTAAGCAACACCAGGGCTAAAAGTGTGTGCCAGGCACTAGCAGACATTTTTGCCAGGGTAGGTTGGCCCTCCGACATCCTCACCGATGCAGGGACTAATTTCCTGGCAGGAACTATGGAAAGCCTTTGGGAAGCTCATGGGGTAAATCACTTGGTTGCCACTCCTTACCACCATCAGATAAATGGCATGGTGGAGAAGTTTAATGGAACTTTGGGGGCCAGGATAAGTAAATTCATAAATGAGCACTCCAATGATTGGGACCTAGTGTTGCAGCAGTTGCTCTTTGCCTACAGAGCTGTACCCCATCCCAGTTTAGGGTTTTCCCCATTTGAACTTGTATATGGCCATGAGGTTAAGGGGCCATTACAGTTGGTGAAGCAGCAATGGGAGAGATTTACACCTTCTCCAGGAACTAACGTTCTGGACTTTGTAACCAACCTACAAAACACCCTCCGAACCTCTTTAGCCCTTGCTAGAGAAAACTTAAAGGATGCTCAAAAAGAGCAAAAAGCCTGGTATGATAAACATGCCAGACAGCATTCCGTCAAAGTAGGGGACCAGGTCATGGTCTTAAAGGCACTCCAGGCCCATAAAATGGAAGCATCGTGGGAAGGGCCATTCACGGTCCAGGAGTGTCTGGGAGCTGTTAATTATCTCATAGCATTCCCCACCTCCAACCGAAAGCCTAAGGTGTACCATATTAATTCTCTAAAGCCCTTTTATTCCAGAGAATTAAAGGGTTGTCAGTTTACAGCCCAGGGAGGAGACGGCGCTGAGTGGCCTGAAGGTGTCTACTACGAAGGGAAAAGTGCTGGTGGTGTGGAAGAGGTGAACCTCTCCATGACCCTTGGGCATATGCAGCAACAGCAGATCCAGGAGCTGTGCACTAGCTATGCACCAACGTTCTCAGCCACCCCAGGACTGACTGAACGGGCATACCACTCCATTGACACAGGTAATGCTCGCCCAATTAAAGTCCAACCTTACCGGGTGTCTCCTCAAGCTAAAACTGCTATAGAACGGGAGAGCCAGGATATGTTACAGATGGGTGTAATCCGCCCCTCTGAAAGTGCATGGGCATCTCCAGTGGTTCTAGTTCCCAAACCAGATGGGGAAATACGTTTTTGCGTGGACTACCGTAAGCTAAATGCTGTAACTCGCCCAGACAACTATCCAATGCCACGCACAGATGAACTATTAGAGAAACTGGGACGGGCACAGTTCATCTCTACCTTGGACTTAACCAAGGGGTACTGGCAGGTACCGCTAGATGAATCTGCCAAGGAAAGGTCAGCCTTCACCACACATCTCGGGCTGTATGAATTTAATGTACTCCCTTTCGGGCTGCAAAATGCACCCGTCACCTTCCAAAGACTTGTAGATGGTCTCCTAGCGGGATTAGGAGAATATGCAGTCGCCTACCTTGATGATGTGGCCATATTTTCGGATTCCTGGGCAGACCACCTGGAACATCTACAAAAAGTCGTCCAGCGCATATGGGAGGGAGGACTGATTGTTAAGGCTAAGAAGTGTGAAATAGGCCTAAACAGAGTGACTTACCTTGGACACCAGGTGGGTCAAGGAACTATCAGCCCCCTACAGGCCAAAGTGGATGCTATCCAAAAGTGGCCTGTCCCAAAGTCAAAGAAACAGGTTCAATCCTTCTTAGGCTTGGCCGGTTATTACAGACGATTTGTACCGCAATACAGCCAAATCGCCACCCCACTGTCAGACCTAACCAAAAAGAAACAGCCAAATGCCGTTCAGTGGATTGAAAAGTGTCAGAAGGCCTTTAACAAGCTTAAAGCAACATTCATGTCTGACCCTGTACTAAGGGCCCCAGACTTTGACAAACCGTTCCTAGTAACCACCGATGCATCCGAGCGTGGTGTGGGAGCAGTTTTAATGCAGAAAGGACCTGATCAAGAATTCCACCCTGTAGTGTTTCTCAGCAAAAAACTGTCTGAGAGGGAAAGCAACTGGTCAGTCAGTGAAAAAGAATGTTACGCCATTGTCTACGCTCTGGAAAAGCTACGCCCATATGTTTGGGGACGGCGTTTCCACCTGCAAACCGACCATGCTGCACTGAAGTGGCTTCACGCCATCAAAGAAAATAACAAATAACTTCTTTGGTGGAGTTTAGCTCTCCAAGATTTTGATTTCGACATCCAACACATCTCAGGAGCTTCTAACAAAGTGGCCGATGCACTCTCCCATGAAAGTTTCCAAGAATCAACTGGTTAAAATCGTCCTTGAGATGTGGAAAATACTGTTAGTCTTTATGTACTTGGTAGTATGTTTAGAGATGCATGTGTCTTATTAACGCTGTTTTTCCTAGAGCTCCAGGAAGAAATCCCAGCCAGTGTTTCACCCTAGCTGAGATTTGGGGGGCGTGTCATAAATATAAAGGGAAGGGTAAACCCCTTTAAAATCCCTCCTGGCCAGAGGAAAACTCCTCTCACCTGTAAAGGGTTAAGAAGCTAAAGGTAACCTCGCTGGCACCTGACCAAAATGACCAATGAGGAGACAAGATACTTTCAAAAGCTGGGAGGAGGGAGAGAAACAAAGGGTCTGTGTGTCTGTGGTATGCTGCTTTTGCCGGGGATAGACCAGGAATGGAGTCTTAGAACTTTAGTAAGTAATCTAGCTAGGTATGCGTTAGATTATGATTTCTTTAAATGGCTGAGAAAAGAATTGTGCTGAATAGAATGACTATTTCTGTCTGTGTGTCTTTTTTGTAACTTAAGGTTTTGCCTAGAGGGATTCTCTATGTTTGAATCTAATTACCCTGTAAGGTATCTACCACCCTGATTTTACAGGGGTGATTCCTTTACTTCTATTTACTTCTATTTCTATTAAAAGTCTTCTTGTAAGAAAACTGGTAAAAGTAAGCTTAGGAGGTTTTCATGCAGGTCCCCACATCTGTACCCTAGAGTTCAGAGTGGGGGAGGAACCTTGACAAGGTATTTGCATGGCACTGTTGTAGCCGGTGTCACAAGATATTTACGTGCCAGGTGTGCCAAAGATTCATATATCCCTTCATACTTCAACCACCATTCCAGAGGACATGTGTCCATGCTGATGATGGGTTCTGCTTGATAATGATCCAAAGCAGATCATTTTCATCATCTGAGTCAGATGCCATCAGCAGACAGTTGATTTTCTTTTTCGGTGGTTCAGGTTCTGTAGTTTCCTCATTGGAGTGTTGCTCTTTTAAGACTTCTGAAAGCATGCTCCACACCTCGTCCCTCTCAGATTTTGGAAGGCACTTCAGATTCTTAAATCTTGGGTCGAGTGCTGTAGCTATTTTTAGAAATCTCAAATTTGTAACTTCTTTGTGTTTTGTCAAATCGGCAGCGAAAGTGTTCTTAAAATGAACAACATGCTCTGGGTCATCATCCGAGACTGCTATAACATGAAATATATGGCAGAATGTGGGTAAAACAGAGCAGGAGACATACAATTCTCCCCCAAGGAGTTCAGTCACAAATTTAATTAACACATTTTTTTAATGAGCATCATCAGCATGGAAGCATGTCCTCTGGAATGGTGGCCAAAGCATGAAGGGGCATATGAATGTTTAGCATATCTCACAAGTAAATACCTTGCAATGCCGGCTACAAAAGTACGTTTGTTCTCACTGTCAGGTGACATTTTAAATAAGAAGTGGGCAGCATTATCTCCCATAAATATAAACAAATTTGTTTGTCTTAGTGATTGGCTGAACAAGAAGTAGGACTCAGTGGACTTGTAAGCTCTAGGTTTTACATGGTTTTGTTTTTGAGTGCAGTTATGTAACAAAAAAAATCAACATTTGTAAGTTGCACTTTCATGAGAAAGAGAATGCACTACAGTACTTGTATGAGGTGAATTGGAAAATACTATTTCTTTTATCATTTTTACAGTGCAAATATTTGTACTAAAAATAATATAAAGTGAGCACTGTACACTTGTGTTCTATGTTGTAACTGAAATCAATATATTTGAAAATGTAGAAAAACATCCAAAAAGATTTAATAAATTTCATTTGGTATCTATTGTTAACAGTGGGATTAAAGCTGGGATTAATCATGATTAATTTATTTTAGTTAGTCGTGTGAGTTAACTGCAATTAATCGACGGCCCTACAAATAAGCAAACTGAAAAAAATGCTTTGTTCAAGGAAATATTCAATAATTCATCAAAAAGTTCCCAATAAAATTATCTGTAACTCTTTTTCAGAACATATCACAATTCCATTTTCTGTTTACAAACATTTCATTCAAAATAATGTCTGCTGTGCCAGAATCTTCATATGATTACAGCTTCTGCATTTGTAATTTGGCAATGTGGCATATACTGCCTTGCGAATATATTGCACAATAGGGTAAAGTGTAACAATGTTACAGGAAGTTTACAGAAGTTTAGAAGTTTCAACAATCTGGAAGATATAGTAAATGGAAGGAAAAGAAACTGTTGCCTAAAGCAGTTCCTCATTCCTCTGTAATGTGGGAAGGCAGGATTCTCCTGCTCAGCTTTCTTTGTAAATCTTATTTTGTCCATGCTCACTTTCCTAACTATCCTAAACTTGGTAAAACATATAAACAACCTTTGATCTTACAGCACCTGCTAATGAAACTGGATTAGTTACAAAGAAGGGTTTGAGAATATTTACGAATATATCCTGACATCCTGTAAATGTCAAACAGCAAACAGAAAAATCAAAACAGTTCCATACTAATTTGGGTTTATCTTCTCACTTGCCTTTATAACAAAGGCTTCTCTTGCTAACCTTCTCCAAGTAGTGAGGCAGTATCTGAAATTAACAGATCAACCATAAGAGGCTTCTCTCGCTTGTGAAGGGCTTACACTTTTATTGTTTGAAAAAGAGCTTTCTGTAGATGCAACTTGCCTCTCTGCTATGCAAAGGAAGCATTCTGAAAACCCATATGAAGTCAGTAAATATAACAGAATGTTTTTTGGACAGGACAACCTCCGAGCCTCCATAGTTGTTTGCAAAAGGAGAGTCAATGGGTGTTAAAAAAAAATGGGACAATGACATTTCTTAGAGAGAAAAAAGATCCTTTGACATATAATTTCTTTGTTCTTCATTGATCAACTCTTGGCATGAGTTCAGAGCAAGAACATAAATCGTGCAATACCTGTATTTAAACACAGATAAGAGACTTGAGTGGACCTTATTCATTTGAATGGACCTGCAATGAGACACAAAGGCTCCATCTATGCTGTGGAGAGCAGTGTTGAAAAATGTGTTATAAAACAATTCAAACTGGGGGTTGGACACCGTATGGATGATACTATACCATGTGGGGAAAAATTAACAGAATGTGAACCTGGGCATTTTCTGAGAAACTGTGATTTAGAATTTCTTTAAGAAATCATCTCAATATTGCAACAAACTGAAAATCAGGAAAAAGTATTTCTTTTGGACTCAGAGAACTACAGGGTTGCTGTTCATATGCCATGATATAATCTCCAGTGCAACATACCCAGACTGTACTCCATTCAAGAGACAGGGAAAGAAAGAAAGTACAATTAAATATGAACAGAAACAAACCTGATTTATTTTCTGTGTCATCAAATTCTACACTGGTGGAGTGTCCATTGTTGAGGATGACTTTAGCAGAAGTTGGATCATAGTTGGGGCTAATAGGAGGTAGAGCAGGGTCATATTTGGTTTCTTCAGTTTTGATGTCAATGGGGGATTGACGGTCTCCATTAGCGACAGGGAAAACCTCTTTCCAGCGAGCAGGTCCTAAAATGTATTGGAAGGAAGTGGGGAATAAGGTGTTTTTAATTAATTAAGTAAGTAAGTAAGTAATTTCACTGTGTTTGCTATTTTCATAGAAAAAAGGAATTGACAAATGAGAAAATGAATCACAAGAACTCACCTGGATTATTTTAATTAATTTTATTTATTTATTTTAAATTAAAAACAGAAAGATTCACCAAAGAATGGAATTCAATATATCATACGGCTGTCTTTGCCAGGTCATCAGACAGCTCTCTGCTCTCAACACAGATCCTTCTCCAGTCTAATTGATCAAACACAAATTAGAACATTAGTTTGGCACTTTTTGCCTCTTCCCAGGTTCTTCTAGCCAATAGGAATGCAGCAGGCACCTGTACATTCAGTAAGCTCAGAGATACTTAACTCTTCATCTGAGCAACACCAATATTTAACAAGTTTTCCTTCCAATCCAGTATCCTGCCTCTAGCATACTGTGTGTCTCAACTAAATTTTCAGGCCTTCAAAGACCTTGCTTTAATCCAACAGTGTTTCATCTAGACCTCACTACATTATCTTTCCTCAAGGCCCCCCTCTTTAAGGGGTTCCTTCATGGTATCCCTGGAGGCAGAAGCTCTGACAGTGTGGGGATGCTGGGGTTTGTGCATAGACAAGTGAAGTACTTCCATTCTCATCCTGCAGGACCTCTCTTCTGCATTTGTTACCACTGATCAAATTCTCCTGTCCCACTAGCCACAGGGGTGGATGGAGTTTCCTTGAAATGGCTCAAGTCATACTTCTGTGATCAGGGGCATTCTGGACAACTGTATCTCCATCTTCACAGCCCGCACCACTGGAGTTCCATAAGGATCAGTCCTTTTCCCCTTCTCCCCCCCACCTCCATTTTATTCAGTGAGGAGCCAATGGATGAGACGGCGAGGGTAAATAGGTGGAGGTGTCAACAATATACAGATGATACCTAACTCTATATCTCCTTTATGACAAATGGAAACAGCACCATCTCTCGGCATTCTCAGTGTTTAGCCACAATCCGCATATGGAAGGAGTGCAAATGGCTAAAAATGGATCCAGGCAAGACTAAGGTGATGCTACTAGGAGGAGGAAATAATTTTGAAGAACTTGTTTCCTCTATGACCTCCTCCTCCTCCCATTATTAAGGGCATCTGCTTTCAAAATTGTTAAGTCCGTCTGTAGCTTGGGGTCCTTTAGGACTCCTCAGTGCTACCATAAACCCAAACAGAGGTTGAGGGGTAGCCAGGGGGATAGGCAGGGGGAACGCACACAAACAAATAAGGACCAGAAGTTTATATCCCATCCTGTCACTCTCAGAATTAGGGCACAGTAATCCAGTCATTTATAACCTTTTGATTATTACAATTTGTTATACATAGACTTAACAGAATTTCATGTTATATAATTTTGATGGATGGATGATCAATGTTTATTTTTAAGCTTTTTCCATTTTTATTTATTTAAATTTTCACTGTTGCATAAAACTATGGGGTTAGGAAGGGGTCAACATCACATGTAAAAATTTACAAAATAAACATCCTTACATCAAATAAATTCACAATTAGCATTTTTCTTACTGTGCCTATCTGTAAATTTTAATTATTATGGATGAATATATTTTTTCATCAGTTTGTGTGTGTGTGACATTTACTAACATTTAGCGATAAAAATATAATCCTTCCCAAACTAGTTACATGTAGGAATAAAGACAACACACTGAACAAGCTCTAGCTGGTATAAAATGCATCAGCCCACCTATTTAATAACACAGGTTATGATACGCTCTCTGCACTGTTTGCCTATTGAATACAGAGTCCAGTATGAGATCTCTGTCCCAATCAAGGTTCTCTTCAAGACTGGCCCTAGCTACTAGAAACACCCTCCTTCCTTCACTCTCAAAACCTGCCATGACAGCAACATTCCTTAAGACAACAAATGGTTTATCAATAGGGACAGATTCATGCATGCAGGAGACAGTATGTTCCCAGGAGCTGGGTCTGGACAGCGGAGTTTGTTCCTGTGTATAATAAAACTAACCATGGATCTCACAGCGTTCATAACTAAATGTCAAGCTCATCTTTTTGATTTGTCTTTTCTTTAATAATATCTTCACACATCCCAATAAAAAACAAACAAAACTATTTCTCTTACAGACTGGAAACAAATGCTGCTTTAAATGATTCTTCTAGCTCTTGTTGATCTGGTGGACTCAGATATGGGCATCTGACTTTTGATGTATTTAAACAAGTTCTACTGATTTGTCTCAATATCCTTGGCTGTCTGGTCTACATATTCTCTGGATTTCCATATGAATAATAATAGTCACAGCAATAATTTGTGCTTCCTTTGTAAGACAGAATGGATTTCCATTTTATTTTGTTCATACAAAGTTAGAAAATAATGCCAAGCAAAATAGAGAATTTTGCTATAAATCTGTGATAATCAGGAAACAACAATACAAGAGATATACTAAACTGCGTGTAGGATTATCACTTTTAAGGAGACACAAAAGAGATATTCTTGGTATTGAGCAAAATGTATTGGTGACGAGTTAGCTATGTAAGGCCAGATTCTGATATTTTGTTTTTTGAGTAGCCCCATTAGTACTTAATATAAGTAAAAGTATCAGAATCTGGCTACATAGATTTCAGGGTATAAACTAAAAGCAGGAACAATATTAGAAGCAATGGTAAATCAGATGCTGAGTAGTGTCTCACTGTGCAAGTAGTCCCATTGAAATCAATGGGATTACTCAAGGAGTAAAGAAGTATGAGAATCTAGCCCATGGTAACTTGTGTTGGCACTGCCATTATCCTCTAATAAAAGTGCAATTGATTTGTCTTTTCAGTACTAGAAATGTACTAGTATCACAGTGTTTGCCCACTATTGCACTGCTAAATGCATGCTGGGGATGCTATTAAATACTCTTGAAATGTCAGCTTCATTCACACCAGGCTTGCTTATCTCCATCACTCAAACTAGTTGTGCCCTATCCTCATACATTTTGGCTCCATCTTTCCCTAGCACATTCAGTGCTTTTCAACTAATGGCCTAAATCGGAGAGGTGTTGAGTACCTTTCACACTCATTGATTTTAAATGGAGTGCTTGGCACTCAGCACCTCACAGGCCCTAAAATAGCATCAATGTGTCATGTCAGGGCTAGTCTACACTGGCAACACTAAAGCACTTTAATGTGCCTTGTGTGGTCGCGGCACAGCGACCCACCTCAACGAGGGGCGTAGCTCCCAGCGCTGGGGCACTGTTTAGACTGGCACTTTACAGCACTGAAACTTGTTGCACTTAGGGGGGGGTTTTTTCACACCCCCGAGCAAGAAAGTTGCAGTCCTGTTAATTGCCAGTGTAGACAAGCCCTCAGTGTGTCGCAGAAAGCTTACATAGAATCATAGAATCACAGAATCATAGAATATCAAGGTTGGAAGGGACCTCAGGAGGTCATCTAGTCCAACCCCCTGCTCAAAGCAGGACCAATCCCCAATTTTTGCCCCAGATCCCTAAATGGCCCCCTCAAGGATTGAACTCGCAACCCTGGGTTTAGCAGGCCAATGCTCAGACCACTGCATGAGTTTTAGGAAAGCAGGTCTCTTAGAAATCTCTTTCTCCTCTAATCACTTTCATAAAGAGAGTACAGCTCTTCTAAACAACAGAGGGAAAATGCACAGAATAGGTCTCAGAGAAGAGTAATTATTTGCATGTCAGAAAAAAGGCTGACTGCACGCAGCATAGAGGTAGAGGCTTTCGGTCTGGGATGTGTCTGAGGGTAATTTTTACTCAATAAGATGGAAACTCAAAATCTATTAACTAAATAGCAGAATTTACAAAACACATCTTACTTGCTTGAAACGGCAGATCAAGAAGTCATCATAGCTTTTTACTTCAAACCCAACTGTTTTAAAAGTCATAAATTGACAGCCAAAAAACCGAACGTTACCAATCTAATGTTAACAATTTGTAACCATCACTAAATATTTTGTAATCGAATGCCTAAAACACAACAAAACCAGATTAATAATTTATTTTCAAATTCTTACTGACAACTACTTCATCCTTCAGTGGGAAAGAATTTTCTTGTGAATTATTGTAACAAAGACAATTTTAGCTTCTCTAGACTTGTGACAGAAAAAGTATGTGTAGGGAGGTCATATTACCTCTGTATTTGGCACTGTTCAATCACTTCTGGAAAACTGTGTCCAGTTCTGGTGTCCACAATTCAAGAACGATATTGATAAATTGGAGAGGGTTCAGAGAAGAGCCATGAAAATGTTTGAGAGATTGGAAAGCCATGTCCTGTAGTGACAGGAGCTCAATCTATTTAGCTTAACAAAGAGAAGGTTCAGAGGTGACTAGTTCACAATCTGTAGGTACTTTATGGGGAACAGAATTTTGATAATTGGCTCTTTAATCTAGCAGACAAATATAAAACAAAATCCAATAGCTGAAAGTTGAAGCTAGACAAATGCAGATTGGAAATAAGGCATAATTTTTTGGAACAACTCACCAAAGATTGTGGTGGACTCTTCATCACTGGCAATCAAGATTGGATGCTTGTCTAAAAGATAGGGTGTAGTTCAAAAAGTAATTATTTCAGGTAAATCCTACGGCCTGGACTATGTAGGAGGCCTGACTAGATGTCACAATGATCCCTTCAGGCTTCAGAATATATGAAAAGGCCTGATTCTGCAATTCTAGTTTGAAACTGTTTTGGTACATAAAATAAATGTAACATTACAAGTCATTAGCTAGTTGTGCACCCAAAAGTTTACTTTGGTTTAATAAAGAAATTGCAGAAATATGTAACAGAGATGAGCATCTGCTTTCCTACTTTTCATAAGTTAAGAGGGTCAGATTCACTTGTTTACTTCAGCTGCTTTGCACCACTCTAGTGACACAAAGCATCCATAAACTTTGGCTTTTCAGTAAATCTGGCCAGAAGGTCAAAATGTTTTAGTCTTTAACTTTTATTTATACAATTTTGTTAAAATATGGTTTACAATATACCAATATATTTAATCTGATACTGTTGCCACTCTGGGACCTCCGTTACATAACTGGTTATTATAGTTCACATAGCAAGCATAGATATTGTGTCTGATTGGCTAAAACGGAATCATTCTAATTGGTGGAATATATATATTATGGCCAAATTTAGTGCTGACCTACACTCTGTGCAACCCTATTTAAAATCAATGGGATTTAATGAATTGTTAATCACTGCTGAATTTGATCTGTGACCTATATGCCTCCACTGAGCCAGGAAAATGTTGTTTGCTTTCCCCATTCTAATGTTGAATGTACTTCCTTAAAGGAAAGTTGATACACACTTTCACAAAATGCCCACATGACTTGCCTAAGAAACTCAAAGCAATCTCTAACTGATATACTAATTTATTTTGTTACATTTCTGGTTATACTGAGAGAACTTTGCTCCAAAACCTGTTCTTTGGACACATGCCTTTTCTTTCTGGTGAAAGTTAGCAGGAAAATACTGTATCCTTTGCTGGTGGAGATTGTCTATACTTAAGGAAGGGCCAAATGTTGAGTGCTCTAAAGGAAAAATGTGTAATAGTGGCTCAAGAAACTATCACTTGACACTGACAGTCTAGCCAGATATTGCACAGTATCTAATTTTCCAGTTTTGGTTAAGATTATGGATAAGGTTGTAATGAGACAATTCTCAGAGTACACGAGGAGGACTCAGATCTCCTTGACTCTTGTCAATCTGTCTTCAGACCTTGTTACGGTAATGGGACTGCACTACTAGTATTGATCACTGATCTCTTACCAATGTAAAAAATATGAGGTGATATCCTGTCTCTATTAAAGTAAGTGTCAACTCCCATTGACTTCACTGGGGCCAGGAATTCATTGCAGGTGTCCATGATGATATTACTGGATCTATCAGATATGTACAAAACCACGCAGCCCCGAGTGCAAGTAGATGGGACTACCTTGCAGTTATTTCATTCTTTTCTGAAGCTTGGGCGTGGTCTACACAAGGAACATATGTCGGTATAACTATGTTGCTCAGGGGTGTGGAAAATCTGCACCCCGAGTGACACAGTTATATTGACCTAATCCCCAGTGTAGACAGCGCTATGTCGACGGGTGGGCTTCTCCCATCAACATAGCTACTGCCTCTCAGGGAGGTGGATTAACTACGGCAATGGGAGAAGCTCTCATGTTGGTGTAGCTAGCATCTTCTCTAAGTGCTACAGCAGTGCAGCTGCACCAGTGCAGCACTGTAAGTGTATACAAGCCCTGCCAGAGAGATCCTAGAAAGTATTTTGTTAAGAATCCCAGGGACAGTTAAATGATCATATAGCAACAGTGACCAAAATATTTTTCCCTCCATCTGAAGATTGCATTCCTTTATCTTGGAGGCAGAGCTCACTATACGTCACTCATGTGTTTGTCACTTCAAGATTAGGCTACTGCAATCCATTCCACATAGGGCTACACCCTGTATCAACTTGGAAACTGATTCTCGTGAAGAGAGCAGCTTGTCATGATGAGCACATGATACCAGTCCTCCAGAATCTCCTCTGGCTGGCTGCTGATTTTCAGGTGGCATTAAAAGTAGTGGCTTTCACCTATAAAACCCTAAATAGCTTGGGATCTGACTATCAGAGATACCATATGCATTTGGGGGTCAGGGTTCAGGTGAGGGTGTAGATTTATATTTGTAGACATGAATTAGTGTTTTGCAGGAGCTGAGTTGAGGATATTCAGTTTGTGGACTGGCTTCTTTTATACGGAGTAAGGTTGTTGGTTTGTTGTTCGATTATATCTTTGATTATTTATAAAGAGCAACTATAGCATGGATTTATCCCACACAAAAACCTTAAACTGAAGTTAAGGTCACTAGCACATCACAGTGCTCTAAGAAAATATTATTTCACAAGAATGCTAGCGCTAAATAAAATAATCGTTGGAAATGCAGAGTTCAGTGTGTACTTCTCAAACAAGACACTGAAATTAACCTACCTATGGGGGCAGAGGTATGCCCTGAGAAACTCCAACACTCTTATTACTTTATCCATAACAGTTTCATTTTTATCAGTGACCACAAAAACACTTTAATCCTAAAGTAGTTGCAACAGCTTTATAATTTCTTTACAGTCATACACAGTACACATACAAGCATTTTTCAAATTCCTTATTAGAGAAATAGCATACTAAAGGTAACCATTCCCCATTTGTCATTAACGGCCCAATCCTGTCAAGTGCTGAGAGCACCCATCTCTTCATAGGAGGTGCTAAGCACCTTATAGGACTGAGCCCTATTCCACATGGCAGCCAATTCTCAAAGTGTCACTGCTGTGCCTCCCTATATCAGATGCCTATATCATGTGAAATAGGAGCACTTACAAGAACAAAGCAAAGATTAGGGTGGTGACAAAGTAACACACTTAGTATTGGTGATATAAATGCACTGGACAATCTGCACTGATCATTTCATCCAGTTGGACCCAGTGAATATAGCGTATATCTGTAGCTATATAGCAAACCAATGAGTATAGTGTATCTCTATATCTATCTATTTATACATGGGGACATACACACACAAATGTAGTGTAATGCTTTAAAAAATTCACTTGCTCTCTTACCAGTGACAAGCAGAAAGCAGAAAGCTTTCTCTGGCAGATGGCACCTAAATCATCAATTTGTGCAGACATAAACTTTCATTAAAAAAAAAGAAGCTTTCATCTTTATGGTTGCAAAGATAACATTGAAAATGTGAACTGAATATAAAGTATTGCAGTTTTACCTTCCTGAATCTGCAGGGAGTCAGCTTTAGTATCTTTACTGCTCTTCAAGTAGCAGCTTTGCCAAGAGCAGCACACTGCTATTTGAAGAGCAGCAAAGACACTAAAGCTGTCTCTCTGCAGAATCAGAAAGACACAACTGCACTGGCAGAATGAAATTAAGACTAGTCCGTTTATAGAACATACTGGGAATCATGTAGAGCAGTGAAAGTGTCAAGAATCACATCAATTTCATACTTCTGCTGCTTGACAAAGCTCGGAGCAAGAGCAGAGACAGGCAATGGAGAATCATAAAAACATGAGGAACAAAAAAGAAATGTTGCTAGGGAGGAGTAGAGAGTAGATACCACCTCCACCGAGGCTGAATGGATTGACTAATGAAGATCTGCCTGTCTAGCAACAGCTGGGGGCTCTCAAGGGGGAGAAGAGAGAGAATATTGGTGGGATTAAGGGGTGTGTGGAGTTTCAAGTTTATCAGTCACCAAGCAGAGCCTGATATGAGAGATTGGGGCCTCCACAGGGTCCAAGGGCAGAAAACTGATAGAAATTCCAACACCCTCCCCTTTCCCAGAAACTGGGAGGGTGGAGAGGAAGGAGAGGGAGGGTATCTTATCTGGACCTGCAGGTGGGGCCCAGAATCCTTGTTTTTCAGGTGTTGTGCTCCATCAAGAAGGTGTTGTCATACATTATTCAATCTGGGGAGGGGAGAGGGACAGGATAGAGTATAATGTATAATAATAGAGAACAAATCTAATCATTTCAGCATTGCCACATTTCAACATCACCCAACCATTCTGAAAAGTATATCCTCACAAGTACAGTGAAAACAGAGAGGTAGAGAGAGAAGGCAGAGACTTGCATAGCTATTCCTCCTGACTCCCAATCTATAAAAGACGTAGTCACCATATAGCTACACGTTTACATTTCTCATTTAGCTACCTGTGTAGCAATGGAACAATTTCAGGTTTTTTAAGTTTTATTTTATTAGGGCTGCCTCTCTTCATGAACCCACTGAAAATAAAATCTTGAATTCTCCTTTCACTTACACTTGTGTCAATCAGGAGTAACTCCACTGAAGTCGTTTGCCATTATAGATGAGAGGAAAATCATCCCCCAAGACTAAGAGCAAATAAATAATCCTGAGAGTTCAAAAAAGTATGAGAAGATTGAGGGAAATCTGAAAATGTTTGAAAAAAATCACTTGCCCACTCACCAGTGGTGAGTAGAAATAGGTCAAATTCTGCTCTTACTTACAAAGGTGTAAATCCTGAGTAACTCTGACTTCAATGGAAGTTTTTGGGATTTACATCTGTGTAACTGGGAGAGCAGAACTTAGCTGAAGTCAGTAAGAAATTCCTTAATACAATAGCTACCATTAACTCAACCATTTAAAAATACAGCTGATGTTGACTGTCCATATGCAAATTAAACAAGCATTATTCTAACAGGAATATGCTTGAATAGTTTTGTAGGAACAATTATATTACTTAGCCATTAACCAATACAACTTTCTCATGGATCACAGTGTACACTAAAATACAGCTCTCCAACTTTCAATGTTCTATAATTTATCTACAGATGCAGCTCAGCCTGCTGCATATTCCTTTGAGTTATACTCCCTCCAGCTAAACTGTCTTACAAACACAGCAGCTGCCAAAGTCATTTTCCAAGTTTAAAGTCCTCTAAGAGCGCAAGTACATTTTCACTGTCCCTGTATCTACTTTTGACAACCAGCACCCACCCACAATCTGGCAGTGCATCATCTGGGTAACTCTTCTTATATGAAAGAAATAGTTACTGTCACTGAATCACTGTACAAGGTAGTTTTTTCTTTTTATAATGTAAGGCCATATTCTGCTATGCCTCCTCAAGTAGTCCCATTGATTTTAGTGGAGATATTTAGAGAGTAAGGCATGGCTCAACTCCAGACAAGATGGCAGATTCTGGCTCTTAGAATTTTGGTGCTTTGATACCACGCTCATTACAAATATGATTGATTGACTGATTGATAGATGTAGAAGCAAAAACAGGCTGTGGGGAGCTACATTTCTTTTACAAGCACTCGCTTAGCAGTGCTAAACAGGAGAAAACAAAAATTAACGCTGCAAAAATAAAAGGAGGGGGAATCAAATTCTTACAGAATAGTTATTAAATTGTTTACCATTTAGCTGATAAATATATACTTTCAAGTGCAAACACATTGCCATTAGCAAGAAGAACTATTCTAATTAAAGCCGGTTGGTATATTTCCACTAACAGCTATTACAGAGCTTGATAATAGGACAATATTTCTTAACCGGGGATAAAACCCTTATCTCCCAAGAGCAAAAATGTTCTAATGGGGAACTATTTGGCTGTGCTAAGAAAAAAATAACCTGCCTAAGTCCCACTTCAAAGCCTAATCTTTGACCCAAAGGTTCTGCTGCAGTGTTGACCCTGCCTGGCACCAGGATGCCCCCTCTGTGGAAATGGGCAAGGTCCACCTCACTCACTGGGATGAAAGAGACTCTCCCAGGTTGAGTTGCCTCCTGCAGGGGCTCCCTAGCGTGACACCCGGTTTGCTCAGGTCGGTGCTAATAACCAGAAGAGCGAAGGACCCAAGGACCATTCCTGGGGCAGTAGCAGCTCCAGCGGGGAAAAGCTGTTCAACCTGCTAACTCAGCTCGGGCGCCAAATCTCCCCTGCTCTCAACCGCAGCCTCGCCCCCTTCGGCTCCCAGCGCCCGCACTCAGCCTCCTGCACCCGGCGGGCAGCCCCCTCACTGGAGAGGGCGGAAAGTTGGAGCAAGCTCTGGGGCAACCCTTGCTGCTGCTGAGCCAAGGTTGTGCTCCTCTCACCTGGGCTCGCCCCGCAGGAGCTGTCCCCACTCACCGTTGTGCTCGTCGTATCCCCAGTGCAGCATGGCCACCCACGTCCCCGCTTGCTGGCTGGCGAGAGGAGCAGAACGTCTGGCTGTCCGGAGCAAGGCACAGGGCGCTCTGAAGGAGGCAGGCGGCGCCCAGATGCGCAGGGGCTGATAAAGTCTGGTTGAGCCCCGGGGGCGGCCGGGCGCCGCTTGTAATTCCCGCCTTCCGCCAGCTGGGGGACCTGGCCCCCTCCAGCGCGGAGTCACCCAGAGCAGGTAACATTACTCCAGTAGCAACAGCCAAGACTGCGATCCCAACCCCCGATGGGGTCATTTGGGTTCCTGTACATCAGGGATGGGCCTGAACCCAAACCCTGGACCTGAAAAAGGCCAAGATTGTGAAGAGTCCAGCTCTGGATCCAAACTTTGCTGCTCCCATGGGCGTAGTTTATTAATAGTGACATTTTTAACAGGATCTTTGCTTGTTGTCCAGTGTTGCAAGGGGGTAAGTGGCATCTGAGGGTGCTCAGCATCCTGCCTGGGTCTTAACTATCTTTAGTAATTTTGTATCATCTGCAAATTTTGCCATCTCACTGTATACCCCTTTTTCCAGATCATTTATGAATATGTTGAATAGGACGGGCCCAGAACAGACCCCTGGGGGACACAACTATTTACTTCTTTCCATTCTGAAAACTAACCATTTATACCTACCGTTTGTTTCTTATTTTTTAACCAGTTACCAATCCATGAGAGCACCTTCCCTCTTATCTGGTGGCAGCTGACTTTGCTTAAGAGCCTTTGGTGAGGTACTTTGTCAAAGGCTTTCTGAAAATCTAAGTACACTGTATCCACTGGATCCCCTTGGTCTGCATGCTTGTTGACCCCCTCAGAGAATTCTAGTTGATTGGTGAGGCATGATTTCCCTTTACTAAAACCATGTTGACTCTTCCTCAACAAATTCTGTTCATCTATATGTCTGACAATATTGTTCTTCATTATAGTTTCAACCAGTTTGCCCGGTACTGAAGTCAGGCTTACAGGCCTGTAATTGCCAGGATCACCTCTGGAGCCCTTTTTAAAAATTGGCATCACATTCACTATCCTCCAGTCATCTGGCACAGAAGCTGATTTAAATGATAGGTTACAGAGGACAGTGAGTAGTTCTGCTATTTCATTTCTGAGTTCCTTCAGAACTCTTGGGTGAATACCATCTGGTCCTGGTGACTTATTACTGTTTATCAATTTGTTCCAATACCTCCTCTAACGATACCTCAATCTTGGACAGTTCCTCAGATCTGTCACCTAAAAAGGATGGCTCAGTTCAGTCTGCAGGGGGTAGAAGGCTCCCTTCCCCCCACTGGCCATGACAGTGCAGAGCCACAGAACAGAGAGGGAAGGGCTCTTTGCTAGTGGAGATAAGTGGGACGGGGTGCTGCTGACACCAAGACCAGGCCTTGGCAGGAGGAAGATTAGCTCACACACTGCAGAGCACAGCTTCATGGTCAGCATAGGCATGCAGCCCTTCTCATGGGCGGGTCGGGCCAGGGCTCGCTCATGACAATGATCATAGCGGTAGGGACAGCCATATATGCTAACTTGATGGGTGACAATCCCATTCAAAAAGTAACAACTCTAGCCACAGGCAGATCCAGGGGCTAACCAAATCCCAGAGGTTGCAGAGATTAGGAACCAGCAGCCTGCCATACTCAGCCAAGACACAGGCTTTGGAGTCTACACTAGGTTTGTTAGGCAGGTCAATAGCCCAGCCGCTGATCTGGAGAGGCTGTTAGGGACACAGCTGTGCTAACCCTAGATCCCTGTTAGCCCTCATAGGGGTCTGGTGGTAGCTGCTGCTGCCCTATTTATTAACGTCCCAAGTATTTAACAATAATCTCTCTTTCTTTCTTCTTTTCCAGGCCTGTAGGGGGGAAAAACTGATTGTTTTATAGTTGGGGTAAGGGAGTTCTTTGCTTATAACACATTATCTATTGTGTATGTGTGCATGGAGGGATACGTTTGAATCTGTGTCTGTCTTGGTATTGCCAAACAAAGGATTACAAATCATGAGTTAGGCTTAAATATAATGAAATTGGCTTAAAAGGCATGAGCTGTGGTTTTGTTTGTTTTTAAATAGGGGTTATTTTTCTTTGCTTTCTGAGGGTACACTTGGCTGTGCACACACATATGAGCACATAACTGTAGTAATGGTATGCACAAATTACCAATTCAGTGGCTAAATGTCATTTGCACAAACAGTTCCTGCAACAGTACATGTGCAACACTGAAAATCTGGCCCTAAAAGTAAGCATTTCTTATATTTTGTTTCCTGTCTTCATTGTAATAATTTTTAAAACAAAATACAATTATTGTCTAAACATCAAGTTTTATGGGAACATTTCACATATACTACAAAAAATTATAAAACAAATGAAGCCTAAACCTACTCCTGAAGATTAAATGACTTCTTTCCAATGTACAACAAAGTGCACATATTTTACTAACGACTCTGAGTTCTACATTTGCTCTATTTAGTTAATGAATTATGCATACTATTTATTTATATGCTACTCCCTTTCTTTTCTCTTGCTGGTTTTGTTTACCTGATTTACTGCAGAGAGATCCCTTGAAGATGATCTTGTACTAGGATAAGTACTAAAGATGAATATTTTTAACTGGATTCAAGAAGGAATGTGGTTCCAAACAAGCAACCCAAAGGAAACCAAGAAAGTATTTTTATAAATTAGTATTAACCTTGTAGTTAAGCACATTATTTTCCATAGCTATCCATGATTCAAGTAGAAAGCTGAATTTTCCAATATTTACGTAAGTATAGACTGAAAAATAAGAGCCATAGATTATATGCAATTTAAAAGAACCTCTTGATTCTTTTAAATCAAGCATAATCAGAAAACCCTCAAGCTGATGTCCTGAGTAAAACAAAGTTTTGCCAAATGCAAATGGGAGAAAATGTTTTGTGTTGCTTTTTTAAAATCTTTCAGTTATAGCAGCTCAAGGGGTTATTTGTAACAACGATAGGTACAAAATTTTCAGATGGAAGTTAGATTTCCAAGTTGATGGCATCCCTTTAAGTTACTCATTGGGGCCTGTATCCTGCAAACAATTTCATGTGTGCTGCTAACCTTTACACACTGTGTGACCATATGACTGCTCACAGTGCACAAAGTTAAGCACGTGTGTCTTAGGGTTGCCTTGTGTTTGAAAAGCAACCTTCTACTTCTTTTTATGGTAGAAAAAGCTGTAGTTCTTCTCTAATGAACAAAGCGTTTGTGACACTGAAAAAGACTTGCTTTTTGTAGCTATGGTGAGCAGAACAAAACAGTTTGATGATATTACACTCTTTTTTAAAATTAAATGCATCTATAATGCTATCTGTTTTTTTACCCTGCAAAATATTTGTTCATCATTTTCTTATTTGGTATTTCCAAGTGACTTGTGATGTCTCTGTTGTTTTTCCACAGTGATGAAGAACAAATACATGCTCTCCAAGCTATATATACTGTGAACGCCAGCTATTCTCACATAAAATTCCCATTAATAGGAGTCAATAGGAGTATTGAGTGAGTGAGGATTGCAGAATCAAGCCCAGGACCATTAGCAGAGGCATTAGCCTGAGCTCTGGCCCCATTATTCGCACAGTAGGACTACTATTATGATATGAAGACTGAGAGAGGTTTCACCAGCAATGGCAGTGGACAGTCACCGTGGGTTGTAATAGCGTGGATGTGCCTGTGCTAAGCTGTTTTTTTCAGAGATCATCTGTTTTACAGCACCTAAAAGTGTGCTAAGAACTTTACAATAGCATAAAAATTAGAAAAAAGAAAAGGAGGACTTGTGGCATGTTAGACACTAACAAATTTATTTGAGCATAAGCTTTCGTGAGCTACAGCTTACTTCATCGGAATGCATCCGATGAAGTGAGGTGTAGCTCACGAAAGCTTATGTTCAAATAAATTTGTTAGTCTCTAAGGTGCCACAAGTCCTCCTTTTCTTTTTGCGGATACAGACTAACGTGGCTGCTACTCTGAAACCTATAAAAATTAGAAGATCTCAGGCCTGAAGAGCTTACATTACAACAGAAACCCTATTGTTGTATGGCACCTCTCTGCCAAATGCTGTCTGTTAAAGAGGTGGCACTCTGTGGAAGGAGTCATTGTAGAACATTTTGCTTCCTTTACCACAGATAAACTTTTTCAAGGGCCTGCTGGAGTAACTAACTGCTCAGTTGCTAAGCACAGCTACAGGTGGAGAATAAGGAGGGCAGAGCAGAGATATGCCCACTCTCTACCCTGGTCCTGCCATTTTGTAGCTTGTCCAACCCTCACCACTCCCTTTGTTAAGTGTGTATACATGTGGTTCTGCAGGCTACTACTGAATATAGAATTGCTTTTTACACCACACAACACAGCTGATTTGCTACTAGAAGCATTGCACATCATCTTCGCCTAGAGGTTTTACAGCCACCACAGCTGCATAAATGAGCTGAGATTAGGCCCAGAAATATGGCCCAATCCTGAGAGGTGATGTAAACACCCAACATCTGTTGAGATCAATGGGAGCTGAGTGATGCTGGGTGCCAGTTAGTTCTCAGCACCCTGTAAAATTGGCCTTATGTTCACACTGCTGAAGTAAGATTAATATTTTAAGCAAGCGGAAAATTCCTGTTCATGCACTTAGTTGTACACATAGCTAGAACAGGTGATTAATACAGGATGGGAAATGGGAGGGGAGAACAAAATCAGATCACACATGACATGTGGGTATTGCTGATAATGTTTTTAACAGTCTTCAAGAGGAAGACATTTATTTTTGAAAAACATACACTGAAAATGAGGGCCTGAGCCTGCAAAACATCAAACGCTGATTGCAGTGGGACTTGAGAGAGCTCAGCATCCCACAATCTCAGCGTCTTTTTTAGCCCTGTGTGAGGTTTCATTTCAAAACAGACATGTACCATTACAAAATTTTTCCTCACTTTGATTAATAACATTCTTAAATATAAAACGTTTCATCTAGGAAGTAGCAAAAGGCATGGGAATTGAACCAATTAGGCAGGGAGGTGTCCTGCATTTCAATTCAAATATTTCTAAAATTAAGTGTGGTTGCAGAATGGGCAAGAAGGCAGATGGCACCATAGAAATAATATTTATCACCTGGATGCTGGATCAAGTCAATAGGCAAGCACTGTTCGTTACCGTGGGCTTGCTAATTGCTGGGCACAGCTGGGTGGCTGATTGATCTCAAGGGGTGCCTCTTGGTCAGCGTTTCTCAAATGCGGCCACTGTGGCTGCGTGCGGCCACCAGGGGCTTTTCTTGCAGCCACAGCCACCTGGGCTGTGATGAGGAGCAGGGGGACAAAGCAGCGGCTCCTCTCCTGGGGCTGCCTGCAAGGGTTGGTCCCTACCCCCTTCCGGAGCCACAAACACTGTAGGAGCAGGTTTCAGAGGAACAGCCGTGTTAGTCTGTATTCGCAAAAAGAAAAGGAGTACTTGTGGCACCCCAGGCAACCAGTGTGAGTTCCCCACCTTCCCAGGGGCGATATGACTCAAGCTTCCGCCCTGAGGTGGTGGGCAGCAGGCTCTGGCCATGCAGCAGTGGGCTCTGTCTGCCAGCCGCAGGGTTTGGAGCTCCATTCCTGGATTCACCCGCCGCCATCACCATGACCCTACTGCCTCCTCCAAAACTCCCTTGCCCCTGGCGTCCCTGCCTCCTTATCCACCTTCTCATCCAGCGCTTAATTTGTCCCTCGACATAACAGGGCTGCGTAAGTCTGCTGTGAAAAGTGATATCACTTTTCACAGTAGCACTGGTGACTTACTAACTAGCAATCTTAAAAAAAAAAAAATCAAAACATGCAAAGCACCTTATTTTTGTTTCTATTTTCTTTAGGTCCAGTAAAGAATAGAGACCACAGTACATTATTTTTATTTGAGTCTTCAAAAAAAAAAAAAAAACACAACCACCCCTACATAAATACATTACAATGATCTGGACATGTATATGTGCATGTTTATTTGTTTTTCCTAAAGTTAATTAAGTATTTCAGGAAAAAATTCTCAGAGTGGCCACCAGGAAGAGTTGGTGGCTGCACTCTGAGGTCACCAAAAATATGTTAAAAGAACAGGAGGACTTGTGGCACCTTAGAGACTAACAAATTTATTAGAGCATAAGCTTTCCTGAGCTACAGCTCACTTCCTGGGATGCATCCGATGTTGCAGCCCACGAAGTGAGCTGTAGCTCAGGAAAGCTTATGCTCTAATAAATGTGTTAGTCTCTAAGGTGCCACAAGTCCTCCTTTTCCTTTCACGGATCCAGACTAACACGGCTGCTACTCTGAAACCTGTCAAAACTAAGATTCCCCCCCCCCCCCCCCGCCCAGCTGTTGGTGTGTAATTCAAGGAAGGCGTTAACAACAGCGGGGCGATAGCACCCCCAAGTTCAAACACACGCGGGGGAACGCCGCCCCCTCGCGCTTGCTCCCGGTATGTCAGCTGGGAGCCTTGTTCATAATCTCGGGACTGGGCCCGACCCAGCCACTGATTTCCTTCTGCCGCGTTGCCTAGCCTCCGAGCTCGTCCGCCCTCCCGCCCCACCGGCACGCGCGGCTTTGTGCCCGCTGGGCACCGGGCTCACGCCGGTGACAGGAAAGGAGTACTTGTGGCACCTTAGAGACTAACCCATTTTTTCCTTTCCAACCTCCCAGCCCCCGCAGGGCCCCTGCCTGGCTGGCAAGGCCGCCCCGGGCACGTGGAAACGCGCAGCACGCAGCGGCGGAGTCCCCGCGTGAGCGCCAGGCTCGCCCCGGGCGGCCGGTCCCCGTCGTCCAGCCGCGGCCCGGAAACGCCGGGGCGGCTCCGGGGGCGGGGCCTCAGGATCGGGGTTTCCCGCCTCCGGGGCGGGGGAAATTCCCGGGAGCGCGCCTGTGATGACGCAGGGGCGCTCGCGAAGCCGCCCCCTGTGAGAGCCAGCGGCCGCCGCTGCGGTGAGTGCGCTGGGGGTGGGCACGCGCCCGGGCGCGGGGCCGGGGAGGGGAGCCCCTCGTGCGCCGGCTGGGGATCGGCCCGGAGCGGGGGGGAGCGCGTGTCCGTGGGCCAGGGCGGGCGGCGGGGCCGGTTGGTCTTACTGAGGAAGCGGGGGGCTGCCATGTGGCAGCCCGGCTCTGGCTGAAGGCGCGGGGTTTGCTCCGAGGGGGGTGGGGGGATCCCGGCTCGACCCCGCCTGTTACTCGCGTCGGCGGGCGGGGGAACGAAGCCTCCGCCGCCGCCGTTTCCCGAGAGTTACGGGCGGGCAGGACCTGCAGGGGGCTGGGCCCAGCGGGATGGCAGCCGGGCTCGCAGCGCCGCCCAGCTGCCGCCAGACCGCACCCGGCCGATCGGCGTGGGGACCCGCCGCCTCCTTCAGTCTGAGCTGCCCGTTCTCTGCGGCAAGCCTCCTGAGGGCCGGCCTGATTCAACTGCAAACAAACCCCCCGCCAGTGCTCTTACTCCCTGGGGTAGCAGGCCCAGAAACCGATTTTACCGGTGAAAAAGCTGGCACGTGCTCCGGCCCATACCGCCACATACTTACAAGGTGAATTTCGTTGTCTTACCCCCTTCTAGGCCATGGGCAAGAACAAAGCCAAAGGGTCAAAGCCGAAGAGCGTGTTCCACCTGGCCAACACCAAATCCCTGAAGGCCAAGAATAAAGCTAAACCTGTCACAACAAGTCTGAAGAAGGTTAGTGTGGCCACAGTAATCAACCTGTGTAAACATTTTTTTCTTCATATGTTCTTTTAGAAATTTCTACCAAGCATAGTTTAGTCAAAACAAAACAAAATAACCAACCCGACCTATACCCTGGGTAGGGTCTTACCCAATTCACAGCCACAAAAAAATGCATCATGGACTGTGAAACCTGGTCTTTTGTGTGCTTTTACCCTATATTATACAGATTTCATGGGCAAAATCAGCATTTCTCAAATTGGGGATCCTGACCCAAAAGGGAGTTGCAGGGGAATCTCAAGGTTATTTTAAGGATGTCACAGTATTGTCACCCTTACTTCTGCGCTGCCTTCAGAGCTGGGTGGCCAGAGAGTGGCAGCTACTGACTGAGGGCCCAGCTCTGCAGGCAGCAGCGCAGAAGTAAGGGTGGCAATACCATACCGTGTCATCCTTACTTCTGCGCTGCTGTTGGCGGTGACTTCGCCATCACAGCTGGGCTCCTGGCTAGCACCCACTGCTCTCCAGCTGCCCAGCTCTGAAGGCAGCGCCACTGCCAGCAGCAGTGCAGAAGCAAGCATAGCAGTACTGCTAACTCCCTACAATAACCTTGCAACATACTCCCTGCACACACAACTCCTTGTTGGGTCAGGACCCCTACAATTACACCACCATGAAATTTCAGATTTAAATAGCTGAAATAATGAAACTTATGATTTTTAAAATCATATGACTGTGAAATTGACCAAAATGAACAGTGAATGTGTAGGGCCATCACCCACAGAGCAGAGGCAAAAAGCCTTCAGTTGCCCCACTGTGTAAAACATTAATGAGCATGGAGAGAGATGACTAAAAGCAAACACTATCCCTTTCCTGATTCATCAATCAGGCTAGAATAGAAGAAGCCAAGATTATATGTGGATATTCTGAATCAATACTGGTTGATAGGAACTCCATTGACAAAGCTGCTTGCAACAAACAAGAAGAAAATATCACAAGAAGTAGACATTTACACTAGAACAGTCAACTTGAAATCTAGGGTGGATTGTTGGTTTTTTAAGAACTTTGGGGACTACCCTTTGCCTCTAAGTCTTACTGCCCATTTTTGTGGCTTTGCCATTTTTTCTTTAAAAAAAAAAAACTAAAAAAACCCTGGCCTTTATTGCTGCAAGACCTAGAAAAACCAAAAGGCAGAAGAGTTACTGGGTAAACAGTAAAACTGATTACATACCAAGCACTGTTAAACAGAAAACCTGCCAGAAATAATCTCGGTTACTGTAATCTTTGTTACTAGAGCTGGTTGGAAATTTATTTCAAAACAAGAAAATTGGATCTAGGTAAATGAAAATTTTTGCAGAAAGATTTTTTGAGAACCCTTTTTTTAAAACCAATTCTTGCTGTTACTTGTTTCATTGGTAAGTACAAGAAGTTTCTAGGTGGGAGTATGATTTCTAAATGTAATGGTATTACCTTAATGAGTGCTGAAAGCTTGAAGGCTAGTCCACAAAACTGTTCTATATACCCCCAATACAAGGCTTTCATACGGCTTTATCTTGGAGATGGTTATTCTGAAAGTGGTTTTGCAGCATGCTATTGATTACTGGGGAACATGGCAATGAACAAGACTTAAGATGTAATCCCTGGTTTAATGAGCTTTCATTCTAAAATTAGACAAAACTGTACTGTTCAGGCGATGCACTAGACTTGTTAGCTACCACATTACTTGGCTTTGTTTTCCCAAAACTTGTGTCAGTCCTGAACTGCATAATCTGCCACAGAATTAAACTGTTAAGAATCTAATAAAGTAACAAAGAAATTTTTCCAGTAAGTATTTTCCAACTGTTGGAAAACGTATAGCTAAGCCAATTGTAATCACATTTTTTTTCTGAGGAGGGTGTTTAAGGAAAGACCTCTTAACTTTCCTGCTGAAAGTTATAGACAAAAGAAAACAAATCATTCAGTAGAAAGTTGGAATGTTACCAAAGCTATGGAAATAAACAGTGACTCAAAGGGAAAATGTTTTGTGTCACTGGCACCTGAGGATGTTATTCAGATACAAAGATAACTTTCAGTGAGAAACAATAGCAGTGAGTTTATACTCAGGAATATCTATAGGTGGAGCCAAATCTCCATTTTATATAGTATTTTGTATATAATAGTAAAATAGATTTGAGAATGCTGTTGTTACAGAAAAGTGGCCCATTAGATCAAGTTAAGATGAGATGAGCAACTACAAATTACAGGTACCTGCTGATAGAAATAAGGAACCTGTCTGGACTGGGTGCCTCTTCATATTGGCTAAAATAAACTGAAGGTGGGCTAGTTTGTCTGAACTATTTTTCTGTTATGTGTTCCATTTCCAGAAGGAAATCTTTCTTCCCCTTTTATCCCCAATATAAACAAGTTAGCTTTGACCTATTCATTAGATTTCTTTGCTAGTGACCCATTTATATGAAAGTTCTATTAAAAATTCATTATCTTTAATATTTACACATTCAACAGTAGTACAATTAAAATATAATTTAAAGAATGTGCCCCACTCCAAGCAATTTTTAAAAGGTAGAACCATTATAAATATATATAATAAATAGGCTATGAATAAGTCTTAGCATCATATTAAGATCTCTTTCTGCCTTTGACTAACTTGTGCATTTTTTTCTCCTCTAAAGATAAACATTGTGAACGATGAAAAAGTTAGAACAGTAAATAAAGCATTTACTGAAGTACAGAAAGAAGTCAAACAACTATCAAAAGGCATTTCATCAAAATCTCAAAAGAGGCAGCGGGTAATAATTTTGAGTCCTATTTAATGCATCTTTGGTTGGGAGGGTAGCAGCAACCTCAGGTTAGAATGATTCCAAAGTTAAGGTTTAATTTTAATAAGTTTTTAGGTCTTGACTGAAGAAAAAAAAAATAGTTGTGACCCCATCATGAAGAGGTGTCAAGTCTGCAAGCAACCTTAGCAGTTCTTCTGAGGGGCAAACTCCCTTCTTAGTCAGAAGAGAGGAAATAGTTGAGCATCACTAGATTGTTGCCAGAATAGATTTTTCATTTAATATCTGGATGTTTTAGTTGATTCTTTTACTGGTGAGCTTTAAAAATTAATAAAATAGATTTTCAACTGGAAACCTTGATTCATCGAGTTAACCCTTAACACGAATAGGCATAGAAAATAAAGGTGGTTGCTTTTGCAAGACATCCTGGATCTCCTGGCTGAACCATTTGATGACAGTGTCAATAGGAAAATATTAACTTTTTTTTTGGTAAAAACATCAGCCCAACCTCTGCTCCAGTTGCAGCTTCCTCATCAAAATATTCTCTCTTTCTGGAGCTCTAGTAATAATTCAAGCCATCTCCCTGGAACAAGTTAGACAGTGTGTTAGTCTCTGTGCAGTAATAATCTCCTTCACAATTTTAGATTTTGTTGACTAGAGCATTCAAGCTTATCTCCATTTTGGCCATATATGGTATGGGCACGGATTGTTTTGGCCTTCCTCTGAAGCATTAAGTATTGACCACTGGTCCATCTAGTCTAGCAAATCACATATTCCCATAAAGTGAATAAGGTACAAGAAATGTAGGATGTCTTGCAGTCCAGTACACCAAGCTAATCAATCTTTCAGACAGCAAGTATTTGTTAGCTTTATATCTTCCATCAATGATGCTTTTTATACAACCTCAGCTTCCTATTTTATGTAAACTTTTTTTTCTTTTCAATTTTCAGGTTTCCAAGCACCTGGAAGGTGAACCAGCTGATGTGGATGCAGCTGCAAGCTTATTATCTCAGTTGTAACGCATAATAAAATATCCGAGTTTCAAAAGCAAAATTTACTGGCAAATCAGTGGATGGCAGATACTGAATACTCGGTTTGTACAGTTTTATTAAAAAAATCTTGTTAATATACAAGCATTGGCACACTTTAATACAAACTACAAACAGACTTTTCCTATAATCTAGGAAAGTGGAATGTCAGAAGTTAAAATGTGAGAAACTTAAAGTGCTAAAACAGAAGGCACTTCACAAAATTGGTTCACTGAAACAATTTAACATAACCCATTTAATGTCCTTCACTTCAAAATTTGGCAGTGAACGTTTTTTAAAAATTGTAGTGAAAGGTTAAAAACATACAGAAAGCTTCTTGGCAGTAAAGCTTCAGAAAGAAAATTCTGCTAAGTGACAAGCCTGGGTCTTTCTCTCTTTTTTTTTTTTTTTAAGTGACCAGAAGACTGCAAGAAAAATGGGAGGGGAGAAGAGGAGAACTTGGGATCTCAAAGCTGAGTTACATTAATGTAACTTGTAAAAAAATACCAGAGAACACTTTGATAAGAGCCCTTTCTTATGGTTTTGAATTTAAGGTGTTTTGTGAAGTAGGTAAGGAAGCAAAAGGAAATACACTCCCAGAGTCAGTGAACTAAGAGGTTATACATTCATTCTTTAAAATACTTAGGTTATGAAGAAGTCTAGAATGTTATAAAGTTAGAGGTAGATATGACAGTCTGGTTGCCACTGAATCTAATAATTTAGTATCTGCACATCAAAAAGATCACAGACTCCTTCATTATCATCCAGGTTAAAGTTGTAGTCATCTCCAGGAGTAGGAGAGAGTCGTAAGAGAGGAAAAACTGTAAAACAAGAACAGTTTTGTTAATCATAGAATCACAGAAATCTATTATTTGAAATTCTGCCTTGCAACATCCTATAAATTTCAAATCATTTCCAGCAGAAGGTAAATAAAAACTTTGATGTCCAGTTTCAGTAGTCCAAAATGTTACAACTTGCTTTGCTTTGGCAGTAGTTATCTGCAAGCACTGGACTGTGCATTGGGGATCCTGGTGCAACTCCACCAAAATAAGGTTTAAAATAATTTAAATGCACAGACGCAATTTATTAACTATGCTTTAAATGAATTTCCTTTGCCATCTTACCTGCAGCAAAGCCAGTGCAGTGTAACAGAGATTAGTCTCCTCTGCTGCAGTAAAGCAACACTTAAGCAGCCTTTGTGTTTCGTACCTAGCAGTGGATCTCTTGTATTATATAGCCTCCATTATTGTAGTAGCTGTGTGCCTCACCATCTTCAAATGTATTTTTCCTGTGAGGTAGGGGCATGCTATTATCCCCCTTTACAGACTGGAAAATAAGGCATGAAGAGACTGAGGCCATGTCTACTCTATGCATGGAAGTCCATCTAAGCTACACAATATGAGTTATGTTAATAGCGTAACTCAAGTTGATGTAGCTTTGATCTACTTACTGCATGGTCCACACTACATGATGTCGACTGGAGACATTCTCCCATCGACTCTCCTTACTCTTCTTGATCCAGTGGAGTACAGGAGTTGACAGGAGAGCGATCAGCGGTCGATTATTGACCACCCATGCATCGATCACTGCAGCATCAATCCTCCGGTAAGTGTAGACAAGCCCTAGGTGACTTGCCCAAACTCACACAGGAAGCCTGCAGCAGAGCAGGAAATTAAACCCAGGTGTCTCCAGGCTAATACCCTGACCACTGAGTCATTCTCTCTCTCACCAACTGGATATTCAATTAGGCCCTGAGCCTGCAAAAAATTGAACACTGGCATCATTTAATGCAAATGAGTAATATCACTGAATCTAAAGGTATTATACATGTATAACATTACTCACACACGTAAGTGCTCGCAGGATTTGGGCCTTAATACCTTGACAGTGACGGTCAGTTTGGAAGGGAAAACAGGTTAGTGATGGAAACTCGAATAAGGGTGTAAAGGGGGAGCTGCAGCAGGAAAGAAGTGGGAGTGAAATAGGTCATGGTTAAAACGGTGCTGGCAGCTCATAGGCGCTGACTCCGTGGGTGCCCCGGGGCTGGAGCACACGTGGAAAAAAAAATAGTAGGTGCTCAGCACCCACTGACAGCCCTGCCAATCAGCTCCACCCCCACCCCAGCACCCCCTGCCCACCTTCAGCTCTGCCAATCAGCTCCTCCCACCCGCTGGGGATCAGCTGTTCAGCAGCATGCAGGAGACAATGGGGGCAGGGCACGTTCAGGGAAGAGGACTTGCAGGAAGGGGTGGAGTGGGGGCAGAGCAGGTGTCAAGCACCGCTGGGGAAATGAGGAAGCTGGGGCCTGTGTGGCAGCTGTTTTAATATCAGATATTTGTAATGAAGTTTGGAATCAGATTTGAACAAACATCTAGGGAAATGGTGAATTCAGATATGAATGACATTTGCCTGCAATAGCAGAAGACTAGACTCAATGACTCAGGAGATCCCTTCCAGTCCTATGTTTCTTTGAATGAATCACATTCTTAAAATATAACTCTGCTTATTAAAAAAAAGATAGGAATGCTAAATGCTTACCATCTGAAGACATCAATTCGTCAATGATATCACTACTAATAGTTCCTGTTAAACACAAAAGCACTTGTTTGTGAAAGTCAACCCAGGCTCTATGCATTAAACAGCTATTGAAATGGAGAGTGTTAGCTGCTAGGCTGCTACATTTATAATTTAATGCTTGCAAGAGCAGTAGAGATAGTCAACCAGACCAGTATCCTACTGGGCTAAAAATAATAAAACCCCTTAACTTTTCCTTCTGGACAGTTTCTGGTGCTATTCTTAGGTTGCACAAACACTTATAACTACAAAGGGAATGTAACCAATATACCAGAATGGAGCATCTTTATGCGGGATGCACTTTACCCCAAACCAGACAGAAACCACAGCCAAAATGGTGAAAAGAGCTGCAGGAGGGAGAAGGGAAAGGCTGCAGACAAGACAAACTGCTGGCCTCTTCTCCCCTGGGAAATCTGCTTTTAGCTTTGTCAGGAAGGGTTAAACTAAAGAAAGTCTGCCTACCTGTGGGCTCATCCATCTTTGCTATATCAAATGAGTTTGGCTTGAGAATACAATTAACATCCAAGGGAAGCAAGGCCTGATAGTCATTTGAGCTAGCAGTAGTTTGTGTTGTATCTGTTGCAAGGCTCGTATACAGCAAGGAGTCCGGAAGGCTAGAGTAAGGAGTTGCTGGAGTTGTATTGTTCTCTTGCATACTGTTGTCTACAATGGCAGAAAAGTACATATTACAAAGTTTGGTATGGTAAACTATATGCACACAACTGTATCTGGCTAAGTCCTACTGGTAGAACATGGCCAGTATTTGAGATGTCCTCTCCTTTTAAAAACCAGGCACAGGTCTCAAGGCCCTTCAGAGATTTGGTTCACAATGTAGTATGTTGCTAAACAGCATTTGATTATCTATTAGTGATAAAAACAAGTTCAGGTAATCTCCCTTGCTGAGCCTGCTTTTCACATACAACTGCCTTTTGCAACAACAGCAGGGACTGTCCTAGTACAAGCTTGTCAAAGGTAAATGTTAAATGTTCAAGCTTTACATTCCAGTAGAGGTTTGAAGCCTTTTTCAGACAGCACATGCAATCACCTTGAGGAACAGCCCAGAGCCCTGTTGTGGGCTAGTTCCTGGATCACTTCTGAGGTGTTTCTGGTATAGGATGATAAATTGCAAGTGGAACAATCCATTTCAACAGAAGTCTGAACATAGAACAGGAAGAGGATAGTGACCTCCCCCTACAACCTCCAGCCAGCTGATAGTAACTCCATTGGGGTCAGGTCTCAGGCTGGCAGCTGCTACATTATGCTAACAGTTGATTCCCTTTCTCTACCCGATCTCTAAACAAATCTCTTTGGGGGTAGGGGGAACAAACCAGAGACCCACCTGATGGTGTATCTGTAACTGGGGTATGTGGTAAATGCTGCTCCTGGTTAATGTCATGCTGCTCTGATGGATTCTCAGTAGATGCAGTAGGTTTTGGGGGAGTCAGTGGAGTTGCAGGTTGAGATGGGGGCTGTGTAAGGTCATCAGGTGGAGGAACTGGAAACACCACAGGTGTGGAGGAACTTGATTCTTTATTAATAAGCAGCACATGGATAGGTCCTGAACTACTCTTTAGACTGATCTGGTATTTCTTTTGTCCGTTTTGTCCCTTTAAAGGTGGCACATTGAAACAACAGTTACAATTCTTTGTGACTGACAATTAAGGCAAATAACTGCATGCAGCAATTGCCATAGAAAGTAATGGAAATGCATAATTGCCTAAGTAGAAAACTTTTATTTAAGAATAAAATTCTCAAGGTGCTATAGCAAGGTGACATACAATTTTCTAGTCATAAGACCACATTAAGACAGCTCTATGCAAAGTTAACTAACCTCACATATCACAGAAAAAGATTTAAAACCAACCCACCCCATAACCGATAAGATTACAACCCTTCTACATTCTCACATTAATTATGACACTGACACATGGCACTCAAGTACAGAATTCTGTGCCATGCTCATGTAATTGAATTCAAGCTTAGCTGTGAATCACAGCAGGATTCCCACTAAAAACTGACCACTGGGACATAGCCTCTTTAAAATAATTTTCTCATCTGCAAAATTGTCTTGATTAGAACTAACTGTCCCCCCATAGCCAAATCCCTGTGATTCAGTGAACACAGGAAAATTAGTGTTAATGGGGACAATTTCCCTGCAGAATAGTCAACATAAAGCCTTCATGTTAAAGAGCTAGTTCTTGTGATTCAATCTGGCATGTGCAGTGCTGCTACCATTGGCTAGTTAATAGGATTAAGTCATTATCTTTCTATTTTGGGAACAGGTGAGATATTTCAGTCATGGAGACAACTCTAATACAAATTATCTGTGTCCACCAGTTCAAAGGACAGTCTCACTAGATTAGCATTGCAGTTCACCTTGTGGCATTTTTTATAACCTCATTGTTTAGTTATGGTGCTTTTTACTCATTCCTTGCTCAAATTAAAATATGAAACGCATCAAATGGAATCACTATTCTCCTACTACTGCACAAAAAATGTTTGCCACTCTTTCCCCACCTATGTAGGCAGCATGAAAAACTGAAAAGCATTGTATCACAGAAATTAAAGACAGCAGAAGGTAAAAAACATGAAGCCAAATAGATTGTCTTAATCCATTGTTCTTTGTCAAAGCAAGTTTGCTCTCTCTATTCTCTGATCCTCTATCTGTTTTTCTACCGCTTCCTCTGTTGTTCTATATGGATCTGATTTGGGTTTCCAAATTCCCTGGCCCAGCAGGGGTTGGGAAGAGAGGAGCTTGCCACTGAAAGACCACCATTGACAGACTCTGAAGGAAGCACCACTGCTTTTTGCTTGGAGGGAAACAGCAGCTATTGGGCTTTTGCAAGCAGAAGAGAGAAGGAAGTGGAAAACCGAAAGTATCTTGTTTTAACTGAAAGGTCCAATCACTTTTACTCTGCCAAGATGTGCAAAAATGCTGTTTACCCAATATCAGTCCACATCCAATTAGGTGAATCCTAATTTTTTCCTCCCACACAGACGAAGAGACAAACCTTGCTAGCTGCAACACAGGCATCCTTACCCCTCCCTCGCCACACATATGTAAGCAAACAGTTTGTACATACCATTTCAGGTATAGGTACTTCTAATTGTGTACCACAAGGTGCTTGAATTGCTAGAAGTGTGTCTCCTGGTGAAGTAGTAATTTAAGAAAATGTTAACCATATGTAATTTTACACATTCTTGGGTTGTGTACACGCAAATGGAATACAGTTCTTCTCTAATGCCACTTCAGCATTAGTTTGATACAAATCGTGCACAATTTGGTGTTCTTCAGGAACAAATTATAACATGAATGAGAGCAAAGCTTGAAGAAAAGCTGTCCATCTTTGTATTCATAACCATGATATCCAAGGACTTAGCTTTAAATGTCCCCAGAACTCCAGCCTCTGTAGATGTACAATTTGGGTGTAGTTACCTTGCATAGTGCACTTGGACACCACTGTTCTTTCTGTAGCTTACTGACTCTTTGAAATACCAGGGGAAAGTCACTTCACTTCTCTGTGCCTCAGTTTCCCACCTATGAAATTAGGATAATTCTTCTTTCTCTCACAGTATATTGCGAGATAGAATGAGGTTTACAGTGAGAGAAGTGCTAAGTGTTTCCATATTTTATAATTAGTGAACTCTTGTAATAACCTTTTTTCATTTTGGGGTTAAACTCTATAGTACATAGAAGTACATGGTAACAGAGAACATTATCTTGAAGTTCTTCCTCAGGCAAAACTAGAGAAGTTAAAAAAATAAAAAGGCATTTTATGTAACCTAGAATTGTTTTCTAAACTTTGGACCACATTGTCCCCTCTTGTGGAAAAACCAGGAGGGGAACCTGGGAGGGAAATCTCTGCTAGAGATCTTTGCAGAGAGTCTCCCACATTCTCCAGTGGGCGAGAGGTCCCAGTTTTTCACCACCCCCAAATTGCATGGAATAGGAGGAGTCCATGAAAAGAGTGGAGCCATCTGTGCAGATGTTATGTGCTTATTCCCCAGCTCTTGGCTTCCCCTATCCCCAGCAGCATGGCTCCACTGGAACTGTACTGTTAGGGATTCCCCCTGGCTGCAGCTGTCCCCAGAAAATATATGGAAGCCTGGGCCTGAGTTGTCTTTTCTGGGGAACCTCTGGTGGGTCAGACCAACATGTCCTGCCCTGCCCCCCGCATCTCCTACCTCAGAACTTGGACAGGTCCTGCAGAGCCTGCATTAGGAAAACCAATGCCCCGGGGGCAACCAAGCCCCCCTTCCATAACTGCAGATGGAAAAGACACCTAATAGCTCATGTTGCTTCTGTCAAAGTATGTAGTTTCAAAGTATCAAGTAGCTATGTATTGTAAGTTCCATTTCTTACAAACATGATTACACTTGCAAACATTTTCTAAATTCAAAGTAACCATGGGAAAAAAACAGGGATCTAATGTTACAGTGAGGTTTATGTAACAAAATAATAAATACAAATAATGATCCTCATGTTGTAAGAACTTTGCTCAATAGCAGGAATATGGAATCCCTGGTTCTAGATCTTCATTAAATAGCCATTTTGTATTGTAGGATATGTGTTTTTGGCGAGGGGCTGGGGTGAGAGGTATTTGAAAAGATCCCATTTCTAGAGGTTTCAAACAGCAAACAGCTTTCTTTCAAGTCTGATGGTTAATGCATGAAAACATAAGAATGGCCATGCTGGGTCAGACCAGTGGTCCATCTAGCCCACTAAATTGTCTTCCAACAGTGGCTGGCACCAGATGCTTGAGGAAATGAACAGAACAGCGCAATTATTGAGTGCTTCATCCCCTGTCGTCCAGTCCCAGCTTCTGGCAGTCTGAGGCATAGGGACACCCAGAGCATGGGGTTGCGTCTCTAATCATCTTGACTAATAACAAATTGAGGGACCTATCCTACATGAATTTACTTAATTCTTTTTTTAACCCAGTTATAATTTTTGCCTTCACAACATTCCCTGGCAATGAGTTCCAGAGGTTGTTTGTGCGTGGTGTAAAGAAGTACTTCCTTATGTTTCTTTCAAACATGCTGTCTATTAATTTCATTGGGAGACTTCTAATTCTTGTGTTACGTGAAGGAGTAAGCAACACTTTTCTTCACTTTTTCCACACCATTCATGATTTTATGGCCCTCTATCACATCACCCCCTTAGCTGTCGCTTTTCTAAGATGAACAGTCCCAGACTTTTTAATCTCTCTTCCTATGGAAGCCGTTCCATACCCTTAATCGTTTTTGTTGTCCTTCTCTGTATTTTTTCCAATTCTAATATATCTTTTTTAGAGATAGGGCAACCAGAACTGCACACAATATTCACAGTGTGGGAATACCATGGATTTTCTATCCCTTTCCTAATATTCAGTCAGCTTTTATTGACTGCCACTGCACATTGAGTGGAGGTTTTCAGAGAACTACCCACAGTGACTCCAAGATCTTTTTCTTGTGTGGTAACAGCTAATTTACATCCTATCATTTTGTATGTATAGTTGGGATTATGTTTTCCAATGTGCATTACTTTGCATTTCATTTGCCATTTTGTTGCCCAGTCACCTACTTTTAGTGAGATCCCTTTGTAACATTTTGCAGTCAGCTTTGGACTTAACTATCTGAATATATATATATTTTTATCATCTGCAAACTTTGCCACCTCACTGTTTACCCCTTTTTCCAGATCATTTACGAATATGTTGAACAGCGCTGGTCCCAGGACAGATCCTGGAGACTGGGCTGTTTATCTTTCTTCACTGTGAAAACTGACTATTTATTCCTACCCTATCTGTTAACCATACTGATCCACAAAAGGACCTTCCCGCTTACCCCATGGCTCCTTACTTTGCCTTTGGTGAAGGACCTTGTCAAAAGCTTTGTGAAAGTCCAAGTATGCTATATTCACTGGGTCACCCTTTCCACATGCTTGTTGACCCCCTCAAAGAATTCTAATACATTGGTGAGGCATGATTTCCCTTTACAAAAACCATGTTGACTCTTCCCCAACATACCGTGTTCATCCTATGTGTCTGATAATTCTGTTCTTTACTATTGTTTCAACCAGTTTGCTGGGTACTAAATTTAGGTTTACTGGCCTGTAATTGCCAGGATCACCTCTGGAGCCTTTTTTAAAAATTGGTGTTACATTAGATATCCACCAGTCATCTGGTACAGAAGTTGATTTAAGCGATAGTCTACATACCAGTTAGTAGTTCTGCAATTTCATTTCTGAGTTCCTTCAGAACTCTTGGGTGAATACCATCTGGTCCTGGTGACTTATTACTGCTTAATGTATCACTTTGTTCCAAAACCTCCTCTACTGACACCTCAATCTGGAACAGTTGCTCAGATCTGTCACCTAAAAAGAATGGCTCAAATATCGGAATCTCCCTCACATCCTTTGCAGTGAAGACAAATGCAAAGAATTAATTTAGCTTCTCCACTATGGCCTTGTCTTCCCTGGTTAAACCACCTGCTCCAAACATCTTACAAAAATACAGTCTAGCAGAAACTTACCATTGAAGCAATTACAGATGTCTTCATGAGTGACATATGAAAATGTGATTTATGTCAAGGAAATTTTAAAGAAGTAAGAAGCTGAGATTTTTGCCTAAGGAATGTGAAGTTGATATTTAGTGCCATTTACAAAAGAAGTTTGTGTTCCTACAGTGTGTTGTTTAGGTGAGGTCTACACTTTACATTTTTACTGTTATAGCTAATGTTGGTCAAGAGTGGGATCTGTGACTGACATAACAGTGGCAAAAACCCTTAAGGTGGATGCAGCTATACAAATGCAGAATTGTGTCATTACCACCTATGTGCACATTATAAATGCTTTGCCAATATAGCATTCCAGTATAACTAGACCAGCAAAGCCTTTCAAGCATAGCTTTGGCCTTAGACTACTATTAGAAAGTTTCCAAAATGTTATTTAAATGTATTTCACACATACTATCACCATTTCCTTTTTACTGATAAGTCTGGTTAATATCATATCGCTACGATACAGGATGTCCAAAGCTATCGTGGATCAGCACGAATTCTGGATGAATCCAGGATGAATTCTGCCAGTGACAACATACCCATCAAAAAACTAAATGCAGCCTACAGAATAGTCGAGGCAAGCGGCTTGGAAAAGAAACAACATCCTGTGTTTGTCCTGGATTTAACTCATAGTTACGGGAATTTCTCTATTAAAAATCCTTATGTTGAAGGTTTTACCTGTCAACCGTAAAAATACACAGGTCAGCACTGGAGCTTGGAAAAAGTATTGTTCACTTTACTGAAAAAAATAACTTTGGCTGCTGTAAGTATAGTTAAGAGAAGTCAACAGAACAGAAAGCTATGAGATGTTTTACTGTTTCTGTGTAAAAACTACAGCAAAACCAAGACATTGTCATTATCAAGAGAGAGAAAACTGGTTCCCAGACCCATGTTATGTAAGTTTTTCTTCTAAATAATTTAGAACCAAAATGATTTAGTTTTAATGATTTTGTCTGATGGAATTTGGTGCAGTCAAATGATAGTTGCTAACTCTGCCACCATTAACATATAAATTATTTTGTAACAAATGTAAGCCACTAAAATGTAATTTAAAAAATTTAAACCACCAAATAGGAACCTGTTGATGTTGAGAAGCAGGACAGAGAGCTCTGAATATATCTTAATGCAAGGGCATGGCAGGGCTTCCAAAGGTGTAAAACAAGTTCTATTTTAAAAAATTGTGTATATACCCATATCCTCATACACTTACAACAACTTTGAAACCACCTGCTTTCCCTTCCACTTTTAAATGGGTCCTAGTCAAAACTCCTCCTGGAAAATAACATTTTGGGTTTAATCCTGTAATCCCACCACATTCAACTAATAATTATTTCAAACTGAGTACTGCACATGGTGGTTTTTTTAGGACTGGACTTCCCTGAGAGACCATTTGGAGCTACAGAGACAGTGCCATAATTTATATCAACTGTTTTGAAGTTTCACGCAATACGTTCTTAGTCAATGTTTCAACTAGGTTATAACTAATCACTGTAGTTTTCATTTCAAATCTACCCTTTTTCAAATGTAAAAGCTGTTTTCTGAAAGTCATTTTATCTGTAGTGTTTAGAAGTAGAGGCCAGGCACTCTGGGTTTTGTTTTGCTTACTAGGTATTCAGCTTGCAGTATCACACAAGACAAAACTTAGCCTTACATTGTTTTAGATATTTAATTATATCCCAATTACTAAATTATTTTGTTAACGAGGTTTGGTACACTACTCACTATTAGACCTTCTCTGGTGGCTTGGGATGCCTAATCCCACTCCATTCCCAGCACTCTCAGCAAACTGACTCCACTCAGAGCTTTGCGAAACTGGACCAAACTGTGCCTTCACAATCGATAATTCATTTAAAAATGGATAGTTGCACATGCTAGTCTACACTGGCAATGGTAAAGCGCAGCTGTGGGAAATTTAATTATTCCATGGGAAATTTAAAATTTCACTGCTCATTTGGGCCTTAATTCAGCATAGCACTTAAACACATTTAATTGCTTTGCTGATTAGGGACCTTACCTGTTATGTCATCTGTATTGATTGGATTCACTTCAGAACAGCTGTAGTTTATCAGGTTAATGATCTGTCCATTTAAGCAGGCCCTGACGTGATAAAAATCACTGATTTGATTGGAGCGGTTTCTATTGAACAATCATAATACAGTGTTAAGTGCTTTAGAACTACTTATAGATAAGACAGGTTTCACAGTAGCAGCTGTGTTAGTCTGTATCTGCAAAAAGAAAAGGAGGACTTGTGGCACTTTAGAGATTAACAAATTTATTTGAGCATAAGCATAAGCTTTCGTGAACTACAGCTCACTTCACGAAAGCTTATGCTCAAATACATTTGCTAGTGTCTAAGGTGCCACAAGTCCTCCTTTTCATTTTATAGATGAGTGCATTTTCCCCTCTCCAAAGTCTCTAAGAACCTATTTTGTTCAACATCCTCTAAGGGCTTGTCTACACCGGCACTTTACAGCGCTGCAATTTTCTCCCTCAGGGGTGTGAAAACACACGCACACACACCCCGCCCCGAGTGCAGCAAGTTTCAGCACCGTAAAGCACCAGTGTAGACAGTGCACCAGTGCTGGTAGCCACACTCCCAGCTCTGGTAGCTACGCCCCTCGCGGAGGCGGGCTCTTTTAGAGCGCTGAGAGAGCTCTCTCCCAGCACTCTGCCACGATTACACAAGCCACGTTAAAGCACTGCCACGGCAGCACTTTACCACTGCCAGTGTAGACTAGCCCTAAAAATGCTAAATGTGGTTACAAAGTAATGAGCAAACATAGTTTAAACAATATACTTATTACCTGTTTACACACAGGATAATTTCAGTTCCAGTTTCAACAAGCCTGAGGAGTTTATCAACTCATGTATCTTTTCAAAAGATTTAGATAACCTATCCTATGAACGACCAAAGAAGAGTATCCAGGAGTATCCTAAATCTAACAAAACCACGAAAGCAATTAATTTCAGTTAAAGCTAAAAGTCTGGATTTTCTGCATTAAAAAATTACCACTGTGTAAATTTCTGATGGATTATTTCCAGATTACCATTGATACAACCACAGAGGTTAAAACTTGAAAAGACCTATTAAACCAGTGGTTTTCAACCTTTTTTCATCTGTAGACCCCTAAAAAATTTTGAATGAAGGTGGGATCCCTTTGGAAATCTTAGACATAGTCTGTGGACCCCCAAGGATCCAGGGATCACAGGTTGAAAACCACTGTATTAGACCATCCAGTGCCTCTTTCTGCTAATACAAGATTGTTCCCTACAGTATATCTTCCAGCACTTTGTCTAGCTTGGTTTTAAAATGCCACAAGCAAACTTTCTTCTACTCCTTTAGATCTCACTGTGTATTCCACAGCCTAATGGATCTCACTATTGTCTCACAGCACTTGCTTCACAAGGCGAGTTAATTTCGCTACCAGTGCAAAAGAAAATTGAAATCATATTTTAACAGAAAAATGCTGGAGACCAATTCCATTTCTTCTAGAGTTAGTAAACCCCCCTTGGTCACCTAGTTCAAGTATCTTCTCACTTCTAGAGCAGGTCATATTATGTGACCAACCTTTTAATATATGACTGGTGCTTCTTTAATTCTATTTCACGAATGCACACAATGTACGTCCCAAAGGATATTGGTTGTTTGTGGAGTCATCCATAACATTTTTGATGCTTTGCTGCAGCCATAATTTTTGCTGATCCAGCTCTTTTTCTTTTAGTTCCAAATCTTCAATTTCTGCTTCAAGATACCTCAGTCTGTCTATGACTTCTTTCGTATTGCAGCCAGCACCTACACCTCTTTTAGAAGGTACAATATTTTATGCAGTCACAATATGTGTAATGATAATGTAAAAAAACTACAGAGAGAGAGAGTTTGAAGCATGGGTATTGCTTTTTTTTTTTTTTTAAGCCCACCATATTAATTATATTATGAAATACTAAGAGGTAGTAAAATCCCTGCTTTTCTTTTTTAAGTATAAAAATATTGAAAAATGTTTTAAATGTGGGGCCAACATTAGGATTCCCGTCACTGATTTCCATTTTCAAGGCAGGTGGTGTTTTCTGTGTCAGGACTGTGTACCCAGCTCAATTCCCCCTAGTTAGCTCCTCACACGAGCGATGGAAGAATGGAACATGTTTTCTTATAGGCCGAATCTTAGGCTAGCACACTGCCTGCCTGGTCCTTAGCACTGCTCTGTTCAACTCTACCACACACATCAGAGCCACATCTCCAATCCCTGCCCAAACTCTTCTTGAAGTTCAAAGATTTATTTCTTTTGAGTAGCAAGTTATAAAGTTATGTTATATAAATTTTAGTGCCCATGAAAATGGCCAGATTCACTTTTCAGGACTGTCAATCTAGACACAGTACAATATGAAAAACAGCAATGCTAAATTGCCCCTCAAATATGCTGAAAACCTCAGACTTCACAGTTCAGAGTACTTCAGTCTCTAGCACCATTCAGTTCTTGGCCTCTCTGAAAGCAAGGATGCCAACTGCAGAGAGGACACCTGGTCATTAGGAATTGGATTGAGACTACTGACATTCTACATAGGCTACCACTGATTACAAAATGAATTTTAATTATTGTTGAATATAGCCAAGGAAAAAGGAATTAGGCCAACTTTTCCCCCCTTGAGAATGTGAAAACTTGCAGAATTGACACTTCTTACTTCCATTGGATGCTGTTTTTTGACTTTTTCTCTATTAAATCTATGCCTTCCAAAACATTGGTGATGTCATAGATTCTTCTTTTTTGTCTCACAGCAAGAGTATCAGCAGCCTGTTAAAAGAACAGAGATAAGTGTCAGCAATCTGCACACCAAGGCAAAAGTCTGGCCCATTAGGCTGCTCACCTGAAGCTCAGCAAGCTTCCTGAGTGCTACAGACTTTAGGTCCCTGGTTTCACAACCTACAGGTCACGACCTTAAACTGGGTCGCCAGAACACTTCAAAGAGTTGCAGGGCTGGCTAGGCTTGGCTCCTTGCTCCCTGTGTTGTGACCTGGTACACAGGGTTGCAGTACCGCTTAGGTTTGGCCTAGCAACTCTTCCGTAATGACAACGGTGGGCAAGCTGGGCGCTATGACCCCATGAGCCAGGCCACAATGTCACTCACACAAATTCCCACTCCCCTCCCCTCCCCCCCCAGCAGGGTGGCCATGCTAAATCTGAGCAGTACTTTGACACTGGTGTATGCAACACCCAGAGCAGGGAGCCAAGCCCCGCCGCCTACAAGGACAGGAGCCGAGAGGGAACAGTTGATGTCGTGTTCTCCAATAAGTACTGGCCTCCCAAAGTGCATCCTGCTCTGCAACTGAGCAGCACCCCATCTTCCACTCCTGTCCTCCCCACGAAGCTTGCCCCCACCCAATATACCCCTCTCACTCAGCCAGGTGACTTCCCCTCTGTCATGCTACCTATACCCCAACTAATTCCTTCCTCCATTCCCCCCACTTTACCGCCAGGACCTCAAATTCCCCCTACCCCTTGACCCTCTGCTGCCTACGGGTAATGCGTGCGGCTATGTTTTTGGGGGCACTATAGGCTCACAGCCCCTCCCCCACACTGCTTTGACCCCATATCCTTCTCCCCCCCCCCAATACCCCATATCTCTCTGCCCCCTCCCACAAAATTCCTTCCCCAGGTTCCCCTCCACCTCTGACATGGGCCATATGCGGGGACAGTGTGTTTTGGGGGGATTATCTTGGCTCACCCCCCCATCCCCAGTTGCTGGGGTTCCAGCTATTCACATCTGGCTGGAGCATCTGGAATCTTAGCTCTGAGCTCCTCTGTCCCCGTCCGACATCCCCCTGCCCCCTGGAGGAGGGCGGCCTCTGGGTTGCAACAAATCATCAAAGTTTACAAATGGTCCTGAACTCAAAAAGATTGAGAAACACTGCTCTAGTCATAATTCTGAAGGGAAAGGGTTCACTATTCAACACTCACAGATGCCCAATTATACATTTTTAAGGCCCTTAGTTTTCAGTTTTTACCAATTTTTAATAAAAAACAATTCCCAGTTCTTACAAAAGCTATTATTCAGGTTTTACAGATATTAACCCAAATTTTGGACCACTTAAGTACATGAAAAGTACTGATTATGTTAAACACATCTACCTAATGGACTGGATTTTCTTATGTTAATAATAAAATAGTCTGACTGTAAATGCAAGGCTGTCTGTTAAAGTAAGTCAACGTAGTGGAAGATACGCACATGTACATGAATGCGTGTGTGTATGCACAGTTAATGTACAGCTAATGAAATGAACCAGCATTAAACTGCTTTTACTTTCACTACTATTATCTTTCTATTGGTTGCTTCTTCTTTCCTTCCATCCCACAATATTAACTGCTAATATTTACCTAAAAAACTGACTGATTTTTTTGTATCAGTTTTCACCCATTTTTAAAATTTTTGTAACAAACACTGATAAATTCGTGAGAAACATTAAACAAAACACAAACCACAAACAGAAGGCCTTGCACATTCTGCACCACTGTCCTTCAAGATCAGAGTCCCTGGCTAAGTCCAGCCAAACTCCATACAAAACTGGCACGCAGGGCTCTACAGTCCATGCTCAGAGAAACTGCCAGTTACCTCAACATAGGGGCCAGTTATTCCGTAGCCAGCTGGGTATATGCCATGCAGGAAAGAGTACAAAGGTGCTGTGCATGTCCCAAATATTAAATAACCAATCCCTCTCCTTCCCCCCCACCCCCATAAAAAAGTCTGAAAATTTCTTTTTGGAAGGTGGAGAATGAGAATATGGAAGGAGGAGGGCAGTATCTCTCTGCAACAATAACCAAATAAACCCTCAGAGTAGAGGAGGCTAGAAAGAAGTCTACCTCCTCTGGTGACTTTGAAAAACTAATCCAGTTCTATGCTAGATTAACTCATGTTCACCTTAGAACCACACATCACGGAGTAGTTAAAGCCTCAATAACCAGGGGTAGTCTAGCCAAAAGATTTTCAGTGTATCTTGTGTGATATAAAATGGAGCAGCTACCTTCTGTTAATATATTTCTGGATCCCACCATTGGACCTTCTCTCCAAATCATTGAGGAAACACTTATAGAGCAACAAAGCAGATTGACTCTTCATGTGTTCCATTAGAAATGTAGAAATCATAAGACATAATAGAGTGTAGCAACTTTATAATTAAGAATGCCTTTAATACAGACCCTTGTATTAAGAATGTAATACACAATTAGAATTGGGAGTAGAAGTGATTTTGCTTTTATATAGCGTGTTCCATACTAAAGCTATCTAAACACATAGAAAGAAATGAGATAGAAACATAGCACAGCAACTTAATGGACAAATGTTGAAGCCATTACACACTTAGCAATAGCTCATGGCTTTGGACAATTGAAATGTTTCACTAGAGAACAGAAATGTTGATTAAGTCTCCAGAATTATCCCCAACCTTTTTCAAAAGGCTTAGTAAGCTTAACTTCTACCTGGAAATCCAGCAAAGATAGGTAGAAAGAATCTCATTTTAAAAGGTGGGGCAGGGGTGGGCCTCATGGAAGAGGTGGAGTGGGGGTGGGGCCAGGGGCAGCAGGGGTGTCAGTGATGCGGCCCTCGGGCCAATGTATTAGTCTTCATGTGGCCCTCCTGGTAACTTGTGTTTGAGATCCCTGCCCTAACCTAACTATGTCTGAGCTACTGAAGTCCTCAAATCGTGGTTTAAAGACTTCAAGGTGCAGAGAATGCTCCAGCAAGTGACCCGTGCCCAACGCTGCAGAGGAAGGTGAAAAACCCCCAGGACCTCTGCCAATCTGCTCTGGAGGAAAATTTCCTCCCGACCCCAAACATGGCGATCAGCTAAACCCTGAGCATGTGGGCAAGACTCACCAGCCAGATACCCAGGAAAGAATTCTCTGTAGTAACTCAGATCCCACCCCATCTAACATCCCATCACAGGCCATTGGGCATATTTATGGCTAATAGTCAAAGATCAATTAATTGCCAAAATTAGGCTATCCCATCATACCATCCCCCTCCATAAGTTTATCAAGCTTAGCCTTGAAGCCAGATATGTCTTTGCCCCCACTGCTCCCCTTGGAAGTCTGTTCCAAAACTTCACTCCTTTGATGGTTAAAAACCTTCATCTAATTTCAACACTAAACTTCCCAATGGCCAGTTTATATCCATTTGTTCTTGTGTCCACATTGGTATTGATCTTAAATAATTCCTCCCCTTCCCTGGTATTTATCCCTCTGATATATTTATAGAGAGCAATCAATTCTCCCCTCAGCCTTCTTTTGGTTAGGCTAAACAAGCCAAGCTCTTTGAGTCTCCTTTCATAAGACAGGTTTTCCATTCCTCGGATCATCCTAATAGCCCTTCTCTGTACCGGTTTGTTTGAATTCATCCTTCTTAAACATGGGAGAGCAGAACTGCACACAATATTCCAGATGAGGTCTCACTAGTGCCTTGTATAACGGTACTAACACATCCTTATCTCTACTGGAAATACCTTGCCTGATGCATCCCAAGACCGCATTAGCTTTTTTCATGGCCATCCTTACTTATATGATCATACACTATTTTTTCACAGGACCTCTGACTCATTCAGTGCAGAGGATGGACTGTGCTCACTTAATGAGCAGCTATTCAATATTCTGTTTTCTCCTTGTTGTTTAATGTGTGCCCTATGCCTTATTTACTGCACAATATTCAAACCCTGCTCTAAAGCCAGAATTAATTTCCTCATAGGTTTTTCTATGGCATTCATCATTATAATATCTGACTGCTTCATAGATTCCAAGGCCAGAAGGGACCATTGTGACCATCTAGTCTGAACTCCTGTGTAACAGAGGCTACAGAACTTCCCCACAACATTCCTAGAGCAGATCTTTTAGAAAAACATCCACTCTTGATTTAAAAGTTGTCAGCGACGGAGGATCCACCACAACTCTTTGGTAAGTTGTCCCAATGGTTAATCATTCTCAACGTTAAAGATTTCACACTTATTTCCAGTCTGAATTTGTTAAGCTTCAGCTTCCAGCCATTGGATCCTGTTACACCTTTCTCTGCTAAACTGAAGAGCCCATAATTAAATATGTTCCCCATGTAGGTACTTATAGACTGTAATCAAGTCACCCCTTAAGCTTCTCTCTCCGTTAAGCTAAACTGATTGAGCTCATTGAGCCTATCACTATAAAACACATTTTCTAAACCTTAAAGCATCTCACGGCTCTTCTCTGAACCCTCTCCAATTTATCAATATTATTTAATTAATGTTTACAACTCCTTGTAAAGTGGGGGTGTTGGTGCATGGGGGAAGGGGGTATTATCTCTATTTACAGATGAGGACCTGAGGCACAGAAAGTATGTCTACACTACAATCAGTTAGTCTCTAAGGTGCCACAAGTATTCCTTTTCTTTTTACTACAATCAGATGGTGTGATTGCAGCACCTGCAGACATACCAAAGCATAGGCAACTTCACCCACTAGCTCTGCCCAGCCAGGACCCTGGGTACATACTCTAGTGACCACTGCTGAGTCTCCGCTTCTATTATTACTCAAGCTAGCTTTGATGTAGCTAGATGAAAGTTAGCTCAGGTATGTACACATATGCTGCAATTATACCTCTCAAATTGCAGTGTAGACATACCTAATGAGATTAAGGTCAAAAGCAGCCACTAATTTTGGGTGCTAAATTTAACACATCTAAGACTGATTTTTCAGAGTACTTAGCAGTATATAGCACTTTCTAGGTTCAAAGCACAGTTTCCATTGACTTCAGTTGCAGCTGTGTGTGCTCAGCTCTTCTGCAGATCAGACCCCAGGGTCTCATGTCAGGAAACCAGAAAATGAGGAACACACAATTAGCAACCACCTGTGAAAAGCATGGTTTAGGTGACTCAACTAGCATCACATATGAACTCAATGGCAGAGGGAGGGCTAGAATCCAATTCTCCAAGGCAGTGTTCAGCTGCCTTAACCATAGGACCATCCTATCACTCCTGAAATCCCTTGCCTCATTCACAACACACCTTCCAACTTCCACACCAAATAAAGCAGGGGTCCTACAGACAACAGTTTCCTTCACTACACAACTCTGAATGATACCCAGAGGAGGTCCAGCCTGTGCACTGATGGAGGCAGAGATCCCTGTGGACAAAATGGTACATGATCATATAATCAAAGACTTTTCACTAATAATAGCCACAAGAAGGTGAGTTAAGGTTAAACAGGCAAACTTAATAATAGTCCTTTAATTTAGTTTTTGGGTAATTTCCTAGGATTTTTAAATAAGCAAACTGAAAAAAACAAATTTTATCATGTGGCATCTTATTGAGACCCACATAGGTCATCAGCTGGGTTGGAACCTTTACACCTTTGTCACTTGAGCTGACAGAGTAACTGACAGAAGTAATAAGTTGTCACCTTCTAAGCTAGGGGGGAGGAGACACTTTGCCAAAGGGTTTCACTCCTATTTGCTGACAGCAGAGGAATGGTGAACTCAGGAATCCTAGGTTTTGTTCCAGGCTCTGGAGGGGAGTGTGGGCAGACTCTTTTGCCCATTCCTCCCAGTGTGTGAGCCCTTCTACTCTGTCCTCTTCAACCTATCCTTGTCCTAGTTCTATCTCTTCCCTACTCCAGGCTCCTTATCCCAGTCCCATTCTCCTAGCCTACCCAGAGTCAATCTCCATTCCTCAGGACTCTCATCCTAGTTCCAATCTCCTTGCCCAGTCAGTCCTACTCTTACCCCTCTATACTCTCCGTCCCAGTCTCTTTCTCCATCCAGTACCACTTCTACTCTGCACATCTTTTTAGCCAATGTTTCTCTCCCTTCTCCTGGCTTCCAGTCACCAACACCCCACACCTACCCATGTTCCCTGTCCCCACTGGCTCCCAGTCCTACTATCATCCTCTTGGCTCCTTGCCCCAGTTTCTTTACCCAGCCAGTACCAGTTTTACCCTACACCCTGGCTCCTCATCAGATCTGTCTTTCTTCCCCCCGGGCCTTGATTCTTAATCCCTGTCTCTCACCACATACACCTACTGGCTCCCAGATCCAATCTCCTTGCCCAGCCAGTTCCAATGTCCTTCCTGCCCTTGCTCGCAGGCCCAGTTCCCCCCCCTATTTCCCAGCCTCCTTGTCCCAGTATATCCCTTCAAGCCCAGCTCTTCTTCCCTTTATGTTTGCATCAGATAGATTCCTCCTGCTCACTGTCTGGGCAGGAGACTGATTTCCTGCTTTTAGTTCCAGTGCCCAGACCTGGCCCAAAGCGGCCCAGATCTGTAACTGCAGGGAAAGTCCTATTCAGGCCCCGACTGGAGGATGCCCTGTGTGGACACAATCTTCAGGGAATTTAGCTGCTAAAATGTAAGATGACTGGCCATACATGAGCTGCAATTTTTCAAAGGCTTATAACTTGGTCAAATGTGGGTGGATTTTCAGGGGGACATCAAAAGACATTCCTGATTTAAAGGCTACCCCCTGCCAAATTTCAAGTCCCTATTCCAAAGCATGGGGGCAGGGAGGGTGGCACCAGAGTTCTATAACATGGACAAAATATATTTTTTTCTAGCTTCAGTTTTGGAAATAGATGAACAGTTTTGGTTGAAATTTTCAAAAAGAAATTCAGCCTGAGCCAGACACTCAGTATGGAACATCTCAGCCCAAATGGTTAAAATTGTAAACAGGACCTTACAGTGGGAAGTGTTGGTCAACTTTAATAGTAGGCAATGCTACGAAAGTCACACAGGGCATATTTTTTAATATAACAGCTGTGCTGGAACGGTCTATTCTAGATTTATATTTAATCATTTATATATTTATGCATCACAAAATTTCATTTTTATGTAACAAAGAATTCTGCTGCATAGCTGAATTAAAACCCATCCCCATACTTGCAGAAGAATGGAGTTAATGGTGGTCTTTATTACCACCTCTCGTTAAAAAAACTATCCATTTTATACTGTTAGTCTGAGCTAGCAGACTGGTCTCAAATGCATTGCCCCATCCCCCATCCAAAAATACACCCTTCTAAAATAAAAGGGGTTTGAAAATTGTATATGGCAGATGATTCAGAAAGAGCCCATCTACAAGAGGAAAGTGACCTATTTCTGACAAAATTTTTCAGCAACGGGTTTATACTGTCCCCATCATGCTCCAGCACACAAACTTGTGAAAACCCTTTAGTTGATACTACAGGCAGGACAAAACTGGTTTCAACACAATTACAGAACTCATGAAAAATGCCATGTTCCACTAAGTTTTAATAACAGGGAGGTAAAACTTTCAAAAGCACCTTAAGAGTCTAAGTCCTATTAACTTTCAATAAGACTTAGGCTGTTAAACACTTAAGTCACTTTCAAAATTGGAACTTAGGTGTTTTTGAAAATTTTACCTAAGACTTCTCCACAATTCTCCCACTGTTGGTAGCACTGCCGCAGGGAACCAGATGTGCCAAGGTGGCTCACAACAGGCCTGGTCTACAAGAAAAAAGGCCATTTCACTTTATTTGGGATCAGCTCTCCTTTCTCCCCCTCCAAATTTCTCATATTTGGAATTGCTCAATAAAATATCTTTAGTGGAAAATAGCTGCACAGTAGTCACCGTTTCTAGTAACTCCTCCCATTTTAAATAAGTATAAACCCAGGCAAATATTACTTGACTTTCCCTTATGAAGGTTTGTGACTCGCAGATAAATACACAGCATGATGCATAGATTCTGTGCATATTTAAACTGTGACCCATTTTATGCTTCCAAGGAAGTTTTAAAAAGTAGTTCATTGGTATTTGGTTGAAATTAGAATCCAGGCACATTTATCAAAGCAGGGGCAGCATCAGCATACCACTAGTTATGAGAAGTAAGGAGTATGCTGCTTCCCTGCCCCTTAAAAAAATATAAACCTCAGACAACTCAGCTCTGCTCTTCTTGCTCGCTGTAGCACACAATGTGTGCACTTGCATTTCTGCAAGCATTGCTTTTTACCTGACTGCCACGAGGAACCATTTCTGGTGTGATTAATTTAGTCTCTCTTTTCTTGTTTCTACTTTTCCAGTGGGATTTTTTTGTTTTGGAGCCTCCTTTCCCTCCTCATCTTTCTTCCCTTCTCACTTCTTCACTGATAATTTTATTTCATCTCCTTGACCAGGCTTGTCTACTCACACAGTTATTCCAAGATAACATCACAGATGGGGATGGACATTATTCTGGAATAAGAATGTCCACACATGAAATGACTGAAAAATAACTGTTGCATTTTAAATTCGCACCCTCCTTTAATCCAAATTAATTTTGAAGTGTAGACAAGCTCCCAGTTCTCCCCCCACAGTCCATCTACCTCTAAATGTTAACAAGGTATGTGTCTAATGCTAGAACTATTGCCAATGACAGGCATTCAGAGCCATCTAAAGAGAGAACTGCTCCTAGTGACCACTTATGGGATAGTGCACCAGAACCTAATGGGGGTGGGAGAAGGAAAAAGAATGACAAGACAACAACTGTGCAGTATCACATGCCCAAATCATAATCCCACAGCCAGTTTAACTGTGATTTTCAAGCTTTTCAAGTCCTGCTAGTGGACTACGGGTAGAGAGCCAGCTCCTCTTCCTCTTCATATTCTGCTGCTAAGTCAGGAAGCTAAAAACACATTTATTTAATGCCTTCTAAGTATTATTTTCCATATAAACAACTGGTATAGTTGTCACAGAAGAGTTACAGAAATGGTAAGTGATTTTGAATGGGAGGATAGGCGGCTCACAAGACAATGTCTTTCTAAGATGTGGAACCCCTGGCCTTATAAAGATACCTGCTACTGGAACTAAAATTCATGAGCCACCTGCCTACAGAAATTCTGTAACTCCCTGAAAATGTAGCTATGGTATGCAGCTTGGTTTCTACTTTTCTTAATAGAGACATGTATAACTGCTTTACAGCAGATACTGGGCTAAACAGATGTTCAGTTTGATTGGTCATGAAAGTACTAAACATTTATTCAGCACAGACTGTGCTTTAATAAAGTTTACTACTATCTTCTACTCATACTTAACAGCTCAGCAAACAAAATGTGTAAGAAAACAGTTTCTGACTTAAACCTAGAAAACCTGCCACGATGGTGAAAGTAGTAGTAAGATTTAAACCCGAGCCTTAATTTTCATTCTTCACTCAAATTTTCTTTGTTTTTCTGGGTAAAAACAGACAAAACTTTAAATATCAATCATCACTACTACTATACTACCATGACCCTGAAAGAGACAACATGAAAAAGTGGACAACAGACAGACAACTCAGGACTTGTGTATACATTGAGTTATTCAGAATATCTACTGTGGAAAAATTCCATGTGTGGACACAGTTATTCAGGAATAAGAGTGTCCACACATGGAGTTATGCCAAAATAGTTATTCTGCTTTAAATTCATAATCTACCTTATTCCAGAATAACTTTAACATGTAGACAAACCCTTAGATACTATGGTGATGAGAGTTAGAAATACTAAATAAATTAACCCTAATACTTTTGGGGAGCCATTATGGGCCATAATGTAAATATATTACAGTGTTCAAAACAAATCTCCATTTGCTCCATCATCTTTGGAACCATCATTACTGACTTTTATACTTTCCACTTCTCAAACTGTCTCAGAGGATATCAAAGTTCATGACAGATAATAAAGTAAACTTCACAGCAGCCCCTAAGAGAGGGATGTTCTATGCTTATTTTACAGACGAAAAAGTTAAAGCACAAAAAGGCTTACTGACTTGTCCAGTATCACATAGGAAGTCTGTGGTACAATCTGGGACAGTCCTAATATCTTCCGGCTACCCTCCAAGCTTCCCTTGAAAAGTTTCATTTTCAAGTCAGACTCAGCACTTTCGTCATTAGCATTTCTAATCTAATGCTGATGCACAATACTAAACACTAAGAAAAAGTACATTTTCTCCACCATAAAACTCCAAAAAGAACAGTTGATGTTTATTATTAATTATATGGGAGCACGAAAATTTTCTAGCTAACCTCTACTGTATTTTGCACTAAAAACAGTACATGAGATCTCAGTCAATTGGCAAAAATTAATTTTCATTGTACATGTTATTTCCTAATTAGAGAAAAGGTGGGTAAGGTAATATTTTTTTATTGGACCAATTTCTGTTGGTGAAAGATCCTGAAGGAGAGCTCCTCATAGCTTGAAAGCTTGTCTCTTTCACCAACAGAAGTTGGTCCAATGGAAGATATTACCTCACTGACCTTGTCTCTCTAATATCCTGGAGCCAACATGGCTACAACAACATAGCAAATAAATTATGTAATTAGGACAGTTTGGGCAAAATTATCCATCCTTTTTCAAGAGATTCATCTGTAGGTAATACAAATTTTCCATCTTCAATAGTTCTTGGGTGTCCACCTGGCTGTAGGGATAAATCCTGCTTCCACTAAAATTCTGTTACTGACTTCAGTGGAATCAAGATTTGATGTCTGAACATCCTGCTTCTTCCTTCTGTGAAGATTTTCTTCAATAAGTAGTCTCCAAGTCACTTCAAACTAGGGTGACAAGACGTCCTGATTTTATAGGGACAGTCCCGATTCTGGGGTCTTTTTCTTATATCGGTTTCTATTACCCCCCCACCCCGTGTCCCGATTTTTCACACTTGTTGTCTGGTCACCCTACTTCAAACACTAAACAGTTTAAAAGACCTCAGCAAACACAACCTCTTGACCAGCAAAGCATCACGCAACATACAACTTCTTTGTGGTACAGTTAAATCAAGGATCTCTGACAAACTCCAAATATGAGATCTCTGGCAATAGTTGGATACATCTGATTGGGTATCAAGACAACTACTTTACGTCACACCATTTCAAAATCACTTCAATTTGGGCTGCTCATAATTTATGGCTTGAACAAGTGCTGAAATGAGTTAAAGGGATACTATCAACTTTGAAACTGAATATTTTTAAGTTTCTGATTGAGCTCCATTGAAATAGTACGTCCTGAAAAGTTTTGTTTTGTATTGTTTAAAAGTCCTTTTGTTCATTAAAATTACCTGTTTTTCTGCTCCCCTATTGACATTTAAGGGTCTTTTCAACAAGGGAAAAACTGTTTATATAGGGTGAAAGTGACAATACACATTGTTATCAAATGCACAATGTGAGCAAACCAGAAGGAAAAAGTGTTCACTAAACTGTTTCAGTTAAGGTAATCTTGGATATTATTTTAAAAAAGTTAATACATTTTTAAATGAATTAGCTGGAAGTCACCTGATTTTCTTCTGTGCAAATGCAAAAAACAAAAGATAGTAATTTTCTATCAGCAAAATCAGAGTTTGCAAGTACAACATAATATTAAAATGTATCACACGACATTCCCGAATTTCCAATGGAGGATGTAATGTACAGAATAGGATCTTCCTTTTACACAAAATTTTCTAGCATCTCTGTCAGTCATAGGTAGAAAACAGGCAAGGAAATTTTAGATGCCAATAACTGCTTTTCTGAGGTTTCTGTGAACATATGTGTAAGTCACACAAGTTCTGAATTCTATAATCTGCATTTGCTGATTAAATTTCAGCCATCTCACAAGTGCTTCCATTAAAATAACTCCAGAACAAATGAGATACACAAACTGCCTTTTTTCTAAAAATAGAAGTTAGAAGCACTAGTAATGCATAAACATAAATCCAGAGTGGCCAGAGCTCTACAACACAACCCAAATTATGACAGGTTTCAGAGGAACAGCCGTGTTAGTCTGTATTCGCAAAAAGAAAAGGAGTACTTGTGGCACCTTAGAGACTAACCAATTTATTTGAGCATGAGCTTTCGTGATGAAGTGAGCTGTAGCTCACGAAAGCTCATGCTCAAATAAATTGGTTAGTCTCTAAGGTGCCACAAGTACTCCTTTTCTTTTAACCCAAATTATGGAGACTAGAGATCCAGTTCATCATGATCTGGCAGGCGGCCTCACCATGCCCTCTTGAACTAAGTTGGGGCTACACCTTATGCAGAGATCTGTCTCCACGAGTGCTCACCCAAGGGTAAGGTGCCTACAATCTGTTCCATTCTGTACCTATTAAGAGAGCCTTTTGGTCTCTTGGAAAGTTGAAACCTCTTGGCTCGTCAAAAAATGACCATCCAATCCCTGAAATAAATCATGCAACAGAGAAAGCCTTACAAGTACAGACCAGCACAAGCCTTATACCCGTGGTCCCCAAACTGTGGGGCACGACTGCACCCCTAGCAGGGCACTGAGGAATGTTCAGGGGGGCACGGGTTGGGCCCAGCCCCCACTGGGGTCAGGGAAGGAATACCACACTTCCAGCCCTGTCTGCCCCCAGACCACCTCCACCCCTAGCCTCACTCCTCCCCCAACCCTGTTCAGCCCCTAGTCCTCTCTGCCTCCAGACACAGATACACTAATAAAGGCGTTTTTACTCTCTGCTTGGTTCTCAGACAGAAAAGGTTCTCTTTTGCAACCTGGGCTGGCCTCGGTCACAGCTGATTCATGCCACCTGTTGGGGCTCCACAGATCCTACCAACTTACAAGCCAGCCCCATTACACTGCAGGGGAACTGGAAAGGAAGAAAACACTTGCTCTGACAGACTCCACTCTCCCTTGGGAGAGGATCCTGCTTGTGTTCCAGTCCCTGCCAACTGCAACCTTTTCGCACTTTGATTGAGAAAGGAGTCTTAATACAGCTTTTAGTTTCTCTCTGGAAAGTGAATGGGGGAAAGTTATAGTTTGTATAGAACTATGGGAAATAGCGCATGAGAAAGAAGCCTGTCTATTCAAACACACACACACACACCACTTTCAGTTCCAGAGACCCCCCATGCCTTTTCCCATATTCAACCCCCTACACAGAGACTAACTCCAGACTCCCCATCCCAAAACACATTACACCTTCCAATGACGTTCAGCTCCACATCCACCCCACCACTGGGCCACCTCCACTGCAAAGACCACCCAGATCCACCACACACAGGGAGACCCCTCTCACAAACAGGGTCCTCCCCGAAAGATACTCCTCCTTACAGGTGGGCCCACCCAGGCAGGGACAAGCAACCACTCCGTCAGAGTCACACACACACACTCTCCCCCGCACGCTACACAGGTCTGGACACCCCCTCCTCAGCCCCTTCACCCCCCCCCCCGCCGCCACTCTCCTCAGGACCCCCGGGCAGGTCAGCCCCTCACGTTCACATGGAGAACACCCCACCCCTCACTCACACTCACTCCATCAGCCCCTTCCAGATCCCAGCCTAGCCCAGGAACCCCCATGCAGACCGCAACCCCTCAGCGGCTTCCCTCCAGATCCGACCGCCCCCTGCCAGGCAGACCCGGCCCTGCCCCGCGCACCCACCGCTTTCAGGTCCAGCACGCCGTCCTTGGCCTCCTGCAGCAGCGACACGAACTTGGTGGTGAGGAGCCCCAGGCTCTTCTCGTGCCGGCTGCTGCTGCTGCTGCTGCCGCCGCCGCCGCCTGCCGCCGGGGCCCCCGCGCTGCTGCTGCTGCTGCTGCTCACCGCCTCGGCCAGAGCGGCCATGCTGCTGCCCGCCCTCCAGCGAGCGGGGCGTCCCCGGCGGCAGCGGCGGCGGCTGCGGCACCACGTGTCCCGGGAGGCCCCGGCCACAACAATCCGAGCCCTGCAGGAGCCCCAGGGCCGGGGGTGGGGGGGGTGAGACCGTGCGAGGAAGTGACGCTACCCACCGCTGTTGCTTGGAGACGGGCTGTTGGGGGCGGGGCTTCGGGCGCCCCACGGAAGGGCGGGGAGGGAAGGCAGCTCCCAGGAGCGCTCTGGCCGCGGAGCGTGAGCGAGCAGCCCCCGGCCCGCCAGCGCGCAGGGATGGGGCCGCGGGGGTTGTCCCGCCGCCGCCGCCGCAGGCGGGCCTCCGGCGTAGGCAGGGGCAGGACTCCCCGCGGGCGGGGGCGTATCGCGCCGCGCTGACCGGGGCCGGGGCCGGAACAGTGTTTACAGGGCGGGTGCTGCTGATGGAAACCGTGTATTTGGTGCTTGTTAGTCTTTCTTCAAGCCGCACCGCTCCTCGCAGCACCGCTGGTGGGGAGCGACAGCGTCTCGTTTGAACTCACCCAGCACCCCCTCCCCCCGCCTGGGGTTGTTGCTCAGCCCCGCCCAGCGTGGGGGAGCCCAGGGGCCTGCACCCAGCGTTCCTCTGTTGGCTGTGATTTTTTTCATCGCAGTCAGCGAGTGAAAGCCCGGGTGCGGAAGCCGGGACGCCAGCACTGTCCCCTCCCGCCAAGCCCAGGCAGAGCACTGGGAACCGCGGGAGGGGGCCGAGCCTGGGGGCGGAGCGTGGGCGGCGATGCTGGGCTGTTTGGGAAGGCACAGCGGAGCCGTGCCTACGGTACCTGCCCCCCAAAACATTCAAATTTGACTCCAGCCTAGGTAGGCGCGCAGTGAAACCACCTCCCCCAACGGCATGAACACGTGGCTGACCTCAGGTGCCACAAGTACTCCTTTTCTTTTTGTGGATACAGACTAACGCCACTGCTACTCTGAAAACTGCAAATGTAGATACTGTCCACCCTAACAGTCATCTAGCAGCTTACCCCTCTGGTCATAGTTGTGGACTGTGGTGCCCAGGGTCACGCAGACCAAAGCCATGCCTACCTCCCCCTTAAAAACACTCATATTTTTAAATGCTTTTTTCTGTTTGTCCAGCTTTGCAAGAATGCTTAGCATCTCCCTCTCCTTGGTGTAATTGACCATGCCAGCTCCATCCAGGGAATGCACTCCTGCATGGAGTAGACAGGTGGTATTAGGTCTCCTGGCCCTGTGTGGAGAAGAGGCTGTGCACACACAACTGTGGACCAGCCGTAGAAATGTGGACATCTCAAACAGATTGTAGGGGGCATGCAGGCAAAGGGTACAATGGGGCTGTGTAGCAGTGCCATGTGAAACAAACCATAATCAATCCGGTTCTGAGCCACTTCTTTATTCTTTCACAACACATACTGCAGAATGCATTGCAGTACTTAGATCACTCAAATGTACAGCACCACCCAACTCATAGGTTTAAGAAAACACCCAGTTGTATGTATAACAGTAAAGCAAGCACTGCATAATTAATAGCTTCAGTAGTTATGTGTAGGAAGTGCATAGTGCTTGCTAACAGCACGCAAAGCATCAGGACCAGAGAGCAGTTCAGCAGACAACACACTGTGGCTGACCATTAAAGTGTTCTTTTCAAAGTGCCCCTCAACCACATAGCTCCACATTAATATTTGTAATGACCCTTATATCTGGCTTTTCAAAGTCAGCAGACAGCTGCTCCACCTCTGCCCTCCATCTTGGTAGCAGCTTTTCCCCCTTTGCCTCACAAGATAAGTCTACACTCAGGGCCATCCTTACCTGTACTCAAAGTACACAGCTGTGTGCTGCTCTACCTCTTCCCTATGGCCCCTGCTCCACCCCTGCTCTGCCCCCGCCCTGCATTTTCCTGCCCCTGCTCTGCCCCAGCCCCGCCCCACTCCACCCCTTCCCCTGAGGACTGCAGCAGTGGTCAGGTGCCCTGCAGCCTGCTCCACGCCACCGGCTCCCAGCCGCCCTGCTGGTGAGTGCTGGGGGGTGGTTTCCCCTGCCCTCCAAGTCACAAGACTAGGAGCCAGGGGAGCAGAGTGGAGCGGGCTGTGGCCAGGTCACTCCACTTCCTGCTGCCCTGTGAGTGCAGGATTGGGTCCACCCTGCACTCACCAGGCAGCAGGAAGTGGAGCGACCCAGCCCCATCGCTGCTCCGCTCCGCCGGTTCGTGCTGGGGGGCCGTTCCCCCCTGCCCTCCAAGCCTGCTCCTACCCCCTCCGCGGAGGCCTGGGGCTACACACACCCACCCTGTGGGGGGGCTGCATAGGGCACCAAAATGGCTAGGGCTGGCCTTGTCTACACTGCACACTTTCTGCAGTGTGTCATGTACGTGTCCCCCTTTCACAGTGTAGATGGTGAGGCAGGCACTGATTAGGTGAGTAAAGACATGCCTGAACCCTGTGGGTATCTACTCAGGTATATACCATACATGACTCTCTACTTGTCCAACAAGTGTTTCCCCTTTGTACACTGCTGTTTTTAGCAGGATAGTGTCCTGTTGCTGGTAGGGAGAGACTCTGGCAGGGGGTAAAGTCTCCAGCAGTTCCCTGCTGCCAGAGACTTTCCCCACCGCAGAAAACTACTGGATACCTATTCATGGTGCACCGCATTTGCATCAAAACAAGCACTCCTGGTGAATATGTGCAGTGCTGATGAAAGCAGCCATGTAAGTATTCAAACGAGCGACATATTAATTTTGGTTGCTGTACACCAATCTAACTTGCATCAACCTAAGCTTGTAGTGTAGACATGGTCCTAGACAAGCCTGGGGTAGGTCTATATGATGGAATGTTCCTCATCCCTTTCCTTAATGAGCAAGCTGATTTTAGGTCAGTAGATAGGTCAGGGGTCAGCTGATGGGTGATCAGATGTTAAAGAAAATTCTCCAAGAGAAGACAAAGTAAACTGGCCTTTCGCAGAAAACACTTAACCCGGAACTAGCCCCAGACGTCTAGAACCTTTTCTTCTAACCCAGGGTTTCCCAAAACTTTGCCCAAACAAAGAGTAAATTAAGGGGAGGGAGGACATGGAAACCACAGCAAATTAGCTTTAAATGAAGCAGTTTTTATGTACAGCAGGTCCCATTTTTGAATGATATAGTCTCCACTAGGATCAAGATAAAGCATTGCTCATTGGGAATTGGAATCTTCACAGCTGCATCCCTCCATAAAAAATAAAGGCAGCCACAGACTGTGTTATAGAATGGTGTGGGTTTCACTTTGGCCATCCCTTTTTCTGTCTGCTTTTTTCTTAGGACCATCAATCCTGCCAGAACTTAAGCACATGTAACTTTACTCATGTGAATAGCCTCACTGAACACTATGCATGTTATTAAGTGTTTGCAGGATCTGGGTCAAAGTTTCCAATAGGCTAAGAAGCCAGATACAAAGACTAGTATTTAGCATTAATATAAAATATTGTGCCACAATATTTAAAAAAAAAAAACAAAAAACCTACAAGGAAATACAGACTCCCTCTCAAGGTTGTTCAGGGCAACCACTTTTCTTTCAGTTACAAAGTTTAAAGTCCAAATCAAAAGGAGGTGTGGACTATGTCTCCAACAAATCAGGTCACTGTTACCATGCTGTTAGTCCTCTGATCTGACCATTGCTGTTTTGCTTGGGAGAGAGTGTAACTTTTAAAAAAAAGTAGAGCTTTTCCTTATGGATTTAAAAGTGATATGGAATACTTCTTAGTCAGAGCCAAACTCTTTTAATTATCCTAAATCATTGTGAGTTAGAGTTTTTGAATTAAACCCTAAATATATTTATAGCAGTGTGAAAAATCAAATTTTCTTTAACTTACCTGCCAAGACTAAGTTCTGGGAGTGAAATTTGTGCTTTCTGTTCAACTTCTTCAATTGGCTTAGTGTAATTTAGTGATGATAGTGCTCACCCCCTTTTGTAAAGCATTGAGATCCTTGGATCAAAAATCCTAATTATTAGCCCACAGTTACTTACTGGTAAGATCAGAATTAAGGTTGTGCTTGAGTAACATTATGAGGAATTAGATAGGAAAATTGTGATGGGTTTGGGTCTGTCCCATACAGCACTTCTCCCTTTGTTAGCTCATCACACCGGGGAGCAATGCCTTGGGAGTGCAGTCAGAGGCTGGGTTCCCCGCTGCACTGCTGTCTGGTACGCTGTGGCAACAACACTGTAGAGAGCAGACCCATCATAATGTACATATCCAGTTCCTCTCAATTACAGTCTGGGGTCTCCCACCTCCCAGGTGGGTGCCCTGACAGGGGCGGCAGGTTTGCATAATTTTTGGTGGTGCCCAGAACAGGTCCAAGTCCCGCCCCACCACACACACCTGCCTAGGGCTCTGGGACGGAGTTTGGGTGCTGGGTGCAGACTCTGGGCTGTGGCAGAGGATTGGGGTGCAGGAGGGGGTACAGGGTGTGGGCTCCAGGAGGGAGTTGGGGGTACAGGCTCTGGGAGGAATTTTGGGTGCTGGCTGCGGGCTCTTGGCTGGGATGGGGATTGGGGTGCAGGAGGGATTGTGGGGCATGGGGAGAGGCTGGGGATGAGGAATTTGGGATGCAGCAGGCAGGCTGCCCCAGGGCTGGGGCTGGGGCCGGGGCCAGAGAGGAGGACTCCCCCCAGCCCTCTCCCCTCCAGCAGCAGCAAGCTTCGGGGGAGGTGGTGCCCTCCCCGGCCTCACTGGCACGACACTTACCCAAGTCCCCTCAGGCTGCTGCTCAGGAGGTCCAGCCTGGATAACCCCCTCCTCCCGAGTGGACTTGGAGTTGCCTGCCAGGGCGGGGGGGGATGGGGGGGGGGGAGGGACGACAAATGGGGGCTGCCATGCAAGCACCTCCTCCTCTCTTCCCTCTGTAGGCACAGCAGCTGCCTCAGCCTGCCCCGGTGCCGCTCCCTTGTAGCCGGCTGTGGCAGTGGCTGGCGAGGGAGCACAGCGCGGAGCTGCAGGGGGCAGCTGCCCCCTGCCCAGGGCAGGGAGGGACGCTCAGGGGAGGTGCATGGGGATGGTGGGGGGGCCGAGAAAGAGACCTGGCCTCAAACTTTGGTGAAGTTGGTCCCCACTGGGCCCTGAATTTGCTGTAGCCCAGGCACCATGGGCCCATACAACTAGCCACCACTAGCCCTGACCACTGGACTTCAGAATCATTCTCAGACTCTGGCCCAGTGAGTAATATTTATCCACGATGGAATAGCTTTAACAGGAGAGATTGAGAAAGCCCCTACCACCACACATACATCAGAATATCCCATTGCTCAGTGGTTAGAACAGAGGTGGGCAAACTACGGCCCGTGGGACTCTCCTGCCCAGCCCCTGAGCTCCTGGCCCGGGAGGCTCGCCCCCAGCCCCTCCCCCGCTGTCCTCCTCCCGCACAGCCTCAGCTCACAGCGCCGCCAACGCAATGCTCAGGACAGCGGGGCTGTGAGCTCCCGGGGCAGAGCAGCTGCAGAGCCCAGCCTGACTCAGTGCTCTGTGCTGGGCGGTGTGTGGCTGGCTCCAGCCCGACGATAAGGTCAGGCTTGACAAAGCCCTGGCTGGGATGATTTAACTGGGAATTGGTCCTGCTTCGAGCAGGGGGTTGGACTAGATGACCTGCTGGGGTCCCTTCCAACCCTGATATTCTATGATTCTATGATACGGCTGCTTGTCCTGGTGCAGCGCCGCCAGCCACTGGTGCTCCAAGCAGCGCGGTAAGGGGGCAGGGAGCAGGGGGGGTTGGATAGAGGGGAGTTCAGGGGGTGCTCAGAGGCCAGGGGTGTGGATAGGGGTTGGAGTGGTCAGAGACTGGGGAACAGGGGAGTTGAATGGTGGAAGCGGTCCCGGGGGGCAGTCAGGAAGGAGAGGAGGGGTTGGATGGGGTGGCAGGGAGCAGTCAGGGGTGGGAGTTCCAGGGACGGTCAGGGGACAGGGAGAAGGGGTGGTTGCACGGAGCAGAGGTACCGGGGGGGGCAGTCAGGAAGAAGAGGGGTTGGATGGTGTGGCGGGGGGCAGTTAGGGGTGGCAGGTTTGGGGGTGTTCAGGGAGAAGGGGTGGTTGGACAGGGTAGGGCTCCCGGGGGGGGGGGCAGTCAGGAATGAGAGGAGGGCTTGGATGGGGTGGCGGGGGATCCGGGGGCAGTCAGGGGATAGAGCAGGGGTGTGTGTGGATGGGGCAGAGGTCCCGGGAGGCAGTCAGGGAACAGGGGGAGTTAGATGGGGCAGAAGTCCTGCGGGGGGCTGTCAGGAGGCGAGAAGTGTGTGGGGGGGTTGGATAGCAGGTGGGGGCCGTGCCATGCCTGGCTGTTTAGGGAGGCACAGCCTCCCCTAACTGGCCCTCCAATTTCAGAAACCCGATGCGGCCCTCAGGCCAAAAAGTTTGCTTGCCCCTGGATTAGCACATGCTCCCAAGATGTGAGAGATCCCTGTTCACATAGGCGCCAACTTCCCCTCTGGCCTGCGAGTGCTTGACCCCTCCCCACCCCTGGCCCCACCCCAATTCCACCACCCCCCAGGTCCCCGCAATCACTTGTATGTATATGATTCCTTAACCATTCAATCTCTTCTTTTCTTTTATTAATAAAATCTTTAGTTAGTTTACTAAGGATTGGCTGACAGCATATTTGGGTAAGATCTGACATACATATTGACCTGGGGCAAGTGTCTGTCCTTTGGGATTAATAGAACCTCACATATGGTGAATTGGGTTTTCAGTAACCTCTCACTATATTAGACTTGTTTGTCTGGATGGGAGCCAAGGACTGGAATGCCTAAGGGGGACTGTGTTTGGCTTCTGGTTAACCAGTGCGCTACTGCAGAAGCTCTTTCGTTACTGGTTTGGTTAATCTAATTATAGACTAAACTACCAGTTCTGATGGATTGCCTGCCCTGTTTCGTGCAGTCTGCCGTGAGTGAGGCATTCTCAGTGTGGTCCATCCCAGGGACCCAGTCACACCAGTAACCTTTGGTAGAAACTTACTGTGACATAGAGGCTCCTTGGCAAAGGGTCCTCTGTTCTTTGCAAACATCTCTCACTGCAGACCTGATAAACTCAGTACACCAACATGGCTTACAGGCTATTTATCCATAAAGAGTAACCCATAAAGTATCTACAGAAAGCTTGTAATCTGTCATGATTCATAATCACTGCAAGATGTATGTATGGGTAATATTTAAGGAAGAATGTATTTATACTGAAAGTACACTTTATGGACTTGGAGTAGAAATTAGTCATCAAGGATGATGTGTCTTGGTGATGGCCCATTCGGGCAAGGGGGAGTTGTCACCCTGCCCTGTTTGGCCAGTGATGCAATGCAAGGCTCAATAGTGTAGCTTTAAGACTTTGAATGGGAAACTGTCAGAGGCATTGACAAACAATTAAAACCACTTAAAGATTAAAAAAAAAAAAAACACTTTACAACAAGAGAGGGATTTGCCCAGTCTATGAATAGAAACAAAAGGTCATTTTCAGTATAACACAGAAGGAGAAGCACTCTGGGTCCGTTCACTGAGGAAAGCCCTTGTGGCGCAAGCGTTCTTTCATGAACATTTGGATCCTGGTTATTGTGAAACTAGCCAGCTCTGCAACATACTAAACTTTGGGGGTAATTCTGCTTTATAAGAATGACTCTCTCTTGCTGGAGGCATGGGGTAACAACAATCCTGGGTACCTTGAGAACAGTCACACTAGCTGGGCACTGTAAAATTTGGCACAATTGATAGGTTGTATTCAAAAGGGAAGACTGCCATGGAGGAGCAGTTAGTGCATATTACTGAGATGCAGTAGCAAGGCTGCATAAGGAGGCTTGTCCAACTAGAAAGTAGTTAGCTATTTGCAGTTTGAACACACAACAGATTTCTTTCCCTCCTTTTTCCTGTAGTCTGTAATCATAAGAAACAGGCATGTTACTACATACACCAATTACATTAATAAATTTGTGAAGTTATTTCTGGTACCTAGTGCTGTGGTATCTAAGGCAGGAATGGCAAAAGTAATTAATTTTTTTAAAAAATTGTATTAAAAATAGGCAAATATACAAAGGGGGGAAAAACAATACAAAAAACAGAAGAGCAGAGCCAGCTAAGTGGAACCAATTTCCCAGGACAAGGTTGTTGGGCCAAAACCCAACAGTAACAAGGAAAATTGGTGAGAAAAATGGCAGTAAATACATACAATTGAAAGTTGGAAGGCAAGGGCAGAGTGGGAATTATGAAAGCCCAGGGGCTCGAAGCCTGCCATGCAAATAAACTGAAGGCAGGGTGACACTGTTGAGTTGCTTAGTTCCCTTAATATGGTCCAAGGACTGAACTCTTGTGTCAAGTTTCCTTCCTCACTCTGAATTCTAGGGTACAGATGTGGGGACCTGCATGAAAGACCTTCTAACCTTATTCTTACCAGCTTAGGTTAAAAACTTCCTCAAGGTACCAACTTTGTTGCTGCCACCACCAAGTATGTTAAACAAAGAACAGGGAAAGAGCCCACTTGGAGACGTCTTCCCACAAAATATCCCCCCAAGCCCTACACCTCCTTTCCTGGGAAGGCTTGATAAAAATCCTCACCAATTTGTACAGGTGAACACAGACCCAAACCCTTGGATCTTAAGAACAATGAAAAAACAATCAGGTTCTTAAAAGAAGAATTTTAATTAAAGAAAAGGTAAAAGAATCACTTCTGTAAAAATCAGGATGGTAAATACCTTACAGGGTAATCAGATTCAAAACATAGAGAATCCCTCTAGGCTAAACCTTAAGTTACAAAAAGACACAAAAACAGGAATATACATTCCATTCAGCACAACTTATTTTATCAGCCATTTAAACAAAAGGAAATCTAACGCATTTCTAGCTAGATTATTTACTAACTTTTTACAGGAGTTCTGAGCTGCATTCCTGATCTGTTCCCGGCAAAAGCATCACACAGACAGACAGACCCTTGGTTTCCCCCACTCCAGCTTTGAAAGTATCTTGTCTCCTCATTGGTCATTTTGATCAGGTGCCAGTGAGGTTATCTTAGCTTCTTAACCCTTTACAGGTGAAAGGGTTTTGCCTCTGGCCAGGAGGGATTTTATAGCACTGTATACAGAAAGGTGGTTCATAGAATCATAGAATATCAGGGTTGGAAGGGACCTCAGGAGGTCATCTAGTCCAACCCTTTGCTCAAAGCAGGACCAATCCCCAACTAAATCATCCCAGCCAGGGCTTTGTCAAGCCTGACCTTAAAAATATCTAAGGAAGGAGATTCCACCACCTCCCTAGGTAACGCATTCCAGTGTTTCACCACCCTCCTAGTGAAAAAGTTTTTCCTAATATCCAACCTAAACCTCCCCCACTGCAACTTGAGACCATTACTCCTTGTTCTGTCATCAGCTACCACTGAAAACAGTCTAGAGCCATCCTCTTTGGAACCCCTTTCAGGTAGTTGAAAGCAGCTATCAAATCCCCTCTCATTCTTCTCTTCCACAGACTAAACAATCCCAGTTCCCTCAGCCTCTCCTCATAAGTCATGTGTTCCAGTCCCCTAATCATTTTTGTTGCCCTCCGCTGGACTCTTTCCAATTTTTCCACATGCTTCCTGTAGTGTGGGGACCAAAACTGGACACAGTACTCCAGATGAGGCCTCACCAATGTCGAATAGAGGGGAACGATCACGTCTCTCGATCTGCTGGCAATGCCCCTACGTATACATCCCAAAATGCCATTGGCCTTCTTGGCAACAAGGGCACACTGTTGACTCATATCCAGCTTCTCGTCCACTGTAACCCCTAGGTCCTTTTCTGCAGAACTGCTGCCGAGCCATTCGGTCCTTAGTCTGTAGCGGTGCATGGGATTCTTCTGTCCTAAATGCAGACTCTGCACTTGTCCTTGTTGAACCTCATCAGATTTCTTTGGGCCCAATCCTCTAATTTGTCTAGGTCCCTCTGTATCCTATCCCTACCCTCCAGCGTATCTACTTCTCCTCCCAGTTTAGTGTCATCTGCAAACTTGCTGAGGGTGCAATCCACACCATCCTCCAGATCATTTATGAAGATATTGAACAAAACTAGCCCCAGAACCGACCCTTGGGGCACTCCACTTGATACCGGCTGCCAGCTAGACATGGAGCCATTGATCACTACCCGTTGAGCCCGACAATCTAGCCAACTTTCTATCCACCTTATAGTCCATTCATCCAGCCCATACTTCTTTATCTTGCTGGCAAGAATACTGTGGGAGACCGTGTCAAAAGCTTTGCTAAAGTCAAGGAACACGTCCACCGCTTTCCCCTCATCCACAGAGCCAGTTATCTCGTCATAGAAGGCAATTAGATCAGTCAAGCATGACTTGCCCTTGGTGAATCCATGCTGACTGTTCCTGATCACTTTCCTCTCCTCTAAGTGCTTCAGAATTGATTCCTTGAGGACCTGCTCCATGATTTTTCCAGGGACTGAGGTGAGGCTGACTGGCCTGTAGTTCCCAGGATTCTCCTTCTTCCCTTTTTTAAAGATGGGCACTACATTAGCCTTTTTCCAGTCATCCGGGACTTCCCCCGATCGCCATGAGTTTTCAAAGATAATGGCCAATGGCTCTGCAATCACATCCGCCAATCCTGGTTACTCTTCCCTTTATTTTTATGACATCTTGAATTCACCAGGGCTGCTGTTGACTCAAATAAAGTGAAATGGAGATAAATAAGCAAGAGTCTTCATTTCTGATTTTTACTGTTTAAAATTTCCCAGGAATTTATCAATGTTCATTACGAAAAATTAAAAATGGATGAAAAATTGGCGTAAAGAATGAAGCAGTTTTCTGGGTGAATATTAGGGTTAATATTTGGGCTGGGAATACAGAAAGCAGCAGCTATTAAAGAAAAGTAAAAGTAGTTTAATGGTATGGTTTATTTCATGAACTGTATGTAACCCCTAAGGAGATTACATAGATCCCTGGGACTCTCTCTGCTGGCAGCTCAGGGAGAGGCTCACTGTCCCTGGTAGGGAGGAGGAGCCAAGGCAGACTCAGACTCCGCCCAGCAACCAATAGGGAGTGAGAGGCCCTCCCAGGGAGCAGCCATTTTGAAGTCAGTCTGGAGCCAGCGAGGGAAAGGGCAGGACTGGCTGTGTAGGGAGCTGGGGAGTCCCAGGCCTGCATGCAGGGTTCCCCCTGAGAACAGGCCTCTAGGGACCTGACAGCAGATCCCTCAGCTGGGTTTTTCCTTCTCCACTGATGATTCCCAATTTGTAGCATTTGCTGGGAAACTTCCCAGCCAGGCTGAGTTCGGCCTCCAGGTCCCTAGGTGAGACTGGTCACCGCATGGTCAGCTCTGCTTTGGCTGCTAGTCCAGGGAAGCTGCCTGCTGAGTGTGTGTCTGGAGGCTGGGCTAGGAGGCTACAGTTTGGATGTTAGTGTAGTTGTCTAACCTACACCTTGAGCCCTGCACCCCTTTGTGATGACGGGAAATCCTGGGACTGAAGCAGCCTGATTCCTGCCTGAGGAGGATCCCTGTCAGCAGAGAGCAGCCCCTCTGCAGTGACTGAGGACTCCAGAGTCATCTTCGAACCTGAGGATCATTCATGGAGTTTGTGAGTGCACAATCTTTTAGTTAGTCAGTCAGGGAATTTGTTTTAGGGACCTCCTACTCCCTGAACTGTGTCCTCAAGCCAGGGAGTAAGGGTTTGAGGATTTTATAATCTGCTGCATATTACATCTGTGGAGGGATTTACCACCTTCTCCCACTTGTGAGTCCTTTGGGCTGTACTGAACCCAGTCAGCCATGCTGCTAAACCACTTCAGAGAAGAGTTTTGTGGTTATAGGTCATCAAGGGCCCCAGCTAAGTATGCATACCCATGGGACACTAATTTTACATTTGCTACATCAAGTCATGGGTATTTGCAGTGTGGGCACCGGTGACCCTAATAATAGTGTTTTACCCTGTTATGTTGTATTTGTCTCCTGTTTAATATAATTGTGTTGAATATATTTTTATGTGTTTGTGTTATTTCTTGGAAGTCTCCAACTGTCTGGCAAGTAAGTGGGGATTACTCTGTAGTTAGAATTTTCCGCCCAAGCTTACCTAGTGACCCTGCCAGGAAGGAGCTAGGGGGGTGGAGGCACCGCCAAATAATTTCATAGGAAAAAAATAAAGAAGATACACCCTGCTGAGTGGGTGACGGGATCCAAAAGAACCCAGACCTGTCCATCAAAATCTGTAAGCGGATTGGCATTAAAGGAGGTAAGCAGGTGGAGAGCGGGTGCTACATGTACATTAACAGTACATAAACAAACACACATACATGTATCTTCCATTACATTGCTTAAAACAGACAACCTTGCATTTACACTTAGACTAACCTATTAACAAACTCATTTACCTCATGGAATGCATCAGATTTTAACATGAGTATTTTCAGGTACTTGAGCGGTCCAAAGTTAAGGTAAAAAACGAGTCAGTAAAAAGTGAACAGTTTTTGTAAAACCCAAGATTTTTTCAGTTTAAAAAACCAGTAAAAACTGAAAATGAAATGCCTTAGAAATATGCCAAGAGAAATAGAATTGGCTAGAGATTTTAAATGCCAAATTTGGTGTGCGTTATAGGGCTCAGAGTGCAATCCAGACCAATAAGGGATTGTGCCACCACTTTCCCTACAACCCTGGGTGCCTCACAATGCGTCGCTGCTGTAGCTCCTACCCTGGGACACTCAGAACCAGTCTACAAGCATGCAAGTCACATCCTGAGTGTCTGTGTGCTATTTGCAAGGTAAACCAACACATTCCCAATCCTGAATTTTCCCAAATCATGTGATCTGTAATATCCAGCCATGTCTTGGAAAGTTCAGAGAAATAAGGTTCATTTGTTCCTCTGAAAGACACACAAGCACATCACAGCTTATCAACTTAACTGGGCTAAATACATCCTTCCATTTAAACACGGCATTGAGTTGGTTTATAATAAAACTCATTTATTAACAATAGGACTAGGTAAGTGATGCCAAGTAAAAGGAACAAAATTAGAAACTGTTACAAGCAAATAGAAGTGAAAACATGCATCTAAAAGTCTAAAACTTAATTTAGCAAGGTACAGGCTTTGATCAAGGTGGTTTCTCTCAGTCTTCTTACCACCCATGGCTGACTTCCCCTCATTCAGGACCTTCCACAGAAGTACAAGATGCTGTATTCCCTTGTCTTCCTAAGTGAAAGATCTTTGCCTAAGCAGGTTTCTCACCTATTTTCAGTTCCCAGAGCCTTAACTCCACCCCACACTTGGTTGAAGGACTCATCTTTCTAAGCTTGCAAGAGCTCTGTTGCCTTGTGTTGTCTAGTGACAAATGCCAAAGATGGCTTCTCTCTCTGCTTTATCTTCCAAAGTTCAATGACTTTGTTTCAAGAGGTAGGATGACCTAATGCTACCAGTTCTTCCCTTCCTGTAGACTTCCCATTCCCTTGCTGATTTCTATGTAAATGGATCTTCTATTGTTTTTGGTCACACCTTGCTTAATGTCACTGGACACAGGTAAATAGCTGCCTTTGCTCATGATAGATGGTAGATGTTTCTCCCTGTTTGGCCACAGACTTTAATGCATAATATCATTAACTATCCATATTTCTTCATATAGAGAGTTTTACATATTTCACTGCAGAGTTACAATTCATTTGCAAATTTAACACCATTAATTTGGGCTTGAATAGGAACTGGGAATGACTGGCTCACTACAAAAGCAATTTTCCCTCTCTTGGTATTGATGCCTCCTCCTCAATTATTGGGAGTGGACCAAATCCCCCCTGACTGAATTGACCTTGTCAACACTTCTTCTCCACTTGTAAAGTAACTTCTCTTTATGTCAGTATATTTATGCCTGCATCTGTAATTTTTCACTCCATGCATCTGAAGAAGTGGGTTTTTTATCCATGAAAGCTTATGCCCCCAAAAAATGGTTAGTCTTTAAGATGCCACCGGACTCCTCGTTATATTTCACAATGATATTAATCACCAGTATGTCATTAGCTTTTAGAAAAGAGCTCTCTATACACTTTTATAATACAGTAATACTGTATACAATCAGTTGATTCAATTGCTTATCACTTGAGGCTCAGAAGCCCTTGTCTTTAAGATCAGTAAACCTTTGCAATGTATTCTTTTGAAAGTTACTCTTCAAAAGAGGTTTATTCAAGCTGTGAGGGAAGGCAACAAGGAGTCTGGTGGTGAAGGAAGCTCCAGGATGTTTTCCCCCACACACACTGGTATTGGCTAAAATATAAATTATTCTGTTTCCTGCAGTCTCTCGATCATGTTTACTGCTTATATGTAAATTGAGGCAAACCCCCATTCCTTTGTTTAGGATTGAACTATTTAACACCTTTACCTAGGCAAGGCCATGTGGTCTTGAATATGTTCTAGTAACATACAGGGGGAATTCATAACTTTATATATAAACATTGCTATATATTTCACCAGGGTAGTGGTGACCTGCAAGTTACTAGTTTTTAAAAGGATTTCTCAAGGCATATTTGGTACAAAAATCACAATAGGGTGTGGGGTGCAAATATCTTGGTGCTTCAGGGCCCAGCATGCATGTGTGCTTAGTCACATTTTCAGAATGCTCAAGCTTTAAGTCAGTGTCACTAGTTTGCCTGAGAATTGAGAACTACAGAAAGTGTTTTCTAGAAAAATGTTTCCTCAAACAGCAAGGCTCAAGCACTGTGGAGGAAATGAAAAGGTAAGGGTGGAAGAACACGTGCATTCTTCGCTTATTAGGAGAGAGATGACAATGTTTGCAAAAGTCCTCCATTAGGAGGACAGCTCCAACTCCAAATCTGCTGAATATTTTATTCACGTACATCATTTTATAGCACCGTACCATTCAGCACTGTAAGTAACTAAACGGAAGAAATGTAGTGATACACTAGAGACCCTAAAAACTGATCTTGGATAACTTCCATCTCCTTTTAAAATGGCTTTATTTCCATATAGAGATTTAAAGTCTGTCTAAAGTTGCTATTTCCTTCTCCAGAAAGCAGATTTAGAGGCCCTTTCAGCTAGAGAAATGGAATCATCTGAGCATGCAGGAATGGTAGTCAAGGAACAGATTTTACTAAAAGCTTGTACAGTGCCCAGAACACCAAACCCCCAGCTCTCACTGGGACTTTAGGGAGTAATTGCATAGCTATTAATAAAAAAATTAAAACATTGGATTTTTAAAGAAATGCAATAGTATAAATCAAGTCATCACTGAAGCATGTCATTCAGCATGAAGTAAGTTTTCAGTACCACTGGTTTGTTAAGCCTCTGTGTAATTGACCTCACCTGTACATCAGTAAATTCCTGAGATCAGGAATTTTCCTATTTAGCACTTCATCCTGCAAGCTGTTTCATGAGGGTGGACCCCTACATCCTTTGAAACGAACAGTGTAGTGTATGAAAGACATCAAGGAACAGCATCGGGTTTGAATGATAATGTCTAGGAGAGATTATTGAACACATTCAGTGACTGCTGAACTCAAAGAGAAAAGATCTCTTTTCTCTGGGATAACAGTATTAACTCTGAAAAGTCACTGAACGCTACCTCCAAACAGGGTTAACTCCAGATATGCAAAATGGTCATGTATGGTGTGTGCTATTAAAAAAAAAGTCCACCTCCACCCTCTCTTCCTTTATGGATAATCCTTAACCCATACGGTGCTTTTCATCTGTTGATTTGTTTTGACCTATTTCTTAGAGAGGTCAAAACACAAATATTACCAGACACATATCAGATAACTAGTATGAAAATACTGTACACAGTTTTAATACCTATTTGATTCTTGAACTCTCAAAATAATCACACACAAAAATTACTCTGGAAATAAGTGTTTTAAAAAGGAAAACTAAAAATCAGAGCAAGAAGCGTAACTAACAAAGATACTGTATATTTGTTTATATAGTTTATGTATATATTTTACACTACTTCTCTAACTCCTTTTATTAAAGGAGCAGCAGGATGGTCAGATTTAATGAATTACATATTTCGTCAGAGATCTTGCTGAATGTCACTTAATGCACTTGTAAGTCGTCTTATTTTCTCTTCCATGGCCTTTTTACTGTTTGCTGTTTCTTGCAGAAGCTGACGCATTTCTTTTTCAACCTGGTAAACCTGAAATTATAAAAAGATACATAAATTCAACCTGCATGTTAGTATATTATAGGAAGAGTAATCTTGCTTACTTTTTATCACTGATTAAGAATCCCAGAGTAATTACACAATATATTGCTATTCTTATAAAGAGTACATTTGAGTACAGATTGCTTCATATGTTGTATGACAGATATGGCAACAGGAGTAGTAGGAAGTAAAAACTTTCATGAAGAATTGTGCAATGTGAAAACAGGTGATAAAGGAAGACAGGATGGGATAAACAAAGTTGCTAGCAGAACAGCAAACTAGAAAGTCTTTCACATCAAATGTTTGTAAAAGGGACACACTAGATGTCAGTATTGGAGTCATAGGGTGACTGCTTCCTTAAAGGGAGATGAAGTCCCAGCCCAACTTGTGACACAGCCAACTCATCTCCCCAAGTGGGGAAAATGGGTTGTGAGATTCAATCCTTTACCTATCCCAGAGGCCTGAGAGATCAGGGCAGTGTGGAAAGGAGAGAGACTTCAGCAGAATCCTGGAGAAGACTGCTGAGGACTACAGAGAGGAGGGCTCCTGCAGTAGACCCTGAGACACCAAAGGAGAAAAACACCCCAGCTAGGAAGGACTGGGCATGGCTTGCAAAAGAAGGGAAAGACTCCAGGCACAAAAGCGTGGGAAAGCTGATTGGGAGGGAGCAAGTGAGCAACCCAAGGGGCTAATGGGAAAGGGTGAAATTCAAATTAGATTATAATTGCACAATAACAGCATTTTAATTTTATTACATAAAAAGGCAAAAGACTGTCTAAGTTATTAAACATGGATGGGATGTGGCCCTTAAAGGAGGGGCTAGGTCCAGTTTGAAACTGGTATGTGAATTCTGTGTTTGTTTTTCAGCTTGTATACTTGTGGACTTTTTTATTAATGGCTTAGCTGGAGGGCCAATCACTGAGGAGAAACTGAGGCAGGAATGCTGCATGGTTGCCCTGTGCAATTAGGGTGAAATCTGGGAGGCAGGGACCCTGTTACAATCTGTAATAGCAGCAAGTTTTGCTAAATGATTCTACAGCTAGTTATTTAATTCTTTGGGGGAAAAAGAAGATTACAAAATTAAGAACAGTATTGATAGAAATCATGGTGTTTTCATAGCTCAAAAGAATATTGGTGGGAATTGTCACAGTTCCACGATTACCTGCACTTCTATCCCCCTCTGTAGTCTCCTCCAGCTATCAGCCCTCTATGGAAAGGGACCTAGTGTCTCTCTCCCGTCTCACCCTGGGGATTTAGGCTTGCAGTCCCCCTGCAATTCAATGCGATTATCCCAGCAGGTCTGACCTTAGTCCAGCCCCTGTGGTTCACTCTTTCAGGGACAATGATAGGGTTACCAGTGACCAGCCAGCTTTCACAAAGCCCAACACATTTATTTTAGGACAAAAAGCATTAGAGATCAAGACAATACACAAACAATTCAGACACCCGGTAAGTCTATCGGGTGTCACCCATGTTACACAAAGACCCAGGCAGGCTCTAGTCCGTCAAACTCTTACAGCTAGGTTCTGCCCTCTTAGTGACAATCTCATGTCAGTTTTTGGATGCAAATGAACCAGATGATTCCGTTCATCCTGACCCTTCATACCAAAAGCTCTTTCTATGTCTCCTGTTCTTCTTGAACCCTGTCTGAACCAGTATATGCAATTCACCCCAAGGAGTGGTATTTCTCTGGAGTTGTTCAACTGTCCCAGGATCTGGAGTAATTACTGCCAACCAGGGTGGATTTAAAACAAAAAAAAATTTTTTTATTAAATTAAATTTTTTAAAAATAACTAATTTATTATATTTGAAATTAAAATCTATGTTAAACAATCTAGTAAATCTATTTATACATTATAATATATTCAAATTTAAATAAAAATTGAGTACGTTTACTGCCAAGTTTTAAAAAAAGTCAAACCACTGAACTGGTCAAAGTCACTGGATAAGTACTTGGACCCAGAGTTCACCGAGGTGCTAAATCAGCTTTTGACAAAAGTAGCCTCTTCTGAGGTACAAAGAGAATAGTTTCTTCATTTCACTTTATTCAACTAAGTCAGTTCAATTACTGGTTCATTCAAAGTTACAAAACTAACTGGGAGTTGAAAAAGCACAAAAGCGTTTTTCCTTTTCCAATCTAGGAGATTTACGAGTTCTAAAAACTTTGAAGAACACTGTGACCAGGAACAATAAGTTCAATTCATTAACTTCATATAATACTTCCTTTGTTTAATAAATCAGTTAATTTTAAATGCAAATCATTTAAAATCTAAAGACGTTTGTGTACACAGTATTTTAAGGTAGTTTTATTTCATAAAAAAAATAAAATGCTGTTTTTGTGCAGTTGTAATTGAATTTGGATTTCCATCCAAAATGCCACCTACATACCTCAATGGGTGGGGGAAACGTGATGCGGCTGGTGGTGAAAGGACGACAGCCCCAGCAGTGAGGGAAGGAGACACTTGCTGAGGGACATCAGATAGCTTCTACCCCTTCTAATTCCCCCCCAGGAGTCTCTGGCATGCATTGGCCAGTTGGGGTTGTGGGAGGGGGAGAGGAGTGCAGACTGCTGAGCATCCCCTAGCTCCTAGGATTTAACCTGGTGCAGATGCCAAAGAGAGGCTCCAAATGGCTTGACACAAATCACAAGTAAAAAAATTAATGATCTAGTAAGCATGTACTGCATCAGTTACCATTTTTAACATGAAAATGTAAATAAAGAATCTGAATATATGTAAGAAACTATAAAATTGCCTAAATGTGTATCCATATAGAGTATCATCCTCCTCCCCCTCTTTAGCAAAAAAGCACCAAATTTAGTGTAAAGGCTATATTTAGTTGCAAGTCAACGTGTTTTAATGGTTACCAACCATGAGAATCAACCCATCTTTAGGAAAATCACTAAAATGTAAAAATGCAAAACAAGAGGAAAATCAATCATTTACACCAAGGTTTCCTGATTTAACTAATTATCAAAGTCAGAGATTTAAATCAATCCATGCAACTCCCAAGTGACTTGTTCTTTGGGGAAGCTCAGTAACCCTCCACAATGGAGCGAGAATGCAGTCCTTATCTCACGATGATACATGTAACATTTGTAGAAAACAAAGTTTACAACTAATCCACTGGCACATCTCAATAGAATAGTCTTTTGAAGTTTGCATGCTTCTAAGGTCTCACATCTGTCACAGGAATTATAAAAGCTAAAACAAAAGTACAGTGTTACATAAAATACTTTAACACAATTTTTCTCGCCTCTCTAATAATTAAAGGATGTTCATGCACTGGCAAGTGACTGCATGTTCCTTGAACAAAGAATATTCAGAGTCTGCCTACTGTCTATGCCCTTTTAGTGAATCTATTATTGGGCCAATACTAAAAAAATCAGTGTCAACAATGCTTTCATTAATGGTGATTAGCCAACACAGACACCCAAAAAGACTACATATAACAATGCTGGGACTGAAAATACAGATTTTAAGGTCTGACATTTTATTAAAATACATTACCTTTTCATTTGCTGCTTCAATTTGTCTTTGTTTTTCATTTGCCAGCTGCAGTAATTCTGCCTGATGAGCTGCTAGCGTTGACTCAAGCTGTCTTCTAAAAGCATCATCCACTGAATGAAGTTTTTCCATTGCAACCCTAAAATAGGATGAAATATGTTAATCCTTAAGAAAGCCAGAAATAACTGACAGAGTCTTAAAAGGTAATGGTAATAGTGATGGGCAACCTGTGGCCCATGGGCCGCATGCGGCCCCTCAGGGTAATCCACTGGTAGGCTGCCAGACAGTTTGTTTACATTTGCATGGCTGCCCGCAGCTCCCAGTGGCTGCGGTTTGTGGTTCCTGCACAGCTGGAGATTGCGATAGACTGGGAGATCCTCTAGGATTGACCAGTTGATTGCGATCAACCGGCTGGTGACCACTGAACTAGAAGATTCACACTTGCTCTTGTTAAGGGTGCTAACGACCCCTAAGGCTTTCAACCATCTACTTATTGTAGCAAAAGATATACATATTATTGTTCTTACTTAAATGGTCTAAGTATTATTTCCACCATTTCTTCGAAGCAGGTTGGGCGAATATGGGCCTATTACAACACATTTTCTGAGAATTAAAAGGGTAAATCTTGTGGCAGATCCCTGCAGACTCAGAAGCTCCTGAGAGGATGTTTCAGTATAAAACTAGAATTTGCAACTACACAGTATAGCAACACTATGAATACACAGCCCTATGAAATTTCACATAGTGTTTTTTCTAGGATACATTTCAGCAGCACTGAGTTTCCAGCACTGCTTCCAGTGCTTAGCCCTATCAGCTATTCCATTTTGTTCTGGAGAAACGAAATTTAGATCATTAAGATTATTCCGCTGACCAGATGACCATTATGTCCCACCTCTCTTAAAATAACGGAGGAAATCCTCACCAAAGGAAAAACAACATTTTACCAGTTTTAGAGGGGGATATGTAGACTAAGTCCTTAGCAGAAAGAGGTACTTCATCAGTAGTTATATTTTAGTGAGGCACACTAACAGAATAGTTGTAGCAATGAGCAGTCCTTTTCTCAAGGAAGTTTTGTGGAAAATCAAAATAATGTCTTTGACTACCTAATCTCATTAGTCATTGTTTCTTTTGCATCATTGGGTCTAGCATAACTTGCCATGTCTTTGCTTATTGCTGTTGTGTGTGTGGCCTAACTACACAAGGTCCACTGTTAAACTACCTATGCTTAAAGAGAAAGCAAACAGTGCTTAAAAAAATGGTTGCAGTAGCCACAGCATCATTAACAATATAGTGGGAAGTCTTTGAAAAAAGTTTTCCTAGCATAGACAAGGCTTATGAGACTACAGTTATATGGACACATCATTCAGTATTTATTTGGCTGACATGGTAGGTAGTGCCACTTGTACATGTGTTTACTGGAAACTGCCTTCATCTTCACAATATGGCTACATGATTTTTTTTTTAAAGGTGTCATTTCCTTAGGCTTTTTGTTTACTATCAACTCCTAATCCGCTGTTAATTGCGTCAACTAACACTTCCGCTGAAAGCACTGATGACAGAGAAATAAAGTCATATTAAAACATACAATGGATCCAAATGTAAAAAAACCAAAAACAAACAAAAAAACCACTCCAACTTTTCAGTAATAATGTGGGGGGTGGGAGGAAGGAGAGGAGGGAGAAGGAAATTCAGACACTGTCTTACTTATTCTTTTCCCCTCAAATATACTAGGCATTAAAGGAAAACCTTAGTACTGGCAATTAATTATAACCACGTTTGGTGCTGTAGCAACACAAATGCTAAGTCACACAAACAGGAATACGCATTTAGCCTATCAATAAATTTACGCTAAACGGGCCTCCTATCTGTGGATTGCAAATTTATGTTTTATATAAACAAGGATTAATAAAATTTAATCTCAGTGTGGCCATAGAACTAGGATCTCCAATAGGTAGTAACTTCATCTGAGTACTAAACATTTGGGGGCAAAGAGCTGGGAATCTAAAAATCTTCAAATACATTGAAAGTGCAGTTAAAAACTGAGGGGAAGATTCTGCAGATACCTACTTTACAGAAGTAGTTCTTACTCACAAGAAATACTTGTGTATATAAGAGTGTGTGGGATTGGACCTATAGAAAGTACTTGCAACTTCATTATGAACTCTAATATTGTGTACCAAGATTTCACCTGTCTTGCATGGTAGACTATGTACAAGACAACCATTATTAGTATTTTTGTTTTTACTTTTGAGTTTGAAGGCTTTGGTTTCTCTCTTCGATCAGCTTCTTTTCCTTGATATCAAAGTTTTCTTTCATTTGTTTAACTTGTGTCTCCAGGTGGCTTAGTAGTTCTCCTTTATCTTGCCACTTCTTATTCACTGCACTGAAAATAAAACACACGCGTTCAGAGTACATACAGAGCCTATCATCTTTTAAAACTGGGGGGGGGGGGGGGGAGTGATACTTCTACATTTCCCCATTTTCTAGTTCTAACCATCAAAAGTGGGGCTCTGGCCTACCCATGTACTCTTCTCCCAACCAATCTGAACGCAAGATCTCACTTGAAATTTCAGTGTGGATCATAACATTTCATTATGCTTACAATATTATACATCACCTGTATGCTTTCCTAATATCTTCCAGTTCTGCATCTTTTTCTTCTAACAGTTGTTTTAATTCCTCTTTTCTTAAATTTTGCCTTTCTAACTTTTCTATTAGCTCTTCCAATTGTGCAGTTTTTTCATCCAATTGCACCTGAAAAGTCTTTTGGATTTCAACTTTTTCTTCACGCTGTTTTCTCATCTGCTCATCTCTCTCCTGTAAATCCTAGAAAAAACACCATTTGTTTTGGGATAAATGGGTAGTATAAACTGGCCATAAATAAGTTTAGGCTGAAAATTAGATGAAACTTTAAAGCCATCAGAGCAGTGAAGTTCTGGAACAGACTTCCTATACAACTCAACTCGTTTTAAGATGAAGCCTGATACGTTTATGAGTGGGATGCGACAGTTGCTTGTGACAGCAGGGTACTAGATTCAAGCACCCACAAGGTCCATTCTAGTCCTATGTATGCTCCTCGTTTTTCTTAACATAAAACTTTCTTGCAATTATGTTAACTTACAGGATATATTGGTTGGAAAACAAAAACAAAGCAACAACTGATTAAGGAATCTAATTAGCTTCTTTTAGGCAAAGGAACCTCAACTACTTTCAAGTCCAGCTTTATATTTTGCTTTATTTACTGGAAGTATCCTTAAATAGAATAATACATTATATAATTTCTGATGGAAAAGTTGTAATAAAAGAACATTGAAGAGTTCAAACTCTGCTACTTTTAAAGATATACTCTATATAACTAGCAGATAATTTGTCTATATTAATCTACTTAGACAAACTCCTCCAGAAATAACGCAATTTTGCTATGATAAATGAGGCAAAGGTTTGAGCCCCACTGGAATTTATAATGCTAGTTTAACAGTAAGTATGTTACCCTATTGCTCCCTGAATGCAAGAGAAACAGAATAAGAGAAAAAAATATTTTATACTTGAATATAAAATTTCAAGCAAATTCAACTGATTATTTTAATAAGCAAAACATTATCAATTAAGTGAGACTTGTCCTACATTTTTCTTCTACATTTCTGATAATGATTTTTATGTGGGCTATATGGGAGTAAGTCTGAACATAAATACAGAGATAAGTTATATCATTGCAACAATCATATATGGCCTTGTCCTGCACCCAATGAAGTCAATGGGAGTGCACTCTCAGACAGCCATGGCACTGCCTTTCTAATTTTATTCAAGTCACTGCCACAATTTTCACTCCAACTCTGTTTAATTTAAGCATGCTGTACATGCGCACACACACACACAGCACTTACTTTTTTTAATTTTCTAATTGTTTCTGTTTGATCTTCCACTATTTTGGTCTTAATTCTTAGAGCATCATTGTCACGTTCATTTTGTTTTTTCAGAATCTCACTTTCATTGGTCAGAACCTCAATTTTTGCTTCTAGTTTTCCACGGTCTTGAGCAAGAGAAGCACCTGGATAAACACAACATTACAGCACTGCAGATCTTGAAGGCATTTTCCAAGCAAATTTCAGGAAAGTGAACATTTTATGCAAGTGTGGACATACATATAACGCCTGCATGGAGCAAACTGCTATACTGGAACCTTAATTTGTAACTACACAATTTTTTTGGAAAATGTTCAACAGTGGCTACTTAATGGTATTAAACACTTGCTGTTTAGACCTTTGGGCACTTCTATAACAAATGATCAGTAATAATGCTTACAGATCTAAGCTAAGCAATCTCAAAGAGACCACCAGATGGTGCTAAATCTGTACTGCTAGTTATGTTGCAGCAGAACAAGAAGGATAAAAGCTACAACATCACTTATTGCTCCAACATTTAAATTGGTCTTCAAGGACACCTGCAATTTGATTTTCACTTTGGGGGATGAAGGTGGAAATGGGCATTCTGTGACACAGGTATCAATACCACTATGAAATACAGAGTAAGTAACGCTATTTAATACTGAGGGAATTCTCTCAAACTTGAGCCTCCCTGCAATACTTTGTTGCATTTTATGTGCTATCCTCCTCCCTGAACAAGTAATAAGTCAATGAAAGTAGATGATTGCACATTTGTTCTCTATAATTTGACTTAACAATCACACAAGGAGAGATGTATATTACTCAATACATTAGGAGTACTAGAGGACCAATTTTGGTCCACCTCACCTGTTCCACAACAATGCTTCTGGTCTTGTGCTTAAAACTCAATTAAATACATTTTAAAAAGCCTCAATTTTAATATGGCAAGCATAATGTTTTGCCAAATATAAAAACACCTGAATGAAAAAGAAGTGAGAACAGGGTACGTACAGAACATTCTCTGAGATTACCACCTTTGAATATACTGTGATATACTCTGTGATGCATCCGATGAAGTGAGCTGTAGCTCACGAAAGCTCATGCTCAAATAAATTGGTTAGTCTCTAAGGTGCCACAAGTACTCCTTTTCTTTTTGCGAATACAGACTAACACGGCTGTTACTCTGAAACCTGTGATACTACTATTTGTTTTATGAATAGCTTTAAACCATTTTTCTAGGCACTATTCAACTGTCACTGTGACTCCAAGTAGTTGCTTGCACAAAGGAATGGCCACATCCAAGCAAATCATCTCCACCACTGGGTAAAACAAAGTGGAGTAGAATGTGACACTATTTCTTTTTTTCCCTGTTGCAATTCATATCAATATGTATGGAAAAACTGTATAAAAGGGGATGAAAGCAAACAGCGGTGTCCCTCCAAACCAGTTATGTATAAGTAAAAACCAAAATAATCACAATGTCAGGTGTTCTGAAGTGTCCCTTATTGAGCCCACACACTAAGAAATATTTTCCTCCCATAAATAATCAAATGAAGTATAAAAAATATATTGAGTTAACAGAATACCACACAAAATTATAATTAGTAACAGTTTATCTTTTTATTCCTTATCTTTGGCTCTCACATTCTGATTAATTTTAACATTTAACTATGGTATCCTGATATAATAAGCCTATTTTTCACTTAATTAACAGATAAGCGACATTGTATTTAGTGAAAATTCTGAGCTCAAAAAGTTAAAACTGTGTATGGTTTTTCTACAAGATTTTTTTCCTTGGGATTTTATTACTTGTTTTTGTAGATCTTCAACCTATCCTTAACAAAAATATAGTAAATATGTATTCCTTTATGACAAGATGACAATACCGTTTAAGTGGTGTTTGGACAGAAATATTTTAGCTTTCATGTGAGTTTCCATCCACTGGATAACTGCTCATTGACATGACTCTCAAAAATGTTGGGCTATGAAGAGGGTCATGTACCAGAACACTACTCTTTCCAACTACTTAAATGTATAGCAGGAAGTGTAGGCTAATCATTTTTAATAATGCCACTCCTATGAAAAGTAGCCCTTTCTGTGTCAAATAAAAAACTATGGTTGGAGATTATTTGTCTCAGGTGGTGCTACAGTGCCTTGTGGCAATACAACTGTTCAGGGAAGAAATGCAAGTGAAATATCTATTTAATTTATGGTATCATATTCTACCACAAAATTGCTGTATTTTTACCCTGTTGTGCCAACTCTTGTCCCCACATTTTTCTTTCCACTTTTAATCCATCAATTACAGATTCCTGGGCTGTCAGCTGAGAAATAAGTTTTGATTTTTCCTGTTTCAAGAGTTCAATTTGAATAGTCTTTTGTTTGTCCTCCTCAACCATAGTTTCAAGTGCTCTGATTCGACTCTGTATACATGAATGAATAGTAGGAAAAACACAAAGTAAGATTCTGTAAGACAAATATGCAAGAATTCGATATAATTAACACCACTTTAACTATGACAGTTAATACTAACTAGCTATTTAAGAGGATATTCCGCTTACACACAAGGTTTTGTCTGAAAAAAATTGGCATCTTATCTGTAACAAAGCACTGGCATTTGTTTCATCAGTCAACACAGTTTATGCATTTTATTCACGGACAAACCTAATAGAGTTTGCTTGAAAATATATATGAATAAATTTAAGAGGAAATAACTTTAATTAAAAGAAGTGCAAAAAATCTGAAGAGAGGAAATGGAGAATTTAGGTTGCACAGCAGAAGTTAATCTAAAGGAAACAAATGGGGCTGTAATGGGTGGGCTTCAACACCACAAGACATATCTAACCCAAAACATGCAAAATTCATTTTTTCCATACCTTATAAATAGGCTTTTTTTAAAAAGGATATTTTATACTTTTAAAAATAGTTTCAAGGAATAATCAAAATTTCCAACAGTTATTCTCTGACAGAGATTCCATTTGGCATAATACATTGAATGTTATGCTCTTGAAAATTTATTTTCTTTTTGAAAGCTGACTTGACATTAAAAAAGTAATTTGCAATCTCTAAAGCTACGCATACCTTTCCCCGGCCTCTTGGAAAAAGCTACAAGTCCATGATTGCTGGACTTATATTTAACAGCTAGAAAATTTGTTAAATGTGATGATGTTCCTAATTTTTAATGGCTATTTGTGAATATTATAATATTGTAGATAATATCTTCAGAAAGTGTGCTGCACAGCAGCTAATGCAAATTACAGGTAGTCACTATTATATCATCTAAATCACTGTAATAATGCTAATGATATAAATCCCAATAACAGTACTTTGTACAGTACTTAGGAAGTACTGTAAGTTAATTAATTCATATACAAATCATTTGAAAATTAACTGTTCTGCAGTTAAATATTGTCATTTCTGAGTTTACAAAAGTTCACAGTATTAAATACTCTCTGAATCTCAGTTTCAAGTAGTTACTATCATGTACAACTTGCTATCACCACAAAACAGGAGTGCAATTGTGAGGAATTGTATGCGTGTGTATTTGGCTATATTGTGCATCTGAGAAGTCTGAGTGAGAGTGAGTGATAAGATGTGAGAATTGAGATTACTGTCAATATTAACATTGTTTATTTCCTTATCCCATTTTTAGCCAATGTTAACTTCAAGCTGAAATATACTGAGTATTGTTAATGCTGCAACTTCTTGTCTAAAGTGCTGTATAATTTTAAAAAAAGGCTTCAAAACATTTACCTTTAGATTTGCTGTTGTTTCTTGTTTTGACTTCACTACCTCTGTAATTCTTACTTTCTGTTCTTTCACCATGGATGTTAGCTCTTGAATCAGAGCTGCTGACTGCTTTTCCTTTTGCTGAGATTGAAAAAGGGTACACTTATGTTCTGCTAACTCAGCAGTAACATTTTCAAAACCGTCCTTAACCTGTACGATAAAAACAGGTTAACAAAAAGATTAGCTTTCCAAATCTGTGTGTGTAGGGTAGAGTGAAAATACAATCTGGTAATTTGAAATAATGGAGGTGAGATTAATTCCATCCATTCCTAAGGTATTTTATATCACCTGAAGTTATTTGTTAAATTATGAATGCACAGAACTTATTCAGTCAAACCAAATGACTAACGTTTCAAATAGTATCTCAAAAGATTAAACTGGATCTCAAAAAAAGAATTAAATTAATTTAAAACCAGCTGTTACTTTAACACTTAAAATTGTCATTTTTGATTAACGAACAAGGAGAGGAAAAAAAGTTTGGGGTTTTTTTTTTTGGTTGTTTTTAAATACAAGCACAGAATTTGACAACCTCCTCGACTCCACACATTTTTCAAGATACCGTCTTAATCTTACCTCTTTAAACCTTTTGGCTTCAATAGTTAAAGCAATACGAAATTCATTTTCTAACTCCATATACTGCTGGTTTAACATACTAATTTTCTCCTGAAATTCTCTAACGCGTTCTTCATGCCGTTGTTGTTCTTTAGCAATTTCTTTTGACAAGGCATCTTGGAATTCAGATCCATTCAAAGCAACTCGGGTTTCAAGTTCTCTCCTGGAGTTACCAATCACATGTACATTAAATTCAGAATTGCAGTATCTTTCAATACTATATCACTAGGTTTATTTTTAAAAAAAATTAAAACACTATAATAAGAACAAGATAGGAACCATGTATTTACATCATTGCTCTTCATGAGATACTTTTTTGAGGGTCAAGGAGAACAGTGGGTAGATAATCCATGTTTTATACTTCAGTATAACTATATAATTCCAACAAAGAAGGAAAACGAAAACTATTTAGCGACCATAACTGGTTTTTCACTAAAGGGAAACACCCATCAGAACCCTTAGCAGCAAGCATCAGTTAACATACCTTCATTCTCACACTACATATTCACTGACAGACATTCATCCAATTATAAATAAGTCCCCACACCCCTCACATCTCCTACTTCTATAGTAACACAAAAACATACCGCAGACTCCTCACCATCGCATTAATGTGCAAAATCTTAACCCCGACCTTGTATTTTTTTGTGGGAAAACATCACACCACAGATTTCACCAGTGCAAGGATGCCTACCAGATGTGCTTCTTGAGGTTGCTGGGGCCAATGTTAAGGTTTTGCACTACGGTGCCGTGGCAAGGAATACATTATTATTATTATATAGTCTCTCTCCCTCACCTTCAAAGAGCATTATGTTGACACTGCTGAAAACCAACAGCCCTGTTTTGGCGTTTTTATTTTCAGTTGAGTGGAAATCTAAGACTAATAGATTTAAGAAAATCTATTGTAGTTCAAATGAGGGGGATATTTACATACCTGAGTTTAGAAACTGGTGGGTTCTACAGTTTTGTGCAAAAAAGGGTCCAAAAATTTGGAAAGACTTACTTTGCAAAAAATTTCAGAAGACTGAGACTTTTGGTCACTGGCAAATAAATAGATGGTCAAAATATCCTCAAAAATTCACAGACCTCTCATATTTACACCATTCTGTGGGTTGCTTTTCCCACTACAAACCCACACCCTCATCTGCACTTACACAAATATAGTAACTCCTCGCTTAACGCTGTAGTTGTGGTCTTGAAAAATACAACTTTAAGTGAAACGATGTTAAATGAATCCAGTTTCCTCATAAGAATTAATGTAAATGGGGGAGATTAGGTTCCAGGGAAATTTTTTTTCACCAGACAAAAGACATTATATACATATGCAGTGTAGGTTTTAAATAATTTAAAACAAAATTTAATACTGTACTCAGCAATTATGATTGTGAAGCTTGGTTGAGGTAGTGGTGTCAGAGGGTAGATCTGGCTGCTCCTCTTGCTGTTCTTTCCAAAGTGCTGGGGGCTGTTCAATCCCTCGCTCTGCCCAGGCCCGCCCTCACTCCACCCCTTCCCCTAAGGCCCCACCCTTGTCCCACCTCTTCCCACCCCTGCTCCGCCCTCCCGAGTGCACCATGTCCTCACTCCTCCTCCCTGCCTCCTGAATGTCGTGGAACAGCTGTTTTGCGGAATTCAGGAGGCTCTGGGAGGGTAGGGAAGAGGAGCAAAGATGCGGCACGCAGCTCCTTGCTCCTCCCGTCTGCAGAAATCAGCTGTTTCAGGGCATTCAGGAGGCTCTGGAGGGGAGGGAGGAGGCTGCGTGCTGCATCCTTGTCCCTCCCCCTTCCCTCCTGGAGCCTCCTAAGCACCATGGAACAGCTGACTGCTAAGGGCAGAAAGTGTGGAAAGGACTGGGGGAGTTGCTCATCTGCGGGAGGTGCTGGGTGGTGGTGATGGAGGTGAGCTGATGGGGGAGGGGGGCTGCTGGCCCACCCTGGTTCCAAGCCCCCACAATCAAACAACATTAGCAGCAAACATTGTGCAACTTTAAATGAGTATATTCTCTAATACATCAGCGATTTAACAACAAAATGTTAATGTCATCCAGGTTAAGTGAGGAGTTACTGTATAAAAACGTACAGAACCTCTGAATTTGTCCTCGAATACATATAATCCATAATTCTGTTAAAAAATAGCAATAGAAAGGAGAAGAAAAAAAAGTGTGTGTAAAGTATGCAATGGGGATGTAAATAAGACATTTTTAGGAAGACACAAATTAGGAATTAGTCCACTACTTTAATGTTCTTAAAATAAGAAATGAAAATGTTCTTAGCCTTAGAAATTCTGCTAGGATAGAACAAATTGAAACTCTGATAGCATATGACAACATTAAACTCATTTCCACTGAGAGTCCTGCACTATATTGTTTGTATTTTACTGAAGTATGCTGGAATAAGATTATATGACTGCTATCCCTCTGAAAGCCATTTTAAGACTATGCTATTCAGCAAGAGTTTAAACAAACACAAATCAAGACCAGTATAAAAATCAGAACTACTTGTACATAATTTGTCTTGTTTGCTGTACTGAGCTATCCAAACTGCACATGTGTTAAAACCTGTTTTCCCGCAAGGTCAGCACAACTGCGATCACTGACAAAAGGAATAATCTGCTAGGATTCATCTTGAATAGATGCTGTAGGACTTGTCTATCTTTCATACTGTAAAACACTGAAAGTTAATGCAAAGAAATTTTGTATGAAAGCAACTGAAGTTTTGATATGCTTTTATCCAGGAATGAATATAAGGTATCTTTCATTCAAGTCTTTGACAGTTTTGAACAATGTAAGTCATTGATGAAAAACAAATCAAAGAAAGATTTGCGGAATACGTTTATCTGCATGGAAGTCTCAGATGAGGGAAAGTTGCTGCCCAGTATTTCCTTCTCAGCACCTACTACGGAGTTGATGAGAGGAGAGAATGGAAGTAACCTCTTCTGCTATCCTCCCCAAAACCTCCAAATCTGCCATTTTAACAAAAGGGCAGACAAACAGGATAGGACTTCTCAAAACATATTTTCAAATAAATTGGCTTAGATTCTAACCATAGCAGAACATCCCCAAACAAGCAAAGCTTTTCTAGGTTCTGCAGTATTAACATACCCTCTCTGGATTATGGTAAAGAAACAAACCTGTGCTCTTGCTCTTTTAACAGGAGAAGCTCATGTAGTTGTTGCACCTTCTCTTTCTGTTGTCGAAGAGATACTCGAAGTAACTGTACTTCTCTCTCAGTTGCTGAAGCTTTAAGTTCTGCCTCTTGAATCCGCTTCATCTGTATAAAATTTATAAAATCAGAAGAACAAGTCTTAAAACTGCTGCTTCTTCCTAAAGCTTTCAATTAGGATAAAAAACAACAACGGTCTTATTAAAGCAGTGCGTTTATCAGGGCTTTTATTTCTGTGGCAAACACCATGACTGTTAAGGTATTTTCATAAAAGGCCACTGTTTTTGTCACCTTACCAGACTAATACAGAATAAGACTTCTCCAAGAAATATTGAATATGCAGCCAAATTTGCAACAATGTAGTATACCCCATATCAAATGTAACAATGCTAACTGAAAATCTTCAAAGGGTTTTTGGCACTTTATAAAAGCCAAGGGATATTTACCAGTTTACAGAGTAAGGATTCAGAAGGATTTTAAAAATATAAGTACCTTGAAAGACTTATTTACCTCAATTATAAAGTCACAATTTCAGACAGAACTTTGGTGAAGCAACGCCACTTAATCTTTAGAATACTTGGTGCAGTCTATACTTTGGACCAATAAAGTCTGTAGATTACTGATTTTGAGTTATTGTCACCAAAAAGCAACTATATTTCACTGTGGATGAGTAAGTCAAGAGTCATTAGGCCAGAGAGAGAAAAAGCATGAGAATAACTGTACTGTAAAGCTGTTAATAGTTGATTAACAGACAAAGCACTTTCTCTGAGTATCATTCTAAAGGAACAATTATTAAAGCATTACTGATTTAAAGGATAGAGATGGAAGGGAAAAACAAGCTGTTTAGTTTCCTGGTCTCAGAAAAGCAAAATAGCGATCAGTTTTCTCTGCAGTTATTTCACTATCTTCCCAATTGATATTGGATTATCATATCAAATCAGAAGGTCAAAGGACATTTGTGATATTGCAAGTAAGCAATTTGAGATGGTATAGTTTTGAGGGAGGTAATCTCAATACCTGATGCCCTGTGTCAATGTATAAAAGCCCTGCATTTTCAATGGGACATCATCTCCTGCATGAACACTTGGGGGGAGGAGGGAGGAGGGGAGGGAAAAAATAATAAGGTACAGAAGTATCTCAGTCAAGGTTTAATTTTCATTGGCAATGACTTCTAAAGTTACCTAGGAGGGTGTCTAAAGACCAAGTCGTTCAGGCTAATCAAGTTCTGTGGATCTATTTATTCTCCACAATAAAAGCATTTTTTCTAGTTCTTCATTTTAGGACATGCTTCCCCATGAGTCATGTCTAACAATCTATTTATTCCCATTGTTACTGGGGATGAAATGGGGCACAATCAAGTTTTTTTGTTGATTTTTTAATGTTCATTAAACCTGGTGACTTTTCACAGAAAGCCTTGATAAAGACTCTACAATGGGGATATACACTTTGAGATGAAAATTAGCCATACAATGAAAGTACAAAAATTAGATTTACAATAGGTCACAAATCTTGTGTTCATATTAATAGAACAAACAAATAACTATCACTGGTAAAGGTATTACTTTGGTATTAGTTCCTGAATAGTGATGTTCTCAACCATCATGTTAAAAATCAAGCCAACTCTGCACTGCATTTAGGAAAAGAACTCGATAAATATTGTAGAAAATATCTATTATTTGAACTGAAAGACAAAGCACAGTAATAATACAGCTGAACTGTTGAGAAGAAAAAATTAGTTTCAAAGTAATCCTGTCTATTATCTGAAAATCTATAATATTCAACAATACAGGTCAATAAAACTCTAAAGACCCAAACAGTAGATAGGTATTTACCTAATAAACGGTTCTTTTTGTAGGTAATAAGATGATGTCACTGCTACCCGATGGTAAGGGATTTATTCTAGGATCTTCCCCACCACTAAAGAAATCAGGGGCTTTATGCACCACTAAATAATTACCTTTCTAAAACAACAACCTCCAAACCTGTACATTTGGAAGAGTATGACTGGATTTAGTTCTTTCCCTTCTTAAGTGAAAGGCAGGATACATGCTTTGGATTTGGAGGTCATTTCCAAACTCTCAGTAATCCTAGACTACTTGTAAAATAATTTGATGAACAATACGAGTCTAGTATCTGCTCTTTGTGCTGTATAAAAGCCAAAAAAAAAAAAAAAAAAAAATCCAGTGCCTCTTTTGGTCATAGTATCACCATGCTTTTTCACTTTAAGAATCAAAAAGCATCTAATACACTACTGCTTATTATTATTTTGTTCTGTATAAACTTACAGGCATACAATTAATTTCTTCAGTCAAACAGACACAAGATAATTGCAAAAAAAATTTAAGTTCTTTGGTATGATTGTTAAGGCCTGTATTACCAATTTAAAGAATACATATTTTTAGGTTATTTACAAGCCTCTTTTCATTAATATATACGGTTGAAAAAAAAACATTGAATCAAAAAGTGATTGACCCTTACCCATTTTTTTATAATATACATTTAATACTTTATTGCCTGCCCATTCTTTAAATTTGAAAGAACAGTAATTAAAAATGCATATTTAATCAAATATTTTCACAGTAAAAACTACAATTTAAAAACAGAAATTGAGGCTTTGACATTTTTTAGGGGCTCTTTAGTATTTTTATGTGCTTATTAGATGCCATCCCATTATTATAGGCAACCAATGCTAAATCTATACCCCTGTTGCTTGTTCCTGTACTCTTTGTGTCTCCATCTTGGATAACGTTTCTTCTAAAGTTTGTAGAGCCTTTCGTTGATCTTCCTCTTTATTTCTTGCTTGATTTAACTCATTGGTAAGTCTTTCAGTTTCATCCTTCAATTGCTGGATATCAGCTTGCAGTCCTGTTTTTGTATTTCTCTCTCTCAAAATCAGTTCCTTTAACCTAAACGTTAGTGCAATAACGTAAGTACATTCCCCTCTTAATTATATTTACTAAAACAGTGGTCTCCAACCTTTTTTTATGGCCAAGATCACTTTTTGAATCTAAGGGCAACCCAGGATCTACCCCGCCCCTTCCCCAAAGCCCCGCCCCATTTCCCTCCACCCTCACTCACTTTCATGGGGCAGAGGTTTGGGAGCGGGTGTGGGCTCTGGGCTGAGCCTGGGGCAGAGGGTTGGGGTGCAGGAGTGGGTATGGGGTGCTGGCTCCTGGAGGGGGCACGTACCTCCAGAGACTCCCTTTTGGTGGCAGGTGCAGCAAGGCTAAGGCAGGCTCCCTGCCTAAGCTGGCCCCTTCCAGGAGCAGTGAGGGCCAACACATGCCTGCGGCCCCTGGGGCTTTTTGATGAGAGGACCTATGCTAGTCTAGATGTTAGGAACTGTTTACTTTGAAATGGCTGGGTGTTTTCTTTCATTCAGGATTGGCATAAGGAGGAAAGAGAACTAAATGCATATAACTCATTAGATAGGCCACTTTGTCCATTTGGAGGACAGAAAAGACTGAGGAACACACTTTCAAAGAGGGGATTTCACTGTAAACCAAATCAACTGAAGTCCTGGTATTACTTCCCTATGTACATATATTATTTTGAAAGTTTACTGCTTAACTCTTTCCTCATTTCTCTAAGCCACATAAGCAGTGTGCCTTGGATTAAGCATCTTTTTCCTTTACCTGTCTGTAGCGTACACAGCCATACTCTGAATATCCTTTTCTTCTTTTGATTGTTTCTGTAGTTCTTTGACATATTCTCCGAGTTTTTTTTCGGCTTGTTCAGCTTTCCACCTCTTCTCTTTCTCCTGATCCAGTTCTTGAACTAATACCTGAACAAAAATATATTAAAAACTCACATTCTGAAACCTTCAAGTTTTATAAAATGATTGGCTCTTCTGCTTAAATTAGGTTAATAGCTCTTGTAAAATTGTTTGTACTTTTAGGAAACTGATGGAAGACCAGAGTAGGCAAAAGAATATTGGGTAAATAGAACACAGTAACCATCTAGTCTAGCCAGCCAGAGGAGTTGCATTCATCTGCTTGAGGTAGGAAAGCTTAACAGAATCACTGGCTCAGCCAACTGACTTATATAGGAGGGTTATATCATTACAGCTTTGCTTTTTATTGTTTTCTACTTATTTGTAGAAGGATTTATGTTGGCAGAGCATAAATTTGTAGAAGATGTCTTTTCTGGCAGAGGTGACCATTAACAATTTATTAAAACACAAAACACATAGTAATATGTTGTTAAAAAGTTTGTTTTAATTTTTTCATTATTAAAAGACTTCACTACTTTTACAAAACAGTTTAGCAAAGTGATCCTACTCACAACTCATTTTAGAATTTTCCTTGGACAGCCTCTGTATTCACACTTGCTCTACTGCAGGTGAAGATTACATTTTTCTATTTACTTTATTGCAAGTAAAAACATACCCTGTAAGTAGATTCCTCTGCAGTACTTGAATTTAGGTCTTCTGTTTTTCTTATTTGACTCTTTGGTCTTCCCATCAATTTCCTGGCTGATTTTCCCACCACTTCCAAGTCTGGTGTTTCTGAAGCTGAATTTACAAAAGAAGAGTTCTCTTTCATTTGAGAATGCAGACACTTCGGCTTTAAGAAATTCTGCTCCTCTCTCCTGCAGTAGTAGAAAAAAGTTAATGTACTTAAGAAGTGTAGAAAGTTAAATGTCTCTTTACACACTAATGACATCAAGTGTCAGAAGTGCCTATATCACAAGACAACATCTGCCAATATTAGAAGCTGGAAGAGTCAACTATACTGAAATGCACATCTAAATTTAGGAGAACAAGTTGTAAACAGAATGGGAATTAACAATTATAATTAGAAGGTTAACTGTAAAAATATGCAGTACTCATGGATGTGTTATTTTGAAAGCGATTTAATGGTGGTCTACAGACACTGTCAATCTAAATGTAGTAAGAGAATTTCAGAGGTTTGATTTTAAGGTCAGACCATTGGTATTAACTACATTCTAAATCTCACTTTTTATATTCCGCAGTTAGCATGTAAAGGACACTAAGGTATAATTAAAAAACCGCCAAGTACAGCCATCAGGTATCGTGATCATCAGACACAAAAGGTAGTTATTATCCAAGATGGCAAAAACTCAGGGCAGCTGGGCCCTCCCGCTGCTCCTACTACATTCAACTTTTAGTATGCTAGCTCAATCAGAGCTAGCATGAGTGAATCTCCTCAGGCTGAGAATTACATCCTGAGCTTGAGGTGTGGACATACTCTCAGACAGGTGCTTCAATACAGCCACTAAAAGTGGAAAGAGCATTCACTCATGGTTGAAGATTGAACAACTGGGCAAAGACCACTGTAGCAGCACAGTAGCCTTCCATTCCATAAAAGTGTAGAGGAGGATGTTTGGGTCAAATCCAGTTCAAGCAGCGGATACATGTATCTTTTGGGATTCACAGTGGTCCTGGTCCTAAATGCGGATGCTCAAGAGGCAAGGAAGAGAAAGACAAGTAATCAGCAAGGACAGAGACAGAAAAAGTGAATGGTGCCCTACATAAAAGGATTACATGAATGAGTCTAAAAATTTGTTTCTTAATTCATGAAAATAAGGAGGAGGTCAAGTTGGAAAAATATCCACATTTTTAGTTTGTATAGTGATCCAAGGAAAGATTTTGACACAGCAGCATGTGGGTTTCTTCGATTTGTTTGAAAAACAAAAACAAAAACACATCTACTTCCTTGGGCAGGAGAGAAAAAGCAAAAACATAGGATTTAAATGTGTTATGATAAAGAAAAACTAAGGACCACAAAGTGTAAATAAATGTAAATACACATATATTAACATATATAAGCAGTCTACCTGGATGCTCGGTACATAACTCAATTGCTGACATTTTATCTATTATAGAATATTGATTAGGTTCTCTGTGACCTTTTGAGGAGTCAAGATTCTGGAAACAGTTTTGAAATAATCTATTCTTGGGCTCCAAAATGAAAATTTACTGATCCTTAGTGAAATCCAAAGAACAACTAACTGTGGAAGTTATATTATTCATAAGCCACAGATGAATCAATAACCAATTTCATTTCCAAGATGTGGGTATACAAATACCTTAACATAAGAAGAGAATACACTCTTTAAAAAAAAAAAGATGTATGAATGATTGGAAAGGGGTAAATACAAAAGAAACAAATACTAACAGCCAACTATTTCCATGTGAAGTCATAAACTTGTGCTATTTAATCTTTTACTGTAAGTGGAGTTATTACAGAAAATGGTTAACTGACCTGAACTTGCAGTCCTTAGCAAAGTCTCCGCTTTCCACAATAAAGTCCCAAAAGTTTGACCTACATTCTTTGTTTTCAAATGCAAGGTCATGCATTTGGCTAAGTTAAAACATGTTGTTCATATGAACCAGGCCATATAGGTTGCTCTGTATAACTAAATTAGTGAGTAGTAAATGACAAGGACCAATTTTTGCATCATCTGCAAATTTAACCAGCAATGATTTTATATTTTCTTTCATATAATTGAAAAAGATAATAAATCACACTGGACCAAGAAACAAATCTGTGGGGGACCTCGCTAGAAACACATCCACTGGATGATCCCCTCAACCAGTGATGAGCTGCCAAAATCTTAACAACCGGTTCTCTATAAAAAGTTCTGATATAAGGGATGTGCCAAGAGATAGAGGGGGTGGGAGGGTGTAGTGGCAGGGAAGAGATTGCACAGAGAAAAAGGGGCTTGTTGCAGGGATGCAGTGGCAGGGAGGGAGTGGCACAAGGGAGAAGTAGGCAGGAGGGGGTTGTTACATGGGGCTGGCTGGCAGGCAGGGGTGTGTATGTGCCTGGGGTTGTTGCGGGGGGGTGGGGTGGGCGGGGGAAGGTGGCAGGGAGGGGTTTGCACAAGGGAGGAGTGGGCAGGCGGGGGGGGGGTCCTGAGGTTGATGCAGGGGTGAGGGTGACCGTGGCTGGCTGGCTGGGGGGGAGGGGGGGGAGTTGCCAGGTGGAGATTGCTCAGAGGCAAAAGTGGCAGGACGGGGTAGGTTGTTGGGGTGGTGGGTGCACAGGGGAGAAGTAGCTGGTCAGTGGGTGTTGGAGGGGTGGCACTGGCTGGGGGAGGGGTGCCCGGGTTGCTCCCACATACACCATTCCCCAGGCTAGGGACTGGACCTGCCCACCCCCCAGCGCTCCGTGGGCCCCTGCAGCTCCCCGTGGCCTGGCTAGGTACCTTTCAGGCGGAGTAGACACCCAGCTTCTCCGCCCGAAGAGCGGAGCGCAGCTGTGCCTTCTTCCCAGCACCGCGGGCTGAGCTGGGCTCCCCACTGCCCTGGAGCTCTCAGCAGTGGTGCAGGCAACCAGCCCCCCTGAGCCCAAGCTGGGCTCCCCGGGGCTCTCAGCAGCAGCGCAGGCAGCCAGCCCCTGCACACCCAAGCTGGGCTCCCCACTGCCCCTGGGGCTCTCAGCGGGGGCGGCTGCTGCTGAGAGCCCCAGGGGCAACGGGGAGCTCAGCTCGGCCCACAGCACGGGGAAGAAGACGCAACTGCTAGTGCTAGACCCTCCCCTTCCCTGCTCCACTGCTGGCTGCTCCCCCGGGTGGAGGGACTGGCTGCGCCATGGGCAGCCCCTCTGGAGCCAGGAGACGGGGAGCAGTGGCAGCCTTGTGCTCTGCTGTTTAAAAAAAATTTTTGGGGCACCGCTTTTTGGTGCTCCCAACCACTTGGTGCCCTAGGCAGCTGCCTAGTCGTTGCACCGGTCCTGCGCGACAGACCCCCCCGGAACTCCCACACCTACCCAACCCCCCCCGTCCCTTGACCGCTCCCCCAGAACCACCACCCCCTACAACTGCTCTCTGCCCCTTATCCAACCCCTCCTCCCAGCCCCGGCCCCGCCCCCTTACCACGCTGCTCAGGGCAGCATGTATGGATGCCGCACGGCCCGCTGGAGCTCACCGCCCCACCCCCTTACCATGCTACTCAAAGCGGCATGAGCTGCAGAGCTGCCCAGGAGTGGTCCAGGGCGCTGGCGCCGGTGGCGTGGCACAGCACATTGAGGCTCTGCGAGAGGGGGGACGGCAGAGGAGGGGCTGGGGGAGCCTCCCCGGCCGGGAGCTCAGGGAGCTGTAACAATTTTTACCAACAGGTTCTAAAACTGGTTCAAAATTTAACAACCGGTTCGCGTGAACTGGTGTGAACTGGCTCCAGCTCACCACTGCCCTCACCCCTTAAACTGGATCTAGACTACTGCGGCAAATTGATCTAAGTTACACTACTTCAGTTACGTAAACACCACAACATAACTGAACTAGCTAGATCCACTTACCACGGTATCTACACTGTGCTGTGTCGATGGGAGACACAGTCCTGCTGACCTACCTTAGTCTTTTAGGGGAGGGGGCGTACAGAAATTGATGGGAGAGTGCTCTCCAATCGATTTAGCGTGTCTTCACCAGATCTGCTAAATTGATGCCACGCATCGACTGCAGCAGTGCTGATTTAGCTCCGTAGTGAAGACATGGCCTTAGTTTCTTTTTGAGCTTTCAATTAGGCCAGCTGTGCCAATTTCCACCCCACCACCCCCATCAGAATGTTGCACAATACTAAAATTAAATCTTTCACATAGTTTGTCAGCAGCTACCCTTATCAAGCTTGTAAACTTATCAAAAATGCTGTCAAATTAGACAAGACCTATTCTGCATAAGGCCATATCAACCAACATGATTTTTTTTTTTTTTTTTAAACTGACTGCAACCTATACCAATCTTTCCCCCATTTTGTTTGGGATCAGCGTCAGATTAACAAACCTAAAGTTATCTGGGTCAACCCGTTTAACTTTTCTAAATATATGTACATTAGCTTTTTTCCAGTGCTTAAAACCAAGTAAAGTAAGAACATCCGTGTTGTTTGGTTCTTTGTCTACAAGCCTATTTCCAAGGAAATTAGGATCTTTAAGAGTAGCCTCAGTAAGCAGAACATTTTGACTAATTATGCCCATCTGCAGCTCCCCCTAGTTTCAACTAAATAAAATATTCTCATTTCCTGTGCTAAAATGGTTTTGTGAAATGTATTTTATCCCAGATGTGACAGCACTACAGTATTGTTTCATCCACGACTTGTGTCGAATTTACAACTGCATCCACATAGAGTCCCAATCATTTCAATGGGGCTCTGAGGACACAGTTGCAGGATCAGGACCTAGTTTGTAAAATGCTTTGGGATCCTTCGTTGAAATACACTATACACATGTAAGACCTATCACACTATTACAGTATTTGGGTAAATGAATATTTATGCTCTTAAACAGTGGTTCTCAACCTATTTACCATGGTGGGCCACATATACAGCTCTCTATGTGTAATGTGAGCAGCAACCACAAAATAAATATATATATATATATATATATATATATATATATATATATACACATACGTATATATATATATATATACACACACACACACACACTACCTGTATGACCCTGAGGATGTCACATGGGCTGCAGCTGTGTGCTGATTGGTCCGCAAGGGACCCGCGAGCTGAGAACCACTCCTCTGTATCTGTTTAACAAACTTATCATATTTTCAGTGTGATTTTCAAGTATCTTGAGAATGTCCTAGCATAGTTAGACATTGCCCTCCTGTAAAAATCAATTAGTTTCTAAAGTATGCTGTCTGATCTACACTGACATTTTCTTACAAGCGTGACTGAAAGTTCTAATGATCAAAGGCAGCACTGAAAGGAAGGTTCTTTGCCTTCATATGGGGTCACTGTAGAAGTACTGATGAACCAAAATACTATAACATTTGTCATAACACATTAAAGTAAAACCCTGTGGACAGAGTGGTACTTAAAGGGAAGCTACCTGCATGTATTGAGGGAAAAACAGTTCAATACAATCTGTCATCACAGCCATCTACTAATGCAATACTTCCCACAGTATGGGACATGACCCTCTGTGGGAAGCACAAAGGACTATCCAGGGATGTATGGACAGATTACATTTGTTTCTTCAGAGTCTGAGCTTTCATTAAAAAAAGTCTTTAGTTGTCATGGTTATGGAGAGAACCTTCAAAAACATGACAAGTACATCAGTGTAGCAATGTCTGCTTCAGTTTGCATGGAGTCTAAAGCAGCATGTGGTATGAACTGTCCTGTTCATTTAAATGGAGTTAACTCAGATGCTAGTGAGGATGTTTCAGATGTCAACTTTGTTAATTAACCACTCACTATGCAAAGCATGTAAGAAAAGAAAAAGTTAAATTAAAATCTGCACCAATCTACCCCATCATTTCTCAAAGTGGGAGGCATGAAAGGCTAATATTAAGGAAAAAAAGAGGCAGAATATGGAGTTAAAAAAAAACTAAAGTAAAAAACAAAAAAAAAAACCCCAACCATGATGGGATTACAGGAAGAACACAACAACTGGTTGATTGTATTTTCCTGCTGAGGAAAAGCTTTCAGAAGTTTAAGAAACATTGCACTAACCAATGAAGAGAACATGAATGAAATTTCTAAGAACTGGGAACTTCATTAATGCTATAAAAATCACCACCACAGGCATCATGCATCTTTATCACCTCAAATCCTGAATTCGTTCAGCTCAACTTAAAATTTTGTAAGTACTCAATCTTTTTAAACCTTTTGGGTATTTTGGTGTCCGATCTGAATGTACCTGTCAGTTACGTTGCCTTTCAGATGATTAGCATGGTGCTTAGTAGACAAAGTAGATTTACGATAATTAGGGATCTTGCTTCTTTTAGCCAGCTTTCTGTTATTCTCTTTTCCACTTTCACATTCACTCTCAGAAGTCAGATCTGTGTCTCTCTTTGCTTTGAGAACTTTCAAAGGAGTGCCTGTTCTTGAACAATTAGACACCTAAGAACAAAAACAAGTACAAAGTTGTTAGTCCAAAAAATATAAAAAATAAAAAATTACTTAAGTAGTTTCTAAAGTGTTTTTTTCAAATCTACTTTGAAGGATTAGGGTTTTGATAGAAATAGATTTACTGTTTGAGGGAACTGGGATTATTTAGTCTGCAGAAGAAGGGGGGGGGGAGGGGATTTGATAGCTGCTTTCAACTACCTGAAAGGGGGTTCCAAAGAGGCTGGATCTAGACTGTTCTCAGTGATAGCAGATGACAGAAGAAGGAATAATGGTCTCAAGTTGCAGTGGGGGAGATTTAGGTTGGATATTAGAAAAAACTTTTTCACTAGGAGGGTGGTGAAGCACTGGTCTGGGTTCCCTTGGGAGGTGGTGGAATCTCCTTCCTTTGAGGTTTTTAAGGTCAAGCTTGACAAAGCCCTGGCTGGGATGATTTAGTTGGGGATTGGTCCTGCTTTGAACAGGGGGTTGGACTAGATGACCTCCTGAGGTCCCTTCCAACCCTGATAATCATAGAATCACAGAAGATTCCACATACAGTAGTTACATTTCTCCCCCTTTGTCAGCCAACCATTTTAGCCTTTGCTCTCATGTTGGAAACCTAGCTATGCTGGCAGAACAGTGTGCCAGATCATGGGTAATTGCTTACTCATTACTCTTTGAAACTTCTGCAATTACCAAAGAAGGTTGTTAAAAAGTTGTTTCTCATAAGGAATAGTTAAAACTCTAAACTACTTTCAGTTCACATGAAAGGAAAAAAAAAATTCCCCAGTATCAAGTTATCTGACAACAAGGTTATAAACAAACATGGGAATAAAGTATTCTAATAATTTGCTCCCTCATCAGGATAGAGGAACTACAAAATTGAAGACCCTCTATTTTAGTTCAGCCCATCTTCTAAGGATTAGGGCCCAGCATTGAACAAAGGTATGCGCCCCCAAATCATGCCCCCCTTCTACCCAGTGAAATTATACTGGTTCAACTCTACAGATGTAGGTGCCAGAGAGCACTTTATGTATTAATTTATCTCATCAAGTTTGTTCATAACTAGAGATCATAGAAATGTAAGGCTGGAAGGAACCTCAAGAGGTAATCTACTCCATCCCCTCCACACTGAGGCAGAATTAAATATACCTAGATAAACATTTTGTCTGGGATGGGCTAACTTATTCTTAAATACCACCAATGACAGCCTGTTCCATTGCTAAATTATACTTATAGTTAGGAACACTTTCCTAACATCTACTGGAAATCTCCCTTGCTGAAAATTAGTTCTAGTCCTACGCTTGGTGGACATGGAAAACAACTGCATCTATTGCTTGTGTGCATTTAGTCAAGCTCTTATAAATATGCCAGGGACATCATGTACTACCATTAAAAAAAAAACCCAAAACAAGCGAACAAAAAACCACCACCACTATACACTGGAAAATATCCCCTCCACCCCCAAAGGTAAATTCAGACTGATTGGGCCATTATTTTGTATCATTAACAACTTTCACAGTGCTAGGATTTTACCACTTTTCATATTTCTAACTGGTTTGTGGCATGTGTCAAAAGATTAAGAAAAATATTAACGTCATACCCATATCATACCCAGATAAGAGACAGCATAATGAACTAAATGGACCACACATTTGATCCTGTATGCAAATTCCTATGATCTGTTGTAAGTATTGTCTATAGTTTTTCAAGTTTATGAATGTTCTTATATTGTCCCCTCATCACTTGTGGCACCTGATTACCTCCAAAATGAGTGCGCATACATTAATATACACATCTCTCTCCTCACTCTGCCACACCTATATCAGCCAGCAAGATACACATCTGAAACATAAAAGGCCTTTATGTAAATGTGATGTACCTTAAGACTAGTAACCTTCTGCAAGAGCTGTGAAATTTGATCCTCTAGTTTTTTGATCCTCATCTCATTGTATAAGTCATTATCAATTTTAGCCCTTTCTGGTTCTGAAGAGGAGACTGGTTCTGAAGAAGAACTGAAGGTGCTTTGTGTTGGTATACTTGCACGTTGTCGAAACTGAGCTAACACCTTATCAATATGAGGGGTGATCACTCGCAAATTAACACAACTCTTAAATAAATAAATAAAAAAAAGAGATTCAATAATCATATCCAACATAGCAGTAATTAAATTAGTACAGTTTTTACACTTGAAAATAGCAGTGAGAGCACCTGTTCTTCATGGCAGGGGACACTGGATGAAACCAAACAATCCAAGAGACCTTCTAAACACTGCAAATCTGATGAATTCTCTTCTGTCAAATTTACTGGTTCACCAAATACATTCCTTCCATCTAGGACTGTTAGCTGAGGCAAAGTCTGAAGAATGATCTCTCTGTAACCTTTAGGGATGAATTATTCATAAATTTATTTCAATTAAACATAAAAAAAAGATACCTGCCAGATTCTAGGCACCCTACCTTCTATTAGAAGTAAAATATATAACATTAAAAGCAAGAAGAGCCACAAATGCCTTCCCCCAATATAAAGCAGCCAGTCAACAGGAAACATTACAGAACAAAATCCTCCAGGAACTTGATAGGTGAAGTCTTACTACATTGGGCTTTTTTTGCACTATTGTAGCTACAGTGACATAACTGCACTGGGTAAACTCCAGTGTACAGATGCTACACCAATGTTTGCATGAGGATTGAATAAAACTACCTTGTATGTCCTGGATATGTAAGAAAAAATAAAAGACATGTTTTGATAAACCAACCGATTTATTAAGTAAAAGGAAATATTATCTGTTGTTAGGGAACTGAAGTGATGATGACTAGAAGCAATCTCCTTTAAGATTTCAGACCTAGTGAATCTCATCCTCTCACAGCTAGTTTTTATTCACAGATTGGAACAGGAAAACAAGCTTTACTGCTTTTTTCAACGCCCAATAAATTTCTTAACTTTCAATAAACTGGTCATTGACTTGAACTAGTTAGATAAACTGAAATGAAGAAAATATTCTCTGTGTAACAGATACTGCAACCAGATATATTATCTTTGTATTAAGTTTATTACTATTTTGTGAATCACTGTGGGTTAGGAATTTTATTTCACACCACAGGGGAACGTTACCACAGCTGTTCCAGGAACTAAAAACAGTGTGGGGTGATTACTGCAGTCCCTGGGATTCTACACAGCTCCAGAGAAGGATCACCCTTGGGGTGGTTGATATATACTGTTCAAACAGGTATCAGAGGCCCAAGAAAAAACAAAACCCAAAACGGTTTTTGGAACAAAAAGACTTCATTTAACATGACAGAGGGACTTTCCTTTTGGATTCAACAAACAGGCATGATCTGTGGTCCAAGAGTGATCTAGCCCACCTGAAGAGCTGGAAGAATTAAACCTGCCATGGTCCCCGTAAGACTGATGTGTGATATGTTTAGTATTCGTCTACATCTCTTATTGTTTTGTACATATTCTCTGTATGCTTTTGTACTTAAATAAATGTACTCTGCTTTGAAAGAGCTGTTTTACCAGTAACCTGTCACTGTCATTGTCCAGGGGCTGGATGTTTGTCAAGCCTGTGTGGAATAAACAGAGAAGTGAAAGTGCAGCCTAAAACCGCTGCTCAGAAAGGAGTGGGACATGGGTCCCTGCCCAGAGAGAAGTGACAGAGAGAGGAACCTGAGGGGCATTCCTGGAGCAGACCACAGAAGGTTGAGTAACTCCTTGAAACTGACACTTACCACCTGCAAAAGAAGCTACTGCTGTCAAAAGCTGATGTAGCACTTCAACAAACTGGTTCCAGGTGCTTAGCCAGCAACTTCAGTGCTTAGCTAGAGACTTCAGCAACTCCACCAGTGGTTTCTTTACAACTTCATCAACAAACATGTACTGCTTTAATATTAAATTTTTATTTCAATGGTTTTAACATAGCTTGTCTTAATTTCAAATGGTTTATAAAAAAAAGTAATTTAAAATAAAAATTTTTTTTTTCAATTTTTTTTGTTTTTAAATTGCTGATTGTTTAACAGATTTTGCACAAGCTTTCCAAAAATGTCATCTCTGTGCAGAAACCAAAACATGGATCACTGTTTGGACTGAAGTTAAGTTTTTGTACAGTATGAACCAGCAATTCCAGAAGTATACTACAGAAACTGTTTTTTCAACATTAAACTACAGTGTTCACTATTGGCAACTGCTATAAAACACCTTCATGCTAAAGGTAACTGAAATGTAACTCACAAATTTTCAGCATAATATTTATCCAAGGCATTCTTTCTTTAATAAGATTTTCAGTTTAAACATGTCATCTTTAAAAATGCATTTTCCTAATCAGCATACTACATATTAAGTGTAATTATTTCCTTTAATTCCCAATTTCAGTTCAGGCTCACCGTGTTCTGGAATGGTACCACTGAATACATTGGGACAAACTTAGCGCTTGGAGGATCAAAATTAAATTCCCCATGAGATGTGTGAACGACTGATAACTCAAGTATTATCACTCTCATCACCAGCATGCAGAACATAGTCATATTTTAGTTATACCATGACACTTCTCAACATGTTCAGAGAGCACCCCAATACAATTCTATGCAGGAGCTGAAGAAAAAAAAATTTCAGTTCCCAAATTTTGTCCAGTGTGGTCCACATTTTAATAGAGACTGTTTCACAGAACTCCTCTATGCCCATTTGCAACTGACTAAAATCCCTGCTACAGCAACACCAAATGACCAGCCAGTTCTCAGCTGACCTTTGACAACTGCTGCTTTTGAAAATAAACAGTTTCTCTGATCAGGCCTTAATGTTTAAATGTAGCAAAAAAATTATATATATAAAAAGACGACTTTCAGCATGCATGGTACATTGTATAAGTAGAAAGGAAGAAAAACTTCCATGGTTTTGACAACATGAATCAGGGAGTAGAGAGATTTGATCACAAAGGTCACCACAGTATGACAGAATTTAGGTTTTTTGATGGCTGGCCATAATTTATGAATCAAGCTACTAGTTGCAGAAACTAGATCACAGGATTATAAGACACAGAAGCCACTGATGTTTGGACAGTAACTAGAATTCAAAGTAATTATCTAGTATATTATTCATACCTGTTGTGTCACAGACTGGATTGCCCTTTCCATTTTTTTCTAAATTAAGACTGGTCAAGAAGTGCAGTCCCATCATACATTGAAGTAAATGGTTAATACTGCTTATGCAGTTGCTGTGGAGATCAATGTGACTAATTTTATGACTGGTTCCAAGAAGGTCCAGAAATCCTGTAAAATTCAGAAAAATACAAAGCAGTGGCTTCTATTACAAACAAGTATTTAAGAACAAACATTTCCTAAGTTGGTATAAGGCATTTTACAGGAAAGCTAACAACAACAAAAATATATTAAAATATTTTACGCCCTGAAATTATCCAACATTTTGCCCCACTTCCATCTTAAGGTTTATCCATTATAAGACAATACTGCATGAATGTTAATTTTGAGAAGTAACTTTTAAAAGGGATTATATTGTCAGTTTAAAAAAAGTTAGTTGTTTAAAAATAGAGAATATTCTGCCTGAAGATCTATTTTAGAAAATGCAAAATGCGTTACTAAGGTCGCAGTTTACACTCTACTCAGCTTAGTTAGGGCCAGCCCTTAGAATAAAAGTTATATTTATTATATAAATGAATGCTTAAAGAGATGTAGGATTAAAAATGTGACCAAAAATAAGTCTAATCACACTTCTTATTTTGGAAATAGTTCACTGAAAAGGTTTTTATCTTAAAAAGTTTACTGTACTTCTATGGACATTGTAAATAATACAATAGAGCAGCTCCAGGGAGGCTACTTCAGTGGATGTAATCCTTCATGGGAATTTACACAGCAGTAGATCCCCCTATTCCACCCCAACCAACTCCTCCTCCTCCTCCTCTCCCCCACAAGCACTATAACACAGGAAACTTACATAAAACAAAAAGAAAAGGAGTACTTGTGGCACCTTAGAGACTAACCAATTTATTTGAGCATGAGCTTTCGTGAGCCACAGCTCACTTCATCAGATGTGTACCATGGAAACTGCAGCAGACTTTATATACACACAGAGAATATGAAACAATACCTCCTCCCACCCCACTGTCCTGCTGGTAATAGCTTATCTAAAGTGATCAACAGGTGGGCCATTTCCAGCACAAATCCAGGTTTTCTCACCCTCCACCCCCCCACACAAATTCACTCTCCTGCTGGTGCTAGCCCATCCAAAGTGACAACTCTTTACATAATCAAGTCGGGCTATTTCCTGCATAGATCCAGGTTTTCTCACTTCCCCCCCACCCCCATACACACACAAAAACTCACTCTCCTGCTGGTAATAGCTCATCTAAACTGACCACTCTCCAAGTTTAAATCCAAGTTAAACCAGAATATCTGGGGGGGGGGGGGGGAGGAAAAAAGAAGAGGAAACAGGCTACCTTGCATAATGACTTAGCCACTCCCAGTCTCTATTTAAGCCTAAATTAATAGTATCCAATTTGCAAATGAATTCCAATTCAGCAGTTTCTCGCTGGAGTCTGGATTTGAAGTTTTTTTGTTTTAAGATAGCGACCTTCATGTCTGTGATTGCGTGACCAGAGAGATTGAAGTGTTCTCCGACTGGTTTATGAATGTTATAATTCTTGACATCTGATTTGTGTCCATTTATTCTTTTACGTAGAGACTGTCCAGTTTGACCAATGTACATGGCAGAGGGGCATTGCTGGCACATGATGGCATATATCACATTGGTGGATGTGCAGGTGAACGAGCCTCTGATAGCGTGGCTGATGTTATTAGGCCCTGTGATGGTGTCCCCTGAATAGATATGTGGGCACAATTGGCAACGGGCTTTGTTGCAAGGATAAGTTCCTGAGTTAGTGGTTCTGTTGTGTGGTATGTGGTTGTTGGTGAGTATTTGCTTCAGGTTGCGGGGCTGTCTGTAGGCAAGGACTGGCCTGTCTCCCAAGACTTGTGAGAGTGTTGGGTCATCCTTTAGGATAGGTTGTAGATCCTTAATAATGCGTTGGAGGGGTTTTAGTTGGGGGCTGAAGGTGACCGCTAGTGGCGTTCTGTTATTTTCTTTGTTAGGCCTGTCCTGTAGTAGGTAACTTCTGGGAACTCTTCTGGCTCTATCAATCTGTTTCTTTACTTCTGCAGGTGGGTATTGTAGTTGTAAGAAAGCTTGACAGAGATCTTGTAGGTGTTTGTCTCTGTCTGAGGGGTTGGAGCAAATGCGGTTGTATCGCAGAGCTTGGCTGTAGACGATGGATCGTGTGGTGTGGTCAGGGTGAAAGCTGGAGGCATGCAGGTAGGAATAGCGGTCAGTAGGTTTCCGGTATAGGGTGGTGTTTATGTGGCCATTGTTTATTAGCACTGTAGTGTCCAGGAAGTGGATCTCTTGTGTGGACTGGACCAGGCTGAGGTTGGTGGTGGGATGGAAATTGTTGAAATTGTTGAAATCATGGTGGAATTCCTCAAGGGCTTCTTTTCTATGGGTCCAGATGATGAAGATGTCATCAATATAGCGCAAGTAGAGTAGGGGCTTTAGGGGACGAGAGCTGAGGAAGCGTTGTTCTAAATCAGCTACTCTACTTTCCTCTCCCCAGACCGACCCTGCCCTTTTCCTCCCTGGCGGACTCCAGACAAATCCCAGACGGTGCCCAGCGGGGACTACCAGCACCTTTTCTGCAGATGTTGGACCAGTGGCTACTGGATCCTGAGTCCGATCTAGAGTCTGCCCCCCAGCGGTTCTATGCCCAGCTCAGCTCCTTCTCTTCTCTGCCCCCCACCCCCATCCCAGCTCTGTTCCCCAGCAGTCCCATGCCTGGCTCTGCCACCCCCTGTCTCTTCCCAGCTAGCCCCAGCTCCTGCCCCCTGAGCCACCCGCAGTCCAACACTCCCCCCCAGCGGTCCTATCAAAAATCACTATGGTACTGTGATGGGAAGGCCAGTTCAATTGACAGGGCTGCAATGTCTGCAATTTCCATACACAATGGCATTGCATCAGCCTAGACTATATCACTGAAGACAAAATTAAGTGCAAAGATTTCATGATGTTGCTGTCACAATAGTAGTGGCAACACACATACCATGTGTAAATACATTTGTGTGCCGATGTCAGGCTTGGATGCTTTGTAGATGATAAATATTGCAAGCACCACTGGGAACATTTTCTCTATTTAGTGCCAATACAGCTTGATATGACTATTAAATCATTATGTATTACAGTTAATAGCACATACTTGGAATTTGCTGCCTACATGCTGTGACCAAAAGTAAGATATGATGACTACTCCGGGAAGCTAGCCTAAAAATTCATTTTTAGAGAGGCTGTTCTCTTCTGTGTTCAAAAAGTACCTACAATACAGAACATGTAGGACATCTACTTCACAGGGGCATTGTGAGGGCAAGTGATTAAAAAAAGTTATTTGGGAACCTCAGATGAAAGGTTTTACATAACAGAACTATTACAATAGTAATCTCCTGGTAATAATATTCTGTATCTGGATATCGCAATTCAGAGTATCTTGAAGTGCTTTATCAAGTTGGGAAGAATTTGCATTTTACACATGAAGTTACCACAACAAGACATTGGCAGAATTGAAAATAAAACCCAGGCCTCCTTCCTGCTGTACTATTTCTGAACTCTCCCTTGTTTAAAAAATGTTGGATTTGTTTTTTCTAAAAGTGAATATAGTGCTCACTGTACATGACAGATGTCCATCATTGTCACAGCACCAAGCAACTCAAGATTCCCACTCTGCTTCAGCAAAAGCATTTAAACATGTCTACAATCTTTGATCTCTCTGCTGATACTACCAACAAGAGGAACATAAGTCCATTGCAAATGATGGTTTAAGATTATTAATACATTTCACATTAGCCACCTAACTGTTTAATGGTAATTAATTTCAGCCAATTGTGACCTGGTCAGGATTTGAACCTATGATCTAAACATTAAAAGCTTTATATTCCAATGGTAGTAAATTCCTGAGACATCCAATGTTCTGCATTTCTTATCTTTTAGTTCTTTGCAAATACATTTAGTCAGATATTTTATATTACGTGTGACAACATCACTGCCAGATCCACTTACCAGTAAGATCATGTATGCGGTTGTATGACAAATTCAATTTAGTTAAATTATGTAGCTTTTCCAGTCCTAAACAAAGTGGGGGAAAAAGTTAGTGCAAGAGCTTTAAAAAAATACTCAGAGATAAACATGTCTGACTGGTAAAATAAGGAAGACAGTCAGACTTGACACTATAAATGACAAATATAAACTGCGTTTATTATGATACAAACACTATGGTTGATAATATTTAAAAGGAATGAAGATCAAAGTTTATTTTAAAACTTTTTAATCTGCTTTAAATAGTCAACTGGGAAATATTGCCATGATGTCCTTTAGAATGATCTGTGTATTATTTCTTCAATTTAATCCAATATGTAATATGGGATTTTGACTTCAATGGGGGTTAAGCACATGCTTAACTTCAATCACAGGCTTCAGATCTTCCTTGAATCAAACCTCAACAAAACTTTCAGAAAAGGCTCATAAAATGTTAAAGGGAAAGAAAACAAAAATATACTAACCCTCTACTTTTGTTATCAAATTACAGGATAAATTTAAAGTGCGAAGATTAGTCAGGGTACTTAGTCCTTCTATTTGATTTATTTGATTAGATGACAAGTCTAAATGCTGCAAATTCCAGATATGGCCAAGCCCTTCAATCCTGGAGATCTGGTTACAATGTAGGTTGATTGTGTGAAGTTCTGAACTTAAAGTTATCTCCAACAAGCTATAAATGAAAATACCCAGTATTAATTAAGATGTCTTAAGATAATTAACTTATAAAACATTTCTAAATCTCAAATTAACCAACAGTTTAAGGGGTGCAAATCACAAATTTTACACATCACTATTTACAAAAATAGTGTATTTTATTCAAGTAGAATAGTGTACGATAGCAAATCAAAATAATCTGCCTTACATTTAAGGTTCTCAATATTTAAACTTGAAAATAATCCACTATATTTACCAGTATCCTTAGCCCTCCTCCCCGCTAAAAGTTAGTAGATCTTTTTTGTATCCGAGGACTAGTTTACACCGGCAGCACTTTAACATGGCTTGTGTAGCTGCAGCGCAGCACTGGGAGAGAGGTCTTCCAGCGCTCTAAAAAAACCCGCCTCCACGAGGAATGCGGCTCCCAGCGCTGGTGCACTGTCTACACGGGCGCTTTACAGCACTGAAACTTGCTGCGCTCTGACGGTGTTATTCCCCTCGTGGAAGTGGATTACCAGGAGCACTGGGAGACCTGTCTCCCAGCGCTCAAGTCTGATCACACTCGGACTTCAAAGCGCTGCCGTAGGAGTGCTCCTGTAGCAACGGTTTGAAGTTTCTAGTGTAGACGAAGCCTCAGATCAACTTAACTATTCTGCTATGGGGTGTGAATTTTTCACAACCTACTCTTGTAGTTAAATCAACCTAATTTTTTTCATTTAGACCAAGCCTACTGCTCACACGTTCTCTCATAAAAAACATGCTTAAAACAAAAATTCTGTTCTCGCCACCTACATTAACTACAATGCTGTCATCTTAAATGTGGTGGACAATTAGGAAAAACCATAGAGTTTAGTTAGGGTACTAAAGAACTTGCCATCTTGGTTTGTGTCCTCAAAGAGCAAATTTCTGTCTCTGTTCAAAAGCGTTTGACTACAGCCAGGTTATTGCCCATGCTCAAGTAAGTATAAGGACTTAGATCTTTTTATACTGAGGGTTTATTTCTAAAAGTTTTTAAAAGACCATAAAGTCTGTGAAGCAAAGAAATGTGCTATTGTTTAGGCACTTTAATATTTAATATGCACTTAATACCCATCTTTGTAGGCAAAACGATTTAAGATTTGCTACTCTGCTTACTTTTAGAAGCTGATTTACCTGAACACCCCACTATAAAAGATTATGGAATAGCTCAAGTAACCTTGACAACAGTATCTAAGCGTGAGCACATATTAGCTGGAGCTAAAAAGCGTTAAACAGAAAGTGCAGCATTTCTAATACACTGCCTTAGTTTCTGGAGGTCACACAATGAGTACTACGGAAAACCTCTTTAAAATACAGTCTAGGGAAATGGATCACATAATCGCTATAAATGACAGACCACAGGTAGCTACAATAAATGGCGAGGGGACGTGAAATGGATGCATGAAGAACACAAAAGACTCTTCGCAGCTCTGCCCCTTCCTGCGACTCTGCCCCGAGGAACAGGCTCGCGGGGGAGCTCTGAAAGTGCAGTGTTCAGCGTAGCCCTGGTAACACCGGGTCCCAGAGGCCCCGCTCCTGGAGGGACACCAAAGCTGACACTATCCAGCAGCAGCAGCCCGTCTCCCCGCTCCCGTGCCCCACCGTTATCGAAATAGCGACATCATCGCTCCCTCTTCTCCTAACCCCCCCCCCCCTGCCCTCCGCACCTCACTCGCGACAGCTGCCCTGACTCCCTGCGGCTAGGCCCCCGGGAGCCCCTCCCCACTGCTCCGCCCAGCCAGCGGGAGAAAGCCCACAACGCCCCCGGCCCCGGCGGGGCTCCCCGCGGCTCCCCCACCTCCCAATGCCTTTGTCCATGAGGCTGAGCTCCCCAGGCACGGCGCCAGCCCTCGCCATGTTGCCAGCGGCTCCGCCGCGCTACGGGAGGCGGCCAAGGAGCCAGCAGCGGATTCTGGCGCCTTTCCCTTTAAAGCTCCCCGAATCCAACGGCATCGCCGGGAGTGGGCGGGGCCCGCGAGTTCCAAGCTTTACGGATGGGTCAGAGGTCGTTACGACATAGAGCCGTAAAGCAACGCCCCCAGCAGGAGCCGTCGCGCTTCCTCTTCCTCCCCTCTCAAAGAGAGAGCGGTTGGGCCGCCTCTGGAACAAGTTCCCCAAGCCTTGTAGTTTGTGAGCATGCGCATTAACGAGTGGAACGTGGCTCTGTCCGCCCTTGTGTTGGTCGGGCAGCTGGGGCCGCTGGCCTATGGCCTGCAGCATGACTGGGCGCCTTAACCCCGAGCGCCCCTAGTGTAGACACGGCTGCTGTAGTCCCTGGTCACGCCCCTGTAATCACAGGTGCTTGTGCATGGCCAGGCTGTGGTGCTCGAAGTGGAGAACCTCAGCATTGCTAACACTCAGCGTTCAATCCATCAGGACAGTCTCTAGGTAAAAGAATAAATGGACACAAATCAGAGGTCAAGAATGATAACAGTCAAAAACCAGTCGGAGAACACTTAAGTGTCTCTCTGGTCACTCGATTACAGACCTAAAAGTTGCAATATTACAACAAAAAAACCCTTCAAAAACAGACTCCAACAAGAGACTGCTGAATTGGAATTAATTTGCAAACTGGACACCATTAAATTAGGCTTGAATAGAGACTGGGAGTGGATGTGTCATTACACAAAGTAAAACTATTTCCCCATGTTTATTCCCCCCCCCCCACTGTTCCTCACACCCTCTTGTCAACTGTTGGAAATGGCCCCTCTTGATTATCACTACAAAAGGTTTTTTTTCTCTCCTGCTGGTAATAGCTCACCTTCACTGATCACTTTCGTTATAGTGTGCCTGGTTAACACCCATTGTTTCATGTTCTCTGTGTATATAAAATCGTGCTACTGCATTTTCCACTGCATGCATCCGATGAAGTGGGCTTGTCATAAATATAAAGGGAAGGGTAAACCCCTTTAAAATCCCTCCTGGCCAGAGGAAAATTCCTCTCACCTGTAAAGGGTTAAGAAGCTAAAGGTAACCTCGCTGGCACCTGACCAAAATGACCAATGAGGAGACAAGATACTTTCAAAAGCTGGGAGGAGGGAGAGAAACAAAGGGTCTCTGTCTGTCTATATGCTGCTTTTGCCGGGGATAGACCAGGAATGGAGTCTACTTACTAAAAGTTCTAAATCTAGCTAGGTACGTGTTAGATTATGATTTCTTTAAATGGCTGAGAAAAGAATTGTGCTGAATAGAATAACTATTTCTGTCTGTATATCTTTTTTGTAACTTAAGGTTTTGCCTAGAGGGATTCTCTATGTTTTGAATCTAATTACCCTGTAAGGTATCTACCATCCTGATTTTACAGAGGGGATTTCTTTACTTCTATTTACTCCTATTTCTATTAAAAGTCTTCTTGTAAGAAAACTGAATGCTTTTTCATTGTTCTCAGATCCAAGGGTTTGGGTCTGTGGTCACCTATGCAAATTGGTGAGGCTTTTTATCCAACATTTCCTAGGAAAGGGGGGGTGCAAGTGTTGGGAGGATTGTTCATTGTTCTTAAGATCCAAGGGTCTGGGTTTGTAGTCACCTAGGCAAATTGGTGAGGCTTTTTACCAAACCTTGTCCAGGAAGTGGGGTGCAAGGTTTTGGGAAGTATTTGTGGGGAAAGACGTTTCCAAACAGCTCTTCCCCAGTAACCAGTATTTGTTTGGTGGTGGTAGCGGCCAATCCAAGGACAAAGGGTGGAATATTTTGTATCTTGGGGAAGTTTTGACCTAAGCTGGTAAAGATAAGCTTAGGAGGTTTTCATGCAGGTCCCCACATCTGTACCCTAGCGTTCAGAGTGGGGGAGGAACCTTGACAGGGCTGTAGCCCACAATAGCTTATGCTCAAATAAATTTGTTAGTCTCTAAGGTGCCACAAATACTCCTGTTCTTTTTGCGGATACAGACTAACACGGCTGCTTCTTTGAAACCCATCAGGAGTCAGACTCCCAAACTCAGGAGATTTGTCATAGTGACGGGAATTTTTCATTTGCCTTCAGTATATGTAAAGTGTACCATGTTAATTCTCTAAAGCCCTTTTATTCCCGAGAAATTAAGGTTCTCCAGATTACAGCCCAGGAGAGAGACACAACGCTGAGTGGCCTGAAGGAGTCTATTATGACGGGAAAAGCAACGGTGACGTGGAAGAGGTGAGCCTCTCCATGACCCTTGGGCGTAAGCAGCGACAGCAAATACAGAAGCTGTGCACCAGTTTCATGCCAATGTTTTCAGCAACCCCAGGATGGACAGGTAAAGCAAGAAGAGAACAGCTATCAAGAGCTATTTTACAGCTAACTGGCTGGCTGGGTCATCACACCTGCGCTGAGGGTACCTTGACCATTCCGCTGAAGGGCTGCCCAGAGCAGAGCTGTTGGGGAAAGGGAGAGAGTCTTGGGTCAAGGGCCTGCTTTCCATAGGTGGCAGCGAGGCTGCTGCTCCGCTACGCACAAAACCTTGAGCCAGGTCTTCTACGAAGGCTTTAGAGCCAGCTTCCCCACAAACATGAGGTGCGCTCCGGGTGAGTGGCGGCTCTCTTCTGGCCACATCTCTACTCCCAACAAGAAGGCTCTCCGCACCCAGCCCTGTGCATAGCGGTGCATCACCTGGCCTTCCTCCATAGCAATGGACTTGGAAGGTGGGGGTCCTGAGGTGGGGGGGCCTAGGCAAATCATACACCTCAGGGCATTCTGCACCAAAAAATTAAAAATTCTGTGCACAATATTTTAAAATTCTGCAAATTTTATTTGTCAAATAAATGTGGAGGCTCCAGCATGGCATTGGGGAGCACAGGCCACTATCTGCACAGAGGTGGGAGATCACTGTGTAGCTCCTCCCCCCACCCCCCGGACACGGGTGCAGGAAGTGGGGGAGGGATGCCTGTGGGGGAGGGGAATTTGCAGAGCTTCCTGCACCCGGGGGTGGGTCTGACTCATCCGCAGATGCCGTGCGGGGGAGAGCCCAGCGCAGGGTAGGAGCCTCCAGAGGCCAACTATCGAGCTTCTGTTGGTCTCCTGCAGCTCCACTATTAAGCCTTCCACAATAGCTTCTCCTGGGGGGGAGCAGCATCCACTTTGGGGGACAGCCCGGCTGGAAAGAATTGGGGCCACCAGGTCAACCCATTGCACCTAATGGGCCTGGATCTCCCAACCCCTGTTGGGAGGGGATGTGGGGCATGGCATCTGGGGCCGGGTCAGACCCAACCCCAGATTTCTTCCCCAGCTGCAGAAAGCTCTGCAAACTCCATTCTCACCCCACCCCACCCCACCCCTACCCCGCTACCTACACGCATTGCTTTTCAGCTGCAGGGAGAGGGTGTCACGGAGTCCCCGGGTGATGCTCTGCAACTGCTCCCTACGAAGTCAGTCAGGACTCTGGGGAAGTCTCCTTTCTGGGAGCAGACTGTCTGCAGGACACACAGCTCACACAACTTCCACCTTCCTGGGTCTGACCTCGGAGCATTCAGCATCCTCTACCCCTCCATGTGGTTCCCACAGCGAGTCTGCTCAGGTGAGGTCCTGGGGAAGCCAGAGGGTCCTGCACCCCAACTTCGCAGTCAGACGTGACTCTCCACCAGCCAGTAAAACAGAAGGTTTATTAGACGACAGGAACGTGGTCTAAAACGGAGCTTGTAGGTGCAGAGAACAGGACCCCTCAGCGGGGTCCATTTTGGGGGGGCAGTGAGCCAGACAACCATGTCTGCACTTCACTCCTTGTCCCCAGCCAGCCCCAAACTGAAACTCTCTCCAGCACCTCCTCCTCTGGGCTTTGTCCCTTTCCCGGGCTAGGAGGTCACCTGATTCCTTAATTCTCCAATACCTTTAGCTCTCACATTGTAGGGGGGAAGGGCCAGGCCATCAATTGCCAGGAAACAGGGTGTTGGCCATTCTCTGTGTCCAGATCCCTGCACATACGTGCCCTCTATGGCTCTGCAACAATCATACACCCTTATCCCACCACCTAGATACTTAAGAACTGCATAGGGGAAACTGAGGCACCCCCACAATATTCAGAGGACACATTAAGAAGAGTCCCGCTTCGTCACAGAGGGATCCCTGTACAGGGAGCAAAAAGAAAAGGAGTACTTGTGGCACCTTAGGGACTAACCAATTTATTTGAGCATAAGCTTTCGTGAGCGGCAGCTCACTTCATTGGATGCATAAAGTGGAAAATACAGTGAGGAGATTTATATACACACAGACCATGAAAAAATGGGTTTTTATTATACACATTGTAAGGAGAGTGATCACTTAAGATGAGAATGTGTATGATAAAAACCCATTTTTTCATGGTCTATGTGTATATAAATCTCCTCACTGTATTTTCCACTTTATGCATCCGATGAAGTGAGCTGCCGCTCACGAAAGCTTATGCTCAAATAAATTGGTTAGTCCCTAAGGTGCCACAAGTACTCCTTTTCTTTTTGCGAATACAGACTAACACGGCTGCTACTCTGAAACCTGTACAGGGAGCTGCTCCCCCATCCACCCAACCTCATATGGACCTTCCCACTGAGCCTCACCCCCCTGCCCGCAAAACCCCCTCCCCCTGAACCTGGACCACCCCAACGAGCTGCCTGCACCCAGATCCTCACCCCCACGAGCCCCAACCAGCTGCACCTGGATCCCCACCTCACTGACCACACTCCCGCAGCATCTCAACCACACATTGAGACTCCCTCACCCAGACACCCCTGCTGAGCTCTAGCCCCACCCTACATCCAGACCCCCCTGCTGAGCCCAAGCACCCTCACCTGGACCCCCCTGCAGTCCCATAACCATTGCACCCAGAACCCTCCCCACCACCACCAACAAGCCCCTTTGCAGCCGGACACCCCCTGCACCTGGATCCCCCACGGAGCTGCCCGCACCCAGATTGCCCTACACAGAAGCCTCACAGCCCACACTTGGATCGCTCCACACTTGGAGCCTGCCTTGATGAGCCTGCCTCCCAACACCTGGTGCAACTGGCACATAGGGCAAGGCCCTTGGGTGTTTCTGGGCCAGGCCCAGTCCTTGCATTATGTCATCGCTAACTCTGTGTCCGGGGGGCAGGGAAATCTGCACAGTGATCTCCTGCCTCTGTACAGCTGGTGGCCTGAGCTCCCCGATGCCATGCTGGAGACTCCATTACGTCCAATGGGTTGACCTGGTGGCCCCAATTCTTTCCAGCCGGGTTGTCCCCCAAAGCAGATGCCAGTGGGGATGCTGCTCTCTGCCAAGAGAAGGCATGGCAGAAGGCTTAATAGTTGAGCTGCGGGAGACCAAGAGAGGCTCGAGAGTCGGCCTCTGGAGGCTAACTTGTGGCCTTTGGAGATGCAGGTCCCGGGACCCCATCTCCCCAAGCCTGGAACACTGCTATGAACACAGGAGCAGGAGCATGCTTCCACAGGACCAGCGGCACTCTACGTCTTTGCTTTGGATTTGGAGATTTTTCCCAAATTCTGACCCAGGGGGTCCAGTTTCATCTCCCCTGGACTCCAAGCCGCCAGCTGGGCATTCCGCAGCTAGCCAAGCGCACCCAGAGAGGCAACTTCCTAAGCAAGTGCAACATTTTCTGAACCCCCGTTGAGATGCAATTAGCTGGGTAGTTATCCAAAGCAAGAGCGCCGGAGCATACCCAAGACTTTTTGGGGGTAGCACATGGGCTAGAATGGCTGAGTGGTTAAGGCGTTGGACTCAAGTCCCAGTGGGCGTGAGCTTGCATGGGTTCGACTCCCGCTTCTGGTAGGCCCCTGTTGCTCTGCCCTTTGACCGATGGGTACAAAAATTCAGGCTGCTGCTTCTCTTTAACAAAGCCCTCTGGTGTCCTGTCTTTCTGTGCCCCTCCCAAAAATTATTAAGTACCTAAGAAAAGCGAAGCACCTTGTGATGGGTTCAGTCACAGAGACCCCCTGGGGACTGGATCCCAGAACCCTGTCTTGTTGAGCCAGAGATGCTACTCCGCTGCAATACAGACCCAGGGTCTGACCCACGCCCCCAAAGCTGCAGACTTTAACCAAAACTGCTCAGCTGGTTTCCTATCTCCAGACACCCAGCTCCCAATGGGATCCAAACCCCAAATAAATCCGTTTTACTGTGTATAAAGCTTACACAGGGTAAATTCATAAATTGTCTGCCCTCTATAACACAGAGAGAGATATGCGCAGCTGTTTGCTCCCCCAGGTATTAATCGCTTACTCTGGGTTTAATAATAAAGAAAAGTGGTTTTATTAAGTATAAAAAGTAGGATCTAAGTGGTTTCAAGTAATAACAGACAGAACAAAGTAAGTTACCAAGCAAAATAAAAGAAAACATGCAAGTCTAAGCCTAATATATTTAAGAAACTGAATCCAGGTAAATCTCACCCTCAGAGATGTTCCAATACACTTTTTTCAGAGGCAAGCCTCCTTCTTAGTCTGGGCCCAATCCTTTCCCCCGGTACAGTTCTTGTCAGTTCCAGCTCAGGTGGTCACTAGCGGTTTTCTCATGACTGCCGCCCTCTTTGTTCTGTTCCACCCACTTTTATATCTTTGGCACAAGGCAGGAATCCTTTGTCTCTCTCTCGGTTTCCACCCTTCCTTCTAAATGGAAAAGCACCAGGTTTAAGATGGATTCCAGTATCATGTGACATGTTCACATGTCCTGTGAGACTTCATTACTCATTGGCTGGCACCCACATATCCAGAAAGGCTTACAAGTAAACAGAGCCATTGACAACCAGTTGTCCTGGTCAATGGGAGCCATCAAGATTCTAAACCACCTTTAATGGCCCACACATTGCATAATTACAATAGGACTTCAGAATAATACTTCATATTTCTAGCTTCAGATACAAGAATGATACATTCATACAAATAGGATGAAAAGAGTAGATTATAAGCTTTGTAATGATACCTTAGAAGAGACCTTTTGCATAAAGCATATTTCAGTTACATTATATTCACACTCACAAGCATATTTCCATAAACATATGGAGTGCAATGTCACACACCACACTACTGGGGGACAACAGGCCCAGCCAAAAACTGCTACCTAAGCCTCAGTGAGAGTTGAACTCACAACCCCTGGTTTACCAAGACCAATGTGCTAACCCCTGAGCTATGGGGCCAGGTCCCATAGTGCCTCCCTCTCCGACCATGCCTACCTAAGTGATGCTGTGCCTGCCATGGTCATGCACTCATTGCAGCGGGCACATTGATGGCGTCCGTCATAAATATAAAGGGAAGGCTAACCACCTTTAAATCCCTTCTGGCCAGAGGAAAAACCCTTTCACCTGTAAAGGGTTAAGAAGCCAGGATAACCTCGCTGGCACATGACTAAAATGACCAATGAGGAGACAAGATACTTTCAAAGCTGGAGGGGGGAAAACAAAGGCTCTGTCTGTGTGATACTTTTGCCGGGACCAGAACAGGAATGCAGGTCAGAACTCCTGTAAAGAGTTAGTAAGTAATCTAGTTAGATATGTGTTAGATTCTGTTTTGTTTAAATGGCTGATAAAATAAGTTGTGCTGAATGGAATGTATAGTCCTGCTTTTGTGTCTTTTTGTAACTTAAGGTTTTGCCTAGAGGGATTCTCTATGTTTTGAATCTGATTACTCTGTAAGGTATTTACCATCCTGATTTTACAGAGGTGATTCTTTTACCTTTTCTTTAATTAAAATTCTTCTTTTAAGAACCTGATTGCTTTTTCATTGTTCTTAAGATGCAAGGGTTTGGGTCTGTGTTCACTTGTGCAAATTGGTGAGGATTTTTATCAAGCCTTCCCCTTGGGGGGGATATTTGGAGGGGGGGGGGGAGAGATGTTTCCAAGTGGGCACTTCCCCTGTTCTTTGAGTAACACTTTCGTGGTGGCAGCTCCTAACCTAAGCTGGTAAGAATAAGCTTAGGGGGGTCTTTCAGGCAGGTCCCCACATCTGTACCCTAGAGTTCAGAGTGGGGAAGGAACCTTGACATGGTGCAGAGCGGTGAGATTAATCTGAAATCATTTTGAGAATTTTTTTTAAACCAGAAGCACAGAAGGATTTTAAAAGATTTTAAAGGGTTTTGTAAAAGGGGTCAAGCAACAAGCATAACAAAAGAGAGCTTGCTTTTGTGAGCTGGAGTTTTCTCTACCTAAAGGCAGGGTAGTTAACCTCCTGTAAGGAAATTCACAAGTTCTTCACAGACCTGAAGAGGTGGGTTTTTTTTTAGCTAAGAACAACTAGAGGGTTTTTCTGTCTATTTGCCTGGAGACAGAGGTGTTAGGTTTTTTTTAAAGGATTTTTCAGTAGGCTGACAATCACTATCAGAGAACGTAGGTACCGGTTACAGCACAATCTATTTTTTTTTGACCAGCCAAGTTTTTTTTGTTGGTTTGTTTTATTTCTAACTCTCGGATGTAAAGTTAGTTAAAAACAGAGAGGCAAACATGACAGAAACCAAGGAAACAGCCAAAGAGGCTGCCCTCAGGAGAGCTATGGAGGCAAAGGAAAAAGAAATGGAGGAAAAGGAAAAAGAGAGGAAGCATGCTGAGGAGGAGAGGAAGCATGCTGAGGCGGAGAAGGAAAAAGAGAGGAACTGGAGATGGAGAAGGCAAAGGCTCAGCAGAATATACCAACAAACCCTAGCAATCCTTCTCCAGGTACCACTTCCCATCCCAGAAAGTTTCCCACCTACAAGGCAGGCAATGATTCCGAGGCCTTCTTAGAAAACTTCGAAAGGGCCTGCCTTGCGTACAGCATCTCTACAGACCAATACATGGTAGAGCTGAGGCTGCAGCTCAGTGGACCCTTAGCTGAGGTGGTGGCTGAAATGCCTAAAGAACATATGAACCAGTATGAACTGTTTAAATCCAAGGCGAGAGTCAGAATGGGGATAACACCCGAGCATTCCCATCGGCAGTTCAGAGCCCTAAGGTGGAAACCAGACGTGTCATTTACCCGACATGCCTACCACATTGTGAAACATTGGGATGCCTGGATATCAGGAGCAAGTGTTAAATCTCCAGAAGATTTGCCCTTCCTAATGCAAATGGAGCAGTTCTTAGAGGGTGTGCCTGAGGAAATAGAAAGATACATCCTGGATGGGAAGCCCAAAACTGTAATCGAGGCGGGGGAGATTGGAGCCAAATGGGTGGAAGTGGCAGAAAAGAAAAAAACTGGTTGCAGTTAGAGCGGATACCAGAAGGGACAACCTCCGACCTCACCCTACTGCCAGGGGCAGCCCAAGGCCCCAACTACACCCCAAGGAACACTCCAGCCTCCTTATTGTCCTGCCACACCGTTCTCCAGCAATCCACCTCGCCCCAGTGACCTGTCAGCTGGACGATATTTTAAATGTAATGAACCAGGGCATGTAAAGGCCAACTGCCCCAAGAACCCCAACAGATTACAGGTTTCAGAGTAACAGCCGTGTTAGTCTGTATTCGCAAAAAGAAAAGGAGTACTTGTGGCACCTTAGAGACTAACCAATTTATTTGAGCATAAGTTTTCGTGAGCTACAGCTCATTCCACAGTATGCATCCAATGAAGTGAGCTGTAACTCATGAAAGCTTATGCTCAAATAAATTGGTTAGTCTCTAAGGTGCCACAAGTACTCCTTTTCTTTTTAACAGATTACAGTTCATTGCACCGGAATCACACCAGAGGTCCTCAGGCCCAGATACCTCACAGATACCCTCAGAGTGGAGGGAAACTATGAGTGTGGGCGGGAAGAAGGTCACCGCATGGAGGGACACCGGAGCGCAAGTGTTGGCTATCCATGCTTCCTTAGTGGACCCAAATTTAATCAACCCAGAGATCCAAGTGACAATTCAACCCTTCAAGTCCAACTCTTTCAATTTTCCTACAGCCAAGTTGCCTGTCCAGTACAAGAGCTGGTTAGGAATGTGGACTTTTGCAGTCTGTGATGATTATCCCATCCCCATGCTGCTGGGGGAATACTTGGCCAATCATGTGAAGCTAGCCAAGAGGGTGGGAATGGTCACACGCAGCCAGACTAAGCAAGCTGTCACGCCTAGCTCTGTTCCAGAAACTTCTACCAGGACCCGGTCAGAGGTAATGGAACTGGATCCCATGCCAATGTCAGCAACAGCAGTAGTGAATCCAGCCCCGGAACCGGTGGAACAACCAGCACGTGAACCATTGCCAGCACTGAATCCAGTACTTGCAACCACAACACCAGAGGGCCCCACCGAACCTGCACCAGCAGCAACAAATAACCCTACACAAAAGGCTCAGCCGGAGCCTGAACCCAAACATAGTGCCCCAGCGGAGAGCAGTTCACAGTCAACGGAAACAGCCCCGTCCCCTACATTGCTTCCAGAGGGACCAAGCCTAGGTCCACAATTCAGTGAGGAACTAGTGTCTCCAGCATCAAGGTGGAGTAGAAAGCTGGCTAGATTGTCGGGCTCAACGGGTAGTGATCAATGGCTCCATGTCTAGTTGGCAGCCGGTATCAAGTGGAGTGCCCCAAGGGTCGGTCCTGGGGCCGGTTTTGTTCAATATCTTCATAAATGATCTGGAGGATGGTGTGGATTGCACTCTCAGCAAATTTGCGGATGATACTAAACTGGGAGGAGTGGTAGATACACTGGAGGGGAGGGATAGGATACAGAAGGACCTAGACAAATTGGAGGATTGGGCCAAAAGAAATCTGATGAGGTTCAATAAGGATAAGTGCAGGGTCCTGCACTTAGGACGGAAGAACCCAATGCACAGCTACAGACTAGGGACCGAATGGCTAGGCAGCAGTTCTGCGGAAAAGGACCTAGGGGTGACAGTGGACGAGAAGCTGGATATGAGTCAGCAGTGTGCCCTTGTTGCCAAGAAGGCCAATGGCATTTTGGGATGTATAAGTAGGGGCATAGCGAGCAGATCGAGGGACGTGATCGTTCCCCTCTATTCGACATTGGTGAGGCCTCATCTGGAGTACTGTGTCCAGTTTTGGGCCCCACACTTCAAGAAGGATGTGGATAAATTGGAGAGAGTCCAGCGAAGGGCAACAAAAATGATTAGGGGTCTGGAACACATGACTTATGAGGAGAGGCTGAGGGAGCTGGGATTGTTTAGCCTGCAGAAGAGAAGAATGAGGGGGGATTTGATAGCTGTTTTCAACTACCTGAAAGGGGGTTCCAAAGAGGATGGCTCTAGACTGTTCTCAATGGTATCAGATGACAGAACGAGGAGTAATGGTCTCAAGCTGCAGTGGGGGAGGTTTAGATTGGATATTAGGAAAAACTTTTTCACTATGAGGGTGGTGAAACACTGGAATGCGTTACCTAGGGAGGTGGTAGAATCTCCTTCCTTAGAGGTTTTTAAGGTCAGGCTTGACAAAGCCCTGGCTGGGATGATTTAACTGGGAATTGGTCCTGCTTTGAGCAGGGGGTTGGACTAGATGACCTTCTGGGGTCCCTTCCAACCCTTATATTCTATGATTCTATGATTCTAAGGGAACAGTTCCAGGCCAAGCAGGAAGCAGATGAAAGCCTCCAGAGAGCTTGGACGGCAGCATGGAGCAACCCACCACGTCTCAGCTCTTCTAATTGATCCAGGTTTGTTGTAGAAAGAGGACTTTTATACAAGGAAACTCTTTCTGGTGGACACCAGGAAGACTGGCATCCTCAGAGACAGTTGGTAGTTCCAACTAAGTACCGGGTAAAGCTCTTGAGCTTAGCCCACGATCATCCTAGTGGCCATGCTGGGGTGAACAGGACCAAAGACTGTTTGGGGAGGTCATTCCACTGGGAGGGAATGGGCAAGGATGTTTCTACCTATGTCCGGTCTCGTGAGGTATGCCAAAGAGTGGGAAAACCCCAAGAGCAGGTCAAAGCCCCTCTCCAGCCACTCCCCATCATTGAAGTTCCATTTCAGCGAGTAGCTGTGGATATTCTGGGTCTTTTTCTGAAAAAGACACCCAGAGGAAAGCAGTACATACTGACTTTCATGGACTTTGCCACCCGATGGCCGGAAGCAGTAGCTCTAAGCAACCCCAGGGCTAAAAGTGTGTGCCAGGCACTAGCAGACATTTTTGCCAGGGTAGGTTGGCCCTCCGACATCCTCACAGATGCAGGAAATATGGAAAGCCTTTGGGAAGCTCATGGGGTAAATCACTTGGTTGCCACTCCCTACCATCATCAAACAAATGGCATGGTGGAGAAGTTTAATGGAACTTTGGGGGCCATGATACGTAAATGCATAAATGAGCACTCCAATGATTGGGACCTAGTGTTGCAGCAGTTGCTCTTTGCCTACAGAGCTGTACCACATCCCAGTTTAGGGTTTTCCCCATTTGAACTTGTATATGGCCGTGAGGTTAAGGGGCCATTACAGTTGGTGAAGCAGCAATGGGAGGGGTTTACACCTTCTCCAGGAACTGACATTCTGGACTTTGTAACCAACCTACAAAACACTCTCCGAACCTCTTTAGCCCTTGCTAAAGAAAGCCTAAAGGATGCTCAAAAAGAGCAAAAAGCCTGGTACGATAAACATGCCAGAGAGCGTTCCTTCAAAGTAGGGGACCAGGTCATAGTCTTAAAGGCGCTCCAGGTCCATAAAATGGAAATGTCGTGGGAAGGGCCATTCACTGTCCAAGAGCACCTGGGAGCTGTTAATTATCTCATAGCATTCCCCACCTCCAACCAAAAGCCTAAGGTGTACCATATTAATTCTCTAAAGCCCTTTTATTCCAAGGAATTAAAGGGTTGTCAGTTTACAGCCTAGGGAGGAGATGTCGCTGAGTGGCCTGAAGGTGTCTACTATGAAGGGGAAAGTGCTGGTGGCGTGGAAGAGGTGAACCTCTCTATGACCCTTGGGCGTATGCAGCGACAGCAGATCAAGGAGCTGTGCACTAGCTACATGCCGCCGTTCTCAGCCACCCCAGGGCTGACCGAATGGGCATTCCACTCCATTGACAGAGGTAATGCTCACCCAATTAAGCCCAACCTTAACGGGTGTCTCCTCATGCTAAAACTGCTATAGAATGGGAGATCCAGGATATGCTACAGATGGGGGTAATCCGCCCCTCTGGCAGTGCATGGGCATCTCCAGTGGTTCTAGTTCCCAAACCAGATGGGGAGATACATTTTTGCATGGACTATTGTAAGCTAAATGCTGTGACTCGCCCAGACAACTATCCAATCCAAGCACAGATGAACTATTAGAGAAACTGGGACGGACCCAGTTCATCTCTACCTTGGACTTAACCAAGGGATACTGGCATGTACCGCTAGGTGAATCCACCAAGGAAAGGTCAGCCTTCATCACACATGTCGGGCTGTATGAATTTAATGTACTCTCTTTCGGGTTGCGGAATGCACCCGCCACCTTCCAAAGACTTGTAGATGGTCTCCAAGCAGGATTGGGAGAATATGCAGTCGCCTATCTTGACGATGTGGCCATATTTTCGGATTCCTGGGCAGAACACCTGGAACATCTACAAAAAGTCGTCCAGCGCATATGGGAGGGAGGACTGATTGTTAAGGCTAAGAAGTGTGAAATAGGCCTAAACAGAGTGACTTACCTTGGACACCAGGTGGGTCAAGGAACTATCAACCCCCTACAGGCCAAAGTGGATGCTATCCAAAAGTGGCCTGTCCCAAAGTCAAAGAAACAGGTCCAATCCTTCTTAGGCTTGACCGGATATTACAGGTGATTTGTACTGCAATACAGCCAAATCGCTGCCCCACTGACAGACCTAACCAAAAAGAAACAGCCAAATGCCATTCAGTGGACCGAAGAGTGTCAGAAGGCCTTTAACCAGCTTAAAGCAACACTCATGTCTGACCTTGTGCTAAGGGCCCCAGACTTTGACAAACCGTTCCTAGTAACCACCGATGCGTCCGAGCATGGTGTGGGAGCAGTTTTAATGCAGGAAGGACTGGATCAAGAATTCCATCCTGTAGTATTTCTTAGCAAGAAGCTGTCTGAGAGGGAAAGCAACTGGTCAGTCAGTGAAAAAGAATGTTACGCCATTGTCCACGCTCTGGAAAAGCTATGCCCATATGTTTGGGGACGGCATTTCCACCTGCAAACCGACCATGCTGTGCTACAGTGGCTTCATACCGCCACAGGAAATAACAAAAAACTCATTTGGTGGAGTTTAGGTCTCCAAGATTTTGATTTCAACATACAACACATCTCAGGAGCTTCTTACAAAGCGGCTGATGCACTCTCCCGTGAAAGTTTCCCAAGAATCAACTGGTTAAAATCGTCCTTGAGATGTGGAAAATATTGTTAGTCTTTATATACTTGGTTGTATATTTAGAAGTGCATGTGTCTTACTAACTCTGTTTGCTCCTAGAACTCCAGGAAGAAATCACAGCCAGTGTTCCACCCTATCTGTGATTTGGGGGGGCGTGTCATAAATATAAAGGGAAGGCTAATCACCTTTAAATCCCTCCTGGCCAGAGGAAAAACCCTTTCACCTGTAAAGGGTTAAGAAGCTAAGATAACCTCTCTGGCACCTGACCAAAATGACCAATGAGGAGACAAGATACTTTCAAAGCTGGAGCAGGGGAAACAAAGGCTCTGTCTGTGTGATACTTTTGCCGGGAACGCAGGTCAGAACTCCTGTAAAGAGTTAGTAAGCAATCTAGTTAGATATGCGTTAGATTCTGTTTTGTTTAAATGGCTGATAAAATAAGTTGTGCTGAATGGAATGTATAGTCCTGTTTTTGTGTCTTTTTGTAACTTAAGGTTTTGCCTAGATGGATTCTCTATGTTTTGAATCTGATTACCCTGTAAGGTATTTACCATCCTGTTTTTACAGAGGTGATTCTTTTACCTTTTCTTTAATTAAAATTCTTCTTTTAAGAACCTGATTGCTTTTTCATTGTTCTTAAGATGCAAGGGTTTGGGTCTGTGTTCACTTGTGCAAATTGGTGAGGATTTTTATCAAGCCCTCCCCAGGAAAGGGGGTGTAGTGCTTCGGGGGATATTTTTCGGGGGGGAGATGTTTCCAAGTGGGCACTTCCCTTGTTCTTTGTGTAACACTTTGGTGGTGGCAGCTTTTAACCTAAGCTGGTAAGAATAAGCTTAGGGGGGTCTTTCAGGCAGGTCCCCACATCTGTACCCTAGAGTTCAGAGTGGGGAAGGAACCTTGACAGTGTCCCAAGAAGTCCTTCTGCTGGGCCAGCCTTTGGGCGCTCACCAGAATGGCCAAGAGGTTAAGGCGTTGGACTTAAGTTCCAATGGACATGTTTCTGCATGTGTTTGAGCCCCACTTCTGGTAAGGTGCCACTCTCCCCACCTGGGACCTCTCAGCGGCTGTGTTTTAGCCCTTTGCTAAACTACTCCAACTACTCATCACTGGACAAGGCAAACGAGTCTGAAAATCTGCCCCTGCAGCAATGCTCCAGCAAGATTTAAACTCACCAACCCTGGTTCATGAGACGAGTGCGCTAAACCCTGAGTTACGGAGCCAGGCCCAAGTCCACCCACCTCGGTGAAACTGCTCCTGTCAGGATTGTCTGGGGATGGATGCCAGCCCAAACAGAGCTGGATCCTCGGAGACGTCCCAACATTTTCCTGTTTCCTTGCGAGAGCCTTCGGGGAGCCCCAGGATGTCTGAGCAGGGAAGGCGTTGGTCTCACATTCCACTAGGCATGTGTCTGCGTGGCTCGGAATCTCACTGCGTCCAGTGTGCTGCTCTTCGAGCTCTAGCTGGGTGCCGTTTTTCCTTCTGGCTCTCCCACCCCGCAGAAGAGCAAGTTCTCTGTCACAAGCCTGTGGCATGACCTAATGTATCGGATGGTGGCCGCAGAGTCTGGGCCAATGTGGAATCGCCCAGAGCGAGAGGGCCGGAGGCCATCCAAGGCTTTTCTCCTGGAGTGGAGAAGCTTCTCCTCACTGCTGGCCAGGATGGCTGAGCGGTTAAGGTCTTGACCTCTAGAGGCCTAGCTGTCTACCCATTTGAATCCTGCTTCTGGCTGGCCTTAGCTGCTTCCTTTTGACTAGTTGGTAGAAACCTTCAAGCAGCTGCTGTTTCCCTTTAACCTGCCCACCTGCTGCTTCTCCCCCCGCCTACCAAAACACCAAACCAAAAACCCACCATCACGCCCCTTTGAACTTGAGTCCAACACCTTAACCACTCAGCCATTTTGGTAGGCAGATAACATTTACCCAGCCGCTACACCCAAAAAGTCTTGGGTGTGCTCCGGCGCTCTTGCTTTGGATAACTACCCAGCTAATTGCATCTCAACAGGGTTCAGAAAATGCTGCACTTGCTTAGGAAGTTGTCTCTCGGAGTGCGCTTGGCTAGCTGCGGAGTGCCTGGCCGGCAGCTTGGAGTCCAGGGGAGATGAAACTGGACCCGCTGGGTCAGAATTTGGGAAAACTCTCCTAATCCAAAGGAAAGGCATAGAGTGCCGCTGGTCCCCTGGAAGAGTGCTCCTGTGCTCACAGCAGTGGTCTGGGCTTGGGGGACTGCCTATGCCCCCACTGGTTGGGAAGATGGGGTCCAGGGACTTGCATCTCCAAGGGCCACAAGTTAGCTTCCAGAGGCTGACTATCAAGCTTTTCTTGGTCTCCCACAGCTCAACTATTAAGCCTTCCACCAAAGCTTCTGCTGGCGGGGAATAGCATCAAACATATAAATATCTAGTGCAGAAAGTCTGCAAGTCCTAACAGACTTGTGAACAGGTTCACAAGCCATCTGTTATGTGGATGGTACCGCAAGAAGGTGCCTCATTTTTCTACTGGCTTTACACAGTGTGGCATTGCAGGGAATATATGGGATGGCTCTTTTTTATAGCATTTCATGCAAATTTTCATCAATATTCTACATAATCTGAAGGGATATGCTTCAGAATGACAAACCACAGAGCTATCCTGTGGGATTGGCTGTGTTTGCCAGTGATGTTTGAAGTCTGTAGGATGCTGGGTTTGCAGACGTTCTCTGATTTAACCATTAGCTAAGTACCTTGGTGTGATATTTCCTTAGCTTCAATAAGTATAGAATGAAACAGCTTGTATCTGCCTAGAAAAGTATAGGGTATGTCTACACTACGAAATTATGTTGATTTTATAGAAGTTGATTTTTAGAAATCGATTTTATACAGTTGATTGCATATATCCCCACTAAGCACATTAAGTCGGTGGAGTGTGTCCTCACTACCGTGGCTAGCATTGACTTACGGAGCGGTGCACTGTGGGTAGCTATCCCACAGTTCCCACAGTCTCCACCGCCCATTGGAATTCTAGGTTAAGCTCCAAATGCCTGATGGGGCAAAAACATTGTCGTGGGTGGTTTTGGGTACATGTCATCAGTCGCCCCTCCCTCCGTGAAAGCAATGGCAGACAATCGTTTTGCACCTTTTTTCTGTGCAGACGCCATACCACGGCAAGCATGGAGCCCGCTCAGCTCAGCTCACTGTCACTGCTGCTGTTGTGTCCTGGGTGCCGCTGTCAGCAGACGGTGTAGTAGGACTGCTAACTGTCGTCATCCACCACTTCCGCTGCAGCTCTGCTCTCCTGCTCTCATGGTGCCATGAATCCACCTCGCAGGTCCTCTTGTTGTTCTGTATAAATATCTATTCTCATGGCATCCGTCATCATCCACCGCTTCTGCTGCAACTCTGCTCTACTGCTCTCCTGCAGACGCCATACCACAGCAATCATGGAGCCCGCTCAGCTCACCGCTGCTGTTGTGAGCATTGTAAACACCTTGTGCATTATCCTGCAGTATGTGCAGAACCTGTAAAAGCAGGCGAGGAGGCGACGATAGTGCAATCATGACAGTGATGAGGACATGGACACAGACTTCTCTCAAAGCACAGGCCCTGGCAATTTGGACATCATGGTGGTAATGGGGCAGGTTCCTGCCGTGGAATGCCAATTCTGGGCCCGGGAAACAAGCACAGACTGGTGGGACCACATAGTGTTGCGGGTCTGGGATGATTCCCAGTGGCTAGGAAACTTTCGCATGTGTAATGGGACTTTCATGGAACTTTGTGACTTGCTTTCCCCTGTCCTGAAGCGCAAGAATACCAAGATGAGAGGAGGCCTCACAGTTGAAAAGTGAGTGGTGATAGCCCTCTGGAAGCTTGCAATGCCAGACAGCTACCGGTCAGTTGGGAATCAATTTGGAGTGGGTATATCTACTGTGGGGGCTGCTGTGATCCAAGTAGCCAACGCAATCACTGAGCTGCTGCTATCAAGGGTAGTGACTCTGGGAAATGTGCAGGTCATAGTGGATGGCTTTGCTACAATGGGGTTCCCTAACTGTGGTGGGAACACATATACCTTCTTGGCACCGGAGCACCTTGGCAGCCAGTACATAAACCGCAAGGGGTACTTTTCAATGGTGTTGCAAGCGCTGGTGGATCACAAGGGATGTTTCCCCGACATCAATGTGGGATGGCCGGGAAAGGTGCATGATACTCGCATCTTCAGGAACTCTGGTCTGTTTGAACAGCTGCCGAAAGGAACTTACTTCCCAGACCAGAAAATTACCATTGGAGATGTTAAAATGCCAATAGTTATCCTTGGGGATCCAGGATACCCCTTAATGCCATGGCTCATGAAGCTGTACACAGGCACCCTGAACAGTAGTAAGGAGCAGTTTAAGGAACTGTAGGCTGAGCAAGTGCAGAATGGTGGTAGAATGTGCATTTGGACATTTAAAAGCTCACTGGCACAGTTTACTAACTAGGTTAGACCTCAGCGAAGCCAATATTCCCATTGTTATTGATGCTTGCTGTGTGCTTCACAATATCTGTGAGAGTAAGTGGGGGACGGGGTGGGAGGTTGAGGCAAATTGCCCGGCGGCCGATTATGCACAGCCAGACACCAGGGCGATTAGAAGAGCACAGCTGGGTGCCCTGCGCATCAGAGAAGCTTTGAAAACCAGTTTCATGACTGGCCAGGCTACAGTGTGACAGTTCTGTTTGTTTCTCCTTGATGAAAACCTGCCCCCTTTGTTGAGTCTACTTCCCTGTAAGCCAACCGACCTCCCCCCTTCGATCACCACTTTCAGAGGCAATAAAGTCATTATTGTTTCAAAATCATGCATTCTTTATTAATTCTTCATGCAAATAGGGGGAAAACTCGCAAGGTAGCCTGGGGGTGGTGGGTGAGGAGGGAAGCACCAAGTGGGGTGGTGGATGAGGGGAGGAGGGAAGGAGAAGGCCACACTACAGTTCAAAACTTATTGAATGCCAGCCTTCTGTTGCTTGGGCAATCCTCTGGGGTGGAGTGGCTAGGTGCCCATAGCCTCTCCCCTGCGTTGTTGGGCATCTGGGTGAGGAGGATATGGAACTTGGGGAGGACGGCAGGTGGTTATACAGGGGCTGCAGTGGCGGTCTGTACTCCTGCTGCCTTTCCTGCAGCTCCACCAGATGCCTGAGCATGTCAGTTTGCTTCTCCCATTAGCCTCAGCATTGCATCCTGCCTCCTCTCATCGTGGTCCTCCCTCCTCTCATCACGTTCATTTAACACTTTCCTGAACTCTGCCATTGTTTGCCTCCATGCATTCTGCTGAGCTCTTTCAGTGCTGGAGGACTGCACGAGCTCTGCGAACATGTCATTGTGAGTGCGGGTTTTTGTGCCTTCTAATCTGTGCTAGCCTCTGGGAGGGAGATGATAGGGGGAGCGTAGAAATATTTGCAGATGTGGGAGGAAAAAAAGGGAGAGTAGTATTTAAAAGTATACATTTTGGAGAACAAAGGGAAGACTGTTTCTCACTGAATCAAGCGATTCACATTACATAGCACATGCACTTTTGGTACAACGTCGCATTTTGCCTCTTATATTGAGTGCTTGCCAGTTTGGTGTGAGACATTACACACGATCGGCTGGGCAACAGAATTCGGCTTGCCGGCAGCCATGGTAAGGCAAAGGGTTTCAGCTTCTTCAACCTTCACAACGTGTGGGCATGGTTTCAAACAGCAGCACCCTCCTTTCCCATACCAAGCAAAGCCTGTTGGGTTGGCCATTTAAAAGGAGGGGCTGCGGTTTTAGGGTGAATGTGCAACACAGCCCAAACCCCCTCACACCCAATTCTCTGGGATGATCGCTTCACCCCTCCCCTCTCTGCGTGGCTAGTATCAGGGAAGATCTCTGTCAGCCAAACGCGAACAGCTCAGCATGAACGGGCCTCCCCTCACCGCATAGTTAACAGCGGGGATGATTTCTTTTCAGCCAAAGGCAAACAGCCCAGCAGGAACGGGCACCTCTGAATGTCCCCTTAAACAAATTTCCCGTATTTCAACCAGGTGACCACTCTCCTGAGGCTAACACAGAGAGATAAAGAACGGATGTTGCTTGAATGCCACCAAAGCCCGGGCCCATTCACTGCAATGCTTTGTTCTGCAATGATTCCAGACTACTTGTTACTGGCTTGGCGTGGTAAAGTGTCCTACCATGGAGGACGGAATAAGGCTGCCCTCCCCAAAAAACCTTCTTCAAAGGCTTTTAGAGTACCTCCAGGAGAGCTTCATGGAGATGTCCCTGGAGGATTTCCGCTCCATCCCCAGACATGTTAATAGACTTTTCCAGTAGCTACACTGGCCGAGAATGCATCCTAAGTCTTCAGGGCAAATTAATCATTAAACACGCTTGCTTTTAAACCCTGTATTATATTTACAAAGGTACACTCACCAGAGGTGCCTTCTCCAGCTTCATGGTCCGGGAGCTCGCCTTGGGAGGGTTAAGAGGGTATTGGCTTCAGGGTGATGAACAGTTCTTGGCTGCCAGGCAGAAGGGATTCTCCGCTTGCCTGCTGTGCACTATCCTCAACCTCCTCCTCCTCATCATCTTCCTCTTCCACAAAATCCTCATCCCTGTTGCATGAGACTCCCCCCCTGCAGGTGTCCATGGACAGTGGTGGAGTAGTGGTAGGGGCCCCCTAGAATTGCATGCAGCTCATCATAGAAGTGGCATGTATGGGGCTCTGACCCAGAGCGACCATTTGCCTCCTTTGTTTTTTGATAGGCTTGCCTGAGCTCCTTAATTTTCACACAGCACTGCTGTGTGTCCCTGTTGTAGCCTCTGTCCATCATGCCCTTGGAGATTTTGGCATATATATTGGCATTTCGTCTTTTGGAACACAGTTCTGCCTGAACGGATTCCTCTCCCCATACAGTGATCAGATCCCGTACCTCCCGTTCGGTCCATGCTGGAGCTCTTTTGCGATTCTGGGACTTCATGGTCACCTGTGCTGATGAGCTCTGCATGGTCACCTGTGCTGATGAGCTCGCCACGCTGGCCAAACAGGAAATTAAATTCAAAAGTTCCCGGGGCTTTTCCTGTCTACCTCGCCAGAGTATCTGAGTTGAGAGTGCTGTCAATAGCAGTCACAATGGAGCACTCTGGGATAGCTCCCGGAGGCCAATACCATCGAATTGCATCCACACTACCCCAAATTTGACCCAGTGAGGTCGATTTTAGCACTAAACCCCTCGCCGGGGAGGAGTACAGAAATCGATGTTAAGAGACCTTTAAGTCGACAAAACAGGCTTGGTCGTGTGGACGGGTGCAGGGTTAAATCGACCTAACGCTGCTAAATTCGACCTAAACTCATAGTGTAGACCAGGGCTTAGTAAAAAGGCAGATGTACAGTCATTTTGGCAGAGCTCCAGAAAAGAAGCAAATTGCCAAGGCAGTAGCTTAAATGACAATTAAATTTTTTAAATAAAACAGTTTTTAATACACCATGGAGCACAATGTGGGAGATGGCAAACTGACTTATTTACAGTGGGGACTTAAGGAAATCGTGGAAGTGCTGGTGAGCTCCTTTGAGGTCACTCACTCAATGAAAGGAGATTGTAAAGCTTTAGCACTGTATAGTACACATAAGAAATGAGTTGAAAAAGAGGGAAAATGGGAGGGCTATAAATATTTATTCCTTTCTGACAGGTTGCTAGAGAAAATTAACTACCCATGACTTTGCATTGAAGACTGAACATTTTCTACTAGATATTCTCTTCAGCCCATCCTCATTCCTTATGCTTTTTTATCCTCACTGAATTGCAACAGCAGCAAACTTCTTTAGAACCACTGCACAAAAAAAAATATTCATTACAGCTTTGGAGATGGATCCTGCACTGATTTACATCCCAGCCACTCCCAGTAAAATCAGTGGAATTGCTCAGGAGATAAGTTATCACAAAATTTGGCCCACAGTATAGTTTGCTGAAGGTGAATATATAGATTAAAGAGCATATATTCTGTACAGGCAACAACCTGTGTTTTCCAGATGCCTCTTCTATGTAACCACATTAAGCATAGGTTGGAACACAGGAATGTCCCATTCAATACATGCCAAAAATACTTATGAAAAGTTATAAAGTGATAGAGAAAACTGTTGGTCAAAGTAGATTGGAACAAAGTACTTTAAAGTAGGGCATAGTACCTATCCTTCTCTTTGGGTGACAGAAATAGTTATTCCCCCCAAAATCTTTAAGACAGAGTAAGGTCTCTGTGTTACATTAATTAAAACTATACTATTAGAAGGGTACAGTTATAACAAGAAGCTAGAATTTGATAGTGAAAAATTTGAAATTTAAGCTTAAAATATATTTGAAGGTCAGGAAATTAGAAGGCTGCAGTTCAAAAAACTTAAAAGCCAGGAAAACTGAAATTGCTCAGTTAAGTTTCCAACATAAATCTTAACTCTACTACAGAAAACTCCCATGACCTCATTTTACTGGCAGAAGCAGCTTACCAGGTGGCACTCAAAAATGTAGTTGTTCCCTGTTGAGTATAAAAATGGCAATAATCTGGCACTTGTTTCAATGATGATATAACCTTTCAACCTACCCAAAGTACTAGGGGATACTCAGGCTTGTCTTACAAACCTGCACTAGGTTATTATAGTTATTTATCTTAGTCCTGTATCTGGACCGTGAAGTTTCTAGACAATGCTGGGAAGGTGAATGTGACAGAGCTGGGTACCCAGTGCATAGCTGCGTGGCGGACAGGATCTTGTGTGTATTGTCTGGGAAGGGTAACGCGAGACCTTGGATTAATGTTACAGACATGTTTGGCAGGCAGGGTTATTTTCTCAGCCAGGAGAAGATGTTGCATAATCACAACATGCTGCAGAAACTGGATTCTTGGCTTAAATAACTACTCTCTTTAGTTGGTAATGACTCTGCTTTCATATACTGAGAAAAAGGCACTTTGGTTGCTTGAGGGTTTTAAAAAGAATTTTATTTTATAATCCGTTGTACGCTCACTGAGCTCCACCATTAGTTCCGGTTTGTGGCTTCTGAAGTCAACAGTTTCCAGAGCTTTTATTTTCGTGGGTTTTGTAGACACATTTTCATTATTTTACCCGTACCCTACAACTCCTGCTACGGCACCACACGGAAGAAAAACACATACTTTCCAGAAGACTTGGAAAAGTTTCATTAACAGTTTAGTAACAAGCATTTATCTGAGTTAAACAAACAAACATATAACCAGATAATCTCAGTGGGGGTTTTTTTTTGCAGCCTGTTAGGAGGATATGTTAAAAAATAAAATCTAAATTAGTTGGTTTCTCTGTAAATTTTAGAAATGCCAGTTCTGAACTAGAAATTAATATATTTTAAGATGAACAGCAAAACAATCTCAGTAGTATCTGACTTTTAAGCTCCTATTTAGTTTAATATTTCTTTGTATTTAAAACAATAAATAATCATAAGGCCTGAGAGCAGCAAAGAGTAAATATTGTAAGAGAGAACTGTTCACAGAAAAAATCACTAAAGTCAAATAGAACAATATACTTGTAGCCATTTTTAAAACACAATACATCTATGTGTGAACATCAATACACATTGAACATTGCTGAACATTGCTGATCTTAAACACAAAAAAGAAGCTTACAAGAAGTGGAAGATTGGACAAATGATCAGGGAGGAGTATACAAATATTGCTCAGGCATGCAGGAGTGAAATCAGGAAGGCCAAATCACACTTGGAGTTGCAGCTAGCAAGAGATGTTAAGAGGAACAAGAAGGGTTGCTAACAAGCTATGTTAGCAACAAGAAGAAAGTCAAGGAAAGTGTGGGCCCCTTGTTGAATGAGGGAGGGAACCTAGTGACAGAAAATGTGGAAAAAGATAATATACTCAATGCTTTTTTTGCCTCTGTCTTCACGAACAAGGTCAGCTCCCAGACTACTGCAGTGGGCAATACAGCATGGGGAGGATGTGACCAGCCCTCTGTGGAGAAAGAAGTGATTCGGGACTATTTAGAAAAGTTGGACGAGCACAAGTCCATGGGGCCGGATGTGCTGCATCCAAGAGTGCTAAAGGAGTTGGCGGATGTGATTGCAGAGCCATTGGCTATTATCTTTGAAAACTTATGGCGATCGGGGAAGGTCCCAGATGACTGGAAAAAGGCTAATGTAGTGCCCATCTTTAAAAAAAGAAAGAAGGAGGATCCAGGGAACTACAGGCCAGTCAACCTCACCTCAGTCTCTGGAAAAATCATGGAGCAGGTCCTCAAGGAATCAATTCTGAAGCACTTAGAGGAGAGGGAAGTGATCAGGAACAGTCAGCATGGATTCACCAATGGCAAGTCATGCCTGACTAATTTTAATTGCCTTCTATGATGAAGATAACTGGCTCTGTGGATGAGGGGAAAGCAGTGGACGTGTTATTCCTTGACTTTAGCAAAGCTTTTGATATGGTCTCCCACAGTATTCTCGCCAGCAAGTAAAAGAAGTATGGGCTGGATGAATGGACTATAAGGTGGATAGAAAGCTGGCTAGATTGTCGGGCTCAACAGGTAGTGATCATTGGTTCCATGTCTAGTTGGCAGCCAGTGGAGTGCCCGAAGGGTCTGTCCTGGGTCCAGTTTTGTTCAATATCTTCATTAATGATCTGGAGGATGGTGTGGATTGCACCCTCAGCAAGTTTGCAGATGACACTAAACTGGGAGGAGTGGTAGATACGCTGGAGGGTAGGGATAGGATACAGAGGGACCTAGACAAATTAGAGGATTGGGCCCAAAGAAATCTGATGAGGTTCAACAAGGACAAGTGCAGAGTCCTGCACTTAGGATGGAAGAATCCCATGCACCACTACAGACTAGGGATCGAATGGCTCGGCAGCAATCCTGCAGAAAAGGACCTAGGGGTTACAGTGGATGAGAAGCTGGATATGAGTCAACAGCATGCCCTTGTTGCCAAGAAGGCTAACAACATTTTGGGCTCTATAAGTAGGGGCATTGCCAGGAGATCAAGGAATGTGATCATTCCCCTCTATTCGACATTGGTGAGGCCTCATCTGCAGTACTGAATCTAGTTTTGGGCCCCACACTACAAGAAAGACGTGGAAAAATTGGAAAGCGTCCAGCGGAGGGCAACAAAAATGATTAGGGGACTGGAACACATGACTTATGAGGAGAGGCTGAGGGAACTGGGATTGTTTAGTCTGCAGAAGAGAAGAATGAGGGGGGATTTGATAGCTGCTTTCAACTACCTGAAAGGGGGTTCCAAAGAGGATGGATCTAGACTGTTCTCTGTGGTAGCAGATGACAGAACAAGGAGTAATGGTCTCAAGTTGCAGTGGGGGAGGTTTAGGTTGGATATTAGGAAAAACTTTTTCACTAGGAGGGTGGTGGAAACTCCTTCCTTTGAGGTTTTTAAGGTCAGGCTTGACAAAGCCCTGGCTGGGATGATTTAGTTGGGGATTGGTCCTGCTTTGTGCAGGGGGTTGGACTAGATGACCTCCTGAGGTTCCTTCCAACCCTGATATTCTATGATTCTATTGTAATTCATAGGAAGAATAAATTAAATGATGAAGTATTCTAATACTAAATCTTAAAAATGCATGCAAAATATTTGTAATAGAGGTCTGTTCAGGTTTGTAGCAGAAACTCAAGATGAGGAGAGAGAAAAATCATTACACTTTCTGCAGAGTAATAATTAGACAATTTTCAGTAAATACAGTAAAACAAATTAGATGATTTGAGAAATTTGAGATGGATTACAGCTATTCCTGGGAACGCGTGTGAGGGAAAGAAAGGCAACAACAATCTCAGTCCTTAAGATTGCAGCATACTGAGACAGTGTCTAATGCTGACCCCTCTACTTGTTTGTTAATAGCCTCCAAACAGCTCCCTATGTCCTGTCCACTCTTACTTCACTGACTACAGGCCTGGTTCTATTCCTGGAGCCTGGCTCTATCGTATTGTCACTAAAAGGCCACCACCATCTCCTGTTTGGTCTCTCAGTGTCTCCCATTTATGGATTACCTGGATTACCTGTCCTAACGTCTGCAATGTACTTTACTGGGAGTGGATCCTTCTGTCCATGCCCCTTTGGCCAAGATTACAGTGGGGTGTTCGGGTTTTAGATGTAGTACTCTCTCTAAGAGGTTATCTGTGTGTTTTCTCCTCAGAGATGAAACTGGGTGAAATTTAGACACACACAGCACCCTTTCCCTAAAATGAGATTTATTAAAAACTAGAAAGAAAATAATTTAACACTAAATAAATAGTTGTCTCAGCATACCCAGATTTATCCTTGTTGAGAGCTAAACTAGGTAAGGCCATGTCTATACAGGGATGCTCAGGCAAGCAAAGACAAATCAACAAAAGATGTGAAGTTAATTGACTGACTAAGTTAAAGGTATTAAGCTACAGTGAACTAAGGCCCCTTTAGAATAAAAGCACAGGGTTTTAATGTGCTTTAAGATGTGAGTCTTTCTCAGCTTCCGTTACAGAAAAAAACATAAAAAGTTTATATGATCCAGACAGCAAGCTCTAGGTTGTGACCATCTTATCATCATTCTCATTCCCCCTCCTGGGATAACGACTATATATGGAGACCAGCTTGTCCTGCTGTCACAAGTATCTCAGATGTAAATCTTAGGCCTTGTTTTCAAGAACAGCTATACCACAAACCATCCTAGTGTAGACACAGCCTATATCAGGGGAATCTTGAGTAGGAGAAAGTAGATCATATTATTTCTGTATTTGGCACTGGTGAGACTGCTGCTGGACTAGTGAGCAGTTTTGATGTCCACAATTCAAGAAGGATGTTGATAAATTGAAGAGAGTTCAGAGAAGAGCCACAAGAATGATGAAAGGATTGAAAAATATGCCTTCTAGTGTAAGACTCAAGGAGCGCAATCTATTCAGTCTAAAAAGGAGACTTGATCACAGTCTATAAGTATCTACCTGGGCAACAAATAATTGATAATGGGCTCCGCAATCTAGAAGATCCAATAAGAAAAGCCAATGGCTGGAAATTGAAGCTAGACAATTCAGACTGGAAACAAGCCATAATTTCTTAGCAATCAAGGTGATTAACCATTGGAACAACTTAATAAGGGTTGCAGTGGATCCTCCACCACTGGCAATTTTTAAATCAAGATTGGCTGTTATTTTCAAAATATATGCTCTAGTTCAAACAGGAATTATTTCCAGGGCCTGTGTTATGCAGGAGGTCAGTTTAGATGATTACAGTGGTCCCTTGGAATCTGTGTGTAACCCACACACCTCCTGGGTATGGTGTTCTGTCCCATCTTGTGGCACCGAGACCACTTAGAGAGAGATTCATGAGTTTGCTCTGCAGCTTTAGCTAAGAGCCAGCACCGATAGACCCCAGTCGTCGGCAGGAGGGATCAAATCTGGGACCTCTGGAGCTCAATGCATGAGACTCTACTGCATGAGCTAAAAGCCACATGGCTCTTAGCTAAGGCTGTAGAACAAACTCATCTCTCTCTCTCTCTGCCACTAGATGGGACAGAATACCACACCCAGGAGGTGTGTATGTTACATTTGAAAAAATGTTTTTGCCAATATAGTTTATACTGGTTCCCTGAATGAAATAAGCTATACCAGCACATTTTATGCTAGTATAAAGGTATCTATTTTAGGGCTTTTGCCAGTATAAAATGTCATTAAAGAATTCACACCCCAAACTGATATTAATGTACAAGCAAATATTTCGTAACATACTCACAAAGGATTTATCTGTCTGTGGATACATATCCCAAGTGGATAGCACCCTCCCCTAAACCAGTTGGTCCAGTTCCGTGGGCCTCACAACTGCAATTTCAAACATGGCTTGTAAAATTCAGGCTCAGCTGTGGATGTACTGGTTTTGATGAGGACTGGGCCATTACGTTTTAATGGCCCTATTCAGTGTGTTTAGGAAATGTGTTTACCCCATGGGGGCTAGTCTGTCTGGGTTTAGTTGCTTTCTAAAACAAACTTTCCTCCCTTAACTATCATTTTGGTGGGGCTGGCAGCACTAGTGATTATAAAGGTTGCCTTACACTTCCCATTATAAGACCCCATAACTTTGTTAAATTTAAACTGTTTGTGTTGAAATTTTCCATGCTGGGTGTCTGCCCCATGCTGAATCTTTTGGGAAAATATCACTTAAGATGTTTCAGCCATTTCTGAGAACAAGGCTGGGGGAAAACATGTTGTTTTGTCCATGTTAAAATATTCTGGTAATCTTTTCTTTGCCAAGCTTTTGCACCTCCCCCTGCTTTGGAGCAGGGACTTGAAATTGTCAGAGGGGTGGCTTTTGCGTCAGGGATGAGTCTTTTTGAAATCCCCTTGAAAAATCAGCACAAATGTACCCAAATTATAAAAATTGAAGTCTGTGTAAGCAGAGTCAGGATGAGCTCCACCCTGACATCTGGTGGTGAGGTGAGGCAAGTTGTGGAAAAGACCTTCAGGGGCTGATCTCATTTGCATAGGCACACCCACCCCACCTAGAATGAGGCCATAACTGCCCAAATGGTCACTTTGGCTGTTGTGGGATCCCCAGTGTCTCTGTTATTGGGGCAGGAAGAATAAATTGTTATTACCCTGATTATGGGAACTGTGCTTGGAACTGTACTTGGCCTTTTGTTATGATGGAGGGACTCACCATCAACTAAGTAGCACTTGCTAGGCAAGGGACATGGGTTCCAAAACTCTGTGAATTGAGAGAGGCTTGAGACAGGTATTAGTACCTGGTGGTGTGGGCCCCTTTGTGAGGGCCTGAAACACCAATTGCATCTCTGTCTCTCTCCACTGTAGAACGTCAGAGCTAATTTTGGGTCTATTAAGAGTCTTGCTACAGGCACTGTGCTGAATTCACTTTGGCCTTATGGTGCACCAGCACTGAGGCTCCCACTACTATGAGCTGGAATCACTGAGCACTGTGTCAAGTAGTGGGGAGACAGAAGATCTAGAGTGCAGTGGTGCTGTTTGTGGATAGGCTGGTGGAGTGTTCGTGAGACGGTGAGGTGAGCTGTGCAGAGCGGAGCCGTTCGTGAGACAGTGGAGTGTTCGTGAGACGGCGAGCTGAGCAGAGCTGTTCGGGAGACGGCGGAGTGGAGCGTTCGTGAGACGGCAAGCTGTGCAGAGCGGAGCCGTTCATGAGACAGTGGAGCGGAGCAGAGCCCTGTGAGGCAGTCAGCTTCAGGACAGGTAAGGAGCCCCTTACCTCTTTCCCCCCCACACAGGCACATTTTAGCCAGACTGGGGACTAACACTATGCAGATGAACTTTTGAACTCTGGGGCTGGACTTCTTGGACTTGGGATGATTTGTGGATTGCTGGACTCAAGAGACATTTGGGTTCTGGGACTCAAGAACCCGACGGAAAGGATGTGGCCCAATTTGCTGGGGTGGGTCTTTGCTCATGGTTTGGTTAATGAACACTAGTTGTGGTGTTTCCCCAATTTAATGCTGATGTGGTTTACCTCATGTTATTAAAGATTCTCTGCTACACCGAGACTCTGTGCTTGCGAGAGGGGAAGTATTGCCTCTTTGAGGCGCCCAGGGGGTGTGTAAGATTTTCCCAGGTCACTGGGTGGGGTCTCGAGCCAGTTTTGCATTTGCTTTGATGAGAGGGAACCCCTGTGTACTGAACCCAGCCCTTGCTGCTATCAACTAGGCCTGGCAGAAGGGTTACATCTGCACATCCTAAGTAGAGACAATGCACTAAATGACGCAGGGGTGCTGTGGGGGAAATAAGCAAGTGACGATGTAATTAAAGACTATCATAATGCATATGCACAAGATGACTGAATTAAGGTTCCACAGGTACCATTAATTCTGGAACTTCCTAGCTTTTGAGTGCTTGACTTTGCAACCGTGATACTGATTTTTAAAGGTAGTTGATCTGTAATAGATTTTATAAATGAAGGACAGACTTTCATATTCTGTCATAGAAACACTTTCACATTTGACATTGGGTAATTTATTTAACACCGCTATGTTTCAGTTTTCCCATCTGTAAAAACCAGATATTTACCAACCACACAGGGTAGTTTTAATAACTGTTAAATGTTTTGAGATCCTTTGAAGGAAGACACTATAGAACTAGAAAGCATTTATTGTTAATGTATTATAATGACCGTTTCTTTAAAAAAAACTAATAATCTGTGAAGTACAGATTATACTGACATTTGATAACGAGTTGTTCTTGCAATACTTGGTTAATCATCTTCACACATTAAACATCAAACAACCAAAGAAGGCTTTGTCTTCTGAATGACTAAGCCAATATTCCTGAAGCGTTTCACTAGCGAGTAAGGTCAGGTCAACTTCATAACAACACAGCAATGGAATAAGGGGCTTCTCAAGCCCCTACAATCATTGAGCTTAGCTGAGAACAGATAGAGAAAATGGGAAAAGGAAGCATGACTATCTCAAAGAAGAAGTGAGAAGTAATGAAAATGACAGGATGCAGCTCAAAAGAACAATAGGGTATTTTGATGGGGTAAATTTTATTATAGGCACCATAGTAGGTGCAGGGATCTTTGTGTCTCCCACAGGAGTGCTAAAATGCTCCTTACTTAATGTGGGTGTTGCCCTAAGCATCTGGACTGCTTGTGGAGTAATATCACTGATGGGAGCCCTCTGTTATGCAGAGCTGGGGACTGCCTTACCATTATCTGGAGGAGAATACAGTCACATAAAAAGAGCGCTTGGATCCCTACCTGCTTTCATCTTTATCTGGACGGCAACCTTTACCAAACCAGCATCAAATGCTACTCGAGCCTTGTTGTTTGCCGAATATGCTACCCAACCTTTCTATGGTGTATGCCCTGCACCAGAGCTGCTAAAGAAATGCTTGGCTTTGACAGTTCTTTGGTCTTTGGGGATTCTGAATGGCCGAAGTCTCAAAATGGCTCCTTGGGTTCAAACTGTTTTCACAGTACTGAAGATGATGGCACTATCTGTAATTGGCATAGGAGGCATTGTCCTGCTGGTTAGAGGAAGAAAGGAGAATTTAGGAAGGTTTGAGAATGCATTCAGCTCAGAGATTCCTGATGCCTCACAGATTGCAGAAGCTTTTTTCCAGGGATTATATGCATATGGCGGTTGGTGGTCCCTCAATTACATGGCAGGTATATCTCGTTTTTTACATTTAATGTTGTGGCCAACATTCTTACATTCTTCAGATAATGTTATTAGAGCTTGTCTCCCAGTGAGACCAATTTAGCCTGTAAAGACATTTATATTAAAACACTGGTTATATTCAAGCTTTGTGTCTGGTTGTGTTGTAAAGGTGCATTGTCGTCTTTTATGCAGCTTGTTTGCATAATGTGCACTTACTGTCTCCAGAACCAGTGGCATATTTAAAGAAGAAATGTGGAAAACAAATGTGGAAAACAAAAGGTTTAGTTTAAATCCATATGCAAATAGAATTTGCGGACATAAAACAGTGATTTTCCCCTCTCTCAATGCTATTGCAATTATTTGCAAAAGGGTATGCAGAGCAGAGTGCAGATATCAAGACTGAGTGCCTTCAGCCACCCAGGGCACATACCAGAAGCTTACTAATGCACACCATTGAATTGCTTATTTTGACAAGTACATGAACTATTTCATTTTGCATTGCACTCAGAAACAATACTTTTAACAATATCAGTTTTGATTTTCATAAGAGGTCAATCATTTCACTGGGAAAATAATTCTTAGTAGAGAATAAAGAAAAAGAGTAAAGGAAAAGAGTAAGGAAAATGTTATAAACATCTTTTCTGTGCCCTTTTTAATATATTCATTTTTAAATATTAAAGCCCTCCTAGTTTTTGGTTAGTCATTTGGTTATTCCACTTTGGATGTGATATTTAATAATATGAACAATTATTGCAAGCTTTCATGATAGATGTTCATGATAACGTAGACGATCACTGGGACTACTCGTATGAATAAGGGTTTTGCAGAATCACACCGTATACTTCAGTTTTTGTCCTTTAGTCTTTAACATTCCCTTCCAGTTTTATCCTTTCCTATATGTCAAACATTAAACAAACTAAAAATAACAAAGGCTATTGGAAAGAAGAAGAACATGAAAAATGATTTAATGTTTTAAAAAATGACAGCGTAGAAACACTTATTTCTAGCTTGAGAATATGCTGTAGGCAAAAGCCTTTTTTTCTCCCCTTTTGGTAAAAAAAAAAAAGTTAGATTTTTTATTTTTAAATCACATTAGGACTTTTTTTAGCATTACATAAAATCATACTTTTTAACACAATAAAATTCAATTTTTTTCATACTCTACTAATTTGTCTGGATTCAATTACTACTACGGCAAAACAACATATTAGCCAACAGTTAGAAGCTGCAAATGCGGTGGACCTACATCTCAATACTTTTTGACACCGAATTCTCTTCTTTTTTAACAAAGATTTCTACCCCATCTGCCGGGAGCCAATGAATTCAATCTAAGATGAATGCCAGGCCTGTCACTAGAGAAACTAAGTTGGGAGATAAAAATTAAAAGTCGGGGTTCTAGGCATCCTGCCCTTCAACAGTTTAAAATACCAAAGACAATTTACTGCATTTTAGAAGATTTTAAACAACAGAGAAGATTTGAGGAAAATAAGAGACAGCTTACCCTTCTCCCGCCACTGTCAATAATAGGCCACCTCCACCTCTCTCACCCTGTTTGGTCCTTTAGAGTTGCCTGCTTATATGCTTTTTTTTGCAACTCACTTCATTGGGAGTGGACCCCTCTGTCCATGCCCTTTTGACAGATGAGAATGAGCTGTCTAGGTTTCAGTAAGTCTTTACCCTTTAAGCCCCTCTCAACAAGGATGCCTGGTTCAGAGATGGGACAGGGTGAAATTTGCACACAGAGAGCAGGTCTTTCAATAAAACAAGATTTAATAAAATAAATGGTTGTCTCAGCAACCCAGATTTACACTTGGTTAGGGCTTGGTAAGGCTTTTCAGTTTGTTTACTTTGTGCATTGGACAGCACTTTGTATATACTGTATTTCTGACTAGCTCTATTTAAAAGTAGTTACAGGTGTCACCAAGTACCTCCGCCAATTTTCATGGTTTCACAGTCAATGTTTCTCTCTCCTCTGTTACCTTATGAAACATTGCCACAAATTTACTCCTTACTCCTATCAAGTTTGTCAGGGAAGCACTTTTTCGAAAGCAATATTGTGAGTATATTTATTTTATTAAATAATTTTCTAAATTATATTTTTTCAGAAGAGATGATAAATCCTAATAGAAATATCCCCTTGACTGTGATGACTGCAATTCCTGCAGTGACTTTGTTTTATTTACTGGTAAACATCTCGTACCTGACAGTTCTGACACCTAAGGAAATTGTCTCCTCAGGTAAGGATATAAGGCTGATAAATCAAAAGGGGAGGTAATCATTTCAACTATTTATCAGTGTCCACCCTGTTGGGGTCACGTAGATCCAGATGAATTCAGGGTTTACATATAGGAAGGCACTGGACTTTGAGTCAGGAGATCTGGCTTCTGTTCTGAGCCCTTAGGGTATGTCTACACTGCAGCTGATGTGAGCCTTCAGCCTGGGCAGACAGACTTGTGCTAGTGGGGCTCAAGCTAGCATGCTAAAAATAGAAGTACAAATGTTGTGGCTTGGGCTCTCAAGCCTAGGGTCTTGGGTGGGCTTGAGAGCCTGAGCTCCAGCCTAAGCTGCAATGTCCATTCTGCTATTTTTAGTGCACTAGCTCTAGTCACTCTAGTGTGAGTATGTCTGCCTGGGCTGGGACTCTTGCTTCCAGCTATTATGTAGACATACCTTAACAGAGACTTCCTGTGGGGCTCTGAGGAAACTCCTTGGGGGCTTGTGTGTACATAGAAGTTGCCACAGTTTAGTTTAAATCTGTTTAGTAAAACTGGAGTTGTTGTAGCTATGTCAGTCCTAGGATATTAGAGAGTCAAGGTTTGTGAGGTAATATCTCTTACTGGACCAACTTCTGCTGGTGAGAGAGACAAGCTTCTGTGCTTACACAGAGCTCGTCTTCAGTAAGAAGACCAGGCCTTTGTCTCTCTGTGCTTTAGCTCGCTACCTGTAATAGTACGACTATACTCCCTACTTCACAGGTGTGTTATAAGGAAAAACTCATTAATGTTTGAGCAATGAGCACCATTGAAAAAGCCTACAAATAAATAAAACAAAAATGGTCTTATTACAGGCCTTTTTTAGGGGTTAATTTTCAGAACAAATGTCCTCATTCTGTAGGTGGCTCTATACTAAAAGTGCCATGCACTTAGAGTCTCTCATCTTCCGTTGGATTGTAGCTGCTATAGAAAGTCCGGGAAGAGTTGTATTCCTCTCTGTGATTGTCCTTTTTCTGTTCTAATCAGCTTCTTATACTGTGCACATCACTGTAGTATCTGAGTACCTTATGCCCTTTGGTTGTTGGCCCAGTAAATACCAGTCCCTTTGCACTAGCATGGGCACTTGACTAGCGAATTTTCAAGAGGTGCTGGGAAGTAGCCCTTCACATTTCTTTGTGGAGTCCCACAATGGGACAGAGCAGGGGTTCTCAACCCTTTTCTTACTGAGGCCCCCCCAACATGCTATAAAAATTCCACAACCCACCTGTGCTGTCGCAACTGTTTTTCTGCATATAAAAGCCAGTGTTAGGAGGTAACAAGCAGGGCAACTACCTGGGGTCCTATGCCATCGGGGGCCCTGTGAAGCTAAGTTGCTCAGGCTTCAGCTTCAGCCCTAGGTGACAGGTCTTGGAGCCCCAGGCTTCAGCATGGCTTTAGCTTTCTGCCTTGGGCCCCAGCGAGTCTAACATTGGCCCTGCAAGGCAGACCCCGCTGCAACCTGCTCGCGGCCCCCAAGGGGCACCCCAGGCCCCTGGTTGAGAACTGCAGGGATAAAGGATTAGATTCTGTGCACTGATGAATCATCTGACCTGTCCCTGCCCTCTGCATACTGCCACGCAGGAAACTCCCATTCAGTAGCAGTCCATGTCATAGGGGGTTAACACATTTGTTCTCCCCGCCATGCCCTGATCCCATCTTCTGCTTTTGCCTACTTGTAAATAGTGTGGTTTCACTATACACAGCCACAGAACCCTCTGTACCCCCTAGTTCTTACTCACAAACTAGTTCCACTGAGTTGTCATCAGTTCAGGAAGACTGTTGGGACACCACACCCACGGTTTTAATGACATTTTGTTTCTTTGCAGTTGCTGTGGCAGTCACTTGGGCTGACAGAGTGATCCCCTCGGTTGCTTGGGTCATTCCTCTCTCTGTTGCTGCCTCAATATTTGGTGCCCTCAACAGCAGCATGTTTACATTAGCACGATTAAGTTATGCTGGAAGTCAGTCGGGACACCTGCCTGTTTTAATATCCATGCTTAATGTCCACTATTGGACTCCGGCACCGGCCATGATTTTTTCAACCATCATTGCATCCATTTTTATTATCCCCGCTGATCTAATTACTTTAACAAATTACTTTGGATTTTCTGTATGGCTAATGATTGGACTGACTTGTGCCAGCCTGATTATACTACGATACCGGGAACCTAATCTACAGCGACCATACAAGGTAAATGGAAAAAAGAGTTAAAAGGTGTAACATTTTATCTTGGGATAACATTGGGGAAAAAATTCCTGAACATCTAGTTTGTGAATAGCAATTGTAAATGGATGGTTCACAATTCATTTTTAGATTAAGCTTTGAGTTACTCTTTTTGCTGACATAACCCCAGGCAAAAGGGGTGGCGGGGCAATTACTTGTGCTTGCAATATGGCAAAGCTGCTTAGTTCTCTTGCATTTAATGCATAAAATGACAAATGTCTATTTTTGCTTCCTCTAACAATTTGTTTCTTTTGCAGGTGTTTTTACCAGTTGCATTTGCAATGGTGGCAGTTTCTTTGTTCTTAGTTTTGGCTCCTATAATATGGTCTCCCAAGGTGCAGTATAGCTATGCCCTTCTCTTTATGTTGGGGGGACTTCTGATTTACCTGCCTTTTGTACATTTTAAATTACATTTTAATTTTGTTGACAAAATTACTTGTTACTTACAGCTACTGTTGGAAGTTTCTCCTGCTGATGTATCTGCTGATGGTAAATATGAGTAAGAGCAAATGTTTAAACCCTATATTGCTAGCAGCCAATAGAAGTTCTTTTTTAACTCAAGTGGTTGCAGTCATGGAGTTAAGCATGTGCTTAAGACTCTGATTCAGGAAAACACTTAGGCCCCAATTTTTAAAGGTATTTGGGCAATGCTGACTGACTCTCAATTAGATTTAGGTTCCTAAGTGCCTAAATCCCTTTTGAAAATACTTTTTAGGGTTCGTCTACATGGTGCATTAGTTCACACTAGAGGATGTAAATCCTAGTGAGCATTAGGGTGTTGTGCACTAACTGGCCCGCGTGGACCTGCTAGCATTAACAGTTCCCTCGTGTTCGTTAACATAGTCTCCGCAGAAATGGCATTTACATCTCTCTACTGTGGGTTAACTCACAGTCTAGTCGAGCCCTTAGACTCCTAAATCAGGTTGGCGTAATTTGCAATGTTGAGTGCAGCAACACCTAACTACCTTAAAAATCATGTACTTACATTGAAGACGGTGAAGAGTCCCATGGGGATTAAAAATTATAATCTCAGGCAATCTCATTGGACTTCTCTTCATCTTAAAGTTAACCATGTGCCTAAAGGCTTTGCTAGATTGGTGTCAGAGCATTCAGCACCTTGCATGATAAAGCCCTTTATGTAGAGAGAATCTCTTTCAAAGTCGTAAAATCTATAAAAGCAGGAAAAAGTGTTTGTGTTTGCCCACTGTAATAGTCGCAAATATAAACTATACTATTAACTGAATACATGTCAATATGATCACATCTACTTTAGGAATCCAGTGTAGAGTAAATTGATGTTTTGATTATTTTTAGTATTAAGTAGTTTGTAGTCTAGGGCTTCTGGATTTGAATACTTTGTAATATTTTTCATCTGTGCTGGCTTGAATTGATTAAAAACTTTGAAGAACCTAACCTTCTTGCCTGACACTATTTTTTTTAATCCCAGAAAAAACCCACAGGGAGTGCTTGGCTGTTTTAAAACTATACATACAAATGTACAAATGATATCTTATTAAATATCAGATAAGGCAATAAGAGAGTTGTTTGCACTGTTCAATGAATATGTTTTTAGTGTAACATACCAAGTCATATTTCATGGGGGAAAAAAGGAACAATTTTCCATGATTATTACTTAGGCCCCAAGCATAGGAGCCCATGAAGTACTTTATTCTCATAAATCGGCTATGATGTACCACAGTCTCCCCTACTGAAGTGAGGTGCTTGCATCATGAGAGTCCCAGGCTCAGGGTAATGTGGATGCATCATCTTGGGTGATATAGTCCAGCTGGGGAACCTGGCCCATATGGGAGCATGGGGACATGAGGAAACCAAAATACAATTCCCATGAGTCACAGCAGGAGGATATCCAAATCAAAATATTTCAGGTTTTGGGAGTTTTGATGATGCTCCCCCCATCAATATTTTCCATCAAAAGCAGACCCTTCACAAAAACCAAATATTCTATTGAAAAACAGTTTTGACAGAAAATTTTCAACTAGTGCTATGCAAAATACACACCACAGCATCTGTAAAAACCCTGGTTTAACATCTAAAAAAGAGGAAAAAATTCCCATAACATGATATAAAACAGCTTAAATACGAATGTAACTACCGAGAAAGCAATATGTGAAGAGACTATTGACCTTTGCTGAGTGGTAGCAGATTTGGGGGGCCTTGTCTGTCAGTTTCCCACTGGAGGAAAAATCAGTGGCAGAGTATGAGGGTATTTTCTTAGTGTAGTGTGTTCATTTGCAGAATGTTCATACCTCCTCTTTCCTGGAACAGAGGTGTTCACAAAGGACACACAGGCAATGCCTTCTTGCAGAAATCTCAGCTCAGGCACCACTGCCAATCACCAAGGAGCAGCTGCTTGGGGTTTCTGTCTCTTGTGGACTTTACTGGAATCTGATTGCTTAAATACACTGTTCCCCTTTCCTGCCTCAGCTGCTGGTTTTACACCTGGGAAAACCCCCTAATTCAAGGCTCCTGACCTAGGGTCACATGGCTACAAAACCTCCTTTTGTGCAGCGCCTCTGAATCATAGAATATCAGGGTTGGAAGGGACCTCAGGAGGTCATCTAGTCCAACCCCCTGCTCAAAGCAGGACCAATCCCCAATTTTTGCCCCAGATCCCTAAATGGCCCCCTCAAGGATTGAACTCACAACCCTGGGTTTAGCAGGCTAATGCTCAAACCACTGAGCTGAAACAGAAGGGAACCTGAGAAGACATTTATTTGTCCATCCTGAGAGTGCTTTAAACCCACACAATCCCTATCATGACCATCTGGGTTTGATTACTGCATGGGGTTCCTTTAATTCTTTCTATGGAGAGTTGAATCCTGAGTGCTTATACATGAATGACTCATAACATGCATGACACTGGCACCTGTTGTCACAATACTTTTCTTTCTTACCTTGAACAGTCAATAAAAGTATTCCCATAGACTAGGGAAAGCAAAGTAAAATTTATCTTAATTATTCAAATTCAAGTCCCCACATTAAAGGGGCACCTTACAGCATTTTCTGAAAAAAGCTGAGATCACCATCTTCCTTGGGCCTTTCTGATACCTGATCTTGCTAAGGATGTTCACTTTTTTCTAAGAGATAAAATGTGTGCCTAGAAAATCTAGAATATCAAATAAGAAGCACACAAACAAATATGAGCGGGGAAGAAAAAAGATCTACCCCGTGAATATCTGAGAAACTGGGGAAAACAAAGTGTCATCACTTCCCTCAGATAGAGTTATCTGTTCTTCAAATCAAATGTAATCTTCTAAAATCAGGGAATAATGCTATATTTTTGACGTTTGGGAGGTTACTCCTAATGCCTGAGATTTACAGCAGCCATGTTGTCCTTGTCCACCACTTTTCACAAAGACACTGCCACAGACCACTAGGCTTGAGATGATATTGCAGAGATGTCACATCTCCTGCTGAATGCTTTAGGTCCATCTGCTCCTCTAAATGAACAGGCCCTGTAATTAGACACTTAATTATTAAGTATTACTTCTGCAGTATCACACACACGCATGGAGTTTTATATCTATACAAGAGACATGATTCTTGCCTCATAGAAATAAGTGAGCTTACTTTTCCATTTAAGCAAAATTCCATATACTTGGATATGACAGATCTGCTTGGACCTACTGCTGAAACAAACAGGGTCTCAATATCAACCTTTCTATTAGGAGGCCTCTCACTATGTTCCTGAATACTTCAGGTAATTATGGTTCCTGGATTTTTCATGTATGTGTCAAGGTAATGACACAACTAATCAGGAAAAAGATCTTGGAGTCATCGTGGCTAGTTCTCTGAAGACGTCCACGCAGTGTGCAGCGGCAATCAAAAAAGCAAACGGGATGTTAGGAATAATTAAAAAAGGGATAGAGAATAAGACAGAGAATATTTTATTGACCTTATATAAACCCATAGTACACCCACATCTTGAATACTGCATACAGATGTGATCCCCTCATCTCAAAAAAGATACATTGGCATTAGAAAAAGTTCAGAAAAGGGCAACTAAAATGATTAGGGGTTTGGAACGGGTCCCATATGAGGAAAGATTCAAGAGGCTAGGACTTTTCAGCTTGGAAAAGAGGAGACTAAGGGGGGATATGATAGAGATATATAAAATCATGAGTGGTGTGGAGAAAGTGAATAAGGAAAAGTTATTTACTTGTTCCCACAATGTAAGAACTAGGGGCCACCAAATGAAATTAATGGGCAGCAGGTTTAAAACAAATAAAAGGAAGTTCTTCTTTACACAGTGCACAGTCAACCTGTGGAACTCCTTGCCTGAGGAGGTTGTGAAGGCTAGGACTATAACAGCGTTTAAAAGAGACCTGGATAAATTCATGGAGGTTAAGTCCATTAATGGCTATTAACCAGGATGGGTAAGGAATGGTGTCTCTAGCCTCTGTTTGTCAGAGGGTGGAGATGGATGGCAGGAGAGAGATCACTAGATCATTACCTGTTAGGTTCACTCACTCTGGGGCACCTGGCATTGGCCACTGTCAGTAGACAGGATACTGGGCTGGATGGACCTTTGGTCTGACCCAGTATGGCCGTTCTTATGTTCTTATGGTACAATAGAGCATGATAAGAGTATATGATCTAAGTGAGTTTTGGTTCTTCCAGAATGGAGTGATTTGTATCTTTTAAGACAAAAGTTTTTGTCTTCAATTAATGGGTTAATTAAGAGACCCAATTCTGACACCCTCGTGGACCAATATAATGATAACAGCATATCAATTTAGTAGCTAAATCCACAGAAACACTGGGAACAAATGGGTGCTCAGTAGTTTTGAAAATCAGGACATTCTTTTAGGTACCCAAATATGGATTTAGAAGGCTAAACTTAGGTATACATTTAAAAAAAATCTTGGCCATACTTTTTAATAGTGGCAGTAAATTTACTGACTACTACATAGAAGCTAGATAATAAATTTACTCATTATTATAAACTTTGCCTTTGCAATGGCTTCCATTTTTCCTTGTTATAAAAAACAAAACAAAACAGGGAGTTTGACATGTGTAGTCAGAGTTCTTCTCCTAGTCAAACCAGTAAAACCAAAGACTTCTTTGTGAGTCTTTGCTGACTCATATATCTGTAACTAACAACTCCTTTTGCAGTGTTCCTTACTTTGCGTCAGGTCGCATCAGCTTTTGCAAAGGAAATACTGAATCCTGTACAGGGTCTGAATGGGGGGGAAAGGGTTATTTTCAACCATATTATACATGGTTTGTAATGAGCTATATTCAGTCCATACACATTCTAATAATAATTTGGGATTTCAAACCTTTTTAAGAGCATTTCAGAACATATTTAAGTGAATAGATTTTGTGCGTATGTGTGTGCACACACAATATAGCTTTGTCTTTAATAAATTTTTATTTTATTCTTTCCCTAGATAGTGCTCACCAGTGCATCCACTAGATGGCTCCATGTTAACATATCTGTCATTACAGAAAGTGTTGGATTACAGAATGTTACATTACCTAAACTAAATAGTTTTACATGCTATCCTATTACAAAACTTACACTGGTATAAGAAATTCAGTTCTCCAGCAGATAAAAATTTTTCAAGCTAGAATGAGATAGAATTGGCTGTGTGCAAAGCTACTTAAAATACAAGGAACAGTTTGCTCACTCCAGAAACCATTGTAAGCGTTTTCTGAATAATTTAACTCTATATTGAGAGAGGCCAAAAATGAAAATATACACAGAAAGGCCTCCACTGTTTCCTTATGTAAAGCCCAAAGTGTACGTAGGAAGGGGGCATGAGGCATGGGTAAAAGATTTTCAAACACTGTAGGAAGAAAAATCTCATGCAAATAAGGGGTGAGGTAAATCTGTGTGAGGATAAAGTGAAACTGCTTTTTAAATATAAGACAGGAACAAACAATTTAATTCAGTAGAGCCATCAGAAGTGTATTTGCTTTCTTATAAATTAATAAGAAAATGTATTTCACAGACTCAGCTAAACTTTAGTTGGGGTAATTTTTATTTTAAGTCTTGAACACTGGTGAGTATTAAGGGAAAGCATGGATGGCCTTGTGGCCAAAGCACTGACTTGGCAATTTAAAAAATGTGGATTGGGTGCTTGGCTGAGCTACAGATGTCCAGTGTGTCTTTCTGCATGTCACTTATTTAACTCCGTGCCTCAATTCCCAATCTGTAAATTGGGGTGTTGTAAGAGGAAAGAAAAAGAATGTTTATGAGGTGTTTTGAGGCTATGTCAATGGGAGCCATATAAGTACAAAAATAGAGGTTAAGGCCATGGTTCATCAAGATACTCAAGCAAATCTATAATTTTAAGCCTATAAACAGACCCTTCTTAGTCAATGGACATATTTCTGTACTTAGAACTTATATACAGGAGTGAAAGTAACTTAAAGGACTTACCTGTATGCTGGGTGGCAGGGGTCCAGGGTCAGGTGGGAGGGCGGGGGCGTCTCTGGGCCTCTGGAAGGGGCGGGGCTTTGGGCGGAAGGGGCCAGACTCCCTCAGCCAGCCCTTCAGCTCCACCCAGCCCATGCTGCTGGGGGTTCTGGCAGTGATTTACATTGCTGGCCCCGAGGCAGCTGCCCCTTTTGCTCCCCCGTCAGTGGCCCTGCAAGTACAGTCGCCTTTGTACCGGCGGCCACTTTCTTACTGGTACGCCAGACTGGACCGGACCGGACCGGTTTACTTTCACCTCCGTTTATTATACATACTTAAGTACCGTAATGAACAGAGAACTAAGCAAGTAGATATGCTCTCCAATCCATTTCTGGGTGACAATATCAGGTATCAATTAGCATTACAAAGCATGAGCCTGGAGGCTGAATGATTTCAACCACCTAGAAGTACAACACTCATTCTGAAATGCTGTGCCTGCAGTTCATTGTTGCTAGTATGAAATAGAAAGCAGACATAAATATAAAGACTGCGCCTCCCTGAGCATTCTCAATGTTATTTATTGATAGACCTGTGTGTGACACTCATCATTAACCTCACCATCCACATAACTGTATTTGTAGTCACTGCACACGAGGTCCTCCTAACCCAATCTTTGTGTTTGTTACCCTCCCTTATTCTGTATTGTCTTACATACTGACCTTGACACTGACTCTATGACCCTAATGGGGTCTCTTTTAGTTGCAAGGTCAGAGCCTTAAACTGTAAATTCTTTCTGAGATGGATGTTGTATTTCATTTCTCTTTAGAGCACCATTCACATTTATGGTACTGTAATACTAATAAAAATAGATTTTCATTCACATATGTCTAATGGGACCAGTAATACTTCATCTCATTAATGACAGGTTTCAGAGTAGCAGCCGTGTTAGTCTGTATTCGCAAAAAGAAAAGGAGTACTAGTGGCACCTTAGAGACTAACCAATTTATCTGAGCATAAGCTCACGAAAGCTTATGCTCAAATAAATTGGTTAGTCTCTAAGGTGCCACTAGTACTCCTTTTCTTTCTCCTCATTAAGACTGCAGCAAACTGCAGCCAACTGATCTGTTCCTGAAGGGTCTAACCAGAGACCTAAGAAGAAGAGCTGAAAAGAATTCCTGAGAAGAAGAGCTGAATTTATCACTCACACCTTTGCCTTTTTCAAGATCTCCCATAAGGTTGTCCAGAACTTCCCATGATAAGATCCTGGTGTCAATTGCTTATATCTTTGCCAAACTTGAACTGTTTGGGCGAAAATTTTCCATGCCAGCTATCTGCCTCCGGATGATTTTTTTTTTAATGCTTCAACCAAAATGGTTCAGTTGTTTCCAAGGATGATGTAAGGGAAAAGTACATTGCTTTACACTGTTAAAAACTTCGAGTGCCCTTTTCTTTGAGGTGCTCTAGCTTCCCCTTGTTTTGGAGCAGGGACTTGAAATTTGGCAGCTGGGTGTCCTTTGTGTCAAGAATGTGTCTAATGCTGTTTCTGTAAAAACCCACCTAAATTTGGCCAAGTTATAAGCCTTTGAATAATCTCAATTTGCGCATGCTGAGTAGAGTCATCTTCGAATTAATTAGCTAAAACCTCAGAAGTCTCTGCTCACTGCGCACGCTCCATCCCCTTACTACCGCTGACGAAAGCTGGGCAAAATTTTTCAGCTGAAACATTTGCTTTGTCAAAAAATGCAGATCCAGTGACACAAACATTTTGTGAATTCTTGTCAGTTTTGCAGAATTGTTCATGTAAAAATTCAGAAAAAGTTGGAATATTTCATTTAGACATTTTTGAAATGTAATGTTTCAATTTTTCAGTTCAAAATGATTTCCCCCCCCTGAAATTGCCTTCAATTTTACTTTCAAAGTTCAGAAACATGTAAAAACACAGCAAAAACATCCCCTCAACTTTTTGGAATTGTGAGTGAACTGAAAAATCAATTATTTTCACAGCTCTAGTGTTGACCAGACTCCACATGAACCATTCCTGGGGTGGGACCAGGTACTAGAACTTAAAGCAGGAAGACAGTATCTCCTATGTTCTTTGTGTTTCCCCATACCTCAGATACAGATGGGGAAAGAGCTGGCTCAAGAAGAATACTCCTGCACCACTGTGCAACACAGAATTTTTGCAGAATTAATGTTTCATAGAATATCAGGGTTGGAAGGGACCTCAGGAGGTCATCTAGTCCAACCCCCTGCTGAAAGCAGGACCAATCCTCAATTTTTGCCCCAGATCCCTAAATGGCCCCCCTCAAGGATTGAACTCACAACCCTGGGTTTAACGGGCCAATGCTCAAACCACTGAGGAATGTTCTGCATGTCATTTCATTTTTCCCCACAGAATTGGCTCTGCAGAGCTGCTGTCCACTGCTGGGGGCTGCTGGACCCATCAGACCCTGGCTCCCCAGCTCATAGTGCACCTGTGTGGGAGGCATGGGCTGGCTGCAGTTCCCGGAACGCCCTGAACAAAGGAGGCGGGGTGGACTGCTGCCCTGCCGTGAGCCGAGTGCCTGGCCTGGTGGGGATGGAATCACATGGCTCTGCATGCTCTGGCTGCCAGGCCTGACCCTCATCTGCCTTGGGATGAGAGTGGACCGGGGAGATCTGGCTTGTGCAAAGTGTGAGGAAGGGTGGGGCTGCAGTGGTGATGCATGTGGGGGCATTTGGGGGTCACATGCCCCCCCAATTTCTGCCAGGGTTTGCCAGCCCTGCTCAGTCACATGGTGCGGTAATGCCCCCTCCCTGCATGGCAGCTGTTGGAGCCCGCGAACTGCACCATGGAGGAGCAACAGCTGGGAGCTACAGGGAGGGACTGCTGCTTTCCAGGAGGGAGACTGAAGGTAAGGGCAGGGGCCTGCCGAGGGAGGCATGACTCAAACTGTTTCTGGGGTGGTTGAACCCTTAAACTGTGCCCCACACTATCAGCAGGTATGGCTCAACTCTGACTGGTGGGACAGTAACGAAGCTGCATGGAGCGGAGCCTGCGGCTGGGTTCTGGGAGGAAGTGGGCATGAGTGTCTCGGCTGTGGTGGGGAGCCTGCGCAACCCCCTCCAGCACTCCTGAAATACCTCCTCCCAGGACACACATGCCCCTCCAGCACCCCAAATACCCCCTTCACAGTACACCCCCCTCAAGCACCGCCCAGTAGACACCCCCCTCTAACTCCCTCCAAATACCCCCTCCCAGTACATGCACCCCCTCCAGCTTCCCCAAAATACTCCCTCTAGAACTTCCTAACTGTCCCCACTCCAAATCTCTCTCCTCCCAGCACTGGGAACTTGAAATATGGGAATCCTATAGGGTCAGGGTGAAAAAACCAGAATCCACTAAAAGACCAGAGGGGCAGAGTGTTCCCCCAAGATGTGCCCAGCTGGTATGTGTGTCACACCCAGACTGAGGCACCTGACAAAAACATAACAGAGAAACAGGAACCGGGTTGTCGTAGGGGTTTCTTTAATGCTCTACTCATTGGGGAATCTTTTTTGTTGTCTGTATTGTTACAAACATACTTGCTGACAGGTATTTTGAAATAACTTACCAAAATAATTGAAACCGGCATGATTATATTGTGTTATTTTGACAAATAAAATATGCAGAATTTTAATTTTTTGGCACAGAAATTGCCCGGGAGTAGAGGAAGGAAAGGAGTCGATTGGGAAAAGGAGCCTTGTGAGCCTGGGACCAGACCAGTAGTGGTGGTGGGTGACCGTGACTCAGAGCCAGTGGTGGTGGGGAGAAGTTGAAACTCACTGAGCAAGGAGATTGGGACAGGAAACCAGTGGGACTGGAGGAAACTGAGCCTGGATGAGAAGCCTGGGGACAGGACTAGGAATCAGTTGATGGATATAGGTAATAGGGGTAGGGATGGACAACTGCAGAGGAAGAGAGAGACATATTGGACGAGGAGCTGGGAGGGAGGAACTGGGACTGGCTGGGCAAGGAGACTGAGGACATGGAGTCTGGGCAGGTGGAGAACATAGGAACTCTATGGCAGAGGGAGGGAGGAAATCCAATTCTCCAGGGCAGCATTCAATTGACTTAGCCATGAGACTATCCCAGAGGTAGTGCTAGCCCACTGTGGGCCCACAGCAAAAATATTTTTTTCCACCCCCAACACCTACTAAAAAACAAATAGGAGCCCCCCTTGAGCTGCTCAGGGCACTAAGCAATTGCTTAGTCTGCTTATGCCTAGTGCCAGCTCTGGGCTACCCTTTATTTTCCTGCAATCCCCTGCTTCATTCACTGTACACCTTTCACCTCCTCCAACAAATGAAGCAGAGATCCTACAGACTACAGTCTCCTTTATAACACAGCCCTGATTCATTCCCCAGAGCATTGTCCATCCTGTGTTCTGAACAAGGCAGGGACCCTGGGAGGAAAAATAGGGTGTGATCATGTAACTGAAGACTAGCACACTGTATATGCACAAGGGAGTTGAATTACGGTTGCACAGACCGCCTTGGTTCTGGCATTTCCTAACTTTTGAGTGCGTGACTTTGCAACTTTAATAATGTTCTTTTCAAGGAGCTTTTGTGAGTAATATATATATATATAGTGTGTGTGTGGGTACACTATAGTGGTCTATTATGCTAAAATATAAGGAAACAAATGCTGTAGAAGTCTTATTCTCCTAGGATCATTTTATGTTTCCCAGTACACAATAAAAAGAATAGAATTAAAATTGATAACTTTTTATTAACTACTGTGGCTATGAAATATTTCCTCTTTTTATATGATAGCATTTGTTCAATGACATTAACTGGGCTCAGTGAATGCTTTCATACCTCAGTTTACTCTCCAGAAGTACAACGGGTTCAGCACTCTGGACACAGCCAGTCTAACATAGCAAAACAGCTAGGTGTACCTCCTTTTTATCTGTTTACTTGTAGCCTGCACTGCGTATCTATGGGATGTAGCTTTGCAGTAATCGCCTTTGCAAGAGCTCTGGCCATGAGCTTCCAGCATTCCATTGCAACAGTTGCTCCCACATCAAGAAAGCATGATTATCACCACGTTAGAGTCTGATTTGCTTATTTAATAAAATTCACACCTTTGTATTTAACTGTGTCTTGGCAAACCTTCTGAAACCCGCACATGCTTCAGTAAAAGATCTTCAGCCCAATGGGCTTAAATGTTGGTGCTTGATTTCCAATCTTATATAAGGTCACTTTTTGCTTTTGCAATATGCAATTTCTCCCCTTGTATTTGTGGCTGCATTGCTTATTTTCTGCAAATGTCATCATTAGCAAATAAAGGCTAACAAAACTGTAAGCAAAGATTTTTTTTAAAAAAGAGAGTTGCATCACAATAGTACCCAATCTGTGCTAGGTGCTATCCAAACGATAACACACAACCTAAGCGGAAAAGCAAAAGAATCATAGGGTGAGTAAGAGGGTTAAAACATACAACCAATTTGTCTTTAGATAAATATCAATTATCCCCCAACTAGCTGTCTACCTGGCTATTGTTAGTTGTGATGCCTTTAAGATGTTAACCAACTAATAAGATATTGCAGTGCAACTTTGCAGTTTTAAGCAGGTGTGGGGATTTTTATTTGCATACATGAGTTTCCCTTGTATCCAGGGGAGGAAGTATAAGGCAGCAGCTTGTGGGTTAGTTATGGGACTGCATCCCAGAAAATCTGGTTTCTGTTCCTGGCTCTGATAACGGACTCTGGGAAATCACCCAGTCTTTCTGTACTTATCTATATATCAGGGGTGGCCAAACATAGTGCCCTTCCGAGCCACATACGATAATCTTCAGAATTCAAGAGCCAGGTGCGCCTGCTGGGGCTCAGAGCTTCAGCCCTGCAGCATGGTGATGGGGCTTCTGCCCTGCGGGGAGGGAGGTCTCGGGCTTCAGCCCCGTGGGAGGCACCTGCTGGGGCTGGGGGCTTCAGCCCCACTCCTGCTGAAGCCCCCAGCCCCAGCAGGTGCCTCCCGTGGGGCTGAAGCCCCTAGACCCCTTCCCTGCTGGGCAGAACCCCTAGCCCCTCCACTGGACAGAAGGCCTGAGCTCATACACACACATACCCTGCCTCCTGGCCCTGGCCCTGGCCCAGATGTAATCAGAATTACTTGATCTTTTTGTTCTAGGTCTGGACTTCTGAAAGCTAATTGAGATTATCCTCTATTTTAAAAAGTAGGAACATCTAATTCAATTTTGAGAGGTGCTGAGCCCATAGGCCCAGATCCTCAAAAGGTATTTAGGTGTCTTACTCTCACTGAAATCATTAGGAACTAGGTGGCTACAAACCTTTGAGAATCTGGGCCCCAAAGTTTCCATTGCCTTCATTTGGAGTTGCAAGTGGCCCAGCATCTCTGAAAGTCAAGTCCGCTGTACATTTGGAGTAGGAAGATTTAAATTCTAGCCTTGCTTCCTCAGAAGTTCAGAATGACCACAACATGCAGCATAGTAATTGACATATCTTAGGTTGCTGTGCATTTATTTCAGTAATTACCCACCTGCTAGAGTGGTTGTGAGACTCAATGTATTAAGGTTCTCAAGTTCTTCAAGATCCTTGGGGAAAAAGGCACTATATACATGCAACTGTCCTCAGAAGGCTTGGGGTCACTCTTTGGACCTAATTGGTTCAGTTTGTATGAAGATTTCAATTTTCGTCCTTCACAAAAGAGGCTGAAATTCTCCTGAATATTTAGTTCTTGTACAGCCATGAAAAAATTATTAGAGAGGCTGAATTTCTGGTAGATTATTTTGCTGGGAAAAACTTAAAAATTAATTGAATGCCTTCATTTCAGCCTTTCTAATAAATATATTTTCCCCCTCCCTCCAAGGGAAGAATGCATAACTTCTATTCCTACCGCTATTGCTTCTGAATCCCTTTGTGTAGTAGCAAAGCTGTGGTATTTTCCACATTCTAGCAGAATTTGCTGTAAAATTAATTCCTATCAGTGTCCCAAAGTTTCCCTTCTAGCTCTTTTTGTGAGTTCTCCCTTTTCAAAATCATCTAATCATTTTACACAGTAGTCTTGAGCCTTCTCTAAGCCCCAAAGGGTTATGGGCTCATTCTGAATTTACTTCTGAAAACTACTGAAGATAAACAAGACATCTGCCAAAACAGGTCAGTTCAATTTTATCATATTTGTTCCATGCCTTGTAAATTCTGCTTTCCTGATCTGCAGTTTATCCTGGTTGCAATGTCAATGGTTGGATTAGTTTGGCAGAACAGCCTACACTAGTGCTTGTAAATATTCATGGAAAACAGTAACGTGCGAAGAGGCATCATCAAATTGGGGTCTTGGGCTTTTTCTCAGAGTTCCTTATTCCCAACACCAGAAGTTTCCATATAACCTGTCATCTGAAGCTGCATCTTGTGGTACGTACTAATTGTCACTCCCTTTTACTGCCCTGTTTTCCAATTTGCTACAGCTGTGCTGCACACCACAATTTAAATGGTTGCCTCCACTTCAGAGAATGGAGAGGAGCCCAGGTTTAGCAGCTGGGCTAAGATGGTGCGGGCTGGCTCCCCCCGAAGTTCCACCATGGATACTCTGTAGGGACCGGGCAGGGGAAAGCTGGGAGTGGGGCTGGAGTAGAGCCACTCTCAGAAGAATTAATTCCCTCCCCGTAGGTCCAAGAGCCATACTGATGGAAGTTAATGCCAACTGGGCTTCATTAACTTGTTCCAATCCCAGCACTGTACACACTGAAACAGCCCCAAATGAAAGCTTCAGGGCACAAGTAGGAAGGGACAACATGACATCTGCAGGAGACAGGCTGCTATGGAAACAGGAGGACAAAGGGGCCAGCATAGAGGCAAGTAACCATTGTGTATGTAGATCTGGTCTCCTACCTATTCTCTAAGATCTATACTGACCTTGGGGAATCCATAGGTTGGTGGAGGCAAACCTTTGACCCTATTATGCTCCCCAGTGGAATGTGGGAACTTGCTGAATTTTCATTTACCTGCTTGGATAATAACTATTGCAAGGAACAATTTGGCTTCATAGGGTTAGTGAGAGGGACTCTGCTTTCATTTGTTTTTCTAATATTATCCAGGTATTTCCATGCAGACTGACTTCTTTAGGACTTTTCTTATATCAAAGTTGCCCCTATTTGTTTTCAGTGAAGGAAAGATTAGATTTCTTCCATTGCATAAGAGTACCTTTACCACAGATTTTTAAATGCTTTGACATACAAACTGGAAGAAGATGATTTTTGTTAACGGTCACCATGATTGTAATCTATCTTTGTTAGCACATGTATTATCAATTCATCCATCAATCCACAAAGATAAGATTGGCACTCTTTTAAAAAAGGTACTTAAAGCTAGGCTCTTAAGTCCATATTGCAGTGTCTCAGCCTGTGTGGCCTTATTTTCTAAAGTGGTGGGCACCCAGCTCGCACTGAAGTCACTTCGGAAAGATCAGCTGTTTGGGTGTCTAAATGCCTACCTTATTGAGGTCAGAACATGTAGGGATAAAGTGAGAAAGGCTAAAAGTCAAGTAGAGTTGGACCTTGCAAAGGGAATTAAAACCAATAGTAAAAGTTTCTATAGCCATATAAATAAGAAGAAAACAAAGAAAGAAGAAGTGGGACCACTAAACACTGAGGATGGAGTGGAGGTTAAGGATAATCTAGGCATGGCCCAATATCTAAACAAATACTTTGCCTCAGTCTTTAATAAGGCTAATGAGGATCTTAGGGATAATGGTAGCATGGGAATGAGGATATGGAGGTAACTATTACCATATCTGAGGTAGAAGCGAAACTCGAACAGCTTAATGGGACCAAATCGGGGGGGGGGGGGGCCCAGATAATCTTCATCCAGGAATATTAAAGGAATTGGCACATGAAATTGCAAGCCCATTGGCAAGAATTTGTAATGAATCTGTAAGCTCAGGGGTTGTACCATATGACTGGAGAATTGCTAACATAGTTCCTATTTTTAAGAAAGGGAAAAAAAGTGATCTGGGTAATTACAACCCTGTTAGTCTAACATCTGTAGTATGCAAGGTCTTGGAAAAAATATTGAAGGAGAAAGTAGTTAAGGACATTGAGGTCAATGGTAAATGGGACAAAATACAACATGGTTTTACAAAAGGTAGATCGTACCAAACCAACCTGATCTCCTTCTTTGAGAAAGTAACAGATTTTTTAGACAAAGGAAACGCAGTGGATCTAATTTACCTAGATTTCAGTAAGGCGTTTGATGCGGTGCCACACGGGGAATCATTAGTTAAATTGGAAAAGATGGGGATCAATATGAAAATTGAAAGGTAGATAAGGAATTGGTTAAAGGGGAGACTACAGCAGGTCATACTGAAAGGTGACCTGTCAGGCTGGAGGGAGGTTACTAGTGGTGTTCCTCAGGGATTGGTTTTGGGACCAACCTTATTTAATCTTTTTATTACTGACCTCGGCACAAAAAGTGGGAGTGGACTAATAAAGTTTGCGGATGATACAAAGCTGGGAGGTATTGCCAATTTAGAGAAGGACCGGGATATCATACAGGAGGATCTGGATGACCTTGTAAACTGGAATAAAAGTAATAGGATGAAATTTAATAGTGAGAAGTGTAAGGTCATACATTTAGGGATTAACAACAAGAATTTTAGTTATAAGCTGGGGACGCATCACTTAGAAGTAACGGAGGAAAAGAAGGACCTTGGAGTATTGCATCAGGTGAGGTATTTTCAGTAGAGATAAGGAGGTGTTAGTACCGTTATACAAGGCACTGGTGAGACCTCATCTGGAATACTGTGTGCACTTCTGATCTCCCATGTTTAAGAAGGATGAATTCAAACTGGAACAGGTACAGAGAAGGGCTACTAGGATGATCCGAGGAATGGAAAACCTGTCTTATGAAAGGAGACTCAAGGAGCTTGGCTTGTTTAGCCTAACCAAAAGAAGGTTGAGGGGAGATATGATTGCTCTCTATAAATATATCAGAGGGATAAATACCAGAGAGGGAGAGGAATTATTTAAGCTCAGTACCAATGTGGACACAAGAACAAATGGATATAAACTGGCCATCGGGAAGTTTAGACTTGAAATTAGATGAAGGTTTCTAACCATCAGAGGAGTGAAGTTCTGGAATAGCCTTCCAAGGGAAGCAGTGGGGGCAAAAGACCTATCTGGCTTCAAGATTAAACTTGATAAATTTATGGAGGAGATGGTATGATGGGATAACATGATTCTGGCAATTAATTGATCTTTAACTATTCATGGTAAATAGGCCCAATGGCCTGTGATGGGATGTTAGATGAGGTGGGATCTGAATTACTGCAGAGAATTCTTTCCTGGGTATCTGGCTGGTGAATCTTGCCCACATGCTCAGGGTTCAGTTGATCACCATATTTGGGGTTGGGAAGGAATTTTCCTCCAGGGCAGATTGGAAGAGGCCCTGGAGGTTTTTTGCCTTCCTCTGTAGCATGGGGCACGGGTCACTTGCTGGAGGATTCTCTGCACCTTGAAGTCTTTAAACCATGATTTGAGGACTTCAATAGCTGAGACATAGGTGAGAGGTTTGTTGCAGGAGTGGGTGGGTGAGATTCTGTGGCCTGCATTGTGCAGGAGGTCAGACTAGATGATCATAATGGTCCCTTCTGACCTTAATACTATGAGTCTATATGCACATAAGGGCCTAATTTTAGGTATTATTTTTCTTGTTTGCTTGTTTTAAATCATACTCTGTATGTATTATTGATAAACAAATTCACCCACTTCAACAATAATTTATTAGTAAACTATCAACTTGGAGAATTTGCATACAAATAATTAGCCCCAACTTTAATTTCTTCAAGTGTGCAATAAATCAAGGAAGACAAAAATCAGACATCGTAGGTTTCAAGATGATCCACATCCAGAAATAACTATTCAATGCCATCACGTATCGCTGGTGTCCTTTTCGGAACTTTCTATAAAAAGCGTATTAAAACACAGACAAAAAAAAAACCCACAACAACACGAAAACAATGAGAACTCCAAACACACACCTTCTTCCCTCCCCTCCACCCAACTTCTAACATAGCTAGGACATGAAGTCAAACAAAATAAAGTACCACTGAAAATATATTGCCCTACGGAAATCACACAAGATTAGTCTGCAGAATAGTGCAGCTTAAAATACAATGTCACATGTTTGTATGTAATGTAGATCAGGGGTTCTCTACTTTTTCTTTAAGTCCCCCCTCCCCCAAACATGCTATAAGAACACCAAGGCCCAGTGGGGGCGATAAGCCTTGGTGGCCTCGGGGCTTCAGCCATGGGGGGGCTCAGGGCTTTTGCCCTGCAGGGCTCTGGGGCTCCGGCCGCTGGGTGGGGCCCATGAGCATAGGAGTAGTTATGGGCAGCATGTAAACTGTTGGCTCGGGGAGGCTAGACCCCAGCCCTGCCCCTTCTTTCCAAGACCCCGCCCCTTCCAAGCCCCTCCTCTGCCAGAGCCCAGAGACCCCTCACTGTGGTCACCAGCCCCCTCACCCCAGCCCTGGGACGCCTGAGCACTGCCAGTCCTAGAACGCTGGATGGGTGGGTGTCATGGTCCCCAGCACCGGAGCACCAGGAGGGCAAGTGGTGTGGCCCCCGGTGTCCCTAGCCCCGGAGTGCTCGGCGAGTGGGAGGTGTGGCCACCAGCGCCGGGCAGCATGAGCACTGGCTGGAGTGAGCACTGGCCCCAGCTGTCCAGAGTCCCTGGCTGCTCTTACCAGCTGTGTGCAGTCAAAGGGAGCTGGGAGCTGAGGAACAGCCAGAGCCCCAGGCAACAGGAACAGGAGACATGGGAGCACCACAGCTGCCTGCTCCATGGCACCAGCCAGAGCAGAAGCTGCCCAGCTCTGGCTTCCTGCCTCCAACCTGCCTGGGGGCAAAGCCTCAAGGGGGGAGAGGAGGAGGTGGAGGGGTGTTTGGTGCTGTCCCTGGGACTGCCATGCTCTGGCTAACACACTGTAGTTTTGGGGGGGTAATGCCCCCCAGTGCCACTCCCTACTCTACCCATGAGCTCGGGGCTTCTGATGTATACATAGCAGGATATCCTTGGCCAAAATTAATTGCAGAGCCACGTGGAGAGGAAGGTCTTTGGTTGAGGCAGTAAATTGGAACTCAAGTGATGTGTTCAGTTCCTGGCCTTGCCACAGACTTCCTGTGCAACACTGGTGAAGTCATCTAGGCCCTGATTCAGTAAAAGCCTCAGGCATATACTTAAAGTTGAGTGTGGTCTTAAATGTTTTGCTGAATTAAGCCCTCTCTCTTTAATGCCTCATTGTTTCAGTAAGTTAAAAGTTGAGGGCCAGATTAAATGCAGCAGGCCAGGGAGGTATAAACAGCACCTCCCTCTGCTAGTCCAGCCTACTGCGGTCTAAAGGGGATTGTCGTAAGGGAGGCAGGTGGCAATACTTCCATCTGCCCTTCCTTGGGATTTCTGGCAGCGGCAGGCAGCCAGCCTTACTCTCCACCAGGACTACAGAGCAGCCTTGTTAAGAGAGGCCCCTAGGGAGAGGCGTAAGGAACCAGCTGTCCAAGACAGCTGACCTCAGTTACCTGACCTTGTCCTCTGTTGGTTTATAATATTAAATGTAATGTTTCTAGCTGTGATCCAACACCAGCTGAGGCAGTCAGAAAGGTCAGAGACAAGGTGGGTGAGGTAATATCTTTTATTAGACCAACTTCTGTTGGTGAGAGACACAAGCTTTTCAGCTACACAGAGCTCTTCTGCAGGTCTGGGAAAGGTCTCAGTGTCACAGCTAAATATGAGGTTGAACAGATAGCTTAGCATAAAGTAATTAGCACATATTCTAAGCAACCATGCAAGGTGAAGTGGCCCATTAACACTCTTGTTGTCATAGGACAAAGAGGGGGGTCAGTGCGTTACAGATTGTTGTAATAAGGTATGAACCTAGGGCTCGAGCACCCATGGAAATAAAAGGTGGGTTCTCAGCACCCACCGGCAGCCGCCCCAATCAGCTCCTCCCCCCAGCGCCTCCTGCCCACTACCATCAGCTGTTCTGTGGTGTGCAGGAGGCATGGGGGTGGGGAGGATGGAGGGTGGAACCCGGCAGAGCAATGCATGATGGGGGTGGAGCCTTAGGGGAAGGGGTGGAGTGGGGGTGGGGCCTGGAGCAGAACTGTGGGGCACACCCCCCAGCACATTAGAAAGTTGGGGTCTCTGAATCTAGTGTCTTTACTAAGTCCATGATTTTTAGCGTCTAGCAAAGTTATGAAGGTAAGCTCCCAGGCTTGTCTTTTGAAAGTGTCGTACAGGTTTTCTTTCAAGATGGGGACAGATGGGTGAGAAAAAGAGAGAGGTTGACAGATAAAGGGATAATTCCCTAGGAGACAGAAAGCTTTTTCCACTTTAAGCCAGAGTTGAGGGGCAGATAGTTCAGTACTTGCTATCAGTACAAGCTAGAGATCTCACAGATTTACAGGAGGAACAGGTGGTAATTAACTGCTGGTAATTGAAGTCTAATTATAATCAATTGGAAACTGTGAGGTGTTCTGAAACACATAAGTAATGAGTGGGAAACCAATGATGGGGGAGGAATTGTTTTTGTTTATAGGGTGTGGGGCACAATTTCTAGAAATATTTGTTTTTAAGTTTTAATCAGGGGCTTGAGTCAAACCCTGATGAAGTCAGTGAAATGACTCCCTTTGGGTTTATTCCAGGCCCTAATAACATTGACCTGAGTCATGCATAGAATGTATGGATACTATCTGAAATTTCACTTTGCAGATCTGCTAATGCACCACTGGCTACTCCTGCTGTATTCTACTTCTTGGTTACCTCTTGGGTGTAAGTTTTTGCAAGTTGTTAAAGCATATTCATTAAAATATATATCTTAAAAATAGACTGTTTCCTCATAAGAACACAAAGCAGCATTTTTACCTTTACACTACAATAATCCAGCACCCTGATTTTCAGTATTTATTCCTTAAACTTTTCCTTCATAGGATATTTTTACTTCTCTTTGATACACTTGTTCCTGGAGTTTTATTCATGAGGCTTTTTCCTCTGCCTTTGTTACTATACTTGCTTGTAGCTTTTTTTTGTTTCAGTCCATTAATGCAGTGAAGAACCATGTTAACTGCTGCAGTACTTAGCATTCCATCACAGCTTTTGCATGTACTTACTGGCTCAGTGGCAGCTGCAGTCTTCTCTCTGGAGTAAATAATGAGAATTTTAGAACATTTTGCATTCATCTGAAAAACAACTGGACTGTATAAAAAATGTGAAATTCAGAAGGACAAACAGTTTAAATGGAAAGTCTGTGAGCAAACAGACAAACCAACATTCTGCATTAGAATGAGCATCTTTTCCTTATTACACACACTGGTGTGACCTCTGTTGCTTTTACAGAAGCTAGAGCAGGGGTTCTCAAACTGGGGATCGGGACCCCTCAGGGGTTCACAAGGTTATTACATGGGGTCATGAGCTATCAGCCTCCACCCCAAACCCCTCTTTGCCTCCAGCATTTATAATGGTGTTAAATTAAAAACACTTTTTTGTATATTTATAAGGGCGGGGGGGGGGGGGGGGGTTGCACACAGAGGTTTGCTATGTGAAAGTGGTCACCAGTACAAAAGTTTGAGAACCACTGAGCTAGGGGTGCAGCTTCATCTTGGATTTCCTGTCTTATGTAGGCTTAAAGAACAGGAGACTAACTTTAGAGACTAACAAATTTATTTGAGCATAAGCTTTCTTGGGCTACAGCTCACTTCATCAGCTGCATAGAATGGAACATAGAGTAAGAAGATATATATACATACAGAGAACATGAAAAGGTGGAAGTTGCCATACCAACTCTAAGAGGCTAATTAATTAAGATGAGCTATTATCAGCAAGAGAAAAAAAAACTTTTGTAGTCATAATCAAGATGGCCCATTTCAGACAGTTGACAAGAAGGTGTTAGGATACTTAACATGGGGAAATAGATTCAATTTGTGTAATGACCCAGCCACTCCCAGTCTCTGTTCAAACCCAAGTTAATGGTATCTAGTTTGCAAATTAATTCCAGTTCAGCAGTTTCTTGTTGGAATCTGTTTTTGAAGCTTTTCTGTTGCCAAATTACTACCTTTAAGTCTGTTACTGAGTGACCAGAGAGGTTGAAGTATTCTCCTACTGGTTTTTAAATGTTATGATTCCTGATGTCAGATTTGTGTCCATTTATTCTTTTGCATAGAGACTGTCCGGTTTGGCCAATGTACATGGCAGAGGGGCATTGCTGGCACATGATGGCATATATCACATTGGTAGATGTGCAGGTGAACGAGCCCCTGATGGCGTGGCTGATGTGATTAGGTCCTATGATGGTGTCCCCTGAATAGATATGTGGACAGAGTTGGCATCGGGCTTTGTTGCAAGGATAGGTTCCTGGGTTAGTGTTTTTGTTGTGTGGTGTGTGATTGCTGGTGAGTATTTGTTTCAGGTTGGGGGGCTGTCTGTAAGTGAGGACTGGTCTGTCTCCCAAGATCTGTGAGAGTGAGGGTTCGTCTTTCAGGATAGGTTGTAGATCTTTGATGATGTGCTGGAGAAGTTTTAGTTGGGGGCTGAAGGTGATGGCTGTTGACGTTCTGTTATTTTCTTTGTTGGGCCTGTCCCGTAGTAGGTGACTTCTGGGTACTCTTCTGGCTCTATCAATCTGTTTTTTCACTTCAGCAGGTTGGTATTGTAGTTTTAAGAATGCTTGATAGAGATCTTGAAGGTGTTTGTCTCTGTCTGAGGGATTGGAGCAAATGTGGTTGTATCTTAAAGCTTGGCTGTAGACAATGGATCGTGTGGTGTGTCCTGGATGGAAGCTGGAGGCCTGCAGGTAAGTATAGCGGTCATTAGGTTTCCGGTATAGGGTGGTGTTTATGTGGCCACAGTAGTGTCCAGGAAATGGACTGCTTGTGTGGATTGGTCCAGGCTGAGGTTGATGGTGGGATGGAAATTGTTGAAATCCTGGTGGAATTCCTCAAGGGCCTCCTTCCCATGGGTTCAGATGATGAAGATGTCATCAATGTAGCACAAGTAGAATAGGGGTGTTAGGGGACGAGAGCTGAGGAAGCGTTGTTCTAAGTCAGCCATAAAAATATTAGCATACTGTGGGGCCATGCAGGCACCCATAGCAGTGCTGCTTACTTGAAGGTATATATTGTCCCCAAATGTGAAATAGTTGTGAGTGAGGACAAAGTTCAGCCACCAGGTTTGCTGTTACGTTATCAGGGATACTGTTCCTGATGGCTTGTAGTCCATCTTTGTGTGGAATGTTGGTGTAGAGGGCTTCTACATCCATAGTGGCCAGGATGATGTTTTCAGGAAGATCACCGATGGACTGTAGTTTCCTCAGGAAGTCAGTGGTGTCTCAAAGATAGCTGGGAGTGCTAGTAGTGTAGGGCCTGAGGAGAGAGTCCACACAGCAAGACAATCCTGCTGTTAGGGTGCCAATGCCTGAGATGATGGGGCATCTAGGATTTCCAGGTTTATGGGTCTTGGGTAGCAAATAGAATACCCCTGGTCGGGGTTCTAAGCATGTGTCTGTACAGATCTGTTCCTGTGCTTTTTCAGGGAGTTTCTTGAGCAGATGGTGTAGTTTCTTTTGGTAATCCTCAGTGGGATCAGAGGATAATGGCCTGTAGAATGTGGAGTTAGAGAGCTGCCTAGAAGCCTCTTGTTCATATTCCAACTTATTCATGATGACGACAGCACCTCCTTTGTCAGCCATTTTGATTATGATGTCAGAGTTGTTCCTGAGGCTGTTGATGGTGTTGTGTTCAGCACAGCTGAGGTTATGGGGGCAAGCGATGCTGCTTTTCCACAATTTCAGCCCATGCACGTATGTAGGCTTGGGTCCCTTGAGCACAGACTCTAAGCCCCTGTTCCAGTTGCTTTGCACTATGTAATTCTGTAGAGTAGCTGGAAATTTGTCCTACAGAGGCAGCCAGCAAATCCAATAACTTGGGACTCTTCAGGTGTCATAAAATCAACATAAGTGGCACTGCACCTTCTGCTCCCAGCCTCCATGTAGAGAGTGCGTTGGGGAGAGTATGGAGCACAAAGTGCTCCAAACAGTTCTCAGTGCGGTCCCTATTAGAATGCTCTCCCTGCCATAACACAATGAGAGCAACCCTTAAGCTGCTACGAATTATAGTGGGGGCCATTTCTGCCTGCACTGCCCTGTGCCTGGGAAACTAGGAATGTGATTTAGAACTACCTTTTCCCCCATCTTCAGCTCCAGCAAGTGAAACATTATGGGTTTATAATCTACTTAACTGTTAAATGTTAACATTTATTAATGACTTCCTGGAGTATTTGCACACATCAACAACTATTCATTGAGCCTAAGGTCAAAATGGGAGGTGGGTGAATACTGCAAAATATTTAATGTGAGTATTAATTTGAATTTTTAAATAATTTTGCTTTTACAGTGTTCACATCCCTTATGTGTTTCTACAAATGCCTCACAAGTGAATTTACTGGCTAGAATGGTTGCTGAAAGAGCTAGTATTTTTAAGCAAATATTGCAGATTGACAAGCTCAAAATTCACTTTCCAAGCAATGTGGGTATTCAAACCAGAGACCGAATTCTAAAGATTTTTCATAATCAAATCAGGGAATGGAAACTTACTATGTGCCCAGCCAAAAAAAACCTTAAATGATCAACTATTTGCACTTCCTCAAGAACAAGCTACAGACCAAGAATTATTTGTTGAAATTTATTATCTGAAGAATAATGTTAATCTAAGAACTGATATAGTATGAATTATATTCTCTTAGTTCTAGTCAAAAATCTGTTAAAAGGAAAACAAATATACTGCTCAATATTGTAGACATTTCACTTGAATACTTAATTCTGAATGTACAAGTAACCTTCATTTTCATCTCTCTTTTCCCACCAATTCTTCACAAACGGTGAGTTTCCAGCATCCATCTGTGGACTTATCTACATTTTAAATGTGGTTTGAGGCTTGATCTAGCCACATTCATAGCCTATGTTTTCGGTGACAATTTGGACGACTAGACTCTTTTCACGTGAGTGTTTGGGGTGGCAATTTTACCTGCACATGGGTACACATGGGTGTACCCAAACACCCTGTGCACAAAACAAGTGGATTTACATTGTAAACGCTTTCCTAGCCTCTTGCTCTCTGTGTGTGTTGTGGGAGAGAGTGCTAGGAGTCAGGAAGAGAACAGAAGAGCAAGTTCTATGTTCTGAATGTGACAGATACAAAATAACGTAAAGATGGTGCACAGCCAAAAACCTGACTTAACGTTCTTTTTTCCTCAGTCAGGAAGGAACAGGGCTATTTTAAATTTGCAGGATCATGAACAAAGCCAAATATAATGCTCACTCCTAATCAAGAGAAGACAGGAAACCATTTCCAAATGCCCCCAAAATTTCAAATGCCTTTTTCTCTTGCTCACCAACCTTTTCCTAAAAGATTCAAGAACCTCAGTGAATCCTTTAGACACTCATGCTTATGAAGGTTAAGTCAGCCAATCAGAGCACAGAAATTTGGTGTGTGATTCTTTAATTACTTGGTATTGATTTAGCTGATCAATCACACAGATTGAATATTGAAGGCACACTCTCTTAAGAGTTCATGAAAACCCAAAGATCGCAGATATGTCCCTAACTGTTACATGAATCGTTTTGACAAAGAACAAATCTGTTTAAAAAGAAAATTGATTGGACGGTTTCCACACAGAAAAGAGGGCTATATCCTAAGAATAAATATGTCATAATCGGTAGCTGGATAAGCTGTATGGAACAGTACAAAGAGTCAAGTCATTCACGTACACTCCCTCTAGGGCTATGTCTACACTATAGACCTTACAGTGGCACAGCTGTACCGCATCAGCTGCACCTCTGTAAGGTCTCCAATGTAGCTGCTCACCTGTCTGCATAATTAAACCACCCCCAATGAGTGGCAGTAGCTATGTTGGCAGGAGAGCGTCTCCAGCTGACATAGCACTGTCCACCACGGCACTTTTGTCGGTGAAACTTATGTCAGTCATGGGTGTGGTTTTGTTTTGTTTTTTTTCACACCCCTGACTGACAAAAGTTTTACAGACAAAAGTGCTTAGGCCCAAATAAATCCGTTAGTCTTTAAGGTGCCACCGGACTCCTTGTTGTTTTTGTAGTCTAGACATAGCCTACGTTACAAATAGATTTGTAGATGTTAAGGCCAGAAAGGACCATTAGATCATTTAGTCTGACCTCCTGTATAACACAGCCCAAATATTCTCAGTAACTTTGACACCAGTGCATATTGCTTGGGACACCATTAATTCAGGAAGCAGAAGACCCACAAATAGATCTTGTTGACTTTAAAATGTTAGATAACAAACGTTGCAGGCACTGATGCACAAATCAGAGCCAGTTTCCTCACACAGAACGGATGCTTTTTCCCCCTATTCAAATTTATCCCACCCAAAGACCATTGGAGTCAGTAGGAAGACTCCAATGGACTTGAATGGTCTTTGGATCTGATCCATTACCTGTTATGAACCAGCCCAATGGGGTCAAGCTAAGTGGAGGATAGGCATTTCAAAAGAGGACTGACTAGACTGCCATGTATGTATCATCATGCCCTTGCCCTATAACTACGAATAGGAAAGTAAAAGAGAAAGCTCACTAACTCTTTCTCCTGCATCACCAGTGTTGGTTCTGCATAGTCAGTGAAGATTTCCCTTCTATGGCTGAACTTTCTGTTTGTGACCTGTATTTACCTACAGCTGAGACTTTAAAAGTGGTCCAACAGCCAGTGACAAAGGCCTTTCTCAGACCAGAGGAGTCTAGAAGGGACATTCCATTTCTGATACTGACAAACAGCATGAAAGCATTCTCTTTAAGATCAGTTAACATTTAATACTTTGCTTCAACCTTAGTCATCTTAATACTATTGAGATATTAGCCCTGTACTGTGACCGTTAGTGAGAAACAAGTATTCCTTTGATTTGCAATGAAAACTATTAAACACCAGTGCATGTGGATTGGAGCTTGGAGAACAAGTTTCCAGTTAGGAATTTTAGACATTATAACAAATATTGTGGTTTAATTTACTTAAACTTCTTAAGCATATTTTTAGAATATACCATTAAAAACAAATGAAAACCAGCATCTACACAGTCAGTTATCCATTTTCCCTTTCCATTTGACTTCCAAGGGCTTTGCATTAGGACTTTACACTTGATGGACCAGTTTAATCCTCACAGGAACAAGTAGGTGCAATTTCAACCCTCTTGCACAGTGGCAGTTCATGCATTCATGCATGATTCATGCATCCTGGCTTCTTCTGGAAGTACTGCTACTATTTTCTCCAAGCATTTTGCCAAAGTGGAAGCTTTAGTTTATGGGTGTGGCTCCATTAGGACCCTGACCAGGAGAGACTGCCCAGGGAAGGAGCTGAATCAATGGCCTAGCCAGTTTGGCTCTGTGCACTTTGGGGGCAGTACCAGCTGGCTCCAGGCCCCAGGCAGGGAAGGAGATGCAGATGGCTTGAACCATTGCATCTGTGTTCATAGTGGATTTCCTGCTGCCAAGGATCTCATGTCTGGGTTTCACCAACTTCTGGCAGTGGAATCGCTGAGGGCTTATAATTTTATTTTTACTTTCCTTCAGGAAGAATCATTCTTGAACACTCATTCACATGGTTTCCTGTCCTCTCTCTCGGTTCTTGCAGTTTTCCCATTTTTAAAGTGTCCCTCTTTTAGAGCCTTTAGACTAGTGGTATGCAAACTTTTCCAGTCACCCCCCTCCCCTTGCCATTAACGGAATCTGTCCACACACCCGCTCCATTACTGCACAGCGAAGGCTTCCTCAGCAGCGGAGCTTGGGCTGAAGGAAGAACTGAAGAGGGGGGAAGAGCTAGGACTAGAGGTGGGGCTGGTTGAGCAGAGGGCAGAGTGGAGCTGTAGCAGGGGGTGGAGTGGGGTTGGGGGGTGGAGCTGGGCATGGAGTCAGAGCTGGGCTGGAAGCATGGAGCTCCCTCTCCTCCCCCATGGGGGCTGGCCTGGAGCTAGAGACAGAATGGGACGGGGCGCTGAATGGGGATGGGGGCAGAGCGAGGCTGAGGGGGGAGCTGGAGGCGTGGCATTCTCTGTCTGCCCCCGTGGGGGCTGGCCTGGGCCCCACTGTGCACCCCCCAAACATTCCTCCATGCTCCCCTCGGGGGATGCACCACACAGTTTGGGAACCCTGCTTTAGGCCTTCAATAGCTGCAGTACATACCTTCCATTATAGCTTTCACATGTTCACCAGCTAACAGATCCTTTTTTAGTATTCTCCGAATCCCCACCCACTACGACTTCTATGCACACTGCACATGCTGTTTCCATGCAATAAAGATTTGAAACAGTATTAGATTTTTAGAAGATTAGGAGGATAGCAGCATATGCACAGCTATTGTAGGGTTAGGGTTGCCAGGTGTCCGGTTTTCAACCGGAAAGTCCGATCAAAAAGGGGACCTGACAGTGTCCGGCCAGATCTACTGATCCAACACCCAAAGTCTGGTTACTGCGGACAGGGAGGTGGGGAGAGGCTGGGTCATCACCTGTGCTAGCCCCTACTCAGCCGGGGCTGCCTCCTACCTGGCTCTGCAGGCGAGTCCCTCCTGACCCAGAGACAGGGAGGGGATGTGGGAGAGGGGAAAAGCAACAAGAAATGGGGCGGGGGGCGGAAAGAGGAGCAAATTGGGAGCTGGGCATTGGAGGAAAGAGGCAGGGCAGGGACTTGGGGGTACGAGGTGGAGCAGGACCTCTGGGGGAAGAGGTGGGGCAGGGGTGGGGTCCAGGTGAAGAGGCAGGATGTGGAGGTTCCGGCACTCCTGCTGGAGTGTCCGATTTTTAAATATTACAAAGTTGGCAACCCTATTTAGGGATGGATATTTTGTTGGAGGATTGCAATTGTGTGTTCCCAGTACCTTATTTTTGTACTGTCAGTTAGCTACATCCTGTTTACTTTTTTAAAAAAAGTTATTGGGTTTTATATTTTAGCAGTGAAAGATCCAATCTCATATAGAATCTCTGACCATATAAATCAGGAAGATCTGTGGTGTAATTGAACATAGTTTTATTTAATAACTATTAATATCTACATATTGTTCCTGGCTACAGACTCTGTAATTCACTTTCAAAACCACTCTTCTAGTGCTTCATATTGTGGAGAAGGAGGAAAATATATTTTGGCTTTCTGTACATATTTGGCATAAGCCATAATTTAATAACCCTTTAGTACAAATACACAGAACTGCAAATAATCCCCTCTCTCCTAACAGGAAGGTAAAACAATCTACAGCAAATTCTGTCATATTAGAAGCATAACAACAAAGCTGGCTTTGTATCCATGCCACAGGGCACCTCTGTCACTATCCAGTGTGCTGCACTGCCTGGCTTGTTTCTTGATCTCGTAACCACAAACACACACTAGGTTGTTATACTTTCACTACGTGTATTTATTCTTCACTTACATAGTATAACAGAATGCACTGCTGTATTCGCAAAAAGAAAAGGTGTACTTGTGGCACCTTAGAGACTAACCAATTTATTTGAGCATAAGCTTTCGTGAGCTACAGCTGACTCCTAGGATCTTTATTTTCAACTTCTCTTATACTTTTACCCTTCCCAAGCACCCTTGTTCAGTCGTACATTTCTGCAAAAAATAATGTAACAAAGACCACAAAACTTAATGATGAATCTGGGGAGAGGAAGGGGGGAACAAGACGAATGACCAGGAAGCCAGGATCCCTGTTTATCCCACTTAACAGTGAGAGGAAATAAAACTGACATCACTTATCAGCGTAATGCAAGTGTATTCAGAGGCCAGCCATTATAAAATGTAAACTTGTTTTTAATAATCAGACACAATTCCATCTTGAGAAGAACAAGACTGAATTCTGTTGCTACAATATTTTGCTTTCCCAACTTTTTTTTTTTTTTGAATGGACAATTCTGCGGCATGTCCCCAAATAGAAGGGGGCTATTCACATTTGTTAACATTGTTGGACACTCAGAGCGTTGGAGAAGGAAAAGATATATTAGGTCATCCAAGCTATCTGCCTACTTGTTCAGGAACATACTCAAGACTTTATTTTCTGGTCTATCTTTACATTACATTGTGGTTTGTATTTCAACTTCAGTAAAAAGCTGTTGTATTTCAAGCTGGAGATTCCGTGAGATGCCTACAATTTCTTACTTAAAAAGGACATCCGTGCTAAAGAAGTGAACAGCAGGGGACATTCAATACAATTAAATGATGGATAATTCAAAACAGACACAAGGAAGGACTTTTCATTTCCCCCATTTCCAGCTGACCCAAGTCACTAGGGACAATGATGCTAAAAGCTGCTTTAACTCCAAGAGCTGGCTTTATCACTATAAAGACATTCTGTACTCCAATGATCTATTTCACACTTAAGCAGTTCTAATCCCTTTTACAAGAATAATTGTAATTGCAATGCTTTTCTTGACTGCTTCAGGAGCAGCTTTTTCCATGGAAGAAAGGCTGGTTAGATGTGCAGCAAATATTAAAGCTGAAACAGATTCTGAGGCTGGGTTGATGAACAGAATGAGTCCACATAAAAATGAAAGAAGGAACATAATCTTCTCTTTTAGGGAGTTGATTATTTCTTTTTCTTTTCATGAATAGGCCCAATCTCATTTACAACAATGCTAGTTCATCATTTTCAATTTCCTGATTATAAATGAGCTCAGAATTTAGCCTAGTAGAATGAAACCTGAAAAAAGGAGATTTTTTAAAAAGTAGAAATGTAACAGGAGAAAGAAAAAGTACAGTGTCTTCAGCCTGAAACTCTCCAGAAATTCTACTGGTAAAGGCAATTATATCTGGAGCATGTATTAGGCAAGCTAGGAGAGCAAAGGTATTGGATTCTGTGAAGAGATCACTTAGTCAACAAAGTACTGTGCTTTACATTCACACACATACACATACATTTCCCTTTACTGATTTCATGCTGCAAGAAAACCCCTAAAAGTTAATAAAGCTGCAACCTTCCCCTTTAAAAGCCATCCCCTGTCTGTTTCTTTCTTCTGTGTATTATGTATGCAGCTTCAGTGTTAAATACACAACCTTTTGCCCCTCAAAACACAGGTTTCTCCCTTGTAAGCTAACAGTTGCTCAGAAAAGCAGTTTTGGGTTGCACACACCAGCTGAGAATAATTTTAATTTAAAACATTGCAAAGTAAAATTTGAAGATAATAAAAAACCCACAGATATTTAACCATCTTTATGCAAAACCACTACATTTGGTGCTTTAAACAGGTTGACAGCATCCTTTTAACTTATCCCCTATTTTTCTCTAGGTAGCAGGCCTATCTAAGTCTTCCTGTTGTTTTATGTGAATCCAGTATTCTTTACTTGTGAAGCTACAAGAAGAGAGGCAATTCTTGATTTAGTTCTAAGTGGAGCACAGGAACTGGTCCAAGAGGTGAATATAGCTGAACCACTTGGTAATAGTGACCATAATATAATTAAATTTAACATCCCTGTTGGGGGGATAACACGAAAGAAGCCCACCACAGTAGCATTTAATTTCAGAAAGGGGGAACTACACAAAAATGAGGAAGTTAGTTAAACAGAAATTAAAAGGTACAGTCCCAAAAGTGAAATGCCTGAAAGCTGCATGCAACTTTTAAAAAACATAATAGAAGCTCAAATTAAATGTAGACCCCAAATTAAAAATAACATAGTAAGAGGACCAAAAAAGTGCCACCGTGGCTAAACAACAAAGTAAAAGCAGCAGTTAGAGGCAAAAAGTCCAAGTTGAAAAGTTGGAAGCTAAATCCTATTGAGGAAAATAGAAAGGAGCATAAACTGGCAAGTCAAGTGTAAAAGTGTAATTAGGCAGGCCCAAAAGAGAATCTGAACAGCAACTAGCCAAAGACTCAAAAACTAACAGCAATTTTTTTTAAGTACATCAGAAGCTGGAAGCCTATTAAACAATTGGTAGGGCTACTGGATGACCAAGGAGCACTCAAGGAAAATAAGGCCATTGCAATGAAACTAAATGAATTCTTTGCATCAGTTTTCACTGCAGAGGATGTGAGGGAGAAGCCCACACCTGAGCCATTCTTTTTAGGTGAAAAAACTTAGGAACTGTCCCAAGGTATGTCTAGACAAGAAATGTAAGTCGAGCTATATTAGATCTACTTACAGTCACAGCAGTAATTACTGTGGTGGCGCATGTCCACACTACCCTGCTTGGGTTGGTGGTATGTGTCCTCACCAGGAGCGCTTCCACCAACCTAAGAGGGGCAGTGTGGGGAGCTGAGAGCCCAGTCTCTCAGCTCCACTGGCAGCTCCCTGATGGGATCCCGGCTACCCCATAGTCTCCCAGACTCCCAGTGGGCTGCCCCCCCAACATCCATTCCCGTTAGCAGCTTCTTACACCGGGGAGCAGGGTCCAGGTGCCCCAGCTTCTCCCGCTCCCCACCACCTGCTCCTCTCTGGGAGCAGAACAGCCTCTTCAACATCACAGCTCAGGAAGCCATGAAATTGACAAGGCTGCCAGCTCCCAGTGGGGAGCAGGCGGGGTGTTTTTGTGTGGCTGCCCGGGCTTCTTGCCCTGACTCCCAGCTGGGAGCAGGGTCCAGCCCCCCCAGTTTTTGAGGGGAGCAGCGGCAGCTGGGCTCTAGCTGCCTGGCTTTTTTGGCTCCTGCCATGAAATTGACAAGATAGCCAGCAGCTGATGTAATTAAGACAATGTCTACACAGACACTACCTCACCTTAACTACACCGACATAAACCCTACGCCTCTTGTGGAGCTGGAGTTATTAAGCTGGTGTAGTAGGGCACTTGCGTCGGTGGGAGCAAAGCTGTAGTGTAGACACAGACATAATTAGGTCAACGTAAACTGCCTTACATCAACCTAACTGTATAGTGTAGACCAGGCCCCAGATTGAGGCATTATTAGAGGAGGTTTTGGAATAAATTGATAAATTAAACAGTAATAGGTCACCTGGACCAGATGGCATTCACCCCAGAGTTCTGAAGGAACTCAAATATGAAATTGCAGAACTACTAACTGTGGCATGTAACGTATCATTTAAATCAGCTTCTGATTCCAGGCCAGCAAGCCTAACTTCAGTACCAAGCACATTCTTTGAAAGTATAGTAAAGAACAGAATTATCAGACACATAGGTGAACACGATTTGGTGGGGAAGAGTCAACATGGCTTTTGTAAAGGGAAATCATGCCTCACCAATCTATTAGAATTATCTGAGGGCATCAACAAACATGGACAAGGGTAATCCACTGGATATAGTGTACTTGAACTTTCAGAAAGCCTTTGACAAGGTTCCTCACCAAAGGCTCTTAAGCAAAATAAGCTATCATGAGATAAAAGGGAAGGTTCTCTCATGGATCAGTAACTAGTTAAAATCAGGAAACAAATGGTAGGAATAAATGGTCAGCTTTTTATAATGGAGAGTGGTAAATAGACGTGTCCCCAAAGGATCAGAACTGGGACCAGTGCTTTCAACATATTCATAAGTGATCTGGAAAAAGGGATAAACAGTGAGGTGGCCAAGTTTTCAGATGATACAAAATTACTCAAGATAGTTAAGTCCAAAGCAGACTGCGAAGAGTTACAAAGGGATCTCACAAAACTGGGGGACAGGGCAACAAAATGGCAAATGAAATTCAATGTTCATAAATGCAAAGCGATGCACATTGGAAAACATAATCCCAACTATACATACAGAATAATGGCGTCTAAATTAGCTGTTACCACTCAAGAAAGAGATCTTGGAGTCATTCTTTGAAAACATCTGCTCAACGTGCAGTGGCTGTCAAAAAAGCAAACAGAATGTTAGGAACCATTAGGAAAGGGATAGATAACAAGATAGAAAATATAATGCCTCTATATCAGCGGTTCTCAAACTTTAGCAACCCGAAGACCCCCATTTTGATATAAATTTTTTCACAGACCTCCAAGCTCCCCACTTACCCAAGGCCCTACCCTCACTCCACCCCTTCCTCCAAGGCCCCACCCCACCCCAACTTTTATTGCCCCCCCGGCAACTGGGGGACAGGGCAACAAAATGGCAACAAAATGGCAAATGAAATTCAATGTTCATAAATGCAAAGCGATGCACATTGGAAAACATAATCCCAACTATACATACAGAATAATGGCGTCTAAATTAGCTGTTACCACTCAAGAAAGAGATCTTGGAGTCATTCTTTGAAAACATCTGCTCAACGTGCAGTGGCTGTCAAAAAAGCAAACAGAATGTTAGGAACCATTAGGAAAGGGATAGATAACAAGATAGAAAATATAATGCCTCTATATCAGCGGTTCTCAAACTTTAGCAACCCGAAGACCCCCATTTTGATATAAATTTTTTCACAGACCTCCAAGCTCCCCACTTACCCAAGGCCCCACCCTCACTCCACCCCTTCCTCCAAGGCCCCACCCCACCCCAACTTTTATTGCCCCCCCGGCTCCCCCTTGCCCCTCCTCTTCCTGCCCCCTCCCCGGAGCGCACCGCAACCCCGTTCCTCCCCCTCCCTCCCAGCGCCTCCTGCATGCCAGGGAACAGATGTTCCCTGGCATGCAGGAGGCGCTGGGAGGGAAAGGGAGGATTTGAAGAAGGGAGGGGGAAGAGTTGATCAGCGGGGCCTGAAGACCCCCTGGAATACCTGTGCAGAACCCCAGAAGTCTGCGGACCCCAGTTTGAGAAACGCTGCTCTATATGAATCTATGATATGCCCACATCTTGAATACTGTATGCAGATCTGGACTCCCCATCTCAAAAAAAGATATATTGGAATTGGAAAAGGTACAGAGAAGGGCAACTAAAATGATTAGGGGTATGGAACAACTTCCCTTTGAGGAGAGATTAAAAAGACTAAGATTTTTCATCTTGGAAAAGAGATGACTAAGGGGAGATATGATAGAGGTCTATAAAATCTTGACTGGTGTGGAGAAAGTGAGTAAGGAAATGTTACTTACTCCACCTAACACAAGAACTAGGGGTTACCAAATGAAATTAATAGGCAGTCGGTTTAAAACAAAAGGAAGTACTTCTTCACACAACGCACAGTCAACCTGTGGAACTCTTTGTCAGAGGATGTTGTGAAGGCTAAAATTATAAAAGGGTTTCAAAAAGAACTAGATATGTTCATGGAGGATAAGGTCCCTCAATGGCTATTAGGCAAGGATGGGCAGGGATGCAACACCATTCTCTGAGTGTCCCTAGCCTCTGTTCCCCAGAAGATGGCAGTGGATGACAGGGGGTAGATTACTTGATGATCGCCTATTCTGTTCATTCCCTCTGGCACTGGCACTGGCCTCTATCAAAAGACGGGATACTGGGCTAGATGGACCATTGGTCTGACCCAGTATGGCAGGGGTGGGCAAACTACGGCCCGTGGACCGAATCTGGCCCATCAGGGCTTTGGATCCAGCCCACAGGATTGCCCCCTGTCATAAATATAAAGGGAAGGGTGACAACCCTAGGGTATTATCCTCAAGCCTCCACAGGAAAGGGGGTGTAAGGGCTTGGGGGGGATATTTGGGGGAATAGGAACTCCAAGTGGTCCTTTCCCTGATTCTTTGTTAAATCACTTGGTGGTGGCAGCATACCCTCCAAGGGCAAAGAGTTTGTGCCTTGGGGAAGTTTTACCCTACACTGGTAGAAATAAACTTAGGGGGTCTTTCATGTGGGTTCCCACATCTGTACCCTAGAGTTCAGAGTGGGGAGGGAACCCTGACACCACCCCCCACCCCCCGAGGTGCTGCAGGCCCCACACCACTCTCAGAAGTGGCCAGCACCATGTCCCTGTGGCCCGGGGGGGGGGAGGGGGGAGAAAGGGCTCCGTGCGTTGCCCTTGCCTCCAGGCATTGCCCCCTGCATCTGCCATTGGCCGGGAACGGGGAACCGCGGCCAATGGGAGCTTCGGAGGAGGTACCTGGAGGAGCGGCAAGGGCAGTGCACAGATCCCTGTGCCCCTCCTGCCCCCAGGGGCTGCGCAGTTGTGCTCCCTCATAGCTGTGGCTGTATTTCACTGATGAGCAACATGACTACATATAATGAAGCATACAGTTTGTAGAAGCAGTTTGGGATCCCTCAGGATGAGAAGTGCAATGGTAAATATAATATATTAGTTACTATGTATAATAGTGTCTTTTCCATCTTGAGCAGCTTCATGCTATAACTGTGTTTGAGACATGTATAGTAGGATACACACTTGAGAATAGCAATGGCTGATGTGAGACTAGAGCACAAGCATATTTAAAATTAAAAACCTTAAAAACCAATCACCTTCAAAAAATTCAAAGAGGTGGGTGAGATTTTGGAGGCCGTTGAAACAGCTTTTACCTGACTTCACACCTCAGCGCTTAGAAAGATTCATCTTCCTGTTTTTGTCTGACTAATGTGGCCTTTTCTACATTCCGAAAAAAGAAGAGGAGGATTGGGAGTTCATATTTTATTGCTTCATCCTGAATTCCCATGTTTGAAAAGATTGATATCAGAAGGCAAAGAGCCAGCACTCCATTGCACTACAGAATGGCCTTTTCCTTTGCCAAAATGCTGATTAAATGAGTTCTGCCCTATTTTGCTTTTCATATCAGTGTGTTTTCACTGAAAAATGGAAATAGCCATAATTAACCTCAATGAAGCATGACTTAAAATAGGAATCAGATTTTTATAGAATACTGAGTTAAATATTCTTTTCGCTATTTAAAATTCTGGTGCTGCAATGTGTTGTGTTGTATACCCCAGGCCTCAGAGTGGAGGTTAGATTTAAAGAGATTTTTTTTTCATGGAGAAAGCTGAGGCAAGTGGGAAAATATTTTACCCAGTAGCTCAAAGATGTATCTTTATGAACCAAATGTGTCAAGCAACGTAGGTTAACTTTTCTTGCATTATTAGTCTAAAGGTATATTCAGTATGGCTGGGCTCATATTAAAACACCAGATCTGGCCACCTATCCGTTTTGGGGAGGTTGGAATCTGAACACACATCTGAATTTTGCAAATGCACCTTATCTTTATTATATAAAAAGTCCTATATCACCTGAACATCACCAAACTGGATGTGGGGTATTACGATCCAGATCTCAGAGTAGCAGCCGTGTTAGTCTGTATTCGCAAAAAGAAAACAAGTACTTGTGGCACCTTAGAGACTAACCAATTTATTTGAGCATGAGCTTTCGTGAGCTACAGCTCACTTCACGGTATGCATCCGATGAAGTGAGCTGTAGCTCACGAAAGCTCATGCTCAAATAAATTGGTTAGTCTCTAAGGTGCCACAAGTCCTCCTTTTCTTTTTACGATCCAGATCTGAATTTTGTGGCTTGGGCCCCATCTCTAGTATTTATGATTGGCTGGTGAAAGCACCAGCTGGAGAAAATCAAATTAAAATAATTATGATTTGTTTTCTCTATTCTGTTGTTGGAGAACAAACAGCTTACTGTAGTAACTTGGGCAGCTGGTCTTTGTCAATATATTTTAGAGGAGCTGACAACTGGGAATGAGTGTATCAAATCAATTCCTGACACATACTGGTCTGCTTGGTGACCTTTCACAAGTCACTTCACTTCCCTGTGCCTCAGTTCCCCGTCTGTATAATAGGCATAATAATACTGACCTCCTTTGTAAAGTGATCTACAGATGAAAAGTGCTATATAAGAACTAGGTTTTATTAGTAACATGGAAAATGCAGAAAAGATGTAACTACTCAAGAGTTCATGTAAAACACTGGCTTTGTAAGATTTCAGTCTTTTGGAAAGGAATTCTTAAAATGAACCTGGGGACAAATGAACATGGAACAGTGTGAGATCTGGGCCAAAAAAAAGTGGGGATGAAAAGGCTGGGGAAAAGCAAGGTCAGGGGGTTGGGGGGAGGATCAACTCTCCCCCCTCCCCCACCCCATAGCAAGTGATGCCCCGATGCCCAAGATTGGAATGCAATATAATGGCAAAGACAGCCAATACGATAATTTGTGGCTGAATGTGCACCCACATCATAGACCTGGGAAGATGCATAAAAATGCTTCCTGTTAATTTTTGAAATCCTAAATACAAAGAAAATCTAGACTTAATGCAAAATACAAAAGTAGTTCCTTGTGCTTTGCAAAAAGGAAATGAAACTATCTCAAGTGTTTATGGGTTGAAGTTTGTGGAAGGGGAGGGCTGAGCATTTTTGTTTGTTGGGCATGTACTTTTTTCCTCTGTAAAACAATGGACTAGGATGTTATGTTTTATTCAATGTCTGAAGAGGTTGATAAGTCAGTTCTGTAAATCTAAACATAAATTCATGTGGGTGAACTTCAGCCCCTGCTAATGGGGTATCCACACAACTGGCCACATAGAGGATGAGATATGAAAGAGTCATCTTTGAACAAAAACAAAATAATAGTACTCCTACCCCAAGACTCCAGGCATCAAGGAGAAGTCAGCACCCCAAGCCAGGTGCTGACTAGTGCCATTCTTCCCTCAAGTCCATTCTTAGGCCTCTCTGAGGGAAAGGGGAGGCCCAGCGAGTCTTTCCCATTCAGCAGGCTTGCAAACAGTTTGTGCAAAATTTGTTCTGCAAAGATGGCAAATTCATGCGATACATGCTGGTTTCATAATCTTTCTCAAGAATGCTAAGCTTATTAATCATTTATAGCATTAAGCATTATTAAGCATTTATAGCAGTGTGTGGTTTCTCTCTACCTCAAAGAATCTGCTCAATCGCTGGTTAGTGCAATGTGGACCTGGTTAATTGTACACACAATCTAAAGAGCCCCTGCAGATTTTTATGGTTGAATCTCATGTGAAGTTACCAGCTCCTTGCCGTTTGCCAGAACCTTTTGAGACAGGAGAATTATCCTACCAGCTGCTGAACTTATTTACTCAGGGTAGACAAAAGCAGAATGTCAGAGGCTCTTTCCTTAAAAATGTTAAAGCCTATTTGTCTGTCTTTTGATTTTCTATAGCACTCTTCACCATAGTATCCAATTACTTATGACTGGTGTGTTCATGTGACAGCATTTCCTAGTGCAGGGCTTATGGAATCATTAACTTTCCCTCTTAGATTGACATCTTCTACAGGAAACATTTTCTCTGTGGTTCCAATATTCAGGAATGCTGTTGGGGTGGTGCATTTTAGTTCCGGCCAACCTGCCAGTGCAAACGCCTTTAATAGCTGCCTATGGCCATTGTTGATTTATAAAGACAGCCTTCTTGTTAAGGCCTGCTCATTTGCTACACCTGGTCATATGACTGCAGTAACAAGAACTGTGCTGGTCAACTCATCTACACTTGGTGGCCTGTGATAAAGTAATCTCAGTTATAGGATAAGATCACCTGACTGAGCCTCTGTCTATAATGGCTCCTGACATCCAACCCAGGGCTTGGAAACTACGTACAAAAGGAGCCATGTGTATGCTATGCTGTACGTATGGTTTATAGATTCATAGATACTAAGGTCAGAAGGGACCATTATGATCATCTAGTTTGACCTCCTGCACAATGCAGGCCACAAAATTTCACCCACCCACTCCTGCGAAAAACCTCTCACCTATGTCTGAGCTATTGAAGTCCTCAAATCGTGGTTTAAAGACTTCAAGGAGCAGAGAATCCTCCAGCAAGTGACCCCAGCCCCATGCTACAGAGGAAGGCGAAAAACCTCCAGGGCCTCTTCCAATCTGTCCTGGAGGAAAATTTGTTCCCAACCCCAAATATGGCGATCAGCTAAACCCTGAGCATATGGGCAAGATTCACCAGCCAGATACTACAGAAAATTCTTTCCTGGGTAACTCAGATCCCACCCCATCTAATATCCCATCACAGGCCATTGGGCCTATTTACCATGAATATTTAATTACCAAAACCATGTTATCCCATCATACTATCTCCTCCATAAACTTATCAAGTTTAATCTTAAAGCCAGATAGATCTTTTGCCCCCACTGCTTCCCTTGGAAGGCTATTCCAGAACTTCACTCCTCTGATGGTTAGAAACCTTCATCTAATTTCAAGTCTAAACTTCCTGGTGGCCAGTTTATATCCATTTGTTCTTGTGTCCACATTGGTACTGAGCTTAAATAATTCCTCTCCCTCTCCGGTATTTATCCCTCTGATATATTTATAGAGTGCAATCATATCTCCCCTCAACCTTCTTTTGGTTAGGCTAAACAAGCCAAGCTCCTTGAGTCTCCTTTCATAAGACAAGTTTTCCATTCCTCGGATCATCCTAGTAGCCCTTCTCTGTACCTGTTCCAGTTTGAATTCATCCTTCTTAAACATGGGAGACCAGAACTGCACACAGTATTCCAGGTGCGGTCTCACCAGTGTCTTGTATAACGGTACTAAAACCTCCTTATCCCTACTGGAAATACTTTTCCTGATGTATCCCAAGATCGCATTAGCTTTTTTCACAGCCATATCACATTGGCAGCTCATAGTCATCCTATGATCAACCTATACTCCAAGGTCCTTCTCCTCCTCCGTTACTTCTAATTGATGCGTCCCCAGCTTATAACTAAAATTCTTGTTATTAATCCCTAAATGCATGACCTTACACTTCTCACTATTAAATTTCATCCTATTACTATTACTCCAGTTTACAAGGTCATCCAGATCCTCCTGTATGATATCCCAGTCGTTCTCTAAATTGGTAATACCTCCCAGCTTTGTATCATCCGCAAACTTTATTAGCACACTCCCACTTTTTGTGCCTAGGTCAGTAATAAAAAGATTAAATAAGATTGGTCCCAAAACCGATCCTTGAGGAACTCCACTGGTAACCTCCCTCCAGCCTGACAGGTCACCTTTCAGTAGGACCCGTTGTAGTCTCCCCTTTAACCAATTCCTTATCCACCTTTCAATTTTCATATTAATCCCCATCTTTTCCAATTTAACTAATAATTCCCCATGTGGCACAGTATCAAATGCCTTACTGAAATCTAGGTAAATTAGATCCACTGCGTTTCCTTTGTCTAAAAAATCTGTTACTTTCTCAAAGAAGGAAATCAATTGGTTTGGCACAATCTATCTTTTGTTAAACCATGTTGTATTTTGTCCCATTTACCATTGACTTCAATGTCCTTAACTACCTTCTCCTTCAAAATTTTTTCCAAGACCTTGCATACTACAGATGTTAAACTAACAGGGTTGTAGTTACCCGGATCACTTTTTTTCCCTTTCTTAAAAATAGGAACTATGTTAGCAATTCTCCACTCATACGGTACAACCCCTGAGTTTACAGATTCATTAAAAATTCTTGCTAATGGACTTGCAATTTCATGTGCCAATTCCTGGTTGTGATGGTTCTTGGGGTGCCCAGGGTTGTGAGGCACCTTGTTAGTCCCTGCCTCCAGTGAGAGGGAGACTAGCTTGAGCTTAAGTGGGTGTCAGCTCCCTGACATCACCAGCCTATTAGCTACCCAAAAAATCTCCCTTGGGTTCTTCCAGCCCTTACTTTGTCTTGCAGATTAACAATATATGTACCACAATCCCCAAGCTCTATTAAAGCATTTACCTGTAGTGTCTAGGCCCTTATCCACAGAAGACTCACAGAAATACAAGGTGTGCTGTCCCCAAGGGAATAGTATATACACCAGCTCAGGATCAGCTCAGTATATACATCAACTCAGGATCAGCTCCTTGCTGAATACCCCAGCACTGAGATTTATTTATTGTGTAAACAACCATAAGTTTATTACCAAAGATTCAAGAGCTAGTGAGTAAATATAATGGAAGCAAAAGGATCACATAGAAAACAAAATCATAACACACTTTCTAGAGACTAAACTTAATGTAACTGGCTAACCTCCTGACTAAAGAAGTCTTATCTCACCCAGAGTCTTTTGGAGCATCTTCCACCAAGGTAGGTAGAGATCATGTTTTCATGAATATAAAGAAACTGTCCATTTACTCCCTAGGTGCAGGATAAAGGGGTATCTTCTTGCCTTCTCCTTATCTCACCTAAAGTTCATTGTCTTTATGCAGAGTCAGAATAACCCCGAGGGTGTGTTGCCTCCCCGTTGATTTCACATTGTAGCCCATAGTGCCAGCTTGGCTTTATTATATTCACTGATTTTCATTATGTTCAGCAGTAATGAAAGGAACCTACAGTCCTGTATCCTGTAAGACTTTAGCTTCAGCAAGTTAGCATAAGGCTGAGGCCTATGAACTTTGAACAGATAAACAACCCAACAGAAAACCCCAAGTATTGGGGAGCTGAAAATAGAGTGTTTAAGGGGAATTTCTGATGACAGGAACAGCCAACCACAAGAGTGTCCAAGAGTCCAACCATAAAAATGTCATGGCAATGAATAGCCGTACGTAGCAGGTACATGAGCTATCTAACCACAAGAGGGCCATGCTTTGGGGATTGTCTGCTCCTTTCTTTGCAGTTCATCCTAATTGGGTGACCTCAGCTGGCCCCCACTGGGACCCCGGTCACAATATGATAAGTTGAAATAATTGATATACTAACCTATAGGAGAAGGAAACTCCAACATTAGTAAGGTGAGGATATACAAAAAAAGGAAAAGGGGAAATACCCCTACTGCATATGCATCAAACATAGTGGCGTCAGCAGGGGAAGTAGGAGAAGGAGATGTAGTCCTTGAGAGGTGACAGAATGATGGCCACCAGTGATGAGGCAGAAGGTGATGGTGATGAGGAAGATGATGGCTAACATTTCAGGTTGTTCTACAAGGGATGTTGTAAGTATATGGATGTGCAGATGTACATTCTCTAGTATCTCGATCTACCTTACTGAGCTGGGGTGTTTGTGACTGTGCTAAATGTATTAATAAACTATTTGTAAATTTAGAAGAGTTCCTATAGTGTGAGTGTTGCAACTGTGCACACTGCGGGTCCCAACTATATAATAATTTGAATAATATTGGGCCTGATCTTGGGACAAGAACCCATCAACCCTCAAAGTGATAACTGGGGATTCTTAAATAATCAATATTATATACACACACACACAAAACATCCATTACTTCATATGTAAATAGGGCTTCCATTGTGTTGGCTTACAATACTTACTTACATGTTGACAGAGAGACAGATAAATAAACATCTTTTGTTTGGCAGAAAAACCTGTTTGTCAATTTTGCTTTGATACAGACTTTAGGAACATTTTTAGTATACATACATAACTCTCTACATCTGCACAATATTAATGACCAGTACAACCCTGTCTTTCATTGAAGACCTCACATGATATTCTTTGGTGAACTAGAATGTATGTATTGGAATGAGGATATTCTTGTAACCCTGAAGGGTTCATGAGTAACAATACTCTAATTGTACCTCTCTACTAAACTTGTCATGTGTCTAGGTTCTTCTGGCTATGTCTCACACACAGATGAAAAATTAGTGCCAGTCAATTAGAAATCCCTTAACCCAATTGAGAGGAGCCTCTAATTATTTATGTTGCATTTATCCCTTCAGCTTCTGATCGTCCAAAGTGAGCTATGTCACCCTTAGAATGAGGGCAGACATGCTCATATTGTGGGAGTGACAGAGAAGTATAGATGCCAAACTGTATTCCATTCTCTGGTTACGCAGACACATCACTTGATGTTGAGCCCCTGCAAATATTCATGTTAGACAAGAGTTTTCACTGTTGCCTGTGAGTTCCTCCTGGCTTTCCCTGTTTGGACGCAGCAGTTTATCAGACTCCAAGCTCACTCTGATACACATTGTGAGGCTTTCATCTCTCAAACTTGCTGCAAGAGAAAATTCTGGCCCTGGTCTTCCTTTCTTACTAATCTCCTATGAATTAACTTTGTTAAACAAAAAAGAGTTGCATTAACACAAATGGTTTTTATAATGTGAAAATGTGGAAACATTTCCACAGCTTTCTCCACCTTCTGTTATATATAAAAAGCAACATTCATCAGATATTATATCTCATCTGATCTCTATCTACAGCTTTCTATTTAGAGATAAAATGGGTTCTGTTCAATCTAAGATTTTGGAAACCAGCTAACCAATCTAAATTCAAATACGAACATTGCTAATTTCTGGATATTCAAATAAATAACCTTTTGACAAATAGTTAAACGTTAGCATATTTTGAGTAGTTGATTTGCTGAACAAAAGCAGAAACGCCATGTGACTGTAGCAAAGGATAAGTCATCAACATCCTTTTAAAAAATGCCTCAGCAATCAAACAGAATCCATTGCCACAATTTAATTTGAATTAGCAGTTTAATTAGATTCTATACAATGATCTCCATTATTGTGTTCAACAAGCTCCATTTAATTCCCAGCTGTAGAATTTCTCTATCCCTGCTAAAATACCAATTAAAGACTTAACCTTGTTAACATTTAATCAATAAGATATATATATATATATGATACTTCAAAATGGTTATTCAGTGCAGGGACTGTAGCACTGTATTGCTTCTGTGTACTGTGATGTTCCTTTTTGTTTATGAGGACTCAAGACTGAGTTCAGCTGCTCTCATTATAACATGAGAATTCTACAATACTAACTGGACACTTGTATTCTCTATTGGGCAGGTCGCTTGATAGTAGCTAAGGGTGAATCATTTTAACGGATTAAAATAATTACACAAATTTTGTGATTTTTTTCAGATAAAATATTCACAGTTTTCCCTTGACTATTCCCCTATTTGCTCTATTTGCTAGGTATTTGTTCTTCACCGGGAGTGAGTGTGTCAAGTCTTCTGCTTCATTCTCTAAACTTAGTCAGCTAAAGTTTGGCCTTGATAAGACTGTTTTGAATTGTTCCATAATGTGGCTTTTTAGAATCAGGATTTTCATTTTAATTCTGCTTTGTCTTACTGTGTTTGTCAGCACAGGCTTAATATTCTCATTACCAGTTGCATAGTATATAGTGAAAAGTAAATTCAGGCACACATACAGGAATATGATTTCACAGCTAAAATCCTCACTAATGCTATAGCCATAAACTTTCACTTTCCCCACAGAAAAAACAGTCTTCAGGATGTCAGGCTTACTTTTATGCTTCATTCATTTAAATCAAGATGGCTTCCTTGCAAGACTACACAAACTGTATAAAGAAAAGGAGGACTTGTGGCACCTTAGAGACTAACAAATTTATTTGAGCATAAGCTTTCATGAGCTACAGCTCACTTCATCGGATGCATTCAGTGGAAAATACAGTGGGGAGATTTATATACACAGAGAACATGAAACAATGGGTGTTACCATACACACTGTAACCAGAGTGATCACTTAAGGTGAGCTATTACCAGCAGAAGAGCCACGGGGGAGGGGGGAAGGAACCTTTTGTAGTGATAATCAAGGTGGGCCATTTCCAGCAGTTGACAAGAACGTCTGAGGAACAGCCGGGGGGGGGGGGGGTATAAACATGGGGAAATAGTTTTACTTTGTGTAATGATCCATCCACTCCCAGTCTTTATTCAAGCCTAAGTTAATTGTATCCAGTTTGCAAATTAATTCCAATTCAGCAGTCTCTCATTGGAGTCTGTTTTTGAAGTTTTTTTGTTGAAGAATTGCCACTTTTAGGTCTGTAATTGAGTGAGCAAAGAGATTGAAGTGTTCTCCGACTGGTTTTTGAATATTATAATTCTTGACATCTGATTTGTGTCCATTTATTCTTTTACGTAGAAACTGTCCAGTTTGGCCAATGTACATGGCAGAGGGACATTGCTGGCACATGATGGCATATATCACATTGGTAGATGTGCAGGTGAATGAGCCTCTGATAGTGTGGCTGATGTGATTAGGCCCTATGATGGTGTCCCCTGAATAGATATGTGGACACAGTTGGCAACAGGCTTTGTTGCAAGGATAGGTTCCTGGGTTAGTAGTTCTATTGTGTGGTGTGTGGTTGCTGGTGAGTATTTGTTGGGGGGCTGTCTGTAAGCAAGGACTGGCCTGTCTCCCAAGATCTGTGAGAGTGATGGGTCGTCCTTCAGGATAGGTTGTAGATCCTTGATGATGCATTGGAGCGGTTTTAGTTGGGGGCTGAAGGTGATGGCTAGTGGCATTCTGTCATTTCTTTGTTGGGCCTGTCCTGTAGCAGGTAACTTCTGGGTACTCTCCTGGCTCTGTCAGTCTGTTTCTTCACTTCAGCAGGTGGGTATTGTAGTTGTAAGAACGCTTGATAGAAATCTTGGAGGTGTTTGTCTCTGTCTGAGGGATTGGAGCAAATGCTGTTGTATCATAGAGCTTGGCTGTAGACAATGGATCGTGTGGTGTGGTCTGGATGAAAGCTGGAGGTATGTAGGTAGGCATAGAGGTCAGTAGGTTTTCAGTATAGGGTGGTGTTTATGTGACCATCGCTTATTAGCACTGTAGTGTCCAGGAAGTAGATTTCTTGTGTGGACTGGTCCACGCTGAGGTTGATGGTGGGGTGAAAATCCTGCTGGTAATAGCTCACCTTACCTGATCACTTTCGTTACAGTGTGTATGGTAATACCCATTGTTTCATGTTCTCTGTGTATATAAATCTCCCCACTATATTTTCCACTGAATTCATCCAATGAAGTGAGCTTTAGCTCACGAAAGCTTATGCTCAAATAAATTTGTTAGTCTCTAAGGTGCCACAAGTCCTCCTTTTCTTTTTGAAGATACAGACTACCATGGCTGCTACTCTGAAACAAACTATATAGTGATTGAATAATTTCTTCATCTGAGGCATCTCCACGAGAATGTTTGAGTCCAGAGCAGAGTTTGATTGCCAGACCATGATTAATTCTCTCTTGAAAAGTACCTTGCAGAGAAAGAGAATTATTTCTTTGTCCTGGTTGTTTCTAGATTTTTTGGGGTTAGTCACAAATGTGAAGCATGTGGTAATCAACCATTTTGTCAGTAGCCTAAATAAACTTTGTTGTTGAGCTTATATTTTTTTAATTACATTTTTTTAGTTGTGCCTCACAGACCCCTTGAATCTTTATTAAAATTTTTGTAATTAGTTCATATTATGCCCCTTTGCTCTTTCTAAACTGAAAATAGTGATTGCATCATTCTGAGCTGATTGCTGAAAGCTACTGAAAAACAACTAAGATGTCTGCCAAGACTTATCACCTAAATATGGTCTCCCTAGTTCATAATTTGTAAAACCCTCTCTGTAGTCAGTAAGAGATGTATCAGCACAGTGGAACAGTTGTGTAGACCAGCTTCCATCAGTGCATGAAAATATTCACAGAAGTGTATCCGTGAGGTGGAGAAACCGCTATACTGTGAAATTGTGTCCTCGTGCTGCTGATCTCAATTCTTTGCTACTAATACCTAAAGTGCTCTGAAATCTGGTAAGAGATTTGGCATTTTTTACAGTGGGCTGTCTCCATGTGTGACAAAGCTAGCTGTAAGAAGGTAAGCTCCACGATATAGTTTAACAACAGGAACCTCCTTTGCACAAACTTCTGTAACCTCTTATTATTTTCTTCCTCATATGTTAGCAATGAACACAGAGGGAAGATTACACTTATTATCTCTGACACTGGTCAAAGACTCTTCTGCACCTGTGCTTTTGGTACCCATGACCACTGTTCCCCCTTAGCTGTGCATGTGTGCGCACGCGCACACAGGTCCTAAACCCTGCGCACACGGCGAAACACCGCGCACCCAGAAATTTGCACAGAAGCACATACATTTTCACAGAAGAAATTTTTTGCACCCATGGCCTGTCAAAAATTAGAGGGAACGTTGACCGTGACTCTTCCTGGGGATACCCAAAATTGTAATGCACTTATCATCTGCCCTTAGCATGGGGAAACCTTGTCTGTTCCTGCCAGGAGTCAGCTCCCGACTCCGCCAGCCTCAGGCAACACAAGCATTCCCTTCTCAGACCACATGGGATCTGCTGTCCCTTGGGAAAGACTAGCAGAAGTCACAGTCTAACCCCCCAAGTCCTCCTGGTATTCCCCTGTGGTGTGCAGCCCCTTATCCACTGGACACTCACAGAATTACCAGACCTGTTGTTCCCATAGGAACAGTACATGACCGCTTACTAGTTACACCTTAGACTCCAGCTCTGCTTAGCACACAGCACTTAGATTTGTTTATAAAGAAAGCAAATATAAGTTTATTTAACCAAGAACAGAGACTCAAATGCTAGCAAACAGAAATATTGGAAACAAAGGGTTACATATAAAAGAAATCATAACATGTATTCAAGTGCCTAAACTGAGTAACAAGATGCCCTGTTGGCTAATAAGGTACTGCTTACCCAAAGTCCTTTGCACAGTGTTTTGCAACTAAGATGGTTGAGACTCTCCTTTCATGAGACCAAACCCACTGGCAGCTTGTCTCCCCCAGATGAAGGATGTCAGGGTGTCTTTCTGGAACCCTAGCTATATTTGACTGGTACTTTGTTCTTCACCTGTAAACAGGGTTGTCCCCTACTGATGACCTATTCCTGTTAATTTCCGTTTCTGAAGTCCCCCCAATGTCTGCACTAGCATTTGACTCAGTATTCAAATAGGTTTCAGAGTAGCAGTCGTGTTAGTCTATATTCGCAAAAAGAAAAGGAGTACTTGTGGCACCTTAGAGACTAACAAATTTATTTGAGCATAAGCTTTCGTGAGCTACAGCTCACTTCATCGGATGCATTCAGTCTCACATTGTAGGATACACAATGGTCAGCCAGGGAGATATGTATCTCCCACCTTCTGTCTAGTGGAACCAGTCTTAGGGTATGCTACATCTGTGTGACCTACCTTTAATTCATGGTTTTAAGAACATAATTTCCAGTATATACATACATACATACATATCTCCTTATAGATTGTCCACACATACACTTCACAATGATTATGATAACCAGTGTGACACAGGCTTTCATTAGAGACTTTACATGACACAACCTGTAAACTTAGTGACTCCTGTGTCCTCTGCTAGTTGGCACCAAGAGGTCTTTGGGTCACAGTACCTGAAAACTTGTAGTTTTCTTTGCATTACTAGGGCAGGCTGTCAATGAGTTTTGTGTTAGTAGCAGAAAGGTACTGCCAGATCATTTTGTAAATGGTAGATAATGAAGTCTAATCAGCTTTCACAATACGTGACAAGGATCCTGGTGACTGGCAGGATTTATATCCAGTACTGTAATATTTTTCCATGAATTTATAGATTGCAAAAGCATCATACAGCCTTAGCTTTAAGCCTATTGGTGTGCAATGCCTCTAGCAAGGCAAGAAGAGGCCTCTGGGCATCATTGTGTAATACAGTCAGCATTAGCTGTCCACTTCAGTGATTTAAATTACATGCCCCTTTTTTGGTGGAAGGCACAGTGGGGTTGGGGGAGAGGCGGAAGGAGAAATCAACCCCACAGCCACAAATATGCTGTTTTCTAGGTCTCCTTGTTGCTGAAGCTTGATCTGCTCGTTCACACTAAATAGCTACCTCTGCCAAGTAGAATTTGTGAGTTCTTCCAAAAATATACCGTGTAAACTATGCCTTACTGGTGACCAGAAGCTGTTTATGCAATGTTTTTGTGTTATAACTGTACTTCTTACAGACATTGCATGAAACAAACTTGAAAGTTTTCCTCTTCAGTGTTTGCTTCTGCAATTAACTTGCATTGATTTTGATAGGACTGGACACTTGGTTAAATTGAGTTACCAAAAACTTCAGTGGTCTTTAGAGATACAGTAGCTAGATTCTCTGCTACACTGAGATTACCTGCCCAGCCCTGGTGCAGGTTAGATCAGCCGAAAGACTGCTGTAACCTGGCTACATCCGCTGACAATGGTGCCCAAAGGACTGTCAATCAGTTTAGCATAGCCAAAGCACAGTGCAACCTGACCACTCCTCCTCTTCTTCCTCTTATCTTCCTGCCACCAAAGGGCCCCCGAGGCTTCAGACTGTAGGGAGAGTGATGTAGGAGCTGAATGCTCTGGTTCTACACTTGCCAGAGGAATCTCTAGTTAGGGTGATGTGGCCATTCTCTGCTCCCTTTGCAATGCTTGAGTGTTGCAATGGAAGTGGAGTGGGGTGGGGTACAGAATCTGCCAGGGAGGGCGGCCAAATGTGCCGGGGTGGGGGGAGCTGGGGCAGTGGGAGGACAGAGCACCTCCCCTGCAGGTAACGTGGGGGACACATGGGGAGGTCACATGTCCTCTCCTTTAGCTGGTGCACCCCTAGTATGGGGAGGCGATGCATAGGGTGCACATGGGGGTGGGGGTCAAGTGCCCCCACCAGATTGGCCTGCAAGGGGTGGGAAGGCTCTGTCCATCTCTCCCTGTGCCTCCCCTGTGGCATGTTCAGTTGCTGTCCCTGGCAGCCGGGCAAGAAGCGGGATGGAGCTGCTTCTGCCTGAAAGAGTCTGGTTAGGAGGCAGTGGTGGCCTGCTCCCTGCCTGGGCTTGGCTGCAGGGACAAGGGCAGAGCAAAGGGTGATGGGGGGTGGGGGAAGGGGGGCTCTGTCTCGTTTGGCCCCTGTCTCTGGCAGCCAAGCTAGGGCAGGGAGTGGGCCACCACTGCCTTCCAGCCAGACTCTCTCACAGGGCCGCCCAGAGGGGCGGGCAAGTGGGCCAATTTGCCCCAGGCCCCGCAGAATACTATTGTATTGCAACTTTTTTTTATGGAAGAGGCCTCTGAAATTGCTTTGCCCCAGGCCCCCTGAATCCTCTGGGTCGCACTGCTCTCTCAGGCAGAAGAGACTCCATCCCAATCCCCGCCCTGCTGCCAGGGAAAGTGGCCAAATGTGTGTAGGGCAAGCAAGGGAGAGAAGGAGAGAGCCCCTCTCCCCCCCCGGTAACATGGGGCAGGGAGAGCGCAGTGGCTCCAGGCTGGGAGTAGGTTCGGGAGGGTCACTGGGTAGAGGAGACAGGTGGGGCTGTCACATGTCCTTCCCTTTAAATTATGCCCTCCCAGTATGGGGAGGCATGAGTCATCTGTGTTTAATGCTAAGTACTCTGAAAAATCAGATCCGAAGTGTCTCAAACTGGGCACTGAAATTTAGTGGACATTTTCAGAGGGGGCATTGAGAGCACAGGGGAAACATGCTCTTTGCTCTGAGTTCCTGTGCCTGGCACTGCCGTGTTCCACAGCAGGCAGAACAGCAATTGCAGGGAAAGTCCTGCTCAGTTCCTGCAGCCATGGGTGGAGAAGATTAATACAGACATAACCTCCAGAGAATTTAGCTCCCAAAGTCTAACAAACCTCTGCTAAGCACGTGCAAATGAAAATTTTTCAGAGGTTTATAACTTGGCCAAATTTGGGCAGCCTTTTTTTTTTTTAACCAGAATAACAAATGGCACATCTGTGACCAAAAAAAGAGCAGCGTTGGTTTTTTTAAAGCGTGGGAAAATATATCTTCCCCTAATCTCATTCTTGGTAATATATGAACTATTTTTTACTGAAGCATTCCAAAAACAAATGTAGCTTGAGGCAGACACCTGGCATGGAAAAATTCAGCCCAGATGGTTAAAATTTGGCAAAGTCACAGCAACGGAAGAAAGGGTCTTGTAACCCCTATCCACCCACACTGTCAGCAGGGCACATACTTGTGCTTGTGCCCCTCTCTCAGGATGTCTCTACTGCAAACCACGGTGGCTGGAAGGCAGGACTGGGTTGGGCAGGGAGTCCTAACTGCTCCACGGTGGTTGGCCTGATCTTGTGCACCGTGTCAGCTGCTCCAGCCCCTCCTCCATGACTGTGTCTCACTCTGGTTCCTCCACACTCCTGGCGTGTGCACACAGGAAGGAACATACCTGGGTCCAACTCTCATTTCTGTGAGATACTGTGGGAATGGAAAATGTGGGCTGGAGGGAAGAAACACAGATCAGCCCCCCAATATTTCCATTGTGGAGGCACAACTTCCCATCCTCCCCAGTTCTGCCACCCCTGAATGTCAGGCAATTTTAACTACAGGTGTCATTACCAGCTCCACCTATAACATTTGCATACATTTGTCTGAGGTGGGGCTTACTGCTATTTCATTATTACAGGACTCATTTCCCTAAAGACCTTTCCGAACAAAAAGAAAAACAATGCAACAAAAAATAAAATAAATCACACGGGGAACTGGATGATGGGATGGGCCTACATGTTGATACATTTTTATTCACATAAGCCCCCTGACCTCAATGGGAGTGTTTCTGTTAACTACAGTAGGCTTTGGATCAAGCCATTAGATTTGGGGGCTGGTCTCAGGTAAGAGCCTAGGGAAGTTAGTCTCTGGAAGTTAATCATTTGTGGGAAACAGAAGTTATCAGTAATAGACATTGACAGGTTATTTCACTGGGTTTCTGCCACAGCAATCTTTTAAAGGAGACAAATAAAATAACCATACCACAAGATAGCTGTCTTCAGCATGCAGACTGTTATCTCACTCCAGTGGCTGTTTGAGCCTGTTGATTGATTGCTGACTAACTGGCTGCAGTTCAAGCAGCTAAGGAGAATTTTGCCCTATTTTAATTCTAGTTTCCATTAGAATTTCACAACTTTTGAAAATATTCACCTATATTTTACTTTCCAAGGGGTAACAAATGCAACAGAAGTGTAAGGCAGACAGTACCATAATTCAAATGTAAATACAAATGCTACACATGTTGACTTCTGAACAAGCCTTTTGTCAAATTGCTATGGATTTGTACATTTATAATGATACAGAAGCATCTTGCTCTTGAAGTGAAGTATTTTAGGCATCCAAAAATGTCTGCCAGGTAAGCTAGCAAAAGCACGCCAGTTGGTATCTGCAAACTTTTTGGCCAGCGGGGAAGCTTTGTCTGAAAGAAAAATTCTTACTTCCTTTCTGAGGTCAAACAAACAATTGAGAACCTTTCCCCATGACAACCATCGAACTTCTGTGTGGTAAAGTAACTGATGGTGCTCAGCTCCCATCTCATCACACAAAGCTCCAAACAGGTGTACATTTGTTGAGCTACTCTTGATGAAGTTAACTGTGTGAACAGTTTCATCAAGAAATTGTTTGAGACGGGGTGGCATATTTTTTTTGCAACTAGGGCTTGCCTGTGTGTAATACAGTGAGTCCAAACTGCTTGTGGGGCAACAGCCTGCACTCAGGTGACTAGCCTGCTGTTTTTTCCAGTCATTGCACGCCCACGGTCACCACAAATTCCTACACCGCACTGCCATTCCAAGCAAGAATCAGAGGCAAAAGCATCCAAAAGTGTAACAAGCTGTTCCCCTGTTGCATATTATGGTAATGGCAGGCAGAACAGAAATTCCTCTTGGAATTTTTCTTTGTTCTCAAATTTTGTATGTCAGCATCTGAACAGCACCCAACAAATCCGTCATTTCATCAAGTTGAATGGAAAAAAAGGTACTTCGCTGGATTTTGGCAATCAGTTGTTCAGTCACATCATTTGCCATACTGTAAATATACCTAGCAATGGTGTTGTTAGACAGGGGAAACTAATCAAATTGAGTCACTGCACCTTGCCCCAACATAATCGACATTTTCTTGGCACATGGCAGAAAAAAGTTTTCCCAGTAGTGTGCGATTTCCCAGTTTTAGCCATCCAGTGTGACACAGCAAAAGATGCCTCAAGGTCTTTCTCATTTGCTATAGCTAATGTTCTCAGTACTGTTTTCTGGCCCTTTAGTCTCCCAGCTTTCACTGAAAGAACTGAGCGGTTTTATTTGAAGAGAGCAGTGCTATGTCTGCAAGTGACTCAACATTTTAGATGGTTTTAAGCTCTCCTTTGACAGAACTTTGACACAAACCATACACTGTGACCATGGGTCCTCCTGAAAACCAGTCCACATAAATCCATAATCCAAATATTTTGTATTTGCTGTTTTTTTGTTTTTTTACTAAGGGTGTTGATTAATTGTACTTAACTCACGCGATTAACTCAAAAAAATTAACTGCAATTAAAAAAATTAATCGTGATTAATCACAGTTTTAATTGCAATGTTAAACAATAGAATACCAACTGAAATTTATTAAATATTTTTGGCTGTGTTTTACATTTTCAAATATATTGATTTCAATTGCAACACAGAATACAAATTGCACAGTGCTCACTTTGTAATTATTTTTATTACAAATATTTGCACTGTAATAATGACAAAAAGAAATAGTATTTTTCAATTCACCTCATACAAGCACTGTAGTGCAATCTCTTTATTGTAAAAGTGCAACTTACAAATGTAGATTTTTTTTTGTTCCATAACTGCACTCAAAACCAAAACAATGTAAAGCTTTAAAGCCTACAAGTCCTCTCAGTCCAACTTCTTGTTCAGCTAATTGCTAAGACAAACAATTTTGTTCACATTTACGGGAGATAATGCTGCCCGTTTCTTATTTACAATGTCATCTGAAAGTGAGAAAAGGTGTTCACATGGCACTTTTGTAGTTGGCATTGCAAGGTATTTATGTGCCAGATATGCTAAACAAATGTATACCCCTCCATGCTTCGGCCACCATTCCAGAGGACATGCTTCCATGCTGATGATGCTCGTTAAAAAAAATGGTGTGTTAATTAAATTTGTGACTGAACTCCTTGGTGGAGAATTATATGTCTCCTGCTCTGTTTTACCCGCATTCTGCCATATATTTCATGTTATAGAAGTCTCGGATGATGACCCAGCACATATTGTTCGTTTTAAGAACACTTTTACTGCAGATTTGACAAAACACAAAGAAGATACTGATGTGAGACTTCTAAAGATAGCTACAGCACTCAACCCAAGGATTAAGAATCTGAAGTGCCTCCCAAAAATCTGAGAGGGACGAGGTGTGGAGCATGCTTTCAGAAGTCTTAGAAGAGCAACACTCTGATGTGGAAACTCCAGAACCCAAACCACCAAAAAATAAAATCAACCTTTTGCTGGTGGCATCTGACTCAGATGATAAAAATGAGCATGTGTCGGTCTGCACTACTTTAGATGGTTATCAAGCAGAATCTGTTATTGGCATTGGTGTGTGTCCACTGGAGTGGTGGTTGAAGCATGAAGGGACATATGAATCTTTAGCGCATCTGGCATATAAATATATTGCAACGCTAGCTACAATAGTGTCATGCAAATGCCTGTTGACACTTTCATGTGACATTGTAAACAAGAAGGAGGCAGCATTATCTTCTGCAAATGTAAACAAACTTATTTGTCTGAAAAAAGAAAAGAAGTTCTTGTGGCACCTTAGAGACTAACTAATTTATTTGAACATAAGCTTTCGTGAGCTACAGCTCACTTCATCGGATGCATACTGTGGAAAATAGAGAAGATATTTTTATACACACAAACCATGAAAAAATGGATGTTTATCACTACAAAAGGTTTTTTCTCCCCCCACAAACCCACTCTCCTGCTGGTAATAGCTTATCTAAAGTGATCACTCTCCTTTCTCCCGACCCCCTCACAAACCCACTCTCCTGTTGGCAATAACCTGGATTTGTGCTGGAAATGGCCCACCTTGATTATCATACACATTGTAAGGAGAGTGATCACTTTAGATAAGCTATTACCAACAGGAGAGTGGGTTTGTGGGGGGAGAGAAAACCTTTTGTAGTGATAAACACCCATTTTTTCATGGTTTGTGTGTATAAAAACATCTTCTGTATTTTCCACAGTATGCATCCGATGAAGTGAGCTGTAGCTCACGAAAGCTTATGCTAAAATAAATTGGTTAGTCTCTAAGGTGCCACAAGTACTCCTTTTCTTTTGCGAATACAGACTAACACAGCTGTTACTCTGAAACCTGTCATTATTTGTCTGAGTGATTGGCTGAACAAGAAATAGGACTGATGTCTAGTTGGTAGCCAGTATCAAACAGAGTGCCCCAGGAGTCGGTCCTAGGGTCGGTTTTGTTCAACATCTTTACCAATAATCTGGATGATGGGATTAATTGCACCCTCAGAAAGTTTACAGATGACACTCAGCTCGGGAGAGAGGTAGATATGCTGGAGGGTAGGGATAGGGTCCAGAGTGACCTAGACAATTGGAGGATTGGGTCAAAAGAAATCTGATGAGGTTCAACAAGTACAAGTGTAGAGTCCTGCACTTAGAAAGGAAGAATCCCATGCAACGCTACAGGCTGGGGACCTCGGGATTACAGTGGATGAGAAGCTGGATATGAGTCAGCAGTGTACCCTTGTTACCAAGAAGGCCAACAGAATTTTAGTCTGTATTAATATGAGCATTGCCAGCAGATTGAGGGACATGATTATTCCCCTCTATTTGGCACTGGTGAGGCCACACTTGGAGTACTGCATCCAGTTTTGGTCCCCCCACTACAGAAGGGATGTGGACAAATTGGAGAGAGTCCAGCGGAGGGCAACAAAAATTATTTGGGGGCAGGGGCACATGATTTACGAGGAGAGGCTGAGGGAACTCGGGTTATTTAGTCTGCAGAAGAGAAGAGTGAGGGGGGATTTCATAGCAGCCTTCAACTACCTGAAGGGGGGTTCCAAAGAGGATGGAGCTAGGCTGTTCTCAGTGGTGGCAGATGACAGAACAAGAAGCAATCATCTCAAGTTGCAGTGGGGGAGGTCTAGGTTACATATTAGGAAACACTCTTTCACTAGGAGGGTGGTGAAGCACTGGAATGGGATACCTAGGGAGGTGGTGGAATCTCCATCCTTAGAGGTTTTTAAGGCCTGGCTTGACAAAGCCATGGCTATGATGATTTGGTTGGTGTTTCATGATAAGGAGATTGCACTACAGTACTTGTATTAGGTGAATTGAAAAATACTTTTTTCTTTTGTTTTTTACACTGCAAATATTTGTAATAAAAATAAATATAAAGTGAGCACTGTACACTTTGTATTTTGTGTTGTAATTGAAATGAATATATGTGAAAATGTAGAAAACATCCAAAATATTTAAATAAATGGTGTTTTATTATTGTTGAACAGCACGATTAATCGTATGATTAGTTGCGATTAATTGTTTTGGTTGCTTGACAGCCCTATTTTTACTGCTGTTTGGATCCTGGTTGTCAGGCCTCCTTTTGCTGCAAGTGGCAATTGACTCCCCTTTATTGCCCCCTTTTCCTTCACTTCTCTTCATAAAATGGTCCATTACTAAAAGTATTTCTACAGCAACTTTTCAAACTGGTTTCAACACAACATGTGGTGAGTGGGCTGGTAGGTAAACATGAGTAAGTGCATGAGCACAGGAAGTGCATGAGTAGGAAGTGCCTCAGTACAGGAAGTGCACAGGGCCTGCAGGGATGGGAAGCAGGGCAATTGCAGGGGCCCCATGCCACGGGGGCAACACCACGCTAACTTGCCCAAGCAGGATTCGGTCATCAGCCCCCTGCCACCGCTGGCACTTCTGCCTGTGGGTTTCTGCCCTTGTGACCCCATCAAAATGGAGTCACGACGCACTTTGGGGTTGCAACCCATAGTTTGAGAACCACTGGCCTATATGTATTTAATAGAGAGGGATTCAGCTTGCTATCCCTTAAGTTCTCCACTATATTTGAGTTTCCGCTAAAGGCACTGATATTGGATGACCTCAAAATTTCATTCAGACATATTAATAGGTCATATGATAATGACTAGTGATTCTGTTGTAATGATGTAGGATATAAATCATTTGCCCTTTAATAAACTTGCTGCCTCTTACCAAAAACAGTAAGTGCTTCTTCAGTAAGTAGTGTGTCTTGTGACAGAGTTGCCAGTACTATAGTGAGCAATTAATGACAAGTTTATTCTCTGTCTCTCCGTATGTTATTAAGAACCATTTTATAAAAGAACAAATTTTGTTTATGGTGATTCTTGATCTTTTGCAGAGAAACCACTCCAGTGGAAACCAGAAAGGTGTAAGAAATCATTGTTACAAACTACAGTATACAACTTACAGGAGATAGTACATGAAATCCATTATTAAATAATAAAGCATGGTTTAAAAGCTGTCACGAGCTAGCAATATATTGTGGTATTTCTCTGTACATTTATCTTAAGTGCTGACAACAGCTAACTTGATGGTCTTGGTGTCACTGTAGTGGAGCGAAGCATTCATTCCAGTCTCCAGCACTTAGGCTTTGACAGCTTTCATTACCTGATTTAAAAAAGATGATACTTTTTGAATTAACACCATTTTTATCTATTTTTATGCCTTTATGAATTTTTGGAAAGGGACTTTTCCCTTTAAAAATATGAAAGCTTCATCAGTCAGGCAAAGCATAATATTTGCAGTAAGACAAGAAGCAGAAACTTTATTAAGATGACAGGGTGCATCTTGTATTGGATATAAGTGCTACATATTTTAGAAACTTGGTTTTCACTGCCAGCATCTTATATTTGCTGTGTATAGCAACTTTCCTGGGTGAAAATACTTCTGGGAGAGGAGCAGCTAGATTGCCATCTGCCCCACAGCATATTGCATAGCAGTAAGAGGAACAAGACCATTGGTTAAGAGCACAAATCCCGACTCTTTTGAACAGTGCAAAGTGGACAATGGCTTTTAAGATCTCATCCAAAGGATCAATATAGAGACCTTCATGGAACTCATTTGATCTGCCTCAGAACTAGTTAGTAGGGGAAGTTTTAGAGTAAAAATGGACCTAGGATACCACATTTAGGGGCTGCCATGTCGCTCTGAGAAATGCCAAAATATGAAGAAGCCATCCAAGTCATAAGGCCACCTCCCATTCACCCAACTGTTCTAAGAGCCAGAGCTGTAGGTGCCATCGCACAGATTAGAACAGCTGCCCAGACATCTCACTTTCTCAACCATGTCAATACAAACATAAGAATCGCTTTGCACAATGACCTACAGAACTCACAAAAGACAAGATTAAAATCCCACAATCCTCTGTGGAACGGCATAAAGACCTTTACATTCATCATGGACGCTGAGGCTCAATAGAGAGGCACATGCAGCATTTTGACCGCTTAGAACAAACAGCTTGTCACTGACTCTGCCAAGGAACCACCGAGTTTTGATTTATGTCGGAAAGATTTGTGCAGATTGAATCTCATCAGGACATCTCCTGGGAGAGGTGGACAAACCTTCTTTAAATGGAGAAAGAGGCAAACACCTGTATGTGACTGTGATCATGAGGCACAAACGGTGGAGCACATCATATCTGAGTGTTCCCTTCATTCTTTCGCCAGGGGCCTGAAAGACATTCACCAGCTCACTGCTGCAGCAATGTGCTGGCTATCAAATCTAGATACAAATTTGTAGTCATTGCTACCTACCCAAGCCATACAAAAGAAGAAGAAGAAGTAGGCAGAATTTACAGGAGCAGGGACAAGATATTGAAGTAGGGTTGACACTTCTGATGTACAAAAAAACAGGACATCCGTGATGACCCTGAGCCCATAAAACTGGACAGCTGGCAGTGTGTACTAAGCACCCTTAAAGATTTCCTGGGGCAGCCACCTCAAAAAGGGGATGATCCTGGGAAAACTTGGTCAGATGGCACCCCTACATGGAAGAGCTATCTTGGGTGCAACCTTCTCTTGTCACACATTCTACCTTCCTCTGTCCTCTACTGACTTGTGTTCCCTCTTCCCACCTTTAAGTGGTTCTCTCAGGATCTCCAGCCTTCACTGTTTTACCAAGGTTTGTGGGTTTTTCCCCCCCTCATAATGAGCATTCTTAGTTTTCCATCTGTTATCATAGAAGATTAGGGTTGGAAGAGACCTCAGGAGGTCATCTAGCCCAACCCCCATCTAGGACCAACCACAGCTAAATCATCCCATCCAGGGATTTGTCTGTTCTTTAGTCTGTTTTTAAACCCAGGTGCTTTATTTTCCATTGTCACATATTTTATCTTATGCCCCTGAGGTGACGTGAATGCGGCAGAGGGAGTCAGCAGGAAAGGCTCACATAGTTCATGGGTGTGCCTCCCAGTTGCCGGGAAAAAGAGAGACAGCAGCATCAAGCCCATGGGGGGAGATGAGTTCTGGTTACAGACACAATGATGTATTCACAGAGGTTTCCATAAATGGCAGCCACTTTAGGTGAAGTCCTACACACACGGAAGTCAACGGAACTTGTTGCCATTGAAATCATTGCCAGAACTCCCATTGACATGAGTCGGTCCAAGATGTAACCCTTCTCTGTAACCTTCTTGTTTGTGCCATCACTGCTCAAGGCAAACAAAGTGTGTATACATGTGAATAAAGCAGAATAGAAATAGCTGGAGTCTTTGTTTCACTAACTTCTCTTCCAGAAAGAAACTGGCCCACTCCGAACTGCCATAACTCTACTACTCAGCAAACAGGCAATAGAGGCAATGTAGTGATACAGGCCTTTGTCATTATTCACAACTGTTTTTCTTTTTCTTTTTAACCATTTTAACATAAATTATTTGTTCGCTGTTGCTAGCTTTTTATAGATTGGTTTATTATATTCCAGTTTTAATAGAGTTCATGTTTGTTTGAGCAACACTGTCAAAAGGCCTCATTAAAATATGTGAATGATGCTCTATCCAGAGCTAAATTATGGAGTAGAGAATGTCAATTAAACAGAATCACTTGACAGCTGACGGGCACTTTTGAAACTAATTGCTGAAACATAAACTATTCAAAACATGTTTCTAAGCCCTGAGCAGCAAACTTCACCATAGTTTTCATATGAGAAACCAGTCAAATATTTTTTAGAAACAAACAGAGATAATTCTTGCAGGGTCTTAATCTACCAGTTATGTTATGTGCTATAATTACAATTGAATATTGCAGCATTTGAGTCAGGAATACTGAAACAAATCTTTTGTCATATGTACCCCCAGTTATTATTCTATTATCTCTCTCATTCATTAAGTGTTGCCAACAACTGTGATTTTGTTGAGTGTCTATTGTTTAATGTTTTACTGAAAGACCCAAGTTCTGGGTGGGATGGGGGGACGGGGAAGAGATTATGTGATAATCTCAGTTTGCTTTCTTTAAAGGTAAGTTTCTAGCCCACAGAGTTGCAGAGAAAAGCATGAAAATGGGCCTGAGTGTACTCTCAAGGGTCAGGAAAAAGAAAACAAATACCACCACCCCACACAAAAAGTATTATTTTAATTTTAATTTTCAAGCCAATCTTGGGGACCTGACTCATGATATCTGAACATCTGGGGCTGGCAATACTGGGCAGAGCTTGAATCACATCACTTCTTTTTGACTCCTTACACTGGGTCACCCTCACCTACCAGTGGTCCCTCTCTGGACACAATTCTCCACAGGTCAATGAAATCAGAGTAAAAGATTATACCCAGTCCATTATGGATTACATACAGTTCTTCATTTGATTGCTCTCTAACTTTCAAACTAAGTACAAAGAACTTTTCAGTTTGATAGGTATAGCGCACTCGATTTGTAGATACAAAACACTTAGGTTTATACCCATTAAGTATATTTGCATATACAGTTCTGTGGCAGGTCACCAAGTAAGCTACTGGGGCACTAGGTTTTGCTCCATAGGCTGCCCCAAAGATAAAGACCCTGTTAGCCCTGGGATCTTAAGTTTTTTTTAAAAAGCAGAGTTACCATTGTGTACTGTTGAATCTGGCTTTGTGTTTTCCTCCTGTCTTGAAAAGACCTGTTCAAAAGATAGTGGAAGAAACTATGGGTGTAAAACAGCTGAGGAAAGGTGTGTGTTCTATGGGCTTAATAGGAACCTTTCTATTGACTTCAGCTGGCTTTGGCTCCAACCACTCTGTCATTTCTCATTTAAGCATTCAGTTTGCTGCTGCTTTGGGTGAACAGAAGAGTCACTAAGAATGTTATATAAACTCAAGCATAAATGCCATCTCATGATCAAACAGCCAATCCATTGTAATAGCCTCAAAGGTAAAACAATGAGGTAAATCATTTCAGTTGTAATAATGAAATAATGTCTTGGTTTTCAAAGGCAGAAAATAATCTCTCTCCTGAGTGCCACTCAACTGTAAATAAATACTTTTATAGTTTGTAGGAATTGTATCTAGAGCTTAATTATGATTGACCTGCTTTAGCATTAAAATGACTAGAAGAATTTTGCTAGGTGGAGAATTTTGCATACTCTTGTGTGATATGAGAAGTTCATTCTTTTATGGATTTGTGCATAGCAATTAAGATGTAATGATTAAAATGGAAGTTGTCAAAATCAGCTGATTCCACTCTGCTCAAATTTCCTATTGACCCTCTATGCTCAATCATTTTTAAGGACTTAGAAAACCAGTTCTTTCAGAAACAGAAGTCCAATGTACGGAGGTCCATGACAATTTAAATAGATATCTTGTCGATGAGGCAGGGCACCCATCTTGAGAGAAAAATCAATCTGCCAAACTGCAAGTGCTTAATCCATATTTACAACTTGCAAACATTTTGCAGCCTCTTTTTGTATTGCATTTCAATACAGTACTTTTATTAACAAGCAGAAGCAGCCTTGGTGTAAAATAGAAGGCAAGTTGTAACACAGATGTCATGAATAATGATTGACTCAGGCATTGCAAAGAACTTTGGACTCATTAGATCCTGAGGGCATATACAAGCTCCTGGGCAAGACTACTTTATATCATTTTGCCATCCATAGGTTAGCTAGTTTGTACCCAGTAGTATAATTTCTCTGAATTGGACATGGATGAATTATCACACGGAGAATTAATGCTCAAATAAATGCTTTCTTAAATGCCATCTCTTAGTTTTTACTTGTTGTAACTATTTGAACAAACAACTTCCGGTCAAATGAAGCGTTTTGAAATACTAAAAACAAACAAACCTGAATAATTATCAAGCATACTGAAGAAGATTTGAATGTGGCCAATTGTATTAGGAAACAGGGGGTTCTACAGAGGACTGGGAGTCAGGACTCCAGGGTTCTATTGCCAACTCTTTGACTGACTCATGGTACCATACAATGAAGTTATTTAAATTCTGCCTCCATTTACCCAGCTTTAGAATAGGAACAATATTTAACATCTGTGCCTCCCATGGTTGTTGATGCTTAATGTTTATAAAGTGCTTTCATGAAAGCTACGAAGAGTTCCAGCATGGTTTCTGGATTATGTTATTTTTAATTTATAGTAGGGCTGTCGATTAATTGCAGTTAACTCACACGATTAACTCAAAAAATTAAAAATGATTAAAAAATTAGTCATGATTAATTGCATTTTTAATCGCATGGTTAAACAATAGAATACCAACTGAAATTTAGGGCTGTGTTTTACATTTTCAAATATATTAATTTCAATTACAACACAGAATACAAAGTGTATAGTGCTCACTTTATATTATTTTTTATTTCAAATATTTACACTGTAAAATTAATAAAGAAAAGAAATAGCAAATTTCAATACACCTCATACAAGTACTGTAGTGCAATCTCTTTACTGTGAAAGTGCAACTTACAAAAGTAGATTTTTTTTTGTTACATAACTTCACTCAAAAACAAAACAATGCAAAACTTTAAAGCCCGACAAGTCCATTCAGTCCTACTTCTCGTTCAGCCAATTGCTAAGATGAACAAGTTTGTTTACATTTATGGGAGCTAATGCTGTCCATTTCTTATTTACAATGTCACTAGAGAGTGAGAACAGGTGTTCGCATGGGACATTTGTAGCCGGCATTGCAAGGTATTTACATGCCACTTATGCTAAACATTCGGTGCCCCTTCCTGCTTCAGCCACCATTCCAGAGGACATGCTTCCATGCTGATGATGTTCATTAAAAATGCATTAATTAAATTTGAGATTTAACTCCTTGGGGGAGAATTGTATATCCCCTGTTCTGTTTTACCCACCTTCTGCCATATATTTCATGTTATGTCAGTCTTGGATGATGACCCAGAACATGTTGTTCATTTTAAGAACACTTTCACTGCAGATTTGACAAAACACAAAGAAGGTACCAATGTGAGATTTCTAAAGATAGCTACAGCACTCGACCCAAGGTTTAAGAATCTGAAGTTCCTTCCAAAATCCAAGAGGAAAGAGGTGTGGAGTATGCTTTCAGAAGTACAACAGTCCGATGTGGAAACTACAGAACCCAAACCACCAAAAAATAAAATCAACCTTCTGCTGGTGGCATCTGACTCAGATGATTAAAATGAACATGCATTGGTCTGCACTGCTTTGGATTGTTATCAAGCAGAACCCGTCATCAGCATGGACACATGTTGTCTGGAATGGTGGTTGAAGCATGAAGGGACATATGAATCTTTAGCGCATCTGGCATGTAAATATCTTGCGACACTGGCTACAATAGTTCCATGCGAACACCTGTTCTCACTTTCAGGTGACATTGTGAACAAGAAGCAGGCAGTATTATCTTCTGCAAATGTTTGTACAAACTTTTTCCTACAAACTTGTCTGTCTGAGCGATTAGCTGAACAAGAAATAAGAATGGGTGGACTTGTAGGCTCTAAAGATTTACACTGTTGTATTTTTGAAATCTGTTTTTTTGTACATAATGGTACATTTGTAAGTTCAACTTTCATATGAAGAGATTGCACTACAGTACTTGTATTAGGTGAATTGAAAAATGCTATTTCTTTTGTTTTCTACAGTGTAAATATTTGCAATCAAAAATAAAGTGAGCACTGTACTCTTTGTATTCTGTTTTGTAATTGAAATCAATATATTTGAAAATGTAAAAAAATCCAAAAATATTTAAATAAATGGTATTCTAGTATTGTTTAACAGTGCGATTGTGATTAATTTTTTTTATCATGTGATTAATCATGATTAATTTTCTTAATTGCTTGACAGCCCTAATTTATAGTTATTTCATGATTTAAAGACAGCATACTGTATTAAGTAATGTCATAGGATGTGGGAAGTACTAAAATAAATAATAGATAAAACGATAGGTATGTCCAAAAGAGGAAATCTATTTTTAAAGTAAAATATATTTTAAAATCATATTTGTTATGAATAAGAGTTGTCAATACTCCTCATTCATCTGTTTTAAAAGTTTGTCTTCCAATCAGGAAGCTAGAAATAGTATCAGGTGATTTTGGTGATTCATCACACACCATAAATATTCAATTTAGATAGAGCACTAGCTTGCCATAACATTGTTTGTCCAAACTATTTGGCAAATACAAAATAATTAATACTTTCACCAAGATCAACGTCTATTTATGTATGATACCTGAATAGAAAAAGGGTTATATTTGTCAGTTTACTCACAATTCATATTTAATTAATATTTAAACCAGTGCTATTGTATATTTCTTTATTTTACAACCTCCTTTACAACCAAGTGCAACACTCCGTTGGCTAAATATAATTTTGGATACTGCATGTTGGAAAAGGAAGAAGATGTCATCCACTATAATGGGAAATCAAGTGATCTGCTCCTTTGTCACTGTTTGGGAGAAGGCTTCAGATAAAGAGAACTCATAAAAACTGTAATGGAGCAATTATGAAATATGAATGAAATATGACTGAATATCAGTTTTGGAGACAAATCTTCTCTTGAGAAAAGAGCAAGCACAATAGCATGATGCTGCTTGAGGGTGTCCTCCTGATATGTGACACTATTTATATATATTTGGAAGGAATCACTTCTGTGGTTGAGAGGTTAATTCATTCTGTGTCCAGCCCTGGAAGGTCACAAGTCCCTTCAACTCCCTCTAATGGGAGGTGAGAAAGCTCATCACATCACAGGATCAGGCCCTGAGAAAGTACTTCAGGATTGGATCCAAGTTATTGTGTATATTGAAATATACTGAGGCTTCAGGAAGTTGAAACAATTGCTAGATTAACAAACAAATTCCTTGACTCAAAATTCCTTAATATATGAATGATTTTCCTTTTGCCCACGTGCCTCAAGTGCTTTATAATTAAACACTTGATTTTAGAAAAAAGGAATGACAAATGTATTAATTGTACAGCTCCAGTATTTTTAAACCAGTGAACAATGGATCTTTTTCAGTGTCCATATTGCAATATGGTCTCATAGAAAACAGTGGATAATCTGACAGCGGATAATCTGACAGCATCAGTGAGTTTTGCAAATTTTTTTTGGCAGCATTCAATTAAAAGTACAACTATTTTGCCATCATTTCTCAGTTCATCTCATACTCCTTGTTCGAATGATCTCATTTCACTGTGCTATATTGACAGCATTCTACAGAAAATAAATTGTCAACAAGGAGTCCATAACGCAGGAGGAAATCATTGTTCTCCAATTCATTTTTCTCCACGTGCTTCACAGATGTATTACATTATTTGCAGAATATAAAACATGCCTTACAATTCTGTAGCATTGCTAACCACCTTGAGCAAAATACGATGGTCATCAAAAGGCAAGAATTGACTTTTTTCCCCATTCAGATGCAAAAATATCATCCATTTATAAATGTATTGGCTTGTTCCTTGTTATATTGAAAACATTCAATGTAAAAGAATTGAATTCCCAACTTTCCTGATTTTATATGAAACCCACGCAAGGGAGGAGATAGTCTAATATAATGTGAAATTCATTTTAATTTTTCTTATGTATCAAATTATATCATTTATCTCCAGGTTTTATGATACTGAACCTTGAGTGAGATTAAGTAAGGATCTCACTAAATGGGCTTTTTTATGTCAGTGTTTCTTTCCAGCCATTGACACACCTGGAAGAGCTAAAATAGACTGAAGGAAGAAGCTATACTTTCACTAGAGTTATGTAAAAGTGCTATAGCAGTAGCAAGTTTAGTAGAAGATGAGACATGTATTTAGTAGGGAAAAAAGTCCAGCCTAATTTGTGTCTTTGCTTTGCTTTGAAAAGAACCTATAAGCAACAAAACATATTTATTTTTCAGCATGGTTTTTATGAAGTTACATACATTTTGAAGACTGCTTCCAGGGGTAAGACAGGTGTGCAGGGAAGTGGTTAAAAGAGAAATATGAAGTACTGTGTATAAAAGAGAGCTGTGCACAATTCAGACAACTCCACAGCAGTTGCCCAAAAGTCCCTGTCCATGTGCTATTTTTAATCATATTATAGTTCCTGACCTAAGCCGGGACAGCGAGACATGAAGATTTAAAACTTGTCTCTCTTCTAATGCTGTTGTGTTGCTCAGTGATGGACATTCTATGTGCCTCTTCTGCCTTTCCAATGGACATATTCCTGATAAATGGTTAATCTGCAGTTTGTTTTCCAAAAGGATACATAAAGGAAGGGAAGCGCATCTCAAACTCCTTCTGGATTGCTCAGTGAGAGCTTCAGAGCCTGAGGTTCAAAATCCTGCCAAGATGGGTCAGTTACTTTCCACTAGTACTCCAGTGAGCCATGGCTCTACACTGGGCTCTTGAGTTTGTTCTTCACCAGAGACCAAAGTCCTCGACCAATGAATCAGGTGCAGCAGCCATCATCAGAAAGAGGTAGGAAGGAGTATTGTTCCTCGGGAGAGCTGTTCAAAGGTCCCCCTCCCCCGTGCCTAGTAAGATGAGACAGAAGTCCCATCGATCTCAGTACAGTACCAGCTCATGCCCTTCAGCCAAAAGACAGTTCATGGCCCAAATTGGGTCCCTCTGACACTTTGAAACTGGCTGGTCACCAAATAGTCACGTTACCACCTGAAGCTGGTCTGCACTTCCCCTGGTACAGACTCCTCAGTACAGATGTCAGCACCAGCCCACTTTGTACTGATAACCTGGTGGCCAAGGTTGGCCTCCATGGTGCAGACGTTTCCAGCACCAACTTTCTCAGTGCCCAAGACATTCTTGATACCAACTGATCTCTGTGACTGCACAGTAACAGTCAACCTTACTTTCTTCATCTGCTTTCTAGGTGCTGCTGCCTTGGAATCAATTCTTAATACTGGTACCCATAATCTCACCTGTTAAGACTGTGAGAGGATTTTGGAAGTTCCCTAGGACACCTAACAGGGTACACCTCATTTACACCCTTCTAATACTTGTGCAACTTGAAAAATGGCAGCACTAACCAGAGAAAGAGCATGGTAGTACAGGTAATGTCTGGCTTGCCATTTCTTTGCCATATCAGAATAGATGAGTGGGTCTCAAACTTTTTTACTGGTGCCCCTTTCACATCGCAAGCCTCTGAGTGTGACCCCCCTAATAAGTTAAACACTGTTTAATGTATTTAACACCATTATAAATGCTGGAGGCAAGCAGGGTTTGGGGTAGAGGTTGACAGCTCGCGACCCCCAGTTTGAGAACCCCTGGAATAGACATTACTGTAACTAGAGACCTATCAACAGTTATTGCTAAGGCTGCCATAGGGTTTCCATTCTCTCATAGCTTTCTGAAATTTTCACCTTTCAGGCTGAAATTTCCCCAAATTGGTCTTTGCCTGAATACTTTTTGTTTTGAAAGTTTAAGCAAAGATGTAGGATTATTCAGCCTATTTTTATGTACTATATATGATACAATTCAATAGGTAGGCATGTGAACATACCTCAGTCAATGCAATTAAGTCCAAGTAAAGCAGCATACCTCTTAATTAAAAGAATCTGAGTCATCTAGTCCTTTCCTCAGAAATAGATATACTTTGGCCTGGAGCTAACTGAATAATGAAAGTTATTCATGGATAATTATTGTATGAGAAATTGCCAAAGTTTGCAATAAATTTTATTCACAATGGATTATTTGACCAGCTCTGCTGTCTACTGCTGTGAATAAATGTTTCCAAGCAGTCAGATCACCTCATATATGAAACACACATCTCAATGCTATTAAATTAAATTAAGCATTTCTGCAATATTGTTCATAATTCACTGTAGCGAAAGAAATACTTTATTCTCTGAAGCAGTTTTTTATAGTGGTATAAAATATATAAATATAAAATATTTTGAACACCTTTAAAACTATCAAAGGGTTGCCTTGGGATTTGTCTGCCATTAAATCCTCTCATTTCTGCATCTCTATTTTTAGTACTTGTGTTTTACATCATCCAAGTGACAGTAGTTAATATACTCCTTTATCTATAAGTCATTTAGCTTGTATATTATTCCCTGATTTAATATCTTTTGGAATCAGGGTTTTTGTTTTTACCATAGACATATATGTAATATGTTTATTATTTACTAATATGTTCTATTTATTTAATATTATGTCCTTTCAGTCTGGAGGATCCCAAAGTACTCTAGAAATTGGGGAAGAGATTTAAGTCTATATAATATAGTTTGGGCTTTTCAAAAGCACCTAAGTGACTTAAGAGTGCAAGTTCCATTGAAAGTCAATGAAACTGAATCTGAGGTAGAAAGTGGGTAATTTTAAGGACTAGATTAAGATAAACGTACTGATACCAAGTAGCGCCATGCTCTGCAAAAGACCTCTTTAAGTCAATGGTACTAATCATGGAGTAGAGCAGAGATCGGCAACCTTTGGCACGCAGCCCGTCAGGGAAAGTCACTGGCGGGCCGGGACGGTTTGTTTACCTGCAGCGTCCGCAGGTTTGGCTGATCGCAGCTCCCACTGGCCGTGCTTCACCATTCCAGGCCAGTGGGGGCTGTGGGAAGTGGCGCAGGCCTGTTGTCAGCTCTCAAGCTGCCTCATCCACTGGGAGTGACACCTCCCTTCTCATCTGTGGAGACATACGGTCTCCCTTTGCCAGGACAGGGCTGGAACTGTCTCCTGCCCCCTTTGCTGTTTCTCTGTCTTCACAATTCCTTCCTGGGATCACATGGCAATATTCCTTTTTACTACAGGTTATATTAACAGCTTGAGACATAGTTAATACCCATGATAATTTCTCCTGGAACACAATCCAACACACCAACACGCAGCCTTCCCAATTCAAGAGCACTTTAGCCAAAGGCACAGTGGTTTTATATTTTCCCAATGCTAGGAGTTCTACATTTCCCCCAGGTAACATGTCAAGTTTCCCCGACCTTGCCCTTGCTGATCAGAGAGATCTGGATGCCAGTGTCCCTTCACCCTGGGCATTCTTTGCCACTGGCAACTTTAATAAATTCAGTAGCAACGTCCAGTGGGTCAGACCTTACAAAATGCATCAAGAGCCCTTCAGGCACCTCTGTTCCTGTGGTTAGGACAGCAACATTAAAATGGCCTGCTTGGGGTGTGGGCTTAGATTCCCTTTGTTTAGGGCAATTATCCCTCAGATGCTAAGTGGAGTTACAGATGAAACACCTTTTGGAACCATAGTCCTGTGAAGGGAGTCTGCAAATGTGATTAACAGAAGGGAGTTGGTTCTGGGGAGGTGGGTGCCCAGGCTTCCAACTGTCCTCCCTTTTCCCAAAGGTAAAATGAGTTCCCTCCTTTACACTGGGCTTCTACCCTTCTCTTTGTGGCTTGCACTCACTGGACACTCTATTTTATACATAGGAATCAGGCAGATCTGCTGCTTCCTGTACAGAACCCAGGGATTTACCGCAAATGGCTTCTCCGAGGTCCTCAGAGCATACAGGCATGAAATGTTTCTGAGCAAAGAGGTCAAATAATTGGTCATAATTCTCTGCTCCCTTTGTCTTTGCCCATTTTCTCGTAAAAACACATTTTACATACATAGTCTCTATGACTCATCTTATTCTTTTTGAGGTTTCTAAACCTTAGCCCATGCATTACAGGGGTAATTTTAAATTTGCCATATATCAAAGCTTGTTCAATTTCCAATTCATTAAATATATTTAATGCTTTAACTGACAGCTTTGTAACCAGGGTGGAGCAGGGAACTCCCTGTCTTCTGGGATTTTATGCAGTCACAGAGTATTCCAAAAGTAGTAAAGTATTCTTCAATACAATCTGTTTCCTTGTACGCAGGGCATAGCTTAACCCAACTGGGTGTCTTTTGAGAAGGATCAATTACTGCTGGAGGATTTTCTATTTTAATTCCCATACCTTGAGTTCAAGGTGGCATTGCTTCTCTTTCTCTTCTTGTTATAGTTTGATCTGAAGGGTTTTCAGCTGCAGCTTCTCGTTCTCCAGCTGCATCTATTCTGGGCTCATCTTGAAGCAGGAGGTTTGTCTTCTCCTGTCACTGAAGCCTCTGAGACCTCAGATACACTCTGGGGAGCCAGCTGCACTCCATGGAGCCTGTCATGCTCCATGAGGAGAGTTTTCAACTCAACCATCTTTTTTTCCATCAAAGAATATGCAGTGCTCTGCGCACAACACTTCTAACTGCTTTTTTTGTGTATTTAGCACGTTTCTTTGTTCATCCTATCCTTGCTGCTGTTCTCTTTACTTTATGGTTCCTTGGTTCTCTTTTCTTTACCCAAAATAGACAAACAGAAAACAACAAACTGTGACCTTTTCTGACTGTTCCCAGCCTTCTCACTCTGAATCACTTAAAAATCTAGTTTACCAGTGCTGGAAGTGTAAACCTCAGTCTGCTAGCCCACTGTGTGTAAATCCTGCCAGCTACACCACTGTGACGCTCTCCACAGAGCAGCTCAGAACTGTATGCCATTGTGTTACCCCTCTGCCTTAGCAAAAGTGCTTTGCTGGAGATTAGACTTTGCATCAGCTCCCGGCCGCACCAGTCTGTCTCCTTCCTGTCACTTTAATATCCTGGGACCAACATGATTACAACACTGCATCTATGCAATTGTAGGAAGTTGTATTCACTCCATGCTGATTTTACATTTCATAAGTCTGATTAAGGTCTGGATTTGCATTAATGGTTATCCAAATTGGGAGACCTAACTATAGATGTTCTCTTACTTGATACCATATAAATGATAAACTCATCTTAGAATTTTATGCTTCTTACATTCAATGATTGTGGAATTTATTCCCTGACAGATTATTCTAATAGACTACACCCATTTTATAATTTTGTGAGGTCATAGGCCATGATCTTGCAAACATTTATACACATGGTCTATGTTAGTACCTTGAGTAATCCTTTTGACATCAATGGGACTACTCAGGGTAGTAAAGCTGAGCATGTGTTAAGTGTTTGCAGGATTAGGGCCTTGGTAACTATTCTTGTGGGTTGGGTTAAACCTTATTGTTATGGGTTGGGAGTAACTGCCACTTTCATTCAGGACAAATGTAAAGTCATTGTAACTGGGTGACTGAAACAACAGCATTAGCACCCAAAGCAGAGGCACAATCTACTTGTATGCCTCCCTTAATGTGCTTTTTATAAAGAGCGGTAGTCTTTGCTAGTGGATATAACACACAACAAAAATACTCTTTTTTTGGATCTGACTTGGTGTACTATCACATTTGTGGATGCTCCTGGTCTTAGGATATGTGCAAGCTCTATGAAGAAGAGTTACTGTTTATTCCAAGATAAGAAGGAAAAGCACTGAAGCCTAAGAAATGGTAATACAAGTGTAACCCTTCTGCCAGGCCAAGTTGATAGCAGCAAGGGCCGGGTTCAGTACACAGGGGTTCCCTCTCATCAAAGCAAATGCAAAACTGGCTCGAGCCCCCACCCAGTGACCTGGGAAAATCTTACACACCCCCTGGGTGCCTCAAAGAGGCAATACTTCCCCTCTCGCAAGCACAGAGTCTCAGTGTAGCAGAGAATCTTTAATAACATGAGGTAAACCACATCAGCATTAAATTGGGGAAACACCACAATTAGTGTTCATTAACCAAACCATGAGCAAAGACCCACCCCAGCAAATTGGGCCATATCCTTTCCCTCGGGTTCTTGAGTCCCAGAACCCAAATGTCTCTTGAGTCCAGCAAGCCACAAATCACCCAAAGTCCAAAAAGTCCAGCCCCAGAGTTCAAAAGTTCATCTGCAGAGTGTTACTCTCCAGTCTGGCTAAAAATGTGCCTGTGTGTGGGGGGAAAGAGGTAAGGGGCACCTTACATGACCTGAAGCTGACTGCCCCACAGGGCTCCACTCTGCCATTTCATGAATGCTCTGCCAGCCTATCCACAAACAGCACCACTGCACTCTAGATCTTCCAGCTCCCCACTGCGCTCAGTGATTTCAGCTCATAGTAGTGGGAGCCTTAGTGCTGGTGCACCATAAGGCCAAAGTGAATACAGCACAGTACCTGTAGCAAGACGCTTAATAGACCCAAAATTAGCTCTAACATTCTACAGTGGAGAGAGACAGAGGTGCAATTGGTGTTTCAGGCCCTCACAAAGGGGCCCACACCACCAGGTACTAATACCTATCGCAAGCCTCTCCCAATTTACAGAGTTTTGGAACCCATGTCCCTTGCCTACCGAGTGCTTCTTAGTTGATGGTGAGTCCCTCCATCATAACAAAAGGCCAAGTACAGTTCCAAGCACAGTTCCCATAATCAGGGTAATAACAATTTATTCTTCCTGCCCCAATAACAGAGACAGTGGGGATCCCACAACAGCCAAAGTGACCATTTGGGCAGCTATGGCCTCATTCTAGGCGGGGTGGGTGTGCCTATGCAAATGATATCGGCCCCTGAAGTTCTTTTCCACAACTTGCCACACCTCACCACCAGATGTCAGGGTGGAGCTCATCCTGACTCTGCTTACACAAAAGCAGAAGATTACACACTATTTAAAACCTTCTTCTGCAGGACCATCAATTCCAATATAATCTGTTACTGTAGGTGGTGGACACCGATTTTTACCTCTACATATTACACTGTCCTTAGAGCATCCTTAAAATACCTGGGACCATCTGTAGTTGTCAGTCTCTCCCCAGTTTTCGTCATTTATTTCAGTCTTTTGCTGGTCTGTTCAGGCTTCTGAGTGTCATGTTGATGGATTTGGCTTCTCTCTATTGTTCTACGTGTTTTTCTAGGTTGCCCAGGTGGTGTCCATATTATCACTTAACGTAGAAGTAGTGTGGTGGTATTCTTAAAACATGTCCTAAATATGTTCACTGTTGTCTTCTTATTATGTTTGATGCTTTAGGTTGGTTTGCTCTCTTTAGAATTGCTGACATTGCAAGGAACTCTTTTCAATAAACTCGAATGATCTTTCAAAGCCATTTACTTTGGAATGAGTTGATTTTCTTAACAATTTCTGTTGTGGATTTCCATCACTCTGTTCCATGAAAAAGGAGGGCAGACATGATGCCAGTGTTAAAAATTTATATTTTTTTCCATGCCAGTGATGCACCTTTTCAAAATCTTCATGACTATGTAAGTTCCTTGCTATTCTTAATATTCATTGCTTAGCAGCTAGCATGGTATCACCATCACTGCCCATCTCACTCCCAAGGAAAGCAAAATGGCTTAATTCTGCTAATGCTTCTCCATCTACTCTGATGGTTGCTTTTGGGACATTGATAGCCATATATTTTGTCTTCCCATTCTTGATGAAAAACCTAACTTGTTTTGCTGAGTCTGCCAAAATCTGGGTCTTCCATTTGGTGTCCCTAGCTTCTGTTTGCCAGAAGCTGGGAATGGGTGACAGGGGATGGATCACTTGATGATTACCTGTTCTGTTCATTCACTCTGGGACACCTGGCATGGCCAGTGTTGGAAGACAAGATACTGGGCTAGATGGACCTTTGGTCTGATCCAGTATGGCCGTTCTTATATATTAAGTGGAGTGTTTAACTAAGCAGGCCAGTGTCGTCAGCAAAAACATGGCAATCCAATTGTGCTTTATCATTTCTCCATACAATTCCTTTATGTCTACATTGGCAAGTTTCTGCACAACAAGTTATACCACTTTTATTAGAGCGCTGGAATTATACCGCTGTTGCGTGTCCACACTGTGTTCCTTGTGACAGTGGAGCACATCCACATTAGCAGCTCTTGCAACAGCCAAGAGAGCAGTGCATTGTGGTAGCTATCCCACTGTGCAACTGGCTGCAGGGTGCTTTGGGAAGGGTTTGCAATGCCTTCTGGGGCAGGCACAGCGTCACATGATGCAGGTTTCCCAATCCCATTGTTCTATGGGCATCCTACTACATTGCCAGCTGCTTTTCAACTGAAGAGGGGTGGGGGCAGAGTGTGTGACAGGGAGTGTGTGTGTGTATGGAGGCGGGGGGGGAGAGACAGTGTGTTTTGGAGGACAGAGTGTGTTAGCATGCTGTCTTCTAAGTTCAGACAGCAGCAGGAAGCAACCAGTCCTGAGGCAGGGGGAAACTCTAACATCAGCCCCTGCCTCCCTCCTTAGCGCTCTCTCTCTCTCTCTCTCTCTCTCACACACACACATGCGCGTGCGCGCGTCCCTGCCTCTGTGTTCAACAGCATGAGCATTCCACATTAATGGTTTGCTTTGTGCCCCGGGGCAGATTGGCACAGCACACAACGGCTGTCAGAAATGGAGCTTTGAAAGGGAAGGGGCACATGTCTTCAGCATAGCCAAGTTCAAAACAATGAGCAGAGCAGCCACTTTAGGGATTATGGGACACTTCCGGAGGCCAATTGATTGCTTTCTGTGCTGTAATGTGTTTACACTGCCAATACAGTGCTGGACTCTCCGCGCTGTAAGGCGTACGACTCTCATCAAGGTGTATTTTTGCAATGCTACAACTGCGGAGTTTCTGTGCACTAAGTGGCTTGGCAGAGAGTACACCTTGGAAGTTACACCCCAGAAAGCTGCTTTACTGCGCAGTAACTTGCCAGTGTAGACAAGGCCTTAGTTACCTTCTGTGGTTATTTTCCTCTTGAAATATTAAATGACCAGTGCAAACAATAGTGGGGACATAATACACCCTTGCCTTACTCCAGTTGTCACTGCAAGCCATTGGCTCAAGTTGTCACCATCTCTGACTGCACATTCAGCATTGTTATATAGATATTTCATGACTCTGATTATTTTTGCTGATATTTTTGCAGTATGCCATAAATTTTCAGAAGACAGCCTTTGTGTACACTGTCAAAAGCCTTCTGGAAATTTATAAAATTTATCACAAGAAGTGCTTGCCACTCAACACTTTTGTAGCCCAGTGGGCCAGCTTACCTCTATTATATTCACTGCTTTTCATTATATTCTGCTTTATTATATTCAGCAGTAATGCAAAGAACCTACAGGCTTGTATCCTGTAAGATTTGGCTTCAGCAGTTAGCATGAGGCTTGAGGCTTATGAACTTTGGCATAGGTAACTTAGGTAAACTCATAAGTTTTAGGGAACTGGAAGTAGAGTGTAGGGGGGAATTTTGTCCATAACGACATCAGCGAACCACAGAACATGAACTGACACCAGCTTCTGGAAGGTTTTGGATGGAACATCTGACCGCAAGAGTGCCGTGGCAACAAATTGATGTATATGATAATGGGATGAAATCATAAATACACTAGCCTATGGAAGAAGGACACCTTAACATTGGTAAGGGGAGGAAATACAAATAAGGAAGAATCATAGAATCATAGAATATCAGGGTTGGAAGGGACCTCAGGAGATCATCTAGTCCAACCCCCTGCTCAAAAGCAGGACCCATCCCCAATTAAATCATCCCAGCCAGGGCTTTGTCAAGCCTGACCTTAAAAACTTCTAAGGAAGGAGATTCCACCACCTCCCTAGGCAACGCATTCCAGTGTTTCACCACCCTCCTAGTGAAAAAGTTTTTCCTAATATCCAACCTAAACCTCCCCCACTGCAACTTGAGACCATTACTCCTTGTCCTGTCCTCTTCCACCACTGAGAATAGTCTAGAACCATCCTCTCTGGAACCACCTCTCAGGTAGTTGAAAGCAGCTATCAAATCCCCCCTCATTCTTCTCTTCTGCAGACTAAACAATCCCAGTTCCCTCAGCCTCTCCTCATAAGTCATGTGTTCCAGACCCCTAATCATTTTTGTTGCCCTTCGCTGGACTCTTTCCAATTTATCCACATCCTTCTTGTAGTGTGAGGCCCAAAACTGGACACAGTACTCCAGATGAGGCCTCACCAATGTCGAATAGAGGGGGACGATCACGTCCCTTGATCTGCTCGCTATGCCCCTACTTATACATCCCAAAATGGCATTGGCCTTCTTGGCAACAAGGGCACACTGCTGACTCATATCCAGCTTCTCGTCCACTGTCACCCCTAGGTCCTTTTCCACAGAACTGCTGCCTAGCCATTCGGTCCCTAGTCTGTAGAGGGGAGAAACCACTATTGAATATGCATTAGAGATGGTAACATCAACGTAACCTATTATAAAAGTGGCATCCCAGCCTGGGGGCAGTAGTAGAGAAAGATGTAGCCCCCGGGAAGGGCCAGAATGATGGCCACTGGTGAAGATGAGGAGGGTGATGGTGAAGAGAAAGATACTGGCTAACATTTCAGGTTGTTCTGCAAGGGAAAGTGTGAGTATGAATGTTCAGGTGTACTTTCTGTATTATTGCTATGTACCTTACTGAGTTAGAGTGTGTGTGACTTTGCTAAATTTATTCATAAATTATTTATTTGTAAATATAAAGGAGCTCCTATAGTGTGAGTATTGCACCTGTGAACATTGGAGTTCCCAACTATATAATAACTTTAATAATACTGGGCCTGATATTGGGACAAGAACCTGTCAACCCTTAAATTGATAACCTGGAATTTTTAGTCGTAATCTATAGATCAGGCTACTCTTTGTTCTAGAGTGCCTGAGAACAATAAAATTCTGTACGTTCTCTCAAGAAACTAAAACCTGCTTGTTCCTCTCGAAATTGGAGATTTGTTTCTTGATCTGTTCCAGGTTGATGCTGCACATGATTTTCCTAGGCACGGAGAGGAATGTGATTCTAGGTAACGCATTCCAGTGTTTCACCACCCTCCTTGTGAAAAAGTTTTTCCTAATATCCAACCTAAACCTCCCCCACTGCAACTTGAGACCATTACTCCTTGTTCTGTCATCTTTCAGGCAGTTGAAAGCAGCTATCAAATCCCCCCTCATTCTTCTCTTCTGCAGGCTAAACAATCCCAGCTCCCTCAGCCTCTTCTCATAAGTCATGTGTTCTAGACCCCTAATCATTTTTGTTGCCCTTCGCTGGACTCTCTCCAATTTATCCACAACCTTCTTGTAGTGTGGAGCCCCAAACTGGACACAGTACTCCAGATGAGGCCTCACCAATGTCGAATAGACGTCCCTCGATCTGCTGGCAATGCCCCTACTTATACATCCCAAAATGCCATTGGGCTTCTTGGCAACAAGGGCACACTGTTGACTCATATCCAGCTTCTCGTCCACTGTAACCCCTAGGTCCTTTTCTGCAGAACTGCTGCCTAGCCATTCGGTCCCTAGTCTGGAGCGGTGCATGGGATTCTTCCGTCCTAAGTGCAGGACTCTGCACTTGTCCTTGTGAATCTCATCATTTCTTTTGGCCCAATCCTCTAATTTGTCTAGGGCCCTCTGTATCCTATCCCTACCCTCCAGCGTATCTACCTCTCCTCCCAGTTTAGTGTCATCTGCAAACTTGCTGAGGGTGCAATCCACACCATCCTCCAGATCATTTATGAAGATATTGAACAAAACCAGCCCCAGGACCGACCCTTGGGGCACTCCACTTGATACCGGCTGCCAACTAGACATGGAGCCATTGATCACTACCCGTTGAGCCCGCAATCTAGCCAGCTTTCTATCCACCTTATAGTCCATTTATCCTGCCCATACTTCTTTTACTTGGTGGCAAGAATACTGTGGGAGACCGTGTCAAAAGCTTTGCTAAAGTCAAGGAACGACACATCCACTGCTTTCCCTTCATCCACAGAGCCAGTTATCTTGTCATTAACCATTGAGTACATTAGCTTTATCCACATCCTCTGTCACTAGGTTGCCTCCCTCATTCAGTAAGGGGCCCACACTTCCCTTGACTTTCTTCTTGTTGCTAACATACCTGAAGAGACCCTTCTTGTTACTCTTAACATCTCTTGCTAGCTGCAACTCCAAGTGTGATTTGACCTTCCTGATTTCACTGCTGCATGCCCTAGCAATATTTTTATACTCTTCCCTGGTCATTTGTCCAATCTTCCACTTCTTGTAAGCTTCTTTTTTGTGTTTAAGATCAGCAAGGATTTTACTGTTAAGCCAAGCTGGTCGCCTGCCATATTTACTATTCTTTCTACACATCGGGATGGTTTGTCCCTGTAACCTCAATAAGGATTCTTTAAAATACAGCCAGCTCTCCTGGATTCCTTTCCCCCTCATGTTATTCTCCCAGGGGATCCTGCCCATCAGTTCCGTGAGGTTGTCAAAGTCTGCTTTTCTGAAGTCCAGGGTCCGTATTCTGCTGCTCTCCTTTCTTCCCTGTGTCAGGATCCTGAACTCGACCATCTCATGGTCACTGCCTCCCAGGTTCCCATCCATTTTTGCTTCCCCTACTAATTCTTCCTGGTTTGTGAGCAGCAGGTCAAGAAGAGCTCTGCCCCTAGTTGGTTCCTCCAGCACTTGCACCAGGAAATTGTCCCCTACACTTTCCAAAAACTTCCTGGATTGTCTGTGCACCACTGTATTGCTCTCCCAGCTGATATCAGGGTAATTGAAGTCTCCCATAAGAACCAGGGTCTGCGATCTAGTCACTTCAATTAGTTGCCGGAAGAAAGCCTTGTCCACCTCATCCCCCTGGTCCGGTGGTCTATAGCAGACTCCCACCACGACATCACCCTTGTTGCTCACGCTTCTAAACTTAATCCAGAGACACTCAGGTTTTTCTGCAGTTTCATACCGGAGCTCTGAGTAGTCATACTGCTCTCTTACATACAATGCAACTCCCCCACCTTTTCTGCCCTGCCTGTCCTTCCTGGACAGTTTTTATCCATCCATGACAGTACTCCAGTCATGTGAGTTATCCCACCAAGTCTCTGTTATTCCAATCACATCATAATTCCTTGACTGTGCCAGGACTTCCAGTTCTCCCTGCTTGTTTCCCAGGCTTCTTGCATTTGTGTATAGGCATTTGAGATAACTTGCTGTTTGTCCTGCTTTCTTAGCATGAAGCGGGAGCCCTCCCCTTTCGCACTCTCCTGCTCGTGCTTCCTCCCGGTATCCCACATCCCCACTTACCTCAGGGCTTTGGTCTCCTTTCCCTGGTGAACCTAGTTTAAAGCCCTCCTCACTAGGTTAGCCAGCCTGCTTGCGAAGATGCTCTTCCCTCTCTTCCTAAGATGGAGCCCGTCTCTGCCTAGCACTCCTCCTTCTTGGAACACCGTCCCATGGTCAAAGAATCCAAAGCCTTCTCTCCGACACCACATGCATAGCCATTCATTGACTTCCATGATTTGACGGTCCCTACCCTGGCCTTTTCCTTCCACAGGGAGGATGGACGAGAACACCACTTGCACCTCAAACTCCTTTATCCTTCTTCCCAGAGCCACGTAGTCTGCAGTGATCCGCTCAAGGTCATTCTTGGCAGTATCATTGGTGGAGAAGCAGGAAGGGGTAGCGATCCGAGGGCTTGATGAGTCTCGGCAGTCTCTCTGTCACATCATGAATCCTAGCTCCTGGCTGGCAGCAGACTTCTCAGTTTTCCCCATCAGGGCGGCAGATAGATGACTCAGTCCCCTTGAGGAGAGAGTCCCCGACCACAACCACCCACCTCCTCCTCTTGGGAGTGGTGGTCGTGGAACCTCCATCCCTAGGACAGTGCATCTCATGCTTTCCAATTGGTGGAGTCTCCTTCTGTTCCCTTCCCTCAGATGTATCATCTAGTCCACTCTCAGCATTAGTACCTGTGGAGAGAACGTGGAAACAGTTACCTACCTGTATCTGCCCTGCTGGTACATGGACGCTCCCCTTTCTTCTTCTGGAGGTCACATGCTGCCAAATTTCTTCACCGTCCTCCTGTCCTCGCTGTGCGGCCTGCTCTGAATCTTCAGAACATTGTGCCCTAGTAATGTTATCCTCTCCAGCTACATTCCCATTTTTAAGTTTGCTGATGACTTTTCTATCTTCTTCCACTGTACTATCTCCTAAATCAATATCAAGCCATGTATTTCTAGTAGTTTTCTTGGTCTTGGTCTATGTAAAAAACAGACTGAAAAGGTTATGCCCATCTTTTCCTTTGTTTTTCTTCTGTACTAAGAGTCTTTCTATTTGCATCTTTAATAAGGCCCTCTAGAGTTCAAATTTCCTATTCGCTGTTTGATTGCCTTCTATAAGGTTATAAGCTCACATTTTTGGCTAGTATCTTCAGCCTCTTCTAACAATATATTCCCTTTTATCTTTTCTAGAATTCATTTTAACCTCTTAATGTAGAGCTCTGTATTCTTCTTGCCACTTGCTTGTCTCTTCATGTCTTGGCATTAATGAGATTTTGCTTTACAATTCTCTTTTCCACAGTTGCCCAACTAGCACTGCTAATCCATTATTCCCTCTTAGATTTCATTAGTATGACTGTCTTCTCACTTTCTAGTTAACATTCTGATGTTTTCCTACAGAGTGTTAATGTCTTGGTGTTCTTTGGTTGTCATCATCAGACCACTGAATCTCTTCTTCAATTCAAGCTGAAAAGCACTTTTTGTGTCTTGATCTTTTAATTGTGTGCTGTTGATGCACAGTCTATTTTTAACCTTATTCAGCCTCTTTAATTTGATCTTCAATTTCATGATAGAAAGGTTATGGTCACTGCCCACGTTTGCTCCCCTGTATATATGTACCTCTGCCAATGAGCTTTTAAGTCTCTTTTGAAATACAGAAGTGATCTAGCTAGTTCTTTGTAGTATCATCTGGGGAGTTCCATGTCACTTGCTGGATTTCTATAAGAGGGAATATTGTTCCACCTAGCACTAGATTGTTCACATTGCAAATTTCTACTAATTGTTCACCATGCTGATTCATGTTCAACCCCCTGCTGCACTTGCCCATAACTTTATCCAACCCATAGTTGTTACTTCCAACCATTGTGTTTAACTTCCCGACTGTCACTATGATATCATGTTTTGGGACCTTGGTTAGCACAGCTTGGAACAAACCATAAAAAGCATCTTTTTCCCCATCTGGCTTTTCATTGGGTAGTGCACAGAATGGTATGAGTGCTAGACTGAAGTATCTAGTCTGAAAGAGAGCTGACTGGGAATCAATCTTTCATTGATTGATTCCCAGTCAGTGTCTGCTCAGTGCCCTTTGACATTAGAAATGCTATGCCGGCTTTATGTCTATCATCCACATTCCCAGAATAGATGGTCTTATTTGTTTCTCTAAAGTGTAGCTTGTTTGAATCTGTCCATCCACACTCACTGTCTACACAAGAACCTCAAGATGGCCCATTTCTTTAATTTGAGAGGTTTTAGTGATTTCATACATTGTTCTTACATTCCAAAATTCTGATTTTCATTACAGATCTGGCCTTGAACAAGGGACTTTTTGGGACATGGACTTTCTGATGGGTTTGACCAATCCCCATCATATTCTTCACATGAAGTTGATCTCTTTTTCAAGCCTGCTGCACACCAATATGACCTCTGGTCTTCATTTCTAGAATCAGTTTGTTTTACATGATGGGGTTACCAGCCCTGTGCACAACTTTAGGTCCAAGGCTCCTTACTCATTATTTGCAGCTGTCCATATGTGGACATTCCCCCATCCACCATCTGGGAGACATGCTTGTTAGACACTCGTTGCTTCAAATTAATTGGACACAATATAATAAGTTGCCCAGGTATGATCATGCTGCTTGGTTTATACACACTATTAATTAGAACTGGTTGGAAAATTTTGATGAAGTTCATTTTAATATCAAAAGAAAAGCTGGAAAGTTTTGAATTATCAGATTTACCAACACTACTTTATTTCACACAAGACCTTATTTTATTCTACAATATTAGATTTCTATGCTGTAGCAAATTTCTGAGTTATGGAAGTATCTGTAGTACGCAAGGATAAATTCACAATATAGTGTCAGCCATGCAGAAAAACATATAAATAACCCAAATATCTCCTCTATAAAATTAGACCCTGTAGTATAATTAGATCATTAATAGCTGTGTATTGGATATATTTACTGGGAGAAGGAACAACAGATTTTATCATTTCTCATAAAGTTCCCAAATGCAAATTTACAATGTAAATTGTAAATTTCAGCACGATGAAAGAAATTCACTGACATGCCTGTGAAACTTGGTCACCTTGATATGTTTCTTGTCACTTGGTTTCAAATCTCTTTCAGTTGGTCATAGCCATCAAATGTTTGTTTTACAAGAAAAAAAATCAAGGTAGAATTATGTTTCAAATTTTCTCCTGACTATTTCTTGGTATTTTATTTTCTAACTTAACATATAGTACAAGCTTCTCAAGATAGTTCCACTACTGCACTTCAGTTCTTGCAACCTCTGCTGTTCCAACACTTAGCCTCTCTTGGACAGAGGTTGTCAAATGACCACAATTGACAACCTGTTGAAGGGGCATGTTTTGAGATAGACAAATACTTGGTTGAGGCCAAACAGATTTCACTTTTGAATTGAATATATACCATTAACTAACTCTGACCCCAAAATTAGCCACTTAGTTTCAGTACAATACAAACCATGACCCGCCATACGGTTAAGCATTATATCCAATCCACGGCACAACATATCCATCATTCATAGCAATTTGGGGTTGATGGTCCTCAAGAGTAGATTGTTTGCATAATGCATGGTTAACTTGGCTCAAAGAAAAGTAGATATCCTGACCAAATAACTCAAAATGAATAAATTCATATATGCTTGAAAGTATGCTATAAATATCTCTTCCAGACAAGAACATGTACCTGCAGTGCCAAGAATTTTAATAAGAAAGTTTCATCCTTTTAAAAATAGTCAAATGCAATCCAGTACTAGCAAGGGGAATTGGATTACTTGAACTTTGCATCTTCTGAAGGTCAAAACTTATTTCTGTCATAACAACTTTGAAAATTAACTATCTTGTTTAGATAGGCTTGTTTCATTTTCCCCCTCTGCACTATGAATTTAGTTAAAAACTAATTAGTCATATTATAGAAGAAGTTATTTACTGAGCTGAAGGAATCAGAATGTATTAGACTTTGATATACATTTTATTATGTATTTTATAGTCAGGCATTTACCTTTCCTGTGTGTTCTGTTTGGAGTTTCATGAGCTGCAAGGAATGCAGCATTTTAAAGAAATTGGAAAAGGAAAATAAAACATAAAAAATCCCCAAACCTTTCCCCCCATAACACCTGACACAGAAGATTGGAGTTGCTATTTTAAATTTTTACATTTCAGATTACAGCTGAATAATTATTTCGTTTAGGAGCCAAAACAAAAAATCTGGGGAAAAAATCGGTTCAGTTCAAGCCTATGCACTCCCCATACCCCACATTTCTTTAATTTAGTTTCATGTTGTTTGGGGGTATTTTTCACACTTCTGTATTTTTTTAAAGAAATATTTAGCTAAATTTCAAAATAAAGCAACATTTTGAAACGATGCATTTCAAAAAGGCCAAGACAAAACTGTTTTGACTTTTCTAATTTTTTTCTTCAATTTTTTCTTTTTGGCTGAAATTATTGACTGAATTCAACCTGAACTGGCAAATAGCATCAGTGCCCCCCCAGAATGCATTTTGATAACTTTACTATTTGATGAGATTTTTTTCATCCGACTGTATCAGACATTGTTTACAATACATTTGTTACCATAAGTCACTGTGAAACTTTCAGGTACATTTGAATACTGTTTTCTTATTTACCTCAAAGCTCCCAAATGTTCACCCTCAGATCCAGAGCTTTGTGGGAACATGGGTGTGGTGACTTCCCAAGACTGAGGCTGGCCAACAATACCAGCCTCAGAAGGCTTGGTGAGGTCAGTCTTCCCAGTCACTGAACTGGTTAATTGGATTGGAAAATGGTGATGTAGGAAGGGGTGAGGTGAGGTGACACAGCAGGGGTCGGGTAATGCAAAAACCCTGGTGGCTCCTTGAACCTTGAGCTGCATTGACATCAAAGTATGTGGTCTATAAATGATCCAGTTCTGATCTCTTGCACCAGACTCCTGCAGGGACCTAATGCACAGCAGAGAGAGCTGAAGAAACTCAGGGTCCACCTAGTCTCCCAGCCCAATATGGGGCAGAAACTCCAAAGAGAGGAGGAGAGAGTTTGCATAAACAGAAGGAGCCAGCCACCTGAGAGAGCTGTGGGGATCGTGTGGACACAAAAAGGGGCAAAAATAATATCATCCACAGAACTAAAATAAGTTTACAAGTGAGTGCGAATAACTGAATAATAAACAAGTTGAAGGAAGTGTGCTCACAGGTATTCTGCAAGCAAAAGACAAGGCTAAATTCCTTGGATAAATTATTCACGTTGGATTACTCAGCCTTAGCTCATCTACACATTGAACAGGAATGAGAAGACAGAAACATGAAGGAATTGGCAGAATGCAGAAAGGATGAGCAATCATCTATCTTAGCTCTTTAGAGTCTTTCTGAAAGGCACAACTGGAGATACAGGAAAGCAACCTTAGCCACCCATGACAAGTCCTACAGATGGATCAATAGCACCTCATGATTAACTATAAAGACTACTCAAATATCTGATTAAATCATTATGGGGAATTGACCATTACATCTTTGCCCACAACCAGCCCAACTAACCACTAAAGTGCAATCTCTACACACCTTCACCTGAAGCAGCGGGCACTGGCCACTATCAAAGACAGGATGCCAAATTAGAGGGACCACTGGTCTGATTTGGCATAGCAATTGCAACTTCCAGACTTTGCTGTGCCACAGATAGGTAAAGGATCACAGGTTCTTATTTTTTTCTGAACAGTTTCATTAATCTCAATTAAGATAAATCACACTAGTTTTAATAAAACACTTTGGGAAATCTATTCTTAAAACTAATTGCATAAGGACAGAGCCTTGGAAAAGTTCACTCCCTTAGATATAAAAGCAGAATCAGGCCATCTTAGTATCTGCTCTTTACTATCCAGTACGTTACAGGAGTATTTTAACTTCTTCTGAAGGTTCTCTAAAAGTTCAGTAATGGTGACATCACCCATCCAGCGCAGGCACAAATACAAGGTGAGTCAGTTTCCACAATCTCTTTTGATTTTTCCTAGTTGAAGTTCAGTTTTTACAATTGATGCAGGTTGTGGAGGAGTAAGTATACCAAAGGAAAAGAACCCCTGGAGTGTCTGTCTGAATGGGATCTCGAGAGCAAATAGCTTGTGCAGCCATCTTACTGAGAAAGCTCCAAACCTTCTAAATTAACTCTTTACTGCAAGTGCTGGGACAGTCAATTTTGCAGACCAAAAAGTCACACTTTTTTTTAGGTTTGGATTTAGTCGACAAGCACTCACCACATAGGCTATGGAGGACGTACAGTGTTTAAAACAAGCCATAGCCTGTGCTCACGTTCATTGGTGCAGCTGCACTGAAACCTCTGGATTTGTATCTGTCTATACCATGAAAGAAATTGGCTCAGCAAATGTGGAAAATTGATCTGCTTCCCCTTTGAAGACTGGGTTTTATTAGCTTTTATTCCACAGCTACAATCTGCCCTCTGAAGGTCAACAGTCTAAGGCTGTGGCTACAGTACCCAGCTTACAGCAATGCAGCTGTAGCTGCTAGTGCAGACACTCTAAGCTGACAGGAAAGAGCTCTCTCATCAACTTAATTACTCCAGGCCCCACGAGAGGCAGTAGCTATGTCGGTGGGAGCACTTCTCCTGCCGACATAAAACTGTTTACACTGGCACTTAGAATCATAGAATCATAGAATATCAGGGTTGGAAGGGACCTCAGGAGGTCATCTAGTCCAACCCCCTGCTCAAAGCAGGACCAATCCCCAATTAAATCATCCCAGCCAGGGCTTTGTCAAGCCTGACCTTAAAAACCTCTAAGGAAGGAGATTCCACCACCTCCCTAGGTAACGCATTCCAGTGTTTCACCACCCTCCTAGTGAAAAAGTTTTTCCTAATATCCAACCTAAACCTCCCCCACTGCAACTTGAGACCATTACTCCTTGTCCTGTCCTCTTCTACCACTGAGAATAGTCTAGAACCATCCTCTCTGGAACCACCTCTCAGGTAGTTGAAAGCAGCTATCAAATCCCCCCTCATTCTTCTCTTCTGCAGACTAAACAATCCCAGTTCCCTCAGCCTTTCTTCATAAGTCATGTGTTCCAGACCCATAATCATTTTTGTTGCCCTTCGCTGGACTCTTTCCAATTTATCCACATCCTTCTTGTAGTGTGGGGCCCAAAACTGGACACAGTACTCCAGATGAGGCCTCACCAATGTCGAATAGAGGGGAACGATCACGTCCCTCGATCTGCTCGCTATGCACCTACTTATACATCCCAAATTGCCATTGGGCTTCTTGGCAACAAGGGCACACTGCTGACTCATATCCAGCTTCTCGTCCACTGTCACCCCTAGGTCCTTTTCCGCAGAACTGCTGCCTAGCCATTCGGTCCCTAGTCTGTAGCTGTGCATTGGGTTCTTCCATCCTAAGTGCAGGACCCTGCACTTATCCTTATTGAACCTCATCAGATTTCTTTTGGCCCAATCCTCCAATTTGTCTAGGTCCCTCTGTATCCTATCCCTGTCCTCCAGCGTATCTACCACTCCTCCTAGTTTAGTATCATCCGCAAATTTGCTGAGAGTGCAATCCACACCATCCTCCAGATCATTTATGAAGATATTGAACAAAACCGGCCCCAGGACCGACCCCTGGGGCACTCCACTTGACACCGGCTGCCAACTAGACATGGAGCCATTGATCACTATCCGTTGAGCCCGACAATCTAGCCAACTTTCTACCCACCTTATAGTGCATTCATCCAGCCCATACTTCTTTAACTTGCTGACAAGAATACTGTGGGAGACCGTGTCAAAAGCTTTGCTAAAGTCAAGAAACAATACATCCACTGCTTTCCCTTCATCCACAGAACCAGTAATCTCATCATAAAAGGCGATTAGATTCGTCAGGCATGACCTTCCCTTGGTGAATACATGCTGACTGTTCCTGATCACTTTCCTCTCATGTAAGTGCTTTGGGATTGATTCCTTGAGGACCTGCTCCATGATTTTTCCGGGGACTGAGGTGAGGCTGACTGGCCTGTAGTTCCCAGGATCCTCCTTCTTCCCTTTTTTAAAAGATTGGCACTACATTAGCCTTTTTCCAGTCATCTGGGACTTCCCCCGTTTGCCCCGTTTTCAAAGATAATGGCCAATGGCTCTGCAATCACAACCGCCAATTCCTTTAGCACTCTCGGATGCAACTCATCCGGCCCCATGGACTTGTGCACGTCCAGCTTTTCTAAATAGTCCCTAACCACCTCTTTCTCCACAGAGGGCTGGCCATCTACTCCCCATGTTGTGATGCCCAGCGCAGCAGTCTGGGAGCTGACCTTGTTAGTGAAGACAGAGGCAAAAAAAGCATTGAGTACATTAGCTTTTTCCACATCCTCTGTCACTAGGTTGCCTCCCTCATTCAGTAAGGGGCCCTCACTTTCCTTGGCTTACTTCTTGTTGCCAACATACCTGAAGAAACCCTTCTTGTTACTCTTGACATCTCTTGCTAGCTGCAGCTCCAGGTGCAATTTGGCCCTCCTGATTTCATTCCTACATGCCCGAGCAATATTTTTATACTCTTCCCTGGTCATATGTCCAACCTTCCACTTCTTGTAAGCTTCTTTTTTATGTTTAAGATCTGCTAGGATTTCACCATTAAGCTGGTCGCCTGCCATATTTACTATTCTTTCGACTCATCGGGATGGTTTGTCCCTGTAACCTCAACAGGGATTCCTTGAAATACATCCAGCTCTCCTGGACTCCTTTCCCCTTCATGTTAGCCCCCCAGGGGATCCTAGCCATCCGTTCCCTGCTTTCCTGAAGTCTGCTTTCCTGAAGTCCAGGGTCTGTATCCTGCTGCTTACCTTTCTTTCCTGTGTCAGGATCCTGAACTCAACCAACTCATGGTCACTGCCTCCCAGATTCCCATCCACTTTTGCTTCCCCCACTAATTCTTCCCGGTTTGTGAGCAGCAGGTCAAGAAAAGCTCCCCCCCTAGTTGGCTCCTCTAGCACTTGCACCAGGAAATTGTCCCCTACGCTTTCCAAAAACTTCCTGGATTGTCTATGCACCGCTGTATTGCTCTCCCAGCAGATATCAGGAAGATTAAAGTCACCCATGAGAACCAGGGCGTGCGATCTAGTAGCTTCTGCGAGTTGCCAGAAGAAAGCCTCATCCACCTCATCCCCCTGGTCCGGTGGTCTATAGCAGACTCCCACCACTACATCACTCTTGTTGCTCACACTTCTAAACTTAATCCAGAGACACTCAGGTTTTTCTGCAGTTTCGTACCGGAGCTCTGAGCAGTCATACTGCTCCCTTACATACAGTGCTACTCCCCCACCTTTTCTGCCCTGCCTGATTTTCCTGACTAGCTTATATCCATCTATGATAGTACTGTAGTCATGTGAGTTATCCCACCAAGTCTCTGTTATTCCAATCACTTCATAATTCCTTGACATCACCAGGACCTCCAGTTCTCCCTGCTTGTTTCCAAGACTTTGTGCATTCGTATATAAGCACTTGAGATAACCTGCTGATTGCCCCTCATTTTCAGTATGAGGCAGGAGCCCTCCCCTCACAGATGTTCCTGCCTGTGCTTCCTCCCAGTATCCCGCTTTCCCACTTACCTCAGGGCTTTGGTCTCCGTCCTCCGGTGAACCTAGTTTAAAGCCCTCCTCACTAGGTTAGCCAGCCTGCTCACAAAGATGCTCTTCCCTCTCCTCGTAAGATGGAGCCCGTCTCTGCCCAGCACTCCTCCTTCATGGAACACCATCCCATGGTCAAAGAATCCAAAGCCTTCTCTCCGACACCACCTGCGTAGCCAGTCATTGACTTCCACGATTCGACGATCCCTACCCAGGCCTTTTCCTTCCACAGGGAGGATGGACGAGAACACCACTTGCACCTCAAACTCCTTTATCCTTCTTCCCAGAGCCACGTAGTCTGCAGTGATCCGCTCAAGGTCATTCTTGGCAGTATCATTGGTGCCCACGTGGAGAAGCAGGAAGGGGTAGCGATCCGAGGGCTTGATGAGTCTTGGCAGTCTCTCCGTCACATTGCGAATCTTAGCCCCTGGCAAGCAGCAGACTTCTTGGTTTTCCCGGTCAGGGCGGCAGATAGATGACTCAGCCCCCCGTAGGAGAGAGTCTCCGACCACCACCACCCGCCTCCTTCTCTTGGGAGTGGTGGTCGTGGAACCCCCAATCTCAGGACAGTGCATCTCATGCCTTCCAACCAGCGGAGTCTCCTTCTGCTTTCTCCCCCCAGACATATCATCTGGTCCACTCTCCACAATGGTACCTGTGGAGAGAACATGAAAGCGGTTAGTTACCTGTTTCTGTGTTGCTGGAACCCGAACATTCCCCCTTCTTCTTCTGGAGGTCACATGTTGCCAAGCTTCTTTACTGGCCTCTTGGCTCCGCTGTGCAACCTGCTCTAAATCTTTAGAGCTTTGTGCCCGTAGAAGCATATCCTGACTTTTGTCCAGAAAAACCTCAGATTCTCGTATGCAATGCAGGGTCGTTATCTGTTGCTCCAGACCTTCAATCTTCTCTTCCAATATGGAGACCAGCTTGCACTTTGTACAGACAAAGTCGCTTCTGTCCTGTGGAAGAAAGACAAACATGGCATATCCAGTGCAAGTCACAACAGCTGAACCCCCCCCTTCCATATCACCTTCCTACTATGAGCTTCCTCAGAGAAGTTGGCAAGATGTAAGCCTCATTGGGCTCACTCCAGGTGAACTCCCAGGCAAACTCCTGCTGTGTGCTGCTCTGCGGTTCCCCGCTGCTCAGCTGGTTCGCGAAGCTCTGGCTATTTTTAAACAGCCAGGCTTCCCTGAAACAAACAAACAGACAGCCTCAATGCCCGCCCCCTGCAGGCTACCAGCCAATCAGGCACTCGCTCAGGCTCTCACACTGCCCTCCCAGCAAACACACACTCGGATACTTACTCAGCAAACACGCACTCGGATACTCACCAATCCCAGGCAAACTCCTGCTGTGTGCTGCTCTGCTGGTACCCGCTGCTCCAACAACTTAGGTTGTTGAAACTTATGTTCATAGAATCATAGAAGCAGGGCCGTCCCTAACCATTCTGGGGCTCTACACAGCCCCCCTCCATGGGGGGGGAAGGGGCTGGCCCCAGGCCTCTGAGGGGGAGGAGGGCTTGCTAGGGGGGAAGGGTGGAACCGCCCCCAGCACTCACCGGTGGCGTGGCTGGGGCCAGGTTGCTGCACTTCCCACCGCCGGTGAGTGCAGGCCCAGCCCTGTTTCAGTCCTCAGGGGAGTGGGGGCAGGGCTGGGGCAGAGCAGGGGCGGGAAGAGGTGGGGCTGGGGCGGAGCAGGGGCTGGAGCAGCACGCAGCTGCATAGGGCACCAGGGAATTTGGCGCCCCAAATTTGCTGGTGCCTTACACAGCTGCATACTTTGTGTATGGGTAGGGATGGCCCTGCATAGAAGATTAGGGTTGGAAGAGATCTCAGGAGGTCATCTAGTTCAACCCCCTGCTCAAAGTCGGACCAAACCCAACCAAATCATCCCAGTCAGTGCTTTGTCAAGCCGGGCCTTGAAAACCTCTAAGAATGGAGATTCCACTACCTCCCTAGGTAACCCACTCCAGTGCTTCAACACCCTCCTAGTGAAATAGTTTTTCCTAATATCCAACCTAGACCTCCTCCACTGCAACTTGAAACCATTGCTCCATGTTCTGTCATCTGCCACCACTGAGAACAGCCTAGATCCATCCTCTGGAACCTCCCTTCAGGTAGTTGAAGGCTGCTATCACATCCCCCCTCACTCTTCTCTTCTGCAGACTAATATATAAGCCCAGTTCCTTCAGCCTCTCCTCGTAAGTCATGTGCCCCAGCTTATTCAAACCCCTGAGCGATATAACTTATACCAATGTAAGCTGTAATAGTACATAGCCTAAAGCGCTAATGGAATTTAAGAGGAAAAGTTCCAGAGCTGACAGCTCTCCACTGAGAAAGGCCTGCCTCCAATTTATAGATATTCAAACACACAGAACGGCAGCAAAACACTCACAAGCCGATCTCAGCTGCCATGGCAGCCCACAAGGAGGAAAGAAAAATCCATGCCCCTGATCAGCATAGTTAAGACAATCTAAATCGCTGTATAGACAGCTCTAGGTCAACGGAAGAATTCTTCTGTCTGCCTAGGTACTACCTCTCGGGGAGGTGGATTACCTATCCCAGCAGGAGAACTTCTGTCGGCATATGCAGTATCTATCCTGAAGCTACAGCGATGCAGCTGTGCCACTATAGCATTTTAAGTGTAGACAAGGCCTGAGTCTAGAAATCGCATAGACATAGATACCTGTGTCAAATTCTATATTTGAGAAAAATTTCCCCTTACCTGGTAAGGTGACACTAGTAAAGATACATTCAGACACTGATTCCTCCGAAGAATCCATGAACAACTGGAGATCCAAAAGCATGTCTGAGCTCTGAGCTCTTTTTTGGGGGTGTGTGTGGGGGGGAAGGGTAGGGAAAGGTGCATGAACAAAGCTATTCCAAGCTATTAGACAAAAAATAAAAAGAATAATGTCTCACTCTAAACCAGAAACTTTTGAACAAAGGTTCTATTTTAGTAAAATTTTCCAGTTTTCCACTGTAACCAAAAATTTCAGGGTTTGTTTTTCATTGTTTCCTTCTCGTCATGGAGTAAATGATATCTTCAGGTTTTTCCTTGCCACTTTTAAATTTTTCCTTTTGCCATTTTAGAACTGTAGGGCGATCGCGGCTCTCTCCCCGTCCGTCAGGGAGAGAGGCCACACCCCGTCGTTGCAATGTCCCTAAAGCGATTCCGTTCCTGGGGGAATCAGCCGACAGTTAATAGGCCCAAGACAGCAGTCCAGGCCGGGCAGCAACTGGGTCTGTGAGCCCCAGCCCTCAGCCAGAATGGGGCAGCACACAGTTAATGGTTCTGGCCCACAGTCGGGCAGGAGAGCAGTAAGTCTATAGGCCCGGAGCCCTCAATCAGGGCAGGACCATAATCAGTTAATGGCTCCAGCTTGCAGTCCAGCAGAGCAGTAAGGAGTCTATATGTCTGAGACCCTCAATCAGGGCAGGGCAGCAACCAGTTAAGGACTCTGGCCTGCAGTCAGGTAGAGCAACACAGCAGTCTAGGAGATCAGCTCTCTGGCAAGAGAACCAGCAAAACTGTCTGGCGTCCTATCTCAGGCAGGCTCCAGACCAGTGCAGGCCTCCTGGCCTAAAGAGGGGGAGGCTGCCACCCCCAGGGTGAGGTGGCAGGGGTGGGTAGGGGGTGAAGGCCCACCGACTCCACTATGTCCCAGCCCAGGGCCTTAACAGTGCTGGAGTGGTCTGCCACTGGGTCAGCAGGGAAATCCAGTCACAACACACTGGCTGGCTTGCAGTCAGTAACACAGCCGAACCGTATTTGGCTTCCCTGGGCTCCTTCCTACACTCCCAGTCAGGAGGTACCTGGGTTCCAGGGTTGTCGTTCGTCTCGCTGGGGTAAACAGCTAGTGGCAGCCCCAACAGCCTCTTGGTGTCCCTCGTGTCTGGCAGCTCCGGCAGTCCCGGCTGTAGTGGCCTGTTAGGGGTCTTATCCCTTGACCCACTCACTTCCCTGGTCCTTCTCGCATGAACAGAGAGCAACAATACCCAAAGTCCAAAGGTGCAAACAATTCAATGTTTATTGGGGTGAACTTCCAGCAAGCATGATTCCAGTTTCCTTCCTTAGTGTCCCCCTTCCCAGCTCTGACACCACAGAGCCTTACCTGTGTCCCTATTCCCATTTCCCCCCCTTAGCAAAACATGATTCCAATTTCCCCATCCCCATTCCCTGTTCCCATTCCCCGCACCTTTACTTCCTGATTGACTGCAGACTATATAGTAAAACTTGAGTTCTGCTTAGCCTTAACCTTAACCAATCATTTTCCTGAAATTTAACTAACCAATCCTAACATATTGTAACATGATTATTTAACCAATTATATCCCACCACCTTAATTAGTTTACACCCAGCAAAATTAATTATACAGCAGACAGAAACAATCACAGAACCAGACAGAGATTACACAGACAAACAATAGGGAAATGGGGACTACAATGATAGAACAACACAGAAATGAGGATTTCACATCCCAGCTATTGATAAGTAAATTCTTGCCAGACAGGATGCTATCAAACTAAGTTTCCTATTACATTTTCTAGGCACTTCCCTTTCTCTGGACGTGATAGATCGAATCGCCTTTCCAACAGCCCCAGATTGCCTTATTTCAATGTGACTAGTTTGGAATGTGAGGATGTGACTATTTGCTTCCCAGCTTATGGCTGTCTCTGCTGCTTAGTCAAAGGCCTTAGCCTAAGAACAGGGCATCAGACTGTCACAATAAGAGAAGGCCCTTATGCCGTCAGACAGTGATTTTGATTCTTTCTTTTGTACCTCTATAACTAGCTAAGTGATAAGAATACCCCTAAATTCTTAGAGTATAGGCCTTCACAGACAGGCCTGAATATCTATATCCTAACATGGCCTCCGTCAGGTCTGGGCTTCAGCAGCGAGGGGGAGATGTCCTGCTCCTCTGGCAGATCTCTCTCTCTCTTCAGCAGCGAGGGGGAGATAGAGGGACGGCCCTTTATATTTCTGGTTCCTGTCCCACCCCTATGCTTCCAGCAGGGTGGCCATGGTTGTCCCGGTTCTGCGCACCAGGGGGTGGTCATGGCTCTCTCCCCATCCATCAGGAGACCATGCCCCCTTGCTACAAGAACCTTCAAATTTGTGGAAGCTGAGAAGTTATTGGGTGACAAATGGAGGGGGAAAAAAGCCAACCAACCCACCCAGCCTAACCTGGACATCACTTATTATATGCTGCAGTCAGTGGAAAAGAGAAAAGAACAGGCAACACCAGTTACAAAAGTGCCATGCGAATGCCTGTTCTCACTTTCAGGTGACATTGTAAATAAGAAGCAGTCAGTAGTATCTTCTGTAAATGTAAACAAACTTGTTTGTCTTAGCAATTGGCTGAACAAGAAGTAGGACTGAGTGGACTTGTAGGTTCTAAAGTTTTACATTGTTTTGTTTTTGAGTGCAGTTATGTAACAAAAAAAAATCTCCATTTATATGTTATACTTCCACGATAAAGAGATTGCACTACAGTACTTGTATGAGGTGAATTGAAAGTACTATTTCTTTTTTATCATTATTACAGTGGAAATATTTGTAATAAAAATAATTACAAAGTGAGTACCGTGCACTTCGTATTCTGTATTGCAACTGAAATCAATATATTTGAAAATGTAGAAAAACATCCAAAAATATTTAATAAATTTCAATTGGTATTCTATTGTTTAACAGTGCGATTAATCACAATTCTTTTTTTTTTATGAGTTAATCGCGTGAGTTAACTGTGATTAATCAACAGCCCTAATTTTGGCATGAAAGTGACAAAGTTCTCACAAAATATTTTTTCAAAATTATTTCCTTTTTTGACCAGCTCTTATTAATACCTTCAGTAATGGAAGAAGGCACCATGCTTGCCATGCTCTCTAAATGCTTTCTCAGCTCTTAAGTGTCAGTGCAATTTCACATCACCCAAGCCATAATATTGACTAGGCACAGGGAAAGCAAAGACAATACCAAGAGAGTTAGATTAGAAGGAAGGTGTCGCAGAACTGCATATCATCTGTACATGGATAGAAATGCAACCCAAACTGCCTCACTATCTCCTCCATCACTCTCACACACACATCGAATAGATGTCTGTGATGAACCTATGACAGAGTGATTCAGGGCATCTGCCACAGAATATAGGTTTGATGTGCTACCTAATAAATAGTGCTACTCAGTCAATACAATGACCCAGGGAAAAGCAAGAATATCTTACAGGTGGGGAAAAAAAAGGATTTTTTCCATGGTAGATGCAAAGGAAGACAGATTGATCCTGTCTCATCTGCAGTGGATATGTCCTCAGCTGTATCAAAGCTATCAGTGTTGCACTTGAAGGGCAGAAGCAAAATGAATGTGCTGTGGAAGTGAGAGTGTTGCTACCTGAATATATCCAGGACATCTGCAGAGTATGAATGAGCAAGGATCCAACCTTTATAATATTGTCAGAGCCTTGAAGGAACTAGGTTCCACCAAGAGCACAGTGGCCATGAGATGCCACAAAGAAGAATGTAGTTAAAGAGAACCACAGGCCAGTTATGGTGGGCAATACCAGGTGTTACTCTGCCATTGGAGGACTCTGCAGTTTTAAAGTACTGGATTGTGTATTGGGACAGGGAGTATGGTATTTACTAAATATCCAGTGGGCCAGCAGACAACCATACAGCAATAATCATGAGAACCCACATGACTGGTGACTTATATGTCTTATGGGCTGGATGGGTTCATTATGGTGAGTCAAATGCCTTTTCTTAAACCTCATTGTACATGTGATGATTAGGGTGAAACAAAGATTTACAAACCAAATGGAACAGAGCCACCAGTAAATAAATGACCTTCTTTGGCAGATCAGATGAAGTGGTATCAATAAAATGCAACTGGGAACAATTCACCTTTGTGGTCATGCATTCCCTTTCCTTCAGTGACAGGGCGTGCCATGGATAGATGGGAAAAGGTTTCCATAGCAGCCTGTTGTGTGTGTGTGGGCTCTCCGAAATAAAGTTTCTTTCAAGCGTTCATTGAAACATGGAGGGAAATTAGGCCTTACAATGTAAAGTTGCTTAAAAGTTGTTCAGAATATATAAGACATGCAGCATTCATTAGAAATGCCAAAAGTGATATTTTTATGGTTTTCACATCCTCGTACTTTGTTCAGTTAGATAGCTGGTTGCCAAATCCAGAAATTGATTGACAAAGGCCCAGCATTTGAAAACTCAGAATTTGCTGGCCAGTATTATCCTGATAAAATGTGCAGGAATGTCTCAGGGCAAGTGTGCCCCGTCCCGTCTTGGGGCTGGGCGGGGTAATTACTTCCCCACGGTCGCGTCTCCAAGACTACCCCTTGTCTTGGGGTTGTGTGGACTAACGGTAAAAATCAATATGGCTGCTCTCTCGCTCAAGGTTGTGTGGGCCAATGGCCAGAGTCAGGGTGATGGCCCCTTCCCACAGGGCTGTGGTACCCAATGGCAAGTGCGCCCCGTCATAGGCAACAAGTTATAAGATTCCCCAGTATGGTGTTATTAACAGAAATTCCAAATCCCACAGCCTTGCCCAAACAGAAGTGGACAAACAAGTCTGTCCTAAACAAAGGAATGTGTGCTCTACTTAATTTTCATTTAAGCAGTAAATAGAGTCATCATTCAGGGAGGGAAACAAAGGAAGCCCAAACAGGTGAGAAAAATCCAGCAGGGAACATCTTTCCACATAGACTCTGTCTCCTTGTGCCCAGCTCCAGGAACCCATCTCTCCCCACTGCTCATCCCATTCACTGCATTTTCAGAGACAAAAGAATCATTTGTTGGACTCTGGGGGAGGGATCCTGACCTGAGAGTTTGGTTAGTAGTTTGCTGGAGCATGTGATGAGAAACTTTGCTTGAATCTAATATACTTCGTTAAGTTAGTCATTAATAAATGTCTTACCTTTATTTGTAACTATTTCTGACTTTCATGCCTCGTTATATGTACTCACTTAAAATCTCTTTTAGCTAATAAACTTGTTTACTACATTAGCTAATCCAGTGTGTTTAAATTATATTTGAGATTATAGATTGGCCGATTATTCCCTTAAAGGGATAACAGACAAAATATTTCTACTGTCTAGAGAGCGCTAGGCAGTACAGGACATACGTTTCTGGGGGAAATCTGGGACCAGAGGTATGTTGGAGTCATCTGTATAGCCAAGGCTGATGAGAGCCAGAGAGTGTAACCCAAGTGGGGCTAGCAGGCTGCAGTTACACATAGACACTCAGGGTGGAAAGCTGCTTGTGAGCAGCCTAAGTAGGAGCTACTTCAACACGGCATTATAAGGCACCCAAGATTGCAGGAGAGGGGTGACACAGCCCATCACTAGTCTGGACTGTACCCCGGTATGTCACAGTTATCTATTGCTTCTGCTCTGATGTGAGGATGGAGCACCAGTGCCATAATACATGTACAGGCCGCCCAGGCAAGTCTGAACTAATTCATGGAACAAGCTATTAGACCCACGAGCAATCTGGAATCAACAGCTCCATTACGTGGGGACTGGCTAAACTGCATATTTCTGCTGCCTGCCCTACATGGAGAATTTACTTCAGGAAAATTAATTAGACACATACCGACTTCCCACAGGTCAGGCATAATATTTTGAAACCAGGTCTGTATATAGTGGTTGAGAGGCATTGTCTAGTTATATTACTAAAAACAATGTTAAGAACCATTAGTTTAAGGGGAAAAAAACCCCAATTTGCCACAGTATGGCAGCCAGAAAAAAGGGGTGAGCTTGGTTTGTTACTTCATAAATAGCCACTGTGATGATTTGGGGAGTTTGTCTGAACCACTTCTGAATTGTGGATGACTTTATGAAATTGCATATGAAGTTACTGTGTCATGGAAAGCCTCTATGTATGTGGGACCATCATAATTTAGCAACATCGTAGAGCAAGAAAGTGGGTGAGGTAATAGCTTTTATTGGACCAAATTCTGTTGGTGAGAGACACAAGCTTTTCAGCTTACACAGAGCTCTTCTTCAGGTCTGGGAAACATACTCAGAGGGTCACAGCCAAAAACAAGGTGGATCAGCTTGTAGAGCATAAGGAGTTAACACATATTTCAAAGGACCATTCAAAGTGAAGGGTTGTGTCATGTCTCTGCCAGGCCACAGATAATGGTGAGTGATCAGCACTATTCAAAGGAAAACATCTTGGGACAATTAATTCTAGTTGGGGGAACGCACTTCCTCCTCTTGCCTGAAGGGAGGTGGATTTGGAGGTAATGGAGAACAGAAGAAGTAGGTGACTCAAGCAGCCATTTATAAAGGGACTGGCAATGGAGGGGGAAACTCGGGACAGAGGCTGTTAGGCTGAGAAATTAGTATTTGGGTATTAGTAATTTTCTTTTAATTGGGAGTCCTACAGTGCAAGGATAGGAGAACCTGGGATGTATTTTGATATAGCCTGCTGCAGATATCACTGTTGCAATAATTGAGTCTAAGCGTGACTAAAGAATAGGCCATCTAATGGCAATAATAGGTGCCAAAGTCTGATTTTTTTCTTAGGTGATAAAAAAATAATTTAGCACATGCTATATGTATTTTTCATATCACTAGGTAACATTAGATCAGACCTTCAAAAGCTCTATTAGCAAGTTCCCATTTTTGTTCACTGTTAGAGGACTCTCTGAGCTTAGATTCCTGTTGTTGCTAACTTATTTTCAAACCTGCTTTGTCTCAATCTGCTTTTTCCAGTTTGCCATGAATTTCTTTAGGAAAGTGCTCAGTTACTGAGTCAGACTGTAGGAATTATCTAGCTAAAGCCTCATGCTACATTTTGAAAATTTAAGCCCTGGAATAAGGGTTTATCCTTGTGAGTTCCTACCCTGTCGTATGGTCCATTATTATGGTTACCATGCCAAAGGGTTAAAGCCAAAACTTTCACAAGTCTCCACTAATTTTATTATCTCCATTTTTGATGCGTAGCTTGAGACACCTACAATCTGATGTTCAGAGGTGTTAAGCACCTTCAGGTTCCTTTGATTTCATCTGGACTTGTGGGTGCTTAGCACCTCTGCAAACCAGGCCCTGAATGTCTAAACTGAATGAACATCATACTGAAACACTGCAAGATTGTGGACACTTGATAATTTGTGCCTGATTGTGTAGCTAAAATTACCACAGATTTTATGCATCAAATCTAACGTGTTTATGAGTAAATTATGCTTCTAAGAGACTTCTCAGCAAGGAACAGGGAAGGTGCATTTGTGCCAAGAGGCATTTTACACCCAGGATTAGGGACAATATCAATGTCAACATGCATTTCTTCTAGAGCACCATCCTGGACCCATTGACTTCATTGGGACCAAGATTTGGTTCTTGCAGAGAACTTAACACTGCCATTATTAATGATTATGGATATGGATTATGATTAAATTAAACAAAATTCACAGAACAGTCATGGTAAAATGCACAAAATCAGGATATGGTCATGGTGGGGCTGAAGCCAAAATCTGAGGCCCACTGCCTGAGGCTGAAACCTGTCCCCCGCTACCTGGGGCCAAAGCCCGAGCCAAAGAAATTGCAGACATCTGTTAAAGCAGTGGTGGGCAACCTGCGGCCCGCAGGCCGTACTCAGCCCACCCGGGTAATCTGATTGTGGGCTGCGAGACATTTTGCTGATGTTGACCATCCGCAGGCATCGCCTCCTGCAGCTCCCCGTGGCTGCGGTTCACCGTTCCTGGCCAATAGGAGCTGCGGGAAGCAGCAGTCAGCACCTCCCTGTGGCCCGCTGCTTCCCATAGGCCAGGAACAGCAAACCACGGCCACTGGGAGCTGTGGCAAAATGTCTCGTGGTCCGTACCACTGTGTTAAAATCATGGAATCCATAAATTTCATGACCAAATCATATACTTATTAATGATATCTTTTTACTTCAAGCAAATGCAGTAAGATTCTCATATACCCTGCACTTTTATGTATGTAGATATGCACTCATATATTCCACCATGGCTTACTTCCTTCTGTGTACATCCTATTATTAGTCCTCTGGCTCTGCTTTCTGTACCATTCATTCCCTCAAAGGGGATATGCTGCAAGGATGGATATAATTCCATACCCTATACTGTTGTCATAAACTTATTTTCACATAGTGTTAAAATGTAACCCCTTCCAGGGTAGCAAAGGTCCAACGGGGCCTATCATTGTGCCCTTGTTAGTGTCTTTAGCCCTGTCTCTGGACTCAGTTCCCAGCCCCTTCTGTGCTAGCCTTAAGTCCATCCCTGCCTTGTTATAGAGCAGTGCTCCCTTGAGATTTTGTCTTCATCTGTTCTCACTGCCCCAGATCTCCAGCCAGGTCATCCCTTAAGTTCACTCCCTTTCCAGAGTAGAATAGTTCAACAAATGGTTGGCCCTCTCCACGGTCTTCAGCCTGGGCCTGGAGATCTCTGGGCCTGTTTAAACTCCAGCCCCTTTCTAAGGCTTTTAGTAAAGAGTCTTATCTTCTTCTTGGGGCTTAGGCCACTTCCCCAGTGGCCAGTGTGGGGACCCAGGCCCACCCATTACTCCAGGTACCAACCCATCTCTGTAAACAGCAGTCACGTACTACTTCTCTTAATAGTTGCTGCAACTATTCTCTGGGCTGCTTCTCACATAGTCCCATCTCCCTCACCTGTTACCAGTCCTTGGGTTCTCTCCATCTGCTCCCAAGCTGCCTGACCTGGAGAGTTTCTCTGCCCTACCCCTGTTTTAGCAGGGTCTCTGCCAGACCTCTTTGCGCAGAGAGTTTCCCAATATTCCAGCCCATCCGTACCCTTCTGGGTCTGAGCCAGAAACTGACCTACTCAACCCCTGTGTTACCCGGGGTTTTTTATAGTCTTTGTCAAGGTTCCTCCCCCACTCTGAACTCTAGGGTAAAGATGTGGGGACCTGCATGAAAAACCTCCTAAGCTTATCTTTACCAGCTTAGGTCAAAACTTCCCCAAGGTACAAAATATTCCACCCGTCGTCCTTGGATTGGCCGCTACCACCACCAAACTAATACTGGTTACTGGGGAAGAGCTGTTTGGACGCATCTTTCCCCCCAAAATACTTCCCAAAACCTTGCACCCCACTTCCTGGACAAGGTTTGGTAAAAAGCCTCACCAATTTGCCTAGGTGACTACAGACCCAGACCCTTGGATCTTAAGAACAATGAATAATCCTCCCAACACTTGCACCCCCCCTTTCCTGGGAAATGTTGGATAAAAAAGCCTCACCAATTTGCATAGGTGACCACAGACCCAAACCCTTGGATCTGAGAACAATGAAAAAGCATTCAGTTTTCTTACAAGAAGACTTTTAATAAAAATAGAAGTAAATAGAAATAAAGAAATCCCCCCTGTAAAATCAGGATGGTAGATATCTTACAGGGTAATTAGATTCAAAAACATAGAGAACCCCTCTAGGCAAATCCTTAAGTTACAAAAAAGATACACAGACAGAAATAGTTATTCTATTCAGCACAATTCTTTTCTCAGCCATTTAAAGAAATCATAATCTAACACATACCTAGCTAGATTACTTACTAAAAGTTCTAAGACTCCATTTCTGGTCTATCCCCGGCAGAAACCAACATATAGACAGACACACAGACCCTTTGTTTCTCTCCCTCTTCCCAGCTTTTGAAAGTATCTTGTCTCCTCATTGGTCATTTTGGTCAGGTGCCAGCGAGGTTACCTTTAGCTTCTTAACCCTTTACAGGTGAGAGGAGCTTTCCCCTGGCCAGGGGGGATTTCAAAGGGGTTTACCCTTCCCTTTATATTTATGACAGTCTTTTACAACTAACTTCTATAAAACACATAGGTCATAATGACCTGCACTAAATCATCACTTTTCCTAACTTTCAATTAACTACTTATCAACAAACATTCTTAATCATAATACTTCTATATCAAAAGCGCCCAAATTCAAGTTTCTTGTCAACCAAGGTTTTCAGTCTCAGTTGTTGACATTTCTTTCCCCTCCTCCAATTCTGATTAGCAGAAACTACCAGCTAGTTTTGACCTTGCCTCTAAAATCCTGCTTTCAAATTAACCCTATACTATGTGGTGTTTTATTTTATTAATTCATGCTGGCTGAATGCACACAATATGGTTGCAATTAGCTTGATCATGTTTTGGTGTATGCACACCCCTTAAATCCAGGGCACACCTGCGGTTCCTTTTAATTGAGCCTACCCCAGAAGCTCTGATTGCTTCCCCGAAGCCTTTCCAGGCAGATCTGGAGGAGCTACCCACACTGCTCCTGTTCTGGGACAGGTGTGCTAGGACCGGAAAGCCTCCAGCATGGAGCCTCAGAGGGCCTGGTATGCTTGTCACAATTTGACTTTGAAACATTAACATTCTTTTCATGTCGATTTTTGGATGTAGGTGCACTGTTATACTGCACAACACTTAGGGCCGTATCCTGTAGCCCTTACTTACACAAGAAGCCATACTGGAGCCAGTGCAATTGCTCCATTTAGTAAAAGGAGAGTTGGATCAGGCTTAAAGTAAGTATTTCTCAAACCTAAATAATTTTGAAACACCCATATTGCTTAGTTTGCACTAAACACATTCTCCAAGAATTCATTAAAAAACAAAATAAAGACTGTTGAGATTACAGCTTGGCAATATAGTATATAAAAGATATTTTATTATAAAAATAATCTTAACATTCTATAACAAGAGGGTACAATAATTCCTTTCATTACAGGAATTAGTAGGTGAAATTCTATGTCCTGTGTTATGCAGAAGGTCAGATTAAATGATCATAGTGTGATTTTCTGGCCTTAGAATCTCTGAATCTGTAAATTGTTGTATTTTTTAAAATAAAAAATAAAACAATTTCATCTGGGCTCCAGGATGACAACTTGTTTTCCAAGTTTTTGCCCCTGTATGAGTTGGCTTATATAATTTATAAACATATATACCAGTGGTGACTAGAATAGTGAATATAATAGCGAAATATTTTTTAATACTGATAGAGTGGTGGTTGTATTTTTTGTATGCATCTTGTTGCAAAAAACAAAAATGACATTGGCATTTCTTCACTGAGGATGCCTGCAATATAGTAGCTGATTCTTATTAAATTATAGCTATATGATTTACAAGCACTATGTCCTATTCTTTTCAGTACTAAACAAATATTTACTTCGCTGGTCTTAGGTTTTCTGCAAATCAAGCCTCAGTGGGATACATTTATAAATAATATATGTTATATGTTTGCTCTTGGATGCCTTTGTGACTTTAAAATTTTATCTACCTCTCTGCAGAGATCATTAAAATTTGATTTTGGTTGGCAAGGTTGCTATTTATATTATCACTCTCACTTTGGGGGATTAAATTATTTTGCTATTGTAAACCACATTGGATCAAAACCTGGCAACAATTTGACAGCCTGAAACCCAGATGATACTGTTTTATTCCAATGAGAAGTTTTGCTTAAAAATAAATAAATAAATAAATAAAAATCAGTGGTGCAAAAAAAGGAGACTACCTGTGTGTGTGTGGGGTGGGGGGGATTTATACCCAACAAAACGGTGGAATATATGACGTGCACATATGTCCATTAGAGATTAACTCTTTCCTGGCCTAAATCACTAGCCTTACATCAGCTGAAGTCAAATGGGAGTTTTGCTCAGTTCCAACAGACAGTTACTTTGCTTCTCTGGGCCTCAGGTTCTCCATCTATAAACAAAGGATAATGATATTCTCCTTTCTAAAGTACTTTGAGATCTACAGATGACAGTGCTGTATAAAAGCTAAGTATTCATTTATTATTATTATTATTATTCAGAAGGAGTTAGTATTAACCCAAATTCAGCTCTGGTGCAACCCAACTGAAATCAATGAAGGTTCACCCTCAAGATCTGAATTTGGCCCTTGTAAAAATTGGTGAAAGGCTCTATACCCTGGTACCAGCAGTTTGAGAAATACCTTTTCTTAATGGGAAATTTTACTATTTTTCTGTGCTCTGAAAAAGCTCATACTTAACAGATGAGACAAACCACCAACCAAATGGGGATTGTGATTAATATAAACAAAAGTATTGTCAAGATTAAAATGGACAAAGGTATTGTCAATGTATTGTCAAAGGCCTCAAACTTCCGGAAGCCTCAGAAAGCAAGCTTTGCAGAATTAAACTGAAACTTGTGGTCAGGATGTGCTGCAACCAGATAACACTTTAGGCAGACTCATATGAATTGAGATAATCTATGTGCTCGTACATAGATTATTGACACACATTGACTACATTTGAGATAATTGGCTACATGGAGATAAACTATGCACCCACGCATAGCTTATAAAATCAAAGCAACCACACTAACCACACTAAGAATTTGGCCCACCCTGATTGGTTGGTCTGTTTTAAAACACGGCCGACAGATAAGATAAAAAGTATGAAGGCACAGGACTAAAGGTGTGTGTTTTGGTCATAAGGGGACCCCTCTTTGATCGGGAAAACTGACCCACACCCCCTGAACTGAAGGGACGTGCACTTCTCGACTGTCTGTACCTGGCCAGTGCGCAAAACAGCCGACTGAAGGGTAACGTATTTTCAGACAAATGCAGGGTAAGATTATGGAGTGAAGAAGTCTGGTTGCTCGAGCTGAATTGATCTCAAGTTTGTGTCAATACTATAGTGTTAAGAATAGTAGTAAGTAGTTAATACACATACTTGTGCTTGTCTTCAGTATAACTTGCCATTTATATTAATCCTTATTCAGTGCTGCTCTTTAATCTTTCTTTTCTTATTTTGTCTGTGTTGCCTTTATAGCCGGAAGTCATTAAAAACCTTTTTTGAGGAATATTTAGTAGTTTTAATTCCTCTTATACGGGCACTACTCAACCTCATTACATCTGTGTTGGGTGGTGGGAAGTAGCAATCACCCAGGGCACAATTAGGGCCTTGATGTGTGTCCCCTTCTTCCTTCATCTCCGCAGGGATGAAAATGAAAAAAAATGGGTTAGTTTGTCCCCTATGAACAAAACATCTTTGAAAAGTACTTTCTGAGAAAGCAGCTGGAAATCTTACATCTATTCAAGCTCTTTGTTCCACTTAGAAGCCAGGAGAAGTATTCTTCTTCGGTTCATACACTATGTTTTTTCACAGCAGTGCTGCACTTAAATCTATATTTTCTAGAGCAGTCAGCACTGTGATTTGCCTACATGGCTGCCCACATATAATTACATGGATAGTGATTTTTAACATATTTCTTCTTGCTATTATTGATTGTCCTTCTCATCACGTTACATTGTGACATCTCTGAAACCAACTTTGAGCAAATTGTTCAGAATGAGCATCATTTTAACTGGTAGCAATGCTGGATTATTGTTTTTCCACCTTGTCAGTCTAGCACAAAAAAGCACCAAGAATGCACAATTCACTTACAAATGATCTTCAAGTAAATGGAAAGGTAACCAAATCTAAAAGCCCAGTCATCCTTGAAATTGCCACAATTGATTTTATGTAGCTTTCTGTCAAAAACTGCTTTTGTGTTCCCAAGACATGATCTGATACAGTTGCTCTCTGAAGCCTTGTCTGTTAAATAACAGTGCTTGATTAAATAGATATGTAAAACAGCATTGCATAAAATGATTGATATTACATTACTTAAAATCAATGTAATCTGGCATTAGAAGTGAATCAAAGAACAGAGACTTCAATTATGATTTCCTAACAAACGCAACCCATGCTGTCATACATAGGACCAAGGAGACTGTAGAGTTTGAGGATACATTTGTCTTGTCTGTCTGATAACACAGGCTATAGGATTTCAATCTCTTGTATGTTAAGAGAATACTGATGAAGAACAGAATGGAAGATTTTATTGTAACATGTCATACTGTCACATATGCATATTATAACTGTTGGTGAAAAAATTCCACACTTCCTTTCAGACACATACTGTTATCTATGTTTTATGTAGTCATGTTAGTCTATCTATTACAGAAGTCAGAGCTTTTACTGTCTGAGCCCATCCCCTGAATGGGGGGAGCATAACTCTTAAAATTCGGTTTTCAAGTGAATATTTGTCTTCAGGAGTTAAAAATTTTCTTTCTCTAAATACTCCCCAAATATTTATTTGCTTAAAATTCACCTTTTTTTGGTGCCAGTTTAACCCATTTGTGAGAGGAAAAGTGGACATAGATGAGATGCAAGCACAATCAGTTTGTTTTCAAGTCAAAAGTATGTTTACAGTGAAATGTTTACAGTATTCCCACCCCGCTCTCCCAGTCAATGACAGAGAACACATTAGGCCTCTAGAGGAAAGAGTACAATAATTTATGCTTCTGTATAACAATGGAGCGCATTCTTTGCTGGTCTAAACTGATACCCCTCCACTGACTTCAATGGAGTTTCATTCATTTACACAACCAGAAATTTTGGTCCTGGAATTTTAAACAGTAAGTGACTTTAACTGAGATACATAGGCTCGGCAGAATTTGATATTTTAAAAAAAATATTTTGATGTATAATATCAGTGTTTATTTTAAAACATTTTTTCATTTTCATTGATTTAAATGTTCACAGCTGTGCAAAATTACAGGTTTTAATAATTTCTTATCAATTTAAATGTTCACAGTTGTGCAAAATTATGGAGGAGGGGTTAGACAATAATTATTTAATGGCAGACGGTGAGATTCAAAAAATTAAAGCTTTATAACCATTAAAACATATCACAGGCCAAAATATACAAAGTAAATATCCTTAAATCAAACACTAATAGGTTATCAAGCATCATTGTTCATTCTTGACCATCTGTATATTTAGATTATTATTGATGGAAATAATTTCTCATCGGTTTGTTTGTGTGTGTGGTGAAAACGATGTTTGTTGACGTTTACTGATAAAAATCTAATTTTTCCAAGCTTAGATATATATTTTGCTCATTGTGCTTCTTTTACCTAATAATAATTTTAAAAAATTCCTAGGAAAAATAAAATAAACTCAGGAAATTAGTCAATACCTACCTAGTGAGAGCCCACTGGTTAGGGCCTTAGCCTAGGACATAGAAGACCCAGAGTAGGTTCCCTAGTCTGTCACAGACTTCTTGTGTGGCCTTGAGCAAGTCACTTAAGGTACATTTATGCTGCACACTCCCTATGGGTATAAAACAGCAGTGTAGACAGTGAGGCACTCCTTAATCAATTAAAAACATGCTTGAACCTTTAAGGTATATATCCTGCACATCTCTCTACATGCCCAAACAGTACTACACTGCTATTTTTAGTGTATTGTAGTGTCCTGCTGCCCCCTGCTACTGAAGTCTTTCCCTGCTGCAGAGGTGTTGTGAGTAGGGTGACCAGATAGAAAGTGTGAAAAATCGGGACGGGGTGTGTGTGTGTGGGGGGGGGGTGTGGGTGTAATAGGTGACTATATAAGAAAAAGCCCTGAATATCGGCCCTGTCCCTATAAAATCAGAACATTTGTTCAGCCTGGTTGTGAGGATAAATATGTTAAAGATTGTGAGGAAATTAGACACTATGGCATTGGGGGCCATAATAGTTACTTAAGGTAGAGACCAAAGTAATAAAAAAAATAAACATGAAGGTCCACCAAGGTCTGGTCATGGAGGTGACGCTTATGTGCTGATGCAGGGGCATCAACTATCTCCTTTTTCTCAGGACCCCAAAGAGAACCACTCTGCAGAGCTGGAATTTGTACGTGGAGAGGGGATTGGGAGGGATGTGAGTAGCCTCATACTGAGTGGAGAAAACATACATCATCCCCCCACTGGCCTCATGAATTTTGTGAGGCAAAGAGAATACAGCATTAGTCATTTTCTATGGCTTGTTTCTGCAATAGAGATTCCCCTGTAAGGGAGTCTGAGAAGAGAAGGTAGTCACAGCCAGTGGATCCTTGCCAGCATAGGTCCACATCATTGGGAAGGAGCGCCAGGGGTCTGGCGTATCCCAGCTAATCCACAGGGTTTCTGAGTTGGCCTGGCCAGCTATTCAGAGAGAAAAGTACCTCACCCCTGTATGGAACAACTGGGGAAGAACTCACTCTTTTGGGGATCACTTTGGATCTTCCCTTCTTGTGGGTTTCTCAGATGTTTGAGTACAAGGACATGACCTAGAAACAGAAGCATAATAAACTGATGTGCACAGATATTATCTTCACATACAGTAGTGATAATTATTGGCTAATATAGAAAACATTTGGAATTAAATATTAAGGCCAACATTTTGAAGGGTCCACTCATTTTGAGAGCTGAACTTGTGATGCATTGGGCCTGATTTTCAGAGATGTTGAGTACATCCCCAAAGCATCTCTTATCTCACTCTGATACATCTCTTATCACACATAGGCAGCAAGTCAGTCACCCTCCTCCCCAGTGCAGGAAGACAACCACATCAGCTGCTGTTTCTGGTGCATAGAGTTGGTAGTTATGGCTGCTGTGGGTAAGCAGGGGACATTGCTGGGCCTCTCCTATGGACAAGTTCCATAGAATTCAGCAGGGATGAAACCAATAGGTTCTATAGAAACTTAATCATATCAGAAATGACTTTAAAATGCCATAGAATTTAAGAGAGACTGAAATCCTTTCAATACTTTTTTTGGGGCAACTTCATAGAATTCTACAGCCAGGTTTAATGCTTCTATGACATTCTGTAGGAGAGCTCAGAAAGATTACCATTTCCAATCAACTGCTATAGGAACCTTTCCACAAAGACCAGGGATCCAAAATGTTTCTTTTCCCAAGCACATCACAAAAGATTGGACTTTAAAGCTTGGTCTTCATTTTTTAAATGATGTCTTCAACATTTTTGTTATTAATTGTTCATTAATAAAAATTCAATCATTTCACACATCTTAAAGTTAATATTGAGCTGCAATGGTTCATTGATCCCTTGCTTTCAGTGGGAGTCTCTGTACACAGTGTCAGTCTGTATTCAATATAGTGTACAATATCACAGTATGATCCTTGGTCATACATGCAGCATAAGAACACGATAGAGAAAATTAAATGACTTTATTATCCTGTCCTCCCACTCCCCACCCCACAGTCTATTTTCTCCATTTAATTTCAGTAGACCATTGTAAGTTCTCTTGAACATGGAAACAGGAAATTTTTGTGGGGTGAAATTCTGACCTCATTGATGTCAACAAGAGTTTTTAAATTTAAGGGCTATTATTTAACCTATGTTATTTGTAGGAGAATGGGACTCAAAGAGCCTTTTTGACTTTGGTGGGGGTGGGAATGAAAGTATAGATACAAATATTAACATTTTTATACATTTTGTGAAACTACTGGGAAATTTTACATGGTTATAAGAACAACAATTTTGAAAATAATAGTAAATTGGATGTCACAAACAAACAATCATTCTGATTATGTTCTTGCTTCCTATCTTGTCCTCCCTATCTCTTTCCCGTAAATTCCACTATAATTTTAACAATATTCTCACAGACTCCTGGGACCAAACTTTCATTGTGCCCTCATGGAAATGTCCTAAAAATAGAATAAGGCCCTCTGAATAGAAAAATATCTTTGAATATTGAATAGAAAAAAGTAAGTTTTCTTATCAGTATTTTTGGACCATCATTCTATAGAATTTATAGTAAAATATATCCTTGCTATTATAATAAATAATATTAATAATATGTAGTTCTTATACAATGCTTAAAAATCTATAACATGATGAAAAATTTGAAAGGTATTTCCTATTGAAGTTATTAGATTTTTTCAGCCATTTCTGTACAAACCTATTGCTTTCATCCCTATAAATTTGGTGGGACTTTACATAACCAGGCTTCTCATTTTTGGTGATGCAAATAATGGCAGGTAGGACTATTAAGGCTATGTCTACACATATTTAGTGAATAGCGATGCTGGAGTCAATGTAGCTTAGGTCTACTTATTGCCGTGTCTACACCACACTGGGTCGACGGGAGACACTCTTCCGTTGACTTACCTTACTCTTATCATTCTGGGTGGGTACTGGGGTTGACCAGAGAGTGCTCTGCTGTCGATTTCGTGGATCTTCACTAGACCCGCTAAATTGATCCCTGGTGCATCAATCACCAGAGCGTCAATCTGGCAGTAGTGTAGACATAGCCCAAACCACAGGGGGATCAGATGGCTTGAATAAGATAGTGACTTTTTTCATGGTTCCTTTTCAGCATAGAACTGCACTTTAAACTACTGAAGCAGAGATGTGATGTAAAGGAATTGGGTATGGTTAGCACTAGTCTTCTGTCTCCAGTTTATCTATTAACTATAATCCTTCTTACTGTTGATGTTTGTGCCTATTTCTAGAAAATTGAAAACATAGCACTATTTCACAAAATTATATGGTGTTTCCCTTTAAGAAATAAAATATATTAATTGTATCGATAAATGTTTTTTTCTAGACCTACAATTTAGCAGCAGAAATTATAAAACTGAATTAGTGAATAAATCAAAGAAAATATTTATTTACAGACATGTAGAAATATGTTACAGCATTTTAAAAAAAAAAGGGTTGCGAACCATTACACAGGTGTAAATGGGCAAAATGTTGAACACTTAACTTTAGTTACCTTTCAGTATTGTCTATTAAAAATACCACTGCTTGGTTGGAGCTATCTACATAGTTTTAGTACGATTATTTTTTCAGAACCAAGTAATATACTATGATTGTACACAAAAAAACCCCAGCAATGGTACTTAATACAAGAATTTACAAGAGTAAAAATCTTTTCCTCCGGATCAAGCTGTAAAACTAACATTCAGCAAATCTTTTCCATTCATGCAACTGCACAGATTGAAATAGCAATCTTAGACAAATTGAGGTTGGGAGCCTATGTAGAAAATGATTTTAATATCCTAATCTAGGATGGTGTATAAATAAATTGAGAAAGCTGAATATTCACTAGCCAAATTGATTTTGACTCACAATGTTATACAACAAAAGTAGGTACTGCGACTTCACTCACCCCCAGGTCCCAGAAATGATCATAGAATCATAGAATATAAGGGTTGGAAGGGACCCCAGAAGGTCATCTAGTCCAACCCCCTGCTCAAAGCAGGACCAATTCCCAGTTAAATCATCCCAGCCAGGGCTTTGTCAAGCCTGACCTTAAAAACCTCTAAGGAAGGAGATTCTACCACCTCCCTAGGTAACGCATTCCAGTGTTTCACCACCCTCTTAGTGAAAAAGTTTTTCCTAATATCCAACCTAAACCTCCCCCACTGCAGCTTGAGACCATTACTCCTCGTTCTGTCATCTGATACCATTGAGAACAGTCTAGAGCCATCCTCTTTGGAACCCCCTTTCAGGTAGTTGAAAGCAGCTATCAAATCCCCCCTCATTCTTCTCTTCTGCAGGCTAAACAATCCCAGCTCCCTCAGCCTCTCCTCATAACTCATGTGTTCCAGACCCCAAATCATTTTTGTTGCCCTTCGCTGGACTCTCTCCAATTTATCCACATCCTTCTTGAAGTGTGGGGCCCAAAACTGGACACAGTACTCCAGATGAGGCCTCACCAATGTCGAATAGAGGGGAACGATCACGTCCCTCGATCTGCTGGCAATGCCCCTACTTATACATCCCAAAATGCCATTGGCCTTCTTGGCAACAAGGGCACACTGCTGACTCATATCCAGCTTCTCGTCCACTGTCACCCCTAGGTCCTTTTCCGCAGAACTGCTGCCTAGCCATTCGGTCCCTAGTCTGTAGCTGTGCATTGGGTTCTTCTGTCCTAAGTACAGGACCCTGCACTTATCCTTATTGAACCTCATCAGATTTCTTTTGGCCCAATCCTCCAATTTGTCTAGGTCCTTCTGTATCCTATCCCTCCCCTCCAGCGTATCTACCACTCCTCCCAGTTTAGTATCATCCGCAAATTTGCTGAGAGTGCAATCCACACCATCCTCCAGATCATTTATGAAGATATTGAACAAAACCGGCCCCAGGACCGACCCTTGGGGCACTCCACTTGATCACTGGATGTAACTGTGGCTCTAGAGAACTACAACTACAAATTTCAGAGGAACAGCCGTGTTAGTCTGTATTCGCAAAAAGAAAAGGAGTACTTGTGGCACCTTAGAGACTATCCAATTTATTTGAGCATGAGCTTTCGTGAGCTACAGCTCACTTCATCAGATGTATACCGTGGAAACTGCAGCAGACTACAAATGTCTCTTTCTGGCTATAATATCATTTTAAATGTTTAAAAATGATGGTTTCTGGTACTCAGTTCATTCCCAGGGTAAAGTGATGCTGAGGCTGAATATTATAGCTCTGATTCTAATTTACACTGAGGTCCCTGGGCAGCTGACAGTGTAAAGATTCCATAAAATGTTTGTAAATTACATTTACACTGCCACAGTGGTGTAAAGGGGCATTAGTATAAATGGGAATTAGGTCCTAAACACTTACTGGTTTAAACACTTAGTGTGCTGCAAAGAATACGTAACACAAAAAAGCTAGTAAGCCAAGTGTATGTGACAATGGCAAGCAACTGTATACTGTGTGTGTGACAGCCAATAAAGCATCAAGGCTTATTTAAAATACCACAATGGCAAGCAACTGTACACTGTATGTTTGACAGCCAATAAAGCATCAAGGCTTATTTAAAATACCAGCATCTCTTCAATGATTTTAATCTAATATGCCATTAAGAAAGTTAGGAGAATATATTATACAGTACAGCAAACCCATAGCTTTCAAATGTAATAGTATCAATAGACCTCATCTTAGATGTTATTGTGCCAGAAAAAGTATACTTTCAGGAATAACATCGCTGTGTGGAACAGTGTTGTCTGTTGAGACTGCGAAATCATTCCTATAAACACCAAAAACAGATGATGGCACATTAAGGAATAATGTAAAATCCTGGTGTGGTATTTTACAGTTCAGAGTACCCACTTAATCATGGTTTTGTTGGTGCTGAGCAGGTTCAGGGATTGCTCATTCAAACCATCTGTAATACAGAATTACAAATTATTTTAACTACTAGCCACAGTTCCCATAATTGATCTACTAAGAGGACATTCTCCATGATTTCAAAAAGTATTCAGCTCATATCTTTTAAGCTCTTACTCACTCCTTACTGAGGCAAAACTCCCACTGAATAAATAGGATTTGGATTTATTATTTATTTTTACTGTAAATCAAATAAGAACCATGGGCATTGTTATTAATTTTTGCCGCTATAAAATGGGCATAAGATGGAATAGTTCTCTCCAGTTTTTAGTAAGTTTAGAGAACAACAACAAAAAGGACAATTATATCTTTAAAATACTTCCCTGAGGTATTTCAGTGATTCATAGATTCATAGATTCATAGATATTTAGGCCAGAAGGGACCATTATGATCATCTAGTCTGACCTCCTGCACAATGCAGGCCACAGAATTTCACCCACCACTCCTAAAAAAGACCTCACACCTATATCTGTGCTATTGAAGTCCTCAAATTGTAGTTTGAAGACCTCAAGGAGCAGAGAATCCTCCAGCAAGTGACCCGTGCCCCATGCTACAGAGGAAGGCGAAAAACCTCCAGGGCCTTCCAATCTGCCCTGGAGGAAAATTCCTTCCCGACCCCAAATATGGCGATCAGCTAAACCCTGAGCATATGGGCAAGATTCATCAGCCAGATACTAGATTACTAGTGATTACTAGACTACTGGTGTTATTTGGGTTAATATTAGTGATTATAACATTTTGTTTGGGTTTGCTGTGATTGTAATATAAAATGGGCCCTAGTCTGCATCCCTTATGTTGAGCAATAGTTACTCATAGTATCGTTCTCATTAAAGTAAATAGGCAAAACTCTGCTTTCAGTTAAACTGGTATAACTCCACTGATTTCAGTGGAATTATCCTGAATTTACACCAGTATAATTGAGAGCCAAAATGTCTTGTTTTCTCTATTCTCCTATTGACTTAAGTTCTCCACACAGTCAAGTGGAGCCTGGTGCATACTCTCCCTCACATATATTTAAAGGGTATCTCTCCTTTTTTATAACTGGCCCTTACCTAAAGCCAGTCTGGATACAGTCTTTGGGTCTTCTCCCATTTTCTTCACTGTGAGGTCACCATCAATTACTCTCCACCTCTCCATCACATGCAGCCAGTATCATCAGGTCTAGTCCAAAGCTCATTGAACTATAATGGGAGTCTTTCCATTGACTTCAGTATGCTTTGGATCAGGTCCCATGGAGAATGGTTGAAAGGACAGGACATAAAGTCATCTTTAGAAATGCTGTCAGTTTTGTTCAATGAAACATCAGGTACTGCAGGACAAACATGGTAGTGCAAGTCACATCTCTGTAGTTCAGTATCTTGAAACATACTGCAGCAGACCTCCACTTAATTGGATGAGATCTCTTTCCTGGCAACATGTTCTAAATGTGGCTACTTCTAAGCAATCCAGCCAGTAAGACTTTCCTTCTTAACTCTAGATATGCCTCATGACTCAACCTCAAGACCTGCCTCTCTCTTGCATAAAATGTTTTCTATCTGAGTGTATCTCATATAAAGATGTTGACACTTCTTCCCTGTTATGAGTGTCTTCTGAACTGGTTCTCTGGAACCGTGAACAGTCCTATCATGAGAACTGAGATACACTGAGAACAAATTGGCACTTTCTTTCAAGAAGAAGCAGTCACACCAGTGGCTAATATAGCTTAAGTGTATTAAAACACATTTGAGTATCACATAAGAGAAATAATGAATCAATTTTGTTTGAAAAGAAACATGATTTATTAAGAAATTATATACTGAATTCCCCTACAGCCTCTGTGAGAAGGGATTATTCCAACTTCAAGCATGTGGAGAATGCTTGAGAGATTGGGGAATGGAACGATCCTATTGACTGAAAGTGAAACAAAACAATTGATAATCTACTGTAAGGTTTCAAATATTGGCAATATATAAAACATTCACCTGTCTGGAATACAGTTTGGATAGGACATTCACTGGCATGTAAACTTTTCCATAAGGTAACAACAAACTGCTTTGAGATAGTAACAGATACAGATGAAATAACTGTGCTAATCTATGGCATCACAGAGAGTGCTTGTTTGAAAAAAAAAGGGATTAATAAGTGGGTCTAATTTATAGTTTATCAATTGATCTGATATTTGACATATTTGCACTTTTTAGAGATTACAGTGAAATAGTGCATGAACAGAGCAGAACTATTACTTTGCCTTTCAATATTATCCCTACTAGTAAACATAATTATTTTGAACTATGAATATAATGAAAAGTAATGAAAAATACCACACAACATGACTGATCATACGTCTGTGATCATAACATGACTGTGTTTGAATTAAGCTATAAACATAGAAATGCAATATCAACTGACTTTAAATATGCTAAACAGTAAAACATGCTAATCATAAAAATAGCTTTTACAAATATACATTTGTATACAGTGTCTCTCACGCCTGTTAAATATGTCCTTCATATTATTATCATACAGTACCTTGGCCTTTAAGACATCAAAATTAAAAACAAATAATACCAATAATTAGCCAGAGAAAAACACATTTACAATCTAAACCATAAAAATCTGACAGTTGTACAGCTTAGAACATATAAGAAATGAAATTTCTAAGGTTTGAACAATAATGTCCATTTTAATAAGTAAAGTGAGTTTTCATACAAATTGAATCAAAGGTGTTGCTAGCCAGTAAGAAACCGCAGTTCACATTTCTGTGGGGGAGTGGAAAGGGGAAGTCACAGTTTCTCTTCTCAGCCTCCAAGGGGCTCACACATGACACCTCATCACTTGATCTGTAGAAACTGAAAAATGAAACATTTGCTTTAATGTGAAAACATGGGCTTTGTTTCAGCAGCACATGGAAAAGGCGTCAGAATAAACTGCAGGGGAAAGGGAACAGGGCAGCTTTATTTGGTCAAATCAGCTTTATTTATTTATTTGCATGGTCAAATCACTCAGTGCAAGCATCTGACATTGACACTAAATTAATTATGTTTTTAAGCTAAAAGGAATGTCATGTAACTGCTACAATGGACGGCCAATACCATAAATACCCCTAAATTAGAATGCATTGCCCAGAATTAACTACACTGATTCAAGTCACAACCCAGCTCTTTGGTGAAGTACACCTCTCTTCAGTAGTTTAAATTTGTAACAACAGGGAAAGAAAGAATGTATCTCAGCTACTTTGTGAGATAACGTAGAATACGTTGACCTGCATAATTACATGTATTCTAAATACACTGCATATGGCTCTCTATATTTTGGGTTTCATAACACTATTCTCCTATCTTTTTCCAAACTACTACGTGCCACAAGGGGCCACAGCAATGGTTCCCTCAACCCACCCAGCAATATTGTTAACCTATCCAACTATACTCTTAGCTGTCCTATCTCGGGGCCTCTCCTTCTGCCCCTCCACCCCCACGAACATGGTACAGTTCTGTGGTGACCTAGAATCCTATTTTCGATGTCTCCGACTCAAGGAATATTTCCAACACATCTCTGAACAACATACTAATCCACAGAGACCTCACTACCAACATTACAAAAAGAAGGATTCTAGGTGGACTCCTCCTGAAGGTCGAGACAGCAGACTGGACTTCTACATAGAGTGCTTCCGCCGACGTGCACTGGCTGAAATTGTGGAAAAGCAGCATCACTTGCCCCACAACCTCAGCCGTGCAGAACACAATGCCATCCACAGCCTCAGAAACAACTCTGACATCATAATCAAAAAGGCTGACAAAGGAGGTGCTGTTGTCATCATGAATAGGTCGGAATATGAACAAGAGGCTGCTCGGCTGCTCTCCAACACCACTTTCTACAAGCCATTACCCTCTGATCCCACTGAGAGTTACCAAAAGAAACTATAGCATTTGCTCAAGAAACTCCCTGAAAAAGCACAAGATCAAATCCGCGCAGACACACCCCTGGAACCCCAACCTGGGATATTCTATCTACTACCCAAGATCCATAAACCTGGAAATCCTGGGCGCCCCATCATCTCAGGCATTGGCACCCTGACAGCAGGATTGTCTGGCTATGTAGACTCCCTCCTCAGGCCCTACGCTACCAGCACTCCCAGCTACCTTCGAGACACCACTGACTTCCTGAGGAAACTACAATCCATCGGTGATCTTCCTGATAACACCATCCTGGCCACTATGGATGTAGAAGCCCTCTACACCAACATTCCACACAAAGATGGACTACAAGCCGTCAAGAACACTATCCCTGATAATGTCACGGCTAACTTGGTGGCTGAACTTTGTGACTTTTCCTTACCCATAACTATTTTACATTTGGGAACAATGTATACCTTCAAATCAGCGGCACTGCTATGGGTACCCGCATGGCCCCACAGTATGCCAACATTTTTATGGCTGACTTAGAACAACGCTTCCTCAGCTCTTGTCCCCTAACGCTCCTACTCTACTTGCGCTATATTGATGACATCTTCATCATCTGGACCCATGGAAAAGAAGCCCTTGAGGAATCCCACCATGATTTCAACAATTTCCATCCCACCATCAACCTCAGCCTGGTCCAGTCCACACAAGAGATCCACTTCCTGGACACTACAGTGCTAATAAACAATGGTCACATAAACACCACCCTATACCGGAAACCTACTGACCGCTATTCCTACCTACATGCCTCCAGCTTTCACCCTGACCACACCACACGATCCATTGTCTACAGCCAAGCTCTGTGATACAACCGCATTTGCTCCAACCCCTCAGCCAGAGACAAACACCTACAAGATCTCTATCAAGCATTCTTACAACTACAGTACCCACCTGCGGAAGTGAAGAAACAGATTGATAGAGCCAGAAGAGTTCCCAGAAGTCACCTACTACAGGACAGACCTAACAAAGAAAATAACAGAACGCCACTAGCCATCACCTTCAGCCCCCAACTAAAACCCCTCCAACGCATTATTAAGGATCTACAACCTATCCTGAAGGATGACCCAACACTCTCACAAATCTTGGGAGACAGGCCAGTCCTTGCCTACAGACAGCCCCCCAACCTGAAGCAAATACTCCCCAGCAACCACATACTACACAACAGAACCACTAACCCAGGAACCTATCCTTGCAACAAAGCCCGTTGCCAACTATGCCCACATATCTATTCAGGGGACACCATCACAGGGCCTAATAACATCAGGCACACTATCAGAGGCTCGTTCACCTGCACATCCACCAATGTGATATATGCCATCATGTGCCAGCAATGCCCCTCTGCCATATACATTGGTCAAACTGGACAGTCTCTACGTAAAAGAATAAATGGACACAAATCAGATGTCAAGAATTATAATATTCAAAAACCAGTCGGAGAACACTTCAATCTCTCTGGTCACGCGATTACAGACATGAAAGTTGAGATATTACAACAAAAAAACTTCAAAACCAGACTCCAGCGAGAGACTGTTGAATTGGAATTCATTTGCAAATTGGATACATTTAACTTAGCCACTCCCAGTCTCTATTCAAGCCTAAGTCATTATGCAAGGTAACCTATTTCCCCTTGTTTTTTCCTACCCGCCCCCCGCCCCCCAGACGTTCTTGTTAAACCCTGGATTTGTGCTGGAAATGGCCCACCTTGATTATCATACACATTGTAAGGAGAGTGATCACTTTAGATAAGCTATTACCAGAAGGAGAGTGGGGTGGGGGGAGAGAAAACCTTTTGTAGTGGTAAACACCCATTTTTTCATGGTTTGTGTGTATAAAAGGATCTTCTATACTTTCCACAGTATGCATCCGATGAAGTGAGCTGTAGCTCATGAAAGCTTATGCTCAAATAAATTGGTTAGTCTCTAAGGTGCTACAAGTACTCCTTTTCTTTTTGCAAATACAGACTAACACGGCTGTTACTCTGAAACCTGCCATTTATGTTGATCACATGCTTTAACACTGGGGGGCTGAGGAGAGTTCCTGTTATCTGGTTCATGAGTCTTTTCCCAGTTGCTTTCTAATAGTTTTAATATTATTATAGTGTGCATGCAATTAGGCCTGTCCTGTTTATTAAGGATTAGATCTTATTTGTTTTAGTTAAATACCATCACTTTTTGGCTTCTATTGTGGCTTTTTCAGCAATACTGTTTTAGAGTGGGAATGTAGTGGAACTTCCTAAGGGCATTATGCCTGGAGATACCTGCCTCTGCAGACACTAGGGTCTTGGGATAAATACCCACTGAAGGTCATGAGAAGCTTTTCATTGACTTCAGATGGGCATTGGATCAGGCCCTGTGGGAGCACTGAGCCACTAAACAGCTGCAACACCCATTAAAAGTGCACAGCAAGAGCTCCCATCTACAAGGGTTGGAAGATAGAAGTCTCCTCAACTGTGCAGAAAGTTTTGATTAAAACCAAGAATTTTCCATTTTTGTTGAAATTTTCAGCAGAAATTTTTAAGTATTCATTGAAAAGCCAAAAAATCTGAAAACCATCTTTTAAACTTTTTGACAAATAAAATTGAAACCTTTTGACCAAAACCTGAAAAATTTCAGACAAAAAAATGAATATTTTTCAGCCAACTCTGGTTTACAGTGGAAAAGTTTCAGGTTTTGGGGTTTTCTATTGAAAAAATCAAAAGTTTTAAAGAAAAGTAGAGGCTTCCTGCAAACATTTATGTTGTATTGAAAAAAACACAATTTTCTGTTGAAAAGATCAGATGGAATTTTTTTTGACCAGTTCCACTCCCAACAGCACTGGCCCAAGTCTTCTTATAGCTGTGTAGCACTCCGGAGACATTATGCATTTTCACTCCCTCCTTATCCCCAGGGAGCATCAACATTCTGGCTGTACCCAGCACAGGTAGACAGGGCTGTGGTGGAGAGTCCCCATGCCCTCCCATCCTTGTACAAAAGCACCTACCATCTGCTGCTCTGTTTTAAGTGAAAATGATATTTAAAAATATTATTCTCCACACGCATAGAGAAGTTTTTCATATCGCCCTATTTTTAGCACTGTATCCTTAGACAGACTTAACTACATGAAAAGGATTTTCAATCCTCCCCTTAAGTAAGAGAGAGGCCTGATGGTTGTTAAGTAGCTATTCATCTTGTGAGAGGAAGAAAGCCTGCGGTTCCACTGTGCACCCCATTAGCTCCAGAGACAGTTCTCCTTTTCTAGCCTTTTGTAGCCTCACTGCTACATTATATATGCAAAAGACAATAATTATCCAAGGAAGAAGAGAGACAGATTTTCAAATTATTTATTGAAGCTTTTTCCTTGCCATAAACCTTCCAGGCATTTACCTATCGCTAGTAATAAAAAGCTTCATTAGGTTACTATTATGAAGCAGTGCTGCTAACCATCTGGATCCAAACTGTGAATGTTGCTCTGCTGTCATTTAGAAACAATGGTAAAAATTTACCAGTCCCACAAGCAAAAAAATCTTGTGTTTTCTTTCAGTACATGGGCTTGTTATTTGTCTCTTGTTCTTAAAGGCTCGGAAGAAAGGTTAAAATGTTAGATATTCAAGCTTCTATTTTCTCCAGAATGACAGTCACCCAGGGCTATGATTAATCTAGTCTAATATAATACTAATTTTATTCTACTTCTTTCTGCTGAATAGTGTGTAATTTATCTACTGGCTTTATGGTAGCTCTGATGATATTAAAAACACTCATGATGATTAATGTTTTTTTTTAAATCTTTTCATTTCCTTCCAGTTATGTATAAAAAAACCGACCCTGACACAATAGAGAGGAAAATGAATTACATTCAAGCAAGCAATATGGCTTTCATTTGGTGTGGTTATAATGGAACATATCAACCCCAAAAGCAAGATTCAAACGTATTGCATTAAAAATTGGATAACATATAGCAGCTGCAGTCATAAATAACATCAGACAAACAGTAAATACTGTCCTACTTGTGATAACATCCCTTGGGAAAATGAAAAGTTGTTATGGACTATTTATTCATTCATTTTCCTCCTGAAATAATTTGCCTTTGCTATTCTTTTTCTATATGGTTGACTTGTTGAGCATAGGATACTGGAGGAACTGTGGTCAGTCATGTACTGTATCTTAGTTTTACAGAATTATTGTTGCTCCTACAATTCCAATGCATAATGACAGGTTTCAGAGTAACAGCGGTGTTAGTCTGTATTCGCAAAAAGAAAAGGAGTACTTGTGGCACCTTAGAGACTAACCAATTTATTTGAGCATAAGCTTTCGTGAGCTACAGCTCACTTTATTGGATGCATACTGTGGAAAGCACAGAAGATCTTTTTATACACACAAACCATGAAAAAATGGGTGTTTACCACTACAAAAGGTTTTCTTTCCCCCCACACCCCACTCTCCTGCTGGTAATAGCTTATCTAAAGTGATCACTCTCCTTACAATGTGTATGATAATCAAGGTGGGCCATTTCCAGCACAAATCCAGGGTTTAACAAGAACGTCTGAGGAGGGCGGCGGGGTAGGAAAAAACAAGGGGAAATAGGTTACCTTGCATAATGACTTAGCCACTCCCAGTCCCTATTCAAGCCTATTTCCCCTTGTTTTTTCCTACCCCCCCCCCCAGACGTTCTTGTTAAACCCTGGATTTGTGCTGGAAATGGCCCACCTTGATTATCATACACATTGTAAGGAGAAAAGGAGTACTTGTGGCACCTTAGAGACTAACCAATTTATTTGAGCATGAGCTTTCGTGAGCTACAGCTCACTTCATCAGATGCATACCGTGGAAACTGCAGCAGACTTTATATACACACAGAGAATATGAAACAATACCTCCTCCCACCCCACTGTCCTGCTGGTAATAGCTTATCTAAAGTGATCAACAGGTGGGCCATTTCCAGCACAAATCCAGGTTTTCTCACCCTCCACCCCCCCACACAAATTCACTCTCCTGCTGGTGCTAGCCCATCCAAAGTGACAACTCTTTACATAATCAAGTCGGGTTATTATGTAAAGAGTTGTCACTTTGGATGGGCTAGCACCAGCAGGAGAGTGAATTTGTGTGGGGGGGTGGAGGGTGAGAAAACCTGGATTTGTGCTGGAAATGGCCCACCTGTTGATCACTTTAGATAAGCTATTACCAGCAGGACAGTGGGGTGGGAGGAGGTATTGTTTCATATTCTCTGTGTGTATATAAAGTCTGCTGCAGTTTCCACGGTATGCATCTGATGAAGTGAGCTGTAGCTCACGAAAGCTCATGCTCAAATAAATTGGTTAGTCTCTAAGGTGCCACAAGTACTCCTTTTCTTTTTGCGAATACAGACTAACACGGCTGTTCCTCTGAAACCTGTCATTGTAAGGAGAGTGATCACTTTAGATAAGCTATTACCAGAAGGAGAGTGGGGTGTGGGGGGAAAGAAAACCTTTTGTAGTGGTAAACACCCATTTTTTCATGGTTTGTGTGTATAAAAAGATCTTCTGTACTTTCCACAGTATACATCCGATGAAGTGAGCTGTATCTCATGAAAGCTTATGCTCAAATACATTTGTTAGTTTCTAAGGTGCCACAAGTACTCCTTTTCTTTTTACAGTTCCAATATGAGCCCTCTGGCTTTTGTACATGACCTATCCAGTGATGAGCTGCCAAAATCTTAACAACCGGTTCCCTCCTCACCCTACGAGGGGGTCGTGGCCCGCCCCCCCGGGACTCCTGCCCCATCCAGCCCCCGTGTTCCTTGATGCCCCCCCTGGGACTCCTGTCCCATCCACCCCCCTCCCCTGTCCCCTGACTGCTCCCAGAACTGGGCAGGAGGGTCTCGTGGACCACCGTAGTGGGTGCCCACCGCATCCTGCCCCTAAGAGCCAGAGGGACCTGCCAGGGGGAGAGTTGGGGAGTCCCGGAGGTGCTTACCTGGGGCGGCTCCCAGGAAGCATTCGGCAGGTCCCTCTGGCTCCTAGGGGTGGGGTAGCATAGCTGGGGGGGAGCAGGGGGAGCAGCAGCCACTCCACCCACTGATCACCCACGGAGAAAATTTGGTGGGTGCAGAGCTCCCACCGGCAGCTCCCCTCCCTGTGCCCGGCCCCAGCTCACCTCCGCCTCCTCCCCTGAATGCACCATCCTGCTCTGTCTCTCCCCCCCTGCCCCCAGCTTCCTGCGAATCAGCTGTCCGCACGGGAAGCCTGGGAGTGATGAGAAGCAGGCGGCGGCTTCGTGCTCAGGCCCAGGGAGGCAGAGGTGAGCTGGGGCGGGGAGCAGTTCCCCTGCGCGCCCACCAGGTTACCTGCTCCGGCCTGGGATGCCCTCCTCGTGCTCCCCCGCCCCCCCCCCCCCGGCCCCAGCTCACATCTGCTCCGCCTCCCTGGGCCTGAGCACGAAGCCTCCGCTTGTTTCTCAGCCCGCCCAGGCTTCCTACGTGAACAGCTGATTAGCGGGAACCCTGCGGGGGGGGCCCGCGGAGAAGCAGAGCGGGGCAGTGCGTTTCCCCATGGGTTCTCCAGCACTGGAGCACCCACAGAGTCAGCGCCTAAGGTGCCACTTTTGGCCGGTTGTTAAATTTAGAAGCCCTCATCACTCATCATCTATCCCAAACCATATCCAATTAATTTAAACTTTACATTGCTGTAATACCATGTACAGATTTGCAAGACCTAAATTAAATGTTAAAGCAAAAATCCATCTGAGAGCCTATTTGCATGGCAGGATTTACTGGCTCCAAAGTTTCCCAAACTATACTCAGCTAAAAACTATGGAATCAATCATGGGGAGTTGAGACTCCATGAGATTCACTCTGATTCTTCCATGGGAATAGTATTTAGTAGGTTTGCCCCTGGCCTTCCAGAAAAGAGAGAGATTCCACTCCATAAATCCATGGATCTCTGTGAATCTGTCAGAGGCTAGACACATTTGTGTGGAACTTCTTTGCCTTCACACTGTCACTTGTCCTCCTTCTGCTCCTGGTTCTCTGCTACCCTTGAACATCAAGAGCTACGCTGCAAAACTCTCTTCCTGCAGTTTGCACTACTGCATTATCCGAGGGGCTTTTTTGGGAGCAGGCAGCATTAAAATATGATTTATAGCAGCACTGATTGCAGAGCCTGTCCAAGAGTTGCACTGAATCAGTGAATCTTTTGGGTGTAGTGGGCACCCCCATCTCCAGCACAATTTGGGGCTGTACTGGTCATTTCTTTGTTTCTGTAGCAGAGCAGGTGTTTGTAGTCACTTTGCACTGCTTTACCTCCTGCTCCCCCCATCTCCTTTTTGGTTAGACTTTCTGCTGATTGAGTCTTGGTTTCTGCTGGCAGAACTGTGAACAAACCCTGCACTCTTTCTGCACCTAACTTACTGTGTTGTATCCCACAGGCTTGGGGGCCGGAGAACATAGTGGAGGGAGACCAGTCAGCATGACCTCCCCAGTTCCCTCCAAAAGTGTGGAGTTCCTCTCTGGTGGGGCTCCCACAGGCTTGAGGGAAAGGCATGCTGCAGAAGCTGCACTCCCTCTTCTGTGCCCAGCCTAGAGCTGTAAGTGCAAGCTTCTCTGTGAATGCATAATTGCTGAGCATATGCCTTTGTTTAGAGAGTGTTAGAAATGTGACATGAAAAAAAGATTGCAAAGATGTTCACAATTAAGATAATATGGGACATGTCTTCCACCACCTATGGTATGGGTGCATTCAGAAAGTGAATAGAGGGTAGGGTTGCCAGGTGTCCAGTTTCTGGTCAAAAAGGGCACGTGACAGTGTTGGCTCAGAAACACTGACCAGATGCCAAAAGTCTGGTTATCACCTCAGGGGTGCTGGAACAGTGGGGGCCAAGCAGGCGCCACCCACCGCAGCGCAGCACTTGGCTGCCGAGGAAGCCAGGGGGCAGAGTGCTGTGATCATCTCCCAGCCTGGCTTTGCAGAGGAGGAGAAGGGGCAGACCAGCTCAGCTCAGCTCCCTGCCTCTCTCTCGTGTTTTCAGACTAGAGAATGCATAGGTTAGGGGTGGGTGGACATTGCCTTAGATTTCTCTTCTACAAATAAATCATTATGGAGCGCAGTCTACAAACACATCTATTCTTGTGAATAACTTTGGAGCCATTCCAATCTATTAATAAAGTACAATTATAAGCTTTTAAAGTTATATACTCTTCAGCGGATGGAATTGGCACAGTTCATTTGATTTCTTTCCACAGTAATAATTTTGGGCCCAATCCTGCACATTTACTTACAAGAATAATCTTTGCTCATGGAAATAATCCTATTGACTTTAAATTGACTTCAATGGGATCGCTGATGTGATTAAGAAGTAGTCAGATGGAATTTGTTGGCATCCTTTCATCTATGAGAGACAGTGGTAATTGCAGCCTATGATGTAAATGGTTTGCAGTGTCTCATGTCACTGAATAGTCCAATCCGAGATTTGCATGATCTTTGGCAGTTATTGCAAATGTATGTATCTTGGTTGGGAGCAGCTTGCTTCCTACAGGCTCTTTTCTCTTCAAGCTGTAGGAACCAGCTCCTGTCATGGACTTGGATACCCTGATGGAGATGATGGCACCACTTGTTACGATCACTTGCCAAGATTTCCCATTGGTCAGGATCAATTCCAAATTCCCTCATATTTTGCTTGCATGTGTCTTTATAGCAAAGCTTGGGATGTCCTGTTGTTCTTGTTCCCTCTGATAGCTCCCCATGTAGCATGTCCTTGGGTATGTGTCCATCTTCCAACCTACTCAGATGGCCCAGACAGCGCAGTCGTCTTTGCTTGAGCAGGGCTGTGACACATGGTAAATTTGCCCTCTGAAGAACCTAAGTAGCTGAACTTTTGGAATTCTAGATGGTTTGCATTTAAGGTGATTGAAGGATCTTTTGGAACCCCCTGTCCTACCGTTTTCTTGTTGCTGATGGTGAGAGCACATGCCTGACAGGTACTTGAAATGCAGACCATGAGTTCTTGTAGATCTTCATTGTGGGCTATGTGGGCAGCAGCATCAGCGAATAGAAGTTCCCTGATTAGTACCTTTTTGACTTTGATCTTTTGACTTAAGTCATGACAGGTTGAAGAGTTTCCCATCTGATCTTGTACGGAGATAGACTCCATCTTAAACACACAGTTCAAGAGTACCAAGAAAAAGATTCCAAAGAGTGTAGGGGCAAGAACACATGAAATAGGGTTTTCAGGATCGAGTCCTTGAACATGTCTGTCAGTTTCAACTTTTTCTTTTCAAAATATTCAAAACCATTACAGCTTGTTTAGTAACAATAAAATGCCAGTTTTAGTTTTAAAGGGGAGAGAGCAGCGAGCCATGGAGGGAGAATGGCAGAGGAGTGAGTGGAGGGTGGGGCCTTAGGGGAGGTGGCAGAGCAGTGGTGTCCGGTTTTTAGAAATTGGAAAATTCACAACCCGAGTAGAGGGATATTGTGTAGTGTGCAGATGTTGGAAAATGTATTGTATGTTCTCCCCTAAATCACTGCCTGGGATAAATGTTTCTAACAAGCACGAGCACAGAGTTCACCTGCTGAAATACTGCATCAGTTTTTTGAGCATTATCATGGTGATATATGTTTAGAAATACATAGCACAGGCAGATAAATGGATAAACTACTCCTGAATAGCTCACACGTATAAGACAAAAATGAGGTGCAAATCCTCAAGTGTCAGGGCCTTCCAAGTATCCTTGCTTAATTCCTAATCTTACTCTTTCTATATCATTTCCTTCTGACCTCACGATACTACCATTCTCAAAGCTGGACTCCTGGCTGCAATGGGTTTTGTGGAGCTGGCAGCAGCCCTAGCAAATGCTGGTTAATACCTCAGAGTAGGCAGGCCTGATCCCCTGCCCTTATGTTTCTGGTCCCATCTCCTGGGCATTAGACTAGATGATCCTTGTGGCCCCTGTGGTTCCTTGTGGGCAGTGCCTGACTCCTTCCCCAGTGGCTGCTGCTGCCACTGGCTAAGTGTTGCCTGTGATGAATGGGACCCTCACCTGCTGCCTCCTTCCACTTTCCCCTGCTCCCCCACAAAAGTCACAATAATGGTATGCTTTTTGGGTTGTTCCTCCTCAGTTTGCAGTCAGAGAAAAATCAGCTGTGAGGTGCATCCCCTTCTGCAACTCTCTCCTGTTTTGTTCTCTAGCCTGTGGGGAAGGACCCCTGAGAATGCTGGGTCCACATTCTCACACTCCATTGTTCTCCCTTCCAGCAAAACATAGTCTATTTCTTTTTTTCCTTCTTAAATAGATGTTACTGATTATGAAATGTGTTGTATTAACAGCCCTGGAATCTGAAGACCTAGGCCTATCTACAGAACACACACATCATCAATTTAACCCTAGTCTATCCATGAATGGTCCAGAAACTCCTCTCCCACGGCCCCTAAAACAGAAAAAATCAGGGCACAAGCATTGTACAATGAAGTGAGCTGCCACTCTATTTATTTGGAGGGTCTCATACTCCAGTGCAAGACTGTAGGTAGACAAAATGGACAATCCTTCTCTCACCACCAGCACGTTTGTCTCACAAATACTTTGTAGGTAGAGACTGTGCCTTTTTTTGCTAAAGTTACGTTTAAAAATGGGAAAATGCCAATTCCTAATAGAACAAACATCTCAAACATATCTCACTCTATCTATAATTTTCTTCAAAATTAAAGTGAATTTGAAATTAAGCAAAACACATTTGGGCATTACTAATTATCATTGTTTATGATTAAGGCTACTTTTTAGTCATGGATATTTTTAGTAAAAGTCACGGACAGGTCATGGGAAGTAAACAAAAATTCATGGTCCGTGACCTGTCCATGACTTTTACTATATACCCCAACTAAAACTTGGGGTGGGGAGGTCGGGGGCTGCCCAGGGGTGCCGTGGGTGCTGTGGGGGGGGCGTCCCAGGTGCCGGGAAGGAGGGGCAGGTGGCAGCGCACAGCCCGGGACCCCTGCAGGTGCAGGGGGGAGGAGGCTTGGAGGGGCCGGCACACTCTGTAACTCTTCGCAGTCTGCTTTGGACTTAATTATCTTGAGTAATTTTGTATCATCTAAAAACTTGGCCACCTCACTGTTTACCCCTTTTTCCAGATCACTTATGAATATGTTGAAAGCACTGGTCCCAGTTCTGATCCTTTGGGGACACCACTATTTACCACTCTCCATTCTAAAAAGCTGACCATTTATTCCTATCATTTGCTTTTTGATTTTTAACTAGTTACTGATCCATGAGAGAACCTTCCCTTTTATCTCATGATAGCTTACTTTGCTTAAGAGCCTTTGGTGAGGAACCTTGTCAAAGGCTTTCTGCAAGTCCAAGTACACTATATCCACTAGATCACCCTTGCCCATGTTTGTTGATCCCCTCTGAGAATTCTAATAGATTGGTGAGGCATGATTTCCCTTTACAAAATCCGTGTTGACTCTTCCCCACCAAATCGTGTTCATATATATGTCTGATAATTCTGTTCTTTACTATACTTTCAAAGAATGTGCTTGGTACTGAAGTTAGGTTTACTGGCCAGGAATTGCCAGGATAGCTCTTGGAGCCTTGTTTAAAAAAAGTGACATTTTGTTAGCTATCTTTTGGCATCTAGTTTAGTGATAGATTATTTTCCATCCATTTGCACACAAATATTTTAGCAAATGGTATCTTAACATCTTTGTTAAAAAGAGTCCTATGAAAACTTCCACCCTTATAAAATCCTAAGCAGTAGCTTGGTGATCTAAACTTCAGGTTCTAAATAGCGTAACCAGTTCCCTGGGACAATAGATTCAGATCCTGACAGGGTCAGCTCAGTCCTTCATCTTTCCCAGCTATCTACCATGCAATTTATTGCCTGTGGCTCTTTTGCATAATACCTTAATAACTGAGGCTTGGTCTGCTTTGTACAGATCCTGTGGCTCTTTATATTGATATAGGGGTTTGCCCCATTGTTTTTGGCCAGTTTTTCTGGGATCTAGTAAATATCTTTGGCAATACACATGACCATATAGGCCTGCATTTCATTTAGTTATGATGTCTACATAGTTTCTATAGTTATTTTTGAGTCACCTCTCTCTTTATATCTGAATGCACTAATTATGGGCCAGATCCTTGGCTAGTATAAATTGACATATCTCTATTGACTTCAGAGCATCTACACTAGCTGAGGATCTGGCCCACAGTCTAGAAAACATGGGTTTGTGTTTTACTGCTTGTGATATTTCAATATAATGCACATAAATTACTACATTTTTCTCTTCTCTTTTTTTATTCATAGGTTTTTTTCCTTGAGAAGAGTGAAGTCAAGAAGCGGGAGACATAAGAGTTCGTCTGGCATAGACCAAAATCAGTGCAGTATCGGCTCAATTCTGCGATGTGCTAAGTGTCCTCAACTCCCACTGAAACAAACTGAAGTGAAGAACGCTCTGCACATGCCAGGATCCAGCTCTATGGAGCAGTAACTGTGCAGATGCCCCTGTGGTTCCTGACCCCCAAACGTGAGCAAATATCATGCCAAATGCTGAGAGGTGCTGCGACTTCCGCTGAAGACAATGATAATCCCATTTTAGCACCTCTCAGGATCTGGCCCATTCTAGTGGCATGAGATGTAAGTCAGTCTTTCTATTGGCATGCCAGCGAGCTCACTTTTAAGCATGAGCCCTGATAATGCTAATGGTGCAGATGAGGTGTTTTTGGGATTCAGAGTGCTGTCAAAAAGTTGTAAAAGAAAATTTTAGCTGCTTTAACCTCTGCTTGATATAAGGAGTGGGGATTCCCCAGTGTGAACCGGTAATCCAATTAGCATTAATGCTAAAGGTAAGAATTCCTGCCCTACCAGTGCCAAGGGAGCAGGACTGAATGGAGGGTTTAAACTTTAAAGAATTGCTGAAAATCCTACTTGAAGGCCACTCAACATGACTAAGCTTTTAATTTTATTTTTTAATGTTTCACTAATGTGTGGTTTAGGAAAGTGAAAGACTGAGAGAACTCATTTTAATTAAGGAAACATCTGTTAAGCTTGCCCAGTTTTGTCTAATATTGAGGAAGGAATTGGAGAGGGGAAAAATGTAGACATTGTAGGTAACGTAAAGAGCAAAGCAAAACAAAATGGTGGGAGAAGAAAAGGGGTGTTAATGGGAACAGGTAGTTGAAAGAGTCTGGAATGATGTTACAGAGTCCACAATAGGCCCAGGGGAAAGGAGAAGGAATGAATGGAGAGGAAGAGGGACGGGACAGTAACAGTAATGAGTAATAGAAAGGTATTGCAGGTGGTGGAGATACGGTCCTGAATGAAGGCAATCAAAAAAAAAAAAAAAAAAGAGGGAGGTAGATTGTTTTGACACTTGCCTTGGAAAAGGGTGGGTTTGAGAGTGTGATCCTGGTGGATAGAGAAGAGAAGTAATGGCATGAAAGAGCAAGCAAGATTTACCAGAACATTTGGAAATGAGAAGAGAAGCAGGACATAAATTTAATAGTATATTTTAAATAGCTTCTCTCAGGCTCTTTCCCCATTAATACTTATTTTACCTACACAGGACAGTGCATAATAGCATCTATCAATTTTATTCTATGAGATTTCCAAGAGTTTTTTCTATTAAACATAAATGACAAAAACTGAAATGCTGGATTAAAGATTGCATTGTGCTATGTAAATGTAGAACCACTGGGTGCACTCACTTAACTCTCTGTTGTCACCTTCTTCAGCTCTGCCCCGCACAGTCTGTGTGCCTCCATTCCTCTTCCCTTATTGCAAATGCAGCTTCCTTCTTCCTCTTCCACTCAGTTTTCAGCTTTTGTATCTTATTAATGATAATTTGATTAGCTCTGGCAGTGTGCTAGATATTTTTCAGAACTTAGAATAAAACTTGATCTTTGTAACAGTAGCTACTGGAGTCAGTGTATACTGACCTTTGTCATGTGACATGGATGTTGACTTTATTATCCTGAACCAGATCGTTACCCACCCAAACATCCTTATACTCTAAGAACCCAAACTTGCTCTCATTGAAGTTAATGGTTAAAAAATCCAATTGAATTCACTGGGAGCAGGGTTAGGTTCTAAAATAAGTTTATACTGCCTTCAGTACTTGGAATAGTCTTCCATTTGTTGTCTGACAATCCCTCTCTCCTTCAAACACACGTCTTCCAGGAACTGACCCATCTTTCCCTTATAACGAATAATTTCTACAGAGAACTTTACTGGCGAGACCAAGGCATTCTATCCATGGAGGCAGAATGACTCAGCAGGGCACTAGGATTATACTTCCTTAGTGGGAGGAGGAGCAGAATTTGGATTTTATATTTTATGCTCGTTGGAGTAAGGAGTATGTCTTACTCTGTTTGAAAAGTGCTGTGAAAATTTAATGTATGTAATGGTCAATAGCAACATAACTGGAGACTGCTGCTGTACATACAAACAGAGTAGGCCAGGTGTTAGGATATAGATATTCAGGCCTGTCTGTAAAGGCCTATACTCTAAGAATTTAGGTGTATTCTTATCACTTGGCTAATTATAGAGGTATAAAAGAGAGAATCAAAATCACTATCTGCTGGTGTAAGGGCCTTCTCTTACTGTGACAGTCTGAGGCCCTGTTCTTAGGCTAAGGCCTTTGGCTAAGCAGCAGAGGCAGCCATAAGCTGGGAAGCGAACAGTCACATCCTCACATTCCAAACTAGTCACATTGAAATAAGGTGCTATTGGGCTGTGAGGCACTATCAGGACAGGATTGTATTCCTATCACCTCCAGAGAAAGGGAAGTGCCTAGAAAATGTAAAAGGAAACTTAGTTTGATAGCATCCTGTCTGGCAAGAACTCACTTATCAATAGCTGGGATGTGAAATCCTCACTTCTGTATTGTCTTGTCATTATAGTTCCCACTTTGCTATTGTTTGTCTGTATAATCTCTGTCTGGTACTGTGATTGTTCCTGTCTGCTGTATAATTAATTTTGCTGGGTGTAAACTAATTAAGGTGGTGGGATATAATTGGTTACATAATCATGTTACAATATGTTAGGATTGGTTAGTTAAATTTCAGGAAAATGATTGGTTAAGGTATAGCTAAGCAGAACTCAAGTTTTACTATATAATCTGTAGTCAATGAGGAAGTGGGTGGGTGTGGGTGGGAGGGTGAGGGAAATGGGAACAGGGAATGGGGGTAAGAAAATTGGAATCATGTTTTGCTAAGGGTAGGAATGGGAACAGGGACACAGGTGTAAGGCTCTGTGGTGTCAGAGCAAGGCTTATTCCTTCACCCACTTACTTCCCTGGTCCTTCTCGCATGAACAGAGAGCAACAATACCCGAAGTCCAAAGGTGCAAACAATTCGATGTTTATTGCGGTGAACTTCCAGCAAGCATGATTCCAGTTTCCTTCCTTAGTATCCTCCTTCCCTAACACCAGGTTAAAATGGAATTTAATCGATGTCCAAAACCTTGTTATCTGGAAAGTTGAGCCAGTAATTTTGTTTCTAACAGGTTAGTTGGTTTGCATTTAAAGGAATTAGATTGCTACCATTTTAATAATTATTTCCCTTTTCTGAGGTCCATAAATGGCTGCACACTGATAAATTCAATCTGACTTTCACATTATGGTGTTAAGAACAGGAGTACTTGTGGCACCTTAGAGACTAACACATTTATTTAGTAGTATTAAATTTGTTAGTGTCTAAGGTGCCACAAGTACTCCTGTTCTTTTTGCGGATACCGACTAACATGGTTGCTACTCTGAAACCTGTCATTATGGTGTTAGCCAGTCATAAAAACATTTAAATAATATTTATATTTTCTCAGAAAATAAGACCTTTTGGTAACAATGGATCACTAACTACAGTGTCTTTGGGACTGCTGTAGAAAGGAATAAAATAATGTTTATAATTTTTGTCAATTTATACAGAAAAAAGAACAGCTACCTTTTGACTTTTGAGCATTGCCCCACTTTACTTCCACAAAGATGCTCTTTGATTTACAGACATGGTTTGAAGGAAAATGTTCCCTCTGATGGTTTTATTATTGACCATTCTTGTATCTGAAGCATTTTGATAAGGACTGTGAAATGAATGTTCTCCAGGGGAACTAAAGCTATGTACTTTCAAAGTCTGGCACACCAGGAAAAATGTATGATATATGGTGGCTGCTCAACTACAGTTAAATCAAAGAATTGCAGGACTGAGTGGATGGGTTTAATCCTTAGTTCAATGCACAGCCCAAGCAGCGTGGCTGTGTCCTCAGGAACTTCTCAGTGTGAGGTAGAAACTTCTACTGAGACTGCAGAGCAATAGCATGGTCCCCTGACACTGCTTCTCCGGTGTCCGGGCTGGAGATACTTTTGTAGGCAGTGGAAATATTCAAAAACATCTTGGGGTCTGATCCAATGCCTAATGAAGTCAACTGAAATACTTACACTGATGTAAATCAAGAATAACTCCACTGAAATCAAAGAAGTTATACCAGTGTTAACTTAGTGAGTACAGAACTTACTCTATTTAAAGTAATTTTGTCCTAATATTAGCAAATTATTTAAAATTTCTGTAATCTTCCTGAGTTAAAGTTAGAAATTCAGAACCTATTTTTCATGAGCACACAAAAATCTAGTTTGGAATTTATGTTGGATTTTTGCAGTTAAAAAGTGTTAACTGCCTAGTTCTGTACAACACTTAGACGGGTTTGATTCTGCTCTCATTAGTTGCACACTGCTGTATTTCCACTGACTTGTATGAAGTTACTCCTGATTTACATCAGGAGAAGAATCAGCAAAATCAGGCTAGTAGTATCAGACATTAAAGTCAAGTTATATCAGAAATGTATTTTGCCTATTCAGTGTAGTATTTTGTGTGTGTCCATCCGAGAAAAATATTTGACCTGACATGAAAGTTGGTCTATGCTATGAAAGAGACAATGTGGGTGAGACAATATCTTTTATTGGACCAACTTTTGTTGGTGAGAGAGACAAGCTTTAAAGAAGTTGGTCCAATAAAAAGATTATCTCACCCACCTTGTCTCTCTTATATCCTGGGACCAACATGGGTACAACTATACAGCCTGCAATAGTTGGCCTATGTCATGAGACTATTGTGTGTCTGAATCAATCTGACACAGTAACAATTGTGGGTGTAATAGTAGGAGATGATTTTTTTAAAATCATGCTTTTGGTAGTTTTAAAAATGGGCAATTAAAATAAATATTTTCATCTCTTAAAATACTGAATACCATGAGAGGTGAGAAACCATTTGTTATTTTTTAAAAGCTTAAGGTAACAATAGAGACCTATCAAAAAGCCAAAACAAAACAAAAATTGATCCAAGAGTCTGAACAAACTTACTCAGTGATGATGAATCTGCTGGTGACGACCTGACAAGCTAACAAACAGCGCAAGAAGATAACTGAGCTATCCTTTTCAATCACAATCCACAGAAGAGCAAAAAAAGAGCTAGGCATAAGCTATTTAGACAACTCAGCAAGTACAGCAGTAGTCAGAAATGCTTTTACATTTCAAATATATTGTCAAAATATCATCCATGCTAATGTTTCAAAAAAGGCTCATAGCTAGAACACTGTCAGGCTACAGTTCCTGTTAACATTTGGTATACAAGAGTTTTCCCCAAAGCAGGCTTTATTTATTGACAGTATATCTAGTAATTAAGAGTATTTTTTTTTTGGATTGCCGTAGCATGGTATTGGTTTTAGCAGTTTATTCATACTTTTCATGGTCTAAATACTTGTAGGTTGTACCAAGTTCTTTTATTACTTTTCTCTAGAAAAACACTAATTCAACCTTAACTGTAAATGTCTTTTCTCAGAATTGGTGTATCTGATTTAACCACTGCAGAACACACATGACTTCTGTGATTTCAATGGGACTCGTATCTTGCAGTAGGAGAACAGGGTCCAGTATGTCTCCAGAGTCATAAATACATCTGTTACACATGGGTGGACTCTTCACTGGAAGCCACTAGTGGAGATTACAGCTGTTAGCTCTACTGGGTGTTACAGGACGCATCCAGCAATTTCACTTCAGAGGAACATACTTCAAAAAGAGACTAGATGCTAAAGGGTCCAACTTTTTCCTCATTGAATTTCTGGCATTAATTTTATAAACTCAGGGCCTGATGCTGCACTGGTGTAAATCAGCATAGCTCCAATCACGTCAACAGATTACACGGCTTGACTGCTGAGAATCTAGCCCACACAGATTTAAAACAGGAGTAACTTCAGTGATGTCAAGAGAAGTATAAGTGAGTGGAGAATCAGGTTCTGAGAACTCAGATTAGCTCATACCTAATTATCTATATGTCTTTGCAGACCATGCTATAAGGTAAATGATTGTTGAAAATTCAGGAGGCCCAGGATTGTTGGGTATAGTATTTCTGAGAAAATAAATTAATTTTTTTCTGTCTTGTTGAAGGGTATACCTGTTAGTTCCATGGGTAAAGACTTCTTACATTTTTTCCCCTCCAACCCAGAAAGATGTAGTTTGAAGACATCTTGGGGTTTCCTCCTAACAAAGTTTGTAATTATCCTGCATACACTACTTGGTAAAGATGTATTTTTCATATTGCATGCAGAAAGCAAGTATACACATGCACAGTTTTGCTTGTGCACCAGTGGAGACTAAGAACTAAAAGTAATATTGATCACACATTGAACAGCAGCACAGTTGGGAATACAATCCAACAGAATCCTGACTAGAACTGAGTGAATAATTGATTTTTGTTTGGTGGCTCAACTGAAAAATCCCCAAAAATTTGTTTCAGGATGATCCAAAATAGAATTCTTCAGTTTTTCTCATTGAAAGGAAAACAAAAACAAAAAAACAACCCCAAACTGGTCTCGGTCAAACTAAATGCATCATTCAACCTGGAATTAATTTTTTTGGTTTTGCTTCATTTTTGTGTTTTTTATCCTTAAAACAATAAATCTAGCAAAATTTCTAAGTAAATCCTTGTTTTGAAATGAGAAGTTGAACAGTTTTGACTTTGACTTGAAACACAACATTTTGACTTTTCAAAATCATTTTTTATTTCATTTTTTTCCTGGCCAAAACTATTTGCTGAGTTTGACCCAAATTTGTGGATAATTTTGGTCAACCCAAAATCACATTTCAGCGAATATATTATTCATCTGAAAAGTTTTGCCCACTTCTATTCCTGACTCCCAGGTTCCTGCTCAAATCACTGGATCTGAACAACAGAATAGCCCACACTCATATACGCAACCTTTTAAGTCTCTAGAAGGCTGTAGTTTAGCCATATAAGTTATGCATATTGTTTTAAAAATTGATGTTGTGAAAGAGTTTTGTTGTTGGATACTACATAGAAAAGTAGGTAAAGAAGGGGAAGGATAGCTCAGTGGTTTGAGCATTGGCCTGCTAAATCCAGGGTTGTGAGTTCAATCCTTGAGGGGGCCATTTAGGGATCTGGGACAAAAATTGGGGATTGGTCCTGCTTTGAGCAGGGAGTTGGACTAGATGCTCTCCTGAGGTCCCTTCCAACCCTGATATTCTATGTGAAAGATGATGGGCAAATTCTTCTGCCTGTTTAGTATTTTTTCAAGTGTGCAATTTTAGGTATCCAGAAAAATAACTGAATTGCTAAAGGGTTTAATAGACATGAAGTGAGTGATGGAAATCTTGTTGGACAAATTCCTAAAGCTATACTGGATTTAGATGAAAAAAAATCAAGTTACAACCAGTGAGAGTAACATGCTCAAAATCCTGTACTATGCTTAGGAAGTCTACCTTGGAGCAGCTGCCAGAAAAATGTGGGATGGCAAGGTCTTTCCAATGACTCATTTATACAACAGTGTGAACAATAAATGAGTCTATTGTGATACTGCATATATTAAATATAAAAAAGGGCATGTCAGAAAGTTTCTTGCAATTTTCTGATTTCTGATGACATGCTTTTATTACTTTTTCCATTTTTTCAGTCACAGGTTATTAGATTCACGGCAGCTTTAGAAGGTGCAACACATTAGTATCTGTCAGGTATGCTTCTGCTAATGACTTTCTTATACTTGAGCAAGCTAAGTATCGTGCACTGATATTCATCAAGTGAACACAACCTTTTACCTATTCATTTGTCTTAGGCATGAAGAACTCCATGATTTCAGTGCTATTGAGAAAAAGCTCACTGAAGTCCAAAGTGTTCAGTACACCAGGGAAATTGTCCAACTGTATTTCTGTTGACATGAAAACATTCAGACTAACCAAAACAAGATTTTGGCCCAGCATCACTTCAGCAGATACAATAGTTGAACCTTCTACTTGATGGTATAGTTTCTTCTGTGGAAACTAGTACAATGGAAAAAATGTGCAATGTTGAAAAGATGTTGCAAGCTACTAATCTTGGAGAGCCACATCCAGTTAACTCTACTGATTAGAGTGGAATCACTCTGGCTTATGTTGATGCAACTCAGAGCAGAATCTGGCTCATAATCTTTAAAGCAAATCTGGTATTAGAAATCAAACTTAGACGACTGGAATGTGAAATACACTAGATAAAATCCATCATGCTTTGCTTGAGATATGTAAATACAGGACTTGGCTACAGTAGTACTTGCTTGTGTAAGATGTGTATGGTTCAGTAGAATGATTCTTTTATTTCTTTTCAGTACAGTTTATTTTACTACCTAAACATAAGAACATAAAAAAGCCATACTAAGTTAGACCAAAGGTCCATCTAGCCCAGTAGCCTGTCTTCTGGGCCAATGCCAGGTGCCAATGCCAGGTGCCCCAGAGGGAATAAACAGAACAGGTAATCATCAAGTGATCCATCTCCTGTTGCCCATTGCCAGCTTCTGGCAAACAGAGGCTAGGGACGCCATCTCTGCCCATCCTGGCTAATAGCCATTGATGGACCTATCCTCTATGAACTTATCTAGTTCTTCTTGAACACTGTTATAGTCTTGTCCTTCACAACATCCTCTGGCAAGGAGTTCCACAGGTTGACTGTGCGTTGTGTGAAAAAATACTTCCTTTTGTTTGTTTTAAACCTGCTGCCTATTAATTTCATTTGGTGACCCCTAGTCCTTGCGTTATGAGGAGGAGTAAATAACACTTCCTTATTTACTTTCTCCACACCAGTCATGATTTTATAGACCTCTTCATATCCCCACTTAGCTGTCTCTTTTCCAAGCTGAAAAGTCCCAATCTTATTAATCTCTCCTTACATGGAAGCTGTTCCATGCTCCTAATCATTTTTGTTGCCCTTCTCTGTACCTTTTCCAAATCCAATATATCTTTTTTGAGATGGGGCGACCAAATCTGCATGCAGTATTCAAGATGTGGGCGCACCATGGATTTATATAGAGGCAATATGATATTTTCTGTCTTATTATCTATCCCTTTCTTAATGATTCCCAACATTCTGTTTTCTGTTTTGACTCCCTCTGCACATTGAGTAGATCTTTTTAGAGAACTATCCACGACTCCAAGATCTTTCTTGAGTGGTAACAGCTAATTTAGACCCTATCATTTTATATGTATAGTTGGGATCATGTTTTTCAATGTGCATTACTTTGCATTTGTTGAATATTGGCATTCTTGTAAAAAATGCAAGAAAATTTAAATTTTCTTGTTCCATGCAGATTTTCTATTTTACCAAAAAAGTAATTCCTTGTTACTTATTAGTAGGGACAAAAATTATCACAATGGGCCTGATCCAAAGTTAACTGCAGTCATTCTATACTCTATAGTGCTAGGAAATGTTTGGAATATGTACTTTGTAGATACTTTGTAGATACTAAAGGGAATTTGTATTTATAGATACTAATTTGTCAGAAAGTTGAAATTCAGTGGTCGAAATATGGTCTTGTCTGTATAGTCCAAGGTATGTGGTGTGTTCTAGTGTGCTGTGATGAAGGTAGAGAAGATATGTTGATATTATCAAATCATATGGCAGTGATTTAATTTTTGCATGATAAAACTGAATGCAGCAAGAAAACTAACCCTGAGCGCTATATGTTTCAGTTACTGGTGTCCTTTATTTCTGACACATGATTCTTCATCTAAAGTCAGTAAAAGCATGAAAAATGACAAGAAAATGGACTAGGCTGGATACATACACTACAGAGGGCTATAAAACAGACAATGTAGAGAAATGAAATATCTCTGTGAGACAAATGTAACAGAAATGTAGTTAATAGATAGGGAATAAATTCTGATGTCAGCTGCACCAGTGTACATGGGGAATAACTGCATTGAATCTATGCTGGGGTTGGCAACCTTCGGCATGTGGCCCATCAGGGTAATCTGATTGTGGGCCGCCAGACATGTTGCTGACGTTGACTATCCGCAGGCACGGTCCCCTGTAGCTCCCAGTGGTCGTGGTTCACCGTTCCTGGCCAACGGGAGCTGAAGAAAGAGGTGCGGACTGCAGGGATGTGCCGCTTCCTGCAGCTTCCATTGGCTGGCAACGGTGAGCCATGCCTGCAGATGGTCAATGTAAACAAAATTGAGAATATAATCTGGTCTAGTGACTGCATAACTACTGAACCATCATTGCATTATTAGTAACTATTGTAGTTTGTTATGATTATTTATTATGAATGGCATCCAACTTGATGGATGCTATTCTTCTCGGACAATATAATATAGATGGGTTTAAATGCTTTGCTGATTTGAGGTCTAAATCTTTACGACAAGAAGTAATGGGTTTAAGATTCAGCAAGGGAGATTTAGGTTATATATTAAGCAAAAATTTCTAACTATAAGGGTAATTAAGCTCTGGAATAGACTTCCAAAGGAGGTTGTGGAATCCTCATCATTGGACCAGGTTGGACAAATACCTGTCAAGGATGGTCTAGATATACTTGGTTCTGCCTCAGCATGGGGAGATGGACTTGCTGATCTCATGAAGTCCCTTCCAGCCTTAAATTTCTGTGATTTTATAATCTAAACTTAATCTGCATTGATTTCGCTCTCTAACATTGCTTTTCAAAAGGTGTGTATTGTAAATAAATTAGGCTAGGATAAATCATCAATTGTTTGATTTTTCTTATTCTCTCCCCACAAGGAAATAACTGAACCAATTCACCTTTACAAATATTTTTGCATATGCTCTCAGTTATTCTGATATGTGTTGCAGTAAAAAAGACACTTTCCCCATCTTGATTCTAAATCCCTATTTTTAGGAGATTATAAATTTCAGAAAATGTGCCCTGAAATTTTTCATATTTGTTCCTAGCCCCAGGATAAATTTTTGTATGTGGAAAGTTTGGTGAAGTCATGTTTGTGTGAAACTTCTTTTATTATATTAAAAACTGGCTAGATTATTCTCTTAAGGGGAACAATCACTGTCTTTTGCTTGAGCAGCAGTCAATTGATATGTGAATCAGTTTGAGTCTGGGAGCTAGAGGATGAGTGTGCAAATGAACAAGAAGCAACTTGAATTAGCAAGCCCCACATAACCAAAATATATACCAGGAAAAAAAAGATAAGGAACAAATACATAGACAAACACACTGAGAACCCACATTTGCAAGATGCAAATTGACTTTTCAGTGATTGAAGTATCATTGACTTAAGTGGGACTTGAGAAGGTGCTCAAGACTTCTTTAGACTTGACCATAATATTTATATATCTCATCTTCTATTAAATTTGTCAATTTCTGAAGGCATCTTAACAAAATTAAATATATAATAGAATAGGTGAAATTCACAAAATACATAATGAACTGCCCATATCATATCATAATAACTTTTGCCCAAGGAGCTGAGTATCAGAATGAGAACTGCTGAAGAAAGACACATAGGTCAATTATACCAGAACAGTCACCCTAAGAGAACTACCCATTGCTTAGATATGCTCTCAAGCAATATTTCATAGCAATTCCTTCTCCCTCACTTCTTTCTAATTGTGTGGCTCTTTCACTTCGACACATAGCTAAAGTCAGTAATGCTTTAAGTTACCACTGGACAAGGAACTAATGAAGAAGGAAAACAACATGTGGCCAATAGGAAGGCAAAGAGCACCAGAAGAGGAATCTACTCTACCAATCACCTGAATCCTCAGATCTAATAGTGAATTTAAGGAAACTTATTTATCATTGGTGGAGAAGCAGTAAATAAAGAAAACTAATGCTTTCATAACTTGAAGTCGAACTGTTCTTGAAAACCAAGAGTGGTCTCACAGACTGCAACACAGTCACCAGTTTTCCAGCATTTTCCCAGGAAACTCTAAAAATATTTCTAAATACGTTAAATGAACACAGGTGTGCACTGTTTATACAGTATGCATAGGAGATGAACTAAACCATGGAAGTAGTGTCTTTAGTGGGCTTTTCATAGTCTCTCTGCCTCACAACCTAAACTACACTATACCAAGCAATCTGTTTGCCTCGTGGAGATGGCGGAATTGCTTTATACTTGTATATCACATATTGTAGAGGGGAAATCAAGAGAGAGAGGTAAAGTCACCAAATGCAAAGGTATCCATAGCGAATTACAGTGTATCCAGTAGGTAAAATATATCCTGCTACTACTTAGAACTTGTATAGCAACTTTACATCCATGGATATCACAACATTTTACAAAAGAGAATAAGTATCATTATTCCCATATAACAGATGGGAAAACAGAGGCTCAGAGAAGGGAAGAGTCTTGCTCCAAATAATGATGTAATTAACAAGCAGGCATGAAAATACAAGGATCTCATAACCACAGCAAACATTGGCTCTGGTTTCCAAGATGTACAACACTCAGCCATTCAGGCCACGTCTACATTAGGGAACCTGAAACCTGGTTTAATCAATACAGTGGTAAAAAACACCAGAAACCACCACTCTTGTCTACAAAATGGCTCCTACTGGTATTAAAACCAATTCCCTTGAACAGGAATTAGCACTAGAGCTGGTCAGCAATTTTCCAATGAAACAGGTTTTCATCAGAAAATTCAGTTTAGTCAAAACCAAAATGTTCTGCAGAAATGTTTTAGTTTTGATGAACTTTCGCCAAGCTTGCTTGGTGGGCTGCAGAGGAGCCTGGGTTTCCCAGGTCTGCAGCTCTGGTGCAGCCCTGCCATGCAGAGCTGGGAGCCTGGAGAGACATGGCTGGAAACAGGGCTCTTAGGGCTTCTAGGTTCCTCACTCTGGCAGTGAGGGTCTTCCCAGGCTCCCAGGGACTCGGGGAAGCCTGGGGAGTCCCTCGGAGGTGGAGGCAGCATCAAAGTGTCATTATTAACATTTTTGTTAATCCTGATCCTAAAAAAATTATTATTGGACTTCCATGGTTATTCATAACAACTGTATACATAGCCATGGCATGTTAATTTCTTACCAGCTCATTGCTGCAATCCTCATCAAAATCCTCCTCTATTCCATCAGTCATCTCTTCTCCATCCCCATCTGCATCTGGCCCTACTTCAATAGGCTCTTCTGTAGAGTTATCTGCATTCTCTGATATGCATTCCTCTTGGATCAACTCAGCATTATCTTCCATTTGCTTCTTTTGAGCTTCTGTAAGGAAAGCATACCCTGTAGAAATTCAATAACCTTTTCTGTTGCTTGGAATGAACAGTGCTCTCAGGCAGACTTCATACCTCCATTCTCCAGATGGAGCTAGGTTTATGAAATATGGTATGTTAATATCCACCAGATAAATATTATCAAATTCCCTTACTCCTAAAGTTACTGAGTAAATAATCTGCAACACCGGCGCATTCAGCCAATCAAAGTGAAGGGACCGAGTACAGTTAGTGGTGCAAAAATACAGTTTTGCCCCAGTCATGCAATTCTCTGGACTCTGCTGTGTTGTGGGAACCCAGTTTGCATAATCGTTGTGCAGTTAAATCCCTGTGCTCTCACTGGCTGACAGATGATAATGGCCAATAAGTGTGCAGGGATTTGCATAATCATTGTGTGATTATTTCTCAATAAGTATACAGTTAATAAATCCTACTAGTCAAACTGGTCCCATTACTAAGGGCTGGAGTAGCAGTTGCAGCATCTCCTCATTCTCTGTTTGCACAGTGTGCTGGGACAACTGAATCCATTTATGGCCCCTACCCTTGGCTCAGATGCATTGCTGCTTTCCATTCCTGCCAAAGCGGGGTCAACATAAAGACCATTTTCAAGGCACGCAGAGCTCATGGAAGCTCCCCTCCATGGTCCACCCTGCTCAACTCCAGTGTGGGACTTAAGTGATGCAGATGGCCTTGCATTTGTCCTCCATACCTTGAAGAATTTCACTCAGGCAGCAGAAGTCCACAGGAGGGATGGGAGAGGACTGACAGATTGTCTTATAGAGTAGTTGGCGGAGCAGCAGAGCAGGGGGCTTGGAGAGACCAAAGACTCACTCCTATTCACTTTAGGAGCTCATGATGGAAACCTTTATGCACTCAAAAGGACAGCAGGTTAGGGACTATTTGCCTGTAGCTGGGTTAGCAATGTTATTTCAGTCTGAAAGTGACAATACCTATCAGGGATGGAACTTACAAAAGAAAAGAAACATTTCTTTCTTTTCTAAACTGACTGTTTTATATTACCAGAAAGCTCATCTCATATCTTGTTACACAGTGAATGGATCTGAAATTGGCTGTGAAGTTATATATCTTTCAGCTTTATGAACACATTATGGTTTCTACTTTAAATTATTACATGCCATACCTAGTACTCAAAACACCTGACACTGTTATGTATCACATAATCTTAAGCAAAGACAGCACTAGATTCTCCCTCTGTATGTACACATTTGTTTTAATCTCTTCAGTCTTGTTAGCCTTTGACCCCTCTCCCTCTCAAATTGTGCTTGCTAAAGCTTTAGAATAAATAAGGCTTTGTTTCCTTAAACCTAACATCTTTACAGAAAGAATCTTGAACTCAAAGAATTAAGGAACATCATAGGGATCCCTCTTTGAAATCAATGTGGTTGTACAGATTGTTAGTGCAAAAACCAGCCCATGGAGCTTTATAAAATATTCAATGTTTATCAGTATAACAGCTTCATAGTTATAACTAGTGATGTTAGCATAAGCTACAGTATCAGCCAAATTTCTGCTATGGCATTTGATTCAACAGTCTTTTGGTACACACTTGTAGTGCTACCAACAAATGGTAACAACCTAAAACCTTTTTAATTTGCTTAAGCATTGCTTCTGCTCTTCCTCATTTCAGGATCTGTGCTAAGGAAGAGAATGTCTTGAAAGGCTGGAAATTTCAGAAGACAAACTTTATGCATAAGATATTAAACAGCATGAACAGGCAATGTGAGCTCCTGCTCAGAATGAATAATGGAAATCGTAAAGACAAACAGCAGATAAGAAGCAGTGGAAATTTTAATCCTTTTTATATGCAGCACTGCATTTTGTCTCACTGCCTTTATGAAAGTCATATTGAACTTTTTCCCTGCTTACTTAATTTAGTGTCTTAAAATTATAAACAGCAAATATAAGGTGAGGGAAATATGATAAAAGTATTCTTAAACCTTACAAAATCTATTGGATATGTATGTAAAAGAAGGACAGGACATTATAAAATAAGGAGTTGAATGACAGCATATACATAATAAAAGAGACAGGAAAACCACACTTTGGTCAAGACTTTCAAAAATGGGTGCTAGCGTTATGTTTGTGATATATTTTGATGAGAGTTGTTGGGAGCTTAGCACTTTTGAAAATCAGGCCACTTTTTAAAGTGTCTAAGTCAGAACTTAGGGATAGGATTTTCAAAGATGCCTAAGGATTTAAGTGTCCAACTCCCATTATATTGGATACTTAAAACTTTTAGGATATTTTGAAAATCCACACCTCAGACCCTAACTTTAGGCACTCATTGTTGAAAATCTTGGTCTTTGTATAGACAGAAAAAAAACACTCTCCTGCTGCCATCTTACTGAATCAGAGCAGTCAGCCACTGCTCTGTTGTGGCTTCCTTCTCCTAATTTCCACCAACAAATGAGACACACTACACATTCAGTTTTCCTCTCTATAAACTCTAGCTATTGAGCTTGCAGAGTTATTTGCTCTACCAAATAGATCCAGTTTTATAGAAGCTTCCAAATAAGTATTAGTTATTAGAGACACAATTTGCAGCAATCCACAGTATTAAAACACAACATTTATCACTTGTAGAGTTTGAGTTTCCAACCTGAGCCCATAGCTGAGATTGACAAGCGTGACATCGATTCTTGGTTGAAAGACTAAAGTAAAAACACCTCCTTCTCTCTTATACTATTTGTATGTAAAGTGAATCTAAAGAACTTATGCAAAAGGGAATATAAACTGTGCACAACCATTGGGATATAAAACCACAAGGCAATCTTTTACCCTCAATTTCTCTTTTCTGTTTTCAAATATTAAAAATTTCAGGATATTGGTAACAATAAAGAAAAGAACACTAGCGAAATTTGCAAGGTGAATTTATCCCCTGGTTAGTCAGTGAATAAGTTCAGTAAAAACACTGAATTCAGATTCTAACGTGTATCATTCCTCAAAAGGAATAACTTCAAGTCCTTAGAATATCCTTCTGAATGGCAATGTAAGTTCATGAAAAAAAAATTAAAATTAAAAAATTGCAACCGAATGTACACGCGCTCTCTCTTTTCTTAATAACAAAGAGATGCCCCAATCCTCATCCCAGCATGGAGCCAAGAGACACCATCTTTGTACTGGACAGTTCTGCACTGGATACACACTTGTTGAAGTGCTTGGAGGAGAGGAAGGTGATCAGGAACAATCAGCGTGGATTCACCAAGGCAAAGTCATGCCTGACCAACCTGATTGCCTTCTATGAGGAGATAACTGGCTCTGTGGATATGGGGAAAGCAGTGGACGTGATATATCTGGACAGTAGCAATGCTTTTGATACGGTCTCCCACAGTATTCTTGTCAGCAAGTTAAAAAACTATGGACTGGATGAATGGACTATAAAGTGGATAGAAAGCTGGCTAGATTGTCAGGCTCAATGGGTAGTGATCAATGGCTCGATGTCTAGTTGGAAGCTGGTATCAAGCGGAGTGCCCCAGGGGTCGGTCCTGGGGCCGGTTTTGTTCAATATCTTTATTAATGATCTGCATGATGGGATGGATTGCACCCTCGGCAAGTTTGCAGATGACACTAAGCTCGGGGGAGTGGTAGATATGCTGGAGGGTAGGGATAGTGTCCAGAGTGACCTAGACAAATTAGAGAATTGGGCCAAAAGAAATCTGGTGAAGTTCAACAAGGACAAGTGCAGAGTCCTGCACTTAGGATGGAAGAATCCCATGCACCGCTACAGGCTGGGGACTGACTGACTACACAGCAGTTCTGCAGAAAAGGACCTGGAGATTAAAGTGGATGAGAAGCTGGATATGAGTCAGCAGTGTGCCCTTGCTGCCAAGAAGGCTAACAGCTTATTGGGCTGTGTTGGTAGGAGCACTGCCATCGAGGGAAGTGATTATTCCCCTCTATTTGGCACTGGTGAGGCCACATCTGGAGTATTCTGTCCAGTTTTAGGTCCCCCACTACAGAAAGGATGTGGACAAACTGGAGAGAGTCCAGCGGAGGGCAACAAAAATGATCAGGGGGCTGAGGCACATGACTTACGAGTAGAGGCTGAGGGAACTCGGCTTGTTTAGTCTGCAGAAGAGAGAGTGAGGAGGGATTAGATAGAAGCCTTCAACTATCTGAAGGGGGGGTTCCAAAGAGGATGGAGCTCAGCTGTTCTCAGTGGTGGCAGATGACAGAACAAGGAGCAATGTTCTCAAGTTGCAGTGGGGAAGGTCTAGGCTGGATATTAGGAAACACTGTTTCACTAGGAGGATGATGAAGCACTGGAATGGGTTACCTAGGGAAGTGGTGGAGTCTCCATCCTTAGAGGTTTTTAAGGCCTGGTTTGACAAAGCCCTGGCTGGGATGATTTAGTTGGTATTGGTCCCGCTTTGAGCGGGGGGTTGAACTAGATGACCTCCTGAGGTCTCTTCCAGTCCTAATCTTCTATGATTCTATGAAGGAAAGGAATTCTCTCATCAGACCACAGAACAACAATGGAACCATTCTGCAGATCCCTTGTGTAGACTCCAAGAATCTTTCTCCCCTCCCACGTTCCTGGTGGAAGGAATGGAGAGCAAGGGGACAGGCTCTGCACCTTAGTGTTTTAAAACATTTAAAAATTATTGGGCCAGATTGTAGTATTAGTTATATCCATGTAAATCCAGAATAATTCCACTGAATTTAATGGAAAATCTGGATCACTGTATCCATTTCCTACCCTCTTATCAAGAGAGCTCTATGAAGGGTATTCATTGCAGTACTTTGGGAGATATAATAGTATGATTCAATATGAATCAACATTTTCTCTTTCAGCTGATTTATATTTAAATGACCACATTACAATCCTTTTAGCAAAAGTGCAAATTGGTTCTCAAAGTCCAGTGACATGTGGCTTGTTTTGCATAGTAATGGGTTTTATATAAAAGCTCCCTGAAGTGGGGATATGCCATCTCAACTCATTTCCATAGACCAGTGATTCATTTGGGTGCTGTACAACTACATATTCTCTGAATATATCACCAACTTTTATCTAATTTGCTTAAAATTTTAATGAGACAAAGTGGGTGAGTTAATATCTTTTATTGGATCAATTTCTGTTGGTGAGAGACAGACAAGCTTTTGCGCTTACACAGATCTTATCAGGTCTGGAAAATGAACTCAGAATGTCACAGCTAAATACAAGGTGGAAGAGATTGTTTAGCATAAGCAGTTAACTTATATTTCAAGGTACCATTCAAGGTGAAGTCGTATGTTAACACCTCTCCAGTCATGGAATGTGGGATGGGGATGGGGAATGTTCTAGAGAGAGTTTCATGGATGTGTGGTGGTTGTTGACTCCATGCACGGTATCATCCAACAATTACAATCCATACTAGATGGAGACAACATCCTGAAAGAAATCTTTCCTGAACCCCCTCTTCTGGCCTTCAACTAATCCCTCAACCTCTCCAAGCTCATCATCAGAAGCAAGCTCCCCACAAACCAGGACATACCAACTCGAAGTGGCACCAGACACTGCCAGAACAACAGATGCAAAACCTGTAGACATATCTCCACTGTTACAATGATCAACATCCCCATGACACACCTTTCAAGATCAAGATCCATGATTTCTACACATGTGAGGTACCTCATCCAGAGCATTAAATGCCCCAATTATAAGTATATAGGTGAAATGAGACAATCACTATGCTCTTGAATGAAGTCACAGAGAAAAATGATAAAAAAGACAAAAACCATATCACCTCTGACAAAATGATGACTCTATATCTGACCTCTCAGTCCTCATTCTCAAAGGAAACCCGTGCAACACCTTCAAAAGACGACCCTGGGAGCATAAATTCATAACTTTGCTAGATACTAAAAATCCTGGACTGAATAGACACACTGGATTTATGGCTCATTAAAACAGTATATAACCCACTTAAGACCCCCCTCTCCAAACTTCCTCCCATCCCCTTATTCCTATATGACTGAAGAGGGGTTAACCAGCCATTTCACTTGAATGTTTCCTGGAAATATGTGTTATTTACTTATGCTAAATAATCTTTTCTACTTTGTATTTAACACCATGACACTCTGAGTACATTCCCAGAACTGAAGAAGAGCTTTGAAAGCTTGTCTCTCTCACCCAAAGAAGTAGGTCCAATAAAAGATATTACCTCACCCACCTTGTCGCTCTACTATCCTGGGACCAACATGGCTACAGCACCACTGCATACTTTAAATTTTAATGTAAACCATAATTAATACATGTTGTGCACACTTCTCCTATAAAGATATATCAAGCTCTATATTTACTATCTGTCATAGATTTGAAAAAGAACCTGATTTTTATGGGCCAAATTATGGATCTACACCAGCAAAGGAACTAACCCTATATGTAGGGTTGTTTGTGATTGATTATAACTAGCTTCTAATTAATAAAGACTGATGTACACACAATATACAGCTGGTTGGTGTGACGTGTAAGGAATTAGCTAAGAAAGTACCATTGGCGTTGATAGGAATTATGTGGCTAATTTTCAGTGCAGCATCATGAAAATATGACTAACTTTCTAATGACATTTCATTACTGCACTAACAGTGTAATACATAGATCATTAAACTGCAATCTTTTGTAAATCTAAAGGCTTGTCTCAAACTGGGGGTAAGCTGATTCAGAACTAGAACATTCCCTGCTTTACACTGGTGCAGCAGGTCTATATTGAGGATTTGCATGGCGTAACTACCTCAGTGTAGCTATATTGAGGCAATATTTTCTAATATAGACAATAGGTAAATTACTTTTGCATGTTCAAGAATGTATTTGTCACTCTAAAAATTCTTTTCTATAATGCATCTTTGGTTCCTGAAGAGCTAGTTGGAAAACCGTTTTTTTTTTTTTTTTGCTACTGTACTACAGAACACATTCTTGAAATTATTTTGGTGAAAGATATTAAAATCTTATTCCATCAGTCCAAATTGTGGTTTAATTTACCTTCATTCTGACTCTACATTATGTAGCAAAATGTCTGTAAAGCTTTTATTTTCTCTATGTTTTGTCAGTTTGAGTGATAACTATGCCCTGGTTTAATTAATCTCTTAATGAGCTGTCTGTGGCTAAAAATCATTTTCACCTACCTGCTTCAGCCTTCTGCTGTTTTTCAATCTTCTCCAGTCTCCCTAGCAAGGAGTCAATTTTTGTTTTGATTTGGGTTAATTCCTTCTTGATTGTTTGCAACTCATCTGATTTTACTGAGGAAGGAAAACGAAAAAGGCAGAAAACATGAAAGATACAACAATTTCACCCCAAAGACGCATCTGAATATATTCTGTCCCATTCCCTCGTAAACATAGCTCAAAGTATGCTTCCTAATATCACTACACTCTGATTTCTTTCAGTTCTTTTCGTGAATGAGTGTTTAAAACCAATTTTGTCAGTTACAAATGTGGAATCCTAGTAGAATGCATGGTACTAAATCTTGAGTGACGGCAGATCATGTAGGGGGTGTAACTCAGTAATAAATGTTTGCGACAAAACAGTTAAGGCTAGATCAGATTCAGTCTTGGCAAATGCAAGTCATATTCAGTGACAATAAACCTATGATGTGACGTAGATTCAAATGCAGGGAATGATTCAAACATGACAGGCAATTTACAATTTAGTAATGGTATTTTGCAGTGCAATTTTCTAATAATAAATAATAATAAAGAGTCCCTCCACTGCAGTAGGTATTTTTCAACAAGACTAAATAGTAACAAATGCTGGAGCAGCCAAGGACATAATGTTTTGTCCCAGTCAACGGCTTTATCGCAAAAGGTGGTGTTGAGTATTATTGCTTGTTAAAACTTTCAATTCATAGTAACTTCTTGTACTTTTCCCCACTGCAGATAAAATACAAGAATACTATTTTTGTGATCATGTCTAGGGACTGGCAAGTCAATTCTAATAAATTAAGACTCAAGTGACGTTCCAAAGTGTTTGCAGTAATTTATTTTTCATTTATGTGCACCCTTGCATGCCCTGCTTCCAGCTGGGCTTGTAAGAAGAAGTACTGATCTAACAGGAAGGACTGTTCATGGAGGTATTCTGGCTTCATCAGAAACAGGAAGTATTGGAGACCTCATAAACAAATCTATTCCCATGGAATTTCTAGCCCAGTTTCGTAGACTGAGGAGAAGCTCCAAACTATGGGTTCAGTTGTCTGCCTCCTGTCGGAAGAAATTATATGGGATCTCTACAAAGGTCTCATTCTTCCATGCCACCATTAGATCTCTGGTGACCTATCCCCACCTTTGCCACATAGCTCCAAAGGAGTCATATTGTTAAGGCTTCTGAAGGCAAAAGGGGGTCCTTATCCCAAAGAGTGAGGGGGTGGTAGTTCAGAGCAGTTCTAGTTGTAATATTGTTGTAAATGGGCTGTATTACCCTTCCACCCTTAACTCCATGGGACTGGAGGGAATATGATGTGCATCTGTCTGACCCTGCCACAGATAGATTCTGCACCACTGGAAAGCTTGTTGTGGGTCTGGGTACTGGGTACTTATCTGATCTAAACTTCTGAGCCTTCTGAGCTTTGTTCAGTTAAATCCCGATAACAAGGATAGAATATAGCATATTACTATTATTATATAGGCTTCAGCAGCCTCTGTGGCCTTGTTTTAATCTAGGGGTTTTCAGGCCATGCTATTCAGCCAGCTGAAAATACAGCAGTTACCCCAAAAGTGGTCCTTCCTATTACTCTGCAGCATTTTTCACAGGGCTTAAAACATTCCCCCCCCCCCCCCCCGCAAAAAGGGTCTTGGGTTTACCCAATACCCAAATGTTGTAACAAAATGTTAAGGTTCTGACAACTTGTATGAGCAAAAGCTATTGCTTCCCTTGAGGGAGAAGGGGCATGTTTCTATTAATAGTGGATTGAAGAAGCAGTAGGTATTCCAAGCTGATACGGTGTGAATTTTCCCAACAGGGAATGCTGTGTGTCTGCCACAGCCAGCTGGAGATGGACCTAACATGGCCAAACAGCAGTTTTGAAGTGCTCCCTCATTGGGAAGTGGCAGGCTTGACAAACCTAAGAATGAAAAAGTCAGAATAGACATCACAAGAAACCCTTGATATTTAGTTCCAACCTAAAAAAGACGCACCTAATCTGTCCCCATTGTGCAGTGGGGAGGTTGGTGCAGGATGACAGGGCATGCACGTTGTGCCACCACTCAACCGATGCCACAGAACTCAGCTCCACAGGGGCTCCCTGTGTACTGCCAGGTTTGGGAGGAAGAATGTGGTGGGAGGCAGGCCCGGACAACTCTGTGAATCTAGCAGTAAAACTCTGAAGTTGCAATAGCAGCCATGGATGAGCCCTACTGCTACTTGTTGCCTGCAGTGGGAGAACTCCTTCCCCTCAGCCTTACAGGACTCCCTGGTGCCAAACCCATTTTCTCAAACTTTACCTGAGGCAATGGAGCTGAATCTAAATGTTCCATTACCACAGCACTCATTTCAGGTCAATATTAAACAAAAAAGGACAAGATAATAGAAAAAGACAAAGGCCACATTTTTCAAATGTGCAACAAAAGCAACCTTTGCCATACAACCACTCGTGGGTGTGCGTGTAGGGGAAAAGGGAGACAGGTGTTTGGTTTGCATGGACTTCTGATTTGCAGGGATTTGTGCAGGCCTTTGATTCTCTGACCCTGGTGATTAAATTCTGCTCTCAGTTACATTTCACTAGTGTCTACCTGGAATAATTCCCTAGAAGCTGATGGAATTACAGTGTTATAAAAACTGGTGTGAGAGAAGAACAGGCCTAGTGTTCATATATAGAAGAAAATGTAACGCATTAAAGCATTACAATTAAGATTTGTGTGTTACAGCGGACATAGACGGCTAGCTCCTACTTTTTTTAAACTCTCGAATAAAAGTCCCATCTTTCTGATTTTTTTCTAATAAGGTCTCATCCAAGCAAAAAAGTTTTTTACAGACATAAGATACTGCGGTTACAATTACATATTTTCAAACATATTTATCTGCTTTCAAATACGAGGATAAAAAATAATGGAATAGCTTATTTGGTTTTTATATTAGTTTGTGCTTGTGCAAAACACTATTAAAACAATTCCTTTCCTCTGCAATGAGGAAAAGTTCTTTGCCGGTATTTATTTTTCCTCATAAAAATGTGGAGGTATAAGTGACAGCCTGCACTCGGCTCAAAACAGAGGATTAAGGTGGATGTCAACTACATATTTAGAAATGGAAGTGATATTGTTGAATTGCCCAATATTTGGAAAACATTGCCTACCATAACTACAAATTGATTCGCCTCCAATCTATGATTCAGATTTCTTTGTATAGAAATATGTCATTTTTATATAACCCCCCTCCAGGTTAGTATAAAACATTTTATCTAATTACAGTACTTTAGACTTCAGTGCAAAAATGGGTTAGCTGATGAAGCCAAACGTAAACTATATAGTCCAAATGAATTCACCCATTTAAAGGTATAGCTTGATATATGAGGTCTCTTCTTAAATACCTACTATCCATTCATAAACGCAGTAGAGAGAAATCGGTTTAGTATTTTCTGCCTGTTTGGCATTTTAGAAAAAAGAAATACCATACTTGAAAAGCTTCTGAATCTATTTTTCCATCAGAAAAAAAAGTTTTCCATTTAGCCAATAGAACAATTTCCATCTGCTTCTTCATACTGTTAACATACATGTAACACTACCAGTTATGTGGTCCATTTTATGAGCACCTTCTTGCTAATATGGAACAATTTTAAATCAAAAGGCTAGAAAGAGAAAAATATGGTCAATTAAATTTAGGTCAAATACATTCAGAAAAGGATGCAAATTCACCAAGCTTATTTTGTGTTGGAAGACCAATCTGGGAGCTCAGACTTCTAATACTTGCTAGAGAAGAATTCACTGCAGTTATAATGGCTGTTTCCATTATTTTTGCACATACAGTGACTAATGGGCAAGGCTGCCCCTTGTGGGGAGTATAGGAATTTGTGTTTATGACAATTACTTCATTTATTTATAATGTTACTACTGCATTCCATGAGTCCACAATAAGATTCTCTATAGGGTTCACTGTATTCAGAACCAGCCCCAAACCAGACCTAATCCAAACCTCTCTGAATTCCAGAGAGGGGTTCTTTGAAGTCTTGATGTAAAGCCATGCCGACAGTTATTGGTATGGACCTGTGTGATGCGGCGTATAAGCCACACATTGGAACTGAAAGGGTTAAGGAGCAGTTCTGGGTGCAGGTGACTCCAAACCCCGGCACCTGAAGAGCCTGCTCTAGCTGGAGGAGGAGCTTCAAAAGGAGCCAGACAGCTCAGAAGGGGACAGGCAGAGAAGGAGGACAGGCCTATCCTGACAGTACCTGCACAGGAGAACTGCAGAAGCCTTCACTGTCAGGAAGAGGGTACCAGCTGAAGGCTCAGTCATTTTCTTTTGCTTTCTTATGTTGGCCTTTGAGACTTTGTTGGGAGGGAAGTGGTAGGAAGTGTCCCAGGGAAGCAGCCTTGAGCCTTTCCAGGGTGCTTGATACTGTTGCCTCTCACAGGGCCTTGATTGGGAGAGCATAGGCTCCTCTACCACCCACTGACGGTACATTAACCACCCTTCCACAATGCCCCCTCAGGAGTAAGGAGATGGTTGAGACCCTGAAAGCCCTGAGGCGAGGACAAGCTACATACAGGGATCAGGAGATGAACTTAAGGCTCTCATTGTTGGGAGGATGTGGGACTCTAAATGTTTTTTTGATCTCTGTTACCCTGGAAGAGGACATTCTGAATTGGTGACCTGGCTGGAAGGCTGAGTCACTGCCTACCAAGATGCAAGCCTTCACAGTGTTGGAGTGGTTGCTGACAAGAGGCACTGGAGTCAAGGGAAAGTAGAAGCCCAGTGGCTTAACTGCTAGATTATACTACCGGTAAGCCCAGCCCCTGAAAGAGCCAGTTCTAGTATGGATGAAATCTTGCAGGAATTGTTTTTCTGGTGAGATTTCTGCCCAATATGGTAAATGTCAATTAGGGCAGCTGATTTCATGAGATTTCTGCTAGTACGTGATGAACCCTCACAAGAACAGCCAACATGATTTTGACATAATTGATTCTGCACCTTAGCCCTGACTTGACTTTGAATTAAAAAAAAAAAATCAAGCAAAAAAATGATGTTGCTCACTGGTAAAGAGACTTGCCACTTAAATAATAATAAAATAAATATATATTACAATTAGAAATAATAACTAATTAATTCAAGAAGTGTGGATTAAATGACAAGAACTAATAGCAATAAAGCAATTCATTGCTTTATCCTACATGTCACTCAACACAATTTTTCTGTACAGTGGAAAAGAAGCAACAGAACAAACACATTCTCTGCTTTCAAACTTGAAGCCCCTGAGGGAACTGCCTGGATATTTTCCTGATAAACACCTTACAATAAGCTGATTACATTTCTGTCCAAGTCAACAAAATAATGTCTCCACCTTTATGGATGTGCTGGTTGGACCTGTAAAATAGGGAAGTAATTCTAAGGGGAAATCAAGTGTCAAAGTCTATATACTGTACACCTGTCTCTTTTTTAAAAACTTTTGATTTCCCCTGTTTATTTTCATGTGTGCTGCACACAAAAAGAATATTTTTCTGTAATTTATTCAAGCATGTGAAAGATTTTGCAACTGTAATTCATATGCAACTGTGAGAGAGTTTGAAAATCTAATGCAGGGTTGCAAAAATGTGGCCTTAGTACTTTTAATAAAGCAGCCTACTGGTCTCTTCAAGATTAAGAGCCCAATCCAAAGCTCATTAAAATCACTAGGAGCCCTTTTACTGACTTTTGTGGGAGTTGGATCATGGCCTAATACACAAGTATAGACCTCTGAAGGCCACTTGAATCAAGATAGAATCATGAATATCAGGGTTGGAAGGGACCCCTGAAGGTCATCTAGTCCAACCCCCTGCTCGAAGCAGGACCAATTCCCAGTTAAATCATCCCAGCCAGGGCTTTGTCAAGCCTGACCTTAAAAACCTCTAAGGAAGGAGATTCTACCACCTCCCTAGGTAACGCATTCCAGTGTTTCACCCTCTTAGTGAAAAAGTTTTTCCTAATATCCAATCTAAACCTCCCCCACTGCAACTTGAGACCATTACTCCTCATTCTGTCATCTGCTACCATTGAGAACAGTCTAGAGCCATCCTCTTTGGAACCCCCTTTCAGGTAGTTGAAAGCAGCTATCAAATCCCCCCTCATTCTTCTCTTCTGCAGGCTAAACAATCCCAGCTCCCTCAGCCTCTTCTCATAAGTCATGTGTTCTAGACCCCTAATCATTTTTGTTGCCCTTCGCTGGACTCTCTCCAATTTATCCACATCCTTCTTGTAGCGTGGGGCCCAAAACTGGACACAGTACTCCAGATGAGGCCTCACCAATGTTGACTAGAGGGGAACGATCACGTCCCTCGATCTGCTCGCTATGCCCCTACTTATACATCCCAAAATGCCATTGGCCTTCTTGGCAACAAGGGCACACTGTTGACTCATATCCAGCTTCTCGTCCACTGTCACCCCTAGGTCCTTTTCCGCAGAACTGCTGCCTAGCCATTCAGTCCCTAGTCTGTAGCGGTGCATTGGATTCTTCCATCCTAAGTGCAGGACCCTGCACTTATCCTTATTGAACCTCATCAGATTTCTTTTGGCCCAATCCTCCAATTTGTCTAGGTCCTTCTGTATCCTATCCCTCCCCTCCAGCGTATCTACCACTCCTCCCAGTTTAGTATCATCCGCAAATTTGCTGAGAGTGCAATCCACACCATCCTCCAGATCATTTATGAAGATATTGAACAAAACCGGCCCCAGGACCGACCCTTGGGGCACTCCACTTGATACCGGCTGCCAACTAGACATGGAGCCATTGATCACTACCCGTTGAGCCCGACAATCTAGCCAGCTTTCTACCCACTTTATAGTGCATTCATCCAGCCCATACTTCCTTAACTTGCTGACAAGAATACTGTGGGAGACCGTGTCAAAAGCTTTGCTAAAGTCAAGAAACAATACATCCACTGCTTTCCCTTCATCCACAGAACCAGTAATCTCATCATAAAAGGCAATTAGATTAGTCAGGCATGACCTTCCCTTGGTGAATCCATGCTGGCTGTTCCTGATCACTTTCCTCTCATGCAAGTGCTTCAGGATTGATTCTTTGAGGACCTGCTCCATGATTTTTCCAGGGACTGAGGTGAGGCTGACTGGCCTGTAGTTCCCTGGATCCTTCTTCTTCCCTTTTTTAAAGATTGGCACTACATTAGAGCACGGCATGCTGGGAGCTAGAGTCCTTGAGCTGCACCTCCGTATTAAAAATATAGGGGTGCTGCAATTTGCTTCATTTTATACACGTGGCATGGCCCTCGGGCTCATAGCAAGTTGCCAATGTGGCCCATAATTGGACAAAGTTTAGGTGCCCTGATCTATAGTGGGAGCTATTAAAATCTTGATTTTTGCCACAATGCACTATTTCCTGGAATGGAATTTCTTGGAATAGGGAATACGGCAATGTTGTGGTGTAGAAAAAAACCCTCAACTAAAATAATTTATCCTTCTGAGGCAAAGCAAATCCAAGAAGCCAATTCATATTAGACTATCAGTGCAGACAAGTAAGGAATTGCATGCTCCTATACTAACTTCTCATAATGTACACTATAGCAATGAAAAATGAGGGCAATACTAGAGGAGATCTGCTCTATCTGCATTTTGATTCCTTACAGAATATCCTTTGGTTGGGTTGAGTGAAGGATGACCCAACACTCTCACAAATCTTGGGAGACAGGCCAGTCCTTGCCTACAGACAGCCCTCCAACCTGAAGCAAATACTCACCAGCAACCACATACCACACAACAGAACCACTAACCCAGGAACCTATCCTTGCAACAAAGCCCGTTGCCAACTGTGCCCACATATCTATTCAGGGGACACCATCACAGGGCCTAATAACATCAGCCACACTGTCAGAGGCTCGTTCACCTGCACATCCACCAATGTGATATATGCCATCATGTGCCAGCAATGCCCCTCTGCCATGTACATTGGTCAAACTGGACAGTCTCTACGTAAAAGAGTAAATGGACACAAATCAGATGTCAAGAATTATAACATTCATAAACCAGTCGGAGAACACTTTAATCTCTCTGGTCACGCGATTACAGACATGAAAGTTGCTATATTACAACAAAAAAACTTCAAATCCAGACTCCAGCGAGAAACTGTTGAATTGGAATTCATTTGCAAATTGGATAGAATTAATTTAGGCTTGAATAGAGACTGGGAGTGGCTAAGTCATTATGCAAGGTAACCTATTTCCCCTTGTTTTTTCCTACCCCCCCCCCGACATTCTTGTTAAACCCTGGATTTGTGCTGGAAATGGCCCAACTTGATTATCATACACATTGTAAGGAGAGTGATCACTTTAGATAAGCTATTACCAGCAGGAGTGTGGGGTGGGAGGAGGTATTTTTTCATGCTTTGTGTGTATATAAAAAGATCTTCTACACTTTCCACAGTATGCATCCGATGAAGTGAGCTGTAGCTCACAAAAGCTTATGCTCAAATAAATTGGTTAGTCTCTAAGGTGCCACAAGTACTCCTTTTCTTTTTGCATATTTGAAGACTTATCAGATCCCCCCTCAGTCTTCTTTTCTCAAGATTAAACATTCCCAGTTTTTTTACTTTCCTCATAGATCAGGTTTTCTAAACCTTTTTTTTTTCATTTTTGTTGCTCTCCTCAGGACTCACTCCAGTTTGTCCACATCTTTTTCTCCAGTTTTCATTCAGAACTAAACACAGTACACCAGCAGAGGCCTCACCAGTGCCGAGTAGAGTGGGACAATTTCCTCCCACGTCTTACATACAACACTCCTGTTAATATACCCCAGAATGATATTAGCCTTTTTTGCAGCTGCATCACTTGTTGACTCAAATTCAATTTGTGATCCATGATAACCTCCAAACCCTTTCCAGCAGTACTATCACCTAGCCATTTATTCCCTATTTTGTAGTTGTGCACGTGATTTTTCCCTTCCTAAGTGAAATACTTTGCATTTGTTGTTACTGAATTTCATTTTGTTGACGTCAGACCAATTCTCCAATTTGTCAAGGTTTTTTCGAATTCTTATCCTGTTTTCTAAAGTGTTGCAATTTCTCCCAGATTGGGGTCATCTGGAAATTTTACAAGCATCCTCCCCACTCCATTATCCAAATCATTAATGAAAATATTGAATAGTACCACACCCAGAACTCTCCTCTGTGGGACCCCACTAGATATATTCTCCCAGTTTGACAGCGAACCATTGATAACTACCTTTTCAGTATGGTCTTTCAACCAGCTGAGCATCCACCTTATAGTAATTTCATAACAGACCACAGTTTGCTTATGAGAGTGTCATGTGGGACTGTGTCAAAAGCCTTACTAAAATCAAGATGAATCACATCCACTGCTTCCCCACATCCTCTAGGCCAGTAATCCTGTCAAAGAAGGAAACGAGTTTGGTTTGGCATGATTTGTTCTTCACAAATCCATGTTGGCTGTTCCTTATAACCTTATTATCCTCCAGGTGCTTACAAATTGATTGTTTAATAATTTGTTCCAGTATCTTTCCAGGTATCAAAGTTAGGCTGACTGGTCTATAATTCCCCTTGTCCTCTATGTTCCCCCTTTTAAAATATCAGTACTATCTTTTTCCTTCTCCATTCTTCTGGGACCTCCCCTTACCTCCATGAGTTTTTAAAGATAATTGTTAATGGTTCCAAGATTGCTTCAGCATCTTCCTTAAGTATCCTAACATGAATTTTATCAGGCCTTGCCAACTTGAATACATCTAACTTATCTAAGTTCTTTAACCTGTTCTTTCCCTACTTTGGCTTGCATTCTTTCCCCCTTGTTTTTAATATTAACTAGGTTGAGTATCTGGTCACCATTAAACTTTTAAGTGAAGACTGAAACAAAATGGGCATCACACACCTCAGCTTTCTTGGTATCATTAGTTATTAGCTCTCCTTCCCCACTAAGTGGAGGACCTACATGTTTCTTCATCTTTCTCTTGCTTCTGATGTATTTAAAGAATCTCTTCTTATTGCCTTTTATGTCCCTTGCTAGGTGTATCTCATTTTGTGCCTTAGCCTCTCTGGTTTTGTCCCTACATGAAGCTAGAAGCTATTCTTCTATACTCCTCCTTAGCCACTTGTCCATGTTCCCACTTCTTGTAGGATTCCTTTTTGATTTTCAGGTAATTAAACCTGATGGAGTCATATTGGTGTCTTACTGTTCTTCCTATGTTTCTTTCGCCTTAGGATACTTTGCAGTTGTGCCTTTAATATTGTCCTTGAGAAACTGCTAATGCTCCTGAACTCCTTTTCCCCATAGATTTTCTTCCATGGGACCTTACTTACCAGTTCTCTAAAACTGTGAAAGTCTGTTTTTTTATAGTTCATTGTGACTATTCTGCTCACTCCTCCTTTTCTTTAGAATAATGAAATATATTGTTTCAAGATCACTTTAACCCAAATGGCCTTCTACCTTCAGATTCACTACCAATTCCTCCCTGTTGTTCAGAGTCAAATCTAAAATGGCTGTCCATCTGGTGACTTCTTCAACTTTCTGGAAGAAACTGATGTCCCCAGGACATTCCAAAAACTTACTGGACATTTTTGTGTTTCTGACAGATATCTCGGTAGTTAAAGTCCCCCAGTAGAATCAGATCTTGTGTTTGGATATTTCTTTTGTTTCTTCTAGAAATGCCTCATCTACATCCTGTTCCTGGTTTGGTGGTTTATAGTAGATCCATATTATAATATCACCCCTATTTTTTTTACCCTATTCACCTTTACCCACAGTCTTTCAACCTGTCTGCCTCCCACCTCCTTCTGGATCTGAGTGGGGGAAAGTGGAGGCCCAACAACTTAATGACTAGGAGATGCCACTAGCCTCACCCCCCTCACAATGCCTGATACACGAGGTTCTATACAGGAACTGTTCTGGACATTGTAGTGGGAGTGGGGAGTAGGATGCAAGGAAGGAGCAGAAGGAGGGCAGTCTCACAGTGGGTGACATGGATCGGTCATGGTATTTGAGCAATCAATATTGGGTATGTCTACACTACAAAATTAGGTCGCATTTATAGAAGTCGGTTTTTTAGAAATCGGTTTTATATATTCGAGTGTGTGTGTCCCCACAGAAAATGCTCTAAGTGCATTAAGTGCATTAACTCGGCGGAGCGCTTCCACAGTACCGAGGCAAGCGTCGACTTCCGGAGCGTTGCACTGTGGGTAGCTATCCCACAGTTCCCGCAGTCTCCGCTGCCCATTGGAATTCTGGGTTGAGATCCCAATGCCTGATGGGGCTAAAACATTGTCGCGGGTGGTTCTGGGTACATATCGTCAGCCCCCCGTTCCCTCCCTCCCCCTGTGAAAGCAAGGGCAGACAATCATTTCGCGCCTTTTTTCCTGAGTTACCTGTGCAGACGCCATACCACGGCAAGCATGGAGCCCGCTCAGGTAACCGTCACCCTATGTCTCCTGGGTGCTGGCAGACGCGGTACGGCATTGCTACACAGTAGCAGCAACCCCTTGCCTTGTGGCAGCAGACGGTACAGTACGACTGGTAGCCGTCATCGTCATGTCTGAGGTGCTCCTGGTCGCCTCTGTGAGGTCGATCAGGAGCGCCTGGGCAGACATGGGCGCAGGGACTAAATTTGGAGTGACTTGAGCAGGTCATTCTCTTTACTCCTGCAGTCAGTCCTATTGAACCGTCTTATGGTGAGCGGGCAGGTGATACGGACTGCTAGCAGTCGTACTGTACCATCTTCTGCCGAGCAGCCATGAGATGTGGATGGCATGCAGTCCTTCTGCACCGTCTGCTGCTAGCCAAAGATGTAAAAGATAGATGGAGTGGATCAAAACAAGAAATAGACCAGATTTGTTTTGTACTCATTTGCTTCCCCCCCTCCCCTGTCAAGGGGACTCATTCTTCTAGATCACACTGCAGTCACTTATAGAGAAGGTGCAGCGAGGTAAATCTAGCCATGTATCAATCAGAGGCCAGGCTAACCTTCTTGTTCCAATAAGGACAATAACTTAGGTGCACCATTTCTTATTGGAACCCTCCGTGAAGTCCTGCCTGAAATACTCCTTGATGTAAAGCCACCCCCTTTGTTGCTTTTAGCCCCCTGAAGCCAACCCTGTAAGCGCCCCTCCCAGCGTCAGAGCAATGGCAAACAATCGGGCATCTGAGAGTGCTGTCCAGAGCAGTCACAATGGAGCACTCTGATGGGGCTAAAACATTGTCGCGGGTGGTTCTGGGTACGTGTCGTCAGGTCCCCGTTCCCTCCCTCCCTCCGTGAAAGCAAGGGCAGACAATCATTTCGCGCCTTTTTTCCTGAGTTACCTGTGCAGACGCCATACCACGGCAAGCATGGAGCCAGCTCAGGTAACCGTCACCCTATGTCTCCTGGGTGCTGGCAGATGCGGTACGGCTTTGCTGCACAGTAGGAGCAACCCATTGCCTTCTGGCAGCAGACGGTGCAATGCGACTGGTAGTCGTCCTCGTCGTGTCCGAGGTGCTCCTGGCCACGTCGGCTGGGAGCGCCTGGGCAGACATGGGCACAGGGACTAAATTTGGAGTGACTTGACCAGGTCATTCTCTTTAGTCCTGCAGTCAGTCCTATTGAACCGTCTTATGGTGAGCGGGCAGGCGATACGGACTGCTAGCAGTCGTACTGTACCATCTTATGCCAGGCAGGCAAGAGATGAAGATGGCTAGCAGTCGTACTGTACCATCTTCTGCCGAGCAGCCATGAGATGTGGATGGCATGCAGTTCTTCTGCACTGTCTGCTGCCAGCCAAAGATGTAAAAGATAGATGGAGTGGGTCAGAACAAGAAATAGACCAGATTTGTTTTGTACTCATTTGCCTCCTCCCCTGTCTAGATCACACTGCAGTCACTCACAGAGAAGGTGCAGCAAGGTAAATCTAGCCATGTATCAATCAGAGGCCAGGCTAACCTCCTTGTTCCAATAACAACGATAACTTAGGTGCACCATTTCTTATTGGAACCCTCCGTGCAGTCCTGCCTGAAATACTCCTTGATGTACAGGCACACCCTTTGTTGATTTTAGCTCCCTGAAGCCAACCCTGTAAGCCGTGTCGTCAGTTGCCCCTCCCTCCGTCAGAGCAACGGCAGACAATCGTTCCGTGCCTTTTTTCTGTGCGGACGCCATACCAAGGCAAGCATGGAGGCCGCTCAGCTAACTTTGGCAATTAGGAGCACATTAACCACCACACGCATTATCCAGCAGTATATGCAGCACCAGAACATGGCAACGCGATACCGGGCGAGGAGGCGACGTCAGCGCGGTCGCGTGAGTGATCAGGACATGGACACAGATTTCTCTGAAAGCATGGGCCCTGCCAATGCATGCATCATGGTGCTAATGGGGCAGGTTCATGCTGTGGAACGCCGATTCTGGGCTCGGGAAACAAGCACAGACTGGTGGGACAGCATAGTGTTGCAGGTCTGGGACGATTCCCAGTGGCTGCGAAACTTTCGCATGCGTAGGGGCACTTTCATGGAACTTTGTGACTTGCTTTCCCCTGCCCTGAAGCGCATGAATACCAAGATGAGAGCAGCCCTCACAGTTGAGAAGCGAGTGGCGATAGCCCTGTGGAAGCTTGCAACGCCAGACAGCTACCGGTCAGTTGGGAATCAATTTGGAGTGGGCAAATCTACTGTGGGGGCTGCTGTGATGCAAGTAGCCCACGCAATCAAAGATCTGCTGATATCAAGGGTAGTGACCCTGGGAAATGTGCAGGTCATAGTGGATGGCTTTGCTGCAATGGGATTCCCTAACTGTGGTGGGGCTATAGACGGAACCCATATCCCTATCTTGGCACCGGAGCACCAAGCCGCCGAGTACATAAACCACAAGGGGTACTTTTCGATAGTGCTGCAAGCTCTGGTGGGGACGTTTCACCAACATCAACGTGGGATGGCCGGGAAAGGTACATGACGCTCGCATCTTCAAGAACTCTGGTCTGTTTCAAAAGCTGCAGGAAGGGACTTTATTCCCAGACCAGAAAATAACTGTTGGGGATGTTGAAATGCCTATATGTATCCTTGGGGACCCAGCCTACCCCTTAATGCCATGGCTCATGAAGCCATACACAGGCAGCCTGGACAGTAGTCAGGAGCTGTTCAACTACAGGCTGAGCAAGTGCAGAATGGTGGTAGAATGTGCATTTGGACGTTTAAAGGCGCGCTGGCGCAGTTTACTGACTCGCTTAGACCTCAGCGAAACCAATATTCCCACTGTTATTACTGCTTGCTGTGTGCTCCACAATATCTGTGAGAGTAAGGGGGAGACGTTTATGGCGGGGTGGGAGGTTCAGGCAAATCGCCTAGCTGCTGGTTACGCGCAGCCAGACACCAGGGCGGTTAGAAGAGCACAGGAGGGTGCGGTACGCATCAGAGAAGCTTTGAAAACCAGTTTCATGACTGGCCAGGCTACGGTGTGAAAGTTCTGTTTGTTTCTCCTTGATGAAACCCCCCGCCCCTTGGTTCACTCTACTTCCCTGTAAGCTAACCACCCTCCCCTCCTCCCTTTAATCATTGCTTGCAGAGGCAATAAAGTCATTGCTGCTTCACAGTCATGCATTCGTTATTCATTCATCACACAAATAGGGGGATGACTACCAAGGTAGCCCAGGAGGGGTGGTGGAGGAGGGAAGGAAAATGCCACACAGCACTTTAAGCACAGCACTTTAAAAGTTTACAACTTTAAAATTTATTGAATGACAGCCTTCTTTTTTTTGGGCAATCCTCTGTGGTGGAGTGGCTGGTTGGCCGGAGGCCCCCCCACTGCGTTCTTGGGCGTCTGGGTGTGGAGACTATGGAACTTGGGGAGGAGGGCGGTTGGTTACAGAGGGGCAGCAGTGGCAGTCTGTGCTCCAGCTGCCTTTGCTGCAGCTCAACCATACACTGGAGCATACTGGTTTGGTCCTGCAGCAGCCTCAGCATTGAATCCTGCCTCCTCTCATCACGCTGCCGCCACATTTGAGCTTCAGCCCTGTCTTCAGCCTGCCACTTACTCTCTTCAGCCCGCCACCTCTCCTCCCGGTCATTTTGTGCTTTCCTGCACTCTGACATTATTTGCCTCCACGCATTCATCTGTGCTCTGTCAGTGTGGGAGGACAGCATGAGCTCGGAGAACATTTCATTGCGAGTGCGTTTTTTTTTCTTTCTAAGCTTCACTAGCCTCTGGGAAGGAGAAGATCCTGTGATCATTGAAACACATGCAGCTGGTGGAGAAAAAAAAAGGGACAGCGGTATTTAAAAAGACACATTTTATAAAACAGTGGCTACACTCTTTCAGGGTAAACCTTGCTGTTAACATTACATACATAGCACATGTGCTTTCGTTACAAGGTCACATTTTGCCTCCTCCCACCGCGTGACTACCCCCTCAACCTTCTCCCCTCCCTGTGGCTAACAGCGGGGAACATTTCTGTTTAGCCACAGGCAAACAGCCCAGCAGGAATGGGCTCCTCTGAGTGTCCCCTGAAGAAAAGCACTCTATTTCAACCAGGTGACCATGAATTATATCTCACTCTCCTGAGGATAACACAGAGAGATAAAGAACGGATTTTGGTTGAATGCCAGCAAACATACACTGCAATGCTTTGTTCTACAGTGATTCCCGAATACGTGTTACTGGCCTGGAGTGGTAAAGTGTCCTACCATGAAGGACGAAATAAGGCTGCCCTCCCCAGAAACCTTTTGCAAAGGCTTTAGGACTACATCTAGGAGAACCGCAAATGCCAGGGCAAAGTAATCCTTTCACATGCTTGCTTTTAAACCATGTATAGCATTTTAAAAGGTACACTCACCAGAGGTCCCTTCTCCGCCTGCTGGGTCCAGGAGGCAGCCTTGGGTGGGTTCGGGGGGTACTGGCTCCAGGTCTAGGGTGAGAAACAGTTCCTGGCTGTCGGGAAAACCGGTTTCTCCACTTGCTTGCTGTGAGCTATCTACAACCTCCTCCTCATCATCATCTTCTTCGTCCCCAAAACCTACTTCCGTATTGCCTCCATCTCCATTGAAGGAGTCAAACAACACGGCTGGGGTAGTGGTGGCTGAACCCCCTAAAATGGCATGCAGCTCATCATAGAAGCGGCATGTTTGGGGCTCTGACCCAGAGCGGCTGTTCGCCTCTCTGGTTTTCTGGTAGGCTTGCCTCAGCTCCTTCAGTTTCACGCGGCACTGCTTCGGGTCCCTGTTATGGCCTCTGTCCTTCATGCCCTGGGAGATTTTCACAAAGGTTTTGGCATTTCGAAAACTGGAACGGAGTTCTGATAGCACGGATTCCTCTCCCCAAACAGCGATCAGATCCCGTACCTCCCGTTCGGTCCATGCTGGAGCTCTTTTGCGATTCTGGGACTCCATCATGGTCACCTGTGCTGATGAGCTCTGCATGGTCACCTGCAGCTTGCCACGCTGGCCAAACAGGAAATGAGATTCAAAAGTTCGCGGTTCTTTTCCTGTCTACCTGGCCAGTGCATCTGAGTTGAGAGCGCTGTCCAGAGCGGTCAGAATGGAGCACTCTGGGATAGCTCCCGGTGGCCAATACCATCGAATTGTGTCCACAGTACCCCAAATTCGAGCCGGCAACGTCGATTTAAGCGCTAATCCACTTGTCAGGGGTGGAGTAAGGAAATCGATTTTAAGAGCCCTTTAAGTCGAAATAAAGGGCTTCATTGTGTGGACGGGTGCAGGTTTAAATTGATTTAACGCTGCTAAATTCGACCTAAAGTCCTAGTGTAGACCAGGGCAATGATGAACAGTTTGGAGACAGAAATTGAGAAAGTCTGCTCTTCCTATCCACCACCTCATGCTGTCCTTGCACAATCACTCCAATTACTCTGCATGCCCATCTCAGGCTGGGGCAATGCCTGTGGCTTGTTGTTGTTCCCCATCATTGCCCAGCACTGCTCTCTGGTTTTATTACACAAGGCCCAGAATCTGTAGAACATATTTTTCCTGTTAACATTATTGGTTTCTCCCATTACCTGTCTCCAATGGTTCTGTCCTGTACAAGGAACTACACCTGTTCTGTGAGAGATAGTGAGTGTGCCCTGCCCTGTCCTGTCGATGCTTTCACACACAAGGACACCATGGTGGTAAGTCAGGTATTTATTTGTAAGCCTCTGTGTCTAGCATCTGGGGATGTATTTTGGCAAACACATTGGGATGGGGCAGTTCAAGCAGGGAAAACTCACTATGTTATCTCATTATTATGTCATGTTTGTAATCATTTTCTTATTTTACTTTCCAGTCATGTGTACTGTTGCTGAATTCATGTTTTTTCCCCGCTAGGTGCGCTGTTGTTAAGTGATGTCCAGATCTGTTAAGAGGATCTTTCTCTAGGCCCCTCCATGCTGCCTAGTGTCTGACTCCCATCCCCCTTTTCCTCTTCTTCCAGTGAAGTTCCAGGGGGCTTTATCACTCCACAGGAGTGGTAGGGAAGAGATAAATGGATGCTGAAGAGACATGGGGAGGTAAGTGAATTTCCCAGGGCATGTTTTGGGAGGTGATGATTAGGGAAGTGGGTCAAGTCTATTTTTCTTAGTTAAGTCCCTGATCTGAGTGCAACTAACAAACTACTTTGATTATTCTCTGAATGCCCAGCCCTGCTTTGTGCACCCTCTTGAACAACAACAAGACACTTTTGCCTGCACTTCTCCTTCTTCTGCCCTCCCCCGAAGTCAACAGCAAACAAAATCCTAATGATATCAATGAGAACAGGACTGGGCCCATAATTCCCACTGAAATCCATGGGAGACGGATTGGGCCTCAAACTGTCGACAACAAAATACTTCATAATGTTGCTTAATTACAGCCTATTTCTTTCACGTATAGCAGGTGCATGAGCTTCCTGTCAATGGAGGTTTTTAAGAACAGGCTAGACAAACACTTCTCAGGGATGTTCTAGGCATATTTAATCCTGCCTCAGTGTGGGGTGACCTCTTGAGGTCTTTTCCAGCCACTACATTTCTATGATTCTATGAGATGCCAAGGAGATCTCATGGCATTGAAAGTTTGAGCAAGCCACTTTTGACATAGAGGAAGATGAACATTAGACAAGAGTCAACATTACCGATCAGGGTAATTTTTAAATGATCTGTAACTGAAATGCCATTAAATAGATTTCCTCCAAACTTTGCAGAAATGTTTTTCTTTGCTTTCAGAGTAAGTCTGGCAATTCTCAAAGCCAAACCAATTTTCCAAGACAAAGTAATAAAGGGACTAAAACAAAGGGTTGCAATGGAAGATGGCAACAACCTTAACCAGAGTAACCATCAGGATAACAGTTACAAAGAGTTTCCCCTTATTAAAGCCAGTTCCAAGATAAGCTAACTGATATAAAAAGAAAAGGAGTACTTGTGGCACCTTAGAGACTAACCAATTTATTTGAGCATGAGCTCTGTTACTCTGAAACCTAACTGATTTAAGCAACTTACATTTGGATCCTGAAGAAGATGCCCCACTAGATGTTGATCGCGATCCCCCTTTCATGGAGAAAACCCCTTTCCCTCTACGAGTTGCTGTCATGGTCACACGAGGGCGCTTCAATGGTATCACTGCACGAGGTGGTGGTGGGACACGACCATGGTAATCAAACAATCTGAGAAAAAAAAATAGTTTTACAAATCCTGAGATGTGGTTTCATGTCCTGGTGATCCTGTCAATTAAATTTTCATGTTATTTTAAAGGAAATTTCTCTTTTAAATCAATCACTTCATATCACAGTCAAATTAGATTTCAAGGACCTCTGCACATTAAGTGCAATATTTTGATTTCAGTCACAGCCCAGTGTGCATAGCTCTCAGATTTTGTGTAATTAAATGAGGGATGCTTTATGGAGCGCTGTTATTTGCATCATGGAAAATCCATCTCCTGCTCTCTGCAGATCCACTACATTTCATTGAGCACAAATAACTGCTACACACTTTGTCGTGATGACATTTTGGCTCCTTTATTACATGCATGGTTTGGATTTTAGTTTTCCAGCTCCAGACTGCACACACATTAAAGGGGATGAACAGTCCTGAGACCAAACATTAAAGAAAATAGTGCAACAGTGTCATGCTGCCAAATGATGGATTTCACCACCCGTGCAATTGCGTAAGGGACATTTCACTGAGAGACGTGTGCGTCTGTCAGAGGAAGGCATTAAAGAGTGGAACCTGTCCAAGACAGAGTGACATATATACTTTTAAATAAAAGATGGAACACTTTGAAACCACCAGAACTCCTGGGACTACTTTAATGGATGACCCTAGTGTGGGCCCTCTGCATTATGGCAACTATGAATTCAAAAAATTCCCATCAAGTAAATGAAAATACTCCCTAAGTCCCCACAATGGAGTGTTCCCCAATTAAATTCCTTGAATCCTAAACACAGTGGATCAATACCAGTTCACTAATCTGTGCACAAGTTAGGGGACAAGAGGAGAGAGATAAAAAGCTGACAGAAAGCCTAGGAAACACATTTAGAACGTAAAAGCCGTGAGCTAGGGAGGGGATAAAAAACTGGAGGATCTGGGCAGGGGGATTTCACCATCTCATTGATATTAACTTACCCCTTCTTGCAAGTCCCCTTGCAGCTCTATGGTGATTGGTTTCTGTGGTTGTGAAGGGGCAGCAAGGGGTGGTGATGAGGGATGGGAAGGGGCAGCAAAAGATGGTGGACACCAAACCATGGAAAGTCTGAGGTTTCCTGAATGCTGTAATGCCCCCTAGGCAGGGTTTGGGGGCTAGCTGCTGCTGCTAGGGGAGCCAGGCTGCCAAGGGCTCAGAGGGAGATAAAGGGAGTGGTCAGGAGGTAGAATGGAGACAAAGTTACAAACAGTCCTGGTCTCTGGTGGATCTCAGCATATATGTAGGTTCTGTGTGCTGAACTTCCTTCCTGTTCCTCCGGGAGGTGAACACCAAATCCGATGGAACATTGAGGAGGAAAATCTGCTAATGAAAACTCAGTTTCCAGTCCTCTGTGCAGAAATAGCAGGAAAAGACATTTACTCTCTGTGTGCAGTGCTGTTATATAGTCCCTTCAAACTTTAGTAATAGCTAATAATAATAATAATAATATTTATATAGTGCTTCATTTTCAGAGCAACCATGACACATCTCCTGTGACTGAGTTAGGTAAATATGTGGAAAGAGACACACAGAAAGAGTAAGGACTTGCTCAGGGTCAAATATCAAATCAGAACCAGATCCAGAATTAGAACTCAGGTCTCCTAATGTATGTTCTGCCTGATACATGCCTAATCCACTAGACCAGAGTGCCTTTACTTATCTGTGCCTTAATTCCACAGTCATTTAATCCTGCTGTGTCATATTCTCTTATTACAACCCTGTGCCACATGCATTACAAAGTCATAGAATCATAGAATATAAGGGTTGGAAGGGACCCCAGAAGGTCATCTAGTCCAACCCCCTGCTTGAAGCAGGACCAATTCCCAGTTAAATCATCCCAGCCAGGGCTTTGTCAAGCCTGACCTTAAAAACCTTTAAGGAAGGAGATTCTACCACCTCCCTAGGTAACGCAAGGTGTTTCACCACCCTCTTAGTGAAAAAGTTTTTCCTAATATCCAATCTAAACCTCCCCCACTGCAGCTTGAGACCATTACTCCTCGTTCTGTCATCTGCTACCATTGAGAACAGTCTAGAGCCATCCTCTTTGGAACCCCCTTTCAGGTAGTTGAAAGCAGCTATCAAATCCCCCCTCATTCTTCTCTTCTGCAGGCTAAACAATCCCAGCTCCCTCAGCCTCTCCTCATAACTCATGTGTTCCAGACCCCTAATCATTTTTGTTGCCCTTCGCTGGACTCTCTCCAATTTATCCACATCCTTCTTGAAGTGTGGGGCCCAAAACTGGACACAGTACTCCAGATGAGGCCTCACCAATGTCGAATAGAGGGGAACGATCACGTCCCTCGATCTGCTCGCTATGCCCCTACTTATACATCCCAAAATGCCATTGGCCTTCTTGGCAACAAGGGCACACTGCTGACTCATATCCAGCTTCTCGTCCACTGTCACCCCTAGGTCCTTTTCCGCAGAACTGCTGCCTAGCCATTCGGTCCCTAGTCTGTAGCTGTGCATTGGGTTCTTCCGTCCTAAGTGCAGGACCCTGCACTTATCCTTATTGAACCTCATCAGATTTCTTTTGGCCCAATCCTCCAATTTGTCTAGGTCCTTCTGTATCCTATCCCTCCCCTCCAGCGTATCTACCACTCCTCCCAGTTTAGTATCATCCGCAAATTTGCTGAGAGTGCAATCCACACCATCCTCCAGATCATTTATGAAGATATTGAACAAAACCGGCCCCAGGACCGACCCTTGGGGCACTCCACTTGATACCGGCTGCCAACTAGACATGGAGCCATTGATAACTACCCGTTGAGCCCGACAATCTAGCCAGCTTTCTACCCACCTTGTAGTGCATTCATCCAGCCCATACTTCCTTAATTTGCTGACAAGAATACTGTGGGAGACCGTGTCAAAAGCTTTGCTAAAGTCAAGAAACAATACATCCACTGCTTTCCCTTCATCCACAGAACCAGTAATCTCATCATAGTCCTTCAACTTAAGGTGAATATTCAATTCTCAACACAGTTAACTAACTGTGTATTCAGTTCATCACTGAAAAGTTAACACTGTTTTTAGTGTACATATGGTATGCTTTATTATCAATATGGCCCTACCAAATTAACGATCCATTTTGATCAGTTTCACGACCAGAGGGTTTTAAGATTGGGCAATTTCATGTTTTCAGCTAAGCTGTTTACATCTGAAATTTCATGGTGTTATAACTGTGGGGGTCCCAACCCAAAAGATACCCAGAAGTGGGTCTGATCTCCCCATGTTGCACTCCCCTAGAACTGCTATGCAAGGGAAGGATAAGTCCGGTCTCTCCTCAGCCCAGCAGGGACTGGCAGCTAGAAACCCCCTGGTTGGGATGCTCCCAGCAGCAGGGGGATATTGGACCCACTTCCACAAACCTCCTCCAGCTGCAGGAACCTCTGGGGCTGGAGCTTCCTGCAGCAGGGGGAGGCTCTCCGAGATGGGTCTGATCTCCCCGTGAAAGTGAGAGCAGCCGTGCAGGGGGAGGACAAGTCCTCTCCCCCCCAAGCCCAGCCAGGACTTGCAGCCAGCAGCCCCCTGGCTCGGGCACTCCCAGCAGCAAGGGAGAGATCAGATTTCATGGGGAAGGGCTTATTTCATGGCCTGTGACACGTTTTTCACTGCTGTGAAATTGGTAGGGCCCTAATTATAAATCATATGATTTGCCATATTGGATCCAACCAGTGCGTCACTCTCCTGAGAGGCGGTGACCAGTACACAAAGTTTCAACGGAGGTGTAAGATATCCTGTAGTGGACCATCCTGTACCCAATGACGGGAAGATAGCTAATGTAACGCCAATTTTTAAAAAGAGTTCTAGAGGTGATTCCGGCAATTACAGACTGGTAAGTCTAACATTAGTACCGAGAAAATTAGTTGAAACACTAGTAAAGAATAAAATTGTCAGACACATAGAACAACATAAATTGCTGGGCAAAAGTCAACATGGTTTCTATAAAGGGAAATCATGTCTTACTAATCTATTAGACTTCTTTGAAGGGGTCAACAAACATGTGGACAAGAGGGATCCAGGGACGTAGTGTACTTAGATTTCCAGAAAGCCTTTGACAAGGTCCTACAACAAAGGCTCTTACATAAATTAAGTTGTCATGGGATAAGAGGGAAGATCGTTTTATGGATTGAGAACTGGTTAAAAGACAAGGAACGAAGGGTAGGAATAAATGGAGAAGGGTAACTAGTGGTGTTCCCCAATGATCAGTCCTAGGACCAATCCTATTCAACTTATTCATAAATGATCTGGAGAAAGGGGTAAACAGTGAGGTGGCAAAGTTTGCAGACAATACTAAACTGCTCAAGATAGTTAAGACCAAAGCAGGCTGTGAAGAACTTCATAAAGATCTCAAAAAACTAAGTGATTGGGCAACAAAATGGCAAATTAAATTTAATGAGGATAAATGTAAAGTAATGCACATTGGAAAAAATAACCCCAACTATACATACAATATGATGGGGGCTAATTTAGCTACAACTAATCAGGAAAGAGATCTTTGAGTCATTTTGGATAGTTCTCTGAAGATGTCCACGCAGTGTGCAGCGGCAGTCAAAAAAGCAAACGGGATGTCAAGATTCATAATCATTGTGAGATGTATGTATGGGTAATATTTAAGGAAGAATGTAATTATATTGCAAATATGCTTTATGGACTTGGAGTAAAAGTTAGTCACCAGATCATATGCCTAGGTGATGGCCCATTCAAGCAGGAGGGAGTTGTCGCTCTGCCCTGGTTAGCTGGTAGTGTAATGTAAGGCTCAGTTGTCTAGCCTTGCTCCATCCCAAGACTAGGAATGGAAAACCATCAGAGACAACCACAAACAACTGAAACCCCCTGAAGGTAAAAAAAGGAACATTACAACAGACAATCACCCTGTCTATGAATAAAGATAAAAGATTCTTTTGGTTTCACATAGGGTGGGGAAACCCTGTATCCTGTCACTGAGGAGACATCTTGGGGAGCAGAGATGTTCTCGTGAAAAATTGGATCCTGGCTCCTGTGAAGCTGGCCAGCTCTGTAACAGACTGAAATTTGGAGTGGAAAACCTATTATTAGATAAGAAAGGTAACTCTTAATAAGAGTAGACCCAGCTTTGCTTTTTATGATTTTGTTTTGTATCATAACCATTTGTTTCCACCACTCTCTCTTATTTCTAGTTAACTCTCCATTCTTTCTTAAATAAGCCTTTTTATTAAAAGTGAAAAGAAAAAGGAGGACTTGTGGCACCTTAGAGACTAACAAATTAATTTGAGCATAAGCTTTCGTGAGCTACAGCTCACTTCATCGGATGCTCAGATAAATTTGTTAGTCTCTAAGGTGCCACAAGTCCTCCTTTTCTTTTTGTGGATACAGACTAATAAGGCTGCTACTCTGAAACCTTTATTAAAAGTGGTGATTGTTATACAGGATTGGGGTTTAACTTTAAATTGGAGTACACTGCTCCTCTGGGGGGAAAAGATCTGGGATTTCTGTGAGTAACCATTGTCAGGGACTGGATACCACCTGAATCAAAAGGACTTGAGTACACCTGTTAACCTGCAAGGCAAAGACAGGGTTGGAATAGCCCAGAGGAGAGCACTTTAGTGATTAATAGCCTGGTTGTGTTAGGAAGCTAACTAAGCAAGAACATAGAATGTCTTCTAGCTCTTGTATTAAGAGAAATAGTAAATAGGAGTGCCCAATTCTACACCATGCTTTCTCTCTCTATTACTCACTATTTTGTATACCTCTATCACCTCCCCTCTTGATCATCTTTTCTCTAAATTACACACTCTCAATCTTTTCAATCTGTCTTCATATGTAATTTATTTCTTACCTCTAATCATTCTTGTTACCCGTGTATTATACCTACATTACTGAATCCTAAGGTAGACTGTAGGGTTGCAGAACTCACATAGCTTTCATGCTTGGGGACAATCAGTCACTGTCAAGGTTCCTCCCCCACTCTGAACTCTAGGGTACAGATGTGGGGACCTGCATGAAACCCTCCTAAGCTTACTTTTACCAGCTTACGTTAAAACTTCCCCAAGGTACAAATTAATTTTATCCTTTGTCCTTGGAATATCCACTGCCACCACCAAACTCTAACTGGGTTTATTGGGAAACGTAGTTTGGACACGTCTTTCCCCCCAGAATCTTCCCAACCCTTGCACCCCACTTCCTGGGAAAGGTTTGGTAAAAATCCTCACCAATTTGCATAGGTGACCACAGACCCAAACCCTTGGATCTGAGACCAATGAAAAAGCATTCAGTTTTCTTACAAGAAGACTTTTAATAGAAATAGAAGTAAATAGAAGTAAAGGAATCACCTCTGTAAAATCAGGATGGTAGATACCTTACAGGGTAATTAGATTCAAAACAGAGAATCCCTCTAGGCAAAACCTTAAGTTACAAAAAAGACACACAGACAGAAATAGTCATTCTATTCAGCACAATTCTTTTCTCAGCCATTTAAAGAAATCATAATCTAACACATACCTAGCTAGATTACTTACTAAAGTTCTAAGACTCCATTCCTGGTCTATCCCCGGCAAAAGCAGCATATAGACCGACACAGACCCTTTGTTTCTCTCCCTCTTCCCAGCTTTTGAAAGTATCTTGTCTCCCCATTGGTCATTTTGGTCAGGTGCCAGTGAGGTTACCTTTAGCTTCTTAACCCTTTACAGGTGAGAGGATTTTTCCTCTGGCCAGGAGGGATTTTAAAGGGGTTTACCCTTCCCTTTATATTTATGGACAGTCACAAAAAAGTACTTTGTGAAATGCTTGTACCATCATAGCAACTCCGATGAAGAAATTCAGAGAAGGTGAAGATGAAAACACCACAAATGAACCTCTCTTAGGATGAGGTCACTATATTATTACCAGGGTCTGATAAAGTGGGAGTATGATGAGGTGCTGGCTCACAGTTCCAGGTGTCTACCATCTTCAGTGCTGCCTGAGGTGTTAGGGTCATTGAGTAAGGGATGCAAAACAAATGGCCACAAAGGAACCTGCATAGGTGGCCTATTGGATGAAAATTTCTTTGTTTCTAAAATGCTTCAAAATATAGATTTACAGGACACATTACCACTTCATTTGTTTTCTCCCTAAAATTTCAGGCCCCGTTCTGTCCCTGCTATGGTCCCTTTGCCCTGAATAAAGGGGTTCACCTGCTGGCGTAGTGCTGGCAGAGCAGCCCCACACTACTCTCCTCTGCTGCCCCTAGTGTAGGTGTGTGCTGGAGGTAGGCTTATAAATAGGAGGGAAGAGGTATGGTAAAAGAGCACTGTGCTCTGGATGTTGTGGGCCCCAGAGTGTCCAATAGGCAGCTATGGTAGGTAGTACTTGGAGTGACACTTGGTGCTGCTCTGACTCACACCAAGGGATGGGATCAAGAAAGAATTTTGATCAAGAAAGAATTTGGAGGGCACAAAGGTGATATTAAGCCCACCCCACTCACTGTTGGTCTGTTCTTCCTGCAAGGTGCTATAAAAAAAATGGCCCTCCTCTGTTCTGCATACCCTATCTGAATCTATACCTCTGCAGTTGCCGCAGAATAGTATATGCAAATGATTACATGATGGAAGATCTCTTCAGCTTTCTAGAAAGAGGCCTGAAAGAACACATTTCTCAGGAGACATTTCACAAATATAAACATCAAGATAAACACTTTCTCAAACCCTCATACTTAAAGAACTTCCACATCTGCAATGTATCCCAGTGAAATCATACTGGGGAAGAACTTTGCAGGGATAAGAAACCACAGACTTTTCCTTTTGCATCCTTTAATTTTTCAGTAAAGGAAAAGCTCAAAAAAGAGCTTTCAGACAGTCAGGACACCAACAGAACTGCTTAACGTGAAGAAATGGGAGGACCTGGGGAGTGAGGGGATGAATCTTCAAGGTTTTTTGTAAATCTCATCTTAAATTGAGTCTATTCCTAGAGAGTTTTTTCCCCAAAATGCAATAAAGATAATGAATATTGTGTAAAATTAAAACCAAAACCCTCTCTAAGTAAATTATGTGACAGCATTAAAAATAAATAGTGAAAACTGTGTAGGATCTGTAGAAATAAAATCACACATACCGATTGTAGAAATCATCCCTGTAGTAATCATAATCAAAGACATAACCTCTGTGGAAAGAACACAAAAAGCAATAATGAACTGGCATATAGAAAAATTACTTTCATTAAAATATTTGTGGTATTATTGTAATACGAATTTATTTTCACAGTCAAAAACATTTGAAGACTGTTTCCAGCCCCCCAAATTTCTATAATTGTTAATGCATGAAAAGGATTTAGCAAGGTTATTTCTAAATCTGATATGATGCCATTTTGCATACTACTAGTCTTTGGTACATTTGGGAATGTGAATTATTATTAACAGCCCCTACACATAGCAATGAAAGAAGCTGGCAGCACATATGGAAAGAAATTAATACAGCATAACAGCTCGGTGATTAGATGACTATTAGTATAATTCTTAGGGCTCAAATGAGGCAAGGACTCCAAATCTGCGGCCTTCCTCTTCCCTCTTTCTGTGTTCATCTAGGTTACCCAGTGGGAGGGTCAAAAAGGCCTGTAATTAAGAACAACAGGCAGGGGATGAAAACATTTGACCGATGAGAACATGAGGTGGTGGGACTCTTGCTGCCTGAGCCTTCTAACTGAAAAAACCCTAAAATGTACAAGGAGAAAAAGAAGCGATTCTAGGAAAACAGATGAGGTATCTTACAAACAGTAACTTCTCCCTGAGGTCTGTTTCCATGCCGTTCCTTTAGGTTTTGAAAGGGAAATGCATGCCACTTTGAGAGAGATGCGAAGAAACTGTCTGGAGGCATACTTAGTAACTAGACATCAAGGCAAATAAATGCAGGTGGGAACTGGAAAGGCCTAGAGAACAACCATGTTTGATATGGGAAGTGCAAAGTCAATTTAGCATGGTCATTCCTGAGTATCCCAGTCACAATAATCACCTCTTGCCACTGTAGCGAGTGTCAGTAATGAAGCCTATCACAGTGGCCAAAAAAAAAAAAAAAGAAGATTGAAGAGCTGGTAAAAGGTCTGCACACAACAAAATGAGCTGCAGGGGATTTTTTACTCTCCCAGCTACTGCAGGTACTCGGACAAGGTCAGGGAAGACAAAACACACATTGCTTCAGTTGCCTGAGAGGATAAACTATTACAAGTAAGTGAGGGTGAAACTCATTAGGAAATGAGCCAGGAGCACAGGAATAAAAGGGAAGAAGATACAGAAATTATCAAAGGAAAAATTAGAAGATTTAGACAAGAAACTAGAAAAGAAAAAGGAGAGAGGGCCGGATTTAGAAAGGATGAAAAAATAGAAGAAAATGTGTGCAGAAAAAAACAACAATGGAAACACACAACAGTAAGTGTCTTATCAGGGATGGCTCTTCCCCATGGTAGGATAGATAGTATGTTTTGGACAATCCTTGTTTGCAGAGCTGATCAGGGGGAAAAACAAACAAACAAAAAACCCCAGATTTTTTCCTTCAACATTTAATTTTGAAGTTTTTGCAAATAACCTGTTTTTTAAAATATTTCTCTGTGTGTGCAATTTAACTGAAAATGTTTGGCTTTTCCTTCCGATGCCCCACCTATTTCTTTCTTTTTTTTTTCTTTTGTAAGGCCCAAAGCTAGGAAGGTGAAAGGGAAAAGAAACTGTCTTATAGGAGAAAGGGGAAAAAAGCTAGCTCTGACAGGTGTAATTTAGATCTATTATAATGTCACCCCAATGCAGTTCTGTACCAACATTTTGTTATATTGTTTGGGGGACTGTTTGTGTGCTGGTTTGGGGAAATATATTAAATGATGAATGCAACTGTATTTATGAAAGGGGCAGAAATCATAAAAGATATACCCTGGAGAAGGTGCATCACCCTGAGTGAACACGCTGTGAACTTAGGTTGGGTAGTAAGCCCCAAATAGCTCAAAAGGAGTAGGTGTTCTGTCTTAGAAAGGGTCTTGTCTGCTTAGACGTCTTGTTTTGCTCTGGGTTTCCAACCCAGGGACTCAGGGCCCTGAGTGAAGCTGACTTTGTACCAGCAGCCATGCAGGTGTTGCAGATTTCACTGAACCAGACCTTGGAAGTAGCAGGCCTGATTGAGCTAACTGTGATTAGTTTCCTGGAGAAAGCTTGTTTAACTGAGGCTTTGTACAGGGAGCTATGAATGCCATAATATTAAATCCCATGTATTAAAAATGTATAGTAGCAATACAGTTACACAAAAAAGTCTCTGGCACTTTAGGCGCGACATCTGTGTGCTATCATCCTCTGTTCTTTGTGGGACATTTCTGTGCACAGACTTAGTCTGCCCTCCCATCTCAGAAATGGGGCTCCTCAGCCCACCTGCCCTTAGCCCAAGGACTAGCGCTGACCCCCAAGATATTCAGTTACTTAAACACACCCCTGTCACAGAACTCTGCCAAAGATGTGAAGCTTCTGATATACAGTGTAAAGCTACTCTCAAGGGCATACAGAAGCTGTGAAGCATAAAACACACACTTTGTCCAGAGTCTAACATATGAATGCTCTTTTCCTTAATCACATAGAGCTCAGGAGAGTACAGATCAGACAAAACAATACGTCTTAAACTGCTATGTTCTCACTAGCTTGCCCTTCCTTTGTGAGTCCTTGGGGACCATCTGGGTGCAAAGAAAGCAGGCAGGCAGGCAAGGTGTCCTCAACTCATGCAGAGTGTTACATGAGGGGTGACCTCTCTCCCTCATGAAGTCCCTTCCCCAGTTTGAGACCTTGCTCTCTCCTGCCCCATGCTTGCTCTTTCTGTCTGGCTTCCTCCATTCCTGCGTATCTTGCTACTTAAACTCCTCTTGGCCACCTTTGTTCTGTCTTTTGGATAATTTTCCACAGCCCCTTCCTTCCTCCATCACTTCAGAGGAGTTAGCTAAACTGGTTTTCTAACGATGCCACTCACCATCCTTTAGGTGTTTGCACTGAATAGGGTCCTTGAGACTGAAGCACCACCCCATTGTATCTCTGCCTGGTGTGCTCCTGCTACTGCATGTGAGTGATGATAGATCCACATACATAGAGTCACTCATTATACAGAAGTTTTTCGTAATACCACTTCACACTATTAATCAGAATTCATAAGTTGTACTGACATAGCCCCAGATCATCACCGTAAGTTTTTAGCCCTCGTGGTTGTCGATAAGAGACTGAAAATATGAACAGTCTGTACCTGAAAAGGCTCAAAAATAAAGAATCCAAAATGTGTCATTTAAACCACCTCATGATTTTGGGGGGAGCCGATTCATGATTTTTCAATGCTTGACAATACCGTAATCATGAGGTGACACTGTAAAAGACCAATATATTCTCCCCAGCTACAGCCTTAATTGCTCACACTTTTCCAAGCCAGCAGTCAGTCACAATGATTTAGTCACTGCTACACTGCAGAACATGAAGCTGCAAATTAGCAGATGATCATTGGCCCAGAGATCAAGGTGACTGCAGGACTCTTAACCTCTTGAGAGTTATTCCCTAGCAACCAATCTGTGTTACAGATGCTGCAGGAATCCACTTGTACTGTCTAGTTTACCAAATATACAGAAAGCTGGAAACAGAGAGAGGTTTAAACAATCCTGTGGACTAGTTGAATCAGAAGTTTCATAATGGCATTAAAAACTGGCTAATAACCTACCCACAAACATACAACATCTCTGCAACATTAACAACACAATTAACTGTGTGCGTGAAGCTACTAACAAAATGAAAGACACAGTAAAACACCCTGTAATGCTCACTCTGAGCCCAAAGAAAACTCATCAATGAAAAAGTAAGATGGATTCCTGTTAAGCTCAACATCACTAAAAAAAAAAATCCTGCTGGAATTGGTTGCGTGCTGTTGGAGATGCTGTATTTTTTAACCACATTTCACTTTAAATTCTGTAGTCTTTAAGAATAAAGGATTCCCATAGATTTTCACAGGTATAATTTTGAACACAGGCACATGAAAGTTGAGTATCAGGAGTTCTATGAGTTTCAGTCAAGAAAATGCAAAATTGTGCCTTTCTATGTACCTTTGAAATAAAATTAAATTTATTAATTATTAAGCTCTTATTTATGTTAGGACATTGTTTTTTTGTGATCAACATTCTGTGGCAGCAAAACGTTTTATAAACTTTTATAAACCAAGGATCAAATTCTGCTCTCATTTACTTTAAAACTTAGACAACTCAATTGACTTCAGTGGAGTAATGGAGAGCAGAATTTGTTTTTGGTATTTTTATTGCAGTAAGAGATTGAATATTGCATGCGATTTACCCTGTAGCTAATATCTCTTTTGCGTTCTTCAGTACAGATTCAGATTTATTTGTAAATTGTAACTGTTTATAAACCAGGCACGATGCGTCTTAATAGAATTGACAGCACTATCACCACTAAACACCATCCATTGCTCCTTTGTTGTCAACGCTTGATAAAAATATTCAATACTAAAGCAATATTCTTTCAATCCAACTCTCTTTAGGAAGTACTTGTCAACACAATGATTTAAACTAGCGATCCAGTCATTTGTAAAATCATTTCTCCTCTCACAAAGAACGATTGCAAAAAATGTATCCTTTCAATACAAACGGGATTGAGCCTAAGTTAAACTGATATCTAAATATTAAAAATTGCAGTCAAAAATTTAAAGTTGGGGAACTGTTTGACCTATGTAGGGAATTAACAATGGGATATGGAGCCTTTCACCTCTAAACTGTCAGGTTGAATCCATCTTAGGCTGGTAGTTACTAAAAGCCAGTGTCACCTGATTGATTTTCTGTGGTCTATTTGAAAAAAATTGGAGATCTCAGTCCAGTTCTTAGTGGACAGGAGTCCACATCCTACAAAAACAACAATACAGGTGGCACTAATTAGCATATTAATTGACAAGCTCACCACTGAGGCCAAAGACGGAAGGAGCAGGGGGACTCAACTACCATCTCTACAATAGAGATGCTCCCATTTAGGTCAGGGTTGAGACACATTGGGAGAAACTTATTTTGCAGCCCGTGCTACATCTGCTCTGGGGATAAACAGAAAACAGTCTTTAGAGTCTGATTTTGGCTGACATACTTACTGTCAAGGGACAAATGTCATTAGTGATTTCTCAGACTAACATGTTCTGGAGGGTTTCTCGGAAACCAGAAAGTGCCAGAGGATAAAAAGGAATTATAGAAAATTTAAGGTTTAACTTATTTCTGTGGTGTAGTTCACCTTTTCAAGTAGGCAAGGTCCCCTACCCCGTTTTTTCCCCCAGTCAAAATGCTTGAAGATGGTAAAGTTTCAAATTAGCTGATTACCTGGAAATTTCAATTATTGGTCAATTTTAACTGTGTTTGTGCACATATAGGCAAATCAAAGGGTCCAACATGTAAATACTGATCTGTGTGTATAAAATTAAGGCAGGAAAGACCCATGTCATCATTTCAAAGGTTCTAAGATTTTTCTGTAGGTCTGGATTAGGAAAAGAAGGAAGGGAATATTTAGAAGGACTGGAAGGCAAATTCTTACAAAGGAAATTGACAAGATCAGCATGGTTTGTTTGGAGATCACAAAGGAACACACTTTCTTGAGATACAGTCATTTACATAGACTATTTCTGATTTCTGTGGGAAAATCAAAAGGATTTCTTGAAAGTCCAACACGCAGGAACTGCACCCTGTGTGTAATAATAAAGCTAGTTTCTCTCTTGCCTTCATATTTGTAGGCACAATTCAGTCAATTCTACCTTTTCAATAAACTGCTACTATAGCAAGCCATGTATACATTTGGTGCCCGATTCCGGCACTCAGAAAAGTGAAAGGGAGTTTCCTCATTAATTTCGTGGGAGCTGGTTTGGATCCATAGGTTGTATGTACTGTTAGGAAATATTTGTACTCCATATTCAAAAACACATTCACAAGATGAAAGTAGTTTGCCACTAAAATGTGATTGGGGAAATCCTGAGCCTGGTGACCAGCATGAATAGTGAACAAGCCACTTAGGCTCCATTTTTCAAAGTGGAGTTTGCGACATTAGGCCCTTCCCTGGGATTTGTGAGGATTAGTCTAAGCTTGTAAAGCACACAGAGGGACAGATTCTCCCCAGCAGAGGAACTCCACTCGGGGCAACAGGGGATATCAAGGACTCAGGGATAAGGCTCTCTGATTCTAAGAAACAACTGGCCCTGTTGTCAGAGCAGCATAGGGTGCATGAGAGCTGCAAAAGGGCTGGATCTCTAATGGAAATGTAGCCCAAAGAATGTCACATGCTGCATCAGTGCTAAGTATTATTATTGTTCCTGCTCAAAAATTGCTGTTGTGCATGTGTGCACAATGCATTCGACTGTGGCTAGTTCAACGCTTTTAGAAACCAAATGCTGCATCATTACTTTTCTAGTTCAAGAATCCTAAATAAATCTACTTACTGTTTCCATGTATTTCTACCCCTGGTAAATTTTTTTTTTTGGTCATCTGATGTAATCTCCAATTTCTTACATTTTCCCCAGGAGAACTTTAGACCAAAGAATGAAAAAGTTTTTTACCTTACCATTTCCCAAGGTGTCCTTTAATTGTATAGAGCAAGCGAGGCCAGCCTTGATGCCACTACAGCATTTTTTTAGTTCAAGAGTAATGAGCTTCTGCCCCTTAAAAATCTATTCTGAATTCAATGTATTCAGGATACTCCTGTCAAACTGTACATATACATGATTGATTATCCAATTTATTGGAAATATTGTACATGTCACAGGAGTGCCATTTAACTCAGTTTGACAAGTATAGGGATAAATGACAGGTTTACGCTTTTCAAATGTTGCTACAGCATTTCACTGAATGGCGGATTGATAAATTAAAATTACAGTTGCAGCATCAGATCTGAAAGAATAACCACTTTAGGTTACAAAAATAGAGCTCTGGAAACTTTATATACTCTCAAGAGAGGTAGCCTGAGGAGCAATGAATGCAACAACAAGAAAAGCACAGTATATAAAGGATTCATAAATTATAAGGTGACAATTTCAGAGTTATAAAAACAAAACAACAACAACAAATTCAAGGGCTGGCTCTTTCTCCCTTTACGCAGAGTCATAAAATGCTGGCGCTAACCCATTGAAATTAAGTGGGCTTGATTTTGATCTGTTAGACAGTATTTACACCAGTGTAAATCTGTTGACTTTGATGGAGTGACTTCTGATTTAAACCAACATAATGGAGAGTGGAAACAGGTCTATTATTGCTGGACAATCAAAAGACAATTTGGTTGCCCAGTATTTTATCCTATTCTACATCACTTGTTTTTTCAAAAGTGTAGTTGGCAAGCAGCATACAAAATATCAATATTTATCAACAGATAACTCTGGGCAATAATTGAAATACCATATCTATGTCCTACTCTAAGTATAAGGAAACACTATTTTATCTCTGACTCACTGTATAGTAACTATTGGAAAATGCTGACATTTTAATGGCAACCACTGTACCTGTTAACTTCTCATAAAGCCAAATTGGTATAGGAAGTGGGAGAAGAGTCTCCCCTATAAAAGAATGCTTCCATATTCTGGAGAAGGATGTGCTGCTTCACTTTTTTCACAAAAAGGAAAACAAGAAGTGGTAGGAGAGAAAGAAGACAGGAGGCAAATAGAAGAAAACAAAAAGGAAAAAAAGAGGGAAATTACTTACTTTTACCCCCGGCTCAGTAGCCTTTCTTCCTTTCCATTCCCAGCATGCATGCTTTGTCTAACTACCTTATATTCTTGAGCACTCTCACTGTTTTGTAAAGATAAGTTATCTGCTCACCACTTGCACTGGGTAATTGATATAGTTGACATTTTCTACCTGGTATGGTTGTACAGATAGGGTTTGAGACTCCAATGTACTGAGCGCTTTGTTTCCATTCTTCAAATCATTTAAGCACCTCATGAGTTATCCCTTCTACAAAGAGACCAGTTAAAAGGTGGGCATGGATAAAGAAAGAGAAGCCAACATGGATTGCCCACGCTGTGTCTATGAGTGAGTGAAGATGATCATTCACGGTAGTTGTGTCAGACATATAAAAAGAAAGCATTCGTAAAAATGCTCTCTCTCCAACTCTATTGATAAGTCTGTCATCCAGGCCTTCATCAATCTCCTGTCCTGATTATTGTAACAACCTTCTTTCAGGCCTCTCTGACATACAAGTTGCCCCAAGCTTGTCCATACAAAATGTGGCTGCCAAGATCTTCCTTAGGACCAACTTCTGTTGGTGAGAGAGACAAACTTTCAAACTTACACAGAGCTCTTCTTCAGGTCTGGGAAATATACTCAGAGTGTCAAAGCTAAATACAAGGTGGAACAGAATGTTTAGCTTAAGTAGTTAAGAAATATTTCAAGGGACCATTCAAGGTTAAGTGGCAAGTTAACACCTCTCCAGTCAGAGAGAGAAAGGGGAAAAAAAGCTGGGATGGGGGTTAGCGGGTTGTAGGTTGCTGTAATAAGACATAAATCAAGGCTCTCTGTTCAGCCCATGTTTTTTAGTATCTAGCATAATTATTAATTTAAGTTCCCAGACTTAAAAAGCCCAGGGCTGCAGGGAGCCCCAGGCCCTTTAAAGTGCCAGCCTGGGGAAGCCGGTCCAGTCCGGCATGGTGTACTGGCTCTTGCCGGTACGCCATACCAGACCGGACCGGCTTACTTTCACCTCTGCCTGAGATATATCAATTATAATTTCATCGTCTGTACAGATGACCTAAACTCCCTCACAGATTTCCACTTACAACTTCAACAACCACCAGCCACCCTTTAAACTCTCTCTAGAACATTCCTACACTAGCATGAACTTCCTGTACACCATGATCAGCTTCAGCAATGGAACCCTGCAGACAACTATACACAAAAAACCCAAAGATCTCCACATCTATCTTCAAAGCTCCGTAATCAGCCCAAACACTAAGAAATCTGTTATCTACAGCAGATACTACAGAATATGCTCCAAGGAGAAAGTCTGGATGTAGTGGGGCAGTTACCCCACTCCTGGGAAACGGATTAAAAGCAGCTCTGGAGAGGGCTGCGGCTATGAAAGGCTAGGCTGATTGGGGAAGCAGCCGCAGATGGGGCCATGCCAATCAGGCCACAGCTGGCCCTACAAAAGGGCTGTGAGCCAGGAGCTCAATGAGTCTCACTCTAGTCCTGGAGTGGGAAGGGCTAGCTACCTGGGAGTAAGGGAAGCAAAGCAGTGCTGGGGAAGGGCAGGGGAGCTCCAGCCTGGTAAACCCTCAGGCTGCAGGCCTTGTTGAAGGCCTACAAAAGGTACTGGGGCTGCAGGGGGGCAGCCCGGGGATAGGCAAAGGCAGCAGGTCCTACTCCCTTGCCAATGATGAGTGGCCACTATAGACTGCAGTCTGCCCTAGTGAAAGGGGGCTAAATGATCACTGGCAGTAGCCACTGAGGCAACGTGGGCTTAGAGGGTTAGGGGCCCTCCTGGGAGGGGAGACCCAGAGTGTGGGGGTACTGCTGGGGCAGAACCCCGAGGAAAAGGACACCAGCGTCAGGGAGGGACATGCGAGCCTGAAGCAGGTGAGAAACAGGCCAGCAGAGGGCGCTCCGAGGCTGGAAAAGAGCTAATTCCCAGGTGACCAGCAGGAGGCACCACGCCGGAGAGGCTTTGCTTTGCTACGCTGGGGTATACACCTTTTTAAATAGCCTCCACCAAACAAGGACACCCCAGCAGAGAAGTGGCTGCATCAGAGAATGGGCCACAAAATACCCTGAGAGAACCTGCTTCAATACAGAATTAAAATCCCTTCCAATTAGCACACCTCTAGTTGTCACATACCATGTCACACTGGAACCCATACAGGGTATTATCAAACAATTACAACCACTGCTCAATGGAGACCACATCCTGAAAGAAATCTTTCTTGAACCCCCTCTTCTGGCCTTGGCTACACCCCAAGCCCTCAAAGCTCATCTTCAGAAACAAGCTCCACACAGACCAGGATGCACAAACTCAAAACAACACCAGACCCTGCAAGAACAGATGTAAAACCTGTAGACATATCTCCACTGTTACAATGATTAACACCCCCCCCACATTTCAACATCCATGGGTCCTGCACATGCCTATCACAACACGTGATGTTCCTCATTTAGTGCACTGCATGCTCGAATCACAACTACGTGGGTGAAAAAATACAGTCACTACACTCTCGAATGATCTCACACAGAAAAATGATAAAAGACAAAAACACCTATCACCTGTAGGTGAACACTTTTCACAAAGCGATAACTCTATACCTGACTTCTCAGTCCCCATCCTCAAAGGAAACCTGCACAACACCTTCAAAAGTTGAGTGCTGGAGTTTAAATTCATAACTTTGCTAGATACTAAAAATCATGGACTGAATAGGAAGGACACTGGCTCTATGGCTTATTATAACAATCTATAACCACTTACATCCCTCTCCCCAGCCCTTTTTTCCCCCTTTCCCCTCTATGACTGGAGAGGTGTTAGCAGGCCACTTCACCTTGAATGATCCCTTGGAACACGTATGCAGTGTTGTTGTAGCCGTGCTAGTCCCAGGATATTACAGGTGGGTGAGGTAATATCTTTTATTGGACTAAATTCTGTTGGTAAGAGAGACAAGCTTCTGCGCTTACAATAAACTTGTCCCGTGTTAACTACTGACACTAAACAATCTGTTCCACCTTGTATTTAGCTGTGACGCTCTGAGTACCTTTCACAGACCTGAAGAAGAGCTCTGTGCACATTTGAAAGTTTGTCTCCCACGGCAACAGAAGTTGTTCCAATAAAAATATTGCCTCACCCACCTTGTCTTTCTAATATCCTGGGACCAACATGGCTACATCACCACTGCATATGAGATCTTCCTTGTCTATCAGTAAAAAGGAGTATTTGTGGCACCTTAGAGACTAACCAATTTATTTGAGCATAAGCTCAAATCGCATGCCCTGATTCTCATGGGTGACTTTAATTTTCCTGATATCTGCTGGGAGAGCAATACAGCGGTGCATAGAAAATCCAGGAAGTTTTTGGAAAGCGTAGGGGACAATTTCCTGGCGCAAGTGCTAGAGGAGCCAACTGGGGGGGCGCTTTTCTTGACCTGCTGCTCACAAACCGGGTAGAATTAGTGGGGGAAGCAAAAGTGGATGGGAATCTGGGAGGCAGTGACCATGAGTTGGTTGAGTTCAGGATCCTGACGCAGGGAAGAAAGGTAAGCAGCAGGATACGGACCCTGGACTTCAGGAAAGCAGACTTCGACTCCCTCAGGGAACGGATGGCCAGGATCCCCTGGGGGACTAACTTGAAGGGGAAAGGAGTCCAGGAGAGCTGGTTGTATTTCAAGGAATCCCTGTTGAGGTTACAGGGACAAACCATCCCGATGAGTCGAAAGAATAGTAAATATGGCAGGCGACAAGCCTGGCTTAATGGTGAAATCCTAGCGGATCTTAACCACAAAAAAGAAGCTTACAAGAAGTGGAAGGTTGGACATATGACCAGGGAAGAGTATAAAAATATTGCTCGGGCATGTAGGAATGATATCAGGAAGGCCAAATCGCACCTGGACCTGCAGCTAGCAAGAGATGTCAAGAGTAACAAGAAGGGTTTCTTCAGGTATGTTGGCAACAAGAAGAAAGCCAAGGAAAGTGTGGGCCCCTTACTGAATGAGGGAGGCAACCTAGTGACAGAGGATGTGGAAAAAGCTAATGTACTCAATGCTTTTTTTGCCTCTATCTTCACTAACAAGGTCACCTCCCAGACTGCTGCATTGGGCATCACAAAATGGGGAAGAGATGGCCAGCCCTCTGTGGAGATAGAGGTGGTTAGGGACTATTTAGAAAAGCTGGACGTGCACAAGTCCATGGGGCCGGACGAGTTGCATCCGAGAGTGCTGAAGGAATTGGCGGCTGTGATTGCAGAGCCATTGGCCATTATCTTTGAAAACTCGTGGCGAACTGGGGAAGTCCCGGATGACTGGAAAAAGGCTAATGTAGTGCCAATCTTTAAAAAAGGGAAGAAGGAGGATCCTGGGAACTACAGGCCAGTCAGCCTCACATCAGTCCCTGGAAAAATCATGCAGCAGGTCCTCAAAGAATCAATCCTGAAGCACTTGCATGAGAGGAAAGTGATCAGGAACAGCCAGAATGGATTCACCAAGGGAAGGTCATGCCTGACGAATCTAATCGCCTTCTATGATGAGATTACTGGTTCTGTGGATGAAGGGAAAGCAGTGGATGTATTGTTTCTTGACTTTAGCAAAGCTTTTGACACGGTCTCCCACAGTATTCTTGTCAGCAAGTTAAGGAAGTATGGGCTGGATGAATGTACTATAAGGTGGATAGAAAGCTGGCTAGATTGTCGGGCTCAACGGGTAGTGATCAATGGCTCCATGTCTAGTTGGCAGCCGGTATCAAGTGGAGTGCCCCAAGGGTCGGTCCTGGGGCCGGTTTTGTTCAATATCTTCATAAATGATCTGGAGGATGGTGTGGATTGCACTCTCAGCAAATTTGCGGATGATACTAAACTGGGAGGAGTGGTAGATACGCTGGAGGGGAGGGATAGGATACAGAAGGACCTAGACAAATTGGAGGATTGGGCCAAGAGAAATCTGATGAGGTTCAATAAGGATAAGTGCAGGGTCCTGCACTTAGGATGGAAGAATCCAATGCACCGCTACAGACTAGGGACTGAATGGCTAGGCAGCAGTTCTGCGGAAAAGGACCTAGGGGTGACAGTGGACGAGAAGCTGGATATGAGTCAACAGTGTGCCCTTGTTGCCAAGAAGGCCAATGGCATTTTGGGATGTATAAGTAGGGGCATAGCGAGCAGATCGAGGGACGTGATCGTTCCCCTCTATTCAACATTGGTGAGGCCTCATCTGGAGTACTGTGTCCAGTTTTGGGCCCCACGCTACAAGAAGGATGTGGATAAATTGGAGAGAGTCCAGCGAAGGGCAACAAAAATGATTAGGGGTCTAGAACATATGACTTATGAGGAGAGGCTGAGGGAGCTGGGATTGTTTAACCTGCAGAAGAGAAGAATGAGGGGGGATTTGATAGCTGCTTTCAACTACCTGAAAGGGGGTTCCAAAGAGGTTGGCTCTAGACTGTTCTCAATGGTAGCAGATGACAGAACGAGGAGTAATGGTCTCAAGTTCCAGTGGGGGAGGTTTAGATTGGATATTAGGAAAAACTTTTTCACTAAGAGGGTGGTGAAACACTGGAATGCTTTACCTAGGGAGGTGGTAGAATCTCCTTCCTTAGAGGTTTTTAAGGTCAGGCTTGACAAAGCCCTGGCTGGGATGATTTAACTGGGAATTGGTCCTGCTTCGAGCAGGGCGTTGGACTAGATGACCTTCAGGGGTCCCTTCCAACACTGAGATTCTATGATTCTATGATTCCAAGCTTTTGTGAGCTACAGCTCACTTCATCGGATGCATACTGTGGAAACTGCAGAAGACATTATATACACAGAGACCATGAAACAATACCTCCTTCCACCCACTCTCCTGCTGGTAATAGCCGATCCAAAGTGACCACTCTCTTTACAATGTGTATGATAATCAAGGTGGGCCATTTCCAGCACAAATCCAGGTTTTCTCACCCCCCACCCCCATACACACACAAACTCACTCTCCTGCTGATAATAGTTCATCCAAAGTGACCACTCTCCCTACAATGTGCATGGTAATCAAGGTGGGCCATTTCCAGCACAAATCCAGGTTTTCTCACCCCCCGCCACAAACTCACTCCTCTGCTGGTAATAGCTCATCCAAACTGAACACTTCAATCTCTCTGGTCACGCAATTACAGACATGAAGGTCGCTATCTTAAAACAAAAAAACTTGAAAACCAGACTCCAGCAAGAAACTGCTGAATTGGAATTCATTTGCAAATTGGATACTATTAATTTAGGCTTAAATAGAGACTGGGAGTGGCTAAGTCATTATGCAAGGTAGCCTATTTCCCCTTGTTTTTTCCTACCCCCCCCCCCCCCGACGTTCTGGTTAAACTTGGATTTATGCTGGAAATGGCCCACCTTGATTATCATACACATTGTAAGGAGAGTGGTCAGTTTGGATGAGTTATTACCAGCAGGAGAGTGAGTTTGTGTGTGTGGGGGGGGGGGAGGGGAGGTGGGGTGTGAGAAAACCTGGATTTGTGCTGGAAATGGCCCACCTTGATTTTCATACACATTGTAAGGAGAGTGGTCACTTTGGATAAGCTATTACCAGCAGGAGAGTGAGTTTGTGTGTCTGGTTTTTGGGGAAAAAAAAAGGGGGGGGGTGAGAAAACCTGGATTTGTGCTGGAAATGGCCCACCTTGATTATCATGCACATTGTAAAGAGAGTGGTCACTTTGGATGGGCTATTACCAGCAGGAGAGGGAGTTTGTGTGTGTGGGGGGGGGGGGGCGGAGGGTGAGAAAACCTGGATTTGTGCTGGAAATGGCCCACCTTGATTATCATACACATTGTAAAGAGAGTGGTCACTTTGGATGGGCTATTACCAGCAGGAGAGGGAGTTTGTGTGTGGGGGGGCGGAGGGTGAGAAAACCTGGATTTGTGCTGGAAATGGCCCAACTTGATTACCATACACATTGTAAGGAGAGTGATCACTTTAGATAAGCTATTACCAGCAGGAGAGTGGGGTGGGAGGAGGTATTGTTTCATGGTCTCTGTGTATATAATGTCTTCTGCAGTTTCCACAGTATGCATCTGATGAAGTGAGCTGTAGCTCACGAAAGCTTATGCTCAAATAAATTGGTTAGTCTCTAAGGTGCCACAAGTACTCCTTTTCTTTTTGCGAATACAGACTAACACGGCTGTTACTCTGAAACTTGTCTACCAGTGTTACAGTGTCATCCCTCCCTCTGAAAACATCCACTGGCTCCCCCTCGTCTATCCCATCAAACCTTCTTGTTACTGCATTCAAATCCCTGCGTTAAGCTTCCCCTATATACTTATCTGCCCTTATTTTTTTCACACGAATAATCTTTGTGTTGTCCTCCAATATATTGTAAATTTATATTGTCTAATTCCCATGTAAACTGCTTGTGGTAGGGACTAAACATATATATGATTTGTACAACAATGAAGTAATTGATGGTGCTTAATAAGTATTGAATAATAAATAATAGTAGCCACATTCCATTCCCAGCTACCTCTTTGTAAATCCAGAATAACTTGTTGAAGTCAATGGCCCAGATCCTTTTATTTATCTGAGTGTAAATTGGCATTATCTCCAATTCCTTCAATGGATTTACTCCAATTCTACACTGGTATAACTGAGAGCAGATTTTGGCCCAATATTCTCAGCTGGAGGTGACACGTGGCACTAGAATGCAGCAACATTCTGTGAAATGAAACATTCCATTGGGATACTGGCCTTTTTGCTAGTCTGTACATACACTAGCAGATATATGTGGAAGCACTGCTAAGCAACATACCCAGTACATTAAGCTCCAATGAAGCAGTAAAACAGACACACCTGTTGTTTTAGCAAAATACTCATGGGGGGAAATATTTAATTATATTTTCTTATACTTCTTATCCCTTAAGAACATAATACTAATTCACTTTTATAATGTGCTTTATTCAACAGCTTTTGTATCTAATAATATTTTAATAAATATTTTCTTCTATTTTAAAATAGAATTCATAAATGGTATCCGAGTATACAGTGTTACCTGCTCCAGAAACAGTGAAGATATGTCCATGATTGTTAAATGCTAATAAATTCAGTCCCACAATTGGAAAGACACATTTGTAATTGTTGTTAACTGAGATGCATTAATCATCATGTTTCTAAGACAATCAGCCCTTCTTTGCCTGAGAAACATTTATAACACTGCAAACTATTGCTTGAGAAAATTAATGTACCAATATGAATATGACACCATAAGTAAATATTTAGAGAAGTCTTCATTTACAATGTTTATATCACTACAGGTAAACCACACTATACTTCAAATATACAAAAATATCTTAGAGTACATTTGCTTTTGTATAGTCTATTAATTAAGCTATTATAATAATTTACTTCTCAGTTTTGCCTATAGCATACTGTCCTATAATCCACAAGACTCTGTGAAGGAATTGAAACTCTTAAAGTCTCTCTCTCTCTCTCTCTCTCTCTCTTTGTATATGCTTGCTGATCTTACCTCTAGTATTTTCTGTTTTCTCCCCAGAAAAACACATTACCATTACTCATCAATATTGGATTTACATGGTTGTGAAGTTATTTTTCTATGAATGCTTTACACAGCAGGACAGTTTTATAGCCTATAAAGTATCAGACAGAACATGAAATATGTCTACCTATTGATGCCTAGATAATGTCTGGTTGAAACCAAATGGCATTTGAGCACAGATATAAAGTATGATTATGTTTAATATTTTCTATTGACTATACAGGAGAGCTTCATTTTGCAAGGAAACAAAGCTTTACACAATACCCAGCAACTACTTCTATCAGTACAGTAGAGACGGGAACAGTTTGACTCAGTATGATGCAAAGGATCTGTGTTAATGAAGTCTAATTCTTTCTGCTGCATTGACTTCAGCATCCCAAAAGCTGCAGTTTCATTTCTCCTGCTCTAGATCATCCAGTAACACAAAGTTCAATAGCACTGGCTAAATTATTAGTTTCAAATAAATTATCCAACTAATTTAGCCCTTTTTTCTGTCTATGATTCCATCCTGGTTTCTGTGAAGGTATTTACTATTCCTAGATATTTGACAAATAGTTCATGTGAACACATTTCAGTCTCTAGGTTGTTTGTGCACTTCTGATTGTTTTGTATTTGTTAGTCAGAAGGTGTCTGTGGTTTGGAAATCTAACTGTGGTTTTTGCTCCCTGATTAGATGATAGAAGAATAATGAAGAGCAACTGGCACGACTCCAGTAGGAAGACTTTGACAAATAATTACTCATTCTAAAACTCATGAAAATGTTGGGATTCACCAACATTTTTAGAAATTAGCTGGTTTTAGTCTGAGTAATATGATGCCATGAGTAGCCGTGGAATGAACTTGCCCCATTTAGTTCTTAAAATATCTTCACCTCTTTTTAGAATGATTCAACCAATTCTAAAACCCAGTTTCACTAGAACTAGGACTTGGCTAACTTTAACTTTAAATTTAAATAATATAATGAATGAGGATGGGCTTAATGGTCTGTAGTCACTGAACAGTATCTGCTGGTGATACCAGAGATAAAAGGCAGAGGTGTCCGGAAAAAATTATCTGTTTTCTGCATTCTGCCTGTCCCCTAGAGGATTGATCCTGCATCCCTTAATTACCCATGTGAGTAAGGGATGTAGGATCCCTGTGATGAAGCTGAGAAACCTAACACCACCAAAAAATGGGTAAAAGAGAGCCACCCATCTGTACCTACAGCCAATGCCAGGACTGGAGGGAGAAGAAAAGGTAAGAACCTGGCTCAGTTCTGGGCTGACTGGGCAAAAGGTAGAAGTTAGCTGCCTTCCTATTGGTTAGTCTCTAAGGTGCCACAAGTACTCCTTTTCTTTTTGCGAATACAGACTAACACGGCTGTTCCTCTGAAACCTTCCTATATGAAGAGACCATCACTAGGAGCCTGATGGCTGGGGACAGCCTCCAGGGAAGAAGCACTGAATCCCTAACCAAGGGAAACTGCTACGGAGATGGAGGTGCACCTAGGATCTGAGTGAACTGTGTGACTGAGATACTGTGGGGTTAGGCCCCATCAATCTTACTGCTGCCCTGCCTGGAGGGACCTGAAGCATGTCAGAACGCTGCAAAAAATCCACAAGTGGCCAGTACTTGAACTGAGCCATTATAGTCCAAACAGACTGTAGAGGCCACGCCCCAAACAGAATGACAGAGGTCGGAGGTAGCCCCGGGCAATGGACTTAGACTCTCTACTGGGAGGTCCCTGTTCGGGCATTGCTTCACAGAGGGCCCTGGTGGGGAGGGAGGGAGAAAGAGAGGGAGGATCCAGGTCCACCTACCACACCTCCTTAAGAACTAAGGTACCTCTGCCAGAGAAGCAAGGGGCGGGAAGTCAGGTGTGCCAGCCACTAGACAATCTGACCCTCAGAGCACCCTCTTTATTTAAAGAGTTTAAAATGATTTGTAACTATCTGGCATTGCTGTTGAAGCATAGGTGTCAGTGAACCTGAAAAGCTAAAAGGATATTTGTACTGTCCACACACATGGTAGCTGCTGCCTAGATGGACGATGATGGTAATAACAACACAATTTGTAATTCAATATTAATGATCAGAAAATATATTATAAATTTTAATACAGTACTCGATACTAACAAAATGAAAATACAAATGAAACTTTAAATGTGTATTTACTGTGTTCAAACCTGGAAGAGCAGCATTGGTTTCTGTCTCACAGGGCTGGGTCCAGTTCCCCACTCAAGGTGAACAGGGTCACAGCACCACTCAGGTCTGGCCTCATGGTCCCTCTGTTGTGACCGAAGGGTTGCCGGACCTATTTTCAGTGAGTGGCGCTGTGACCTCACGTGCCAGCTTGCAACACCACTTGGTTTGGGACCCCTCTCAAATGGAGGCCTGGGGCAAACTGCCCTGGCCCCCAACTGTTACCCTTGCCACAGTTGCCAACTTTCATGGGGTAAATAAGCACCCCGATTTTCATAATAAGCCAAAAATCAAGCTAATCCCATTTCAAAACAAGGCCAAAACAAGCCAATTCCTAAGAACTCCAACACTCTATGTAACTAGATCCTTCCGGCGTGCAGTCTGGGACTGTGGTGGGCCCGCTGTGCGCCCCTGACTCTCTCCCGCCCTTTGCCCCTGCTTGCCCCCCTTGCCTCTGCTTGCCGGGAGCCAATAAAAAAAAAAAAGCAACAAGCAACAAGCTACAAGCCAAAAACTTAAGCCAACAAGCAACTCACAAGCCAGTTATGCCAAAAACAAACCCCGAGGTTTTTTGTGGGTTTGGCATGTCTGCACTGCATGTGTGTGGCTGAGAGTGCCACAGTGCTCCGGAGTTCTCTCCTCCCATGAGTTTTCCTTCAGGAACTCCTGATACATTACAGTTTCCTCTCCCCAGAGTTCTTTCCCTGCCTCAGCTCCCCGGTCCCACCACTGGCACTCATCTTATGGTATATGTTTAGGAATTAGTAATAGACACTTGCAAGAATAGGTCTCTGTATCCTGTGCAACTGTGTTTCCTCAGCTACTGCATTTATGGTATCTGTCTGTATGTACATCTGGTGAACCCTGTGTAAGGGAGTGTTTGCCAATTCTGTATCATGTATGTTGAAAGGAAACCGCTACCAAAACAGCAGAGAACCCTGAAGAAAACCGTGTCTTCAACACCACACTTCAGGTCCCAAGCTACAACCTGTTTTTGTTTTTAATTGAGTAAGCCCTCTTTTTGCAACATACCACTACTTGCTCTGCTTTGCCATCCAGTTGCTGCTATAGGAAGGAATTATCCTCTCTAGCATTGCCTGTTACTGTACTCAGGAGAGGCTCTGGATGGAGAAGCCAAAAAGGTGTCAGAGCCCTGAAAACACTCTACTTCTTGTGAAGCCCAAGAAGCTTTATAAGTAGCAGGAGAAATTCAACATGTTTTCCTATGACCGCAACAAAATAGGCTTTTTGTCAAGGACAGTGAGCAGCAAAGCTGGAGCAAGAGGCCCTCTTGTATAGATGGGACCAGGATCCTTATCTGCAGAGGGTTACTGCTACTGATTTGATATTAACCCAGAGCATAAAAATACTACTTACATACTGCTTCCAGAGAAACAGTAATGGAAAGGTAGTCTTGGGTAACAGAAGTGAAGGAGACAGAGAAAAAGAGAAGGGCAAATGGAATAACCAGGAGAGGGAAAAGTGATCTCATGCTCTATTGCCTCTCTCAATTATGAAGTGCAACATAACTAATGATTTTAAGGTCAGAGAGCTGAAGAGGGATTTCTTAGGGTGTTCATTCAGTCAGTTTGTCGCTAATCAAAGTTAATGGAATTAGAAAAAGCTTTCCTTGCCCAAAGTATTAGTAGTACGTGTGTGTGTGTGTAATGGAAATAATCAGGGAAACATTGGGGCAATACTACTGTTATTTAAACTGCAGCTGAGTGTAACAATAAATAAGATGGAATCTCTATGCAGACAGAGACAAGATGAGACTACCAGCACACTGAGAGAGGCAGTAATTGGAAATGGAGCTGCACCCTTTCTATCCAACTCTCAGTAATCTCAGATTTTCAGGAAGATCCTCAAGCAAAGAGCTCTGTATGAACCAGTATGAGAGTCAGTGCTGTGGGTGGATGAGGTGATTATTTAAGAATCTTAATTAGCCTGATAGGAAACAGAGAATATTAAATCTTAAATCTTGTGGAAAGCAACTGGGAAAATTGTGTATCCAGTAAAGCTCTTTTAAAGTATAGCACAGTGGTTTGCAAACTTTTCCATACGAGGACCCTCATTCTGTATTAGCCTCCTGCCCAGTTATCTGGGATCTAGCTACACCTCCTTCCCATTTAGCAATAAGTGAAATGCAGGGCCATTGTGAACCCCTTGACATGCGAATGTGACAACCCCCCCCCCCACCCACACACACATTGCTGCTATACAAAATGGAAAACTTAATCTCTTCCACTTTTTTTAGGCTGTGCCCTGTATTTAAGGTAACTGTTGTCTCCTGGGCAGAATAAATTCCAAGCACAGAGCCTGAAGTGATTTTCAGCCAAAGATACGGTTGCTGCCTTGCAAAGAGGGAGCTCTATATAGGTTAGAATTATTATATTCAAGTGTGTAGTCCCTCCTCTCACCATCCACGTGGTCCTGAGAACATTACTCACGCTGAGCAGCTGGCCCACATGTAAGAATGCGACGAAGGGCTGCTGAATTTGCTAAGTTTTTAACTATTAATTTTAAAAGCTGCCCTCTCCCTCACTCTGGTTATCCTCCATTTTTCTCTTCTCAAGGAAAGTATTTTCCCCATTGACAGCTACAAGCTGAAGCAGAGCATCAGGGATAGTGGACTCCCCCTTCCCATCAGCCAGTCAGGGGTTAAGGTTTTGTGCCATTGTTATCAAAATAATCTTGCTGTGCTGCCATGGCGTTCTTATTCTGCTTCATGCTGTGTGTATTAAAGCTTGTTCAAGGAATTAATGAACTCGAACGAAAGAACCTCTACTGAGCACCTTAGAAAACAGAAATATCCGGTTGGAATATTAATCAAAGGAAATAGCTAATTCATATAGGGCCTGATTGCTCCTTCTGATCGGAATTAAAAATCTGCAAAACTTCCTCTGGAAGAGTTTTCTCCACATAGTTCTGAGGGGTGAAATTTGCACTGTCCTCCAACCTTGAAATCAACAGGAAGCTTTTTCCCCAGAACTCGAAAATCCCTGGGGCACCTAGATGATCTACAGGAGACCCTGTACCTCAGAACTGGCTTTGGGACCCTCCCTTTTTAGCTCTTAGGTAAAATGTCTCCATTTGGCCTGCAATGCAGCCAGGGCTTCCTCGGCTGGTGGTCCATAACATAGAGGCAAGCAGCAGAAAGTTAACATAGACAGGCTCAGACTGCATTAATTCTTATCTGAATGCCCAGTGGGACTCAAATGGAGTGCGGGTCTGAGAAGGTGAGGATAATTCACATATTCCCCCAGCCTTCCCTTTTCCTGTTCCCTGCCCAGGTGTAGTTCCCCGGACTCCCAGAGCTTCCTCCGTGGGCTCTTGGACAGGAAGGAATGGTACAGGAGAGAAAACTAAATCCCTGAACCATGAAGCCAGGAGCAGCTCTGCACCAAAATACTAGAGAGACATTCCCTACTTTTTTTTTATTAGCAGTCATGAGGGATATTTGCAAAAGTCACTGGAGAAGGGAATGCAAAATTAAAATAAAGATTATTTAGGAGGATGGACCGTTCATACAGTAAATGAATAAACAGGTTACATTTAGCCAACACTAAACATGATACTTAAGTTTCAGCACAGATTATTATATATCCCTCTAAGGCAAATGAGATGGAGGTATAATTCCATTTCTGAGCTGTGTCCTATATCTAAACTACAGTCTGGGGATGAAATACCTGTGTCTTAGAAATGTACAAAAAATTGCAAAGGTTTGGTTAAAATTATGCTATGTATGCAAGATTTTGTTGTGTGTTTATTTAATCCAGAAGTTTGCATTATAAATAATGTTGAAAAATTTTATATTAAGCAAGCATCAAATAAAATTTACAGAAATAGCTTTGCCAGTAGCGAGAATAAGGATTTTATGTAGTTTGACAGTACTGTAAGGAAATATAGATATGTAAGGGGGGAAATTTACAGCAGGACTTGGCATTGCTTTTTTAAAAGTATCTGAAAATAATTCCAATTTTTGTAGCATGAAATTTTTCCAGAATTTAGTCACATACACTGGGGGACAGCACTGCGAGCTTCATCATCCCATTTAATCAATGTTTCCCCACTTGGTTCTAAAGGGACCTCTCCTGGACCATGATTCAAGAAAGTACGTCCTTGCAGGACAACACCTAACTATGTGTTTTCCTGAACTGGGATCCTACTGAGGACAGGGTAGCTCATTCAGGTGATGGGGTCTCTGCTAAGATTGTCAAAAAATGTGTCAATTAGTGCCAATTTTGTTTGTGATTTTTCATAAGAGGACAATTATACACTGTGTAAATTCTCATCTGCACATGGAGTTTAACTTTCCAGAACAAATTTCAAAGAAGATAATGCTAAAGCGGAACAAGGCCCTCTTTTTCTGGAATACGAATGTCCAGACATGGAGTTATTTAGGAATAACTATTGTGCATTAAACTCAGACACATATCTTAATCCAAATTAACTTTCATGTGTAGACAACCCCTAATAAACTCTGACCACCAACTCATTTCACATCCCAGCCCATCCCAACCCCAGGCCATTTTCCCCATCTCCAGATCATCCCTCTTCCACATGTGTAACGTTTATCACAAATGACTAAGCCTGAAAAAAGATCTGAAAAATTAGCACTCTGGATTTGATTTTTTTAAACATCTACACAAAAGGAGGAGAAATAGCTTGACTCTCAGCTGACAAGATGTTTAAAGCGAATGGATTTTCAATCACTGTGAAAAGCTACTGCCTGCTTATTAAGTAAACCTATTCTGTGCAGCTGGCAGAGGCTGAAAGACATAAAAAGAATCAGCTGTATTTCTCTCTCTTCCTGTCATGACCCTTCTGAATGGAACCCAAATGTGACATATTAAATGGCAGCAAATAAGGCACACATTTTTAGCAGTAAGGGTAATTAATCATTGTAACAATTTACCCAGGGTTGTGGTGGAAATTTTTTAATCAAGACTGGATGTTTTTCTAAAAAATAATATGCTTTAGTTCAAGCAGGAATTAATTTTGGGAAGTTCTGTGGCCTCTGTAATACAGGAGGTCTGGCTAGATGAGCACAGTGGTCCCTTCTGGTGGGGAATAATCACATCTTCTTTGTTCAGGAGATGTAGGGACTATGACCCACATGTACTCCAGGTGTGCAAACTGCCCCAGGAGTGTGGTGAGGGGCAAAGAAGAAATGGGCATCATTCTCCTCTACCTTTGCCTGTGGAAATGGCCACCCTTGGAAAGGAAAATAAACACCACACCATTCTAAGGACTTGTCTGCATGGAGACACTCAGGAAAGTTCATCCAAATTAATTTTCAAAGCGGGTTAAGGTAAACAGAATAAAGGCTTTGTCTACATGATGTGATAATGTGCACTACGGTGTATGATTTCTAAAGCACCTCATGTATTGTGCGCTCATTGGTCCACACAGATCCTGCTGGCACACGCAAAAACTTCTCTAGTGCTTGAAACAGTGCTGTGAAAGTCCACCAGTGAACTTCTACTGCACACCAGCAAGGTCTACACAGACCAATTAGTGCACAACACATTAGCGTGTTTTGGAAGTCGCACGCTGTAGTGCACATTGCTGCACTATGTAACAAGTCCCATGGCTACTGTTATTCTGAATAAGGCCTGGTCTACACTAGGAAATTAGGTCAGAATAACTACTTCACTCAGGGGGTGAACAATCCACACCCCTTAATGATACAGTTAAACCAACCGAACCCCTGGTGTAGACAGCACTAGGTTGATGGGAGAATTCCCCCGTTGACATAGCTACCTCCTCTCGGGGAGGTGGATTACCAATGTTGATGGGAGAAGCCCTCCTGTCAGTGTAGGAAGTGTCTTCACTGAAACACTAAAACAGCACAGCTGCAGCATTTTAACTGTAGACAAGCCCAAAGAGTGTCCTCAGAGGGGCTTACGGTGCTTTAACTACACGTCTTTAAATTTACACCTTTAGTTAATTCAGATTAATTTTCTGAGTGTCCCTGTGTATACAATCCGTGAGTCTCTGTCTATGCCCACCGTAGCTCCCACTGGGGCAGTACAGCTCCTCATCACTTCTACACACGTCTAATTAGCCTTTGGCATTTAGGTTGCTACATTTAATATTGCTTTGCATAGCATGCACACATACAAACGCACAAAATCAATCATGAAGATCCCTATTGATCATTAGCCTAGACACTGCAATAATAATAATAAAAAAGTATAATTATCATTCGCTAGCAGTAAAATGATAAGATGCAAGCAAGTCTCCACTGCACAGTGGAGATAAACTAAAAACTCACCTGCAGAAGCAAATCATCTGTAAGCAACGGAAATTAATTTAGACAGCTGCTTTGGCCTATTCTAAATGTAAGGGGCATTACAGGGTACACGTGCTATTCTAATTAAGGTTGAGTCAGCAGCTCTATTACAAGCACTTAATGTAGTTTCAGGAGTTTATGGCTTCAACTGTCGTTCTGGGCTGAATCTTGAAATCCAACATCTCAGCATGGGAGCAAAGCCTCTGAACAAGTTAAAACAAAAATCAGTTTGCAATTAGGTGGAGTAAATCCCTGACACAGCACTAAGAAGGAGACCTGTTTGCTCAGACCTGTGACTCAGCAAGTCTGTTTCTTCTTCCTGGCTACGTAGGAATGGCAAAAGGCAAGTATATAGGCAAGGAAGTTACAGATGAGGGAAGTTTTTGCATTCTGACATATGATAATTACAACTGAGGAAAACAAGGATGTGCCCCAGACAAACCTCTGCACAGTTCTGCATAGAGCCTGGGTTTCATTGTTCAGATTATCCTTCCTGGGAAGCAGCTAGTTTGAGCAGCGAAAAATCACAGAGTTGTTATACTGTGTTGGGGGTAAATTGACTCTACAGAGCGGTAGCTAAAAACAAATGCAGTATTGTCAACCCCAAACATTCAAAAATCATGAGATAGTCCCCCCAAATCATGTGATTATAAATGATTAATTAGGAGATATTTTTCTTTATCTGCCTTCTGGTTTTTGAGCCTCTACAGTACACCTATGCCAAGTTTTAATTTTTTTCTACAACCACAAGGGACATAAACTTTTTTTTTTTTAAATGAAAACAGAGATTTTCATCTAATCCCCTGATTTCAGAAGCTGGGGCTTTGAGAAAAACACCAAATATCATGGTAATTGAAAAATTGTGAGAATTAGCAACACAAATTGGTGAAATAATAATTCATTTGGTCATTTCCAGTGCAAAAGCAAGAACAAATTTTAAAAAGCATTTTATTCACTTTAGACATTTCTGAGTGCCTAAGGAAAAAACAAATTAAATTATATGTCAAAAGTAAAAAAAGAGAAAAAAGTATGCAATTAATTCAAGATACGACCAAACAAATCTTAGTTACTTTATATGGCAGAAACGAAGAAAGATTAGGCATAATCTGGCATATGTTGATGCGTGTAATTTTATTCATGCAACAGTCCCATTTTCATCATTGAGACAACTCATATGAGTTCAGTTATTCGTGGACAGAAATGTTTGAGGAATCTGGTCCCTATTTTCACTACATTTTTGACTCCATAACTCACATGTTTCTCTGGTTTGCTTTTATTTTATATATACCAGTTATGGAGCATTTCTTGACTCCTTGGTTTTATACTATGGTTTGGAAGTTACGGATCATTTATGTGCTCAGATTAGCTCTTACCTGACTACTTTGCATCAGGACCCTTTGCCTGGTTGTATATATTCTTAGCAGTATACAATACTACAGTTTTGAGGACTGAGAACCAAGGAGAAAGCATGAGGGAATGAGAAGAGACCAAGAAGACAGAATTGGATAGAATAAAACAAGGAGAGTGAAGTGGAAAGAAGAAAGAGAGAAAACAGTGTGTTAGAGCAGATTTAGAGAAAAGTGATACTGATACAGGGAAGACAGACTAAGAAGAGTGCAGCTGTGACTCAAAAATACAATACTAATACTTACCTTTATGATATACAAACAAAGGTGCATTTACCAAGTGAGTACTGTTTTCCAGAATACAACATATTTAAAAATAATGTTTTAAACAGATGAAGAATTGCTTGAATTAACAAAGTATGAAAATTGGTGACAGTGCATGTGAGGTTACAAGTTTTATAACTGTTTTAACACACATACCAATATACATATGGTTCATAAGCTTGAAAAAGATCTGATTTTATATTTTACAAATTGGAATGAAAAACAGCAATATTTACAAACAGTTTTATCAACTTAATTTTTTGCACTAGTAGTGACATTTTAAAAACAGCATGTTAATGGTATTAAAAATACTATCAAAATTCATACTAGATTAATAAATTTGGTAACATGAAATTCATATTAACTGACAGAACAACATCAAGACAACTAATACAACAGTTGTCTACAAGAGCATCATCTAACATATATTTAAAATCTCCTCTGTTCATTTCAGTTATTCAGCAAAGACAAAACATTTTTTGTCATGTTTGAGTGGAAGGAGAAATCAATGACTGCTGACATTTATTGACTAAAATCTATGCTTTCCAACCTTAGGTTTAGTAATGAATGACTGTTTAAATGAGAGAATTTAACATTTCAACATTTTATATTTGATTGGTCTAATGGGGTCAACAATATTGTATAATGGTTAAAAATATATAGATATATATACATATATAAACATACTCACCCAACAGACAGGAAAGGTTCCTTTGAATCAAGTCTGTTAAGTAAATAACAGATATTTTAAAAATATATATATATATACACATATTATATTGTATAGCATTTAAATTATGGACTTAAAAGGCTCTAATCGATCTATTGCACTTTATATGGTGATAATGCACAATCTGGCAGCAATAGCAGAGCATCAAAGTTCTTATCCAACTCCCATTGAAATCAGTTAGTTACAAGACTCCCAATGACTTCAGCTGGCAGAATGTTTACAAAGCAGCAAACCAGATCCAAACTAAACCCACTTCAGGGTGCATTTCACAGGAAGGACACTTGACTTGATAAGCAGTGTAACAGGAGCATTTTCATCCCACTCATATGTTCCCCCTCCCATGCTGCCTACTTCCATGTGAAGTCAAATTCTTTTTCTCCTATGCTCCAGTTCAGGAAGATACTTTACTACTAAAAACTGAGTCTTGCATGGACATGTGAGTTGCCCATGTGACTCCAAAACTCCATCTTGGAGCTAGACTTTGCATAGGAGAGAGGAGGGGGTCTCCACCCAAAAGAGAAAGTCTATTTAAGCCCGTGGGAGACCCCTCCATTTTGTCTTCAGCTGGCTCAAGAGATAGCCTCTCCGCCCCCAAGGATACCTGAAAGAAACTGGAACAAAGGACAGTAACTACAGGGGGTGTGAGTAATTGCTGGACCCAGACTAGAAGGAGACTAGTCTGTAAAAGGAAGCTTACTGGAATTCCTCTGAGGGTGAGGTTTTATCTGTATTCCGTTTTCTTAGACATAGACTTGCGTGTTCTATTTTATTTTGCTTGGTAATTCACTTTGTTCTGTCTGTTACTACCTGGAACCACTTAAATCCTACTTTATGTATTTAATAAAATCACTTTTTACTTATTAATTAACCCAGAGTATGTATTAATACCTGGGGTGGGGGTGGGGGGCAAACAGCGGTGCATACCTCTCTATCAGTGTTATAGAGGGCGAACAATTTATGAGTTTACCCTGTATAAGCTTTATACAAGGTAAAACAGATTTATTTGGGGTTTGGACCCCATTGGAAGTTGGGCATCTGAGTGTTAAAGAGAGGAACACTTCTTAAGCTGCTTTCAGTTTAAGCCTACAGCTGTTAGGGGACGTGGTTCAGACCTGGGTCTGGGTTTGGAGCAGGCTGGCGGATCTGGCTCAAACCAGGCAGGGCACTGGTCTGGTTTTGTGAGTGGATGTATATCATACCCCATAAGTCCCCAGCTGGGAGGGCAGGGAAAGCAGGGGCGGAAGTAGTCATGGCACATCAGGTACCTTAGAGTCTCTAAGGTGCCACGAGTACTCCTTTTCTTTTTGCGAATACAGACTAACACGGCTGTTACTCTGAAACCTGGCACATCAGGTGGCAGCCCCAAGGGGGTTTCTGTGATCCAACCTGTCACACATGCTATCTCCCTTGCCTTCTTATGCCACATATCATCCATTTTGTAAAATGTCATCACCCTTTTAGCTCAGGCACTTCTGGCAGATGTGTCATGATAGTTTTGGTGTCCATAACATTAACTGGGTGTGAATGTGAGTGAAGGGCCTTGTGAAGAGGGGTTAAAAGAAAAACTCTACAGACCTATTTTGAGAACTTAGGTGATATATAAGTGGTATATAGAGTACATGTAGGCCCTCTGTACAAGGGTGAATTTCATTTGAAAGAGAGCACTACAAAGAATAAAAGATAAAAAGCAAAACAAACTCTATAAAATATTTGTCAGCGTCTTTTTAATAATGATGATAGCCAAAGAGAAATGGTGGCATGTCTCTGGAATTGAACACCTTAACTACTACAAAACCCCACAAAAATCCAACCACACTAAACAAAAATACTACAAAATAATGTATTTCTCAAAATCTACTCTCTCCCCACCCCACAATTTTATTAGGTACATGATATAGTAAAGATTTAGTCAAAACAAAATTAGGTTTAGTACAAACGTTTATAATAATCTAGCCAGAAGTTTGTTTTCAAACATGTATTCATCTTAGCACATTCTAAAGACAGTCAACTTCAAGTATTACGTTTACTTTTAATAATGTTCATCAACTTTTGCAAAGCATTTAATTATCAGGAAGAGGTTTCTAAAATTACTGGTGGGAACGCTTAAGCACCTGTCTTGCTCTTGACTGTTGGATGCAATATACTTGAAATATAGTTTCCTGGGACTGAAACCTAAGTTTTTAATGCAACTTTCACACATGTGCTTTAAGTAAGGGTGAGTAGATGCCAGAAACCCATCACAATGTATTTTCTGTGCATGTTTCTCCCTCCTCTCTAGCACTTAAGAATAGAGTCATCTGTCTCCACGGCAGCGTCTGCCCTTTTCAAGGGACTGGGTGGCCCTGTGTTGATGTATTTGTGAGTGGATATATATCATACCCCAGGAAAGATACTACAGTGTAAGACTGCATTACCTTTACTACAGAACTCCCTGGACAGTCACTAGTGCCTGTCAAGTTCTATGCCAAGATGACAGGAAGCAGGATGGTCAGTGGGGGCCTCCATATAGATGGCCGTGGCTTCCTCCCAGAGGATCCATATTTTGGGGGTGTGCCCTGTGGCTCCATCTGTAAGGTGCAAGTCCTGTTCCCATTATGAATAAAACAGGTAGAAACTCTGTGATGATCCTTACAGAGTTTCCTTTTCCCTTATCATCCCTCCAGTGGGTTTTTCCACGCAAGGGGGTGATCCAGCCCTCATAAGAATCTCATAAGTTTTGGCCTCTGATATTTTCTTCATAACAGTAAAGATGAAAGAGAACTGAAAGCACATCTGTGTTTTTGTTTTGCAGTCTTACAGCAACAATTTTGTCATGAGGAGAGCTCTGGGACATCAGTGTTCTGATGAAGGACATAATCTGGTGGGTATAATACACAAAGGAAATGTTTGAGGTAATGTTCTCTGGATAAAATACTGCAATTAAAAATCTATTTGAAATTCATTCTCAAGATGGAATTCCATTTGCTTTAACTGTGCTGGCCTAAGTTTGACCCGCCTCTATATATTTGACTAAATGCTTTTAGATAATATGCAGCATTATTTTAAATTAGTTCAAGTGTTTCAGGTAATAAGGGAATACAATCATCCATTGGCCTTTTATTTTAACAGGTAATTCAGTGCATACAAATTAATATAAAGGGCTCTAAAACTGCAATTCAATGTAAAAGAATATACTACATGTCCTTTAGTGGCAGTATTTATCTATCCATGTTATCAATTATTACTTCCTTCCCAGCGACTCAGAACCCAAAATTCCTCAGAGTTTTAAAGTATTTTATATAGCTAAGAGTGACGCATCCTAAAAGGTAATCCTGGGTTGCTGCAGAAGAAGTTGAGATATTTCTTCAGCAGACAATCTATTAGAAGAGGAATGTTTGCTCTTAAGAAGAAAAAAAAGGATCAAACCCTAAAAGAATGCAGGGATACTGAAATAAATAAATACATAAATACAATAATATTTTTAAAATAATGCAGTAACAGTAATGACACAATGAAATGATATATTTTATAACCTATGATTTGTTGCTATCTCTAAAATCTGGGTGCTAGAACCTTTCTGATTTGCAATGTTTTTATCGCCCATAACCTGCAGTGCTCAGGGGGGAAAAATGTCTAATGAAAGGGAATCTCAATAGCACATATACACTTTTTTTAACACATTGCATGATTCTTGGCCTATTTTCAGTTGGCCTATTGGCACAACTAACTTGATACCATGTGCATCCAATGATACCTTTGTCATGCAGTAGATGTACTATTCCAAAGTTTCTAAAAAAAATCATACACATTGTACTATAAAAACTAGAATAATGCAATACATGTCAACAGTCTCTACAACAACTATCTCTACAATATGTCAACAAATCACATATAGGGGACTGGAAAAACCTGAGGTAAACTCTAAACCTTTAACCTTAGCATAATTGTTCTAGTTAAGATTACAGGCAAGATGCCTTTTTATATCTGGGACACAACTCAACATACATAAATCAATTTCATTTCAGGCTAAACCATCCCCTCTCTCCTTCCCAAAATCTATTTACAGGAAATTTGGATACATCATTGACAACATCATTGTTGTAGATAGGCAAACAGAATTCAGCTAAGTGGTCCTCTAAGATAACTCATTTGGAATCAATATATGCTTAGTGCTGATGATTCATCATTCATAGCTAAGGTGTGGACAAAAACCAGTCATGTTGTATTTCTGTTTGCTACCTTATTCTGCTACCTCAAGTGTGACAAAACAGTCTACTCTGGACCAAACAAAGCAAAGTTCAGAAACTAAGACCAAGATTTCCAAAAATGACTCCCGATTTTGTACATCAAACTTGAGAACAAATTTCAGAGGGTAGGTAACTCAGCACTTTCTGAAAATAAGGCCCCTTTAGGGTGTACTGTCTCAGAAAATGGAGTTTGACTCTATTGTTGATGTCAGCTTGTCTGGATTTACAGCCTGAAAATACTGATTCCATTATACCTTACGCCAGCAGCCATATTGCAGTTGGCATGCATAGCTTTCTGCTGCTTTAGTAGAGTCTGTTATGTCCTTGAGGTGGCGAAAAGGCTTCTGAAAGCCTTTTCCTGGTACTTCTATAGAACATCTAGCAATACAGGAAGTAGTATAGCACCAAAGAGAACATAAAACTATACAAGAGCTTCTTCCAAAACCATAGAGGATACTCTAAAATACATCATTCAGTGGAGCATACTTACACTTACATCATGTTCCAACTAGGACCCTGACTTTGCAAATAATGATATGCAAATTGGCCAAGAGAAGGCTAAAATGTATGTCACTTGCTGATATAGGGTGGCTGTTGATGTGCAAAACCAGGCAAATGGCTCTTAGGTCTGTGATACGCTATATAGGGTTTAAACTTAGTTCTTCCTCCTCCTCTTCCTTTTGCTTTAGGGCAACTGCAACAGTACTGTGATCTGGAGGATTTGAACAGTTAATTCCTCTGATAGGAATCTAACAGTTGAATTTTATATGCTATTAATGTCAGAAAGTTTTGCTAGTCAAAAGCATTTTGAACTTCAGTCACTTCATGGATTGGCTGTGTAGTTTTATGGTATATTTCTTGATTGATTTGGTTGACTTATTTACGTGTCAAACAGATCTGTCCTTGTGCATTCGGTCTGTTTTAGAAGCAGAGATTTAACAAAAATAGATGTTAAATCACAGAAAATTGAGCTTTGCAACTATTGTTGTTTGCTCATCGATGATCCTTTAAGTTGATGGTTGATGGACAAGGACAAGTTACCACAAGCGCAGGCTAGAAATTTTTCATCTAAACTTTTTTTTTTAATGCAATTTTTGTAAAAATCAACACATTTAGAAAAACATATTGACTTTGATTAAAATTTCCAAGGCCAAAAGATTTTTTGAAGCAAAAATATTTTTGTTTTGGAAAATTTTCATAAGAACATAAGAATGGCCATATTGGGTCAGACCAAAGGTCCATCTAAGCCCAGTATCCTGTCTTCTGACAGTGGCCAATACCAGGTGCCCCAGAGGGGATGAACAGAACAGGTAATCGTTTCAATTTGAATTTTATTTTATTTGGGGGATTTTCATTTTTAGACTATTTTTATTATTTTACATTATTTCATGTGGATATTGCACTACTAGTAGTGACATGCCATCATATAAAATAATATAAAAAGATTTTAAAAACAGAAATTAAATTTCAAACTAAAAAACTAAAATTCTAAACTGAAATTCTGAAATTTTCCAAAACGAAAATTTTCTGAAATGGATTTTTTTCAGGAATTCAGTTTCATGGGACATTTTGAAAACAGTATTTTTTTTTCTTTCACCTTATTTCTATTTGGAACAAAAAAAATTTCAAAAAGTCAATATTTCCCGAAAAATGGAAATTTCAGTTTTTGACCAGCTCTAGTTACTACTCAAATGACCATTCAGAATATTTTTTGAATTAGTGCACCATTCATGGTTACTGGATCCTGGACCTGAGAAATCTTCATAATGAAAGTTTTGTGAAATCTGATGTTTTTCTTCAAAAAATTTTATTTTTGACAAATCAGCATTTTCTGATAAAAAACTTAACTGAAAAATTCCTGACCAGCCCTATTCTGGAAGGTTTTACATTCTCCTGTGGTTCCCATAAACAGCATTATAATGTTTGCAATTTGTATTACAGAGTATTTTCATATTCCTTGAAGCATTAACTACTGGTCTGTACCATAAGCAGAATACTGGACTAACTGCATTCAAGGTGTGATCTAGTATGGCTATTTAAGTTTTCAGGATGAAAAAGAAGGGGGTACACGGAATGTTTGGCAGTCACAACATTTTTTACCAACATGTTAAATAATTTTAAAATCTTTCCCTTAGTGCAATGGGTAAAACTCTTGAAGCATTAAGTAAGTGCAGCATTTCATCTCTGTTAATTTTTCTCTGTGCTTTGTGCCATTAAGGTGAAATTTAAGGTGGTGACAGCTGTTTTAAAACAACAAAGAAATGAAGCATAATATTCTTTTCCCTATTAGCATAATAGAACAAATATTTTATTTGAATTTACACAAATCAAACATAAAAAAGCACCTTTGCCGTATACTGAAAATACAAATACTAACGCAAACTAAAATAAGCCAAATAGCTTCTCTAAAACGCGAAAGAAAACAGAAACCAAAACACTCCAGCCCCCAAATACCACCCCTTAATGCAACTCCTCCTTCTCCAAATGAGAATTAAACATTGGATAAAAGTAGCCCTCTGTATGCAAAATATATATGTTTGCCTTTGCTGAATATATGTAGGTTTGGAAGGATTACGTTTTTAATCACTAAATGTTGGTAAACGTCTATTTGCAGGTATGGCAGGGCAGGGCAAATCAGGCCTACAGCTGCTCCTTAATCATAGAATCATAGAATATCAGGGTTGGAAGGGACCTCAGGAGGTCATCTAGTCCAACCCCCTGCTCAAAGCAGGACCAATCCCCAATTGAATCATCCCAGCCAGGGCTTTGTCAAGCCTGCCCTTAAAAACCTCTAAGGAAGGAGATTCTACCACTTCCCTAGGTAACCCATTCCAGTACTTCACCACCCTCCTAGTGAAATTTTTTTTCCTAATATCCAACCAAAACCTCCCTCACTGCAACTTCAGACCATTACTCGTTGTTCTTGTTGGATAGAAGGATGGGCTTTTGGTATAACAAAAGGAAGGAAGGAAGAAGGGGATTAGCTAACCCTTGCCACTCCTTGCCCCCACTTCACTAAAGGTGTGACCTGAATATCTGGCATGTAGAAAGGCTAAAAACAAAAAAGATCTGGGTCATATAAAGTTCATTTAACAATGTAACATTTTTGGGTAGGTAGAACAAAACATAACTTATGCTTAAGAGTTACCTAGCTTTCTGTACTATTAGACTAGGGGAGAATATTTTGTACCTGGACTTTAATGTTATTTCCTTTATATACCTATACATTATCAGTAACATTTGCTTTTATTTAAGACAACTTGCACTGGGAGCTGGATTCTATTTGGCGAAGATGAGGATTGACAAGTGCCTCAGAGAAAAACAGAGCTCTACACTCAGGAAAGGCAAGCTCAGATTTTATGGGTGATGGTCTGGTTGCATGGGCATGGCTGAAGGAGGATTGCCAGCCATCCACCCTAAACTGACAGAAAGGAGTATTAATAAAGTCCGTGTGACTGGGGAGACACAAAGAGCCTAAACTGAATTTGCTCTGCATACCACAAATGTATAATATTCTGCTCCACCCATCGCAAAACATGTCCCAGGCTCTATTACAAAACTCATTAATTAACTCTAAGGGCATTCTTTTCTTTCAGAAGATGACACTCTCAACTTCAATTCCAATCACCTTTCTGTAAATAGAAAATTTGCTCATTTCAGTGTTCTCATTCTTCTAGTGAAAGGAAGCAAACTCTAGAGGAAAAAAGGCAACCCCATACCACTGCTGTCATTTTAAATCTGCTTATCTTGTCTGCTAATAGTTGCTAAATCCTGCAAAAAAACTGCTTCCCATCAACAGTAACAGTGTGGGAATAAAATATACTCAGCCATCTTTCTTAGGATTCTGTCTCTTGACTACTTCAATCATTTTTTGAAGAAAGTGGACATCAATTGACCACCTCCTACACTGAATCAGAGTATAACAAAGTCAACAAGCACTTGTCTAAAAATTTTTGGAATGAGTTCATCAGAGTAGGCTGAAGAAAATAGTGGTAACTGAGCTAATGCAAACGATCAGTACTACTTTGTTGCATGCCTGTTTATAGTCACGGATTGATGAAGGTTAATGCCTACATGCCTTTCGAGATTCCCCAGGGTAGAGGGTTACTCTTCCTTTCCCTCAGTGACACTGTGACAGGTTTTATGGACCTATGGAATATTTTTTATCCATTTTATAAATTGTATATGTATCCTTATGGGTTAGTGGCTGTATTTCTGATTCAGTGGGGGTTTAGGGGATACAGGATTTCCTGCTGGAACTAAAATCACTGGAGGGTAATCATTGCAAATCCCAAGGCAGCTAACAAGTGTGGAGAAGTCTCATAACCTGGAGGAAATGGCATACACTGTTTTGGTCTGATTGAAAAGGCCCAGCAAATAAAGAATTGAAAATTGTATATACTGACCGTTGTGATGTTTGGAGAGAGATCACTCTCCCCTGATCTGAAAACTCTCATGGAACTATTACCAAGAGAGTTAGACTTTATGGATAGGGCCTTCAGTACTTGAGAACCTGCCAAGGTTCCACATGGAAGATGGGTCACTCCTGGTAAGCTAGACACATGTATGAGCTATTGAATGTTTTCAAGACATGCTTTCTCTGTAATGCTTTTGTTCTGAATAAGTGGTATATTGCTTCATGTGAGCTGGTTGGTCACTAGTTAACCTTGTCATTGCTCCTGAGAGAACAGGACTGCTGCTGCTGAACTAAAGTAAAACCTGCTGAGATAAACACAATGAATTACAGCAGGGGTGGGCAAACTATGGCCCGCGGGCCATATCTGGCCTGCGAGCTGTTTTAAGCCGGCCCGTGAGGTCCCGATGGGGCACCGGGTCGGGGCCGCAGCATGCGTCTCGGCCCCGCTCCAGCCAGGGAGTTGGGTCGGAGGCCGCACACCACGTGGCTCGACCCCGCTGTGGTGCTCCAGCTGGAGCATGGGGCAGGGGCCGCCCCACGCGTAGGAGCTGGAGAAGGGACATGCCACTGCTTCCGGGAGCCGCTTGAGGTAAGCGCTGCTCTGAGCCTGCGCCCTTGAGCCTCTCCCCATGCCCCAACCCCCTGCCCCAGCCCTGTTCCCCCTCCCACCCTCTGAACCCCTTGATCCCAGCATGGAGCACCCTCCTGCACCCCAAACTCCTCATCCCCAGCCCCAACCCAGAACTCGCACCCCCAACCAGAGCCCCCTCCGAAACCCCAATTTTGTGAGCATTCATGGCCCGCTATACAATTTCTATTTCCTGATGTGGCCCTCAGGCCAAAAAGCTTGCCAACCCCTGAATTACAGACATCTGTGGCTTAAATTCCTGTTCTGCAGGGAGAGGATTTCAGGATCCTGCCCCTAGAAAGGTGATGGCTAGAGGCCTGAAGCCTAAGTGGGTTGCCCTCAAGTAGGCCATGAAGGGGTCAGAAGGTGTAGTTACCTCAGCAACTGTGACAGACAGTACCAATAAAATAACTGGTGACATGCTGCACTGTCAAAATATGATTCATGTTTTCATGCTATGCCCTTGAATAATCTCACTTTGTAGGACTGGATTAAATAATACACACATTTTGACACCAGTAGATATTTTTAAACTGTTCATTTCCCAGAAGCCCTATAACCACATTACTCATCTTTATGAATCCATTTCTTACATCTGTTAGTAAATATCAATCTTTTATGATTCTTTTTATATTAACCTCTCATGATTTCTTGAACAGACATCCCTGAGTCTTTTCCGTGTTAGCCAGAGATGCTGGCTAAACTCTAATGTTAAAGAAGGTTTTACTCTGGAGAAATGAATGTCTTTATCCTCGTAGGCCTATACTTATCTACCCTGTTTTACTCTGAACTTTAGCTGAACCAAGTGTGTTATCAATAACCTGAATTTTAGTTGGACTGTAGTATGTTATTAAACAATGGATTGTGTGTCCTTTTGTGATCGAATGAACCCCTACACACTGTTGTAATAATCTTTCTACAAAATGTGCCTTGTGAGATATCATTTGAAAACTAATAACTACTAGTCAATAATATCATGGTGAAATATGTGTAGCAACATTATATGTAAAGATATAAACATTAATTGAAATTAGGTCTGAAATATGTTTACTAGACAAGTCTGGGTAAACTAGTTTCTCAAAGGCAAAGGACAAGCTGACAACTCTAGCCAGATGTCATCACAGATGATGGACAATAACCTATCAAATGGCCATTCTTTGACAAGGGAGGGAGGTGGAAACAAAGAGATCTGCATCTTAGCAAACAATAGCATGAAAGCTCTTTCACCATGAGACTCAATGACTCCACCCTCAGAGCGGGAACGAACTTTATCTAGGGCAGTGGCTCTCAGCCTTTCTAGACTACTGTACTCCTTGCAGGAGTCTGATTTGTCTTGCATACCGCCAAGTTTCACCTCACTTAAAAACTACTTGCTTACAAAATCAGACCTAAAAATACAAACGTGTCACAGCACACCATTACTGAAAAATTGCTAACTTTCTCATTTTTACCATATAATTATAAAATAAATTGATTGGAATATAAATATTGTACTTACATTTCAGTGTATAGTAGTATATAGAGTCAATCAAGAAGCTGCTATAATCAATTAAGGCTGTCTAATCAGGGCACCTGGGTTTAAAAAAGGAGCTCACTTCAGTTTGTGGTGCGCGTGTAAGGAGCTGGGAGCAAGAGGCGCTAGGAGCTGAGAATAAGAACGCGGACTGTTGGAGGACTGAGGAGTACAAGCATTATCAGACACCAGGAGGAAGATCCTATGGTGAGGATAAGGAAGGGGTTGGGAGGAGGCCATGGGGCAGTAGCCCAGGGAGTTGTAGCTGTCATGCAGCTGTTACAGGAGCTACTGTTAGACAGCTGCATTCCACAGGGCCCTGGGCTGGAACCCGGAGTAGAGGGCGGGCCCGGGTTCCCCCCAAACCTCCCAACTCCTGGTCAGACACAGTAGGAGTTGATCTGGACTGTGGGTTCACGAAAACGGCCAAACTGAGGGCTGCCATGAAGTTCCAAGGCAAGCAAATCCACCAATAAGCGCAAGACCCACCAAGGTAGAGGAGGAACTTTGTCACAGTACCCAAGGGGTACATGTCCCCTGGTTGAGAACCACTGATCTAGGGGGTAACCTTCAGGAAAATGCAGTTCCAAAAGGGGATTGGACTATAAAGTGAGGGGCAAAAACACCCCCATTCACGTCTCGCTCTTTCAACTAAGATGACAAAGGAAACCAGTCCATTTGACTTTGGGAGTGATCCTGGCCTGAAATTTGGTCAGCCCTGTTGCTGGGAGCATGTAGTAAGAATTTTATCTTGAAACACATCTAGTGGCTAAACTTAGGACCAGAAAATGTTTTCTCTTTATTTCTCTTGTAACTATTTCTAACTGTAATGCCTTATACTTGTACTCACTTAAAATCTCTCTCTTTGTTGTTAAATAAACTTGTATTCTTTAATCAAAACTAATCCAGTGTTGTGGCTAAACTATACTGTGTGGCTAACACCATTTACGGTAGCCAGCTGTTGTATATTGATCCACTAACATATCTGGATTGTCCAGGAGAGAACTGGAGAGTGAAGAACACACATTTTGGGGGAAAATCTGGGACTGAGAGTGTCTTGGGGTCACCCTGCAAGTGTAACCAAGGCTGGTGGAAGCCAGAGTGTGAATGATGTGTAGCTGGCAGGCTGCAGCTATACAAAGACACTCAGGGTGTGAACTGCATGCTGAAAGACTATTTGTGAGCAGCCCAGGTAAGAGCTACGGCAGCAAAGCATGGGAGGCACCCCAGTTTGCAAGGTCGTTGTGACACAGGCCCTCACTGGTCTGGATTGCACCCCGGAATGTCATACCTTTTTACTCTAAACTCTTGACCTTTAGGGAGATGTCCAGAAAGGGCCCACTTGTAGCCTATATGGGGAAGATGTTTTCTGTAATTAATAAAATAATCTCTGAAGAATGCCTTTAGTTTATCAGTAATTAATCCAACCAGTTATTTCTATCATAATGACTTGGTTTTAGATATCCTTGAATTGATAAAATTGTGGATGGTTGAACAGATGTTTTCAGTTTATCAGTTATGTAAACCAGACACCAGGAAAAGAAGTCTGTATAAAACATTCAATTTGTGAACACCTGGAGGATGAAGGCGTATTCACTAGCAGTCAGTATGGATTTACCAAGAACAAATTGTGCCAAACCACCTTGATTTCCTTCTTTGGCAGGGTAACTGATTTGGTGGACAGGGGGACTGCAGTGGACATAATATAGCTGGACTTCAGCATGGCCTTTGACACAGTCCCATATGACATTCTGATAAGTAAACTGGAGAAATGCAGGCTCTACAGAACTACCGTTAAGTGGACACATAATTGGTTAAATAACCACAAACAAAGAATAATTATTAACGGAATGATATCGGATTGGAGGAAGGTCTCAAGTGAGGTTCCACAGGGATCTGTTCGGGGTCCGGTGTGTCATCTTTATTAACGACCTGGATGTAGGTATAAAGAGCATACTGATCAATTTTGCAGATGACACAAAGCTGGGAGGGGGTTGCCAATACTTGAGAAGATAAAGCTAAAAATTTAGAGGGATCTTGATAAATTGGAGAACTGCATTATAGACAACAAAATGAAATTCAACAAAGAAAAATGTTGGTTGCTACACACTTAGGGAATTAAAGTCAAATGCACAAATACAGAATGTGGAAAACTGGCTTGGCAGCAGAACTGCTGAGAAGGATCTGGGAGTTGTGGCTCACAACCTCAGTATGAATCAGCAATGTAATGCTATTGCAAAAAAAGCAAATGCAATTTTAGGTTGCATTAACAGAGGGATAGCATGCAAGTCACAGGAGGTGATAGCACCTTGTCTCATTTTTCCAGTCTCAGATCTGGTACATAACTTTCCTTTTCTGTACAGTGCTGTATTAAGTATTGCTTTGTTGTCTTACTTAAATAAAATTTCAGTGGTGTTAGTTATTTGACATCATGACTTCTTAAATCTGAATACACAACATGCAAAAAAGCCACTTCTCAACCAAAAGTTTTGGCAAGGCCAACTGCTTGAAATATATCTCTGGACATTTGGAGAACTTGCTACAGTTTTGACTGGACTTACATTGTCACTCTATGCCTGCTCCTCTTATCCCCTTGTCCCCTGTACTATACCCCTCATTCCCTTCCCTTCCCTATTCTTTCAGTAAACTTTCACTGTGTTCCCTCCCCTCACTCACCAAAAGAAATTGTGGCACTAACATGATATTTGCTATATCCCACTGTTCACTCTGTGTGGTATGCCCTTTCCCTGGCCCTGTGTCTATTTAGATCGTAAGCTCTTCAGGGCAGGGACTGTCTACTTCCTCTATGTGTGTACAGTGCCTAGCACAATGGGGCTCCATTCTTGGTTGACCCTTAGGCAATACCATAAAAACATAATCAATAAAAAAACCTAAAGTATTTATTGAATAAACTATCATCAGTACTGAATCATATCTGGATAGTTAGTGCATGTGAGCATGGTCCAGACAGTATCCAAAAACATTCATTAGATAATACACTTACAGGAGTATTTCACAACTAATACTGATTTGTGAATAGTCTTTTTTATATGTCCTCCTGCATCAGAGTCCAGTCTCTCCTTCTAAACATCTATTTTCAAACATATTCTATAGCCCATTTTCTCTTTAACTCTGTGTATGCTAAATCTTCTCCTCAGGTATCATTCATCAGATTATAAAATATACTATCCTGCTGCTGGTTGAAGAGTAGCAATCTCATGCTTTTTCAACCTCCCCATTTTTTTAACCTTTGTTTGGTCACAAAATACCAAAGCTATAATCCAATCTCATACTTCTGCTGCCTTTTGCAGTCCCCTTGAACGATGTGCCCTTACAGTGCCACATCAGCAACTCCAAGGCTGAATTACAGCCTGGCATACAATTAGGGAAGGTTATTGTTATCGGGGATCCAGTGCCTAATTATGGACCCCAAATCTATGCTCAGAAGCACAGCACTCCCTGGCATCCCTGATTGCCTGTTTAACAGCACCACTGTAGGCCTCATAAATGTTAACTTTTCTAATTTTAAGACAAGGAGTCAGTGTGTATTTCATATTAGCACAAGCATCCATTGTTTTGTTCCAAAGGCCTACTGTATGCCCCTCCCTTTTTAAGGTTTCTACAACATGAGTATTACTAATCTACTGTAAATACAGTTTCTAGCAGTGCAACCTTGCTATGACTCTAATCTGAATGCATGACAGAAAGACAAGTGCCTGCTTCTAATTTTACTTTATAGATGTATGTTGTAGATTCTACTCTTTCATTTAACCTAGTAAAAGCATGGGTGAAGAACTACAGAACGAGTCAACTTTACTGCTAGGATTTGATGAGTAAGTTCCAGTTTCTCTTTTTTATTTTATGTTTTATTTCTTGAGAGGGTAGTGAGAAATCAGGACGTAAAGATAATTGGCATTTTTATTGGCATTTTACTCTCTCATACTCCTCCTTCTCTAATATCACTAAATGAGATCGTTCATATAAAATACTAGCTCAATTTTGGGCCCCGATTCTGGAAAAAATTCACATGCAGAACTCCCATTGTAATCAATGGAAATTCCATGTATATGGAACTTATAGCATTGGGCTCTCTTACTGTCTTGGAAGGAAAAGATTGTTTGCCTGTCTAGCTATATGCCTACTGTATATGGGTGGAAATCTAAGGACATCAGTTATGTGTAACTCACTTCTCCAAGTACTTCAGACCTTTCCAGAATTTTTGGATTAGAAGCCAAAGAAGACTCCTTGGAGACTTCCTTCATTCTCATTATGAGCACAAATTTGAAAAAGAAGGGAGCCAGATGTTATTTCAATGGAATCAGAAGGTTTTTTTTTCTGTCCCATTTAGATACAAACAAACAGAGATATCAAAAAGTCATTAGTTGTAATTTGTCAGCTGTTTTTAAACAGATGCTGTATTCTGCTTTAGAATCTGCAGGAGATAAAAAAGGGAGAACTATTAGATTATAAATTAGAGAAAGCAGCTGAGAAGGAAAGATTATAAGCAAACAGGATATATGCTTTCATAAAACATGCTTATAAAGTACCTAATCTCTCAGCATATCTGTGACATGGAGTCCAGGCTCTAGGATCTTGTGGGAGAAATATTCTCAATCATGCAATACCACAAGCCTTCTTCTACAAGGGGAAAAAAGCATCAACAGCTGCGTGGAGGAGCAGAGCTATTCTGCTAACTCAGGTAGGAGTGTCTCATTAGCTCTCATTCAGCAGAAATAAAAGGCAGAGACTTTCCCCACCTGGAAGGTGAAAAATAGAGTGGGACAAGATTCTGCAAGCTTTAAAGAATAAGTAATTCAGGAACACTGAGGGGAACTATGTCTAAGTCTAGTCCTGTTTCAAAGTGTTGTGGAATAAGTTGCTTTTGAAGTTCAATAAATGCAAACACTAAAAACGGGGGTGGAGGGGGAGCTGTGTAAGAACATAAGTTGTACGCAGTCAGTTGTAAAGAAGGGCAGAACCACATCTTATAAAGGGTGTTATTTAATTCTTAATTTAATTAATTTAAAATAGTGAAATACAAGAAGATTGCATCAGCAACTACTGTCAAGGATACTAGGAACCAATATATTATTTTAGCTGCTACATTACAGATTGGAAACAATAGGACTGGTTGAATAATTCAGGGTGAAGAATATATTTGACAAATTTAGACCTTTCTTCTGTTTGTGAATATTCTACAGCCACATTCTGGATAACTGCTGATGTAAATTGGCACAGCTCCACTGAAATCAATGTCAATTAATGTGAATCTATTTCCATCAGCACAGAATTTGGTCCTTTGATTTTTATGAACTAATTTGTTATTTGACAGGCATTTCACAAGGGGCTGTGCCTTAAAAGCCAAATAGAGCTAACAGCAAATAGTTATTATTGAAGAATGGTTTATATGTGAACATTTTCTAACTCAATATGCCATAGACCTGGTCTCCATGACATCTTCATGGCTGTACCATTTTTGTCACTGTGGAGACAGCACTTCCTGATACAGGCAAAACTCCCATTGCATCCAATGTGAATTTTGTCTGCATAACAACTGCAAGATTGATGGCAATTTTTGAGTGCAAGGTTCAACAATTCCCATTAATGCTCATTGAAAAGAAGGGCTTAAATTCCTGCTCACTGCACTTACAATATGCCCTGTCTAAACATTTTTAAGAACGTTGTTTTCTGACCACTTTCAATGTGACAATAGATTTCTCATCACAATGAGATTATAAAAGCAGTGTCCTTCTTAGAGTAACATCAATAATGTTGGAAATCAAATAGCTCATTTCATGGTGAAACATAATCAAAGGCACCAACAGAATATGTTTCTGTAAAATGGAATATGTTAGTCTGAGTCAGGAGGAGGATCATGCTGCCTGGGTGTGCTGGGGTGTAGCAACCCTGCACTGGGCCTGCAAGGGTTAACGTGAGCCCATGGCCACAATCAGCCTCATCCTGCTATGGCTGCAGTAAGCATCAGACCTGAAGGAAGGAGTTAAAAGGGCTGAACCTGACTCACTTAAGGCTTGACCAGGAAGGAGAGCAGATTTCCGCTGGTCATTCAGCGGAGACAAGTCAGGCTGGAGTCAGGTAGTTGAGTGGGACTGCTGGTAGATAGGAAGGTAGACCTGCAACAGGGAGCTTACAGCAGTTAAGAAGGAGAGTCAAAAAGGAAGTCCATCCAAGACTCTTGTGGGGAGGGGTTGTAGGGAGGAGGACTGCCCTGTGAAAGGAGTGGAGAAAACTCTTCATCAGAACCAGCTGGAGAGCAGAAATGGCTAAGAAGCTCTGCAGTGAGCCAGTGGAAGAGCAGAAGTGGAGTCGATATACTGGGAGCCCAGGAAGAGGCTGAGCCAAAGGCGCAAGACAGGAGAAGGCAGGATGTGGTACATGGAAGCAGCATGGAAATGGTGTAGTCATGTCTTGGCTGCCTATTCAAGGGTCCCTGGACTGGAACCTACTGAGAGGGAGGACCTAGGTTCCTCTATCAGCCCACCAAGGAAAGTGGAGCAGAGCCCCCTCCTGACAAGGTGTAAGAACTACTAAAACCCCACTGATACCAGGGTTAGTGAGACCAGACTTGGACTGAGGGTCCAACATGAAGGTGAAAGGACTAGTTGTTGGACTGTTAGTTTACCCCAGAAGGGGTGGGCCTAAATGTGACTCCACCAGACGGCCAAGTCGCAAGAAGCAGTAGACCACTTTGTCAGCAGGGGGTGCTGAAGGAGAAGAACTTAACTATGCCACACCCAGTCACCAGAGGTGCACTGGCTGGTGAGTCACATGCTTACAGTGAGCTTAAAATAATATATCATAGTCATTGATAAGAAAATGTTCAAAGGACTAAATGGAAAAAAATCAGCTCTCTATATGAATGGGAAGAATATGACACTTTCTAGTGTTTTTTTTAAAGTCATGGTGATTTAAGATATTTGGGGAAAGTGAGCAAACAGATTTAATTTATATTTTGCTAAGTTAATATCTAGAGTCTCTTGTAGATCAACAACAAAAAGAAAAACACATGTGTAATGGGAAAAAAGAGGAATAAAAAGAGAAGAAAGTACTCAGATATTTTGAGATATTCAACTGAGTGAGACAAACCTAAAATTCTAATTCTTATTCTTCTCCTTTTCCCCGGCTAACTGGGGTTGAGTTGCCAAATCAGTCTTTTCCAGGCTTGTCAGTCCAACACTGTCTCCACATCCGCTCCATCCTCCAATACACAGTCCACCCACTATTTTCTTGGCCATTCTCTTGTTTTCTGCCCACTAACTCTCATCTGCAATTGCTTTCTAACAGGATTCTCTTCACTCATCCTTCATCCATGTCCATAGCACCTCAGCCTCCTCTCTTACAGCTTCTCTCTGATACTGCAGACCCTAATCTCACTCCCCGAAGACATCATTCTGCATGTGGACCAGCATTGTCACCCCTCTCATTGCCTCAAACATTTCATGTCAATGGCTTCAGTTCTTCTCAAGTTCTCTCTAGTTACTTTGTTGAATGCTTTCTCCAAATTGAGGAAAGCCAAAACATGCTCATTGTTTTCCTCAAGCTTCTTTTCCACAATCATCCTTTTTCCTTTTATAAGACTAAACTGCTTCTTTCCTAAAATGGGCTTTACTACTTGGTGAAATGCAACTATCTATGATTCTAACAGTCTCATGCAGTGGGACAGCAGCTTAATTCCTCAGTCATTGAACTGTCATGTATTTCACCTTTTTATTTGTATATTGGTACTAATATGGACTTCTCCATTCTCTTGGGGTTTTCTTTGTTTTCCAAACTGTGCACAGGACTCATTTAAGCCAGTGCACACAAGCTATCTCACGGCTTTGATCATTTCTGCTGTGACTTTGTCCAGACATGCTACTTTTCTAGGTGCCATCTTCATCAGTGTTGCCTTGAAGTCTGCCTCTGATAGGTCATTGACATCTGTAATTATTGGTTCACACAATGGTAGCATAGCATATAAAGGTTTTTTCTCATTAAGTAGACTCTCAGAGTAGTCTCACCATTGGCTATATACCGTCACAAACAGATTGCCCCCAGCATCCTGTAAAAATGGTGTGCTGACTTTGTCTGCTTTCCTTCTTTTAATTTTTCTGCACAATTGCATATATATATATATATATATATATATATATATATATATATGGCATGTTGAGGGTAGTTGTTCAGCTCATGATACAGCTCATCTAAGACTAGGATTCTTGCTTTTCTGACTTCTTTTGCTGGCCACTTGGAGACTTTATAGATGGCAGCTGCTTCTTTCAAAGGCTTATTTTTCCATCACCTTTCTGGCTTCTCTCATTTCATATGGTTTTCTGCACTTCTTGTTCCACCACCATTCTTTATGAGATTGTGGTCTATCCAGCTTAATGCATCCACATAGCACCTCAGCTTTTCGGATGAATACATTCTTGAAGATACACCACTCCTCTTCTGCTGTTCTAATCTGCGTATCTCTCAGCTCAAAGCTTGTGACTGTCTCCGTAAACTTGTCTGCATTCACACTGTGCACTCTCCACATCATGATGCATGTCTTGTTAGAGAAAAGCTCATACCAGATCCATTTGCCAGTCATAAGAACGGCCATACTGGGTCCATCTAATCCAGTTGCCAGGCGCCCCAGGGGGAATAACTAGAACAGGTAATCATCAAGTGATCCATCCCCTTCTGGGATCAGTCACGGTCGTTACCTCCAATGGCTTGTGTTGGGGTGTGACTGCTTCACTTGGGATAACCTTACAATCCTTAACCATCTTCCTCTAGTTTACTAGGGTTAGTAAGAAATCTATTTTTGTTGTTACTATGCTACTTCAGTATGTGTACAATGACTTTCTCTTTTCTTAAAGCAAGTGTTGGCAATCACCTTGTCAAGACTACAGACCTAGTGGTCACAACAGGAATCAGGCTGAGTCAGGTACCAGGAAGTAAGAATCAGAGATGGGCCAGAGGACAAACAGAGAGTCAGGCTTCAGGCAGGGTCAGGTTACGTGTAGGTCAGAGTGTGAGACAGGCCAGAGGGTGAACTGAGAGTCAGGCATCAGGAGGCAGGTAGGATCAGATTACCAGGAGGCTAGGGTCAGGCACCATGCTACAGACAGCAACTGAATAGTGAAGTCGAGGATGGTATGTACATGGTATTCCTTGTGACCCTGGATTTCAACTTGTGGAGGCAGCATCATGGTTCAGTCAGGGAAGGGGTTTTCATTGTAGCGCTTTAGAAGGGAAACATGTAAAACTGGGTGTATTTTGAGAGACTGGGGAAGCACACTCCTGAACAATGCAAGCTCATTAATAGTCTGTAATTTCATTAAAAGAAATGATTATGTACCAGCCTTTGTTAACCTGAGTAGAGATTCCCCAAACACATCAACCAAAACCACACTTGTTTAAATAAAACAATAAACTAGAGAGGGATAGATTTGTAGTGATTATAAGTGATAAGGCATAAAAGTCAGAACTGGTTACCAAAGACATAAAAAGATAAAACTGCAACCTCATTCCTAAACTTTACCAGCCTAAATAAAATCTGAAGCAAATAGCTTTCTCACCCCCACTAGATGGTATGACAGGTCTCAGTTCACAGGCTGGATTTCTTTTCACCCTGGGATCACTCCCCTTAGTTCAGTGTTCTTCAGGTACTCATTGATGTTATGAGCAGACCGATATAAGGTGGAAAAGAGAGGAAAAGTAGTCAGAGGTCTTGCCCCCTTCTTATATCCTGACCCTTTTTACTAAAAAAGTCCTTGATAGGTCATAGGGTCAGGCAATTACATGGCAAATGTGAGCTGCCAACTGTTCTTCAGGTGAATTGTAAATTTGTTGTTTACAACTCCCCTCCTGGTGAAACTCTGATTAAATAGGTAATGGCCTTTTAGCACCGAGCCAGTGTGCCTTTGTCTTTGGAAAAAATGGTCTGAAGGCATTACCCAGAACTACAGTATATTTCAGTAACAGTTATAAGTAAAATTTCATAGCTCTATATACAATGCCGATACACACATTTTAACAGGACAATGATATTCAGTAGACTATGAGTTTTTAAATGATACCTCACAAATCATACTTAATACAAAATATAGCCATATAAAAAGTGGTGAACATGGGGTACAGGGTGTCACATAGGGTACTGGTCCATCCAGTTTGGTATATGCAGCTTCTGCTTGTCTCTCCAGAGTTGCCCAGTACTCTAAGTTTTCTCCCTCCTCAAAAGGGTTTAATCTGGAATTTTCCTTCTCCTATGTGAGCTCCCTACCACTGCTGGAGGTCCCCATCTGGCCTGAAATTATTTTCAGTAAATGCCAGCAGGGTTATAGCATACTGTTAATATACACCCAATGATACACTAAAGAAGGAATTATCTTGAATGCTGCAACTTTCAAATAGAATAGAAATGCTAGTTTTGAGTTGAACTGGTGGAGTGACTTCAAGAACCCTTTTTTTTAACAGTAAAAGAAATGATCACTATGCTTTCCATGCTCTCTCTTGAAATGAACAAGAATCCCCAGACTGCTCAGAACAACAATGGATGGCTCTGACAATTGGAAGGCAAAACACAACAAAACAAACTCCATGACAGCTATCTGAAAATAAATCTGAGGAGCAGACGAGAAGTACAGAAAGAGCATAAGCAGTGGTTTAAGCCTGATCTATAGTATAAAGCTACAGAACCAAAAGGAAACATGATGGGAAACCTAATTCAATCAACCTTGGGATGGAGATTATAAAAATAAAAGATACTGAGATCAACAAAGAAAAATAAATAAAACTTCAATATAAATATATAACCATGTGAGAGAACATCTCTACACTGTATAATAAGGACACCCCACCAGTAACATAGCTAAATGTGCATATTTGAAAGAGACTGATTTAATCTTGTTCTTGAGAATATCTGTTTAACACTTATGGGTTTTAATACATTGTAATGCACTTGCTATTTAATGTGAATAATTGATAGCATGATAAATCCAGTGCCCTAAATATGCCTCACTACACAAATCAATAGGATTACTTAGAAAAGCTATTGTATATTTAGGAAGTTGATGGGAAGTTGCTATGGAATCTCATGATAGTCAAATGGTGCAGATACGTAGATTTGCAAGTTTTAAAAATATCTTGGAGAGTGGAAAAACTGATAGTCTGTCTCTGAGAGGAACCTTTGATACGAGCGCAGTCTGTTATTACACCAGTCCAGACAGGCAGTGCTGTAAGTACCATAATAGTGTGGTGTGGAAGTCAGGCCAGCTAAGAAGATAGAGCAAGCTTATGGCCTCACAGTGATGGATCTTACTGAGTAGTTCAAAGCCCCATTTCCTCATAATCTAGTCAGTTTGTTATTTGCCTCACTCTAAATCCCAGTCTCTCATTCTCAGCATGACAAAGGCTGGATACAATATGTTGGCATCATGTGAGCCACGGGGTGGAAAGAGTAGGAGAAGTATGTGCTGCACAACTCAGCATTAGGCAATTAAGGAGTGACAGTGAAGTAAGTCCATCCTGCCTACCTTGGCATCATGAGGAGCTCTGAAGGTAAGTTAAAATGTAAAATGGTGAGCTCCTCTGAGTTCTGCCAAGGATGAAGGAAAATACATGTGGGAGAACATGTAATATGCAATATATCTCTCATTAAATCCTTGTTTGACACACTTATTTTAAAGGCCAATGAATAGTAATGTGTATAGAAAGGAATGGCAACAAGCAATTTGCAGAATTCAAAATAACACCACTAGAAAACCTGGCCTTATTTGGTCTTTAAAAAAAAACTACATAAAATGTCCACAGTTGATGGGAACCTTTTAGTTCTTTGATTCACTGCCCACTTTAGCAAGTTCCAGGAAAATGGAAAGGACAGTGCATACTATTAAAACATTTCTTTATAATCAACAGAAACCAGATTGCAACCCCATCAACATTTGTTGGGGTTGATTCTACTTTCTTATGCCAGTGCATGTTGCTGATATCAACGTAATTCACAAATGCATTTTCACATGCTTCTGAGCAGTTGATTTAATGAGATACAAACTGAAATACTGGTAGACTGAAAATACAGCACGCGACTATTTTGCCAAGCCAGTGCTCCCAAAAGCAGCATGTGTATAGTCGTGTCAGCACTTCTATTCTGTACCTTGTAGTTCAAAGATCTGCAAGTTAGTCATTAAAATTAAGATTTGCTTCAGGCTGGAGCCAGGTAAAAAGCTATTTAAAATAGATTTGTCTAATTTTGTATTCTGCAGATATACTGTACTAAAATATGGAAGTTTACACCAATTTTGGACACTGGGATTTATGTTCCTCCCTCTCACTGAACACCTATGTCACTGGCTCCAGTAGTTACACTAGGCATAAACCTCGAGTCACCACTTAAGCACACGCTTAGTTTTAAGCAAAAGCGCTTCTAGCATATGGGACTACTTACATGTTTAAAATTAGGTATGTTTTTAATATCTTCCTAAATCAAGGCCTAAGCCCTCTATTGTTCTCACAATGGTTTTAGAGCCCAAGCAACACAAGGAAGTTCTTTCAACAGGGAGTTCCATGCTTGCAGAGCTGTGATCAGGCACTTAGTTTGGAATAAGATATTAGGAAAGTGATTAGTCACTAATGCAGATTTTGGACCTTTAAGAGTTAAATGTCTCTGTTTTTCACACCTTGTAGAAAAGTATTTAGTTGGCGTAATAAAATGCATTTTCATATGCATGTTTTCCACTCATCTTCTACAATTCAGGACCTGACCCTGGGCCATGTTGAGCACCTAAATCCCTACTTTTATCAATGGGCATGGAGAACGCTCAGCACCTCATGGGATTGGACTCTAAATTAGGGATAGAATTAAGCAGAGCCCATACTAAGGAGAGGTGTATACCTCCCCCACGTAGGAGGAACCTGTGCAGCTGTTCTTTTCTCAGGACAGTAGAATGCCTCCTGGAGCTAAGGCAGCCACTCCTAGGTAAGGTGAAATTTACTTCCCCATGCACAACTGGAGTGTGTGGAGTCGTGAGCTCACCTCCCTCATTGCTGTGTGCCCCTTTGAAAAGGGAGGAAGCAAAAAGGCTACAGTTCTGTCTGTTTTCTACATTGACTGTGCAAGGAGCATGGGGAGACTCCCTCCTCCAGCAAACTGTGCATCCACAAGTAGGCAGGATCTGGCCCTTAGAAACTAAGGGCTAATTTCTGCTCCCATTAAAGTACATGGCAAAACTCCCATTAACTCCAGTGGCTGCAGGACCAGGTCCAATATAGTGTGGGAAGCTGAGATTTATTAGAGTTTATTTATTTGTGAGTGTTCTACATTGAACAGCAACATACAGTATTTATCAACTCGTCTCTGTCCTTTAGATATACTGTGAATTCATAAGTTGTAACTGGTATCATGAGCCACAGTGCAGAACTAAAGGAAACAGCAGAAGAGAGAATATATAACTCACTGTGAAAGTGCTCTTCATAAAAGCCACAGGACATGCACTGTCTGTTATTTGCATTCATCACTTGTCCTTCACCAAGCCAACGTGTGAGATTTTAATTGTCAGCATATTTTGACGAGACACATTTGAAGCGAGCAGCATAGTGTCTATATAACTCAGATGTCTAGTTCCAGAGTTCAAAGCTGATTGAGCAAATGCCTTTCTAGGTGGGTAGTCTGTCTGTCCCTTGCAACTTACTCAGCACAAATGGAAACAGCACTTCTCAAAATACCAACAAAAGCTGCTGCATACATATGTAGAGGGGTGTCATAAAATGGAAACTTTAGATAAGTTATTACACATTACATGTAAAGAGGATTGAGAAAGAAAAAGAGGTAGTAAAAAATAAATAAGGTACTGGGAGCAGCAGAAGCAGAGAAGAGAGAAATAGGGAATGAGCTAGCTGTTCAACAGTGCTAAATAATATCCTGACCTAGCAGTAGTTAGAACCATTGAAGAGACTGGTTTCAGAGTAGCAGCCATGTTAGTCTGTATCCACAAAAAGAAAAGGAGTACTTGTGGCACCTGAGAGACTAAATAAATTTGTTAGTCTCTAAGGTGCCACAAATACTCCTTTTCTTATTGAAGAGACTGTATCTCAGCTCTTAGAGGAACGCAGTTCATGTTACTTAAAAATATTTGCTGGCTGATCAGAGCTCAGTTATTGCTGTTTCTGAAGATGGATGAACAGTTAAGCTCCTCAATCAGCCATCCTGTAAGGAAGCATGCTTACAGAGAAGGAAAATAAAGTATTCTTGAAGAGAGAGGATGAAATAGTGGCCCCACTGAAGTCAATGGCAAAACTCCTATTGTCTTCAGTGGGGCCAGGATTTCACCGAGGGCCCCTAAACTTTGGCCTCCTCAGACAATAGTTCCAGATAGTTAGTGTGTAAAAATAGACAACTCAGTGCAGCAGATGTGTGGCAAAATATAGAAATACAGATGTGAGTGTGCATGTGAGAGAAGATGATCACATACCCATTTCTAGGAACCTTCCATTTAGTTATTTCCTTGACTGGGAAGACTTTATGATCACTATTAAGTAGGGCTGTCAACTAATCGCAGTGAACTCACATGATTAACTCAAAAAAATTAATCACGCTTAATTGCAGTTAAACAATAGAATACCAATTGAAATTTATTAAATATTTTGGATGTTTTTTCTACATTTTCATATATATTGCATTCTACGTTGTAACTGAAATCAAAGTGTATATTATTTTTATTACAAATATTTGCACTGTAAAAATGATAAAAGAAATAGCATTTTTCAATTCACTTAATACAAGTACTGTAGTGCAATCTCTTTGTCGAGAAAATGCAACTTACAAATGTAGATTCTTTTTTTGTTACATAACTGCACTCAAAAACAAAACAATGTAAAACTTCAGAGCCTACAAGTCCACTCAGTCCTACTTCTTGTTCAGCCAATCGCTAAGACAAACAAGTTTGTTTACATTTACAGGAGAGAATGATGCCCTCTTCTTATTTACAACGTCACCAGAAAGTGAGAACAGACATTTGCATGGCACTTTTGTAGCCGGCATTGCAAGGTATTTACCTGCCAGATATGCTAAACATTCATATGCCCCTTCATGTTTCAGCCATCATTCCAGAGGACATGCTTCCAAGCTGATGATGCTCGTTAAAAAAATAATGTGTTAATTAAATTTGTGCCTGAACTCCTTGTGGGAGAATTGTATGTCCCCTGCTCTGTTTTACCCACTTCTGCCATATATTTCATGTTTTAGCAGTTGCGGATGATGACCCAGCACATGTTGTTCATTTTAAGAACACTTTCACTGCAGATTTGACAAAATGCAAAGATGTGAGATGTGAGATTTCTAAAGATAGCTACAGCACTTTATTTAGGGTTTAAGAATATGAAGTGCCTTCCAAAATCTGAGAGGGACGAGGTGTGGAGCATGATTTCAGAAGTCTTAAAAGAGCAACACTCCAATGCAGAAACTACAGAACTCGAACCATCAAAACATAAAATCAACCTTCTGCTGGTGGCATCTAACTCAGATAATGAACATGAACATGCATCGATGAGCACTGCTTTGGACTGTTATCATGCAGAACCCATCATCAGCACGGACTTGTGTCCTCTGGAATTGTGGTTGAAGCATGAAGGGACATATGAATCTTTAGGGCATCTGGCACACAAATATCTTGCAATACAGGCTAGAACAGTGCCATTAGAATATCTGTTCTCACTTTCAGGTGACATTGTAAACAAGAAGTGGGCAGCATTATCTCCTGCAAATGGTTTGTCTCAGCGATTGGCTGAAAAAGAAGTGGGACTTACAAGCTCTAAAATTTCACATTGTTTTATTTTTGAATGCAGGTTTTTTGTACATAATTCTACATTTGTAAGTTCAATTTTCATGATAAATAAATTGCACTACAGTACTTGTATTAGGTGAACTGAAAAATACTATTTCTTTTGGATTTTTTACAGTGCAAATACTTGTAATCAAAAATAAATTTAAAGTGAGCACAGTACACTTTGTATACTGTGTTGTAATTGAAATCAATATATTTGAAAATGTAGAAAACATCCAAAAATATTTAAATAAATGGTGTTCCATTATTAACAGTGCCATTAATTGCGATTAATTTTTTTAATCACTTGACTGGCCTACTATTGTGGTTGCTGGTTATTATCTCCTGTCTCAATTACCTGAAGTGAATTAAGTGGAAAATATGTCTGAAAGTGAATAACAGCTTGTTAGAGAAAAAATTAAAATATGTACAGTACAATTATAGAAACATCTACATAGAGTTTGCTTTTTATGTACTGGTTTCTCAAACTTTGCATATGAATACTTCTTGAGTGGAAAAAATAAAGCCAATGAGATACCATTGTCCATATACACAATATATCATCATAATAGTTTGATAAAATGATGGCCACCATGACAAATGTTTCATAATGCATTCAAAATAGTGGTTGTCATGTCAGTGAAAAGTTCACTTTAACCTTTTAAACACAACAGACATACACTCCAAAGTAAAGGTCTTAGCCTTCAGAATAAAATGCTAGAAGCCAGAATGACTTGTTGCATTTAGATACACAGGTTCTTCAGGTTAGCCACTTTTTGAAACAGTAACACAAAGATATAACAATTCCATGGCTACACAGGAGTATACCACCAAACCATAGTTTCAGAACTCAGTTGTCAGTAGTGATTAAAAACTGAGAACCTTCTGCTCTAAACATAGAATCCTCCACCACTTGATCTAAAGGAGAATTTATAATGCTTAGCACTTAAACTGGGTGACACTTTTTATGTTCACAAGGCACTAACATTAGTAGTCACAATAATTCAGAGCATATTCATAGAATGGAGCATAAAGTTTTGAAATTAAAGCAGCAGCCAAACTTTTCAAAATAACTACTGACTTTGGTTGCCTCAGTTGTTGGGTGTCCAACTTGAAACACATTAAAGCAGCCTGGTTTTGGAGGAAAGTGCTCTGCATTTTCTGAAAGTCTCACCCCTTGAAGGTGTCTTCAAATTGAGCATTCCGAAATGGAAGCATCCAAAATCAATAGTCTATTTTGAACATGTTGGCCAGCATGTTTATTAAGCTATCAATATATAATTTTATCTTTCTCACGCACATGCACACACACAATTTTGTTAAATAATGTGTTTTAAAATGTTTAAAATGATTTTCTGTGAAGCACTGTCATTTCTATTACTGCTAATACTACCCCAAAATGCCCCAACCAAACAAAATACCCCCACCCACTCAAAATAAAACACCTCTTACCAAATACATTAAATTTAAGAATCTGGTTTAAATGTATTAAAAGTAAAGCAATCTAGAGGGAAAGGTCAAATTCCAGACTGAGGATCTGAATCTCACGTCACTTACACTGGAATACACTAAGTACACATGTATACAGCAAATGGGAGTGTGCTTCCCAGCATGGGTAGACAGACACATGCTAGCTCTGCTCCAGCTAGTATGTTAAAAATAGCAGTGTCATTGGGGGTACCATGGCTGGTGGCTCAGGCTAGCCACTCAAGTACATACCCAGGGGTCAGGGCAGCTTTGACACTGACAAATGACTTGTTAAATAGCTTGTTAATATTTTAATGCTGTCTGGGTATGTAATGCATTCATACAATTTTGAAGATAATTTTATTTCCTCTGCAGATGTTTTTCCTGTTCTACTTGGCACACAAAAGATATGGGCTGTGAGTTCTAGAAGAGGCAATGGGTGACATCCTAGCCCCAGTGAAGTCAATGATAGTTTTCCCATTGACATCAGTGGGGCCAGGATTTCATCCAATATGCTGATTTTTGGTTTTTTATTTCTTTTCTGTATCTGCACAAAATCATCGCTGATGATCTGAAAAGGCATTTGAACACCTCCTGGGATTATTTATTAGAAAAGCCATTTGGTTTTTGTTGTCCTATCAAATCCGGGTATTATTTGTACTTTTTTTGCCAGTGCATGTAAGGCAGGAATTCTGCTTTTTCACCTGCTTCTTGTGTTTGTGTCAATGAAGTGCTCAGTAAAGACACTAAATGGGCAGCTTTAACCTATGAAGTCAAAGGTAATTGTTCTGGAGTGAATCTATTAAGAAGTATAAAATCTAACAGCACAGTTTTCACCCTTTTCTCATGTTCTAAAACTTTTGGTTCCCACAAGACTTTACATTTCTGCCACTCAACATCCCCTTGATGTAATGTGGCACCAAACACTCTAGTTACCCAGCGAAAAATACCCACTTCATTTAACTCATATGGGCTATATCCTGGCACCTAGTTAGAAATATTCTTAAAATAAGAACAAGGCCTTCAGGCTGGTATAATTTTCCCAATAAAAATGCAACTAATTCCCAACTATTGTAATAAACAACCTACCTGTAAAGGGCTGAAAGTGGCCGCTTGTTTCCAGGTTTTGGTCTGTATGGTTTTGGTTCTCCTGCCATGTTGATATCTGAAAGCAAACATTTGGTATACGTAAGCCAAAGCTTAGCAACTAAGAGTGAGTCTGCACACACACAAGATGCTGTGAAAATAAATAATAAAAGATAGAACAGGAAAGTAGACCTAACACTCTGATCAAGTTTTAGCTGCTTTTAAGCTGATGCTATAAAAGTGTCCTTTTAAAAAAATATCTTGCTACCTTGCCTATGGGTTTAAGCAACACACCAGTCAAGGATAATATATAGAATTCATATTTTTTGATAATTTAATGGTGTGGTTTATGGAGATATTGTTAAGTTTAGGCTATAGTGTATCTCTGGTCTGGAAATGATCTTGAATAGAGATTAGACAAAGAGACAGACAGTGCTTTTGAGTCACTTCACCATCGTTCAGAAAAGTAGCTGTCACATGCTGCTGTGAGAGCCCACGGTGACTCAGGCAGAATTCCTCCTTGAGATCAAGCCAACGTTTGAAGGAGTGCAGCATCAGCAGCTCTCACCGTATACCAGTCACCACAGCTCTCGCATTTAAATATGGCAATGGGTCCATGTCCCCCACCTCCTGGTGTCCCTTTTAGAGTTAAACAAATACTTTTGTGGTGCTAGCTTGAAATGGATCTTTTACTCAGGGAACACAAGGTGTGATTCTGACTAGTCCCTATGCACCACAATCTGGTCCACAGATTGCCATAATCTCTGTCTTCCTCAAAAAATAAATTGAACTGCAATGTAAAACTACTTTTCCCAAACACAACCCTTTAGAGGAAGTAGAGAAAGTTCTGAGGGCAAGTTATCTTCATAAAATGTACTTTATTGTTTTAAATGTGTGTAATTGACAAAGGAGGAAATACATTGTAATTTCCATATATAATTTTATCCTAAACAGTTACTGTCTCAGACATCCTCTGTGCATTTCAGTGAAATGCTAGAAGCCTTGTATACTTCATAGTGTATCTCCATTCCCTTACCCCAAGAGTGTACAGTGATCCTGAAAATATTCTAATGTCTGACATGTGAGAAGTCATTACCCACCCTGGATCTATTTACTGTACTCTCTTTGCCCTTCCTGGGAGTCGTAAACAAGGACAGAGCTAATCTGATGAGGGCACAATAGAAAATGTTCATAAATCCATTTTTAGTTCTAGTGACAGTTACCAATGAAGGAAAAATCACAGCCTATTCTGTTGGGAATGCTCTGACTAAAATGGTTATACCCATACTTACACAACAGCTGTGGAAATAGAAGGCTCCTGCAATTTCATGCACAGAGCCTTTAACTCTGCTTTAAACAGAAAGCAGTTTGGGCTATCTTATATAAATAAGGTATTTTTCCAGGAAATTGGACATCATGGTGGAAGCCATGTGGAGAAGTAACCCTTTCACCTCAGCAAAGACATTTTGTGACACCATTATACATACTGGGACTAATTCGCCTGGTATTTACGCCAATATAAATCAGGAATAATGCCAACAAAGTCAGTGGAGTTACAGCAGTTTTACACTGAAGTGACAAAGTGACAAATCCTTCAACAAAAAACCTTCAAAACCAGACTCCAATGAGAGACTGCTGAATTGGAATTAATTAGCAAACTGGATACAATTAACATAGGCTTGAATAAAGACTGGGAGTGGATGGGTCATTACACAAAGTAAAACTATTTCCCCATGTTTCCACACCCTCCCCCCTGGCTGTTCCTCAGACATTCTTGTCAACTGCTGGAAATGGCCAACCTTGATGATCACTTCAAAAGGTTTCTCCCCTCTCCCTCCTCTCCACTCTCCTGCTGGTAATAGCTCACCTTACCTCATCACTCTTCTTACAGTGTGTATGGTAACGCCCATTGTTTCATGTTCTCTGTCTATATAAATCTCCCCACTGTATTTTCCACTGAATGCATCCGATGAAGTGAGCTGTAGCTCACAAAAGCTTATGCTCAAATAAATTTGTTAGTCTCTAAGGTGCCACAAGTACTCCTTTTCTTTTTGTGGATACAGACTAACACGGTTGCTACTCTGAAAGCTTTCAAGGACTCACATTGTCCTGATTTTTTAGTCTCTAAGGTGTCACAAATACTCCTTTTCTTATTGTCCTGATAAGGACTTTGCTTCAGATTAGAGGACAGCAGAGTGGAAAGCAGTAGTGTGGGAAGACCACCTGTAGAGAGAGCAGACTTGGTCTCTGGCACATAGCCCAGAAAGTCTTAGGCATCAAACTTTCCTTGGTAAATTCAACAGTTAAAATAAAACTCTTTATATCTTTGACTTGCTTCCCACACAGAAATTTGTTTAGTTTCAGAGTAAGCTGCTCAGAAGACTAAATTGTGAATGAAAAATCTTTATTTGAAAATTTTTAGTTGAAAAATATTGGATTGCCCACTGGATGTTTCATACCATTTCAATAATTTCTCATCAAAATGAATATTTTAAATAAATTTTTACTTTAAATACTGTTTCATTTTAAAATATTGATTTAAAATGAAAATTTTCATTTCAAGATCTGCAATAGAAAAACTAATATTTTTTTGTCTGGAACTGACAGTTTCCCAGAAAGGGGAAAAAAAAAATCAGTTTGGTTGGAAAAAATTTCCACATGAAAAATTTCAGCCTGATCTAGTTTCAAGTAACGGTGCTGTGTTGGAATTGGCATTACACTAAATCAGTGGTTCTCGTACTTATTTGATCAGGCCCCTCTTCTTTGTGTCAGTAGTCATTTATGTGCACCGTCTCCCCCACAAGTACATATACTGCCCCTCAGCTCTGAAGGCAGCACACGCCAGCAGCAGCACAGGAGGGAGGCAATGTGAAAAGGGATATTTGTCAATACCACTTTTCACAGCAGACTTAGAAGTAAGGGTGCAGCAGTGCAGAAGTAAGGAAATATTTGTCATCACTTTTCATAGCAGCCTTAGCACCCCATTGCCACTCTTACTTCTACACTGTTGCTGCCACCCTGGGGCTGAGAGCAGGAGACCTGCCACCTCAAGATGAGGGATTGGGTGGGAGGGAGAAGAGCCTGAGTCCGGGGTGCTTCCTGGTGAAGCATTGGGAGGGGAGAAGCAGAACCAAAGCTTGCGTGGCCATGCTCCAGCTGTCCCCTTTATCCCCACCTCCTGGGTGCACATGGCCCTTTTGCAGGAAGTGATTGAGAATCATTGTTACCTGGGTTGGACTTCCATTTACCTCCTGGAAAACTGAGTATTAGAATTGGAATGGAAATTTCATCCTATGACCTTTACTATAATTAAACCCTTCCATGCTATTTTAATATGACAGCTTTAGGTCATTGACTTTCCTGCCTTTCACCATCTCTTCCTAAAACTCAGTCAAATTTTGGGGAAAAAATGCAATGTTTATAATCTGCTTTTGAAAAACATCTAAGGTCGCAGCATTAATTTCCATATATTTCTCATGTCTATCATCCTCTTTTTTTTATTGGTTTATGTATTTATTTTTCCAGAATTTTGACCAAGGTCACTTTGAACACTAAAGAATTCTCAGATCTTTTTTCCTTACCCTTTGGGTACAGAGCAGTGTTATCTTTGTGATTTAATTATAGACCTACATTCATAAAGTTGTACAAATTCATCCAATACAGATGAATGTTTTTGTTTTAACCAAATACTGTCAGAAAAATAACATTATCAGAAAACACAGCAGGAAAGCTGCTCAGACTCAGTTAAGATACCATCAGGTGCAAATAAATCCCTAAAGGCACTACCTGGAAAAACTGAATTGCATTATGGTATCAATATCAATAGTGAGAATTGCTTTTTAATACAGGGAATATTTTGAAGAAAAGGCACATCCATGGGGCTTTTCCATTTATTATTTCTGTTATTGGTTTTCTTTTCAATCAGTTTAACTGTCTGCCTTAAATGTCCCTTGAAATGTGTGTTAACTCCTTATGCTAAACAACCTGTTCCACCCTGTTTTTAGCTGTGACGCTGAGTATATTTCCCTGACCTGAAGAAAAACTCTGTGTCAGCTTGAAAGATTGCCTCTCTCACCAAACAGAAGATGATCCAACCAAAGATATCACCTTGTGTCTCAAAAGAAAATTGACAGTTGAAATTCACTAACTGTTGTCACATATTCTTATTTTTATTAAGATAATGCCTAAAAGCCTCAGTCATGGACCAGGACCCTATTGTGTTAGGTGCTGTACAAACACAGAACAAAACAATGCTATCTGCCCCACAGAGTTGACAATCTAAATAAAAAATATATATATACATATGCACATCTATATATTAATATTCTCAGCTAATATCAGTTTAAAAAGAACATTTTTATTGAAAATTGTAAGGGCAGGTCACATGCAAGGGACAGTAAAATCTATGAAACATCTTGAATTCGATGAAATACAAATATGTCATCATTACACATATGATCGACTGACTGGTGTCTACAAGACCGCAACTGAAAAAACTGCTGACCTGACAGGATGCCTGAGAAGTCTACCTGTCTACCTGAAGCCTGCAGCTGAGACATTACAAAAAGGTTTCTGAGGAGCATCCATCCCTCTGACCACTAGGCCCATGCTTCACATCTGTGTGGGCACTAACGATATCGAGGTATGACTCTCAGCAGATCAGCAGTGACTACAGGATTCTGGAATCAGGGAAAGAGGAGTAAGGGGCCAAGGTTGTGTTATTGTCCATCCTCCAAGCTGAGGACAATGGCCCAGGCAGGGTGATATGTATCCTGGAGGTGAGTGCATGGATGCACAGATAGTGTCGATGGGCGGGATTTGGCTTCCTCAACCATGGGATGCTGTTCTGGGAAGAGAGTCTGATGGGAAGAGATGAGGTCCACCTGGTCAAGAAGGGGAAGAGCATAGAATCATAGAATATCAGGGTTGGAAGGGACCTCAGGAGGTCATTTAGTCTAACCCCCTGCTCAAAGCAGGACCAATCCCCAACTAAATCATCCCAGCCAGGGCTTTGTCAAGCCTGATCTTAAAAACTTCTAAGGAAGAAGATTCCACCACCTCCTTAGGTAACGCATTCCAGTGTTTCACCACCCTCCGAGTGAAAAAGTTTTTCCTAATATCCAACCTAAACCTCCCCCACTGCAACTTGAGACCATTAGTCCTCGTTCTGTCATCTGCTACCACTGAGAACAGTCTAGAGCCATCCTCTTTGGAACCCCCTTTCAGGTAGCTGAAAGCAGCTATCAAATCCCCCCTCATTCTTCTCTTCTGCAGACTAAATAATCCCAGTTCTCTCAGCCTCTCCTCATAAGTCATGTGTTCCAGCCCCCGAATCATTTGTGCTGCCCTCCGCTGGACTCTTTCCAATTTTTCCACATCCTTCTTGTATTGTGGGGCCCAAAACTGGATGCAGTACTCCAGATGAGGACTCACCAATGTCGAATAGAGGGGAATGATCACATCCCTCAATCTGCTGGCAATGCCCGTACTTATACATCCCAAAATGCCATTGGCCTTCTTGGCAACCAGGGCACACTGTTGACTCATATCCAACTTCTCGTCCACTGTAACCCCTAGGTCCATTTCTGCAGAACTGCTGCCTAGCCATTCGGTCCCTAGTCTGTAACGGTGCATGGGATTCTTCCGTCCTGAGTGCAGGACTCTGCACTTGTCCTTGTTGAATCTCATCAGATTTCTTTTGGCCCAATCCTCTAATTTTTCTAGGGCCCTCTGTATCCTATCCCTACCCTTCAGCGTATCTACCTCTCCTCCCAGTTTAGTGTCATCTGCAAACTTGCTGAGGGTGCAATCCACACCATCCTCCAGATCATTAATGAAGATATTGAACAAAACCAGCCCGAGGACTGACCCTTCGATGGCCAGAACATCCCTCGGCCCTCGCTTTTCCCACAGCGCCCATTGACTTGGAGCGGCGAACTGTGGCCAGTGGGAGCCGCGATCGGCCAAAACTGCGGACGCAGCAGGTAAACAAACCAGCCCGGCGCGTCAGGGGCTTTACCTGAAGAAGCGGTGGACCACAGTTGAGAACCACTGGTATTGAGGGATATCACTTGTTCAGGACAGGCAGGATAAAAGGGGAAGAGAAGTTGCATTATACATCAAGAACAGATACACTTGTTCTGAAATCCAGAAGGAGGTGAAAGGCAGACCAGTTGAAAGACTCTGGGTTAAGATAAAAGAGGTAAAAAATAAGGATGATGTCATGCTAGGGGTCTATTATAGACCACCCGATCAGGAAATGGAGGTGGATGAGGCATTTGTGGAACATATAAAAGAAACAGCCAAAACACAAGGCCTGGTAGTAATGGGGAATTTTAACTACCCAGACATCTGCTGGAAAAGTAATACAGCAAAACACAAATTTTCGAATAAGTTCTTGAAAGATATCAGGGCAACTTTTTGTTTAAGAAAGTGGAGGAAATATTGAGAGGGACAGCCATTTTAGTCTCAATTCTGACTAACAGGGAGGAACTGGTAGTGAATCTGAAGTGGAAAGCAATTCAGGTCAAAATGGAAGTGACAGATTTCATGATTCTAAAGAAAGGAAAGAGTGCGAGCAGCAGAAGGGCAATGAACTTCAAAAAAGCAGACTTTAACAGACTAAGAATGGTAGGTAAGGTCTCATGGGAAGAAAAACTAAGAGAAAAAGGAGATCTGGAGAGCTGGCAGTTTCTCAAGAATACAATATTAAAGGCACAACTGCACACTATCCTGATGTGAAGCTAAGATAGGAAGATGAGTAAGAGGCCATTAGCTCCATCAGGAGCTCTTTAATGACCTGAAAATCAAAAAGAATCCTACAAAAAGTGGAAACGTGGACAAATTGCTGGGGAGGAGTACAATAGAATAGCACAAACATGTAGGGACAAAATGAGAGGCTAAGGCACAAAATGAGTTACAACTAGCCAGGGACATAAAAAGCATTAAGAAGACATTCTTAAAATACATTAGGAACAAGAGAAAGGAAAGTGTAGGTTCTCTACTTAGGGGGGAAGAAGGGCTAGTAATTGATGACAACAAGAAAGTTGAGATGTTTAATGCTTGTTCTCCTTCAGTCTTCACTATGAAAGTTAAGATGAGCAGATACTTAACACAATATTTTAACAAGGGGGAAGGAAACAAGCCAAAAATGGAAAGGACAGGTTTAAGTATACTTAGATAAGTTAGGGAAATTCAAGTCGTCGGGGCCTGGTGAAATTCAGCCTAGGGTACTTAAGGAGCTAGCTGAAGCAGCCTCAGAACCATTAGCAATTATCTTTGAGAACTCTTGGAGGATGGGAGGCCCCAAAGTACTGGAGAAGGGCAAGCATAGTATTTATCTTTAAATAGGGGAACAGAGAGGACCCAGGGACTGGTCAGCCTAACTTTGACAGCTGAAATAATACTGAAGCAAATTATTAAACAATCAATTTGTAAGCATCTAGAAGATAATAGGGTTACAACAAACAGCCAGCATGGCTTTGTCATGAACATACTAGGCCAAACCGCCCTAATTTCCTTTGTTGACAGGATAACTGACTTAGTGGATGGGGGGAACCAGTAAATGTGTTATATCTTGATTTTAGTAAGGCTTTTGACAGTCCCACATAACATTCTCATAAGCAAATTAGAGAAATGTAGTCTAAATAAAATTACTATAAGGTGGGTGCACAACTGCTTGAAAGACTGCAGTCAAACAGTAGTTATCAATGGCTTGCTGTCAAACTGGGAGGGTATATCTACTGGGGTCCTGCAGGGGTCAGTCCTGGTACTAGTCAATAGTCTCATTAATGACTTGGATAATGGAGTGGAGAGTATGTTTATAAAATTTTCAGATGACATTAAGCTGGGAGGGGTTGCAAGCACTTTGGAGGATAGGATTATAATTGAAAATGATCTTAACAAATTGGAGAACTGATCTGAAATCAACAAGATGAATTCAATAAAGATAAGTGCAAAGTACTACACTTAGAAAGAAAAAATCAAATGCACAACTACAAAATGGGGAATAACTGACTAGGTGATAGTACTGCTGAAAAGGACGTGGTGGTTATAATGGATCACAAACTGAATAAGTCAACAATGTGATGCAGTTGTGAAAAAGGCTAATATAATTATTTGTTGTATTAATAGGACTGTCGTACTTATTGTCCCACTCTCCTTGGCACGGGTGAGGCCTCAGCTGGAATGCTATGTCCAGTTCTGGGCATCACACTTTAGGAAGGATATGGATAAATTGGAAAGAATCCAGAGAAGGGCAACAAAAATGATAAGAAGTTTATGAAACAAGACCTTATGAGGAAAAGTTTAAAAACACTGGTAATGTTAAGTCTTCAGAAAAGAAGACTGAAAGAGGACCCAATAACAGTCTTCAAATATGTGAAGAGCTGTTATAAAGAGAACTGTGATTGTTTGCCACGTCCACTGAAGATAGGAAAATAATGGTCTTAATTTGCAGCAAGGGAGAGTTAGGTTAGATATTAGGAAAGTCTTTCTAACTGTAAGAGTAATTAAGCTTTGCAATAGGTTACCAAGGGATGCTGTGGAATCTCCATCACAGGAGGTTTTTAAGAACAGGTTAGACAAACATCTGTCAGGGATGGTCTAATTTTACTTGGTCCTTCATCAGCACAGGGGGCTGGACTTCATGACCTCAAGGTTCCTTGCAGGCCTACATTTCTAGCATTCTATGGTTTCCATCACTGCTCAGCAGCACATGAATAACTAAGCAGGTTAGCGTTGCTTTTTCACATCACATTATTTTCCAGTTCTGTGTGCTTTGACTTCCAGTTCTAAGATTAGCAGTGAATTTGTCAACATTTCTCAGGAAAGATGATTTCATGCTGTTTCTAGACCAAATAGAAATCTTGTGAGATAACACGGTTCATCCATCATTAGATTCATAGGAGACCTTTACATTTATTAGATCATAAACTTTGTGTCAAATAAAGCTGTTGGCAACAGTATGAAGATGTACCTGCTGTCAATGATTCTCCCCTCAGGAATGCAAATAAATAGAGGCCTTGAAATCTGCAGATATCCGTGGACCATGTTTGCAGATTGTGGGTTGGATGTGGACACACGTTTTGTATCCACACAGGGCTCTACAGATAAACATCACTGCTTACGCTGTAAAATTAACGGATACATTTGCAATTTGACAAGAGACATAGTGATGCATGTTTGCTTCTCTGACGGAATGATCAAGCCCATAGGCTCCTGAATTGTTATGACTCATCATGTAGTATATAGTAGTAGCAGTAGTATTTAACATTATCACCACAATATTATTAAGGTACTACTATATTTAGAAAAATGACTATGCAAAAAGGCACATTATTACTCAACAAAATCTCTGTGTATTCAAAGTCATATTTGATTGCTTTTCTGAATAAAATAGTTGTTTACTACTTTCTATTCTTAGAACAGCGGAGCCAATAAAGCTATGAGACAAGGACCTAGATTATTTTCTGTCTTATGCACCATCAGCAGAATTGATAACTAATTTTGAATACGGAATCTTTGTTGCTAATAATGTTGTCCAGATACCTGAGGTTTCAGGGCTAGCAAATTACACATAAACTAAGTAAATTAGATATGTAAATCATTGAGACACAACATATGTGGAACTCCACAATGATATCTGCACAGCATGTCCACTTCAAAACAATATTTAATTACAGTGCTTGAAATCAATGATGTGTCATAAAAACCAGAATGCGCCACATGTGGGGAACTTCAAACAATGTATATACTATATCAAAGGGAATTTAACCAAGTCATGTTATACTTAGTAGTTATCTACCTTACAAAATTTAGACAGTATATGATAAGAACATAAGAATGGCCATACTGGGTCAGACTAAAGGTCCATCCAATCCAATATCCTGTCTACCGACAGTAGCCAATGCCAGGTGCCCCAGAGGGAGTGAACTTAACAAGTAATGATCAAATGATGTCTTGATCATCAACTTCTTGTCTCCCTTAGTAATAAGAGTAAACCATTTATGTGGCTTGAGTAAGAAAGCAATTAAGTTATTTTAAATTGTGGGAAATGCCAACTGCCATAAGTGGGTCTAGGCTTTGTTCTACTCTACCAAATTTTTGGAGCTGTGAAGGAAGAAACTTCCCAGAAAATTAATTACAAACTCAAATAAACATTGTTTGTAAAATATTAAATGAAGGTGTGTGACATGCTACTCACCTATAGTGCTAAAAATAATTTGCTCACGTGTATCCGCTGCATTTGCATGCAAGTAGCTGGAAATTTTCTTTATACTAACTAAGATGACAGCTATTGTAAATTCTTCAACCAGAAAGAGCTGCCTTTTTGAATAGTGTAAGAAAGTGCTTTGTTCAACTATCTCTTCTTAACACCATTGATTAACTAAAGTGGCAGGCATGCTGTTGTTTGAAACCCTTCCCTCACCCCACACTCCCCAAAACTTTATTCAGTTCTACAGAAAATCCTGACCCTTCTAAACAAACTTAGAAAACAGATCTTGCACCAAGTTGGCTCTCTGGAGATGCAGAAGGGAAATGGAATTCTCTACTTAGGTTGCAGAGGAAGAGTAGAGCTGCTTTGTGGCAGATACTGCAGCCTTGGGGCTTCTATAGTTTTCATATCCCCTGTGCTACCCTTTACCTGTGTAGAAGCACATTCCCTGTCCATGTCTTAGGTGACTCTCCTGAAACGCTCCACATAGTGGGGCTCAGATAGCCACTGTGCAACAATTATCTGCAGTGTACAGAGGCGGAGACCTCCTTCCTCTCACCCCAAAAGGGAAGTGCACTGGTTCATTGCCTTTGAGGCTCTTATCCTTCCACACGATTTGGTCCAGGGTGAAGAACTTCTACAGTTACCAAGGGCTGCACCTCAACTGGCCAAACTACAGTATGGGGCAAATATAATTGCCTGCCCTCTAGTGGGCGCCTTTGCATTTGAAGATGTGTTGGAATTGTCCCTCCCTGGCATGGTATGAGCCCAATCAAGTTCTCCGCACAGCAGCGCTCAGGGATAGCAGAAGCCGGGGCATAGAAAAGCTAGGGCTGGAAGATCCACTACTACATGGATCTGTCACACAGGGATCTGCAATTGGGCTGGAGTAGCCTTTGGTGCAGCAATTCTGGAGCTGCTCCATCACCGAGAGAGCAGGGTTCCCATCCCACATGCATCTGTGTAGGGCCTAGCCTGCCTACCCCTAAATATAGATGTATATAAAGTCTAATAAGACAACAGAGGTGGTGGTGGTGGGGGAATGTCACATGACATTTATTTATTTTTGCCTTTTGGAGAGCAACAAAACTGCCTTGGATGTCAGGATAGCCAGTCCTAAAAAAGTTCACACGGAGATTGTCACATAATATTATTGTACCCTTTGCATTATTACTTTACACTGTTATTATGAATAGGAAGCATGTAGTTGGTTTTAGTGAGGTAGCACCAGTCCACAAGTGAGTGATGTGCCACAACAGTGACATGGTCTGTCTTAAACAAGGAGTTTGTGTAATAGCTGTGGGCATTATCTTCTATCTCCCAGAAGATGCAAGCCAAGCTTGCAGCTTTTTCATATAGTGAGGAGCTGAGTGAACTCCTTTATTCCTTTGCCTTCTCTTGACAGCAATAAAGATGCTGTTTACAAAAAGAAGATAGAGTGCTTGTGTTTCAGATCAAGAATAATTGCTACAGGGCAGCAGCTACCAAATTATCTGGTGTTCCTCTTCAGTAACCAAAGATAGTTATTTTCACAAGCTTCTGGTAAATCTTAATGTTGAATAGATGTTTAAGTGCCTCAGCACTGCACTTAGCCTGAAGCAGTGACTTTCAATATTGCAGCTGGGATGCAGTAAGAGACTCTCATATTAACTCCTTCAGACCTGCCAATGCTCTGTTGGAGGAGAAGGTATTTGTACTTGGTTTTGTATTTGTATTATTTGTATGTGTAGAGGCTTGTAGGGGCTTTGTGCTGGGAGAGAAGCTGAGCCCTGATTAGGGGGCGGGGCTTCTCTGACTAGGGGTCCTATAAAGGTAGCCAGCCAGTCAGGCAGTGGCACAGGAGCCAGCAAATAGTGCTGTAAACAGGGTAGTTTGAGGGGGAGTTTGTATTGTGGTGCTTGTTTTTGCTGTGGGTGGTGGTGTTTTGGTGTGGTTTGTGTTTCCCAGATTAACAGGATTTAGGTGGGAAGGCTATGACAGATACAGAGGCAGCAGTGGGAGTGACTCATGTAGCGGAAGACACAATGACGATGACTGGATGTGGAAGCTGCGGTATGTACATGATCCTGGAGGGGGTACCTGGTAAGAGTTTTGTCTGCATGAAATGCCGTCTGATAGAGCTGATGGAGGAAAAGATCTGGGGATTGGAGATGCAGGTGGAAAGTCTGGCTGAGTTTAGAAGGGGTTTGAGTGGATTATGGAGCAAAGACATGAGGCAGCTGAAGGGAAAAGCTCAGACTTGCAGATGGAAGTAGGACTGAAGAATTCTGAGGGGAGACTACTGGGTGAGGAAAGTGGACAGTGGAAGCATCTGACTAAGAGAGCCAGGCAGAGGAAAAGATGGGCTAGTGAAGGAGAAATAGAGCTCAAGAATAGGCTTGCAGAGTTGGAAAATGAAGAAGGGGATCAGCAGGTGGTCACTGAAGGTGGAACGGCAAGAAAGAAGAGAAGAGCAGCTAGTCCTATAGGAAAAGAGGAAAAGTCAATGGAGGCTACACCAAATCTGAGCCCCAGGAGAATACAGGATGGGTTGAAGAGGATTACAAGGGAGAATAGGAATGGAAAGAACTTGCAGCCAGAGGGAACAGGGGATAGACTGGAGAATAGCACCATCACCAGGAAAAGGCAGGTCTACGTGATTGGGGACTCCTTACTGAGAAGAATAGACAGGCCTGTAAGCAGAGCTGATCCAGAGAATAGAAGGGTGTGCTGTCTTCCAGGTGCTAAGATACAGGATGTAGACCTGAGGTTGAAAAGGATCCTAAAGGGAGAGGAAAAGAATCCCCTAATTATCCTTCATGTGGGAACAAATGATACTGGTAGATTCTCGCTGGAATGTATCAAGGGAGACTATGCCAGGCTGGGGAAGACGCTTAAGGAAATCGAGGCTCAGGTGATCTTCAGTGGGATTCTGCCTGTTCCTAGAGAAGGGTAACAAAGGTGTGACAAGATTATGACTATCAACAGATGGCTCAGGCAGTGGTGCTATAAGGAGAGCTTTGGGATGTATGGCCACTGGGAGGCATTCATGGACAGAGGACAGTTCTCTCGGGATGGACTTCATCTGAGTAGGGAAGGAAATAGACTTTGAGGATGGAGGCTGGCACAACTGATTAAGAGAGCTTTAAACTAGGAATCTGGGGGAGATGGTTGGGAGATGTCCAGATAATTTCCAAGCCGGATTTTAGCATTGAGAGGGAAGAAAACAAAGTAAGAAAGGACACAGCCATGGGTAGGAGAATGGACATAAGGAGGAAGGGCAGTGTGGATACCAGTCTAATACGTCATACTGGCTGTAGAATGACCGTGCCTAATCGGGTAAAGAATGTGAGCGAAGCCAAAGAGCAAAAATTAAGATGTTTGTACACCAATGCGAGGAGCCAAGGTAACAAAATGGAGGAACTAGAGCTACTGGTGTAGGAAGTGAAATCTGATATTATAGGGATAACAGAAACATGGTGGAATAGTAGTCGTGACTGGACTACAGCTATTGAAGGGTACATGCTGTTTAGGAAAGACAGAAATAAAGGTAAAGGTGGTGGAGTAGCATTGTATATCAATGATGAGGTAGACTGTAAAGAAATAAGAAGCGATGGAATGGATAAGACTGAGTCCGTCTGGGCAAAAATCACATTGGGGAAGAAAACTACTAGAGCCTCCCCTGTGATAGTGCTTGGGGTGTGCTATAGACCACTGGGATCTAATTTGGATATGGATAGAGCCCTCTTTAATGTTTTTAATGAAGTAAATACTAATGGAAATTGCGTGATCATGGGAGACTTTAACTTCCCTGATATAGACTGGAGGACGAGTGCTAGTAATAATAATAGGGCTCAGATTTTCCTAGATGCAATAGCAACTACTTGATGAAGGAATCCATCAGCTGAACCAACTAAAGGGGAATACCATTTTAGATTTGGTTTTGGTGAGTAGTGAGGACCTCACAGAAGAAATGGTGGTAGGGGACAACCTTGGTTCAAGTGATCATGAGCTAATTCAGTTCAAACTGAATGGAAGGATAAATAAAAATAAATCTGCGACTAGGATTTTTGATTTCAAAAGGCCTGACTTTCAAAAATTAAGGAAATTAGTTAGGGAAGTGGATTGGACTGAAGAATTTATGGATCTAAAGTCAGAGGAGACCTGGGATTACTTTAAGTCAAAGCTGCAGAAGCTATCGGAAACCTGCATCCCAAGAAAGGGGAAAAAATTCATAGACAGGAGTTGTAGACCAAGCTGCATGAGCAAGCACCTCAGAGAAGTGATTAAGAAAAAGCAGAAAGCATACAGGGAGTGGAAGATGAGAGGGATCAGCAAGGAAAGCTACCTTATTGAGGCCAGAACATGTAGGGATAAAGTGAGACAGGCTAAAAGTCAAGTAGAGTTGGACCTTGCAAAGGGAATTAAAACCAATAGTAAAAGGTTCTATAGCCATATAAATAAGAAGAAAACAAAGAAGGATGAAGTGGGACTGCTAAACACTGAGGATGGAGTGGAGGTTAAGGATAATCTAGGCATGGCCCAATATCTAAACAAATACTTTGCCTCAGTCTTTAATAAGGCTAATGAGGATCTTAGGGATAATGGTAGTGTGACAAATGCGAATGAGGATATGGAGGTAGATATTACCATATCTGAGGTAGAAGCGAAACTCGAACAGCTTAATGGGACTAAATCGGGGGGCCCAGATAATCTTCATCCAAGAATATTAAAGGAATTGGCACATGAAATTGCAAGCCCATTAGCAAGAATTTTTAATGAATCTGTAAACTCAGGGGTTGTACGGTATGACTGGAGAATTGCTAACATAGTTCCTATTTTTAAGAAAGGAAAAAAAAGTGATCCGGGTAACTACAGGCCTGTTAGTTTGACATCTGTATTATGCAAGGTCTTGGAAAAAATATTGAAGGAGAAAGTAGTTAAGGACATTGATGTTAATGGTAAATGGGACAAAATACAACATGGTTTTACAAAAGGTAGATTGTGCCAAACCAACCTGATCTCCTTCTTTGAGAAAGTAAGATTTTTTAGACAAAGGAAACGCAGTGGATCTAATTTACTTAGATCTCAGTAAGGCGTTTGATATGGTGCCACATGGGGAATTATTAGTTAAATTGGAAAAGATGGGGATCAATATGAAAATTGAAAGGTGGATAAGGAATTGGTTAAAGGGGAGACTATAGCGGGTCATACTGAAAGGTGAACTGTCAGGCTGGAAGGAGGTTACTAGTGGAGTTCCTCAGGGATTGGTTTTGGGACCAATCTTATTTAATCTTTTTATTACTGACCTTGGCACAAAAAGTGGGAGTGGGCTAATAAAGTTTGCGGATGATACAAAGCTGGGAGGTATTGCCAATTTAGAGAAGGACCGGGATATCATACAGGAGGATCTGGATGACCTTGGAGTAATAGTAATAGGACGAAATTTAATAGTGAGAAGTGTAAGGGTTTAGGGATGCATTTAGGGATTAACAACAAGAATTTTAGTTATAAGCTGCGAATGCATCAATTAGAAGTAACGGAGGAGGAGAAGAACCTTGGCGTATTGGTTGACCACAGGATGACTATGAGCCGCCAATGTGATATGGCCGTGAAAAAAGCTAATGTGGTCTTGGGACGCATCAGGTGAGGTATTTCCAGTAGAGATAAGGAGGTGTTAGTACCGTTATACAAGGCACTGGTGAGACCTCACCTGGAATACTGTGTGCAGTTCTGGTCTCCCATGTTTAAGAAGGGATGTATTCAAACTGGAACAGGTACAGAGAAGGGCTACTAGGATGATCCAAGGAATGGAAAACCTGTCTTATGAAGGGAGACTCAAAGAGCTTGGCTTGTTTAGCCTAACCAAAAGAAGGTTGAGGGGAGATATGATTGCTCTCTATAAATATATCAGAGGGATAAATACCGGAGAGGGAGAAGAATTACTTAAGCTCCGTACCACTGTGGACACAAGAACAAATGGATATAAACTGGCCATCGGGAAGTTTAGACTTGAAATGAGACGAAGGTTTCTAACCATCAGAGGAGTGAAGTTCTGGAATAGCTTTCCAAGGGAATCAGTGGGGGCAAAAGACCTATCTGGCTTCAAGATTAAACTCGATAAGTTTATGAAGGAGATGGTATGATGGGATAACATGATTTTGGCAATTAATTGATCTTTAACTATTCATGGTAAATAGGCCCAATGGCCTGTGATGGGATGGGATCTGAGTTACTACAGAGAATTCTTTCCTGGGTATCTGGCTGGTGAATCTTGTCCATATGCTCAGGGTTCAGCTGATCACTATATCTGGGGTCGGGAAGGAATTTTCCTCCAGGGCAGATTGGAAGAGGCCCTGGGGTTTTTTCGCCTTCCTTTGTAGCATGGGGCATGGGTCACTTGCTGGAGGATTCTCTGCACCTTGAAGTCTTTAAACCATGATTTGAGGACTTCAATAGCTCAGACATAGGTGAGAGGTTTATCGCAGGAGTGGGTGGGTCAGATTCTGTGGCCTGCATTGTGCAAGAGGTCAGACTGGATGATCATAATGGTCCCTTCTGACCTTAATATCTATGACACATTTTAAACAACATGGCTACGAACTTCAGCCATTTTTTCCTATTCCTCCAAAATATTTTTCTCTCTTTTCAACATTGATCTAGATGGCTTGTCTGCCCCACATCATGTCCTTTAACTCCGCATTCTGTGAGGCTTAACTCTTCATGCCAAGCTCAAGTACCGAGACTTGATGCAAGGAGGTTCTGTGGAGTCTTAGGGTTTCCTTGTCTCATGCTGTCCCACGCATCTGGCCTGGCATTTCTTGTTATTATTAGAGACAGTCAACATTATTCATGCAAAAAGTTCTTCACAATACAAGTTGCAAAAAAAAACCCTGTTGACATTCTGGCCTTTCCCATTTTTTTGCAAACTGTTCCTGTGACATTTGAAATTGATATTTCAATCAAAATTGTAATCTAAATTTCCAACATTATTGAAATTTTTCATTTTCTGTACTATCTTACTGAAAACTAGGTTTTTGATTTAAAAAGTCTCAGATCATTTCATAAAACAAAAGACAAACAAACAAAAAGGGTCTGTTTTGAACCCTGCATAACAGAAATGACTTCAATTGCTTTCACAAAATTGTTTTCCCAATTTTCAACAAATGATTTGTATTTCAGTAGCACTTATGGATGGCACATTCAGTTGTGGTCCTATTGTTCTTGATGCTGTACAAACACCTAGTAAGAGAATACCTGCCTCTAGGAGCTTCCTGCTTAACTGGACAGCCAATAGAGACAAAGGAATTGTCATCCTGATTTTGTAGACGGGAAACCAAGGACTACAGTGCACTGATCATGCAGGAAGCCTGCGGCAGGGAACTGAACCCAGATCCCTATTCTAGTGCCTTAACCACAAGACCATTATTCTCAGCCAGATTGCTCTTATTTTGGATCAATCATTCTCACTCTCAGCTGTCAAATTCCTCCTTGAAAACCATTTATTTTGCCTGGTTCTTATGTTCTAGTTATCCTCCATTGCCTAGAGTGAGCTACTCCTCCATTTTGATCCCACCTTATTTCCTTTAAAAAAAATTAAAATAAGGAAAACCAGAATGTGTAATATTTATTCACCACACATAGGATTAATGTTATTTCCCTTCTTGTAATAAGAAAAGGAGTACTTGTGGCACCTTAGAGACTAACAAATTTATTTGAGCATAAGCTTTTGTGAGCTACAACTCACTTCATCTTGTAATGTAACCCGTCTTACTCCTTCCTGTAACACTTCCCTTTGCTTGTTATCATCATATCATAGATATATCAATTTTAGATTATATATGCATATATCAAGTAAGCACACACAATGGACAGTGATACTATAATAGTGTATACATATTAAAGTATATAATAATATTTGCCATACAATGCTATATGAGATCCAGGAATTATTTCCTATTTCAAGTATATAGAAATATTACACTATTCCAGATACAATATGGTAGCTGTTGTGGAAATTTTATCTGTAATGTGATTGCTGTAAAATATTTATGAAGCACTGTAACAGTATTAGAGGGGCCCATATTTTTTACATAAAACTTTAAAATACCCATTTTCTCTAGCATATTTAAGTATTTCAGAGTATCCCATGGCATTCACTGACCTGTTTGCCATTTTCTTGAACACTTCAAGGTTGAACAAAATGACAGCACAGGGAGGCATAATTCCGCCAAAGAATGACACAAGGGAGACAGCATTATTCAGGAGCTAATTTTCAAATAAACAACATGCCAAATTTCAGTACAATTAACACTTACGTTAAGTGCCAGTTACTAATTCTCTGTCACTTCCAAAGCACACACTTCCCTGAGTGGATTCAATTCATACTGATACCTAAACCATAACAATGCAGCTTGCTGCAAGCAGGAGATACAGTAAACTGAAAGTACAGGCAAGCTTCAGAATAAATGACACAGAGTGGGTCTGTTCTGTTTAGCAATAAATATAATTTGTGTTTCCCCAGAGGAAGGTGTAAATGGATGATGGTAGGAACATAAGAATTGCCAGACTGGCTCAGATTTGTGGTCCATCTAGTCCAATATCCAGCATCAGATACTTCAGAGGAAGATGCAAGAGCCCTACAATAGATAGATGTCGGAAAATATTCCCCTATGAAGGTCTCATCCTAATAATTAATAGTTAATGATTGTGGTAATCCCCGAAGCATGAGTTTTTATCTTTTTTCCAATAATCATTTTGTTAGCATCAACTAACATAACTCTAGATATTCCGATTATCTATATAAACAACGCATCTCTCTTTGCTTCTTATTCCCTCTCATTCTACTCCCACTGAAGTCAAGTGAACTTTTGATATTGACTTCAAAAGATTCAGGTTTCACCTTGTGTGCAGAGATTTCTTCATATGCACTTTATAACCTATTCTTCACAAGATCTCTGTTGAGCAGCTTGAAGTGTATTCTGTGTTATTAGCAGTATTTTGAATCTAAAATAGCAAATGTTATGCAAAAATCAGTTTATAAAATAAACTAACTGTTTTAAACCTGATTTAAACTCAATTTAAAAATCAAATATATTAGAAAAATTGAGACCATAAATATAGTTTGTCAAATTTAATTAAAAAAATCAAAGCAGTTTTAATAAACAAATGTAAAAAATCATCAACCCTGCAAACCCTTTCTATATGGTTGTCTTGTAATTTAAAACAAAAGTACTATACACTTCTGGGGGGGAAAGTGTATAATGTGCATAGGTTTTAATTAATTTAACTCCAGGTTTAGTAGGTTGGTGTTTAGGACATCGTTAATTCAAGATTGCTCAGTGTTTGTATTATAAATCTGTATTTTCAGAAGATTAGGAGTCAGAAGTAAAAATTAATTCCAGGCCGTGGCAAAAATGTGTTTTGTTGTTGTTTTAAAACTAAATATTTTATTTATTTTTATATATATGCACACACACATACACACTTTTCTGTATGTAATATATATGTAACCCTTCTGCCCGTCAGAGTTGGCAGCAACAAGGGCCGGGTTCAATATCTAGGGGTTCCATTCCAATAACACAATGCAAACCGGCTCGAGCCCCCACCCAGTGACCTGGGACAAATATATACCACCCCCGCTGGGCGCCTCCAAGAGGCAATACTTCCCCTCTCGCAAGCACATGGTCTGAGTGTAGCAAAATCCTTTTAATAACAGAGAGAAACAATGTGGCATTATGTTGGGGAAACACCACCAACAGGATTCATAACACAACCCATGAGCAAAAAAAGAACCCACCCCAGGCAAATTGGGGCATGCCCTTTTCCCTTTGGTTCTTGAGTCCAGCAACCCCAAATCACCCAAAGTCCCAAAAGTCCAATGCCCCAAAAGTCTCTGACCCTGGTCAGGGCAGCCCCAGAGTTCGAAAGTTTATCTGCGGAGCTTTACCTCCCAACCTGGGTGGAAATGGGACGGGGGTAAGAGGCACCTTACGTGATCTGAAGCTGACCGCCCCATAGCTCCATAGCGGCACTCCGCTCCGCCAGCCGCCCCACAAACTCCTTCGCTCAGCTGCACTCCGCTCCGCCAGCCGCCCCACAAACTCCTTCGCTCCGCTCCGCCAGCCGCCCCACGAACTCCTTCACTCAGCTGCGCTCTGCTCCGCCAGCCGCCCCACGAACTCCTTCGCTCAGCTCCACGGCCCACAAGCCGCTCCTGCCATCCACACACTGCTCCGCGTCGAACTGCTTCACCAGCCGTCCCGCAAACTGCTCCACAATATATCTTCAGGCTCCCCCACTACTTAACACAACACTCAGTGATTTCAGCTCTTAGGTGAATTCAGCTTGTAGTAGGGGAGCCCCAGTGCTGGTGCACTGTCAGCCCAAAGTGAGCTCAGCAGCCTATAACTAGACTTCTAATGAAATCAAAATTAGCTCTGATATTCCACAGTGGAGAGAGGAGGAAGTGCAATTAGCATGTAAGGCCCTCACCAAGGGGCCCATGCCACCAAGTATTAATACTTGTCCCCAGCCTCTCTCCATTCACACAGTTTTGGAACCCATGACCCTTGCCTAGCGAGTGCTACTTAGTTGATGGTGAATCCCTCCATCATAACAAAAGGCCACATACAGTTCCAAGCACAGTTCCCATAATCAGGGTAATAACAATTTATTCTTCCTGCCCCAATAACAGAGACACTGGGGATCCCACAGCAGCCAAAGTGACCATTTGGGCAGCTATGGTCTCATTCTAGGCGGGGTGGGTGTGCCTATGCAAATGAGATCGGCCCCTGAAGTTCTTTTCCACAATTTGCCACACCTCACCACCAGATGTCAGGGTGGAGCTCATCCTGACACTGCTTACATCCTCCCCCCAGCCGAGACTTTGTCGTCCCGACAAATCACACTCCCTTTATACCAACTCATTGGTTTCCTCCAAAGGGCCTCAGGAAGCCCACTTTAGCTTCCACAAGCCTGTGTGCTAAATGTATTGGCTCCTCACTAGTCACCCCAGGTGCATCATAAGTTAACCGTTTCACTGGTCTTATCACCCTGTCTCGTCTATTGAGAATCTCTGTTGTCGAGGTAGGGGGAACATCCTCTTGAGTGACGGATGGAGAGGCTTCCCTGGAGGGTCCCTCGGCTACTGGCGTAGGCCCCTGCACTCCTAGTTCTAACGCTGGAGGGTCCAAGGTGCCCAGGACATCCTCTACCTGTCCGTCCCCATTGTCCAATAACCTGTGTGTGTCATCACAGGGGGGTCTCATCAGCAGCACCGGGGTATCAGAAAGGGGCCTAAATAGTTCCGCCATTGGGTTTAGGGCGGAAGAGGGAAAACTCTCGTTTGGTTCAGCTGATCGAGACTGAAATCTTGTCTCCATCCCAGGATACACCAGGGTTGTGTCTTCCTCCTCAGACTCACTCTCAGATGTGCAGAATAGGGATAAGTTAGCTGCAGGGGGCCCACTGTCTGTGTTGGATGGCGGCTTTGGTCTAGCACCTCTGTTCTGCCCGGCGGCCCTGCCGTGGCCCATCTCACAAGGGGTGCTTACCAATTCCCCCACAGGGAGCAAAAGGTTTCTATGCACCGTCTTTATTTGCCCTGGACCGTCTTCAGGTTTGATCTTGTAGACCGGCAGATCTCCCAGCTTTTCCATCACCAGGTAAGGTATTGCCTTCCATCTGTCAGCTATCTTGTGTTTGCCAGCAATACCCAAATTTCGCAGCAGGACTCTGTCCCCCGGCTGGAGCTCCTGCGAACGCACTCTAGCATCATATCGATGTTTGTTGCGGTCTGCGTTCTTCCGAGCCGCAGCGGTAGCTAAGCGATAAGCATCCCGCAGCTTTTCTCTTAGTCGGGATACATATTGCTGATGAGTTTCATAGCTATCTCCATCCTCTGATACACCAAAGCACAAGTCTATGGGTAATCTTGGTTCTCGCCCAAACATCAAGAGATATGGGGTGACTCCCGTAGCATCGTTCTTTGTGGCATTGTAGGCATGCACCAGAAATGCGACATGCTGGCTCCAGGTTGCCTTCTGCTCTGGTCGCAAAGTTCCCAACATATCTAATAGGGTTCGATTGAACCTCTCTGGCTGAGGATCACCTTGGGGGTGATAAGGCGTTGTCCTAGACTTTTTAATTCCTGCTATCTTCAGCACCTCCTTCAGAAGGTGACTCTCAAAATCCCGCCCCTGATCAGAGTGTATCCGAGCCGGGAATCCATAGACTGAGAAATATTTGTCCCACAATACTCGAGCAACGGTGGTGGCCCTCTGATCACGTGTGGGATATGCTTGTGCATACCGTGTAAAATGGTCAGTCACTACTAGAATGTTTCCAACATTCCTCTTGTCTACCTCTACAGACAAGAAATCAATGCATACCAACTCCAAAGGTTTGTTGCTGGTGATGTTCTTGAGATATGCAGCCCTCGTGGGCAGAGTTTTCCTTTGAACACATCGAGCGCAAGTCTCACATTTCCTGCGAACATCTTCAGCCATTCGGGGCCAATAGAACCTACTACGAATAAGTTCCAGGGTCCTCTCCATCCCTAAATGCCCAAAGTCATCATGAAGGGCCCTCATGGCCAGGGCTCTGTACTTTTTTTTGGCAGTACTAGTTGTGCTCGTTGTTTTTGTAAAGGGTCAGTGGTCATTCGGTGTAGCACTCCCTGAATCAGTTTTAGTTTGGTCCATTCTCTCAATAGTAGTTTACCCTCCGGGTTAGGTGGGACAACCGCAGCTGGGCTTCGCCCCTCCCTTTTGGCAAGTAGTGTATCACGAATGTCAATATCTTGCCGCTGGGCTTCTTGCCAGTCAGCCGCATTGAGCATGGGCAAAGGAGATTGGTCTAATGCAATATAGTTCACCGAAGCAGAAGGCATGCATTCAGGGGGCAGGCCCAAAGCTTCTGCAACACATCCCTGAAAGCCCTCACGGGCCTCTGGCTCTCGGCGACTCACACTGCAAATAGCTCTCACTCCATCTGTGGGTATCACAGCAACTTCTGGAGCCTGCGGACGCCTGGACAATGCATCTGCATCTACATTGCTTCTCCCTGATCGGTACTGAATGCTGAACTCATAGCTAGCCAAGGCGGCCACCCATCTCTGCCCTGTAGCATCCAGCTTAGCACTTGTTAACACATAAGTCAGTGGATTGTTGTCTGTCCACACCTGGAACTGAGCACCATACAAGTAGTCTCGAAATTTCTCAGTGATGGCCCATTTCAAGGCCAAAAATTCCAGCTTGTGGGTGGGATAGCGAGTTTCACTATCAGACAATCCTCGGCTGGCAAAGGCTACAGGTTTACATTTGCCTTCCACTTCCTGGTACAGGACTGCTCCCAGACCCTCCAAACTGGCATCAGTATGCAGGATAAATGGTTTGCTTGGGTCAGCAAAAACTAGGACTGGAGCATGAGTTAGGCAAGTAATGATTTCTCGAAAAGCCCTTTCACATCTCTCATCCCACCGTGGCCCAAATGGTGCAAAGGGGCCATTGTGTCTCTGCACAGGAGGCTTTGGGGACCTCCCCTTATTCTTGGACTTAGATTTGTTCTTGCTGGACTGATGTCCCCTGGTAAGATCATTCAGAGGCTTTACAATCGTAGCATAGTTTTTCACAAATCTGCGGTAGTAGCCACTAAATCCAAGGAAGGTCTTGAGTTCTCTGTAGTTACTTGGACGTGGCCATGTAGTGAGTGCTTCTATTTTATCAGGATCAGTACTCACACCTTCTTGGGACACAATGTGACCCACATACTTCACTGAGGTTCTGCAGAACTGGCATTTGTCAATTGAAAGCTTCAGACCATAATCCTCCAACCTATCAAGCACTTTAAGAAGTCTTTCTTCATGCTCCTCTAAGGTTCTTCCAAACACAATCAGGTCATCCAAATAAACTAACACTTGCAGTAAATTCATGTCTCCCACAACTTTCTCCATGAGACGTTGAAAGGTGGCAGGTGCTCCAGAAATCCCTTGGGGCATGCGTTCGAACTGATAAAACCCTAATGGGCAGATGAAGGCTGTCTTCTCCTTATCTTCTTCTCCCAGAGGGATCTGGTAGTATCCACTTCGAAGATCCAACACAGAGAACCACTGGCTTCCCAGCAAACAGTCTAAGGCGTCTTGCACTCGAGGCATAGTGTACTGGTCGACCACAGTACGGCTGTTTAGGGTGCGGTAGTCAATACACATCCGGATTTTCCCATTCTTTTTGCGGACTACCACAATGGGTGAGGCGTATGGGCTGCGGGACTCTGTAATGATGCCATTCGCAGCCAGCTCCTGAAGATGATGTCGCACATCTTCCATCTCAGAGAGAGCAATCTTCCTAGATCTCTCCCTGAAAGGTCGAGAGTCATGTAGTCTGATATTGTGCTCTACTCCTTTTGCACATCCCACATCCCACTCATGCAGTGAGAACACCTTGGATCTTTCACAAAGTTTCTTCCTCAGGCGATCTTTCCAGTCCTCGGACACTGGTGAATCTCCAAAGTCAAACTTTGCTGGGTCTATTGTCGGAACTTGAGTTTCACACTGGGGTTTTACAATCGACTCAGGCTCAAAGAGGTCTGCTATCTTTTGTCCTTGCTTCACAAAAATATCACGACTCGTTTCATTAGCAATCAGTATAGTCACCCTTTCCTGGGTGTCAGCAGGTAGGGTTATGACTCCACTGGGGACCAGCACTCCTTCAGGGAGCTCTCCTCCCATCGGCTGCTCTATCATTGCTAACGTCCCTTTACTGCCTTTCAGACAGGTACTCATGACAAGCACTTCTTGCTCCGTCCTTGCAGGCACTACTAAGGGGGTTGTGCCCGCGTACTTCAGTGCCCCAAGTGGTAGCTCAGATGTGTCCCTTTTAGCGCTCTCAATTTTCCTATAGGCTTCAGCACAAAGCGTATGGATCATCAGGGTATTCAGGTACTGGTCCCCAGCCCGCCTTCTGCAGTAATCCGCCAGTACCTTGAAGAGACTGGAGTTGGTCCCTATCAGCACAGACACATCAGAAGTCCCTTTAGGGTCAGGGCATATTAAGGCAGCTGTGTCTACCTCTTCTCTTACCCCAGCAACCTCCTCTGGGAATTCCAGGTGCACTATGACATACCCTTGGTAGGGGTATTCATCCATGCTGAGGCCACACAGGCCAAGGCCAGTCAGTGGCTGTATAGGCAGGTGCCTAAGCATCTGTTGGTAGAATGACTGAAATATAATAGTCACTTGAGATCCAGTGTCAAGCACTGCTTTACACTCCACCCCTTCGATCCTCACCTTGACCTCTGCTCGAGGCCCTATCAGTCCTGCAGGGATCCCAGCTGGACAGTCTTTTCTGGGGGAATCTTCAAATCCTGCAGACCTGGGGGGTCCCAGTCCCCAGACCCTTTGGCAGCTACCGGATCTCTCCCAACTGATCCTCAGCTTTCCATACACTAAGGAGGGGTTTTCTTCATTACGGCACTTGGCAGCACTGTGTCCATCCTGACCACATCGGTAGCAGAAGAATTGACCTTTCCCCCTTCGCCTGGGGGGGATGGTGGCTCTAAGTGCGGGCTTCTCAATCGCCACAGTTTGAGGCTTCTTATTCCTGGAAGTCTTAACTCGGTCAACGGTACTTTGCAGCTCAGCTATCCGTTCCGTCAGGACCTGCATTTGTTGGGCAAGTTCCTCTCTGGTGCTCACCATCAGTACACTGGCCGTTTGCAGTGGTGTTGCGCTGGCTGGATCCGATGTTTGGGCTTCCCAAAACTCACTGGCAGCCTGCCTTTCTTCCTCCTCTTGGACCTCTTTTATCAGCTGGGAGTAACTTGGGGGATGTTCCCGTCGTTCTCTTAGCTGGAGATGAAGTAGAATCGGGTTCTGATACTGAGTTCCTCTTACAATTTGAGCCAGTCTGGTCTGATCCATCTGCTCAGCAGTCACTGCTCCCCTCATGACAGCTCTCTGAAGCAGTCTCTCCAGTCTCTGTATGTAGGCTGAAGCCTTCTCGCCCTTTTGTTGTCGGGAATTAAGGAACTTACAGTAGCTGTCTTCAGGGCCCTCTACGCTCCCAAAGTTGTGTTCAAGGGCCTCTAGGCAGTCCTTCACACTGACCCCAGGGTCAATGAGCTTCAGGGTGCGAATCACATCTAATGCTGGGCCGCCAAGGCTCTCTATAAGGCATCTTCGCTTTTCTGCATCTGGTACGGCCCACTCTTGCAGCATTTCAGTGGTATGCTCTAACCAGGGTTCAAACTCCTCCTCCCCAGCAAATAATCTTAACTTACGACAAGAGTCTGACTCAGCATGGGGCAGCACAACCTTTTCCAATATTTGCCCCAGAGCTTTTGTCCAATCATCAGCCGAGGCTGCAGCCTCTGAGCTAGAAGCTGCTGAGCCAGGGCTCAACAAACCTGACATATTAGCCATTATTCAAACAGTAATTTCCTCAAAATATAAGCACAAACAAAAAAATATAAATTGTTTCCCAATGTAGTGGATCACTCAACAGGTGCTTGCGAGGGGTACTGACCCAGGCGATCCCGGACGAGCCCCCAAAAATGTAACCCTTCTGCCCGTCAGAGTTGGCAGCAACAAGGGCCGGGTTCAATATCTAGGGGTTCCATTCCAATAACACAATGCAAACCGGCTCGAGCCCCCACCCAGTGACCTGGGACAAATATATACCACCCCCGCTGGGCGCCTCCAAGAGGCAATACTTCCCCTCTCGCAAGCACATGGTCTGAGTGTAGCAAAATCCTTTTAATAACAGAGAGAAACAATGTGGCATTATGTTGGGGAAACACCACCAACAGGATTCATAACACAACCCATGAGCAAAAAAAGAACCCACCCCAGGCAAATTGGGGCATGCCCTTTTCCCTTTGGTTCTTGAGTCCAGCAACCCCAAATCACCCAAAGTCCCAAAAGTCCAATGCCCCAAAAGTCTCTGACCCTGGTCAGGGCAGCCCCAGAGTTCGAAAGTTTATCTGCGGAGCTTTACCTCCCAACCTGGGTGGAAATGGGACGGGGGTAAGAGGCACCTTACGTGATCTGAAGCTGACCGCCCCATAGCTCCATAGCGGCACTCCGCTCCGCCAGCCGCCCCACAAACTCCTTCGCTCAGCTGCACTCCGCTCCGCCAGCCGCCCCACAAACTCCTTCGCTCCGCTCCGCCAGCCGCCCCACGAACTCCTTCACTCAGCTGCGCTCTGCTCCGCCAGCCGCCCCACGAACTCCTTCGCTCAGCTCCACGGCCCACAAGCCGCTCCTGCCATCCACACACTGCTCCGCGTCGAACTGCTTCACCAGCCGTCCCGCAAACTGCTCCACAATATATCTTCAGGCTCCCCCACTACTTAACACAACACTCAGTGATTTCAGCTCTTAGGTGAATTCAGCTTGTAGTAGGGGAGCCCCAGTGCTGGTGCACTGTCAGCCCAAAGTGAGCTCAGCAGCCTATAACTAGACTTCTAATGAAATCAAAATTAGCTCTGATATTCCACAGTGGAGAGAGGAGGAAGTGCAATTAGCATGTAAGGCCCTCACCAAGGGGCCCATGCCACCAAGTATTAATACTTGTCCCCAGCCTCTCTCCATTCACACAGTTTTGGAACCCATGACCCTTGCCTAGCGAGTGCTACTTAGTTGATGGTGAATCCCTCCATCATAACAAAAGGCCACATACAGTTCCAAGCACAGTTCCCATAATCAGGGTAATAACAATTTATTCTTCCTGCCCCAATAACAGAGACACTGGGGATCCCACAGCAGCCAAAGTGACCATTTGGGCAGCTATGGTCTCATTCTAGGCGGGGTGGGTGTGCCTATGCAAATGAGATCGGCCCCTGAAGTTCTTTTCCACAATTTGCCACACCTCACCACCAGATGTCAGGGTGGAGCTCATCCTGACACTGCTTACATATATAAAATATACACACAGTATATATAAAATTCACACACTATATATAAGAGTGTGTGTGTGTGTATGTATGTGTGTGTGTAATCATAGACTGGAACCATTTTTGCCAAATCCTGGAACTAATTTTTACTACTGACTCCTAATCATCTGAAAATACAGATTTATAATGCAAACACTGAGAAATCTTGAATTAGAGATGTCCTATACACCAATCTCTAAACCTGGAGTTAAATTAATATTATTGAAATTGATGTAGGAATGAATTGCTTGAATATACAGAAAATAAAACATTCATAAATCATGGAAATTTTCTTTCTGAAAACTGCTATTTATTATAATTTTTAAAGGGACAAGTGGTGACATAAATCCTATCTGGAACTTCTACCTGCAGCTTTCAGAACTGTCAGATTTTCTGCAGTGCAATGAAAACCTCCCAGTGGCTGACCAAATGAAACAGTTCCCTGAGCTCACCTGGAAACATTAATCTTTTGGACACACTGAATCAACTGCTAATTTCATGTCTGTCATTTTTACGGAAAAGAAAAGTTTTAAAGCCTTCAAGTTCTGTTATTTTAAAATACATTTTTATTTAAAAAAAAGAGTGTTTTTATAATGTATGTATTTATTACAGTCAGTTTTAAGTTTTAGGACTGAGTGTCCCATTAAATATAAGGGGATAAAACTCTGACAATGTCAGAACAGCATGTTTCCTCCTAATGTGTGGACAGTTAATGTATAGATCCCTGTTTGGCAACATTTTAAGGTCAGGAAACATTTTGTACTCTTAAGTGTGTTCTTGGATATTGCTAAATTTTAAATATATTTATTCTGGACTGACAGCCATAGTATTATTAGCGTGAATCTTAAAAGCTCTATGCCCACACTTATATTCTGTTGTGACATAAAATTATAATCCTTGTCTTTAACAGGCCATACTGCTGCTTTACCAAACTCTCTCTATATAATCCTGTGAATAGAGATATTTGTGCTGTTGTTTCATTAGCAATTACTCGTCGGTGGCAAAAGTAGCGGTTGTTTTCTGATGAAGAATTCTGAGAGTGACATTTTTAGAAGTTCCCAATGTGAGCATAACTCTGCTCTCACTGAAGTCATCGGCAAAACTGACTTCAGTAAGAGCAGATTTAGGTCAGTGCTGATGGCTTTGGAAAGTCCCATTTACGCTTATATCACACAGTCTGATAAATTTCATCTGGTTTAAACATCTTGAATAAGAGGTTGCAGACAAAGATCTTAACTTTTTTGGAAAGAGCTGAGATGAAATTTGGGAACTTACAATAAGTAGCTAAAATAGGTGCAACCCTGCATACTTCTGCCTACCTCAATCATCACTTCATGGTCACTGTCAACTTGAGCATGCCAGCTTTCCTTAAGATAAAGGAATAAACAGTGGATGCAAATGAGCCCACCATCCCTGAGTGGTTTTGTTCCTGGTTATATAGCTGCCATTGCTTATTATAAAGAAGATACATATAAGCCCCTGCAAAAGTGATCCAAATAATAATGAGAAATTACAACTGGGTTTGCATGTTCTCAGCTGTGCATATTCATAGAACATGTGATATATAGAGCATGGCCCTTTATTTTAGTGTGTAGTGTCTGTATTTATTTTAGTGTGTAGCGCTGCTGAATATGTGCAGGCCTCTAAATCCCGTATTGTCCAGGATGAGAAACAGCTTGAGAAGTTCAGAACCATGATTCCATTTGATCAGATGACATTTGAGGATATGAATGAGGTCTTCTCTGAAACCAAATTGGACAAGGAGAAGTATCCATACTGGCCACAAAAACCTATTGAAGACCTGTAAATCTGTCCAAAAGCAGTTTCTGGTGGCTGTCAAATTCTCTAGAATCTTTTAAATAAAGTAATTGTACAGGGCTTCAAAAAAAAATGGGAGAGGGATAGCTCAGTGGTTTGACCATTGGCCTGCTAAACCCAGGGTTGTGAGTTCGATCCTTGAGGGGGCCATTTAGGGATCTGGGGCAAAAATTGCGGATTGGTCCTGCTTTGAGCAGGGGGTTGGACTAGATGACCTCCTGAGGTCCCTTCCAACCCTGATATTCTATGATTCTATGTAGCTGAGCTGGGTATTGACCCAGATCTCCTGACTGCAAGTCCAGTGCCTTACTGTGACACATGGCCAGAAAGGGTTAAGCATCCTGCAGGATAAATAATCCAAATACAACCTCTAGAGACATATTATTAGATAATGTTTGCGGTTTTTTGTGTTTACATATATATTTTAGAGGTTAACAATGTAACCAAAGAGTTCCTGTCTATGCTGTATTCTGTTAATTCAGAGATCAAAAGGAGATCTTGACATTTAAATGAAATGTAATAGTAACATCACTGTATTCATCTCTCTTTGAAATGTACAGCAAATCACTTGCGAATGGTGGAAAACAGGCAATTGCTTTATGTTAATCCCTGTAGCTAATTACTGGTGATGCTTAGGAAACAGGTCAACTTCAAAGTCTCCATGATTGCCTACTGTTCGCCTAAGGACTCCGAGCTGTCAAGAAAAGACCTGGAATTGTATAAAGGTGTCTTGGGTCCTGATCCTTTTTATCTCAGATCTGCTTGATGCTTTATCCAGGGAAGCTTGAGTCGTAAGACTGAGATCTCCAGTCCCATCTGGATCACCCTCAATATGAACATTGGACTATAACCTATGGACTAATTCTGAAAGAACTCTCTGCAACTGCAAAGCTCACTATCTCTACTATAAAACTGATCTCAGAACTGTACTCATGTCTGTATGTATGCTGATCTTTTAACCAATACTTTCTTTTCTTTATCAATACATTTTAGTTTAGTTAATAAGAATTGGCTGTAAGCGAGTATTTGGGTAAGATCTGAAATATTTATTAACCTGGGAGGTAATGTGTCCATCCTTTGGGATTGGTAGAACTTTATTATATGATAAGATTTTCATTTTCATTATCCTCATCATATTTGACTTGGGTGTCTGGGTGGAGGTCTGAGGCTGGGTTGCTTTAAAGGAACTGTGTTGTTGGCTTCTGGGTAACGAGTAAGGTATTATGTGCTGGCTTGGGAAATCTAAGTATTGGAATATCCACCAGCTTTGGGGATTGTCTCCCCATTCTTTGCAGTTTACCCTAATTGAGTAACCGCAGTGTGGCTCTCCTGGGACTCCGGTCACACTTAGGGCTTGTGTACACTGGCACTTTACAGTGCTGCAACTTTCTCGCCCAGCGGTGTGAACAAACACACCCCTGAATGCTGCAAGTTTCAGGGCTGTAACATACCAGTATAGACAGTGCACACTCCTCATGGAGGTGGTTTTTTTAGAAAGCTGGGAGAGCTCTCTCCCAGAGCTGTGCCGCAATTACGCAAGCCCAGTTAAAGTGCTGCCGTGGCAGCGCTTTAATGTTGCCAGTGAAGACATGCCCTAACTCAGTGGACTACATTGCTTCACATACTGTATTTGTTGTAATAAACTTTCCATCGCCACTGCATTCAGTGTGCCACAAAAGACTAAAAATAAGACTACAGTTACACCAAACAGTAGATATTAGTAAACATATTCATTCACTTTATCTTCTTATTCCATGTAGAGTCATTAGCAGCAACCTCTGTAAATACTACAGGATCAACAATAGCAATTAACTTCTCATTTTTCCTGTGCCTTTTTCTCTGCCTTTCTTTTTTGTTGCTCCTTAGAAGCTTTTGTTTAACAGTATAACGTGTTCCAAAGCCTGAGGTTAATAAAGAGAGATCATAAACTGCACCACACAAACATTTTCTCATAGTCAAGTTGACAAAAATGGCCAATTGCCAAGACCAAACATCAGTAAACTAGAAGAAACAAATGTTTACTGCAGAATTTTTACAAGCTGTAATCTTGGAGGAATCAGTTGCTACATTTTGAGGGTTTTTGTTTTGTTTCCATTATTTATCCAGGTTGTTTCCATTATTTATTCAGGTATTTTGTCTGGCAAAAATTAGATACTAACTCTAATCCCGTATGTGGCATGTAGCCCAGATGGCTCCATCTCTGTTGTATGCTTATATTCAGATGACAAATGAATTTGTCTGAAAACGTATCCTAAATGGAAATGTTAATCTAACCTTCTGCCCTTACATGACATGAAAATATCTCAACCAACCCTGTGTGAATATTGAAAAGTGTGTAAATCGTTTTTTAAAATGAACACACACAGAGTATACTCTGAGGAATTATTATTTGGCTCTATACATACATTGTACAAGTTATTTGTTCATAAACAAATTCCTGCACTAAATGTATCCAAGAATACCTTTCTGCCGGCTTTTGTTAGTACAGATTGCTAGCCATTATTTTCTAGATTAAAACAAATACATTTTCCTTTTATGAGATATCTGTGCAAAGGCCAGACTACAACTATAGAAAAGCAGACAATATAGTGTAATATAAACCATTCCCAGAATGGAAACAGAACCTAATTAAAGATAGTGGGTTAGATACAGTCTTTGTTTATAACAGCTTCTGCTGGAGTAACCCAGAACATAAGACCCCCGGTGGTAAAAGGTGCCCACTGCCTCCTCTCCTCCAGGATCCTGCAACCAGCAGGTCTCTAGTTACAGCTTAAAGTAGGGATGGGAAAACTACTGCCCACAGGCCAAATACGAGATGTTTTAAGCCGGCCTGCGAGGTCCCACTGGGGGGCAGGGCCTGGGGCTTGCACTGCACCGGCACTCCGGCCGGGGCTCTGGATTGGGGGTCACATCACAAAGCTCCTGGAATCTGCAGCATGGCCCTGCTCTGGCTCCTACATGCTCCGATGGCTCCCTGCGGCGCTCCAATGGGAGATGCAGGTGCGGTGCTGCGGATGGGGCAGCATACAGAGCCACCTGGCCGCGCCTCCACGTAGGAGCTGGAGAAGGGACATGCCACTGCTTCCGGGAGCTGCTTGAGGTAAGTGCCATTGGGAGCCTGCACCCAGGGACTCTCCCCATGCCCCAACTCCCTGCCCCAGCCCTGATCCCCTTCCTGCTCTCCAAACCCCTCGATCCCAGAATGGAGCACCCTCCTGCACCCCAAACCTCTCATTCCCAGCCACACCCCAGAGCCTGCACCCCCAGCCGGAACCTGCACGCCTGCCCCAGCCCTGATTCCCCTCCCGCCCTCCAAACCCTCAGTCCCAACCCAGAGCACGCTCCTACACCCCAAACTCCTCATCCCCAGAGCCCACACCCCCAACCAGAGCCCTCACCCTCACGCTCTCTTGAACCCCAACCCCAATTTTGTGAGCATTCATGGCGCATCATAGAATTTCTATTCCCTGATGTGGCAGGCCAAAAATTTTGCCCACCCCTGGACTAGATGATCTGGTGATTCCTTCGAGCCTTAACCCCTTTGATTCTAACATTTAACTGTGACACTAAGGACTTACATCATGACACCATATCATACTATGGAGCAGATCACAGAGATAGGTTTCTCCTATATGAACTGAGCATTGGCTTAAAGGCACAGGATATTGTTCTGTAGTAAAAGTAGCATTTTTCTTATAGATCAGTTACAGTCACTGATTTGTTTTGCTGAAACGGCCATATCTGCATTATAATTAGCCTATTCCTGAGTTACGGTAAGGAGAATGGGAATTAACTGAATGAACTGTTACAATTAAATACTATATCATAGCTCGCTCTCTCTCCACAACAAGATAGTCATAAACCTGCCTGATAAAAATAATTTTGCTGGTGCACAGTTTCTAAATGCAGACAATAATTATGGCTTCATTCACAGAGCAATCAAAAATAAGCATATTTTTCTTAAGCACAATTGAAGTTACCTGTGAAATAATTAGATCTGATAAAAGAACACCTATCACTCACTTCTGCTTTATGGCTTGATGTGAAGCAGGAATAATAAACCATGACAAAAGACAACTGCAGAAATTTAAAGAATAAAAATAAAAATAAAGTCAATTGTGCAGAACCATAATCCTCCCTCATGCTAGAATTATTTTAAGTGATAGAAGGCAAATAGAAGTATAGTAGTCACTAACAGACAGTTGGAAATTTTTTGGCTTCACACCAGTGGTCCGCCTTCGCCATGTTTACAAGTGGACCAGAATGATGCTTGCAAGACTAATTCTTGCACAATAAAACAAAGGAAATGAAAACGATGAAGGACAACTTCTTACTGAATGTAAAAATGCAAGTGCATTTGCTGCTGTTATTAATCGTTATTACTGAGCTCTGTTATGAAATCTTTGCCCCATGTACGTCCTTTGTATTGCTGTCCGTATTGTTAGAGTCCCAGCAATAATTATAAAAACAGAGTGACAATGTCTAATTCTTATATAGATACAGTAAATTGAAAAATATTTCCCTTGATTTTTTTTAATGTATTTAATTTTCCACACTCAGACACAAATTTAGATTTGTGAGTTTCTCTTCTTATCAGACCAGAAATTCCAGATTTCCCTTCCTTTTACCCTGGCATCACTTGAAGAAGAGAGATTGCAACAACTCCTTGAATTTTTTTGGGATTATGATTGAACCAGAAGTGGATTTAAGAATAAAAGTCTAGAAGGTAAACAGAATATGGGAGCCCAGTGATGAAACATTAATCAGATAATTAATTTTATAAATATTATGAAAGGTATAAAATAATTTCTGTTATTCACCTAGTTCTAGTAAGGGTCTTGAGTGAGAGACCCTCCATCAGGTAAGGGACTGACAAAGACTCTCCTCAAAGAGGGCCCAGTTGGGCCCAGAATTTCACCTTCATGATTTTAAAACTCTGAGGCAGATCCAGAAATAGACCTGCATTAGAACCAAAACCAAAGGCAGAGGGCTTTCCAGGAATGGAATAAAGATATACAAATACAGTTAAAATGACTGGCCTGAGCAGACACGCCCAAAGCATAGTGGATGTGATTTATCAACGTTGCACTGACTTGCTCTCGAGTCTAGTCATAGAAGTTTTATTGCTGAGATATTTTTACTCTCTTGATTACAATGGTCTCTACTTTGCATTTTCACTTTCCATGTAATACTAGATAACTGTAGCTAGAACTGTTGGTGGGTGGTAGGACAGTAGTTTCTGAAACTGCTTACTAAGCACAAGAGGAGTCACAAATTATAGGTGTGAATCTGAAAAACCTAAGTATTAGTACGATATTAACGAAGGGGGAAAATACATTTAAGATTGGAAGCTTGTATTCTGGGTTGGAATTCAGTTGGATTAAAGGCATAGGAAGAACATGTCCATGCCTAGCCTACCCATTGTATCTAAAGTGTCAGTATTTATAAAACAGAGATTCTACCACTGGGAAGTTTGCTGTTGCTTTAGTTAATAAGATCTAGACATTTGCATTTGTTCCTGTTTTAATGATACCAGTACTTTCGTTTAAAACAGGGGTAGTTGCATGACAACTTGTGGTGACACCACTGTGCTATATAACTGACATATAACTAAGAATTCCACTGTTGTATGCAGTGTTGCTGTAGCTGGGTTGCTCCCAGGATATGAAAGACAAGGTGGGTGATATAATATCTTTTATGGGACCAACTTCTGCTGGTGAAAGAGTCAAGCTTTCGAACTCCACTCTCCACAAAGAGCTTGTCTCTTTCACCAGCAGAAGTTGATACAATAAAAGATCATAGAATCATAGAATCATAGAATATAAGGGTTGGAAGGGACCCCAGAAGGTCATCTAGTCCAACCCCCTGCTCAAAGCAGGACCAATTCCCAGTTAAATCATCCCAGCCAGGGCTTTGTCAAGCCTGACCTTAAAAACCTCTAAGGAAGGAGATTCTACCACCTCCCTAGGTAACGCATTCCAGTGTTTCACCACCCTCATAGTGAAAAAGTTTTTCCTAATATCCAATCTAAACCTCCCCCACTGCAGCTTGAGACCATTACTCCTCGTTCTGTCATCTGATACCATTGAGAACAGTCTAGAGCCATCCTCTTTAGAACCCCCTTTCAGGTAGTTGAAAACAGCTATCAAATCCCCCCTCATTCTTCTCTTCTGCAGGCTAAACAATCCCAGCTCCCTCAGCCTCTCCTCATAACTCATGTGTTCCAGACCCCTAATCATTTTTGTTGCCCTTTATTACCTCATCCACCTTCTCTCACTCATGTGACCAAGAATGAAGTTGTCTTGAGCATCAAGGAAAAAGCTGACTGATCCAGGATTCAAAATCTGCAATGAAGCAGACACATCTACACTACTCAGAGTAACAGCCGTGTTAGTCTGTATTCGCAAAAAGAAAAGGAGCACTTGTGGCACCTTAGAGACTAACCAATTTATTTGAGCATGAGCTTTTGTGAGCTACAGCTCACGAAAGCTCATGCTCAAATAAATTGGTTAGTCTCTAAGGTGCCACAAGTGCTCCTTTTCTTTTTGCATCTACACTACTGAATGCCCAAGAAAATAAATATGACGGCAAGAATCACTTTGATAAATGTTACTCAAAAATCACAGTTTAACTATAGCTTTACACAATTTTAAGATGCATCTTCCATAGATTTTGCTTAATGGACAGCAAAATGTCATGCAGATGAAAATAGTGGTCCTTATAATTCTTTGAATTCCCCATAAATGGAATATTTGTTGTCTTGTCATACATCGTTCTTTTCAGAGCAATTGATTACATTAAGTAGATTACAAATGCAGTCAATAAAAATGGTATAAGATTATAACAAGATTTCTTTGTAAGGAAGATGAAATGGTTGGGACTGCAACGTTCCACAGTAGGAGAGACATATGGGGAAAATGGGTCATGGTTCAGGTAAATTCTGATTATTACAAATTACATATCAGTAAATTCTGGGATTTAAATCTGATTATTGAAGTCTAGTTGCTTATTCACAAAAGTATGCGAGGGATGCTTAATCCTTTAACAAACAGCTGAATTTTTAAAATTGTATTTGCATGAGGCATTTTTAAGGTTACGCTTTCCGTACTCATTTTCAGCCCATTGCCCTTAGTTATGCGACCATGCAATACCTTACACAAGTCCTCTCTCATTTTTCTATTATCAGTACTGTTTATTATTTGTATTATGTCACCTGTGCTAAGCTCTGTACCAAATACATAGTAAGAAACAATCCTGGCCCCACAGAGTTTTTAATCTGAGGCCCCAGTTTTGGAAACCACTTCAGCAAGTCCATCCTGATTCGGAATTTAAGCACATTCTGAATAGAGATGGACTTGCTTTAGTGGTTTCCTGAATAGGGATGCGTTACTAAGGCAGACCCTAAATAGATAATGTAGACAAAGGGTAAGAGAAAGGAAGTAGCATTGTCCCCATTTTGCAGATGGAGAACTGAGGTACAGAGAGATGAAATGAATCACCCAAGATCACTCAGGAAATCTGTGATAGAACTAGAATAGAATACAGTTTTCCTGAGTCCCAGCCTCTTGCCTTAACACCACAGCACTAACCTTTCTTCCTAGTAACACTCAAATCTAGAATCATTGTGCTCTGACACAGTGGGTCCTACCTGGAGGGGCATAGCCCTCAGGTGGATCATGATGGGGCAGTTGGAAAGTCACCTGAATGGCTGAGACCATTGAAACCACTCAAATCCTACTTTTTATACTTAATACAATCACTTTTGTTTGTTAATGAACCCAGAGTAAGTGATTAATACCTGGGGGAGCAAACAGCTGTGCATATCTCTCTATCAGTGTTATAGAGGGCAGACAATTTATGAGTTTACCCTGTATAAGCTTTATACAGAGTAAAACAGACTTCTTTGGGGTTTGGAGCCCATTGGGAACTGGGTGTCTGGGTGCTGGAGAGGTAACCTGCTGAGCTGTTTTTGGTTAAAGTCTGCAATTTTGGGGGTGTGGCCCAGACCCTGAGTCTGTGTTGCAGCAGGCTTGCGTGTCTGGCACAACAAGGCAAGATTCTGGAGTCCCAAGTTGGCAGGGAAAACAGGCTCAGAAGTAATTTCAGCATGTCAGGTGACAGTCCCCAGGGGGTCTCTGTGACCAAACCCATCACAATTCCCTCCTGCCCAAGCCCACACTGTGCTCAGTTCTGGGGAGCCAGCGTCACCATCTCTTGAAGCAGCACAACGCTAGAGCTGAGTACCATGTCTCTGGCAGTCCAGGTGGTAGTGTAAGGGAAGAGAAGCATCCCCAGAAGCCAACATTAGCCATCAAAGCAGGTTTGGATTTGATAGAGATGAAATTTTGTGAACCATTTTTGCAAAATGTTTGCACCAAATAGGAAAACTTCACAAGATCTTGCAAGAAGTCACTGCTGCCATGGTGGATTGCATCTGAACTGGATCTGGAAAATAGGCTTGTTCCAGATCTAACACAAAACCTTTTAATCCTTCCTCCCAACTCCCTCCTACAAAAGGTATGTATTCAAATTTGAGTTTCTGACTCATGCCTTCCTCTAGCTGCAAAGTGCGAGGGGATGGGAAATGAGGAGAGGTTGATACTACACACTGATGCCCTAATTATCTGTGTCTTTAGGGCATATTCCCCAAGCTCTCTGCAGTTCATAGGCCACACACATAGATGCCTTATATGCCTTTATTCCTGTCCCAAATAATCTAGTATGTGGTACATTTCCATTTTCTGAAACCAGTATGTTTTGAATGTTAACTTTTTCCTCAGAAGAGATGAACACAGAACTAAGTATTACTGGGCAAACAATGAAGTAAATCTGTAATTGCTCCTAAATACCATAGTGACTATATGCTTCAAAAATGCAAATATTTCGTGTAATGGAGGAAGGTGATCTTTGTCTCAGGAGAAAAACAGAAGACGGTGGTTATAATTTGTTGTGGAAGCCCCCATAACTTGCTAGGTGCTATCCAGCAAACAGGAAGAAAGTCATGTCCTTGCTAATTCCTACTTTCCCGTCACTCTCTATTCCCAATTTATAGCTAATTTTCCTCATATTAACTACTTCGAATTCCAATACTCCTCGACACTTAGGCTAATTTACGCACAAAACCTAATTTCTACTTATTTCTGAACCTTAATCCTATAGGCTCCATCACACATGCACACACATGCATGTGCACACGCAGACACACACACGGCAGTGGGAGAGGCCCAGAGGCATAGAAGGGGGTCAGAGTATTGGAATTTGAAGTAGTTAATATGAGGAAAATTAGCTATAAATTGGGAATAGAGAGTGACGGGAAAGTAGGAGTTAGCAAGGACATGACCTAGGGCTATGTTACCGTGATGTTTTGGTTATAATTGGTTTAAGCAAGGTTTTTAATGAGTGTTTTTGGGAATTGTGAATGCTTTATTAAAGTGCTATCTATACTGATAGTATGGGAAAGACATTGGTGTAGATGTTAATTGAAATGTGTAATGTAAAAAGCCAGTAAGGAGGTGGCAGAAATATAATTATGGTACGGGCAATTTAATGTTAATTAGTATTATGCTGGAATATAAAAGGAGTAATTTTGCTGATTTGGGGAGCGCTCCAATTAACCTCTAAAGGGTACTGTTAGGTTCCAGGATTATAAGGCTGTACGTCGTGCTGTCCATGTGACACACTATTTCATCTTTGAGTGTAAGTATAGTTGTATTATTGTGTAAGTGGTAATTGCATCCTGTTTGCTTAACGAATCATTTCTCTTTTGAATAAAGTTTGGTTTTATCATTCTAAATGTCTCCTCGTGGTTCTCTACTAAATACATTTTCTGTAACTGACCTAGAGACTGGAACCTGAAAAGTAAGTTGGGTTTTATTGCGCCCTTAACAACTTTAATATTAATTGGGGACATTTCAACATAAAGGTTATAAAAGGTTACAGTGTGCATTGGAAAGAATTAAAGGGGACACATGATCCACAAAGTAGTTTAACCTAGCGATTCTGGCTGAGCTATACTTTGTGGAGGGCCCAGACTGGTGGCAGCGGGGAGAAAAACTTTGAACCGCTTTCCTGCCACACCTCACTCTGGAGCCTCAATGCTGCTGTCAGCCATACCCTCTCTTCCCTTGACATAACCCCTACGCCAAGGGGAGGCAGGAGAGAGTGGCACAGAGCCAGATATGTGACCCTACCCTTCTGTGATAAACTCCTCAGGTAGCTGGATAATCTAATTTGTAGCCCCTTTGCAATACCAATGCAAAGCAGTCCTAGGAAGGCCCAGGAGCTGATCCCGTATACATACATATATATTCTCTAGCTGTTGCTAAAATAGCTGTTATTTTATATAATAAAAGTAGAGTGATTGCAAAAATAAAAGGCTTTCATTTGTAAACAAGTATTCTTCATATGCAAGTCAATAATATAGAGCCCGGTGAACAATTTAAAACAAATAATACATACACCGATGTCACCGTTTTCTGTTTGGGAACTGTCTATACCTGGGCACTGTCTCTGCCCTTGTCATGCTCACTTCCACCAGTGCCCAGTTCACAGGTTTGCTCTCGTTGCCTTGCTCTGCACACATTCCTCTTCACTACACAGAAACCTCTCTGTGTGCAAATGAGAGGGCTGAACTCAAGTGTTTTCACTATCTATTCTTTTTTCAGCAGCCTTCAGGATTGAGCCACAAAATAAATATGAATTATGTTCTCATGAATGAGATTTCACTCAATTTTCTATTGGCCAGTAATATTCTAATAGTAAATGAATAATTAGTTACTTCACTCTTGCACGTATTGCCATTGACGTTAGTAAGAAACTCAATATAGCTGCATAAATATGCAAAGTAATTACATATTTTACTAGACACATAATGATTACGGCATATTTCAGATCTGTGTGTATCAACTGTTTTCTGCAATTGTTTCATGTTTGTGCATTTTCATAATTTTGCTTGAAGAATCTCTACAGGTTAAATTTCTCACAGCTAGGGACAATAGCATGTGTGAATGTTCCATTAAGCATTAGTGACACAGAGTGTCTATTCATCTGTCATTTTTAAATATAGAATAGAATAAAGGGAAGAGGGAACTGTAAGAAAATCACTGATCCAGTCTCTTTAAAATACACGTTTAAAATAGGTTTCCAGCCAGCACCATTAAAATGCTAAAACATGGTCATTAAGCACAGAAGAAAAGAGCAGAACTCAATTGGAGTGGGGGATAGTATTTGTAAATAAGATACTAAGATCCAGGCAAGACCAAAGTGGAATTTGAAATGCTAGGTTTTGAGCAAGGAAATAGGCAAATAACTCCAGAGCAGGATGGTCTTCAGGGGGATGTCAGCAGATGAAGAGGACAACTGCCATTTTATGAAAGACAAGAGACTATTCACCTGATCAAATATTAAATAGTTGAAAGGCTGATATAACCTTGACCTGTGGGTCTGATATGATAATCAATTCTGTCACATGTTCAACGCCCAAAATGGCACAAACTATAAAGGAATAATGGACTAGGATCTGAAGGATAAAATTGAAAAGGAAGATGACTTGAAACATCTGAGACTAGGGGCAATGTCCTTGACATGCTGCCTAGTAAGACAGCGAGAGAGGAAAAATGATTCACTTTAGAGAATGGTAAGACATTAATTATTTTCCCTAATGACACAAGTGGGATCTATCAAGCTTAGACTAGATATGTCATCCAAAATATGTGGTTTGTTTTAACCTGATTGTTTCTCTATTCTTAGAAAATTCGGCCTCTGTGGTTATGAACTGTTTGGGAATTTCATGCATACCGTCCTGATGAGGTGAGGAGCCGACTTTATCTTCCAAGAAAAATAGCAAATGGACAGTGTCTGAACTGTTCCAGATTATCAATGCAAGGCCATCAACTAATGAGCTCTCCTGTGAGGTGTGTTGCTTGCAGGATTGCATCCTCCAGATGCACAGGAAACAACTAATGACCGTGACTACACATCAAGTTTGAAAGGACCAAAATGACAATTATTGCTATAGTTTAAAAAGACAAAATGGCACAGCTTACAGCATATTTCACCATCAATGGTGGAAGCTGTAGCATCATACAATGATAAAACACCTGTCTTGTCTACACTATAGCTATTGCTATAGCTACTACTAGTGGTGTTGCATTGGTATATAGCCAAGGCCTATAGTATGAAAAGAAATCTGGTCCTAACAATATACCCTTTAATTATGTTTACATATTAAAAACATATAACATTTCTGAAAACATATACAAGCTACTTATTGCTGAGCTTGAATTTCAGACATAGTGGTTAATTATAAAAATTGTATCTTACTACTATGTACATAAAATTACTATTCTGAAATAGACCGATAATCCATCTAATTCAGTATCCTGATTGCAGAAGTGGCTATTGCATGATATATCAAATGAAGGTATAAATTCTCATGAGTCCAAAATTTGTAATACTATGCCATGGGACAGTGATATGCTGGAAACTCCCAGAAGTCCCTTGTTAAAATTCTGCCATCAAACTAAATGAAGGGCGTGGAATAATTTTTTGTGTGTGCCTCTACTGAAGAACATCTCTTCCTTGCCTAAATTCATGCCTGTTGCAGAGAACATATCCCTAGAGTTCATAAAAATCTTCTAAAGGGCACATTTGTTGGTTTTGGAATGAAAAAGACTACAACAAAAAGCAAGTATCTTAAAAGAAATTGCCTGGGAGAATCCTCAAGGTGCCAGCCTCCCCCGTTTACAAAGCCTTCACTTCTAATTACGCAGGTGGAACACTTTGCTATGCCACATATGTAGTATATAGTTTCAGGAATAATGTCTCAAGATTTCCAGTCAATGCACTTAACGTAGATGTTTGTCGGATGAAGTTGCCTCATGTCTGTGTAAATACAGCCACCTTCTCATAAACCTTCTCATAAACATATCCAAGGGAAATAAAACAATCCCCAATCCCTCTGGTTGACAAATATTTTGTACCAGAGAGGTAAGAAGGAAATTTTATGGGAGCCACTTTTGAAGATACTGGCAACACAGGACTCGTGTGATGGAGATATCTTTCTGCCCCTCCAGTTTTGTGATCATCTTTTATCCTAGTACTGGAGGATTTTATATCAGCTGCTGTAACTATAGATGACACTAATTTAGGTAACTTTATAAATCAGCCATTAAACATTGATTTTTTAATATATTCACAGTTCAGATCATTTGAAGATATAAAAAACAAACAAAACACAGCATATTTTCTTTTGTGTTAACCAATAAGCAGGTCTGTTGGTTTTAAAGTATAACTTAAAAAGAAAAGTTTCAGAGTAACAGCCGTGTTAGTCTGTATTCGCAAAAACAAAAGGAGTACTTGTGTGTGTGTGGGGGGGAGAAAACCTGGATTTGTGCTGGAAATGGCCCAACTTGATTATTATACACATTGTAAGGAGAGTGATCACTTTAGATAAGCTATTACCAGCAGGAGAGTGGGGTGGGGGGAGAGAAAACCTTTTGTAGTGCTAAACACCCATTTTTTCATGCTTTGTGTGTATAAAAAGATCTTCTATACTTTCCACAGTATGCATCCGATGAAGTGAGCTGTAGCTCACGAAAGCTTATGCTCAAATAATCTGGTTAGTCTCTAAGGTGCCACAAGTACTCCTTTTCTTTTTGTGAATACAGACTAACATGGCTGTTACTCTGAAAAGTATAACTTGAAATTTGATTTTGGCTGTTTTAAGATACATGAAATGATTTAGGAGTTAGAACAAAGAATTCCTTCAGCAACCTCAAGAGGTTTTAGACATTTATCTCAGTTGTTTTAGTCATCCAGGTGTCAGTTCATTGAAGTGCATAATTTAGAGTGAACCAATTATTTTAAGCACTGAATAGAGATTTCAGAACTCTCTTCCAATTTACACTGAGCTGCAGCAATGTCATGCCTTTGTTGTTAAGGTTTAAGAATGTTACCTATGATCATTTTTACAACCAGGAAAGGCTTAAATAGTGTTTATGTGGGCTGTTTATCAAGCAGATTAGGCTTTTCCTCACAGTTAATGTTTATAGGCCCAACACACAAGCTTCAGCAACATTTGTTATGAGTTTCACGTATCCAGGGTCTGACAGTTTTATGATCCTTCACAGTGACTTGCATTCCTAAATCTAGGGGGCTCAGAGTTACATTTCAGTGAGAACTTAACGGCCACACTTATCAGGATTATGATAAGCATCAAAATTACTCTTCTTAGAGGAGTTTGAAATTAAAACTGTTGCAGCAGCATATTTCTTCTGTGCATGAGCAGAAGTAATATCTGGCAAAGGCCACATGCATACAGCTTTGATTAAAACATGCACCAAACTAATTGCTCTTTCACACAGACACATTCCAACTTTATCAACATCCTTGTTTAACACTCTCCATTTTCCTTGGTAAACTGACTAGGCTGAGAAGATTAATTGATCAAAATAATTAACTGGCATTGTTGCAAATCAAATTTGCACAGATGTGGAAATGAAACAGGTGTAACCTGCATGCATTCTTGGTTGGTCTTTTGTCAAGAGATTGCAGTCTCAGTTTTAATGTAAGGACCTTGCCAGTAGTTATACATCACAAAACAAAGCTAAACTATGCATGCCAAATGCAGGGGGGGAATGATGCCTGTGATGTATCACACCTGAACAGCAGCAGCACACAGACAATGAAAGGAAAGTGCCAGAAGGAATCGCTGGTGTGCAGTGATGAAATCAGGAATGTTAATTAGACAGACACTATTTAAGACTATGTAGCAGCCTAACATGCCATAAAATTAAAGGACGGCTACACAGCAGGTTTACTACACATCAGGAAACATTGACAAAGTTATGCTCCATAATCAATGGATGCCTTCAGAATACAACATTCTTAGGGTTTATAATATCACCCGAATTACTGAAATAGCTTTGAAATGGTTCCATTGGGGAAATTAATGAAACACAACGAAATACACAGAGGAGCTATGCTATATCCAATATTTTTGGCCTCATGGTAACATGTTGAGCTTCCAGCTGCTTGAGAACTGAATTTCAGTTCAGATAGAATTTCTGGTCCTTGCCATTTAAGTTATGATGCCAAAAAGGAAGGATCCATTTGTTCTACTGTTTTAGCATCTTTCATTAAGTAATCTATCAGGTTGTTCTGATATAAATTTTGGAAAGACCCAGAACTGTTTTTCTCCACAGAATTAATAGAATGGGACAATATCAGCTTTTAAACAAGGGATGAAATGAGTTGCTCCAAAATCCCCAGACAGGTGAAATTTAGATGGCTCTGAGAGTGAGAGAGTTCTTTCAAAATAAGGTTATGATTACTGGTTATCCTACCACGAGTGGGCTCATTCTCATTCTGAATTTTTACATCCTGATCACGTGAAGAAGAGGAATGTTTGGTATTCCTAAAGGAGGTCCAAAACAAGACACCACATGGAAATGCTTTAAGTGTAGTCCATGAATGAACAGAACACCATTCCCACACATCATTTTTGTCTACATTCTCCTTTTACCTAGGGCGGTGTCCTATTTTTTGTAAAAGAAACAACAACAAAATGTAAAGTCAGCAATACAAGTCAAAGCAGAATTTAACTATGCAGAATAGTTTCTGAAAAAATGTGAGTGACATAGGAGATGTGTGGTTAAAATAATACAATCAAGATAGGTTATTCTAAAAGAAAGTATGCCTGTGAGATTATGAAATTTTTCACACTAGTGTTATGGAAATGCTGAGAATAATTCAATTCAAATACCATAGTACCCTGTTTCCTCTGATGATTTTTAATTAATTCTTGTACTATCATCATCAATGACAAAAAAGTGGAATAAATCCAAGCTCAGAGATCACAGGATAGTACCTCCTTGTGGTTATCTGGAAAATCAAACTGAAAGTTAATAATCTAAGGATACTCATAGAACAGCTTACCTTAACTGGTTAATAAAACACATGATGAGAACCCTATAACACCTAAAATTTCCACTAATACTTCACAGATGTTTCAGTACATCATACGAACTCAAAGATGAAAGCACACCATGGAAAACAAAGTCATTATCACAATTTGAATCTAGAAGTCCCAATAAAAGGATACTAAATCTTCCTTTAAAAACCCCGAATCTTGATATGATTGTAACAAATCTTTTGGTCTTTCTCAACACAGACAAGCTCATCAGAGAACTCTTAACATTGCTGTCATGTGTTTCCCAGAGGGTGCAGCAGCACATTCACACCAGCAGGTCATATGAAGTGTTAAATTATATTCATGTTCCAGAGGTTTTGAATTATTTAAATTTGGAAGATTATACTAACACTGAGCAGTATGAGTATATTCAAGACTGGTGATGGCTTCACTTACAAACACCTGTTATTGCAGGAATTATAAATTGGCTGCTTAATTTGCATTTGGTTGAAGCATGGCCAAATACGTGGTTTGTCAAAAAGCATTTATTTTACAAAATGTAATTTAAATTGGTCTGGCTGATGGTTTCGTTCTGATCACAGAGAATTAGAAACAGAATAAAAGATGTTTGTTGCTTTTTAATGCTCCTCTAATAAAGGACATCCAGAAGGGACTTGCCAGTTTTGCCTTACATCAATAGAGAAGGGACGGCGGCAGATTGTCAGACACAAATAGAAAAGGAGTACTTGTGGCACCTTAGAGACTAACCAATTTATTTGAGCATGAGCTTTCGTGAGCTACAGCTCACTGATGAAGTGAGCTGTAGCTCACGAAAGCTCATGCTCAAATAAATTGGTTAGTCTCTAAGGTGCCACAAGTACTCCTTTTCTTTTTGCGAATACAGACTAACACGGCTGTTCCTCTGAAACCAGACACAAATAGTAGTTAGGTGCCTAGCTGCCTTTTAAAAAATCTCCCAGTTGTCAGTAGTATCCAATTTTCCTTATCCTTACTAGAGGGAATACCTAAAATACTACAAACCATGAGATAAAGTTATTTGATTACCTATGGAATTGTCCAAGGCAATTGGCAAGTTTGTAAGGGTGATCATTGTAAGACCCAACCTTGTACCTGCTGAAGTCAGCAGCAAAACATCTATTGACTTCAACAGGACTACATTCAAGTACACAGTATTTTTTTAAAAAACAACAACGATATACTGAAGAAGTGTTAATGTGTAATATGGAGTCAGCACTTCTGGGAGCAGCATAAAGCAAAATGAAAGTAGACAACATGTGGGACATAGATTTGCGTTCCAAGTAACAATCAGCTCAAAAGAGTCGTCCTCCATTGGGGTCCCTTTTAGGGCCAATGCCACAAACTCTAGCTCTGGGGCCAGTTCTCAATATGCTGCATTTCAATATCGAGGCGATATTGGGGGCAAAAAGGGATATCCCCCTCCAGCTAGCTACACATCTTGAAGCACATGCAGTTGTGCTCCAGGGGACACACTCCATCATTGAAGTGCAACATTCAGTTACAGTCTATGCTGTCGTGGCTCACCACCATCACAAGTGGTATGGGATAACATCTTATGTTAAGCAAGAGCTGTCTGCTGTCACTATATTGACATCTGGTCCAAATGACATTCTAGAATGGGAGGCAATAAAGCTGAATGAGGTTACTCTGATCAGTTTTTAGCAAGCCTCCATCCATAGGGTGACCAGATGTCCCGATTTTATAGGGACAGTCCCAATATTTGGAGCTTTTTCTTACATAGGCACCAATTACCCCACACCCCCTGTCCAGATTTTTCACATTTACTATCTGGTCACCCTATCCATCCAACACTTCCTGTATCTTATTTTTCCACTTGAAAAGGCACAAAGTGGGGAAATGAGATCATCCAAAGTAATTTTCCTTAGATTGCTGATGCAAACCCAAGCCAATAATGACTGAAAAGTTTTACTGCCTAATGGCTGTTTGATAGGCTCATATGAAATAAGTTTAGTGTTCTCCATTAAGTTCCCTCACAAATGTCTGACACCCTTTATGACAGTGTCAGACAAACAGACTGGTCTGGTCACCTCATGGTTAAGGCACACTATCAAGGCAGTAGGGGATATCTTACACTGCTGTTTTCACTGCATCTGATGTGTGGGCTGCAAGATACTAAGTCTTTCCTGAGCATTAAGGGCTTGATTCTGTGTCATTTAAGTCAATGTGAGTTTTGCCATTAATTTTATGGCCTAGTGCAGAGGTGGGCAAACTACGGCCCGCGGGACCGTCCTGCCCAGCCCCTGAGCTCCTGTCCCAGGAGGCTAGCCCCTGCTCCTCCCCTGCTGTCTCCCCTCCCTCACAGCCACCGCCGTGCGGGCAGCGCTCTGGGTGGCGGAGCTGTGCACTCACGCAGGGCAGCGTGGCAGCGTGTCTGCCTCTGGCCGGATGGTGTGGCTCCCAGCCATACTGCTCTGAGCGGCATGGTAAGGGGGCTGGGGCCGGTGGGTTGGATAAGGGGCAGGGTGTCCTGGGGGGAGTCAGAGAGCAGGGGGCAATTGGATAGGGGGTTTGGTCCCAGGGGGGCATGGTTTGGGGCAGGGAGTCCCAAGAGGGGGCAGTCAGGTGACAGGGAACAGGGGGCGGTTGGATAGGGCAGAGGTTCGGGGGGGCAGTCAGGGGACGGGGAGCAGGGGGATTGGATGGGTGGGGAATTCTGAGGGGGGCAGTCAAGGGGCGGGAAGTGGGAGGGGGCGGATGGGGGTGGGGGCCAGGTTGTTTAGGGAGGCACAGCCTTCTCCACCTGGCCCTCGATACAGTTTCGCACCCCGATGTGGTCCTCGGGCCAAAAAGTTTGCCCATCCCTGGCCTAGTGTCATGACCCAAGCATGTCAAACCTGGGTCTGCAGGATTTATAGGAGCACCCGTGCTCCAACCCTCCATCTGACAGCGTGTTGATGCTTTCCTAAGACCCATGAAGCCCAGCCCCAGTTTGAGGCTCTGCCCCTGCAGTCCTATTCACAGAGTCCCAGAGCAGCTGATTGGCTGGCTGGCCCTACTTAAGCCAATAGCCGGAACAGGAAGCTGTCTGAATAACTGGACTCCAGTGGACTCTGGACCATGTGCCTTGTGCTTCCTGCTCCCGCTCCAGCAGCTTGGTGTCCTGGTATCCTGACCCTGCACGACTCCTGGAATCTGATTCATGGTTCTGACCTTCAGTTTGTCTCCTGACTCTGACACTCTGGTATCCTGACTTGGCCTGACTCTGGTTCCTAACTTGTGGTTCTGATCTCCAGTTTGTCTCCTGCTTCTGACCTCCTGGCATCCTGACCCAGCTGACTCTTGTCTTGTGACTGTGGATTCTAGCTCTCTCTACCAGGTCTGGCTGCCCACGACCCAGCTGTGACACCTAGGTGCATTATCAAGCACTAGATTCCTATAACATTAATTAATAAAACAAAAAGGGCAGTGCGGGGCGAAGGGGGGGAGATGACATTCAAAGGCACAAATTGTAATTAGGAGCCTAACTCCCATTAAAAGTGCCTTTCATTTGGGCTTTTGAAAGCCCAACTCCCCTTAACTATACACATACACAAGATTGAATGTTCTCAAGTGGATATTACTTGCATATAATTAAATATATGCATGAAAACCCATTGGTTTCAATTGCTTTGTGTGTGCCAAGAATCAAATGATAATGGGAAAAATTATATATTAATCACTTCCTAGGGATTTTAAATACTCACAGTAAAACAGATGGCTTTTGTGTACCTAAGGTGCAAATTGCTGGCAGGAGGAATATTATGTGATGGAAATGGAAACTACTGTGATGCTACTGAAGGAACTTTCAGCCCTCCTATAAGGTATATTACAGTATTTTTCCTTTTTCTTCCAATTGTGTTTCTGTTTACATACCTGTGTCCCCATTTGACCATTAGAGAATATCTAGCAACGTTTAGATGCTAGCATATCCAACTTTCAAATCGAGCTACCATGTGTTTTGGACACTAGTTGGCCAGATGGCTGAATATAGATAAATCCTTGGTGGATCTCTCTATTTGTCTGAATACATACCGTACAGCCTACAGGAATACGCCTCAAATGCTGATGCCACTTTGTTTTTCAACTGTAATAAAGGTTTTTTTCTCTATAAATATTTTCTTACTAAATACTACATGCAATTCTGAGCTTGGACAACAATGTGAATGTATTTTGAGTGGAACTCAGGGTAATATTCATAGCAAATTAACTTTTTAAAGGGCTGTACCCTCATCCCTTTTTCCCCGCTTCACAATAGTTTAAACAGACTGAGTTTATATGAATTTGTTTGTTGTTCAAAATTGGTCAATAAACACTTTTCAGCCTATTCACTCTTACTATGCTTATTAGACTTGTGTCTTCAACTATTAGTGACTATTCACTAAGTTATTTATCTATTTTCTTCCCTGAATGGATGACAAACTTTTATATACAAGAGGAGAGAAATCAAAGATTTCGAGATGGACATAGGAACGTTTCTAACATAGAAGTTCACATCTAGTATTTATAGACATATAGTCACACTAGTATTCATGAGATGATGCTCTTTCCTCAGTCTCTTAAAATAAACCTCAAAACCCTCTAACAAAAAACATTGCTAACAACTTAAATCATTTGCATAAATAGTCTCAGAAAACAAATATAAGATTGTGAATGTCATTGGGATAAGTAGTCTTTACGCCAGTGAATATTTGTGAAATCTTAATTGCATTATTAGCCAAGTATTAATTTTGAGGAAGGAAGTTGTAATTAAACTAACAGGGTTTATTTGTAACATCTCACTGAAAAAGATTACAGTACACTACGAAGACAGCTAATTTTCTTGTGCCCAGTTTTTCCTCCAGATTCTCACTTCTGCATACCAGGAGGAAATCTGTAGGTCAGATATAGGCAAAATATTTATATGATTATCAATAAAATATTCTGTTTATGTTCAAAGTAGAGTATAGCTGACTTGAGCTGCTCCCTAACTCCAAAATTAACTCCAAAACTCCAAATTTAACTCCAAAATAAGCATTAATATGCTCATTATAAAAATCACAAATTCGCAGCTGTTCATCTGTGATAATCAAGATAAAAAATAAATGTGAAATATTTACAGTATATATTGACAGGTTTCAGAGGAACAGCCGTGTTAGTCTGTATTCGCAAAAAGAAAAGGAGTACTTGTGGCACCTTAGAGACTAACCAATTTATTTGAGCATGAGCTTTCGTGAGCTGCAGCTCACTTCATCAGATGCATACCGTGGAAACTGCAGCAGACTTTATATATACACAGAGAATATGAAACAATACCTCCCGTGGGAGGAGGTATTGTTTCATATTCTCTGTGTATATATAAAGTCTGCTGCAGTTTCCACGGTATGCATCTGATGAAGTGAGCTGCAGCTCACGAAAGCTCATGCTCAAATAAATTGGTTAGTCTCTAAGGTGCCACAAGTACTCCTTTTCTTTTTACAGTATATATTGTATTTCTTTTTGCAATCAATGCATTCTTCAGCTCAGAATATCAGGAAAAAGCTTAAAATGGCAGATTTTTTTCATAAGTGCACATCACTGCCCATGCATGCCTTTATATGAGAGATGATCATGTAGAGAATTGTTTGTTGTGCACTTCTACTTCATCGTGCAAGTTAAGTAAGTCCTTTTTCAGAAAAGGAGAGAGGTTTCTGTCCAGACAGTTTTATCTGCAATAATTGTTCAAGGTCAAGTGTGCAGCATATATCAAATAGCTTGGATGTCCAGGGGGAGGTTACTGAGGAGTCTTTGAACAATCTATCCTTTCTAAAGAGTTGATGATTGGGACCAGTGGGAGTATGATGTTTAGATATTATGATGATGGTGCGTGACAAAATATGAACCTCAATAGACAGACCTACTAATTCAGTGATACGAATTTATGGAAAAACATGCTCTTAATGCTTAAAAGCAATCTGAATTCCAGGAAAAGACTAAAAAGAGGTGTCTACCACAGAGCTAGGTGAAATTTTTCAGACAAACATTTGATCCACTAAAAATGCAATTTTGGTCTACCCAAAGCTATTTACAAATTTGTCACAAATTATTTTTCTGGAACTTAGGTGGTGACCCTGCTGTCACTTTATACTAGTGGTTAGGGCACTTATCTAGGGGTCAATTCCTCCCTTTGTGTGATGTGGGGAAGAGATTTGAACCTGGGTCTCCTACTTCTCAGGAGAATGCCCTGTATGTGGAGATGCGTGTCTCTCACTCTCTCATGTTGAAGCAGTTCCACTGTGTATAAATAATTAAACACTAATTGGAGCAGGGGGACTGGAACCTGGGTCTCCCACGTCTTGGGTGAGTGCTCTAATCACTAGGCAAAAGGTTATCAGGGAAGTACCACCTCCTCCTCCAGCCATTTTGTGAATCTAGCTTAGGTTGAAGAAAATGTTTAATTTGTCTGAAATTAAATATGTTGACTTTTTCAATTTGCCAATAGTTTTTTCAGAATTTTCAGTTTTTGTTCAACCCAATCAACTTTTTTAAACTGCAGCAAACTGAGAAGTCAAGTTATTTGCCCAGCACTGCTTTAGCTCCAGTCAGAGCCGGATTTAGGGTCAGGTGACCCAGGCAAATGCCTAGGGTGCCGGGCTTAGGGGGAGTGGGACTTGGGGAGCTGTTTTTGTTGTTAGTGACAAAAGGGAAAATAGAATGTTTGAAATAATGTTTCAGGTATCCCATATGTGGATTCATTTCTCACTAACCTCCTAGAATGTTCTGGACCTTTGTAGAATCTTGTGGAACTTTCCAGACTTTCTGAGAACTACATTTTCCTCAAACCTCCTAGAATGTTGTCAGCCATGGGTATACAAGGGGCAGGGTGTCACCAGTCAGAGACATATAAGAACAAACTGAAATGACATGAGAACCCAACTGCGATATTGTGCACCTTGTTTTACTGTGTAATTGTGAAAGCGTACTTGTGTTTTAAGACTTGAAGAGTGTAAGTAGTAACTGATAAAGAACATATTTAATGAGATGCCAGAGATATCCCCTATCTACGCAACAATACTTTTATTTCTTTTGCTATGCTTAGGGTTTAATGTGATGTTTTCAGCATCAACTACCAGGTGGAAAATCCTTATGTATAATGTTACAAATCTGACCATGAAGCAGTTAAGTGACATGCGCTGGGAGAGCCACATTGACAGTGTAAGGCCAGTGAGTTACTAAGTGACTGAGGTTTATGATGCCCTTATGGAACTGGCGTAGTTAAGCAAAGCCAAGGCTGGAATCCGACATGAGGCACAAAGCCTGGCAAACCAGATCACGGACTTCAAATTTCTGGTCTCCATGTGGTTTAGCACGATATTCTGTTCCAAGTAAACATTGCAAACAAGGCATCACAAATTCAGTCAATGGACATCGCGACCGCTACTACTTTGATGAGAAGCTACCTTGATTTAGCTGTGGCCTGTGAGCCAGGAGCTCAGAGAGTCTCTCTCTAGTAGTGGAGAGAGAAGGACCTGGCTGCCTGGGAGAGAAGGGTACCTAGAGTGGAGCAGGGCTGGGGAATGGCTAGAGGAGCTGGGAGCTCCAGCCTGGAAAACCCCCAGGCTGCAGGCCTTGCTAAAGGTCAGGAAAGGTACTGGGGCTACAGAGGTGTAGCCTGGGAATAAGCAGAGGCAGCTGGTCCAACCCCCTGGCCGATCATGAGTGCTTTACAGATTGCAGTCTGCCCCAGTGAGTGGGGGCTACATGGTGACTGACAGTAGCCACTGAGGCAAGGTGGGGATTGAGGGTTGGGCGTTCCCCTGGGTGGGGAGACCCAGATTGTGGGCTACTGCTGGGTGCAGAACCCTGATGTAGAGGGGCACTGGGGTCTGGAAGGGACACGGGGGCCAGCAGCAGGAGAGACACCAGCCTGCAGAGGGCACTCTGGAGGCTGGAGAGTTAATTCCCAGGACAACCAGCAGGAGGCGCCGCACCTGTGAGTCATTGCCTCGCTACAGGCAGGAATAAATACAGATTTACAGATTTTATATGACAAGGATAAATCATGCATGCAAATCATGAAATGGGCTACAAATGCCATAAAAATAAGCTATTCAGAAGTTTAACAAATGGGGGATGGGGGGCATAGATGCTCCTCGCCTGGGGCGCCATTTGGTCTAAGGCCAGCCCTGGCTCCAGTCTTTATTGTGAATGAATCTGTGCCCACTTTATCGAGACTCAGTACAGAGGAAGAACAGCGAAAGGCAGATACATAAAATGACCTCCACTAGGAAGGCTTATCGGGGCAACGTCACTGGAGTTTCAGTGTCTGTCTGCTGCATGGGGCAGAGGTCACATTTTACTAGCGGGCAATGCTAATATGCTGCTATTTTCTTATGATCTTAGTCCAATCATGGAGACCAAATGAAGACAGATTCTTCTCTCCTCCTCCTGCCCTTTCAGGCTGTTTTTGATAATGGATGAAAAGTGTTTATGCTTTTTCCCCTGAAAAATAAAGAATAGCATATAAAATGAAGAAAAGCTGCTTTTAGAGAATCAAGCAGGATTGCTGTTTGTAAGAGGACTGCTACAGAGGCTCCAGTTTTGTCCTGAAATAACATGTTGCCCTGCAATAGCACAACAAAACAAAACGTTTTTAAAAATAAGTAAGCAAAATCTTAAGGAATGGAAGTGATTACCAAGAAAATATAATCCAAGCACAAAATATCATCCAAGCAGCAAGGCACACACAGACCTAGCTATATCATGGAACCAGAAGTGATTCCACAGTTAGCAATACAATTGCCTTTGAAACTTATTAATAAGACAGCTGCCCAGGAAATCGAAGAACGTGTATTTTGTTTAAAGAATTATGTGTGGGTGTATTTCTAAGGCAGTTTCTAACTCACTAGGGGTCAAAACAAACCTTACAATACAATATGAATTTTTAAAGTGCTTCATGTGATAAGCAAACCTAGGTAGGTTTCAGAGTAACAGCCGTGTTAGTCTGTCTTTGCAAAAAGAAAAGGAGTACTTGTGGCACCTTAGAGACTAACCAATTTATTTGAGCATGAGCTTTCGTGAGCTACAGCTCACTTCATCGGATGCATACCGTGGAAACTGCAGAAGACTTTATATACACACAGAGACCATGAAACAATTCCCCCTCCCACCCCACTGTCCTGCTGGTAATAGCTTATCTAAAGTGATCATCAAGTTGGGCCATTTCCAGCACAAATCCAGGTTTTCTCACCCTCCCCCCCCCACACACAAACTCACTCTCCTGCTGGTAATAGCCCATCCAAAGTGACCACTCTCTTCACAATGTGTATGATAATCAAGGTGGGTCATTTCCAGCACAAATCCAGGTTCTCTCACTCCCTCACCCCTCTCCAAAAACCACACACACAGCGGGAGAGTGAGTTTGTGTGTGTGGTTTTTGGAGGGGGGTGAGGGAGTGAGAGAACCTGGATTTGTGCTGGAAATGACCCACCTTGATTATCATACACATTGTGAAGAGAGTGGTCACTTTGGATGGGCTATTACCAGAAGGAGAGTGAGTTTGTGTGTGTGTGTGGGGGGGGGGGGGGGGGGGGCGGAGGGTGAGAAAACCTGGATTTGTGCTGGAAATGGCCCAACTTGATGATCACTTTAGATAAGCTATTACCAGCAGGACAGTGGGGTGGGAGGGGGTATTGTTTCATGGTCTCTGTGTGTATATAATGTCTTCTGCAGTTTCCACGGTATGCATCCGATGAAGTGAGCTGTAGCTCACGAAAGCTCATGCTCAAATAAATTGGTTAGTCTCTAAGGTGCCACAAGTACTCCTTTTCTTTTTGCAAACCTAGGTACTCTCTCTAGAAAATGAAGACAAACACAAAATAAAGAATAGTTTGCAGAGATCACTTGAGGCTTGGAGAAAAAATAGACATCTTTTTAGTGTTAAGCAAGGGCAGAAAATTCCTTGACCTTGAGCCACAATTAACATAAGCAAACAATTTATGAGAGTGCTTAATATATTAATAACTACAGGGATTGAGATGGAACAGAAGGAAGCAGAAGTTTAGGTGAATAATAGGATCAAAAACATGCAAGATTTCAAAAGTAAAACATGAAATAGGAAAAGTGATTTTAGTGACTGAAGCTATGAGCAAAATGTTGACAATTTGTTTCATAATTATAGTTGCCAAAAATGAGGTTCTCTTTGGGCCAGATCCTGCTCTTACACAGTCCTTCAGTAGGAGATTTGCCTGGAAATGACTGAGAAATAATTTCTGGATTCTGCTCTCAAAGAATAAGACAGAATTACACCTTTGCAGTACAGGAACACTGGCCTCATTTTATGTAGCATTTGGATCATGGCTGATGCTTTAAAAGCAGTAAATGCGTACTTAATTGTTTATCAGATTTTAGATAAGACTCAGATTTGGAATGTATTTTTGAACTCTTTATGATTCCTTTTTTATAAAGTTGTCAGTGTGCAAGGACTGTGCATAGTCCTCTCTTTAGTTATGGCTTGATACAGGTCATATTTATGGGATTTATTAGACCATGTCTTTAATATTGCCTTTTTTATATGTTTAATTTCCCAATGACAACTTTTAATGCTGTATTAAGAAAGGATTGCCTGGGTAGTGTCAGGAAGAGAGCAGGGATTTCAGTTTTCCAATATCTTTCTGATTGTGGCAAAAAATACCCTCATTTGGTTATAACAAGTTTATAGGTCAAATGTTACACACATAAAGGAGCATGCAACTCCCACAGACTTTACTGGGACTTGTATGAAAGTAATGTAATCAAGGGCAGACTTAATCTTAGATTTTAACCTGGGGGTTTAACTGCTGGAGTTTTTACAAACACCTTTCCTTTTGTCCAGGTGCCAGTATGATGACACCTCCAAACATCCACAAGTACTGCCTTAACCTGGAACAACATAAGTTTAAATGTTTAAACACTTGTTTAAAGAAAATTCAGTATTGTAAGAAGCTAAACTGGTTGCAGATGGGAGATGTAGTGAATAGGACTACAAATCTGTCCTAGACAGAGGATAAGATAGAGGAAAAGGTAGGACCTTGTAGTAGTCAACCAGGCAACTAGGAGCCTTAAAAGAATAAAGTAGACGATGGGAGAAGTTCAGAGATTTAGAGATCTTAAGGCCAGAAATCTGACCTCCTGCATAACACAGGTCATAGAATTTCAAACTAGGATTTTTTTTCTTTTTTAGAAAGACATCCAATCTCCATGTAAAGATTCCAAATGTTGGAGAATCTACCACATTCCTAGGTAAATTGTTCCAATGGTTAATTACCCTCTCTATTAAAAATTTGCACTTTATCTCTATCCTGAATTATTCTAACTTCAGCTTCCAGTCACTGGGTCTTTTTATGCTTTTGTCTTCTTCATTAAAGAGAATCAGAATCAAAAATTTTGTCCCGTGTAGGTACTGTTAGACTGTGATTAAATCACCTGAAGCTTCTTTTGGATGAAATAAGTAGATTGAGTTTTCTAAGTCTTTTACTATAAGGCAGGTTTTCCAAACCTCAACTCATTCTTGACGGTTTAGTGTGCTTTAGTCCTAGGCTTTGTAAACTTGAAGCCTGTCTAGCTTTTCTGTGTTTTCGCATACCCTGAGAGTCATGCATTTTTTGATACAGACCTCTTTTCTTTTCCAAAATCTTTGCATTTGTGTATATACATAAAAGGGGTTCTGAGCCCCGACTACTCACCTTTGTACTTGTGTTAGACTGCATACCCACTATCTTTTCCTGTCCCTTCACTCCTAATATACAGACACAAAGACGACCCTGCAATCAATCTGTAGCTCATGAACTAAGTACAAACTGTATGCTTTGGCAATATTACTTAATTTGACATCAGTCATGAAATCTGTAATAAGTAGGTAGGTTTGTGCCTGGCAAACAAACATCCGTACTGGTGCAACTACTCAGTTTACCTGAATTTCCAAATGGCTTTGTTCTTCACCTCTGCTGTATTTAGGGATTAAAAAAAAAGAAAGGTCACCTTTGGTACCACTTAGTGAACCAGTGGGTTGTTTCTTTCTTTTCTGATATCTGATGCTCATGAAATGAAAATGTGGCATCAGAAAGATCTAGTTTATTATTCCTCTGCATTTCTTTGAGGAACATACGTTTCAAGTTTTATTACCAGTGACAGAGAGAAAAGAGTAATTTGAAAGAAGTACTTACACTGAGCCTTCTCAGGTCAAAATATGAATTCCTACATTCCATCCCCTCCAAGTTGTGCCAAGAGTACATTCTACTTCAGAAGCATAATCCCCTGCACTGAGTAGTATTTATATTCTTTGAATAATATCATCTATGTGATGTGAATATTCAATAGCCTTTGTACTCATGTGGGTGATCGATGTCTTTTTGCTCACCCTCATTACTGAACCACTTAATTGCACAGAACTCCATTTCCTGAAAAGGTGTTCAGGGATTGGAAATATTGTGGAGTGATCTTCCACCTAAGGCAGCTTTACATAAAGAGCGCTGTCTCTGTATCCTGCCAAAGATATATTCTTATTCTTCAGGTCTCTGATATTCTATGGAATGGGACAGAGGTTTCTGATATATGTCTGGATCAGTGACTACAGTTGTTTCCCCCTATCAGTTAGTTGTCAAGTTATCAGACACTTGAATTCCTCAGCATATCCTGTGTTACAGCCTTTCTTTGAGGGGAGTTTCCTGTCTATTTATAGCTGGGTGCTGCAATCACCCTGAGAGACAAAGAAGAGATGGAAGTAGCCAAGATCTGATCACACTAAGGTATAACAAGGCACCAGGCTGGTAGACAGAAGAGACCATGCTATCCGTAAAAGTGTATAAATGGGGGAGACAGCTGATTTGGGGTGAACAAGAGGGGCAGCAGGACAGCAGCGTGTGAATACAGAGGGTGACATGCTACAGGACAAAGTATTGGTAGTACTGGTACACGCTGTGCATTCGAACGGGAAGTTTACGTAACCTGTCAGCGCGTGTTATCAGCATGAGAATTTCTTCTCTCCCCAGCAAGACAAGGATACTTGGCAGTGGACAGCAAATACACATATTAGTCAGCACATGCTACCAACACACCTTTAAATCATAATCTAGACTAAGCCATCAATACGATGGTCTTTTGTTACGTCAGCATTTTATATTGCAGCAGGTAATGAGGTGATATACTAGATAATTTGTATTACTCAAAACTCTGCAGTAAGTGTACTTCCCCTGCATGGATGTAATTCCACAACTGGACAATGGAACCTGGGGCCCAAAGGCAAAGTCAGACAAAATGAATTTGACAGGTATCATGGAAGAGGTAGAGCATGTGTCCTGAGGCAAGAACAAACAGAAGAACAGAGAGAAATCTAAGTTTTTTTTTTTCTTCCTCATAAGGTTCAATTACAAACAAAAGTCTGCAGGCGTTAAACAAATCAGAACCTTCCAAAAAATCAGTCCTAATTAGTAGGGCTGTCAAGTGATTAAAAAAAAATAGTGATTAATTGTGTGATTAAAATCGTCACAATTAATCACGCTGTTAAACAATACTAGAATACCATTAAATATTTTTGGGTGTTTTGTACATTTTCAAATATGTTGCTTTCAATTACAACACAGAATACAAAGTGTATGGTGCTCAGTTTATATTTTTATTACAAATATTTTCAATGTAAAAATAGTATTTTTCAATTCGCCTAATAAAAGTACTGCAGTGTAATCTCTTCATCATGAAAGTTGAACTTACAAATATAGAATCATGTACAAAAAAACTTGCATTCAAAAACCAATGTAAAACTAGAGCCTGTAAGTCCACTCCGTCCTACTTCTTGTTCAGCCAATCACTCAGACAAACAAGTTTTTTTTTTTAAATATGTATTAATATATTTTTGCAGGAAATAATGCTGCCCGCTTCTTGTTTACAATGTCACCTGAAAGCGAGAACGGGTGTTCTCCTGGCATTGTTGTAGCTGTCATCACAAGATATTTATGTGCCAAATGTGCTAAAGATTCATGTCCCTTCATGCTTCAGCCACCATTCCAGAGGACATGCATCCATGCTGACAGATTCTGCTTGATAATAATCCAAAGCAGTGTGGACTGATGCATGTTCATTTTCATCACGTGACTCTGATTCCACCAAAAGAAGGCTGATTTTCTTTTTTGGTGGTTCAGGTTCTATAGTTTCCGCATCAGAGTGTTGCTCTTTTAAGGCTTCTGAAAATATGCTCCACACCTCATCCCTCTCAGATTTTGGAATGCACTTCAGATTCTTAAACCTTGGGTTGAGTGCTGTAGCTATCGGATATCAGAACCTTCTTTGTGTTTTGTCAAATCTGCAGTGAAAGTGTTCTTAAAATGAACAACATGTGCTGGGTCATCATCTGTCATAAACATACAGCTAAGGGTAGCATAAAATCCCTCCTGAGTAGCTGTACTGAATCTTTACCTGTAAGGGGTTAAGAAACTCAAATACCCTGGTTGGCACCTGACCAAAAGGACCAATAAGGAAAGAAGATACTTTCAAATCTGCAGGGGGAGGAGGGGGAGGTTGTTTGTGCTCTCTTTGTTTGTGCCCTCACTGGATGGAGAGAGACCAGGCAGGTAACATATCTCCTGAAAATATACCTGAAATGATCCATGTAAAATTACAGAAATTGTAAGTAAGGGCAAGGAAGTGCATTAGATTATCTTTTGTTTTAGCTTGTGAATTTTCCCTATTCTAATTTTCATTCCTGTTTTGGGGAAGCCGAGTCAGAGGGGAATCCTCTGTTTTAAATCTTTTTATTTACCTTGTAAAGTTACCTTTCATCCTGATTTTCCAGGTGTGATTCTTTTACTTTTTTCTTTATAAAGTTTTTAAGAACCTGATTGATTTTCAGTGTCCTAAAGATAAAGGATCTGGTATGTACTTATATTAAAGGCAATTGGTTGGTATATTATTCTCAAGCCTCCCCAGGAAAGGGGGTGAAGAGGCTTGGGGAATATTTTGGGGGGATAGGGCTCCAAGTGACCCTTCCCTGAATTTGTCTCAATCACTTAGTGGTGGCAGCAATACCATCCAAGGACAAGGAAGGGAATTTGTGCCTTGGGGAAGTTTTTAACCTAAGCTGCTAGAAATAAGATTAGGGGGTCTTTCTTGCAGGTCCCCACATCTGTACCCTAGAGTTCAGAGTCGGGAGGAAACCCTGACATCATCCGAGACAGCTATAACATGAAATGGCAGAATGTGGGTAAAACCATAGAGCAGGAGACATACAATTCTCCTCCAAGGAGTTCAGCCAGATATTTAATATTTTTTAACAAGAATCATCAGCATGGAGGCATGTCCTCTGGAATGGTGGCCGAAGCATAAAGAGGCATATGAATCTCTAGTGCATCTGGCACATAAATACCTTTCAATGCTGGCTCAAAAAGTGCCATGCGAATACCTGTTCTTACTTTCTAAATAAGAAGTGGGCCACATTGTCTCCCGTAAATATGATCAAATTTGTTTGTCTTAGCGATTGGCTGAACAAGAAGTAGGACTGAGTGGACTTGTAAGCTTTAAAGTTTTGCATTGTTTTGTTATGGAGTGCAGTTATGTAACACAATCTACATTTGTAAGTTGCACTTTAATGATAAAGAGATTGCCCTACAGTATTAGTATGAGGTGAACTGAAAAATACTATTTCTTTTGTCATTTTTACAGTGCAAATATTTGTAACCAAATATAAGGTGAGTATTATACACTTTGTATTCTGTGCTGTAATTGAAATCAATATATTTGAAAATGTAGAAAAACATCCAACTATTTAATACATTTCAATTGGTATTCTATTGTTTAACAGTACGATTAAAACTGTTATTAATTAAAAATTTTTTTAGTTAATCACGTGAGTTAACTGCGATTAATCGACAGCCCTACTAATCAGGTATGACACATAAGATAGCTAATCTTTTCTTTGCCTGTCACTTGTTCAATTATTCCCCTACAGGATCAGGCCACCTGGAAAGGCCTTCAGTTAAAATGGAGACATGCATAAGGTTGGACACTGTTTGTTTTTCCCAGTAAAGTCAACTGGTATCATGGGTATTTCCTGTCAGCCTCTCAGCAATCTTCTCACATCAGCAATTCATCTGTAGGCTCAGCTTCATCATTCTGATTTTACCATTATGGATGACAGTCCATACAGTACGTAGATAATATCCAGGAAGGGAAGACCTCTCACTCTGCAACTGTCAAAGAACAAGGACCTTGAACAGAGACAAGAGAGTCTGGGAAATTGTTTGAATCTTGTACAAAGCTTTAGGCACTAACAGGTGATATGTACAGTGAGCTCATGAAAACACAACACAGATTATATTAGTATTAATCATGAATATTAATTACTGCTTATCACATAACTCTAATTATAACAATAACAGGTCTGCTGGCAAAAGGTATTAGTTCAGTTGGGACCCAATTCCAAGCTCATTTAAATCAGTCAGATGACTCTTACTGACTTTGAGCTTTTGTCATTCATCCCCTGAAACTGCCTGGTATCCAAGGTTGCTGTTATGAACCGAATAAGTGGATATATTTCTAATATTTCAAACCAACTTTTTGGACTTTGCCTGTGTCATGGGGTCATTCACTGGCACCTCCTGCTGGGCATTTCAGGAATTAGCTCAGCCACATTGAGTGAGCCCTCGGGTGGTGACATCTCTCCCATCCTCGCCTCTGCCTGCAGACCCATTATGGCTCCTTCCTCTCGGCATCAGCTTCATGGCACAGCCCTCCAGCCATGTCACCATCCGGTTTCCCCCCCCTTCTGGGAGACTTCTCCAACACTCCTCGCAGCAAGTCCACATGAACTGAGACCTGCATGAAAGACCCCCTAAGCTTGGCAGTCCACAGCTGGGCCGCTCCTTCAGCAACTAGTGGGGGCGGCCCAGACCCATCCACTACTCTGGACCCCAGCCCAGGGACCCTGCAAACAGCAGCTTCCTGCTGCCTCATCCTTCCAGCTCACTGTCTCTATTCTCTGGGCCACTTCCATGCAGACTCAGTTCCTTCTGCTCCTGCCTCTGGCTCCAGCTCCTTTGCCCTCTTCCCTGGGCCTCAAACATGTAAGTCCTGGCAGCCCACCAGGAGCCCTCTCGGAAGCCAGTCTTCTCCCAAGGGCTCCCTGCAGCAGACTTACTTGCTCTTGTCTGCAGCTTCCTTTTACATGGGCCAGCTGGGCCCTGATTGGCTGATCCAGCGGCCGCCCTAACTGTCTGCAGCCACCACCCTAATTGGCTGTTTCCCCTGCAGCCACTCCTTTGGCTGCCTGCTGCTCAGCCTCCCTAGGCTGGTTTTTACCCTACCAGCGCCAGTGCCTGGCATGCGCCCCATCACAGCCTGCTATAGACTCTCACGTTGACATTGCCATTTGTGATGGACATTCCAAGGACAAAGAAAATAAAACTGAAGAAGGCAACAGATAAGTCCCTGACCTCAAACTGCACAATCCTTAAAGTTTGGGTAGGTTATAACTAAGGTATATCTTAACTCCCGATGAACAGCACTGTCTAAGGAGACAGCTGTCTTTATCCCTGCGACAGTCAATCTGACCACTATCCACAGACTCCGAGCATCAGAGTCTTCAAGAAGAAATCCTGCATCTCCCCAAGCAATATGAGAGTAGGTCCATAAAGACCATTCCCATCATTAACAGCAGCTTCAGAGGAGGCTAGTCTAAGATTTAAACTCTGTCCCCCAAAGCACTTATCTTAGATGGAGAAATGGTTACCAACATTTCAGTGTTTATAGTTACTCCTGGGGGCATTCTGCACCAAAAAATTAAATTCTGTGTATAATATTTTAAAATTCTGCAAATTTTATTTGTCAAAATAACTCTACATAATCACACCAGTTTCAATTATTTTGGTAGTTTATTTCAAAATACCAGTCAGCTAGTATGTCTGTAACAATACAGACAAACATAAAAATGCCCCTGGGAGTAGAGTTAAAGAAACCCCTATGACAACCCAGTTATTGTTTCTCTGCCCCCTCCCTCCAGAGCCCAGCCAGGGGCCAGACACCCACAACCCCTCTCCCCCAGAGCCCACATGTGTACCCCCCCAAGCCAATACACCCAAATCCCCACATCCCCGAGCCCAACTGCGGGCCACCCCACCAGCCAGATACCTGCAGCATGTCTTCCCCCCTGACCAAGCCCAGCCATGGGGCCCTCCTGGCCCAGATACCCACACCCCCTCCTCCTCAGGGCCCAGCTGCGGGGCACCCTTGGCCCAGATACCTGCATGCTCTCCCCCCCCCCCCCCCCCCCCGAGCCCAGGGATCCAGAGGAAGAAACAGTCTTGAATGGAGTTTCCTGTGCACCACCCTCTCCTTCCCTCAGGGCATGCTGGGCACTGCGGCTGCCAGGAACCCTCTAGCTCCCTCTCCCTCCCTGCAGCAGTGTCTTCTATGTGTGAGCTGGGCTCTGCAGAGTCCAGTGGCCCCTAGTGGCAGCTACCACCACTGCAGCCCATTTCTGTGTAGGAAAGGAAATTCCGCATGCACGTTAATTCCTGCATTAAGTTCTGCATTGTGCAGTGCCACAGAATTCCTGCAGGAGTATGTAGTATAATGGGTCAGATACATCAATATACTCAGTCACCCAGGCAACACAAGTGAGAAAGTGTGAATCTAACCCAGTAGTTATTCAGTATCCTTAGTGTGGTGCAGATAATGCACACTAAACATGTATACATATATATCATACATGCACATATTACCAAATTTTGATATTTAGTGAAATTATGTTACTAGTTTACAGTAGTATTTTGTCTAATTCCCATTAGTTGTAATCTACTTATGAAATGAACAGAATGTGTAATTCACAAAATTATAAATAAACAGTTTCATTCTGTTACCTTGTGTCTCAGACATTCACTCTTACAATTGCATAAACTATGTCATTTTATGCAGTCAGAGTAAAATCCAGAATTAAGATAATATACTGTGATTTTTCATTTGATCTCAACAGGGTTGTTTCCAAAAGTCTGATGTAACAAAATTCAACAACAAAAGCTACCCTAATACAGAATGTCATACTGTTGGGTGGATTAGAATTAAGTAAACAAATGCTGCATCCAAAATGAAGTACAAATAAGCTTAAAAGTAGAGTTATAGACAAGTGCCAGAGGTAAAACAGCTGCACCTTGCAAATGGCTCCATTTTTCTGTCTCCCTTTCTGAATAAGAGTGCTCTCAAATTGTTTGTAGCAAACAATTTTTGTATGATTGCACTCTTTTTCGTACTTTCAGAAGCTTTTGACAAAGCAATGCTGAAAATTATGTGCACCATTTAGCAGACAGAGAAGCCGGAATTAATGAATAAGAAAGCCCCAAAGCTCACTTGCCTTTTGTGCCAGATGTTCAAAACATTTTCATAAGAAAATGCCAACAGTTTTTTCCAATTTATGCTCAGAATAGACTCTCTAATACATCTCATTACTGTCTTTTTAGTGCTACCAAAATTGGCTTCAAGAATAACATCTGTGTTTTGCTTGCTTGAAAGTGTTCTCCAAGAAAAACTGATAGGAGAAGTCAAGGATTAAATGTCCTATGTAACCTAGTTAGTACTGATATCCCCGTGTGATATTTCAAAACAATTATTTATATGCATTGTAACCTTCAAATAGCTTTTGAGTTGTAAGATTAGGGAAAGTATCAGAAAATCTCCCAAATTACACACACACACACACACACACACACACAATATCTCTGCTAAGATTTTATATTGACATTTTGCAGATTCTAATTAAATATAAGGTATTAAAAATTGCCTGCTATAATACAGCAGATGTTTGGCATAATGGAAACAGTTATAACAGCAGTTTATTAGCATTTATTAAAATTACAAACCAACTATTACTTTAGTTTTTCAGCAAAATCATTCCAACAGCCATCGTTGTAATTATACTTCTGATTCCTCTCATTTGCAATTCAAAATTTCCTCCTATTGGTAAATCAGACTTTCCTTCATCGAAAACAAATCTCACTACACTTCATAAAAATATCCTTTCTTGGGTCTCATACAATGTTTCCATGAATACCTTGGAATATTTTCCTCCCCGTCCCTAAACTACCTCCCTATTTTTGACTGTGCCCATAGAAAAATGAAAACCTGGCCACTCACACCGATACATTCACATGTGCACTGAAATTAAACAGGAGCACAAGGGAACACAAAACAATAACTTTGGCAACAGAAGGACTTCTCACCTGTTACTGTTGGAGTTTGCACCAGTCTTTACATAATAACTAAACTGAAACCATCATTGCTGTTCCACAGCAAAAATTAAACAATGTCAAAGAAAAGAGATTTGTCAGACACTCATTCTGTTCCTTGCATCCACTACTTTTCTTCCTTTAATGTAATCATCTACTTTTTAAAAATTTGTCATAGAATATATACCTGTTCAAGCTACGAAGAAGGGAGAGCTGAATGAATGAAAAGATTCATTTTGTTAAAAAATAATCCTATGTTGCCATTCGTACAGTGTTGTAAAATGCCAAGGTTCATCTGACATATTTGGAGGCTTTGCATTTGCATGAAAGTGCTTCTGATCTTGTGATAAACATATTTGTGTTTAACTGGCACACTAAATAAGAGAGAAAAGAATCCGGAAACTATGTTATGGTTGCAGTAAACCAAATTCAGTTATACACAGTGGGTTATCTATTTTGTTGCTTGTGAAGTTACCAGGACAAAGTTTAAGGTGGGTCTTTTCATGTGAATGTGAAAAGGGGGAGATGGATCTCTATGTCAGAGGTTTTAGAAGCCACAGACAGGTGTCTCACTGAAACTTTTTTTACATGCAGTGTATCACTTTGGCTATGGGATACAAGAAAAACTACGCAAGACCCATACAGAGCTTCATCTCTGAGAGCCAAAAACCGGCATTCAGTGGAAAAACTGGAAAGAGCCCTAAACGCTTAAGAGTAACAATGCTCCTGTTAGAACAGCCTCCATATTTGCTTTAATTTTGGTTGCTGCTTTTCCCACACTCCCTCCACACAGGTTTTCTAAATGGAATATCTCCCTCCCAAGCCCCAAACTACCTCCCCACCTATTTTTTTGTCTCACTTTACTTGTACTTTCAGTAGTACATACTTTACAGCCTGACCCATGACATCACATTTTGATTTGGCTCGACTCCTCCAGAACATTATGCAAAGGTGTCTAATACTGTTACTAAAATTGCTTAGCTAATGCCATATTTTAAGACACCACACAGGCTCTTGGAAGTGGAAAATTTGGCCTTTAGCATGCTGATGAGAATTCAGGATATTTTTACTTTTAAACATATTACTTATGACTCCGCCAATAGTATGTGTCGTTTAAACTACAGTAGCTTCTTCCCACAGAACTGTAATTGTGGAAAATGATCACTTTTGAAGTTTAGCACCTCTAACCTCCCAAATCTACAAAAAGAATTTTCACAAGGTGAGAATGTGCTAACCCTGTCAAGGTGAAGGATATAACTATCGAATCATTGTGCCCTGAATAAAGGACACTGGGGCTAGACTCAACTTACATTTAATCTCTCTTTGTTGATTTTATAAAGCAGTCACTTACTGAGGGTTTCCATAGTAACAAGAGAGCTAATTTTTAATTTTTAAGATCCTTCATCCACTTAACAAATAGATACTGTAGCCTAAAGAGTGGCAAATACCACTCTTGCTGTTCTGGTGTTATTTAACTACTGTGGGAAAAAGTAATATATAGTTTTCAATAACATTGGAGGGTTTTTTCCTCTCCCCTCAATGGTCAGATATATATATATATATAAAAGAGTTCAGGTTTTACTTACATCTTTGGTTTCTGCGTTTGCTCTTGTACATAGTCATTGTGAAGAAATTCCACCCTCTTAGAAGTAACTGCCTTGAACACAGACACAAAAGAAAGGAGATTGTGCTTCTGCTTTGCAGTGAGACAGTTGCTCACTGACAGAAGGTAACCAGCAATGTCTCAGTGAAAGCCAGGGTAATACCATTTTTGTAAAATCCAGGGGAGATGCTACTGGCTCAAACTATTTTCTCTAACATGAACCCTAGAGAGCAAATGAATTTCTTCCTTTATTTTCCCTAACATTAGGGAACTTCAAATACAATCCATACAGGGTAAGGGGTCATACTAAGCCATGCTGCATTAAGAATGCAGTAATTTGTGATTTAATAGTTTGACAAGAAAGATTCTGTGAAATAGGAGAGGTACATGGAAAATATCTTGCATAAGTACCTGTATGCATAATTAAAAACTAACTTTTCATTGAGAGGCTGCAAAATATGTATGTAAAGGCATTAGAAATATTATACACCCAAACTTCAATTGCTGACTCAGCAAAACTACCATTAGGCCAAATTAACAGAATTTTTGCTTTAGGAATATGGACTACAAAACTGGGCCCTTCATGAATACAAATAAGTTTTGTAAGAGTTACTATGCTAACCAAATATATACGATCAGAATCTAAAAATCCCACCTTGCTTTGGGTATTTATTTCTGAATTATTTTCTCATAGACTTTAAGGCCAGAACGGACCATTATGATCAACTACTCTGACCTCCTGCACATTGCAGACCACAGCACCTCACTCACCCCATCCTGAGCCATCTTTTGTAGGTGACAAATCTGAGGAATTGTCACAGATTGAAGTATCACTAGAGGAGGTTTTGGAATTAATTGAGAAATTTAACAGTAACAAGTCACCGGGACCAGATGGCATTCACCCAAGAATTCTGAAAGAACTCAAATGTGAAATTGTGGAACTCTTAACTATGGTTTGTAACCTGTCCTTTAAATCAACTACTGTACCCAGTGACTGGAAGATAGCTAATGTAACGTCAATATTTAAGAAGGGCTCTAGAGGTGATCCTGGCATTTACAGACCGGTAAGTACTGGGCAAATTAGTTGAAACAATAGTAAAGAATAAAACTGTCAGACACATACTAAAACAAATTGTTGGGCAAAAGTCAACATGGTTTCTGTAAAGGGAGATCATGTCTTACTAATCTATTAGAGTTCTTTGAAGGGGTCACCAAACATGGACTAGGGACATAATGCACTTAGATTTCCAGAAAGCCTTTGACAAGGTCCCTCACCAAAGACTCTTCTGTGAATTAAGTTGTCATGGGATAAGAGGGAAGATCCTTTCATGGATTGAGAACTGGTTAGAAAACAGGGAACAAAGGGTAGGAATAGATGGTAAATTTTCAGAATGGAGAGGGATAACTAGTGGTGTTCCCCAAGGGTCAGTCCTAGGACCAATCCTATTCAACTTATTCATAAATTATCTGGAGAAAGGGGTAAACAGTGAGGTGGCAAAGTTTGCAGATGATACTAAACTGCTCAAGATAGTTAAGACCAAAGCAGATTGTGAAGAACCTCAAAAAAAGATCTCACCAAATTAAGTGATTGGGCAACAAAATGGCAAATGAAATTTAATGTGGATAAATGTAAAGTAATGCACACTGAAAAAAATTACCCCAACTATACATACAATATGATGGGGGCTAATTTAGCTACAACGAATCAGGAGAAAGATCTTAGAGTCATTGTGGATAGTTCTCTGAAGACGTCCTCGCAGTGTGCAGCGCAGTCAAAAAAGCGAACAGGATGTTAGGAATCATTAAAAAAAGATACAGAATAAGACGGAGAACATCTTATTGCCCTTAGATAAATCCATGGTACGCCCACATAGAATCATAGAATCATAGAATATAAGGGTTGGAAGGGACCCCAGAAGGTCATCTAGTCCAACCCCCTGCTCGAAGCAGGACCAATTCCCAGTTAAATCATCCCAGCCAGGGCTTTGTCAAGCCTGACCTTAAAAACGTCTAAGGAAGGAGATTCTACCACCTCCCTAGGTAACGCATTCCAGTGTTTCACCACCCTCTTAGTGAAAAAGTTTTTCCTAATATCCAATCTAAACCTCCCCCACTGCAGCTTGAGACCATTACTCCTCGTTCTGTCATCTGATACCATTGAGAACAGTCTAGAGCCATCCTCTTTGGAACCCCCTTTCAGGTAGTTGAAAGCAGCTATCAAATCCCCCCTCATTCTTCTTTTCTGCAGGCTAAACAATCCCAGCTCCCTCAGCCTCTCCTCATAACTCATGTGTTCCAGACCCCTAATCATTTTTGTTGCCCTTCGCTGGACTCTCTCCAATTTATCCACATCCTTCTTGAAGTGTGGGGCCCAAAACTGGACACAGTACTCCAGATGAGGCCTCACCAATGTCGAATAGAGGGAAACGATCACGTCCCTCGATCTGCTCGCTATGCCCCTACTTATACATCCCAAAATGCCATTGGCCTTCTTGGCAACAAGGGCACACTGCTGACTCATATCCAGCTTCTCGTCCACTGTCACACATCTTGAATACTGTGTACAGATGTGGTCTCCTCATTAAAAAAAGATATAGTGGCATTAGAAAAGGTTCAGAGAAGGGCAACTAAAATGATTAGGGGTTTGGAACGGGTCCCATATGAGGAGAGATTAAAGAGACTAGGACTTTTCAGTTTGGAAAAGAGGAGACTAAAGGGGGATATGATAGAGGTATATAAAATCACGAGTGGTGTGGAGAAAGTGAATAAGGAAAAGTTATTTACTTGTTCCCATAATATAAGAACTAGGGGCCACCAGATGAAATGGGCAAATTTGTTTTATTTTAAAACAAATAAAAGGAAGTTCTTCTTCACTCAGCACACAGTCAACCTGTGGAACTCCTTGTCTGAGGAGGTTGTGAAGGCTAGGACTATAAAAGGGTTTAAAAGAGAATTGGATAAATTCATGGAGGTTAAGTCCATTAATGGCTATTAGCCAGGATGGGTAAGGAATGGTGTCTCTAGCCTCTGTTTGTCAGAGGGTGGAGATGGATGGCAGGAGAGAGATCACTTATCTTATGTAATACACCTATAAGTGCTGGCTGACTTATTGATTTAAAGACTTCAAGTTACAGACCACCATTTACTTTCGCTTAAACCGGCAAGTGACCTGTGCCCTTTGCTGCAGAGGAAGATGAAAACCCCACAGGGTCTCTGTCAATCTGACCTGCAGGAAAATTCCTGGTGAACAGTTGGACCCTAAGCATGTCAACAAGAGCCACCAGTCAGACACCTGGAAAAGAATTCTCTGTCGTGACCCAGAGCCCTCCCTATCTGTGCCCCATCTCCAGCTAATGGAAATATTTGCTGCTAGCACTCACAGATTGGCTACATGCCATTGTAGGCAGTTTCATCATACCATCCCCAATATAAACTTATCCAGTTCAGTCTTGAAGCCAGTTAGGTTTTTTGCCCCCCACTGCTTCCCTTGGGAGGCTGTTCCAGAACTTCACTCCTCTCTAATGGTTAGAAACCTACATCTAATTTCAAGTCTAAATGTGTTAATGGCCAGTTTATAGCCATTTGTTCTTGTCTCAGCATTGGTTAACTTAAATAACTCCTCTCCTTCCCTGGTGTTTATCCCTATGATGTATTTCTAGAGAACAATCATATTTCACCTCAGCCTTCATTTGGTTAGGCTAAACAAGCCAAGCTCCTTGAGTCTCCTCTAGTAAGGTAGGTTTTCCATTCCTCTGACCATCCTAGTAGCCTTTCTCTGCAGCTGCTTCAGTTTGAATTCATCTTTTGTAAACATGGGAGACCAGAACTGCACACAGTATTCTAGATGAGGTTGCACCAGTGCCTTGTATAATGGTACTAACACTTCCTCTCTACTGGAAATAACTTGCCTGATGCATCCCAGGATTGCATTAGCCTTTTCACAGCCACCTCACATTGGCAGCTCATAGTCATTGTGTGATCCACCAATATACACAGGTCTTTCTCCTCCTGTGTTGCTTCCAACTGATATGTCCCCAGTTTATAACAAAAATTCTTGTTGTTAGTCCTTAAGTGGATGACCTTGCACTTCGCACTATTAAATTTAATCCCATTTCTATTATTCCAGATTTCAAGGTCCTCCAGATCTTCTTGTATGATATTCCAGTCCTCTTCTATATTGGCAATACCTCCCAATATTGTGTCATCTGCACATTTTATTAGCATACACTCACTTTTTGAGCCAAGGTAATGTATGAAAATATTAAATAGGACTGGTCCCAAGACTGATCTCTGAGGAACTCCACCAGTAACCTCCCTCCAGCCTGACAGTTCACCTTTCAGTATGACCCACTGTAGTCTCCCCTTTAACCAGTCCCTTACCCACCTTTTGATTCTCATATTTATCCCCAACTTCTCCAATTTAACTAATAATTAGATCTACTGCATTTACTTTGTCTAAAAAAATCAGTTATCTTCTCAAAGGAAGTGATCAGGTTGGTCTGCAATGATCTACCTTTTCTAACACTATTTTGTATTTTATCCCACTTGCCATTTACCTCTATGTCCTTAACTATGACTACTTTCAAAATTTGTCCACAACCTTGCATACAATTGAGATCAAACTAATGGGCCTTTAGTTTCCTGGATTACTTTTTTTCCCTTTTGTAAAATATGTATCTTATTAGCAATTCTCTAGTCATAGGGTACAACCCCCGAATTTACAGATTCATTAAAAATCCTTGTTATTGGGCTTAATTTCATGTGCAAGTTTCTTTAATATTATTGGATGGAGATTATCCGGGTCCCCAGGATTTGGTTCCACTGAGCTGTCTGAGTTTGACTTCCACCTCAGATGTGGCAATTTCTACTTCCATATCCTCATTTCCATCAACCATCCTACCACTACCCAAAGCGCCTCATTACCCTTATTAAAAACTGAGGACAAATATTTGTTTAGGTGTTGGGCAATGTCTAGATTACCTTTAAACTCCACTCCATCCTCAGTGTTTAGTGGTCCCACTTCTTCTTTCCTTGTTTTCTTTTTATTTATATAGTGATAGAACCTTTTAGTACTGGTTTTAATTTCCTTTGCAAGGTCCAACTCTGCTTGGCTTTTGGCAGTTTTCAATTTTTCCCTATGCTGTTTGACCTCCAAGAGGTTGATCCTTCCCATCTTCCATTCCTTATAGGACTTCTGCTTTCTCTTAGTAGCTTGTTTGAGATGCTTGCTCATCCAGTTTGTTCTGCACCTCTTCCCCATGATATTTTCCCCCTTGCTTGGGATGCAGGCTTCAAATTGCTTGTCAGCCTGGACTAAAAGTAATTCCAAGCCTCCTCCACACTCAGATCCTTGAGTTCTTCAGTCCAGTCCACTTCCATAACTAATTCCCTTAATTTTTTAAAATTTGCCCTTTTGAAATCAAGAACCCTAGTTACAGACCTAGCTTTGTTTATCCTTCCATTTCATTTAAACTAAATTAGCTCATGATCACTCGAACCATGTCCTCTACAACCAGTTCTTCTATCAGGTTCTAACTACTTACCAATACTCAATCTTAAATGCTATCGGCTCTTGTTGGTTCAGTGACTATTTGGTGAAGAAATCTGTCAGCTATCCCATTCCAGAATATCTGGACCCCACATTATTAGTAGCACTTGTCCTCCATTCTAGATCTGGGAAATTAAAGTCTCCCATAATCGCACAATTCCCACTAGTATTTATTTCATTAAAATATTAGTGAAATCAAATATCCAAATCAGATCCTTGGGGGGTCTGTAGCAAACCCCAAGTACTATCCCAGTAGAGTCTCTGCTACCTTTCTTACCTAAAGAGATTTTGACCCAAAACAGGTTCTGTTTTATCCATTCCCTCACTTCTTATTTATTTACAGTCTACCTCATCATTAAGATACAATACAATGCCACTACCACTCAAACTCCCCTGTTTTCTCCTCTGTTTGGTGGCTCCTGTGCTGCTGGTTGGCTGCTTTCAAACATATCTATTTGGAAAAAGCTCTTTAAGTAGATAGTCACATTGACCTCCATTTTTAATAAGAGGCTTTGTCTTAATTTCTTCACTATCTTCTAACATGATGATCATATGGAGCTAGGGAAGGGAGGAAGAAGCACTATATGATATTTTAAACGTATGGTATATTTGCCAAAAGTTCAGGCATTTTCCTAATAGGAGAACTTGGCTTCAAAAAATCATACTTTTCCAGACAGATGAGACATGATCATTGCTGCCAGAGAGGCAACACAATGGGAGTGATTATGTGCTTTGGAAGTAGACATGCATTCTGCTTTGGAGTTCACACATAAGTAATCCTTTCTTCAACATAATCCTTGACTTCAATGGGATTACTCACATGAGTAAGGGGTTCCAGGATCAAGCCCTTGATGGTTTGAGACAATGATCCTAATATCACAAATGAAAAGACATCAAGGAGTTGAAGATAGAGAATGCTATCAGCAAAAATGATGTGCTGTCACGAGACACAGAGGGCCTAAGACAGTTTACAAAACTCCAAGCATACCACTACAGCTTCACAAATGTTGTTAAAAACAAATGATTTTAGCCAAATGAATCAACAGTAGATCTCTGAACTATTCAAAGAAATCCAAATCCAACTTAAAATATCATGGTCGAATTTTCAAACAGAAGTACCTAAAGTTTATCCTTATTTTGGTAAATAAACATGGCTTCCAAAAGTGGTGACCATAACTAACATCCATTTTCTAAAAATATTGGCCTATAATATTTTTTTCTTATTTTCTGCTCAATGAAAACAAAAATACTTAAAATATAAACCCACCTATGTGAGACTATATTGATGCCTATAATTTTACTTTCCTTACTACTTTCCATTACACTCAATGCTTTGTTAATATCTCCAATAAAAACATTTTAGAGTTTCTTGTGGTATTCTGCTAACATTTTTCTTTTCCCATTCTTTTCTTTAATATTTCACTAATCACAATGTGAGAGAACTCTATCGATTGAGGAAATTCTGGGTGAAGTCCTAGCTCTGCTGAATTCACTGTCAAAACGTCCATTGACTTCCTCTCGTCTATGCCTAAAAACATTGCACAAGAGAATTGCTAAGCTTGTTAGTCATGTCCTAGGCCTATCAATTTTGACCCAGACAGTCTGGCTTTTGATTCTTCTATTTTCTTCTCTGTTGGGACCTGACCAAAAGTGTACTTTAGATTTTAGCTTTCAGTGTTGGACTAAGATACATCTTACTACAGGAGGTGAGACAGGAGAATTCTGGGAGAGCTTCTTGACAGAGCTGCAAAGCAAAATGGCAGAAAGCAGGTAATGCATGTACTTACTGGCATCTGATAACTTGGCATCATTAAGGAGGTAAAGGGAATTAAAGAGAGATCTACATACCCTCATCCCCACACACACCCTGTTGTTCGGAATTTGCACCAGTGTGACTGAGGATAAAATTTGGCCTGATAAAAGAAAATGAAAGCAATGAATAATAATCTTTCATGTTTATGTAGCAGTTTTCATCTGTGGGGATCTCAAAGTGCTCCACAAAGTGCATATGGTACAACTGAAGTGCAGTCATATCTGTTGTGATGGTTTGCAGCAAGGTAGAAAACTGTCAAGCACCGTAATAAAAACTCAAAGTGGAAAGTTCAGCTAAGGAAATTGGCACAAATTATAATAATGCCACAGGAAATTTATCGCTTACACAGAGTAAAATGCACTGAGGGCCAGACACTCAACGGGTCTAAATCAACTAACTTCCACTAATTTAATAAAGCAAGGAGTTCATATTTTGTTCTCTCTCTCTGTTTGGCCAATTTTGTTTGATTCCCAATTCCAAAATGATTGATTAATATGCCTACAAATGGCTGATAGCCCTTCCTGCCTGCTTCTAATGAGTTGCTGTGCACAATAAGTGCTGCTCCTTTTAGACTGGCAGCAATATAGAGTACTTTCTATTCCACAGTGTAGTTGTTCACTTAGCCATTATTTGAAATAAGGGATAATAAACTTCTATCAGTCATTTCCTCTCAACAATGGCTGATCAACCAAATCAAGTGTCTCAGGTTCTTATCTTGTCTTAGACACTTGATGGTAGAGTCTATGATGGAATGAATATTGTAACTTTTGCTTTGGCAGGTAGAAAGGTCTGTAAATTGTAAATCAGTAGCAAATGACTTATTCTTAACTCTTTCGTTTGTTTTTGGTGTTCCAAAAATTTTGTGTTTATTCTTTCTAATCTTAGATCTGTCTCTTCGTTAACCCTACTAAATTCTTGGTAAGTTTGTTCTTGACAGAGGAAAGGTAGATGAGGTAATTGGACCAACTTCTGTTGGTGAAAGGGACGAGCTTATTGACCTTCGCAGAGCTCCTCAGGTCTGGAGAAAGTAACCAGTGCTGCATATAGATGGTATGCTTGTGGGGAAATAGGTCATATAGCAGCTCACTATCATAACACTGAGGACTGCATATAGTTTAATCTGGGTAATAGTGAGTGTCTATGTGGCATAATCAACCTCATAGGGGTCGCTATGACTCCACATATATATACACGGGCAGTTAAAATGTATGGTATAGAGACCATTGCTTTAGTAGACTCAGGAAGTGCAATCATGCTGGTGTCTGTGAAACTAGTAGGGTGGAACCAGTCATTTCAAGCCAAATGTACAGGAGTAACCTGCATATATGAGACAGTTAATTACTACTCGGCCATTTCCGAAAAATAGAGGTTCAGGGAAGCACCACAAGGGTGACAGTGGGAGTAATTCCTAAACTTCTGTTCCCCATGCTCATAGATGAGACTTCCAGGGTTTGGAAATCTACTCCTGGTGAAAGAATTGGTGGAAAACCAGTAATCTGGGGACCAATATCCTGGCTCTAGTAAATAGCACTCCTCTAATTCTCTCTGAATTAGCTCAACAACTGGTAAATCTCAGAAAACTAAATGAGAAAGAGGGCAGACAAAAGATTGGGGACCAAAATCTTGGCCCAGAATCAAAAGTTGTGTGGCTGGTCTCCTCCAGCAGGCAGTGAGGCAAACCTGAGGCGGGGCACAGTTCCACAGAGAAAAACCCTGGGGGTAAAACTGAAATAAATCTCCTTGAGTTTGGATATATTGGACCCTCCTAAGAATTTTATGCAAGACTAGACCATTGATTCTCCATACCGAAATATTAGAACAGTAGTAGTCAAGATAAATGAGATCCCAGTAGAGGGGAAAACCAAAGCTCCAGGGCTTTACTTTGTTATAAAAAAAAGGACCTCTTACATAGACTGATCCAGCTCAGGAGCAAGAACTGGAGCAGCTTCTAGTACTCCACGGACATAGAAAGGCAGCATTAAATCTGGTCCATAGTCATTTGTTTGGGGGACATTTGGAGGTCCACAAAACACTAGATAGATTCTTACGAAGGTTCTTTTGGCTGGGAAAATGTATGGAGACTGGATTCTATTGCATCTCCTGCTCTGACTGCCAATTGCACAGTCCACAACCTCAGTTAAGGGTCCCTTTAATAGCCATTATCAGAGACTCATTTGACAAGACAGAAATGGACCTGATAGGAGAAGTCAGTCCGAGGTCAGAAATCAGTCCACTGGAGAAGTCAGTCTGAGGTCAACAGTGTGTGCTTTTTGTTCTAAATTATTCTACTTGGTGTCGGGAAGCCATATCCCTGTGAAAGTGTCCAAGACTATAGCGAAGGAAATACTCCAGATTTTCCCTTAGGTACAAATACCCAAGGAGATTGACAAGATCAGGGGCTTCATTTGTGTCAAAGATGATGAAAGACCTCTGTGTGATGCTTTGAATATGGGTCCTATGCATCTCAGGTTAGTGCCCACAGACAGGTGGCCTGGTTGAATGCTTCAACAGAATGCTGAAGAGCATGATAGAGAAAACAGTGAGTCAAGATGGGGAAAAATGGGATCCCTTACTGCTCTGCCTGATGTTCGCTAATATTGGGAAAAATCCAGGCTTCCCTGGGGTTTTCCTCCTTTCAACTGTTATATGGTCACCACCCCTGGCATACTGGACATTGCTAAGGAAGACTGGGGGTGAACAGCCTAATCAAGGAACGAACGTCATTGAACATGTGTTGCAGATGCGGGACAGAATATCCCAAGTTATTCCAATAGTGCACGAACACATGGAAAAAGCACAAAAGGTCTTACAAGCCTATTATAATCCACAAGCAAGGGTTTGGAAATTCCAGGCTGGTGATCAGGCAATGGTGTTGGTGCCCACAGCAGAAATCAAGCTCTTGGTCAGATGGCAGGGGCCATACAAAGTACATAAGAACGGCCATAAGGTCAGACCAAAGATCCATCTAGCCCAGTATCCTGTCTTCCAGCAATGGCCCATGTCAGGTGCTCCAAAGGGAATGAACAGAATAGGTAATCATCAAGTGATCGATCCAGCCCCTGTTGCCCATTCCCAGCTTCTGGCAAACAGAGGCTAGGGACCCCATCCCTGCCCATCCTGGCTAATAGCCATTGATGAACCATCCTCCATGAATATATCTCGTTCTTTTTTGAACCCTGTTATAGTCTTGGCTTTAACAACTTCTTGACTCTGCATTGTATGAAAAAATACTTCCTTTTGTTTAAATCTGCTGCCTATCAATTTTATTTGGTGGCCTCTAGCCTCGTGTTATGAGGAGGAGTAAATAACACCGCCTTATTTACTTTCTGCTCACCATTCATGATTTTATAGACTTCTATCACATTCCCACTTATTAGTCTCTTTTCCAAGCTGAAAAGTCCCAGTCTTATTAATCTCTCCTTACACAGCAGCCGTTCTATACCCCTAATCATTTTTGTTGCCCTTTTCTGAACCTTTTTCAAGTCCAATATATCTTTTTTTGAGATGCAGCCAGCACATCTGCACAGAGTATTCAAGATGTCGGTGTACCGTGGATTTATACAGAGTCAATATGATATTTTATGTCTTATTATCTAACCCTTTCTTAATGATTCCCAATATTTTGTTTGATTTTTTGACTGCCGCTGTACATTGAATGGATGTTTTCAGAGAACTATCCACAATGACTCCAAGATCTCTTTCTTGAGTAGTAACAGCTAATTTAGACCACATTGTTTTATATGTATAGTTGGGATTATATTTTCCAATGTTCATTATTTGCATTTATCAACATTGAATTTCATCTGCCATTTTGTTGCCCAGACACCCAGTTTTAAGAGATTCTTTTGTAGCTCTTCGCAGTCTGCCTGGGAATTTAACTATCTTGAGTAGTTTTGTATAGTCTGCAATTTTGCCACCTCACTGTTTACCCCTTTTTTCAGATCATTTATGAATATATTGAATAGGACTGGTCCCGGTAGAGACCCTGGGGGACACTACTATTTACTTCTCTCCATTCTGAAAACTGATAATTTATTCCTACCCTTTGTTTCCTATCTTTTAACCAGTTACCAATCCATGAGAGGACCTTCCCTCTTATCGCATGACTGCTTACTTTGCTTAAGAGCCTTTGGTGAGGGACCTTGTCAAAGGCTTTCTGAAAATCTAAATACACTATATCCACTGGATCCCCCTTGTACACATGCTTGTTGACCACCTCAAAGAATTCTAGTAGATTCGTGAGGCATGATTTCCCTTTATAAAAACCATGTTGACTCTTCCCCAACAAATTATGTTCATCTAGGTGTCTGACAATTTTGTTTTTTACTATAGTTTCAATCAGTTTGCCCGGTACTGAAGTCAGGCTTACTGGCCTCTAATTGCCTGGGTCACCTCTGGAGCCCTTTTTAAAAATTGGTGTCACATTAGCTATCCTCCAGTCATTTGGTACAGAAGCTGATTTAAATGATAGGTCACAGATGACAGTTAGTAGTTCTACAATTTCACATTTGAGTTCCTTCAGAACTCTTGCGTGAATACCATCTGGTCCTGGTGACTTATTACTCTTTAGTTAATCAATTTGTTCCAAAACCTCCTCTAAGTGCAGCCTAGCATTGGAATCAGACATGGCAGCACTGGTCTATCAAGGTACACCATTTCTCAGCCCAAGTAGCCCAACCCCATACAATTGAAAGGGAGTGGAGGGGAAAGGGATAAATGACAAAGTCACACCTGACAGTTCTGGAAGGATGGCTGAAGGTAGGTATATCAGCCTTAGAATGGTTAAAGCCATTTTTCTTAAGAACTGAAAGAAGTTACCTCAGGTTATTTATGCACAGTAATTATGGACACCTGAGCTTAAGTAATGACAGCGTATGATCTTTAAAAAACCTCTTCCAATGAGAGAGAGAGACAGAATAAAAAAGCAAGCTGCAGAAGGGTTGTATGCAGTGAAGGAAAAGGCTTCTCCTCGGTAAAGAGATGTTTTTCTCTACAAGGGAAATCTTGTAATTATTTCTTATTTGGGGAAAGGGCCTTGGTTCCCAGCATAGCCAGGCCCAGAGTCAGTTAGGGAGAGTGGCTGCAGATTGGTAGCCAGCATAAGACAATGCAGTATTCAGTGGGAGTTAGGAAATGTACTTTGTTTTTGTTTAAAGAAGCCCCTCAGGCCAACCTAGGGCCTAACCTGTAAAAAAAAAAAAAAACCGAATGTGAATAACTAAACCTCTGGAGTAGGGACTGATTTACCCCAAGACCTCCCTCCTCTCTTAAATGCCAGAGGGAGAAACGCTGAGCCCTGATGTGACAAAAGAGGTGCATTGTCACAATTTGAAAAGCTCCCTTTGTCAGATTCTAATTAGAAATGGGATACAGCCAGATCTTTTCTTTGAAATCTGACTTCTATACTGAACTTTGGTGGTGCAGACTGAATAGGTCCCAGATTCAAACCAGGAAAAACCCTGTCTCCTGCAGAACTTTTAAAACCAGAAACATGGTTGGTTTATTTTATAGACATAGCCAAAACCTTGTGCCAGAAGCTGCCTGAACATTCACAATTATTCACAATTATGATAGAAAAGAGCTCAGATCCAAAGCAACCCACATTTCCTTCTGCAAAACCAGATAGGCACAAAACCAAAATCCAGCCTCCTCTCCCCATGTCAAATTAAAATAAACTAGATAAGTCTTTGGAATGTTTGCTTTACTGTGAAAATTCTGAGACATAAGCTTGAAGAATTAGGAAAATCCAATGTTGCTCAAAAGTTTGTGCTTGGAAAATACTTAGCAGATGTCAAAGGAATCAGTTTGCTGATTTTAATAGGGCACATGGACAAACAGTGTCATGCTGAAGCACTTGCATGAAAGGAAAGTGATCAGGAACAGCCAGCATGGATTCACCAAGGGAAGGTCATGCCTGACTAATCTAATCGCCTTTTATGATGAGATTACTGGTTCTGTGGATGAAGGGAAAGCAGTGGATGTATTGTTTCTTGACTTTAGCAAAGCTTTTGACACGGTCTCCCACAGTATTCTTGTCAGCAAGTTAAGGAAGTATGGGCTGGAAGAATGCACTATAAGGTGGGTAGAAAGCTGGCTAGATTGTCGGGCTCAACGGGTAGTTATCAATGGCTCCATGTCTAGTTGGCAGCCGGTATCAAGTGGAGTGCCCCAAGGGTCGGTCCTGGGGCCGGTTTTGTTCAATATCTTCATAAATGATCTGGAGGATGGTGTGGATTGCACTCTCAGCAAATTTGCGGATGATACTAAACTGGGAGGAGTGGTAGATACGCTGGAGGGGAGGGATAGGATACAGAAGGATCTAGACAAATTGGAGGATTGGGCCAAAAGAAATCTGATGAGGTTCAATAAGGATAAGTGCAGGGTCCTGCACTTAGGACGGAAGAACCCAATGCACCGCTACAGACTAGGGACCGAATGAATATGTTCTGCAGTTCTGCAGAAAAGGACCTAGGGGTGACAGTGGACGAGAAGCTGGATATGAGTCAGCAGTGTGCCCTTGTTGCCAAGAAGGCCAATGGCATTTTGGGATGTATAAGTAGGGGCATAGCGAGCAGATCGAGGGACGTGATCGTTCCCCTCTATTCGACATTGGTGAGGCCTCATCTGGAGTACTGTGTCCAGTTTTGGGCCCCACACTTCAAGAAGGATGTGGATAAATTGGAGAGAGTCCAGCGAAGGGCAACAAAAATGATTAGGGGTCTGGAACACATGAGTTATGAGGAGAGGCTGAGGGAGCTGGGATTGTTTAGCCTGCGGAAGAGAAGAATGAGGGGGGATTTGATAGCTGCTTTCAACTACCTGAAAGGGGGTTCCAAAGAGGATGGCTCTAGACTGTTCTCAATGGTAGCAGATGACAGAACGAGGAGTAATGGTCTCAAGCTGCAGTGGGGGAGGTTTAGATTGGATATTAGGAAAAACTTTTTCACTAAGAGGGTGGTGAAACACTGGAATGCGTTACCTAGGGAGGTGGTAGAATCCCCTTCCTTAGAGGTTTTTAAGGTCAGGCTTGACAAAGCCCTGGCTGGGATGATTTAACTGGGAATTGGTCCTGCTTCGAGCAGGGGGTTGGACTAGATGACCTTCTGGGGTCCCTTCCAACCCTTATATTCTATGATTCTATGATTCTATGCACGGCAAGAATGACATTGGTTCTGTTGTCTGTAGCCACAAATCCACAGGAAGGGGAAGAACAGGTGAGCCTCTCCTCTTTGATGGCATCATGTCAGCTGCTGCTGCAGTTCTGATTATCCTTCTTCCCCAGAGCTGACCCACTGGGAACTCATAGATATAATTTTTCACTTGTTTGACATTTGTTCTCTACTCTGTGTTGATTATGAGGTGATTTATGTTTCCCACACAAATGAGAATACCAGTAACTGAAATGCCAGCATTTCTGACAGATGAATAGCTCTCCTGAGTTAAATAAGATGGCTGCAGGGTGGATATGCTGGAGTTTAGAGAGAAAGGCAAGCAGCAATGCCACCACTCTGCAGAAAACAGCTGTGGTAGCCTCAAGAGATGGGATGGTAAATGCATACATCCATGCACAGAACACCTGCAGCAGCACATTTAACTCAAACCTTGATCACACTCCTGATCCTGCTCATATTAATTGCACATTAACTGAATTTGACCTGTGCAGTGTAAAGCCAGAGGATGGAAGATGAGGATGCCTCCCGCTCGGTGCTTTGATTCACTGGTGTCACGACATCAGTGATTCAAATGAACTAGCAGGAAATGGAGAGTTACAGCTTCTGCTGCTACCAGTGGTTGTCCTTTCCTTGCTTATTATTGTCTCACTGTGATCATGGATACAGCCCCTGCTTTGCTTTCCGAGCAAACGGAGCACTTGCCCTGACTCAGTGCACTGGAACGAGGTGGGTTTTCATCAGTCCTCATCACTAACATTTGTTCACTGCCACTCATCAGTAATCTCCTGCCTTATGCCCTCCCTGTTTTCATCAGTGGGGGGATGCAGGGGTCAGCTCTTTTTGGGAGTGACATATCAGAAGAATTCTCCATTTTAAATCTAGCCTCAGCCCCTGCCTCTCTGGGGTGACATGTACTGTAACTCCTATGGAGAAAATGAACTCATTTTAAAGGAACCTTTCCTCTGCTCAAGCAGGGGAGAATGGAAACCTGACCCTTACTTTCTAGAAAACCCTGTGGGGCTCTGATACTGTTATCAGTTATCACTGATAATCCAGAGATTTGAGCAAGTGAGGTTTGGCTAATCAAGGTTCTTCTGTATTTAGAATTTCAATTCCAGGAAAAATAAACACAAAAAGGTGGTTTTTCTTCCATGACGGTCTCAGAGACTCCGGGTCTCATTCTGCTCTCACACTGAGAGAGGTTTTATACTTTCATTCTGACTTTAATGGATTTACCTCAGATTTACACAGGGCTAAGTGAGAGCAAAATCAATCCCTCAGACTTTCCCCACTGAGTTAATGAGACAAAATGAATCTCTGTTGATCTACCTGGGTACATGGAAGTAGAGAACGAGAAGAAATGCCAGGCAGTTTCAACCATGTGATAAAATCCAATTGACCCAGCTTGAAACTCAAACAGTGAAAGGTGGCATTCAAATTAGTGACTTCCAGTAAAAGAAAAATAAAACTGTGTGCTAATTTGTAAAGCCCTGCAAATCTGCGGATATCAGCTTCATATCTGTGAACCATTTTTGCAGATCACAGATTGGATGCAGATACAAATTTTGAATCTGCGCAGGGCTCTGCTAATTTGAGGAGGTGAAAATTGTTATAGTAATTTTGCATTTTCACTGAAATGCCCTGAAAATATGAAGGGGCAAATCTGAAGTACTTCTAATTCTGAATCAATTTTTGGCACAACTTTAGTCATAAACATACAGCCATACAGATTAAGGCCAGAAGGGACTACCAGATCACCTAGTCTGACCTTCTGTACACCACAGGCCACCACCACCCCCCAGGACCCTCACAGTAAATCCACCAACTGAAATTAGACCTAAGTATTACAGCCCACAGTAGACTATTATGTGCCACAAGCCAATCTCTCTGGCCATTCAGTAAAAGACTTAAGGGTGGCAATTCTGCAGCAGAAAATCTTCAAAAACAGACTCCAATAAGAAACTGCTGAGCTTGAATTAATATGCAAACTAGATACCATTAACTTGGGTTTGAATAGAGACTGGGAGTGGCTGGGTCATTACACATATTGAATCTATTTCCCCATGTTAAGTATCCTCACACCTTCTTGTCAACTGTCTAAATGGGACATCTTGATTATCACTACAAAAGTTTTTTTTCTCCTGCTGATAATAGCTCATCTTAATTAATTAGCGTCTCACAGTTTGTATGGCAACTTCCACCTTCTCTGTATATATATCTTCTTACTATATGTTCCATTCTATGCATCCGATGAAGTGGGCTGTAGCCCATGAAAGCTTATGCTCTAATACATTTGTTAGTCTCTAAGGTGCCACAAGTACTCCTGTTCTTTTTGCGGATACAGACTAACATGGCTGCTACTCTGAAACAAGCCAAGAATAGGAGGGATCAAGGTGCAACAGTGCTCAAGATACCTGCAATGGCAGGAAAATGATTAGGTGAGCTATACCAAGATAACCCTGGCAGTGACCCATACTCACACGCTGCAGAGGGAGATGAAAAGGACATTGTCAATCCAACTTGGGGGGAAATTAATTCCCTGCCCTACATACAGCAATCAGTTAAACCCTGAGCTTGTGAGCAAGAACCAGCCAGCCAAGTATCTGAGAGAGAGAATGCTTGGTACCACCTCAGAGCCCTGGCCCACCCTACCCATGGCCATCGCTGATACTTCAAAGAAAAAAGATAAAAACAAAAACAAAAACAAACACCACAGAATACTTTGAGGAGAAATCTCTTCCCGACCCCTTCAGGTGGCCAGCAGGAACCCTGAGGTCTGAGTTAAGAATATAAGACAAACTGGAAGTCCAGGTCTGCTGAGCCCTGCCCTCTGCTATCACAAGCAACCCCGTCATACAATCATCTCCATTTTTTCAGAATAAAAATCAAAATTCTAATATATGTACTCAACTAGGAAAATCAAGAAACTATCTTCTCATCAGAATCCAATGTGGAAATGTGATGTTATCAATTGGACTTTGTAATTTAGATAAGTTTTCTTCTATGAAGGCACAGTACCACTTGCAGAACAATGCTACAACACTATCATGAGTGCTTCGAGAATTCAAGTTCCTTATAGTGATACAATATTTAATATGAATCTTAACTTACAGTATATTAGGAGGATATGGCCTATTGAACATCCCTCTATCAGACCAGGAAATTACAATCAATTTGTTTTTCTAAATATTAACCAAAATATTGCTTATAACAATTTGCTTAAATACATTTTTAAAATACCCAAGTTCAAGGGAAAGAGGACCAATTTTGTTTTTATTTTTTCCTTCTTTCTTATTAACTGATACATGGAAAAAATATCTTGACATCCAGGAACCTAACTGTTACATTGGTCATGGGTTCTGAGGTTAAGAAAATACAGGGCCAGATTTTCAGCTGGTATAAATCAGCATAAATCTATGGAAATTCAATGGAACTATTCTAATTTGAATCAGTTGAATATTTGGCCCTCAATTTCTAACTTTTCAGATTAGTAGATGTCTTTAGTTCAGAGATTAAGTTAAGATAGACAATTCTGATCTGGAGATGGTACCACTGGTTAAATACATGATTCATAGATACTAAGGTCAGAAGGGACCATTATGATCATCTAGTCCGACCTCCTGCACAACGCAGGCCACAGAATCTCACCCACCCATTCCTGAGAAAAACCTCTCACCTATGTCTGAGCTATTGAAGTCCTCAAATCGTGGTTTAAAGACTTCAAGGAGCAGAGAATCTTCCAGCAAGAGACCTGTGCCCCATGCTACAGAGGAAGGTGAAAACCTCCAGGGCCTCTTCAAATCTGCCCTGGAGGAAAATTTCTTCCCGACCCCAAATATGGCGATCAGCTAAACCCTGAGCATATGGGCAAGATTCACCAGCCAGACACCCAGGAAAGAATTTTCGGTAGTAACTCAGATCCCACCCCATCTAACATCCCATCACAGGTCATTAGGCCTATTTACCATGAATATTTAAAGATTAATTAATTACCAAAATCATGTTATCCCATCATGATCTCTGACTATCTACTACCCAATCATTTTCTTGAGTAGTGATTGTCACTATGCTGGCAATAGCCATTCCTGAAAACATATATGACATCAGTACTTCCAAGAATGACTGTACTGGATGATGATCAATTGGCACAACTCCTGAAAGTAATGCCCTACATTGATCCATAGGGGGTTGGTATGCCCAAGTAGGTAAAGCTTGTGTGAATCCCCTTAGTTACTGTAACTACAAGACAGATGTCCTTAAGATAGAGGTGGACAGTGGATTGAGATACTTGCAATGTTGACCATTATGGAGCATCATTAGTTAAACAAGACAAAAATATGAAAAATACTTTAAAATATTCACAAGGGAAGTGGAATTAGTTCAGAGCTTTATAACACCTTTGAAAATGCAAACACACTCTGATTTTGTAAAATTATGGATAATTTAAAATAAAAGAAGGATTTTTAGCGTTTTAGAGGAAATAATGCCAATTGAATCAGCATTATAGCTCTTATTGTGTATTAGAATGTTTCTTTCGACCTAAACTATCTCTTTGCATTTTAATGTCTCACCACTCTAAAAGCTTCTACGATTTCATTATAATCCCATTTTAAGATACAGCAATTTAAAACAAATATCTAAATTAGCCTATAAAGATGCTATACAAAAAAACAGGTATAGTTGTATTCAGCTTCTGGACAGTAAATGCTAAATCTTAGTAATTTAAACAAATGAAACTTCACCAGTTAAGAATATTCTCTATTTTTATATACATTATCAGAGTAGTGTCCGAATGACATGCTATCCAATAACAAAAATAATCTGTTACCTCTCAGTGGACCTGATTCTGATCTTGGCTTCCCAAGTATAAATCCAGCCTAACTCCGATTTCAGTGGGCTGCACAGAGAGTAATTCTATGCAGAATCTGGCCAATAACTTTTACCAATAAGGAGACAATTATTCACAGACAGAGCATAACATGGAATGGTCCCACCTCAGCACTGACTGCCCTAATCCTCTGGTTGAGAAAGTTAAGTCCCATGATGGGAAAGAGCCAAGGGGAGATGGAGGGATAAACTCCCTTAGTTGAGGTAGGATTTAAAAAAGGATTAGACATTTATATATGAATAATAAGAACAGTCACAACTACAGTAGATAGGATTTTTTAAAAAGAAGGAATATGAACCTTATGCTTCAGAAGATTACAGCTATGACACCAATTAACTCCAGTCTGGCATTCCTCCTGTTCAATTTAAAGTTTTTTTCTTTTGGCAGATTGCAGATCATTACACCTTTTGCATCCAATTCAGTAGAGAAGTTATACAACTATTTAATCATCTGCATTTGCAGACTGCACTTCAGTCCTAGTACACAAGGGACTTCCTGTTCCATTATTTCAGACTCTCATTAATATCCATCACACTGACATGCCTATATGGGTTAGCGACATGAGTTCATTTGCGCCCACTACATGAAACAATTTTACTTTCTGCTTTTAATGTTGGGCAGTCACTGATCTTTTTGTAGGGTTGCAGGATTAGGTTTTACTCAGCTCTAATAAAGACTTTTAAATTCACTTTTTGTTCATTTATTTCTAATATTAAAAACCAGATTTGCTGCAGAATCTTGTTTTGTAAATGTATAAAGAAACCCAAACAAACTGCTTCTACATTTTCAAGAAATTGTTCACCAGCTGGATATTCTGAAGTACATTTAGCTTTTGTGTTTCTCTGCAATTTGTATTACAAGTGACATTTCTGCAAAATGATCGCATGCTTTTATTATTGTATAAAGGATGATGCATTCTTTGTGCTAGGCACCTTCGTGCCATAGTGCTATTGTCATATTTATTGCAAATCTGGTGTCTTCCATTTGTTTACTGTAGTATTGTATCACTATGCTTTAAACTGTATTTCACGTCTTATTAACACTTTCATATAGGAAGCAGCTATTAGTAGCCCTGCAAATATAAACTGTCAAGTTCATTTCTCACAAACTTATTTGGACCTAATTATGAGTTATGCCAAAAACAATTCAGTTTCTAATCAATCTGTCTGTTAATTAATCAAATTCACATGACTTAGCTTTGTTACATAATAGTCAATAGTCTTATATGGCAGCTACTTGTTTAGAAAGCATGTGTGCCTTTCCCAAGCATCAAACTTGAGTGGATCAAAGTATTCTAGAAGTTTTAAAATGACTGCCTTATGCTTCCACTGGAATGTAATATAGACCTCCAGTGTCTCTGCACCGGTTACTGATAGCAGCATGAAAGATTTTGCCTTCTTACTTCCAGGAAAACATGGACACAATTTAGTAATCACTTCTGCAGTTCTCTTCCAGGCCTCCTTCCAAATGGAAGGATTCAGATTGGCTACTTTTTGCAATAGATATACTTTAATTCTAACTGCACATAAAAAAGATGCAGTACACTTGAGTGCTGGCTGGAGAATGGTTATTACTTCTGAGTTCCAAGCACTTGATGTAGAATAGGGGGATTAGCCTATTATAAATCTATTATACGACAGGAGTCTAATCATGGGCTACCAGTACATTGAATTTCACATATGACAAAATAATAAAATAAAATAATCATAGAACTGCATCAGTTATATCTATAATGGCCCTGATCTAATATCACAGAGATAGATTTCATGTTAGGTGGGATGACTTGATGTGGTTCGCGGAATATTCACATTCATTATTAAAAACTTTACAAGAAACAACACCTGTTCTATTTTTCTTCCAGATAAAACAGAAAAGAATCTATTTCTATGAACATAGCCTATAATTGAACAGCGGTTATGTCTAAAGCATCATATGTTGTGACAGCTCTCTCTCTATTGCCACCTACTGACAGCACTGCTTCAATTTCAAAGCCACGTATGAAACTAAAGAAATAGGGGTCTTTAGTTTCTGATGACAAGGCAGTCCTCTTGAGCTGTGTATCTGTAGCTGATGATTTCACCAAAACCTCTCAGTGGAATACTATCCTGGTTACTGTATCTATAAATTCCTCTTTCTGATTCTCTGTGCGCAGCATTTCACTGGAATTGCTTAAGTTATATTGCCTTTTTCACACCTTATCAAAGAGTTTGTGTTTCTTTATATATTTATAGTTCTCTCATTTCACTAAGTGTATTTGAACTGGAAAACAAATGAAGAGACAAGCTATGTTAAATAAAAAGTTCAAATGTTTCTACACACACATGCTGGAGTTAAGTTATAGAAGTAAACACAGCTATATTTACTGTAAGGGCATCATTTTAAAAAGCTCCATTCGTACAATAGTCAGCTATGGATTCAAAGTTAGCAGTTTTAGCTAACTGATAGCTGAACTGGCTGAGTTCAGCAGCACAGGAGGGCAGTAGTAATGTTTTCCTAGTCCTGCTAGCTACTGGGGTGAGGAACTTCCTGTTTGCCTGAACACCTTTTGCTGCTAGGGAGCTGTGGGTCTTCCTCATAACAAATGGCAGTCTGAAACGGAAAGATACAATGGACAATCATCCAGTTCCTTCTGAAGAACAAGATGGAAGCCACCAAGGCCCAGGAGGGAGCAAGTGTGTAGTGAGAGGAACAAATGTAGGCAGTGAGTGAAAACCTTTTGACAACCTTTCTACATACATATTTATATTCACAGATCAAAGAGAGATTTAGAGGAAATGTATTGTGCAAAGTGCAGTGCTCATGTACCTCTCACAAAACTTCCTAGGATACTCCTAAGAATAATTACCACTCTCCTGTCCCAGACCAATAAGTACTTACATAGTATGTTTTCAGTAAGATTTAAAGCTAACAGCGTTTTCAAAATCCTGTGCACCAAGGTCTCCAATATTGATTTCAATGGAAATTGCACATGAACAACTGATGGTATAATCAAACACTTGGCCCCAGAATTCAGCCAAACTTCTTAGTAAAAACAGTGAGACAGTTATCAATATAACCAGGAATGGATCCACCCCAAAGCCCTGTTCTCTCACCCCAGGACACATGTAATTCCCATTGAACCTAATGGATGGAGAATATGGCCCTGGGAGAGCTGCTACCGAAGCATAGGACCCACTCTTGCCTCCCCAAATCCTTTATCACTAGCAAGTATGGTAAAAGCTAATGTCAATTCAGTAAAAAAAAAAATGTTGTAATTTCTCTCACTCTTTTGTCATTTCTGATTAGGTAGCTATGATGAGGAGCACAAGTTCATCTTCCCATGTCCAAAAATCCATCTGGTTCCTAATATTTGATCTTGTTTGTCAAAACTTTATCATAGAAAACACACATTTCAGCTGCATACATAGCCCTGACTGCAAGGAAATATCCTCTGACAATACAAATGATAAGACAGTACAATAATCCAAGAATGAGTCCACAGAGCTCTAAAGTATGATGAGGCTATTATAAACCAGAAGAATGGCACATCAGCAATGAACTTAGAAATTAAGGCATTTAAAATCTAAATCTAAATACCAAAGTCCTTGAAGTGTGTGGTCTAAAATAACTGTAGTTAACTTGGTCCACCTCATAAACATTTGTGAAACTACTTGTTTAAATGTGTTCACTATGAATGAAAAATGTGATATGTTTCACAACGAATCACGCAAAAACCAGTATTCTTGAAATAGTTCCTTCTTTGTCAGTTACTTGTTCAAGGCTGTATCTATATTGTATTTTTTGTTGTCAAGCTTGTTAATAGAAAATTGGTCCCCAACTTATCCACTTAATGCAAACAGCCCCATAATATTTTATTTGTATTTATTTTTGCCCAGAGCGTGCTACAAATCAGCTCTTTGTCAAACCTTTGCAAGAAATAACTTCTAGTGTGATACAGCCATTGATAGAGTCTTGCTATTATTGACCCTTAGTCAGCAAAGCACTTCCACATCTGCATGAGTAAGCATGTAACTATTTTCATTGACTTGTTAGTAATTGTAATAAGAAAAGGTTTTGATTTTGGTCATTACACCATACTGTCACTATCAACAATTCAATGCCAGAGAAGTATGTGAGCTATTTTGGATTTTTTGCCCCCTTTATTGCCTGTTTGCCTCCTGTACAGAGGACCCAGTTATAATTTACCTTTAATTCTTTAAACTGGATTTTGTTTGCGGATATGCAAGGCACATTGGTGAGTAAAGTGTCCCAAGTAAGCAAAAGTTTTGTAAATGTATTTAAATAAGTTGTCAATGTCCTATGGTTTTGTTATAAACAAATGAAATGTTACTGCTAAGCATGGACAATCCGGGCACTTCTTTAAGAACACTAAGTCTTGGAATATTGCACACTGCTGCTGATTTTTAAAGATACCTACTGCAGTACTGGCTCACAGAAAAAAAAGAAGATCTCCAGTTGAACAGAAAATGTATTTTTTTTTTGAGTTTTGAAAAGTTGAAAAAAAATCATTCTGGGTCAAATGAAATGTTTTGTTTCAACAAATCAAAATATTTAATTTCAATTTTTACTATTTTAAAACATTTTTGATTAATACAATAAAATTAAAGGAAATTTTGAAATGAAAATTCATTTCAAACCAAAACCCCCAAAACATTTCTTATGAAAATGTCAAAGTGAAGTGTTTCAACTTTTTCCTGAATTTTTGGGGGGACCAAAGCAATTTGGTAAAACTGACACAAGTTTGCAAAACCTTTTGGTGTCACTGAATGTGGCTAAAAATTGCTTCAGCTGGAAAAATTCATCAAGCTATCTTTGGGAACAGTCAAGGATCACAGTAAACCAGGGGCGTGCCTGATTTAGGTAATAGCTTTCTCCCAGGGATACTGCGTTGGTGGCTACAGGAGAGCACATAACAAAGACGACTTAAGTTAACTTAAAACTCTAAGGCAGGGTTAGAAAACAGGTTATCTGTTTTCATGAAAATCAAGAGGACTCCTGCTACTGAGATGTAATATATTACAAGGAGGACACTAAAATATACCGTGCCCCAAACAATTTGTTATTGTTTGTCTTAACATCTCTTTACCTAGGAACTGGTTACATTTTTATAAATGTTCATCACCTGTTAAGAATAGTAAAAGATTAGTGCTCCCTCATGATTTAATCACAATTGCTTAGAGAGTAAATATATTTTACTTATGACGGATTGGAGACATTTCATTATGTAAATTTATTTTGTTCATTTCCATATACGCACTGATGAGTGAGACTGGAAGCCAAGGTGTAAGAGAAATTTCAGAATCTCTTTTGTAAATATCTTCCCTTCTTTAATTCTCTCTGTTTCTACATGGTTGGATCTTCTTTTTCCCTAACATAAGTCTCATTTGATTCCAATGTGAAGAAACCCCACCATCTTGTGGTCAGATGCAGGCATGACACTGAAAGACAGAAGTCTGGTTAAGTAAAATGTCTGCATCACAGAAATTGCAGATAAACACTGCTGTTGGAGATGTAGCTCAGATGATATTAAGAAAAATAAATATAATATACAATATACAAAAATTTATATTATATTTATAATATAAATATAATATACAAAAATGTTTATTTTTCAGTTGAGTATTAACATTTGAAAACTTGTTTTTTTACCTTAGATTACATTTCCTCAAGATCTGTAATTTCTCTGTGTTTATTAAAATAAATATATGGAATACTGCAAATAAGGAGATAATTATTTGGAAAATTTCCAAATTTTGAAGGGTGATAATTGTATGATTTAAGGGTATTCTTATAGTTATTTCAAAACCAAGCCAGACCTCCTCCTCCAAAATTTGGACCAATACAAGCTGAGATAAGCCAGTTAAGTTTGCTATGCAACAACAATGTATTTACTTGTCACATCATTTGCAATCCCAAACACTTACAAGCAAACAAATGAAGAGTTAAGGCCACCACAAATCTTACAATGCCCAAATAAGAATAGATAGGGAACACTTCAAATTTTATATTTGCATATTGTATACACACACACAATTTAATAAGATTTTTGATACTATCTCATATGACCGTCTCATAAATGAACTTAAAAAATATAACCTAGACAAACCTACTACAAGATGGATGCACAACTGATTGGAAAACAGTACTCAGAGAATAGTTATCAATGGTTCACATTCAAGATGGAAGGGCACATGAAATGGGATCCTGCAGGGATCTGTCCTGGGTCTGGTTCTATTCATTATCTTTATAAATGATTCAGATAATGGCAGAGAGAGCACACTTAGAAAGTTTGCGGACAACACCAAGCTGGGGGATTGCAAACATTTTAAAGGACAGGATTAGAATTCAGTATGATCTTGACAAATGGAGAAATGGTCTGAAATAAATAGGATGAAATTCAATAAGGACAAATTCAAAGTACTACACTTGGGAAGGAATAATGAATTTCACAAATACATGAAAGGAAATGACGGTCTAGGAAGGAGCACTGCCGAAAGGATCTGGGAGTTACAGTGGAGCACAAGCTAAATAGGAGTCAGCAATGTAATTCTTCCACTTTCCTCAGCACTGTGATAAGGCCTCAACTGGAGTACACGTCTAAGCACCACACTTTGGGAAAGATGTGGACAAATTGGAGAAAGTCCTGTGGAGTGCAACACAAATGATTAATGGTCTACAAAACATGACCTACAAGGAAAGATTGAAAAAATGGGTTTACTTAGTCTGGAAAAGAGAAGATTGGGGGAACAGGATAACCTTCTTCAAGTACGTAAAAGGTTGTTATGTAGAGTAGGGTGATAAAGTGTTCTTATCCACTAAGGACAGGACAAGAAGTAATGGGTTTAAATTCCAGCAAGGGAGATTTCAGGTTAAACATTAGGAAAAAATTCCTAACTGTAAGGGTAGTTAAGCACTGGAACAAATTACCTAGGCAGGTTGTGGAATCTCTGTCACTGGAGGTTTTTAAAGAACAAGTTAGACAAACAACTGACAAGGATGGTCTAGATAATACTTAATCCTGCCTCAGTGGAGGGAATTGGACTAGATAACCTTTCTGTCCTACATTTCTGTGACTGTATGTGTATTGAGGTCTTTGTGTGTCACATTCTGGTCGCTGCTACAACTGCTTTGCATGCTGACCTCTGGCTACTGGAGAAGGGGGGATGTAAATTCACTTTTGCATTGTTCAGTTATTATAAGTTATTTTCTTTACTGTACGGGAGTGACATCACAATTGGCTACTATCTGTACTGACAATCTCAGATAGTAGGCCAAAGCCTGAAAGGGTATGGAGATTGAACAGCTGTCTCGTGTAGAGGTGCTCAAGTCAAGTCATGGTTGCAAGGTGCAATGTGAGGGAATTATTATTAATTCTTCCTTTTCATGAAGAGAAGATTTAGTCTCCAGTTTTGTCATTCTGGAACTTTTTTGAGCCCTGAAACAAAGTTACATTTTTAAAGCATGCTATTTCCATTGTATACTATTACTTTGCTGTTTTTAATCTGTCCTACCAAAAGAAGATAATCTGCTCAAGGAAATTTCAGAGTAATTGTCATGCATTTTTCTTACAACAGTCATGTGCAACTGACAGGCTCTCATCTAAACCCTTAGAAGTAACAATTCTTATGGAATTCTCTGGGAGCTGCTGGGCAAATAATTCTTCAGTTTAACCAGCAAACTGAGAGAATCTTTGAAAAATCCAGACACATATTTAGGTGCTGAAAGATGAATTTAGAAGCCTAACTTTGAAAATCTTGGCCTGGGTTCTTATCTTTAGGCATTCAGGTATGAACATTAATGTGAAAAAAAGCATTATGACTATTGGGGAAAAGATACAATCAGCTGGATTCTCTGGCCCACCAAGTTCACTTTGCATCATGGCACCTGCTGCTTCCTCCAACCTGGCATAAAGGGGGGGAAGGCAGGGTGTGTCAGGGTGGATTGAGAGCCTGTCATAGGTGGGGACTAGAAGAGGGGTGCTGCAGCTGGACTCCACCATGCCTGATCCTCTGCTGGCATGATGGAGCTTACACCGGTGGTATTAGAGTAGCCCACTTGCTGCTCCAATTTCTGCCAGGTATAAGCAGCTGAGGACCAGGAAACAGTAGTCTGTGGCTGCACTCTCTGTATCTGAGCTGTGCTCAGTCTCAGTGGAAAATCAGGGCCAATACATATAGTAAGTAATCTTAATACACAGCCTTCTCACATTGTAAATGATAGGAAAGATGATGCACTGGTAAAAAACATTCAGATCCTTACAAATGAAAACAAGACATGTTCTAGTCTACGTGAAGGCAGTGACATTCAACAAAGTTCAGTAGATTTATTTCTCTGCAGTGCCCATAATTCATGTAAAGCAATGACAAATAGAAAGTGCATCCACTTTTCTAAGAACTCATTGCAATGCTGTAGAGGCTGAAGTGTAGCCAATAAATTCTATCACGAATCAAAGGCAAAAACAGTTACAATGCATATGCTATACGCATAAGAAGAATGCTTTTTTGGTCTCTGTACTGTACATCTAATTTAATTTCTGCCTAACATTCATCTTATTTATGAGAGCATTAAATACAAGTAGATGGTCTCAACTCTCTGTGTCAGCAACTCTTGTTAGGCCTGACATGCTCACTACACCCAATACACTGCTGCCATACCCAAAAGGTAGCATATATCATATCCTTGGAAAACTAATGCCTCACTGATCATTAATATTATTGCGCAATGTATGTATGGATTCTGTACAAAGAGTTATGGATATGTACTAGAATTATGTCCTTAAGATGCGTTGTGGAAGGAATGCATAAGCCCAGTCTGCCTTAGACAAAGGAACATGTATTTGTACGTCCGACCAGCCTGGTCATCAGGCAGAAACGATGAAGGTATTTTTACATAAAAGGTAAACAAAGCCATCAAGGTAATAAGGGGAGGAGGAACTGACTAAACCATTTCCGCGGGGGGAGGAGGAACCAGCATGAAGTCTTCATGAGACCTCATGGCGTCTCTTCCCCTGCAGTAGTAAAGGAACTTTATTTAAGAATACATTTCAAAGGTTTACTGGGTTATAAAGACTGAACCTCAAAGAATATGCAATTGAGTCAACTGATTGTATATAATATTACTGGATTATAAAAGTGTATTGAGTAATGTATTTTATGAAAGCCTATAATACACTGGTGATTAATATCTTTGTGAAATGTACATATTAACGCTACATAAAAAAGTGTGGGATACTTATTATATTATGCTTTAAACCCTATGATCAAACAAAGGGAGAAACAGGTTTTCTTTCAGAAGGAGGGAAGGTAGCATGGTAGAATCAAAGCAATGGAAGCCCCATTTACATATGGATCAGCAGGGGTAAGGGAGGTCCACAGAAAGGAAAGAAGGTCATCCTGCCTCTTGAAGCAGGGTCAATGAACTCAGAGATATAAGGGGAAAGATCCATTTTTGCATCTTTCAGCTAGGAAGACGAAAGGCACCAGCACCTTGTACTTTTGTGGAAGATCCAGCCCGGGAGAAAGTCATAAGAACATAAGAACGGCCACACTGGGTCAGACCAAAGGTCCCCTAGCCCAGTATCCTGTCTTCCGACAGTGGCCATTGCCAAGTGCTGCAGAGGGAATGAACAGAATGGGTAATCATCAAGTGATCCATCCCCTGTGGCACATTACCAGCTTCTGGCAAACAGAGGCTAAGGACACCATCCCTGCCCATGCTGCCTAGTAGCGGTCGATGGACCATCCTCCATGAATGTAGCTAGTTCTTTAACTACTTCCTTATTTACCTTCTCTAGATCAGTCATGACTTTATAGACCTCTATCATATCCACCCTTAGTCGTCTCTTTTTCAAGATGAAAAGTCCCAATCTTATTAATCTCTCCTCATATGGAATCTGTTTGTTTCCCTTTTCTGAATCTTTTCCAATTCCAATATATCTTTTTAGAGATGGGGTGACCAGATCTGCATGCAGTATTCAAGATGTGGCTGTACCACAGATTTATAGAAAGGCAATATGATACTTTATGTCTTATTATCTGTCCCTTTCTTAATTATTCCCAATATTCTGTTTGCTTTTTTTGACTGCCACTGCACATTGAGTGGATGTTTTCAGAGAACTATCCAAAATGACTCCGAGATCTCTTGAGTGGTAACAGCTAATTTAGATCCCATCATTTTATATGTATAGTTGGGATTATGTTTTCCAATGTACATTACTTTGCATTTATCAACACTGAATTTCATCTGCCATTTTGTTGCCCAGTCACCCAGTTCATAGAATCATAAAATATCAGGGTTGGAAGGGACCTCAAAGCAGGGCCAATCCCCAAATAAATAATCCCAGCCAGAGCTTTGTCAAGCCTGACCTTAAAAACCTCTAAGGAAGGAGATTCCACCACCTTCCTAGGTAATCCATTACAGTCCTTCACCACCCTCCTAGTGAAAAAGTTATTCCTATATCCAACCTAAACCTCCCTCAATGCAACTTGAGATCATTACTCCACGTTCTGTCATCTGCTACCACTGAGAACAGTCTAGATCCATCCTCTCTGGAACCCCTTTCAGGTAGTTGAAAGCAGCTATCAAATCCCCCCTCATTTTTCTCTTCTGCAGACTAAATAATCCCAGTTCCCTCAGCCTCTCCTCATAAGTCATGTGTTCCAGTCCCCTAATCATTTTTGTTGCCCTCTGCTGGACTCTTCCAATTTTTCCACGTCCTTCTTGTAGTGTGAGGCCCAAAACTGGACACAGTACTCCAGATGAGGCCCAATGCCCAATAGAGAGGAATGATCACGTCCCTCGATCTGCTGGCAATGCTCCTACTTATATAGCCCGAAATGCCATTAGCCTTCTTGGCAACAACGGCACGTTGTTGACTCATATCTAGCTTCTCGTCCACTGTAACCCCTAGGTCCTTTTCCGCAGAACTGCTGCCTAGCCACTTGGTCCCTAGTCTGTAGCAGTGCATGGGATTCTTCCATCCTAAGTGCAGGACTCTGCATTTGTCCTTGTTGAACCTCATCAGATTTCTTTTGGCCCAATCCTCTAATTTGTCTAGGTCCCTCTGTATCCTATCCCTACCCTCCAGCGTATCTACCACTTCTCCCAGTTTAGTGTCATCTCCAAATTTGCTGAGGGTGCAGTCCATGCCATCCTCCAGATCATTAATGAAGATATTGAACAAAACCAGCCCCAGGACCAACCCTTGAGGCACTCCACTTGATACTGGCTGCCAACTAGACATGGAGCCACTGATGATATAGCCAGTCCAATGATATAGCCCTTTGAGCCCCATGATATAGCCTGCTTTCTATCCACCTTATAGTCCATTCATCCAGCCCTTTAACTGGGTGGCAAGAATACTGTGGGTGACTGTATGAAAAGCTTTGCTAAAGTCAAGGAATAACACGTCCGCTGCTTTCCCCTCATCCGCAGAACCAGTTATCTCGTCATAGAAGGCAATTAGGTTAGTCAGGAATGACTTGCCCTTGGTGAATCCATGCTGACTGTTCCTGATCACTTTCCTCTCCTCTAAGTGCTTCAAAATTGATTCCTTGAGGGCCTGCTCCATGATTTTTCCAGGAACTGAGATGAGGCTGACTTGCCTGTAGTTCCCCGGATCCTCCTCCTTCCCTTTTTTAAAGATGGACACTACATTATCCTTTTTCCAGGACCTCCCCCGATTGCCATGAGTTTTCAAAGATAATGGCCAATGGCTCTGCAATCACATCCGTCAACTCCTTTAGCACCCTTGGATGCAGTGCGTCCGGCCCCATGGTCTTGTGCATGTCCAGCTTTTCTAAATAAATAGTCCTGAACCACTTCTTTCTCCACAGAGCACTGGTCACCTGCTCCCCCTACTGTGCTGCCCAGTGCAGCAGTCTGGGAGCTGACCTTGTTCGTGAAGATAGAGGCAAAAAAAGCATTGAGTACATTAGCTTTTTCCACATCCTCTGTCACTAGGTTGCCTCCCCCATTCAGTAAGGGGCCCACCCTTTCCCCAACCTACTTCTTGTTGCTAACATACCTGCAGAAACCCTTCTTGTTACCGTTAACATCTCTTGCTAGCTGCAACCCCAATTGTGATTTGGCCTTCCTCATTTCACTCCTGCATGCCTGAGCCATATTTTTATACTCCTCCCTGATCATTTTCCAAGCTTCCACTTCTTGTAAGCTTCTTTTTTGTGTTTAAGATCAGCAAGGATTTCACTGTTAAGCCAAGCTGGTTGCCTGCCATATTTACTATTCTTTCTACACATTGGGATGCTTTGTTCCTGTGCCCTCAATAAGGATTCTTTAAAATACAGCCAGCTCTCCTGGACTCCTTTCCCCCTCATGTTATGATCTCCTAGGGGATCCTGCCCATCCGTTCCCTGAGGGAGTCAAAGTCTGATTTTATGAAGTCCAGGATCCATATTCGGCTGCTCTCCAGTTTTGAGAGATTCTTTTGTAGCTCTTGGCATTCTGCCTGGGACTTAATTATCTTGAGTAGTTTCGTATCATCTGCAAATTTTGCCACCTCACTGTTTACCCCTTTTTCCAGATCATTGATGAATATGTTGAATAGGACTGGTCCCAGTACAGGACCCTGGGGCACATCACTATTTACCTTTCTCTATTCTGAAAACTGACCATTTATTCCTACCCTTGTTTCCTATCTTTTAACCAGTTACCAATCCATGAGAGGACCTTCCCTCTTATCCCATGACCTTCCTTCTTATCCCATGCTTAAGAGCTTTTGGTGAGGGACCTTGTCAAAGGGTTTTTGAAAATCTAAGTACACTTGGTACACTGGATCTCACTTGTCCACATGCTTGTTGACTCCCTTGAAGAATTCTAGTAGATTGGTGAGGCATAATTTCCCTTTTCAAAAACCATGTTGACTCTTCCACAACAAATTATGTTCATCTATGTTTCTGACAATTTTGTTCTTTACTATAGTTTCAATCAGTTTGCCCAGTACTGAAGTTGTTGCCCTGGATTTGAGGGGTGTATATAACCCAGAATGTGATCAAGTTAATTGCAACCATATTATGTGCATTCAGCCACCCTGATGTAATGAAATAGAACACCACATAGTTAAGGGTTAATTTGGAGACAGGCTTTCAGAAGTAAGGACAAAACTAGCTACAGTTTCTGCTAATCAGAATGGGAGGAGAGGACAAACAAGTAAACAATTGAGACTAAAACCTTAGTGGTTGGAAAACCTTGAGTCTAAATGCCTCTGATATTAAAAGTTTATTGAAAGTTAGAAAAGTGATGATATAGTAGGGTCATTATGACCTATGTGTTTTGTAGAAGTTAGTTGTAAAAGATTAGCTAATAGAGTGTACTTTGGAGCAGTCCTTTGAAGCCATCTTGAGAGACATTTTTCCTGACACCCTTTCTCCCCAGTGAGTGAGCAACTGGCCACTGCAAATCTGCTGTTAATTACTCAATATCATTCCAAACGCTAGGTAAATATCTGGGATATTCTAAACCTATTGCTTATGTTTGTGTGTGCTTAAATCTAAAAAACTGCAGTTTTAGATAAGATTCATGCAAGTAAGAGTGCTCTATGAGACGGAAGTGCTGTGTTCCTGTTGATTTATTCCTTAAACCGCCTGGAGTGAAATAGTTAAGTTGCCTCTGTTGGGGGTTCTGAAAACCTTGGGTAACAAAGTCAGGCTTGTGGGCTGATAATTGCCAGGATCACCTCTGGAGCCCTTTTTAAAAATTGGCATCACATTAGCTATCCTCCGGTCACCTGGTACAGAAGATTTAAATGATAGGTTAGAAACCACACAGTTAGTAGTCCTGCAATTTCACATTTGAGTTCCTTCAGAACTCTTGGGTGAATACCATCTGATCCTGGTGACTTACTGCTGTTTAGTTTATCAGTTTGTTCCAAAACCTCTTCTAATGACACCTCAATCTGGGACAGTTCCTCAGATTTGATTTATTTACAAGAATACTTCCAGTTAAGATCACTTTATTAATTTTGATATACTGCTGCATATGTATATAGTCATCTGGTAGAATATATATTTTGCTATTACTGCATCCTGCAGGCCAATCTGTCGCCCACATAATATGGCAGCATAGAAACTACCTGCACCAGAGGTAACAGTGAGCAAGGAGAAGAAGTTTCCACAAAGTTGCTACTACTGCCCTTCTCCTACTAAAAGGAAAACCGGGCCAGGGTCTGTGCAGAGCCTGATTCTGACCTGCTCCCTCACCTTGCCAGGCAGCCTAGCTGCACTGGTGCATCTGGCAGCACACACTGCAGCTGGTGTATACCCAGTTCAGTTGATTCCCTCCCCAGAGCAATTATAATCTTCCTCCAAGGCTGCTGCAAGTGCAGCACAACACGCTGACCTTTTACTCAGAGTACATTACTATTTCACAATTTAGCCTGATCTATAATCTAAAGAAACTCACTGTACCACTGTATTTTTTTGAACAATTACTCCCATACATTGGTGTTGATCCTGCAGGACTTACAACGATATACCCAATTTCAGTTAGCATCAGCTGCGTAAAGACAACAAGATCAGTCTGCACATCATTAAGCCCTTTTGAATATCTCTGGTTCCATAGACCTTTTTTGGCATGATGGATTGCCAAGTATTTACAAATTGTTACTTTTTCCAGAAGTGCCTGGGAAATAACCATTTTGCTGTGGATAAATCAGCATGTGCACACAGAAGTTTTGCAAAACTTTTAACCATCAAAAATATATATATGATCACAGCCACCCTTATTTCTCCAGGATCTGTTTTAAAACAGATTGAGCAGATCTCAAAAGGAAAATAGTAAAATAATTTACTATTACTAAGATAAATTTGTAAATTCATATTTCCATAAGTTAGGAAAGTCATTACACATCCAGAAGTTATCAGCCAGGATGACTATTTTTAGTTATTACTGAAATTCTTTGGACTGAATTCTTGATTAAAATCTAAAGGAAAAAATATTTTTGTTGGTTTCATACTTTTGTTTCTTTCCAAACAAACTAACCCACTGGCCACTGGAGCTAAAACATATCAGGAATCAAGTTGTTTCTTTTTGCTGAAGCCTTCTGCTATATTGGAAATAATGTCTTTTGATATACCGAAGGAGAGACTTTCAAAAGGCACAAAAGGGAGTTGGGTTCCCAACACCAGTAAACTTTTTCAGGAATTTCAGGGCCTACCTGCCTTTTCTGCTTTGAAAGTCTTGCTGAAATTCAGTATTTTATACTAAATAAAGAGTTCAACTCTCTGGATCTTAATGGCGGAACAGTCTTGTATGGGATTTTCTATATACTCCAAATATTGGTTTTGGAGGGTCAGGATTTGTGATTCTGTTTTCTCTGTTAATCTGTTTCACATTCTGTACATTTCCATTAAGATTGTACCTTGATTCTCATTTCTTCCTATAGAATTTCTGGTCTTTTTCATGTTTAGACCATAACTTGTTTAATGTGTTTTATCTTTATTTCTCTTTCCTTTAAATCTTTCTTCTTATTTCATCCCACTCACTCCCTGAGTCATTGTTTTGGCTACTTATCCTAGGGCAAGCTCCAATGCTATGTTTTGCTAGTTAAACAAATGTATCTATTGATCATAGTAAGAAAATGGTGCTAATATGGTGATGTGTTTTGAAGATCACAGCTGCTTACTTTTTAGAAGGCAAGAGAGACAATGATAAAAATTGTCCAGTTTTCAGAGAAAGCTTTCTGGGTTCTGCTCTTTGCTGTATTGCACCTTTAATATTTATGTTTGTTCTTTACTACATTTGGCATTATCTATACAGACGTCCCCTCACCTACGCAATCATTCTATTCTGGAAAGCCTTGTGTAACTCGAATTTTGCATAAGTCGGAAACGTATACCCTGTACATTAAGCAAAAATTTCTGCAACTCAAAATTCCTATTTCTGGCTTATGGAACTTTTTCCGTAAGTGCGAATTTGCATAAATCAGGTCTTGCATAACCCAGGGAGTGTCTGTACTTACAATGCCCAATTTACATCCTGCAGGCTTGTGGGTGCTTCTCCCATCACACCACTCTTCCCCAACTTTTCCACTAGTGGAGGCCAGTGGGCCCCTCACTTGTGGAGTTCCACAAAGACCAATTTTCTCTCCCATCCTTTTTAACATCTACATCCAACCACTACATGAGGTGGTCACACAACAGGGACTCAAGTGCCAGCAACATGTCGATGATATACAGCTCTATCTTCACTACATACCGACACCACTACCAGTCAGATGGCCCAGTGATTGGATGATGAAATGATATCAGCTCATGGAAGAAGAACAGTTAGCTGAAGCCAAGCAAGATAGAGGTGATACTGGCGGGCAAAGGAAAGTATTTTGAAGAGCTTGCAGCTACAGTGCAGACTCCATTGGTTGAAGATACACACACACACACACACAATTGGTCAATTCAGTCACAGTCCAGGAATATTCTTAGATTTCTCACTGATGCTGATTTCTCACATAGCAGCATCCACAAATAATGAGTTGAGAGGCGATGGGTTGCTCCGTGCCTCGGTCCACGCTCTCTGGAGGCTTTCTTTGCTTCCTGTTCAGTCTGGAACTGTTCCCTTGATGCTGGAGACATCAATTCCTCATTGGATTGTGGACCTAGGCTTGGTCCCTCTGGAAGTGATGCAGGTGATGGGGCTGTTTCCGTTGACTGTGAACCGCTCTCCGCTGGTGCACTATCTTGGGGTTCAGGCTCCAGCTGAGCCTTTTGTGTAGGGTTATTTGCTGCTGCCAGTGCAGGTTCAGTGGCGCCCTCTGGTGTTGGGGTTGAAAGCACTGGATTCAGTGCTGGCACTGGTTCTGGTGCTGGTTGTTCCGCCAGTTTCGGTTCTGGGACTGGCTCTGTCTGGGTCTCTAGGACTGGATCCACTACTGCTGCTGCTGCTGACGTTGGCATGTGGTTTGGTTCCATCACCTCTGACCAGGTCCTGGTAGAAGTTTCCAGAATAGAGCTAGGTGTGACAGCTTGCTTAGCCTGGCTGTGGGTGACCATTCCCACCCTCTTGGCTAGCTTCACATGATTGGCCAAGTCTTCCCCCAACAGCATGGGGATGGGATAATCATCATACACTGCAAAAGTCCACGTTCCTGACCAGCCCGTATACTAGAGCGGCAACTTGGCTGTAGGCAAGTCAAAAGAGTTTGACTTGAAGTGTTGAATAGTCACTTGGATCTCTGGGTCGATTAAACTAGGGTCCACTAAGGAAGCATGGATAGCCGACACTTGTGCTCCAGTGTTCCTCCACGCGGTGACCTTCTTCCTGCCCACACTCACAGTTTCCCTCCACCCTGAGGGTATCTGGGAGGTATCTGGGCCTGAGGACCTCTGGTGTGATTCCGGTGCAATGAACTGTAATCTGTTGGGGTTCTCGGAGCAGTTGGCCTTTACATGCCCCAGCTCATTACATTTAAAACATTGTCCAGCTGACGGGTCACTGGGGCGAGGTGGGTTGCTGGAGAATGGTGTGGCGGGACGATAAGGTGGCTGGAGGGTTCCTTGGGGGGTAGTCGGGGCCTTGGGCTGCCCCCGGTAGCAGGGTGTGGTCTGAGGTTGTGCCTTCTGGTATCCGCTCCAACTGCGACCAGTTTTTTTCTTTTCTGCCACCTCCACCCATTTGGCTCCAATCTCCCCTGCCTCGATTACAGTTTTGGGCTTCCCATCTAGGATGTATCTTTCTATTGCCTCAGGAACACCCTCTAAGAACTGCTCCATTTGCATTAGGAAGGGTAAATCTTCTGGAGATTTTAACACTTGCTCCTGATATCCAGGCATCCCAATGTTTCACAATGTAGTAGTCATGTCGGGTAAATGACACATCTGGTTTCCACTTTAGGGCTCTGAACCGCCAACGGGAATGCTTGGGTGTTAGCCCCATTCTGACTCTCGCCTTGGTTTTAAACAGTTCATACTTGTTCATGTGTTCCTTAGGCATTTCAATCACCACCTCAGCTAAGGGTCCACTGATCTGCGGCCTCAGCTCTACCATGTATTGGCCTGTAGAGATGCTGTACCCAAGGCAGGCCCTTTTGAAGTTTTCTAAGAAGACCTCGGTATCATCGCCTGCCTTATAGGTGGGGAACTTTCTGGGATGGGAAGTGGTACCTGGAGAAGGATTGCTAGGGTTTGTTGGTATATTCTGCTGAGCCTTTGCCTTCTCCATCTCCAGTGCATGCTTCCTCTCTTTTTACTTCTCCAGTTCTTTGTCCCTTGCCTCCATTTCTTTTTCCCTTGCCTCCATAGCTCTTCTGTGGGCAGTCTCTTGGGCTTTTTCTGCCTCTTTCATTGCCTCCAGTCTGGTTAACTCCAGTTTGTGTTGTGCCTTGGTTTCTGTCATCTTAGCCTCTGATTTTAACTAACTTTATACCCGAGAGTTAGAAAGAAAACCACAAAAAACCTGGCTTGTAAAATATTGCTGTGCTGCAATGTGATACCTATGAGAGATACCTATGTGAGATAGCTGTTCTCAGTCTACAGAAAAATCCTTTTAAATATACATTCCATTCAGCACAGCTATTTTACCAGCTGTTAAACAAAAGGAAATAACACATTTCTAGCTAGATTATTTACTAATTTTTTACAAAAAGAAAAGTAGTACTTGTGGCACCTTAGCGACTAACCAATTTATTTGAGCATAAGCTTTCGTGAGCTACAGCTCACTTCTTCGGATGCATACTGTGGAAAGTGCAGAAGACATTATATACACAGAGACAATGAAACAATACCTCCTCCCACCCCATTCTTCTGCTGGTAATAGCTTATCTAAAGTGATCACTCTCCTTACAATGTGTATGATAATCAAGGTGGGCCATTTCCAGCACAAATCCAGGTTTTCTCACCCCCGACCCCCATACACACACAAACTCACTCTCCTGCTGGTAATAGTTCATCCAAAGTGACCACTCTCCCTACAATGTGCATGAGTGACTAAGTGGGAGTGGCTAAGTCATTATGCAAGGTAGCCTATTTCCCCTTGTTTTTTCCTAACCCCCCCTCCCCCCAGATGTTCTGGTTAAACTTGGATTTATGCTGGAAATGGCCCACCTTGATTATCATACACATTGTAAGGAGAGTGGTCAGTTTGGATGAGCTATTACCAGCAGGAGAGTGAGTTTGTGTGTGTATGGGGGTGGGGGGTGAGAAAACCTGGATCTGTGCTGGAAATGGCCCACCTTGATTATCATGCACATTGTAGGGAGAGTGGTCACTTTGGATGAACTATTACCAGCAGGAGAGTGAGTTTGTGTGTGTATGGGGGTCGGGGGTGAGAAAACCTGGATTTGTGCTGGAAATGGCCCACCTTGATTTTCATACACATTGTAAGGAGAGTGATCACTTTAGATAAGCTATTACCAGCAGGAGAGTGGGGTGGGAGGAGATATTGTTTCATTGTCTCTGTGTATATAATGTCTTCTGCACTTTCCACAGTATGCATCCGATGAAGTGAGCTGTAGCTCACGAAAGCTTATGCTCAAATAAATTGGTTAGTCTCTAAGGTGCCACAAGTACTCCTTTTCTTTTTGTGAATACAGACTAACACGGCTGTTACTCTGAAACCTAACTTTTTACAGGAGTTCTGACCTGCATTCCTGATCTGTTCCCAGCAAAAGCACCAGACAGACAGACAGACAGACAGACCCTTTGTTCCCCCCCACCCCTCCAGCTTTCAAAGTATCTTGTCTCCTCATTGGTCATTTTGGTCAGGTGCCAGCGAGGTTATCTTAGCTTCTTAACCCTTTACAGGTGAAAGGGTTTTGCCTCTGGCCAGGAGGGATTTTATAGCACTGTAGACAGAAAGGTGGTTACCCTTCCCTTCCCTTTATATTTATGACAGCCCCAAAAAGGGGACCAGGCTCATTGGGTAGCTTAAGCAAGGGATGAATTTAAAGGGCCCAGTGACGGGGCCAATGACCCTGGAGAAGGCTGATACATGGTTTGTTGAACACTTTGCTACCTTGGAAGGGGTTTATTTCGAGTGTATGACTTGGCTGGAGGGCTGAGCCACTGAAGACCCACCAAGTGAAGTTGACAACCTACAGGGGGCACCAAGGGCAGGAAAAGGCCTGCAGTACCAGACACAGCCGTAGGAGGCGAGTGTCCCATGTCACAGGTCCTCAAATTTGGGTTCTGCTGGCTCACTGTCAGGACCCCGCTATTTGAACTCAAGCCTGCCAAGTCTGTAGTTGGCATCCTTAATTGCTGCAACACTGAGATGCACTGAACCAGCTCCCCAACCAACAGCAGTGTTAAAAACCTACAGGCCCGCAGCAGCGACACTCCAGGCCCCTGACTAGATGGACAAACAGCATTTTCATTGGATACCTGGACTATATAATGGCCCCAACAGGAAGAGGAAGCTGTCTGAGCAGTAAACCATTGCCTGCTGATTGCTCCTTAAATCACCTTGACTTGCTGCCTCCCTGATCCTGCCTTGTTGCCCTGCTTGCTCACTTGACCCTACCTTACCTTCCTAAATCACTGACCTGACTTGGGTTGGATCTTCTGGGTACTGACCCCTGTAAGAATTCAGACCATTGTCCCCAGCTGCCTCTGATATGGATTAACCTGCCAGCTACCCACACATACTTGACTACTGCTCTATACTGTCCCCAAGCCTGCCTCAGCAACTAGACATTACGCTCACCTATGGCCCATGGTCAGTATTTGTTTCAATACTAAGATGCTTTCAGCTCTTTAGTTCTGTAATGTTCACCTTGTACACAGTAGATTGCAGGTCAGGCTCTTGTACCGGATATGGACTGGCTACAGAGCTTTCTTTGGGGACAGAGATACCCCAGATGTATTCACTATAAGATCCTATAATGCACTGCCCAGAATGGCTGTTATGAGCTTAAGTAAGGTATGTTACACATGATATCACCTCGTGGCTGAACCATATTATACAGTTTAGAATTCCATTATGTCTCCTCCTTTACGTTTTACTTTCTTTCAATTTATAAAGTTTACATTATCACACTCTTTCAAGCTCAGTACATATCTGTCTGTTAAGTATGTGAATCATACTGGTTTTCTAATTCCACAGGCTGAACGTATAACAACTTCATCCTCTGACTGTCCATGGTTTGCAATGACTGGCTGTGCTTGCTTTGGAATCTTTGAATCTTCTTTCTGTGATGCATCTTCTATCTGTTCTTGCTATTGTTGGTTCTTTCTGAGGAACAAACTGTAGATATTGATGGTTTCTGTTGAACTCTCCACTGTTGGTCTCGATTACATATGGTCTGGGTGATAAATTCCTTTTCTTTAAGACAGTTGGAGTTGTCCATCCTTTTTCTCCATCCAGCTTGACACTAATATGGTCATCAGGTTTTAGACATGGACGTTCTCTACCTGAGTGACATCTGTAATACAAGTGTTCATAAGCTTTTTTTGCCTTCTTATCCAATTCTGCTACTCTCTTTATGTCTGGCCACTTTAGAGATAGATTCTTTTCTAAAATTGGAGCAGTAGTTCTGAGTTGTCTTCCCGGACTATATCCAATAGCAGTTCTAGATGTTGGACTATATCCAGTAGCTGGACTACAACCAGTAGCAGTTATACATGTTGATCTGTAGCTCAGAAGAGCAGGGGATGGATCTTCTTGCTGTAGGATTTTCTTAGCTGCCTGTACAGCTCTCTCAGCATCTCCATTCACTTGTGGGTAATGTGGGCTGCTGGTAATGTAATCAAAATCATATTTCATTTGGAATGACAAATTCTGCTGCAGTGAATTGCAGTCTGTTGTGTGTCAATAGTTGTTCAGGAATACTAAAACAAACAAAAGTGCATTTCAGTTTCTCAGTAACACTGCCTCGTTATCTTTCAAGTACATTATTTCTATATCCCTGGAAAAATAGTCCATGGTAATCGGGTAATGGCATCCTCTGAATCTGCATAAAACTGCAGCTCGTGTCTTCCAAGATCTGTCTGGTATAGTGTTTGTATAGTATACTGTTCAACATTGTCTCAAGCTTATTAGTACTGGGCCACCTTTCAAATAATTTAATATCACCAAATTCTCAAGTTCTTCCACCTGTCTCACTAACCCTGCATCATGGCTGCCATGCTGCAGCTGAGAAAGTTGTTGGTCCTTTGATTATATACGAAGACAAAAGCTTTGCATTCAGTTGTTTCTGTCGTGGACTGGTCTATGGAGTTCAGAATACTCTTCGGGCCAAATCAGGCTTGTATCAGATAATTTCATCTCAGGGAGGGGTTGAAGGTGATTGTAAGTCCCTTCTGAGACAATGATCACATCTGCTACTGAGTCACATTTTAAAGTCAATAATCTTTCCATGAATATTCAGTTTCATTCTCCAGACAGGGTCTGTGTTATCACATGTGAAAGATCCCAGAAACAATGGCTCTGATTGTAATATTAGTCAACTCCCTGATCGTTTTGGTATGGCAAATAGCTACCAAATATCTATATTCTGTGCATTCATTACACTTTGTGTTTTTGGCTGGAGATACACCTGTTGTGCTATAATTTTCCCACATCTTGTATAATTATCCTGAAAGTCTTTACAGTTTGCATGGAATGTGTCACTTTTAGCCTCAGGGCTTTTAAGGTAATGACTTTTAGCACTGAAGCTGTCCCCCTTTGCAGCTTCTAAGCTAGTTTCTGGTTTTTCAGGTTTGTTCCAGTATTTCACAAGTTCAGACTGCTTTGCTATTTGCATAGAGGTGGCTAGGATTAAATTTGTCTTTAATTGGAGCTGTTGTGAAAGGCCCAAAACCCTGCCTGTCGCTGATATTTTTACGTTTCGCAGTTCCCCAAAATGATAGTTTTCAGCCAATGGATACGGAGCTCTTATAAAGAAGTCAACATTTTCTCTTGGTTCATGAGTTCTCTGTTGAAAACATGCTCTTTCATATACCACATTTCTCTGAGGTGTAAAGTATGCATATAACATAGCCAGATCCCTGTTACAGTCATCTTTGCTACTGGCTTCAAAGTATGGTCAAAGGATTTAAAGATATAATCTGCCTGCTTTCTCATAGCACAAATTAAAGAAGATATCTGGGTATCTCCAGTTTCCTGGTGGAGTTTTGTAGAAATGGGAAATCTTGCCAACTATGCTTCCATTCTGTCAATTCAAAGCTGAAGTTCTTTTGGGCATTGAAGAATGGCATGTTGTTGAGATCCTGCAACCTTTGTAGCTGTTTTTCTTCCGTTTCTGTTCTTCTCTGGCACTAGTTTACTTCTGACATGCTATAGGTCAGGCTCTTGTACCGAATATGAACTGGCTACAGAGCTCCTTTGTCCTTATCCACAATAAGATCCTATAATGCACTGCCCAGAATGGCTGTGAGAGTTTAAGGCATATTACACATCATGCCACCCAGTGGCTTTACAGTAGGATATAGTTTAGCATGCCTTTACAAGTTCTGAAGATATTGGTCCATGATGTCCATCTGTATGTTAAGGTAGCTAAGCTGCAGCATTTGAATTGCCTTGCTGCTGAAAGATAAAATTGTCTAATTCCAGAGAATTTTCTGGATTCTTTCGAAAGTTTTCATAACTGTTACACACACTAAAGTTTCAAAGAGAAACTGCTGAGCTTCAGTTCATTTGAAAATTTGACACTATCAGCTCAGGATTAAACAAAGACTGTGAATGGCTAGCCAACTACAAAAACAGTTTCTCCTCCCTTGGTGTTCACACCTCAACTGCTAGAAGAGGGCCTCATCCTCCCTGATTGAACTAACCTCGTTGTCCCTAGCCTGATTCTTGCTTGCATATTTATACCTGCCTCTGGAAATTTCCACTACATGCATCCGACGAAGTGGATTCACCCACGAAAACTCATGCTCCAATATGTCTGTTAGTCTATAAGGTGCCACAGGACTCTTTGCCGCTTTTACACACTAAAGTTGATTCAGCAAAGGCTTGGGTTAAAAGCTGAACTCCAGATTATTTGAGAAGTTGAAAGTACTATACACGCTGATTACTATTAAACATATCTAGGAGATTTCATCATTGGTTCTGATCCAGTGTATGCTGTAGACCAGTCATGGAATCTTAATTAGCCTTTTTAACTTGCTGTCTTGTAGCAAGCCAAGAAAATTGAACATAAGAATGGCCATAATGGGTAAGATTAATGGTCCATCTAGCCCGGTATCCCATCTTCAAACAGTGGACGGTGCAAAACAGTTCAGAGAAATTGAACAGAACAGGGCAATTATCAAGTGATCTATCCCCTGTCATCCAGTCCTAGCTTCTAGCAGCTAGAGGTTTAGGCACACCCAGAGCGTGGGGTTGCATCCCTGACTATCTAAGCTAACAGCCGTTGATGGACCTATCTTCCATGAACTTATCTAATACTTTTTTGAATTGTTATGCTTTTTGCCCTCACATCATCCCCTGATAATGAATTCCACAGCTCAACTGCACTGTGTGAAGAACTACTTCTTTATGTTTGTTTTAATTTCCTTGGGTAACCTCTTGCATTATGTGAAGGGGTAAATAACACTTCCCTGTTAACTTTCTCCACACCATCCATGATTTTACAAACATCTACCTTATATCCCCTTAGCTGCCTCTTTTCTAAGATGAACTGTCCCAATCTTTTTAATCTAACCTCATATATACGAGCTCCTCCTGAATTATACAAGGATTTAGACCAGGGGTCAGCAATCTTTCAGAAGTGGTGTGCCGAGTCTTCATTTATTCACTCTAATTTAATGTTTCGCATGCCAGTAATACATTTTAATATTTTTATAAGGTCTCTTTCTATAAGTCTATAATATACAAATAAACTATTGTTGTACATAATGTAAATAAGGTCTTTTAAAACTAAATTAAAATGCAGAGCCCCCCAGACCAGTGGCCAGAACCCCAACAGTGAGTGTGCCACTGAAAATCAGCGTGCCATAGGTTGTCTACCCCTGATTTAGACCATGTATGTCTCATCATCAGATATACAGAATATGATGCCATTATCAAACCATTAGATTACAGAACACAAATCAATCAGTTAAGACATAATCATACAAGCTAAAATATAGTTGTCTGCTCCATAACTAGACAGTCAATGGATCAAAGAGTTTCTGACTAAGCTAGCCATTAACTCTCCAAGGTTACACAAGCGTGTCCCAGCCACATGGATTGTGTTTGTCCATTTTAAATGAGGGACCATTCCATTCTTTACACATTGGTTTTAACATATGCCATATCCTCGCCAACTTAGTCCTTTAGGACGCCCATTGATTCCCCTCCCCCCCATGTTCAGTACATGTATTTCAGGGTCACATATGCTATGTCCCCAGAATCTTCTCTGGGACCTTCACTACAATGCTTCAAAGAAAACACCCTGTGTATTGATTATAATTATTTGTTTATGGTAGTGTGCACTATGTGATCGGTGTTCCCCAGACATTTAAGAGATGGTCCCTGCCCTGAGCAGCTCGCGGTTTAAGGAAATACAGACAAGCAGACAGAAGTTATGGAAGGGAAAACTAAAATTGAGGATTTTTATACAAAATCCTAGAATCACTGCTGGCAGTACAGTACACAGAGATTCAAACATGGGCAGGGTAGGTATTATAGGAGGGCTCAGGGATGGTTATCACAGTGTATCAAAGGAGATAGCACAGTCAACAACACAAAAAGTCATCAAATAAGTTTAATCCCCTAAGTACCAGTAGATGTCATCTGAATTTGTCATTTGCATTTCTCAAGAACAAAATTGTCAAATCAACCTAATAGCTTTCTTTTACAGGGTAACAAGCCTTGCGGTTAGGGGAGAAGTGGTAGATGTGGTATATCTTGACTTTAGTAAGGCTTTTGATACCGTCTCACATGTCCTTCTCATAAACAAACTACGGACATTCAACCTAGATGGAGCTACTATAAGGTGGGTGCACAATGGGTTGGAAAACCGTTCTCAGAGAGTAGTTATCAGCGGTTTGCAGTCAAGCTGGATGGGCATATCAAGTGGATCAGTTCTGGATCTGATTCTGTTCAATATCCTCGTGAATTATTTAGATAATGGCAGACAGTACACTTATAAAGTTTGTGGATGATCACAAGCTAAATATGAGTCAACAGTGTAACACTGTTGCAAAAAAAGCAAACATCATTCTGGGATGTGTTAGCAGGAGTGTGGTAAGTAAGAAACAAGAAGTAATTCTTCCGCTGATTAGGCCTCATCTGGAGTATTGTGCCAAGTTCTGGGTGCCACATTTCAAGAAAGATATGGACAAATTGGAGAGAATCCAGAGAAGAGCAACAAAAATGATTAAAGGTCTAGAAAACATTACCTATGAACCTATGAAGGAAGGTTGAAAAAATTGGACTGGTTTAGTCTGGACAAGAGAAGACCTAGAGGGGACATAACAGTTTTCAAGTACATAAAAGGTTGTTACAAGGAGGAGGCAGAAACATTGTTCTCCTTAACCTCTGAGGATAGGCTTAAATTACATCAAGAGCTGTTTAGGCTGAACATTAGGAAAAACTTCCTGTCAGGGTAGTTAAGCACTGGAATAAATTGCCTAAGGAGGCTGTGGAATCTCCATCATTGGCCATTTAAGAGCAGGTTAGAGAAACACCTGTCAGGGTTGGTCTAGATAATACTTAGTCCTGCCTGAGTGCAGGGGACTGGACTAGATCATCTCTTGAGGTCCCTTCCAGTCCTATGATTCTATGTGTGGCTTTCCCTGGGGTGCCTCTCTCTGAAGGGTCCCTCATTCTGAAATGTGCTTCCCACTGTCAGGTAGAATCAAGTCTGTTAACCCTCTGGACAAAGTAAGCAACCAATCTATTTTTGAAGACTTTGTAAGAGTGTGTGTGAAAGGATTAAGAGTAGAGAAAATGTCATCAAATTCTGTCTGGGAGGGCGGGTGGAAATGACATAGGAATTTTGTGACTAATACCATCCCACTGGAAGGTATTATTTGTATTAAAGCATTTATTCCTTCTCATAGGCGATGCAATAGGTATGCTTTATAACTTTAAAGGAATAAAAAAAAATAATCTCAGCACAAAATGCATTGGCTGGCTGAGGCTAGTCTGACTCAGTAAATCCACCACAAGGGAGTGATAGGTAAAAGATGAAGGAAAGAGAGGAGGCCAAACTAATCATAGAATGGAGAGACAAGAGGGATATTTCATGTTAAATTGTATGTCAGAAGCAATTGATGAGAAGAAAAAACAGATGAGTTCAGCAAAATGGCAGTTGGCCTGGGGGGCCTAAAATAGCATATTGACCTTTTAGTTCTCAGGACAAAGACTTTAGATTATGGAGGATTTGGATGTTTTTTAGTTGTATCTGTGACTGTCCCTATTGTGACTGTAATTTCTGGTTCTTGTTTTGAAGTTTTTATTTAATAAACATGAACAGCAGGGGAAAGGATTGTTGATAGGGGTTGGAGACAGAATTGATGAGGAAAAGGTTAATTTTCTCTCTTCTCCATTTGTTGATAGACAGAGCCGTCCCTTGGATAGGGTGGTACAGGGCGACCACCCTGGGCGGCTCCGTGCTTTGATATAATTGGGACTGTCCCAATATTTAGCTCTTTTTCCTGCATCCTGACTGATGTACAATCGGGACGCCATTTGTTCTGATATTGAGATGAGGATGCGGGTGAGGAGGTGAGGCAGGAGGTGGGTGGGTGAGCAGGGTGAGGAAGCAAATGGGGAGGTGAGCGGCAGGGGGGTGAGGAGGCAGGCGGTCGGGGGTGGCGCACCAGGCGTACGGCGAGGAAACTAGCAGGGAGGCGAGTGGCGGGCAAGGAGGCGAGCGGCAGGAGGGCAGACGGGATGGGGGTGAGGAGGCAGGGGGACAGCGAGGAAGAGAGCAGTGGTCGGGCGGAGTGGGGGGTCGTGCTGAATGGACAGCAAGGAGACTAGCAGGGAGACGAGCAGAGGGCAGGCAGGTGAGGAGGCGAGCAGCAGATGGGCGGATGGACAGTGAGGAGGAGAGCGGTGGCTGGGCAGGTAGGTGTGCCGGGCTGACCGCAAGGAGACTAGCAGGGATGCCGATTTGTCCCGGGCCCCCCACCCCCTGAGGGATGGCCTTGCCTATGGACCTTCCACAGAATTCACCATTTGCCACAGAACTGAGCTCTAGAATCTCATTTTATTAAAAAAAGAAAAAAATAAGTTTCTAGTATTATAGTTGTAAAGAAAAATCTTGAAAGTGTGAACTGAGTCTAACTGATGCCCACCTGAGTCTGCAAGGAGCTTGAAACAATGGTTCTGAGAGACACGAATTGCCTCAGTCACCTTACACAAGGCGCCATAGACCCCAGCATTCTGCAGCTTTGGAGTTTGGTATTTTTCCAAGATAACACATAATTCATTATTTTGCTGCAGCCTGGCACCCAACATTCCCTGCTGGAATCTGTCTGCAGCTGCTGCATGCTCTGCACAAGGGGCAATTCATTAAATTATAGTTTACTCTTGAGGGAATTCTGCACCAGAAAATTAAAGGCCTGCATATTTTATTTGTCAAAATAACACAGTAACATAATAGCAATATAATCACACCATTTTCAATTATTTGCGGCCAAGTATTTTGAAATAATTTACCAAAATTGAAAATGGTGTGATTATATTGCTATTATATTACTGTAATATTCTGACAAATAAAATATGCAGGCCTTTAATTTTTTGGTGCAGAATTCCCTCAAGAGTACCAGTGGTACAATCTGGGTGCAGTTAGCTCAGTTGGAGGTCCAGGTGCAGGGATTGGGGGAAAAATCTGGATGCACAGGGGCTCTGTGTGGGGTTCTGGGTGCAGGGGGAATGGGATTTTGCAGGGAAGTCCAGGTGAAGGTGGGTTAGAGCTCAGTGGCATGGAGTGGGGCTCGGAGGGGTGTGTGGGGGGGTCAGGGTGCAGCTGGTTGGGGCTCAGTGGGGTGGGGATCCAGGGGTGGGAGGCTCCTGATGCAGGTGGCGAGGGTCAGGGAATGGGGGCTTGGGTTCGGGGCACTTGGTGGAGGTTTCTGGGTACAGGCGGCTCCCAATGTAGAGGAAGTCTCAAGGGGGGGGTTCCAGGTGCGTGGGTGGGGGAGGGATCACTGTACGGGGAGCTGCTCCCCGTCCGCCCAACCCCGTGCATCTGGACCCTCCTGCACCGAGCCTCACCCCCCTGCACCTGGAACCGCCACCCCACTGAGTCACACTGCCCTGCACCCAGACCCTGCCTCCAAGCCTTCCCCCCACAGTGCAGAGCTTCCTGCAGCCAGGGGGAGTTTCTGGGGGTTGATCTGACCCATCCTGGGCTGCTCTGTGAAGGGAAGGAAAGGGGGAGCGGAGGGGAGAACTGTCTCCATCCTCATCCTCCTCCTTCCCACTCCCCGTGTGCCCCGCCAAGCCGGGACTAAAGTCCCTAGGTGGCCAGAGCAGTCATATAGAATCATAGAAGGTTAGAGTTGGAAGAGACCTCAGGAAGTCATCTAGTCCAATCCCCTGCTCAAAGCAGGATGAACCCCAACTAAATCTTCCCAGCCAGGGCTTTGTCAAGCTGGGCCTTAAAAACCTCTTAAGGATAGAGATTCCACCACCTATCTAGGTAACCCATTCTAGTGCTTCACCACTCTTCTAGTGAAATATAGTTTTTTCTAATATCCAGCCTACACTTCTCCCACTGCAACTTGAGACCATTGCTCCTTGTTCTGTCTTCTGCCACCACTGAGAACAGCCTAGCTCCATCCTCTTTGGAACCCCCCCCCTTCAGGTAGTTGAAGTTCAGACCTCCCTCCCCTCAGTGATTTACCTCTCCTCCAGCTGCCCGAACAGACGCACCTGAGCTGCGCATGAGGGGTGAGTGAGCATTGGTACAGCTTCTCTTTCCTTCCCCACAGAAACCATTTTCTGGAGAAACTAAAGAGACTCTGCGGGGGTATGGGAGCATTTTTCTGCTGCACTGCAGTGGTGCAGAATTCCCCAAGGAGTAACAGTTCGCTCTCCCTTTACTCTTCTATAGAACCAGGCAAAAGTGTGCTGGCAGGGAGACAGAGCTAGGATCCAGCTTACAACCAAGTAGCAGGAGGAGCCAGAAGTGCAGGCTAGGCAGCTAGGCTGCCAGCAGCCAAGGCTTGGGGAGCTGAGAAAATAAACTCCTGAAGATGACTATACTTTCTCTGCTTCTCTGGGATGCACAAATAGGATTGCTAGGTGTCCAGTTTTCAACCAGAACGCCTGGTTGAAAAGGGACTGTGGCAGCTCTGGTCAGCACTGCTGACCAGGCCACTCAAAGTCTGGTTGGTGGTGCAATGGGGCTAAGGCAGGCTCCCTGCCTGCCGTGGCTCCGCACAGCTCCCAGAAACAGTGGCATATTCCCCCTCTGGCTCCTACACATAGGGTCAGCCAGGGGGCTCCGAATGCTGCACCCATCCCAAGAGTCAGCTCCACGGCTCCCATTGGCCAGGAACCACGGCCAATGGGAACTGTGGGGGTGGTGCCTGCAGACAAGGCAGTGTGTAGAGCCGCCTTGTCGCACCTCTGCATAGGAGCCAGGGGGAGACATGCCTCTGCTTCTGGGAACTGCTTGAGGTAAACACCGCCCAGAACGTGCACCCCGACCCCCTCCCATGCCCCAACCCCCTGCCCCAGCCCTGATCCCCCTCCCACCCTCCAAACCCCTTGGTCCCAGCCTGGGCCAGCCTCCTACACACCAAACCCATCATCCCCTGCCCCAGCCTGGAGCCCCCTCCCACACCCTGAACCCCTCATTTCTGGCCCCACTATGAAACCTGCACCCCAGCCCAAAGCCTGTACCCCCTCCCACATCCTGACCCCTGCCTCAACCCAGAGTCCCCTCCCATACTCCAAACCCATTGGCTCCACCCCGCCAGCCCAGAGCCCCCTCCTGTACCCCAAACCAGTCATCCCTGGCCCCAACCCAGAGACCACATCCCCCAGCTCTCACCCTCTCCTGCATCCCAACCCACCGCCAGCCCAGAGTCCCCTCCTGCACCCTGAACTCCTCATTTCTGGGCCCATCCTGGAGCCTGCGCCCCCAGCTGGAGCCCTCACACCCTCTCGCTCCCTAACCCCCTGAGCCAGCCCAGTGAAAATGAGTGAGTGAGGATAGGGAGAGAGAGCAACGGGGGTGGGGGGAATGGAGTGAGCAGGGCATGGGGCCTCTGAGAAGGGGGGGGCCTCAGAGGAGGGGTGGGGCAGGGGACAGAGCAAGTGTGTTCGATTTTCTGTGAGTAGAAAGTTGGCAACCCTATGCATGAAGTTCGGGAAGGTAATACTGTCACAGGACCTAATCCTATTGTGCTGTGGGCTACACAGGATCCTGGTTGTAATAGAATATACACTTACTGGAATTTTTACATTTACAGAGAAAACTATTGCCATTTGAACTGAAAAAGTAATCTTTGGTGGGCAACAATGCTATCCACTATGGGTATTACAATCCACTGTTTTACACAACCCACAGGGCAACAATATAGTCAGCAGCTGCTACTAATACACACACATCAAGCTAATTCCCAGCTTTGAAAACTGGAATTCTGGGTAAAATCAAAAGTAAGGTGAGATTTTCAAAAGTACTCAGTGTTCTCACTGACTTAAATGAGAACAGAGTTAGCCATATTATCCATAAGTGGAGTTAGACACATCACTGAAACACAAACTTCATAATTTTACAAAAAGAAAAGGAGTACTTGTGGCACTTTAGAGACTAACAAATTTATTTGAGCATTGGGATTGAGCATTCATTGGGATGAAGTGAGCTGTAGCTCACGAAAGCTTATGCCCAAATAAATTTGTTAGTCTCTAAAGTGCCACAAGTACTCCTTTTCTTTTTGCGAATACAGACTAACACGGCTGCTACTCTGAAACCTGTCTTCACGATTTTAGTGTATCAAAGCTTAGTCAGGCTTCTAAATCCATATTTAGATACATAAATAAGTGCTAAGCACTCAGCTGTTCCCAGTAACCTCAATGACAGGTTTCAGAGGAACAGCCGTGTTAGTCTGTATTCGCAAAAAGAAAAGGAGTACTTGTGGCACCTTAGAGACTAACCAATTTATTTGAGCATGAGCTTTCGTGAGCTACAGCTCACTTCATCAGATGTTTACCGTGGAAACTGCAGCAGACTTTATATACACACAGAGAATATGAAACAATACCTCCTCCCACCCCACTGTCCTGCTGGTAAAAGCTTATCTAAAGTGATCAGCAGGTGGGCCATTTCCAGCACAAATCCAGGTTTTCTCACCCTCCACCCCCCCCACACAAATTCACTCTCCTGCTGGTGCTAGCCCATCCAAAGTGACAACTCTTTACATAGTCAAGTCCGGCTATTTCCTGCATAGATCCAGGTTCTCTCACATCCCCCCCACCCCCATACACACACAAACTCACTCTCCTGCTGGTAATAGCTCATCTAAACTGACCACTCTCCAAGTTTAAATCCAAGTTAAACCAGAACATATGGGGGGGGGGGTTAGGAAAAAACAAGAGGAAACAGGCTACCTTGCATAATGACTTAGCCACTCCCAGTCTCTATTTAAGCCTAAATTAATAGTATCCAATTTGCAAATGAATTCCAATTCAGCAGTTTCTCGCTGGAGTCTGGATTTGAAGTTTTTTTGTTTTAAGATAGCGACCTTCATGTCTGTGATTGCGTGACCAGAGAGATTGAAGTGTTCTCCGACTGGTTTATGAATGTTATAATTCTTGACATCTGATTTGTGTCCATTTATTCTTTTACGTAGAGACTGTCCAGTTTGACCAATGTACATGGCAGAGGGGCATTGCTGGCACATGATGGCATATATCACATTGGTGGATGTGCAGGTGAACGAGCCTCTGATAGTGTGGCTGATGTTATTAGGCCCTGTGATGGTGTCCCCTGAATAGATATGTGGGCACAATTGGCAACGGGCTTTGTTGCAAGGATAAGTTCCTGGGTTAGTGGTTCTGTTGTGTGGTATGTGGTTGTTGGTGAGTATTTGCTTCAGGTTGCGGGGCTGTCTGTAGGCAAGGACTGGCCTGTCTCCCAAGACTTGTGAGAGTGTTGGGTCATCCTTTAGGATAGGTTGTAGATCCTTAATAATGCGTTGGAGGGGTTTTAGTTGGGGGCTGAAGGTGACCGCTAGTGGCGTTCTGTTATTTTCTTTGTTAGGCCTGTCCTGTAGTAGGTAACTTCTGGGAACTCTTCTGGCTCTATCAATCTGTTTCTTTACTTCTGCAGGTGGGTATTGTAGTTGTAAGAAAGCTTGACAGAGATCTTGTAGGTGTTTGTCTCTGTCTGAGGGGTTGGAGCAAATGCGGTTGTATCGCAGAGCTTGGCTGTAGACGATGGATCGTGTGGTATGGTCAGGGTGAAAGCTGGAGGCATGCAGGTAGGAATAGCGGTCAGTAGGTTTCCGGTATAGGGTGGTGTTTATGTGGCCATTGTTTATTAGCACTGTAGTGTCCAGGAAGTGGATCTCTTGTGTGGACTGGACCAGGCTGAGGTTGGTGGTGGGATGGAAATTGTTGAAATCATGGTGGAATTCCTCAAGGGCTTCTTTTCCATGGGTCCAGATGATGAAGATGTCATCAATATAGCGCAAGTAGAGTAGGGGCTTTAGGGGACGAGAGCTGAGGAAGCGTTGTTCTAAATCAGCCATAAAAATGTTGGCATACTGTGGGGCCATGCGGGTACCCATAGCAGTGCCGCTGATCTGAAGGTATACATTGTCCCCAAATGTGAAATAGTTATGGGTAAGGACAAAGTCACAAAGTTCAGCCACCAGGTTAGCCGTGACATTATCGGGGATAGTGTTCTTGACGGCTTGTAGTCCATCTTTGTGTGGAATGTTGGTGTAGAGGGCTTCTACATCCACAGTAGCCAGTAACCTCAATGTGAGCTCTTGGGTGCTCAGTAATTTTGAGAAGTAGATCACTTATTTAGTATCCAATATGTGTAGGAGTCTACTTTAGGCTCTTACTTTTGAATGTCGCAGCCTATAGCCTTAATCTGAGTGCTGGATTTTTTGAGAATGAGTTTCACGCAAGATCTCAAATGCAAAGCAATAATACAGGCCTACACTGGTCCGGGTAAACTGCAGTGTGAGCAAATGTACTTTGAGCTTGTACCACGTGGCGGCAGCAAAGGCTCTGTCAGAGCTCTTGCATTCCACAACCTCCACACAGTATGTTTGCTGCTCACAGTGTTTCCCTTTAGAGCAGCAAATACGATCAGAACAAAATGCAGTGTAATGTTGACTCCTAAAGGAGAAAATTGTAAGCACGAGGTTTACAAGTTGTTTCTGGCCAAAGGTGCTGAAAATGGATGGATCCTTCATAACATGGTCAAAATAAATGTTGAAAAAACCCAACCTGAAAAAAAAAATCATGAATAAAGAACATCAGAAATCCAATGATACCTCTCTTTGATGTGTTTGCCAAGGAATTATATATCAAGTGAACACACTATACCAAACAGGAGGGGCGTGCCTCCCGAGAAAAGCACCTTCACCAGTGTGCTGTGCCCATCCGACAATTGCAGCGAGTTATTTGTTGTTGGTTCAAGCTGGCTGAGTTTATAGCAGTGCAAACCTAACAAGAGCACTAGCAGAGAGGCCTGATGTGTATTACAGGGTGTCAATCAGCCACACTCTTTTCATTCATGGCTGACTCTTGCCCTCAGTGCTGAAGCTCCTGTGTCTCTATATGCTGTTTTAGAGTCATTGAAGTTGCTGTTGTAAAGGGAAAAAAACAGGGAGAATGGAAATATGAGGCTTGATTGACACAGTAAGATTTGGGTCTCTCTCAATGCCCTTGTCAGGTTTCCACCGCAACTTAGAAATCAAGAACTTGTAAGGCATGGAAGATTTTCATTATTCGTAAGTGCGCCTTCAGATTTTAAAAGGTTGAAGATGGACTGCCGCATACAATAGCATTGTTCTTCATTGTGGTATAGCTCTATCAGCATAACCTGAATAATTAAAGATGAGAAAATTCACTTCCTGATTTCAAACCTACCAGAACATTATGGGTTGAAATGTTGAACTCAGAATGTATTTGGGTCACATTCCACTTCTGACAAACTGGGGAAAAACAAAAACACAGGAGGGATGAGAAAAAGAAATCTATAGAGGCAAGAAAGGGTAAAATAGAGGCAAGAAAGGGTAGAAAGAGAAAAGGGCACACAGACAACGAAAAGGGGGGAGAAAATGGGGGATAGAAAAAGAGTTAAATGGGAAAATAAACAGACTATACATGATAGTGCACGCCACTTGTGCAAAACTAGGTTTGAGTTGTGTTTTCCCAATTGCTAACACAGATCACTGGTTTCCCTGTAGCTGAAAAAATAATCTGTTTTTCATTGACTCTCCTTTGGGGGTGTGGTTGAAACCTGGGTTTAAACTTCAGAGGAAAAGGTTTGTAAAGTCAAAGCTTGAAAACTTCTTGCCCGTGGGTCAACAGATGTGCCAGCATGAAGCCCTGCTGAATTCAGTGAGACATTGTGTGGGTGCAGCAATCTGCCTGCACACAAGAAGTTGCAGGATAAAGATTTACCATGCCACAAAGTCCACTGTTTATATTCATCCTTCCTAGTTACTATGTAGTGAGTCAAATTCTGCTCTCATTTATACTAGAGCAGGGGTGGGCAAACTTTTTGGCCGAGGGCCACATCTGGGTATGGAAATTGTATGGTGGGCCATAAATGCTCATGAAATTGTAGGTTGGGGTGCAGGAAGGGTGAGGGCTCCGGCTGGGGGTGCAGGCTCTGGGGTGGGGCTGAGGGGTTGGGGGTGTAGGAGGGTGCTCCAGGCTGGGACTCATGGGTTTGGAGGGCAGGAGGGGGGATCAGGTCTGGGGCAGGGGGTTTGGGGCATGGGATGGAGTTGAGGTGCAGGCTCTGGGCAGTGCTTGCCTCAAGCAGCTCTTAGAAGCAGCGGCATGTCCCCCCTCCGGCTCCTACATGGAGGCTCAGCCAGGTGGCTCTGTGTGCTGCCCTGTCCGCAGACACCGCCCCACAGCTCCCATTGGCTGCAGTTCCTGGCCAACAGGAGTTGTGGGGCAGCGCTTGGGGCAGGGGCAATGTGAGGAGCCCCCTAGCTGCCTGTATGTGTAGGAGCCAGAGGCGGGATATGCCTCTGCTTCCGGGAGCCACGCAGGCCAGATTAAAACGTCTGGAGGGCTGGATACGGCCCCCGGGCCATAGTTTGCCCACCCCTGTACTAGAGAGTCACCCACTCTGTTGCTTCTTTTGGCTGAGCACATTGCACACCCCAGTGGCTCCTTGCATCCATTCACCCCACCTCACCCCAATATCCCTGTGTGTCACTCTCTCATCCCCTTCTACTTCAGGGGCTCCTTGCAAACCCCCAACCTCTTCCCTCAAGCCAGGTCCTCTGGGAGCCCCAATACACCAGTGTCCTCCATTCTCCCCATGATGCAGGGGCTCTGTGTGCCATCCTGTTACCCCCTGCCCCACTGCTCCTTCTCTCCAAGTTAGGGACTTTTTATGCAACCCCATCCCCCTCTCCATCACACATCAGGGGCTCAGTGTGCCCCTTCATTCTACCCTTCCCTCAATGCCAGTGTCCTCCATTAGGCCTCCCTGTGCCCGGGTTTCTGCGCACCTGCCTAATTCCCTTCTTACCTTCACTATTCATATTTGTTTTTCTTTCGGTCACCCAGGGTGTCAACACTTAACATTGTGTATATAAAATCTCCCCACTGTATTTTCCACTGTATGCATCCGATGAAGTGAGCTGCAGCTCATGAAAGCTTATGCTCAAATAAATTTTTTAGTCTCTAAGGTGCCACAAGTCCTTCTTTTCTTTTTGCGGGTACAGACTAACACGGCTTCTACTCTGAAACCAACACTTAACATTGTATTGGGAGGATGGGCAGAGCTGAAGGGACGGGTGGGGGGACTGTTATCCTAGAAGATGTTAATGGTTTCTGTTAACTGCTTCTTTGATCTCTAGACAGTTACAGAGGTGCTTGAAGATGCTGGGTCTGCTAATCCGATGCAAGACATTCTGTGTACCTGCCTCCACCTCTTCCCTTTCCAATTTACTGATTTTCACCACAAATCAATAGGGTTCTGGTAAATGAGGCCTAGAACATTCCCTGAAGATTTGAAATTGAGCAGATGAGATGTTCAAAAATTACCGCACGACTTCCAAACGGAGACATGCCATTGAGTGGAGTGTAGGACCTTGTTTCATTTGACCAGTGACACAACCTTAGCGTGTGTGCATTTATATACACACACACACACACACACACAACTGAAGAAGGTCAGATTCCATCACTATCTTACTCCATTACTTTGGGCTGGATTAGCACCACACAATGCATCCCAAGTAATGGGGCAGTGTGTAGTTGTGGTACCCAAGAACAGAGCACTTCTTCATTGGGTAGTAGGCTGTGCAAGCCCTTTTTCCTGATGTAGCTTAACTTCTCCACAATGCCTTGGCTGCACTGGCCAGTGGTTGGAGACAGGCTCCATCCACTTCCCTTCCCCTCTTCACCCACTTGCCCTCACTTGCACAGGTAGAGTAGCAGCAACCTGGTGGCAGCTGCTCTCTCCATGTATTGTGCAGGGGCCGGCTCATAACCAAACATTTGTGAGCAGTCCCGTTAAAATCAATAGACATGAGTTCAGAGTGGGCAAGAGTGGTGGAATCAGGGCCATGGTGATGTGATGGGGCGGCTCATCCAATATTACAATGATACATATGTTTGAGTGTGACTTTTTAAAAATAAACTTCTAATCTACAGATTTAACCAAGGTTCTTGAGCTGTTAACTTATGAAACCAAGGAAACACAAAGTAATGGCTGATATTTTGTTTTTAAACTCAGTTGAACTCAATGAAAGGACAGAATCCAGAACATCTTTCACTGTGAATGTTGGGCTTGGTAGTTTGTGTTAGAAACCATGCAGTATTTGCCTATTTACTCCATATAATGCAAAAGCAAAGTTCAAATTCACTATATGGGGCTAAAGCAAATCTTCATAGCAATAATATCTAAAAAATCATGTAAATCAGACAAAAAGACGCAACAGCATGTAATACAAAGAAACCAAAAATGAAAGGGGTGGTCACACCCCAGCTCAGAGAGAAAAGAACCAGAGTGATGCAGATGGCTACAGCTGAAGTAGATGGCTACAGCTGAAGTACTTCACATCCTCAGAAGAAATCCTCAGAACACAGCCACAGTTAATGGGGCCCAATGATGCAATTTCACATGGTTCAGAAAAAATGTCACCTTTAAGGATCTCTGAAGTATCTCGCTTGCACTAGAGGAGGCCTCATGACCCATTACTATACTAGCATTTGTATTTATCATAGGGGGAAAATGACGTTTTGAAGCTAATAGAAATCTAAATATAGAGCTAATCTAGAGTCTTTAAATTAGGCCATATGGCTTTAGAAATAATTAGGTCAAATGGTGTCATAAACCACCATAGGAAACCGACAAATCTCTGTGTGTCACTAAGAATTCTCAACAGAAATTGGCAAAGATTTGCAAGGCAATAATTAAATTCCAACCCGAGAATGACCTGCAAATCACTAAACTCTACAACACTGCAGGCTGCTGAAAGCGTTTGAAGGTGGTGACTGATGGGGGCGGGGGGGGGGGAGTAACTCTGCAAAAATCTATGATTCTTTCAAGCAGCACATGACGAGAGAGAGGAACAAAGGAACAGCTTCATTTTTTGAGTGCTCTTATGGTCTCAGGAAACAACTTTTTTTCTGGGGTCTGAATGAGCCTTATTTCTAAGGTCTACTGAACATTAGTGCCAAGTCAATACAAACATGGTTTTCTTCACATAAAGTAAAAAGATTTATTTGCTCTGGGGAAAGTCCAAGCATTCAGTGGTGTCTCATGAATAAAACCTGGTCACCCCACTGCAGAAGGTTCAATATTGACTGTTGTCATAGGTCCATGGCAGATTTCCCACCGGCATATACGGGATACACTTACATGGCTCTTAAATGTTACCTACCAAATCCTGCCCAGGGCTCCCAGGCCATATGATTTTATCCACATCTTCTATTATGAGTGACACAATATTAACATATGCAAGGTAGTAGGATTCATATACTCAGTTGTATCTATGTCTTCATAAATAATACCACCCAGCTCTTATATAACACTTATCAGTAGATCTCAAAGAACTTTTCAAAGGAAGTCAGGATCATTGGGCAGAATGATTAAAATCTGATGCAGTAAGATACTTGTCTAGTGCTCTTTGCTGAGGGGATTAAATGAGTGTACATTACTCTCCTCAGCGTCTTCACCTCTATCTTTGCCCCACCACTTTCCACTTTACAAAACCACTCCTTTTTAAACATCCTACCCTCTCCTTTGCCTCCTACCAGTTCCTGTAACTCATAGAATCATAGAAGATTAGCGTTGAAAGAGACCTCAGGAGGTCATCTAGTCCTACCTCCTGCTCAAAGCAGGATCATCCCAGCCAGGGCTTTGTCAAACCGGGCCTTAGAAACCTCTAAGGATAGAGATTCCACCACCTCCCTAGGTAACTCATTCCAGTGCTTCACCATGCTACTAGTGAAATAGTTTTTCCTAATATGCAACCTAGACCTCCCTCATTGCAACTTGAGACCATTGCTCCTTGTTCGGTCATCTGCCACCACTGAGAACAGCTTACCTCCATCCTCTTTGGAACCCCCACTCAGGTAGTTGAAGGCTGCTATCAAATCCCCCCTCACTCTCCTCTTCTGCAGAATAAATAAACCCAGTTCCCTCAGCCTCTCCTCATAAGTCATGTGCCCCAGCCCCCTAATCATTTTCGTAGCCCTCCATTGGACTCTCTCCAATTTGTCCACATCCTTTCTGTAGTGGGGGGCCCAAAACTGGACGCAGTACTCCAGATGTGGCCTCACCAGTGCTGAATAGAGGGGAATAATCACTTCCCTCAATCTGATGGCAATGCTCCTACTAATGCAGCCCAATATGCCATTAGTTTTCTTGGCAACAAGGGCAACACTAGTTAAGCTTGACTAGTAAATCCAAGAATTATGAAAAATGTCAGTGAGTGCAGACAAATGCTGTATCCAAAGTCAGTCTTCCCTATGTTTCATTTAACATAATTTACTTATAATCAGATTGTGATTGACCTATGAGACTGTACGCAGTGTTGTTTTAGCTGTATTAGTCCCAGGATATTAGAGAGACAAGATGAGTTGCTTGTCTCTCTCACCAGCAGAAGTTGGTCCAATAAAAAAAAAAAAAATTACCCTACCACCCAGCTTGGTTCTCTTTATGAGAATGGACAGGATGGCCCACACAGGGCCCGTGCAGAGGTCTGTCAAAACTGCAATCCTGCCACTCCCTATACAGGGCAAGAAGAATACTTGGTGAGGGCCCCTCCCAAAGAGTAGGTACACTCACCTACACTCAGAGAGCAGGATATTCCATCCAAAGGATGGTATAGCAAGTGCAGAACCCTGCCCACCAGGCTGATATGGGAGAAACCATGCTTCTCTTGGAAAGAGGAAGCTTGGTGCAGTGCTTAGGACAGTAACTTAGGTTTCAGAGTCCCTGTTCCAGAGATTTCTTGTACGATTAGCAAGTAACCTAATCTCTCAGTTTCCCCATTTGTAAAATGAGGATAATCATATTTACCTATTTTACAGGATTGTTCTGATGCTAATTACATTATAGATTGTGAGGCACTCAGATATTTAAGAAATGGGGGCCATACAAGTTCCTTAGATAGAAAGGAGGAGGGAAACAGCTTGCTCCAAGGACGTTTGGTGATATACATATATATTGACATTTCAATGGGAAAGTACTTGGGAAAGGAACAATCATTAATACAATGTTCTGCCTGAGATGGGCCACTAAGTTAGAGTTGATCCTGCTCCTACTAAAGTCAATGGAAACATGCCCATTGTTTCAATAGTACATCATCTCAACACGATCCTTACAAAAATCTGAAATAATAAATTCTTATAATTGAAAAAGGTATATACATATATACACATATAGCTTGATGCTTTGCATAGCCCCCTCTGTGAATTGCATTAATGTGAATTGCACTGCTAGTTCTCTGCTCAGGGAGTTAGAATAATCACAAACATATTTCCTTACTTTCTCCAATTGGAATCAGTTATTGGGCCTATCTGTACTTTCTAGGACATTGGTAAGACAGCTCACTACATCAAATGGATTTTATTCCGTGTGTGTGTGTGTGTTTGTTTATATAATCACAATGCAGTACCAGGTACATCCACAGACTGCACACACACATGTACAGACTGATATGAAACACAAGGACATGTTATTGGTACAGAATCAGTAAATTTCACTGTATTCATCCACAGATTTATAAGGTCCCCATCACCATGGTATCTAGGTGAAAGTGTAAGGACAGGATTTTATAATTGTACTATAAAAATTGATGTAAACTTTGAATTAGTTCTTCCAGCCACCCTTTTTGAATAACAGAAAGGAATGACTGAGACTGGGATCTTGTTTCCTATATGCATTATAAACTTCCCTCTAGTCATTTCTTTGGTTTAAGGTTTAGTGAGTAAAAGACAGGATCTTGTATTGGGTCTACGTTAATTAGATTAAAGGAATGTTAAAGGCCTGAGCCACAATGTAAACCGTTTTGACCACAAGATTTAGTGAAGTTTAATTTACAATGTATTCTGCTGAATATAAAATATTGCTGTCTTCTCTGTGAGAGATTGTATGTGTGAATGAGGAATGCATGCATCAGGAAAAGATAAGGTGTGAAAGCCATCACAAATGTCCAGATGGTCAAGAGAAAGTGAGAGACTTGGAAACACCAGGAGACAATCAGAAAACATCCATTGTATCTGATGCTAAACATGTTGGCAGCACTGACGGCCTCAGAGGTGAGGCAACCACCCCCCCGAAAGCAAGACAACACACAGGAGATAACGATGGGAAGCCCAACAATAACCATCAAATGATAACAGCGGAAAACCCCAAGATTACCACCACTTAAGGACTAATGATTACAGAATGACATTGCAAAAGGCCTGGACTCAAATGGGAATTTACAAGTATAAAGCTGGGGTGTTTTGCCATGAAACTCTGGGTTCAGTCCTGCCAAAACCTTGGAGCATCAGATCATGACTGACAGAACCCAGCTCCTCATTCGTGTTCAATCTAACTGGCCATTAGATTGACTCGAGCTACAACTATAAGAACATCAGCTGGCAGGACTGTGTGCATGATGTGTGTGTGTGTGTGTGTGTGTGTGAGACTGAAAAGCATATGCTAACTGTTGTATTTTCAATAAATATGGCATATTTGCCTTCTCTCTTATAAAAGATCCCGTGTGCTTGGTATAGCAAAACACCAGTCTTGTAAATCTGTTTTCTTCTAGACATTAAACACATGCATGAGAAAGGTCACAGCTCCTCCAGTCTCCAAGACAGTGTTAATCACAATTTTTAAACCTCTCTTGGATTATAAGCGCAAAAGGCATTGCATTGTTTTTAAAAAGAACTATGTGCTACTTTGTACTGGTACAAAGAAACTAAGCTATGCCAGGTTTCAGAGTAGCAGCTATGTTAGTCTGTATCCGCAAAAAGGAGTACTTGTGGCACCTTAGAGACTAACCAATTTATTTGAGCATAAGCTTTCGTGAGCTACAGCTCACTTCATCAGATGTAGCTCACGAAAGCTTATGCTCAAATAAATTGGTTAGTCTCTAAGGTGCCACAAGTCCTCCTTTTCTTTTTGCGGATACAGACTAACACAGCTGCTACTCTGAAACTTATTCTGTGAATTGTTACTCATTGTTTTCTTTATACATACAGTATTTGAACTTGTTTGTGTGTGAACATAGTGTCCCTCTTTCTAGCTTGTGAGCATCCAGCCCATATACAGGGGTTCACAATGTATCAGGGACAAAGGGAGCCTCTCACAAGACACTAATGCTTGGCACAATTAGTCTTTGCACTACCTGAGTGTAAGAACCGCATGATACTAAGAACATTAGCTACTCCAAAGGGGCATGTAGGTTTGTGGGGGAGAGATGGCTGGTCACAGAGGATAGTGCAATATGCTTATCCTCCTTAAAAGAGGCAGCATATCCCCATGTGCCAGGGAGATTCCTCAGACACAATTCCTCCCGGAACTCCTGTTGAGTTGGTGTGGCTCTGCACTGCCTGAAATGCAAGTCCATGGCTGTAAGTCATAATAGAAGCCTACATTAATAATAATAATTAATAATGAAAGAGGTCATCCTGATATAAAGTGACAAAGTGTTTCATCAGAGTGAGTTAGCTAAAATATACTGTTGTGAATTTATCAGGCTGTGGTTCTATTTTTGGCACCATTAGCTGGGTTAAGAATATTGCCAATATTCTAATTAATTAAACGTCACCACTGTAGCTGTTATCCTTGTGGAGAAGAGAGTGGGCAGAAAAAGTGAGATTATTTTTGAGATTCCTTAATAGAAAGCATCACCATGGTTCTTCTGAAAGGATGCAACTTTCTCTGGGACAACCACCATAAACTTTTTGCAACTCTGACAAATGCCAATCCTTCAATGGCCAATAAGAAGTGTTAACAGTAGATACAACTGAAAAATGAACCTCCCTTGTGGCATGGCACACATGGAATAAAGGAAATTTGCCTTATAATACATTGTTCCATGCAGTTACTCAATTCAAAATCTACAGAACACATCAAGCTCTTTAGCAGTCATCACTAAAAGATAACATTGGAAAACAGCTTTTCTCTGAGAAGTTGAATTTTTCACTCCTAAACTACTCATAGTGGAAGGCACTAATCACATTGCATTTGTGGGGGAGTATACCATAATTCTTATGGAGTGAGAAACCTATTGAAGCACATTTCAAACCAAACCCAATTTTGTGCCTTTAAAAATGATATATGAAGTTAATTCTTTTGAATGAGTTTGAACATCAGTGCTTTTTCAAAATTTTTAAAGACTACCCTCTCAAACTCCTGAACACAGTCACCTGGCTCTGTTCCATTCCACTACAACCCTCAACTCTCCTGGAAACCTAATCTGGATCCCACAGCTCCTTTCCTGGTCTGCAACCCTCACAATAAGCCCCCAAATCTTCCCCCTCTCTCTACCACCTCTCCAAAGTCAACACAGCTTTCAGCAATTGCAAGTTGAACAGCAACATGTCTTGCAGCAGCTCTGCCTGCCCCTCGGTAATTCTATATTCACATTTCCTGTACTCTGGGGCACCTGTAAGAAGCCCTAAAGAGCAATGTGTGCCACAGAAAACATGTTTGGAATGCAGTAGGTTTAGCAGTGAAAATATCAGACCTAATGGACTCTATGATCAGTTCCTCAAAGATACAGGGACATATTGGGGTTGTGAGGAGGCACAGAAGAAACCAAGTGTTGTATGGAGGTACCACAGTAGGGTCCTTCTTACTGGGCAACACAGAAGGAATGGTCTCAGTCTTTATCTTCAAGGCCCCAATGGCATGGGCCCACGATTTATAAACCATTGCCTAACATGCCAGATTCACAGTTTATAACTCTGCTCTTTTCAGGCACAATGGAATGTTCAACCAGAAGAGTAAAGTTTGCCTGCACAAAAAACAGAGCTTTCTCAGTGGCCAATCCAAGACAAAAAATTGGCCACAGGAACTAAGGCCGGTCACAAAGTTCCCCACTTTCCACTACACCTTTTCCTTCTATAACATAAACCCACAGCAACATGTATAAAACTAAACAACTCTGCTCCCCCCCAAGAACTCTCCACTACACACACATTTCTGTCTCTGGGGAGATGATGAAAGAAATCTGTTATGCATGGCTTGTTCTATTAGTCATATCACTTAACTCACTACTGGAATGTGGTGAGATACTGCAGTCCTGAAGGCAATATAAGAGCCTCTAGAACAGAATTATCCAAATCTTTAAAGTGACACACATCGACAACTCCCAATTCCCATCAATTTCAATCAGAGTTGTAGATACTCAGCAGTTTTTAGGATTGGACTTCATTTAGTTAAATGGGGAAGCCAAGTTTGGAGGATGGTTCTTATTTTGAAAGAAATTGCCCATCCGAATAGGAACCTGAACCTCAAAGCCAAATCACTGACAAAATAACGACTCCCTTGGTACATTGGACTCTGGAATCTACAAGAACAATTTAGGAAAATTGTGAGGTTTGTTTCATATACTAGTTAACACAACCTCATCATCAATATGCTATTGCCTTGAGCACAACAGAACTGCATTTGACTGGTTTTGACCCTGGAAGAAAATTAAAATTGTCTTGTTATTTATTTACCCTCCAAATCACTGTGAAGTTGTAAGTGAACATTATTTCAATTATTTTGTTCTTCAGAAACCATGTTCTCTGTTTGTATTCATTTTAGTCTAGTGCTTTTCAAACACACAGAGGCTGATCCAATATTCACAACTTCTTTCCCATTGCTAAACTTACAATCATACAAGAAGCTGATATCATAAAGATGCCACTCAATATTCTAGTCGTATAGCTGTCCTCCATCTGTGAACATCAAGGGCAATAAAAAGAAGTGTGCATGAAGGCTGACTTTTCCAAACCAGAGAGGGTTTGTTCGATTTGAAAGGCTAGTTTTATGATTCAGCTGGCTCACATTTCAATGAACTACATATCAGTTTCAGTCCAAAGTTTTGGATTTGGAGTCAAATAGGCTGGAAACCTTCATATAAAAAGGTTACAGAAGCAACCAATAAAGCCAGATAGTTAATTCTTCAGTGTGACCTGGAAGCTCTACTGGTGTCACAGTCCCTTGATTAAACTGATATCTATGACGGGCCTTGAGATGTGTGGTTTCGGTGACAGTGTTATCTTCACTTTCAAACTCTTCTCCCATTGACAGATTGGTTTTGGCTGCTAACTTATAGAGCCATACACTTTAAAGACAGACAAGTAGAATGTGTACTTCAATATTAAATGTAAAAAGTACATTCACATGAAGTCAGGGTTTCATATTGAGAGTTAAGGCTGAATGTGAAACCTTAGCTGTCCAGCTATGTCATTTTTAAAATGCCTATAATCTCATTTAGTCTGCCTATACATGCATATTATGCAAGTACATAGCATTTCTCAAACACAAGCCACTATTATATAATACAATTATTTCCTACAAGCTTAGACATGCAGCTACAGCAAAAGGACCATGAGCACAGATTGAAAGTCTGCATCCTAAAGCATACTCCCAAAGAAGCAGAATAAAACTTACATATTTTACCTTAATATTAGGTGTAAGGATTTTTGAGCATTGACTGTGTGATGTCTACATTGCATTGTTGTATTTTTGGCATTTAATTTCCTAGGTTTTTAAAATGAAAAAAAAGTTCCCTATTGTGTAACTAACAGGTAAAATAACTAGACAAAGCCAAATGGTTGTGATCAAGTGGCCATATCCTGCCATTTTTTGTTTTAAATCAGAACTCCTGTTATGCCCTAATGCCATTAGTAAACTGTGAAGATTTTAAAAAGGTATCATCCAGCCCAGAGAAGACTATTCTGGGTTAGTATTGCAGGCAGAACATGTATGCACGTGCTGAGTGGGCACCATTCAAAAATTCTCAGTAATTTCAATGGGAGCAGGATGAGAACTCTAAATAGCCAGGGTAAACTTTGAATGAGACAAACTATTTTAAGTGTGCCTACATCTCACAGAGGATGTTTCACCTCAGTCCCAAATAGCGTGCACACATGATGTGATGGAAACTTTTTAAAAAATATTATTTTATAAATCAATGGTGGAAATACTAAGTTCAGAAATTCAAGGACCATTAAGCCAGTGCTATTGTGATGGTAGGCTATGACCCACAGAGTGACTGTTGGGTGACACAATGCCTTTATTATTAGCCTAGATTAAAGAGAGAGAGAGAGAGAAAAAAAAGTGTCATCTTTGATTTCTCCTCCCACACCAGCATATTTTTCACTTGTTTTTAGGACTCTTGTCCCCCTCCCCTAACTTCCTTATCTCTCTCTCGATTTTAATCACACAGTTCCACATCTTTCCTGACTCAGGCAACACAGGCCAGATTCTATCCCCTGTGCTGATGCTCTGCAAACAAGAAGTCTTTAAAGGGAAGAGCAGGTTTTCTTCCTTCCCCCATCTCCCTTGAAGGCAAAGTACATCATTATACACCTGGCTTCCCCATAAAACTTGTATCAGCTAAAAACAATCTCTGCTTTTAAATGTGAAAAGTAATAAATCAAATCAACTTCTCAGTAATTAGATGTCATGCTATTTTAACGTGCATTCTATTGCAATAAATAGGATCCTTCATGACCAGCAATGTTTGCTTCTTTAATTAAGAAAGCTATACAGTTGTGCTCTCCCCTTTATAGTATGCTGTCTTGAGCTCCTGTTTGACCTTCATACAAATAACCCATACCTGAAAATGTATGTTCTTCTAAAACAAGCATCACATCACAGTTGACCACCAACTATATCCTACTATAAAATTTCTACACTTGCAGACACTTAACACTTTAAATTCTTAAACTTGCATTCTCTAATGAAAACCTTGAACCAATGGGCCTTAAACAAATAGGATACAAAAATCTATTTAGGAGTATGAAAATCAGAAATAAGTGCGCATATTTTGGACAAAACACTGCTGGTGGGAAAAAATACTGTGGATATGCTGCAGCATCTTATGTCTATTGAAAGTAACACATCAGCAATACATCAATGTACTAATAAATGTTTCATGGCTGCAATGTTACAACAGAAGAGGGAAGAAATATATCAGCAAGACATGGATGAATGGGATGCCTCTGTATCACTACAGATATTCCTTTTAGCCATATATGGATCCAGCTTCCCTATTCTGAAACTTTCTGTATCGTCTGCAGAGTTTATTATGGGAAGCTACGGTAGCGGCACTATAATTAATATTGTAAGTGTGTCACTGCCCCTCAACCCCCCCCACACACACACCCAACCGCCTAAAAATAATTTTCACCCAAAATTTTTGCTGCATGTTTTCTGGCCAGATAATATTTTGCCTTTTTTCCCCCTCCCTCAGCAAAAGTTGTTGGCTAGTCAGACAAGGTGTCTTGGAGACGAGAGTATGAAAAATGAGAGTTTTATTTCTTTTTGGAAAGGTCTTCCCCCGCCGCCCCACCAATGTCATCACTCAAAAATGTCTTGGTCTAGAAACTTCACATTTTTAACATTCTATGGTCTTCTAGGAGAATCAATGACTTAAAAAAAATCTAAGGGAAGTTGGGTGATTAACTACCATTTTACTGAGATGCTAGAGTTATGAGTGTGGTATAAGAACCCATATAGAATATAACTGAACCTTTGAAAATTCTGTAAGGCACTGGTAAATCTATAAAGTTCAAATGGTTAATCACTGATGATACTATTAATCTAAATTGCCATTTAACTGGGGGTCTGGCATGAAAAAGAGCCTTGAAATTATAAAACTGCCAGGATTGAAAATTTGTCAGAGTAAGTTTTCTTAAAATTCTACTGAAGAGCAGCTGGCCAGCAATGCCTCTACTTCAGTTTCCTGTTAGTGGCTCCTACACCTCTATATATGTCAACATATAGCACTCCCACTACAAGGCACAGTGATGTGAGAAGCTTCACCCACCCCCTCCACACACCACCCTGAGATTGCTGCTCTTCTTCAGGGGATGTGGTTGGGCCCTGTGTCCTGTTCAACTAAATGGGGGAACAAATCCTGCCTCCTTGACAAAACAATTATTAGAAACAAAACGCAATGAGAAACACCTTGTGTTGTACAGGCAACCTTATTTCTGGAATTTCCCAACTTTTAAGTGCTTGACTTTGCAACCTTAACTTTCTTTTAACAATTTTTTTAGATGTAATTTCCTAGTTTTATTTTTGGAATATTTTTGTTTTAGAGAACAAGGGAAAAAACAAATTCCATTCTGTGCAACTGTAACAAATCCCTTAACATGCATCATCCTCAATGGAGTCTGAAACCTGAAACCTTCAGCACTGCTGCACAGACTGCTACCACTTGCACACAGTAGCTGGCAGCAGGAAAAGGCTATTATCCCGGGGGCGGGAGGGGGGGAAATGGACCTCTGGGTATAGCTGTTGGGTCCTGGGGAGGTTGTGTGGAGCCTAGGCACTAACCCTCCCTCCCCTTTATGCCTTTGGGAGAAATTGGCCAGTGAGTCCAGGCACTGTATCCAGGTGTTGTTTATAGAGATGAGAGAGGGTAACCCAGTCTCTGCCCTTTGTGGTGCCCCCAGAGCATGGCATGGGCTGCTGTGGCCAAGTACCATGTCCAGAGCTGAGGGAGATACATCTGCACAGATGAGACCATAATGAAGACTATTCCCCTTCCAGCTCCCTACACGCCACACATCTTCTTTATACTTGTCTCCCCTCCCAGGTTCACTTCTTCTCTGCTTGAAACTGCCTCCCCTCTCAACATTAACACATACTTCCAATAGGATTTTTGAACATAGGGTAATTTATAAAACAAAACCAAACTCAGCACTGGATCAAGACTATCTTCCTCTCAAGCTTCCAGTGCCTGAATTGTTCTATCTGATTTTAGATTTTAAAACATTCAGGACAGAGATGACATCTTCCTCTGTGTTTGTTCAGCAATATGGTCAACTGGCAATGATCAATCAATAACCAAACCCTGCAGTCTTTTCCCAGGCATAGCTCCTAATGACCTCCACTATGGACAGCAGAAATTTCCCCAGTTAGAACATGCTGAAGCATAGATATTTGATTGAATTCACAAAGCCAATGATGCAGAATCTCACCAGTCCAGTCTATGCTGAAACACACATTCCTCCTGCGCAGAAAACTAGTGGCTCCTTTTCAGCTGTAAGTAAAGATTTAATAGTAGATTCTCTAGTATGGCCTTGCATTGCTAAGATGTATTTTATTTTCACAAAACGTACCTAGGTACATGTAATACTGTACTATGGAAAATAGTCACAAATTACTACAACTCAACTACCATCGGAAAAATAAAAGAACAAAGTACATTTTATGATGCATTATCCGTGCTTTTTATTGTTTGCTTGCTTGTGACTGCTGCTTATTATACTAACGATTGTTTCACTGCTATGTTCTCTTCCTCCCCTCTCTTGTTTTGGTGTGGTATTACCTGTTTTGTCTCATCAGAGATGTAGATCTTTCAGACAGCTCTTTTTATTCCATGTGTGTAAAGTACCTAATAGTATCGAGCTGTGATCCCTGTCCGGGCCTCTAGGCAAGTAATGCATAACCACTTACAATATGTTTTGTGACTGCAGATATAATCCACCCCAAAATATTAATACATGTATTTTTCTGACAGGCTTCATATATTCTACCTTTTTAACTTTTTCCTGGTTTTGAGCTGCCATTTTGCTACGGATGAGAAATTAGTGACCTGACCTTTTCCCAAAGCTATGAATGTAGAAATGCATGTGTACAAATGAACAGTGGAGCAGAGATTTTAAAGGCACACAGAGCTGTATATTATTAATGATAACATATAGCTGCTGGAGCTGAAGCATTTGTACTGTGTGCCCTCTTCATTTCTGCACGTGATTAGATTCTCTCATTAGAATGAAACCCATTTATCATCCTTTCCGTACAGATAATATGATGATTGATGGTTTTGCAACCAGCTGCATAATATGCAAATATATGACTTTAATATTTTTACAAAACAGCATGCCCGTGTGCCTGTTTTAATCCCCTTAACACTCATATTATAAGTATGTCATGTAATACAATCACAGCAGGACCACTGGACCCTCTCATCAGAATGGACACAATTTAAATAGCAATCAGGCTTGCAGCTTTGTGGTATTATCATAGTACACATGGGTATCAGGTTTTGAAATGCAGTCATTTCTCTTCTCCAACACTATCTGATGCAAGACATTGTCTTTACTAAGAGCTGACTCATTAAAATGTCCCATGTTATGAGCACTCTACATATTTACATCTCCTAGATATTAGTAAAATTGTCTTACCAGCTAGTGAGGGAGACATATTTCCTCCTTAGGGGCTTGATCCTGTCTATATGTACTACTGACTTCATTGGGCTGACTCACAGCAGTAAGCTCTATGCCTACTGGTAAGTGTTTACAAGATTGGGCCATGTGGGCAGTGTATTTCTCAGTTGGGTGCATAATATTAGAGTAATGAAATGTACTTTTGGAAAGTAGAGGAAATGCCTCAGATATCTTTCATCTTATATGAGCTGATAGAAATCCAATATGTCAATAGACTGAAGTTATTTGTAGGCTGATTGCTTGTTATGTCAGAGATGGCTCAGCCAAAAACATATGCTTTTGCAGTCCATAAAACATCTGCGCTACTCAGATCCTTCATTTCTCAACCCTTCTCCAGGCACAAGATTGCACAAATATTTCAAGAACAAAATTCAATAAAGATGAAAATAGTAAAAGGACAGGCTAATTTATATTGACACAAGTGAACATGGCAGCTGATGGATAAACTAAATTATTTCAAATCAAATTGGACAGAGTTTGACCAATGGAGTATTTTCATGTGGATTTCAAATATGGGAATGGCAATTTCCTTTTCTGAGAATGGCAAAATGACCCAGACTGATTTTACTTGTGTGATTTTCTACATGCCTCACAGAGCGCTATGGATTCCCTATCCAGTTTTAGTTCTTATAGCACACCCAATCCTTGCCAGCATAGGAAACCAATAGATTGGCAATTAGAAGAGAATAGAGGAAGCCAGGCTGGAGTCTTCTGCATGACAGAACACTGCCATCAGGCCCACTGACCTAGGCCAAACAATGTACATGTGAAAGGATATTCTTCCATAATCATTTCCACAAATTATATAATGCCCAAGCATTTCAATTCCTTCAACACAGTGTAAATATGATTTTCAAAACACTGCCAATTACAGCGACAGAAATGGAACAGCCACCATATGCTCTGTGGTGCTGCTACCATAACATGCACTAGTGATACAGGAAAAGGATACACTTTTGATAGTCTCATTCCTAGATATGGTTAATCAGACCCCTTCACTCTCTTGTTCTACCCAGTGTCTCACCAGCTATGCCCATACACATCACTTCAGCTGACAGTGCCCTGGTAGGCAGAATTCTCTCAGTGGAGGATCTGTGGGTGTGGAAATGGCTTCCCCAGAGGCTGGACTGAGACCAATCTTATCACCTTTTAGGCACAGCAAGATGCATATCTTCATGCAAGCATTTTCCTGATGGCTAGAAAGCCTTAATGTTGAAGAAATGCCTATTCATACTGAATACCTTGCAGAGATTGTTCAAGAACTGTGAGTATATGTGTGTGAAATCATTAATCAGCCTTTTCTCCCTGCCCCTGATGTCATAGTCCCTCCCTAATTTGAATCATGGAGAGAAGGAAAGATGGAGGAAAAAGAAGAAAGGATGGAAAAAAGGAAGGGGAGAAGGGAGAAAAAATATAAAGGGAGGAATACAAAAAAATCCAATCTGAACTGTAAATATCAGAGCCAGAGATATTAAAGAAGTGCTTTTCTCCTTCTGCGCCCACTGTTTAATGGCATAGAGATATAAACCTAAGACATGCTATCTGAAAGAGAATTAGCGCTCTATTTCAATGTTTTTATAGAAGTACAGGTGTTATAAAAAGCAGGCAGAAGTTTTAAAGGCCTGATAATATTCTATTAGTTCTAAAAACTAATGATTTGACCAATGTGGATAAGCGCTCTCTCAACCTCAGAATGATTATCGCAGTCAGGACCAAGAAAACAGTATAATTCATGCATATAATTTGATTGCATACAAGGCAAAAACATTTACTATTTTACCCCTTCCCTCTAGGCATTTGGCTTACCCTTTTGTTGTCAGTATGCCTCAGTTTCCCTTCACTGGCTGCAATTACCCTCCAGTGGTAAGTAATGACAGCTTTTGCTTTCAAGGTAGGTATTACTCTTCTTGGTGGGTGGTTTAGCTTTGCATCCAAATATAAGAGTCCACCCCTGCTGGAATAATTAAAAGTCCTAACAAAGAAAATAGTCCTTTACCACTCCAAATAGTCTTTTGTCCTAGGTCCACCTGGATCTTTTCTCTTGATGTGTGAGTGAAAGGCATCTTTCTCCCACCCTCTTTGGAAGATTCAATCTGGAAGCGCTAAATGAGAGCAAGTGCATATACCATGTCTCAAACCCACACTTCTTCTCTAATGAAGGCTGTGTTCTTTTGTTTCTGCTATGGGTCTAAATCTTCACTCATTAGCACAAGGCTCACAATTATCTAATGCACTGAACATGGTTCCTTCTTGTGCCTCTTTGGGTCTCCTTCTCCGTGGTTCTTCACAGGCCTCTTCCTAGCCCTCTTCAACTGGGTGAATTACTTCAGGTCTTACATTTTCCCTAGTCATTCCTCCCCACAACCATTCTAGCCTCTCTCCACGCTGCAGAAAGACTATTCCTTACAATTCCTTGGCACTCCTTCCCAGCATCGCTTTAACCTGGCTTTATCCTACAGTTCTCAGAATCTCACTTGAACCTACATCTCCCGGAATTCCCTTGTTCCTTACTAGATGGGGACCAGACCCATATTTAGTCTACAACCTCCACTGAAAGTGTCGGCATCTTGTTACACTCCCCTTTAAATTAACTGGGCCCCAACCATGTTCCTGCCTTAATGGTAGTCATTTATAATGTGAACAATAAAAGATTTGGTGTTTTACTTAAAGCTATAGCTTCTTGAGTCAAGTGATTTTGTGAGAACAATATTTTTCTTTTTCTCTTTAAAGTGAGTTTCCAGCTCTCATAATTGAGGGGAAATGTTATCTCACAGCATCCTGAAAACTCTAATATCTGAAGGCCGATATTAAAAATGAAAAAAGGAAATCCCATTCAATTTTTTTAAGAATATATCTTGATTTTTAGCGTCTGACTTATTTTTTTTAATGTTTGTGGTTGGTAACACCATAATTAGGGCCCTACCAAATTCGTGGTCCATTTTGGTCAATTTCACTGTCATGGGATTTTAAAAATCCTAAATTTAATGATTTTAGCTATTTTAATCTGAAATGTCATAGCCCTGGTCTACACTAGGACTTTAGGTCAAATTTAGCAGCGTTAAATCGATGTAAACCTGCACCCATCCACACCATGAAGCCCTTTATTTTGACTTAAAGGGCTCTTAAAATCGATTTCCTTACTCCACCCCTGACAAGTGGATTAGCGCTTAAATCGGCCTTGCCGTGTCGAATTTGGAGTATTGTGGACACAATTCGACGGTATTGGCCTCCGGGAGCTATCCCAGAGTGCTCCATTGTGACCGCTCTGGACAGCACTCTCAACTCAGATGCACTGGCCAGGTAGACAGGAAAAGAATCGCAAACTTTTTAATCTCATTTCCTGTTTGGCCAGCGTGGCAAGCTGCAGATGACCATGCAGAGCTCATCAGCAGAGGTGACCATGATGGAGTCCCAGAATCGCAAAAGAGCTCCAGCATGGACTGAATGGGAGGTACGGGATCTGATCGCTGTATGGGGAGAGGAATCCGTGCTATCAGAACTCCGTTCCAGTTTTCGAAATGCCAAAACCTTTGTGAAAATCTCCCAGGGCATGAAGGACAGAGGCTATAACAGGGACCCGAAGCAGTGCCGCGTGAAATTTAAGGAGCTGAGGCAAGCCTACCAGAAAACCAGAGAGGCGAACGGCCGCTCCGGGTCAGAGCCCCAAACATGCCGCTTCTATGATGAGCTGCATGCCATTTTAGGGGGTTCAGCCACCACTACCCCAGCCGTGTTGTTTGACTCCTTCAATGGAGATGGAGGCATCATGGAAGCAGGTTTTGGGGATGAAGAAGAAGAAGAAGAAGATGATGATGATGAGGTTGTAGATAGCTCACAGCAAGCAAGTGGAGAAACTGGTTTTCCCGACAGCCAGGAACTGTTTCTCACCCTGGACCTGGAGCCAGTACCCCCTGAACCCACCCAAGGCTGCTTCCTGGACCCGGCAGGCGGAGAAGGGACCTCCGGTGAGTGTACCTTTTAAAATACTAAACATGGTTTAAAAGCAAGCATGTGAAAGGATTACTTTGCCCTGGCATTCGCGGCTCTCCTGGATGTACTCCCAAAGCCTTTGCAAAAGGTTTCTGGGGAGGGCAGCCTTATTGCGTCCTTCATGGTAGGACACTTTACCACTCCAGGCCAGTAACACGTACTCGGGAATCATTGTACAACAAAGCATTGCAGTGTATGTTTGCTGGCATTCAAACAACATCCGTTCTTTATCTCTCTGTGTTATCCTCAGGAGAGAGTGAGATATCATTCATGGTCACCTGGTTGAAATAGAGTGCTTTTCTTCAGGGGACACTCAGAGGAGCCTGTTCCTGCTGGGCTGCTTACCTGTGGCTGAACAGAAATGTTCCCCACTGTTAGCCACGGGGAGAGGGGAGGGTTGAAGAGGTAGCCACGCAGTAGGGGGAGGAAAATGCGACCTTGTAATGAAAGCACATGTGCTATGTATGTAATGTTAACAGCAAGGTTTACCCTGAAAGAGTGTAGCCACTGTTTTATAAAATGTGTCTTTTTAAATACCGCTGTCCCTTTTTTTTTCTCCACCAGCTGCATGTGTTTCAATGATCACAGGATCTTCTCCTTCCCAGAGGCTAGTGAAGATTAGAAAGAAAAAAAAAACGCATTCGTGATGAAATGTTCTCTGAGATCATGCTGTCCTCCTACGCTGACAGAGCTCAGACGAATGCGTGGAGGCAAATAATGTCAGAGTGCAGGAAAGCACAAAATGACCGGGAGGAGAGGTGGCAGGCTGAAGACAGGGCTGAAGCTCAGATGTGGCGGCAGCGTGATGAGAGGAGGCAGGATTCAATGCTGAGGCTGCTGGAGGACCAAACCAGTATGCTCCAGTGTACAGTTGAGCTGCAGCAAAGGCAGCTGGAGCACAGACTGCCACTACAGCCCCTGTGTAACCAACCGCCCTCCTCCCCAAGTTCCATAGCCTCCACACCCAGACGCCCAAGAACGCGGTGGGGGGGCCACCGGCCACCAGCCACTCCGCCACAGAGGATTGCCAAAAAAAAGAAGGCTGGCATTCAATAAATGTTAAAGTTGTAAACTTTTAAAGTGCTGTGTGGCATTTTCCTTCCCTCCTCCACGACCCCTCCTGGGCTACCTTGGTAGTCATCCCCTATTTGTGTGATGAATGAATAAAGAATGCATGAATGTGAAGCAACAATGACTTTATTGCCTCTGCAAGCAATGATTAAAGGGAGGAGGGGAGGGTGGTTAGCTTGCAGGGAAGTAGAGTGAACCAAGGGGCGGTGGGTTTCATCAAGGAAAAACAAAGAGAACTTTCACACCGTAGCCTGGCCAGTCATGAAACTGGTTTTCAAAGCTTCTCTGATGCTTACCGCGCCCTCCTGTGCTCTTCTAACCGCCCTGGTGTCTGGCTGCATGTAACCAGCAGCCAGGCGATTTGCCTCAACCTCCCACCCTGCTATAAATGTCTCCCCCTTACTCTCACAGATATTGTGGAGCACACAGCAAGCAGTAATAACAGTGGGAATATTGGTTTCGCTGAGGTTTAAGCGAGTCAGTAAACTGCGCCAGCGCGCCTTTAAACGTCCAAATGCACATTCTACCACCATTCTGCACTTGCTCAGCCTGTAGTTGAACAGCTCCTGACTACTGTCCAGGCTGCCTGTGTATGGCTTCATGAGCCATTGCATTAAGGGGTAGGCTGGGTCCCCAAGGATACATATAGGCATTTCAACGTCCCCAACAGTTATTTTCTGGTCTGGGAATAAAGTCCCTTCCTGCAGCTTTTGAAACAGACCAGAGTTCCTGAAGATGCGAGCGTCATGTACCTTTCCCGGCCATCCCATGTTGGTGTTGGTGAAACGTCCCACCAGAGCTTGCAGCACTATTGAAAAGTACCCCTTGTGGTTTATGTACTCGCCAGCTTGGTGCTCCGGTGCCAAGATAGATTCCGTCTATGGCCCCACCACAGTTAGGGAATCCTATTGCAGCAAAGCCATCCACTATGACCTGCACATTTCTCAGGGTCACTACCCTTGATATCAGCAGATCTTTGATTGCGTGGGCTACTTGCATCACAGCAGCTCCAACAGTAGATTTGCCCACTCCAAATTGATTCCCAACTGACCGGTAGCTGTCTGGCGTTGCAAGCTTCCACAGGGCTATCGCCACTCGCTTCTCAACTGTGAGGGCTGCTCTCATCTTGGTATTCATGCGCTTCAGGGCAGGGGAAAGCAAGTCACAAAGTTCCATGAAAGTGCCCCTACGCATGCGAAAGTTTCGCAGCCACTGGGAATTGTCCCAGACTGCAACACTATGTGGTCCCACCAGTCTGTGCTTGTTTCCCGAGCCCAGAATCGGCGTTCCACAGCATGAACCTGCCCCATTAGCACCATGGTGCATGCATTGGCAGGGCCCATGCTTTCAGAGAAATCTGTGTCCATGTCCTGATCACTCACGTGACCGCGCTGACGTCGCCTCCTCGCCCGGTATCGCTTTGCCAGGTTCTGGTGCTGCATATACTGCTGGATAATGCGTGTGGTGTTTAATGTGCTCCTAACTGCCAAAGTGAGCTGAGCGGCCTCCATGCTTGCCTTGGTATGGCGTCCATACAGAAAAAAGGCGCGGAACGATTGTCTGCCGTTGCTCTGATGGAGGGAGGGGCGACTGATGACATGGCTTACAGGATTGGCTTCAGGGAGCTAAAATCAACAAAGGGGGTGGCTTTACATCAAGGAGTATTTCAGGCAGGACTTCACGGAGGGTTCCAATAAGAAATGGTCCACCTAAGTTATTGTTCTTATTGGAACAATGAGGTTAGTCTGGCCTCTGATTGATGCATGGCTAGATTTACCTTGCTGCACCTTCTCTGTGAGTGACTGCAGTGTGACCTAGAGGAATGAGTCCCCTAGACAGGGGAGAGGGGGAAGCAAATGAGTACAAAACAAATCTGGTCTATTTCTTGTTTTGATCCACTCCATCTATCTTTTACATCTTTGGCTGGCAGCAGACGGTTCAGAAGGACTGCAAGCCATCCACATCTCATGGCTGCTTGGCAGAAGACGGTGCAATACGGCTGCTAGCCATCCTCATCTCTTGCCTGCCTGGCAGAAGATGGTGCAATATGACTGCTAGCCATCCCCAGCTCTTGCCTGCCCGGCAGAAGATGGTACAGTACGACTGCTAGCAATCCGTATTGCCTGCCTGCTCACCATAAGATGGTTCAATAGGACTGACTGCAGGACTAAAGAGAATGACCTGGTCAAGTCACTCCAAACTTAGTCCCTGCACCCATGTCTGTCCAGGTGCTCCCGGCCGACGCGGCCAGGAGCACCTCGGACATGACGATGGCGGCTACCAGTCATATTGCACCATCTGCTGCCAGAAGGCAATGGGTTCTGCTACTGTGTAGCAATGCAGTACCGTGTCTGCCAGCACCCAGGAGACATACTGTGACGGTTACCTCAGTGGGCTCCAATCTTGCCGTGGTATGGCGTCTGCACAGGTAACTCAGGAAAAAAGGCGCAAAACGATTGTCTGCCCTTGCTTCCATGGAGGGAGGGAGGGAACGGGGGCCTGACGATATGTACCCAGAACCACCCGCGACAATGTTTTAGCCCCATCAGGCATTGGGATCTCAACCCAGAATTCCAATGGGCAGCGGAGACTGCAGGAACTGTGGGATAGCCACCCACAGTGCAACACTGTTGACGCTAGCCTCGGTACTGTGGAAGCACTCCGCCGAGTTACTGCACTTAATGCACTTAGAGCATTTTCTGTGGGGACACACACACTTGAATATATAAAACCGATTTCTAAAAAACCGACTTCTATAAATTCGACCTGATTTCGTAGTATAGACGTACCCATAGTATTGTAATTGGAGGGGTCCTGACACAAAAAGGAGTTGTAGGGGGGGTGTCTTATTTTGTAGGGGGGTTAGCACTACTGCTACCCTTACTTCTATACAGCTGCTGGTGGCGGCGTTGCCTTCAGGGCTGGGCAGCTGGAGAGTGGCGGCTGCTGGCTGGGTGCCCACCTCTGAAGGCAGAGCCAGCAGCAGCAGTGCAGAAATAAGGATGGTATGGTATTGCCACCCTTACTTCTGCGCTGCTGCTTACAGAGCTGGGCCCTCAGTCAGCAGCTGCTGCTCTCTGGTCACCAAGGTCAGAAGGCAGCGCAGAAGTAAGGGTGGCAATACTGTGCCCCCCTAAAATAACCTTGTGACCCCCCGGCAACTCCCTTTTGAGTCAGGACCCCCATTTGAGAAACACTGGTCTCTCCCATGAGATCTGTATAGTATAGAGTAAAAGCACACAAGACCAGATTTCATGGGGGGAGTTTAGATTTCATGGTCCATGACGCATTTTTCATGGCCGTGAATTTGGTATGGCCCTAAACATAATAGCATGTTGTGACAGGATGCAGTGATATTTCCCTGACCGCAGCATCTGAAGTGTTAAAAACTGCAGTTTACATGATAATGGAGGTCATTCTGCCTAATTGATAGAGTGCTGGACTAGGACTCAATAAACTTGGGTCCTATTCTTGGTTTTGCTGCTGGCCTGCTAGGTGTCTTGGGCCTATCATGTAACCTCTCTTTGCCTTGGTTTCCTCATCTCTAAAATGGGGATTATGATACTGCCCTCCTTGGTAAAATGTTTTGAGATCTACTGAGGATCTCCATATAAATACCACTATAATACAACACTTATTCCCATCACAACAATCCTCAGCTGACGGGAAGAGATATAGAGCCAGAGTACATTGTTGTTGTAGTACATTGTTGTGTTGGTCTCAGAATAATAGTGAGACAAAGTGGGTGAGGTAGTGTCTTGAAAGCTTGTCTCTTTCACCAACAGAAGTTGGTCCAATAAAGATAGTACCTCTCCCAACTTCTCTCTAATAGAGCTAGAGTACATTTTACAAGAAAAAAAGACATTATATTTACCTCTCAGAGTCTGTAAATATTATGCATTAACTGGCATAACAATGAAAAAAGCCACCAACCATGTATATGTAGAAATATCATGATTATGGTAAAGGTGCAAGCATAATATAGGTTTTATGAATTATTGATAAAAGTATGTTACAGGGCTAAATATAGAGAACCTTGCCTAAAGGACACTGCAAAGACTGTGTTCGAACAAATCACACCCAGACACTTGTTAAAGTGATTGTGGGGGTTAAGTGCTCCCTTATGTCTGGATGCAGACTTGTCGAAAAAAGTGCTTCAGTGGACATTGTTCTGAACCTGTCTGAGGAGTTCCTCAGAACATAACTGGTCGGAAAAGGGTGGATTAACACCTAAACCCATTTGAATAAGCTACTGGTCAGTGTTCAGACCAATCTTTCCCATGCAGTCCTGCTGTATGTGATTTAGGAGCAAAGACTTTCCCTGGTGACAACAGAGAAGTGAGATAGGACACCTGAATGGACAGTGTGCTGAGAGCTTGTGACAAAAACATCTAAGGTCAGAGAGGGAGCCAGTTTTTGGCTACAGGGATAGACAAAACACTATTGTAGCTGGGGTATCTGCAAGTGCAACTACGTGTATGTAAGTCTTGCTACTGTAACACAATCAGATAGAAAATATCCTAAATTTGTCATAAACTTTGATTCCAACAACAACAAAAAACTGACCCACTTCAACCCCTCAAAGTGTTATTGATTGACAAAGAGGCAACTCTATAATTTAATACGGCCTCATTATAATTTAACTAAATTAAAATGTATGGCATATTTCTGAGACCATAACCATTTTAAATCAGGTAAAATTAATCTGATTTTCTGAACCAAGAAGGATGGTTTCTGATCTTCTAAATCATTTAGATTACGAACTAATGCATACGAATTTTTTTTTACTTGATCATAACTACTTACAGGTAACCTTTAGTTTTGCCAGGTAGAATATATGCGCAGCAATCTCAGTAAATTCTGATTTTAAAATGTTCATTTTGGTCTATAAACCTAGATAAGCTAAAATAAAAAAAATATACATTCTATGACTCAGATGAAATATTTGCTTTTCTAACATTTGTATGAAAAAAGTCTCAGTTGATAGTGGAGAAGTAACATTAAAGAATTACATATTTCACCTGTAGCCAGTGTCTGAGATAAAACTAATGTATGCACTAGTCAATAAACATCAGCTATCTTCAGAAAGGGATCCTTTTTCAATTCCAAGATGGTTGCAATATATCTAAGTGATTATCACAGGACAGCCCTGACTGGAGCAACCTCTGCCAGTAGTTCTCAGCATAACTGGTGCAACTGCCTCAGTTTCTCCTTCCAGAGTTCACCAACAGAGTCCAAACAGTAGTGCAAATGGCACTTGTGAAGTTAAATACAGAAGAAAACCCCATGAGCATCACAAATCCCAACACCATAATCCAGGCAATATACCAAATACTGCCCTGTAGGGAGCCAGGGTGACTTCCCTCCAAACCAGAGGGTAAAGAGCCACACACAGCCTGAGTGGGCGGGGCCAGACCAAGCTTACGCCAACCCCCGAAAGGGGAGGGGTGGAACAGGAAGTACAAAGGGCGGGGCCCTTAGCCCAGTCAGGGCAACACCAGGGAGGGAGACAGACACAGGCTGTTCCTGCCAGACTCTGCTGCTGAGCCGGGGGAGGCCCTGGACTAGGAGAAACCTGACCTGGAGGAAGGACTGAGGATACCAGGACTGCCAGCCGCCAAGTACTGGAGGAGCCAGGCTGTAACCCTGGCCAGCGTGAGCCTGACGTGGAGGGGGAGCTGGAGCTGCCAGCAGTGGAATACCCTGATGAGCTGGGGGGACCAGAGGGACCCGCTCGAGGACCGGGTAGGAAGTAGCCCAGGGGCAGAACTGCACAGTGCAGTGGGTCTATTTGGTCAGCGTGTTGCGGATGGCTCCCTGCTGACCCAGTGGCGGGACCCTCTCCTCCCGCCACTGTCAGGGCCCTGGGCTGGAACGCAGTGGAGTTGGGTGGGCCTGCGTTCTCCTACCCCGGCCAACCCGCCTCAGGTAGCAGAATCCCAACAACGCCCCTGCCTGAGGGGCGTGCCACTGACTCTGGCCAGCACACCTCCCTCCGCTAATTCCCTCGTGATAGAAAGGTGTGACCAAGGCCTGCTGGTGAGGCAGTAGCTCCCCACCGCCCCCCAGCAGCTCGGTGGACCAATTGAACCCTGTCACATGCCCCAATGTCCTTCACCTTGCCCCAGCCCTACAGCGCTGCTCTGGTGTCCCTTACCCTGCCTGCACATCTCACATGCCCTGGCTCTCCAGCCTAGACCTCTCTGGCCCTCTGGATTCAGCTCTTAGAGGTGTTCAACCTATTCATAAATGATCTGGAAAAAGGAGCAAAATTTGATACAAAATTACTCAAGATAGTTAAGCCCAAAGAGACTGCGAGGCATTACGAAGGGCTCTCACAAAACTGGGTGACTGGGTAACAAAATGACAGATGAAATGTCATGTCGATAAATGCAAAATAAGGCACATTGGAAAACATAATCCCAAATATACATACAAAATGATGGTGTAAATTAACTGTTACCACTCAGGAAAGATCTTGGAGTTATTGTGGATAGTTCTCTGAAAACATCCACTCAATGTGCAGTGGCAATCAAAAAAGCTAACAGAATATTAGAAACTGTTAGGAAAGAGATTGATAACACTGTAAATATCATAATGCCACTATATAAATCCCATGATATGCCCACACCTTGAATACTGTGTGCAGCTATGGTCGCCCCATCTCAAAAAATACATTAGAATTGGAAAAAGTACAGAGAAAGGCAACAAAAAGGATTAGGGGCATAGAACAGCTTCCATATGAGGAAATACTATGACTTTTCAGCTTGGAAATGAGACGACTAAGGGGAGATATGATAGAAGTCTATAAAATCATGAATGGTGTGAAAAGAAATGAATAAGGTAGTGTTATTTACTTCTTTATATAACACAAGAACCAGGAGTTACCCAATGAAATTAATAGGCAGCAGGTTTAACACACACAAAAGGAAGTACTTCTTCATACAACACACTGTGGAACTCATTCCCAGGAGATGGTTTGAAGGCCAAAAGTATAACTGGATTCAAAAAAGAATTAGACAAGTTCCTGGAGAATAAGTCCATCAATAGCTATTAACCAAGATATTCCGAGATGCAACCCCATGCTCTAGGTATGGCTAAGTCTCTAACTGTCAGAAATTGGGAGTTACAGTGACCAGATAGCAACTGTGAAAAAACGGTACAGGGGGTGGGGAGTAATAGGAGCCTATATATGAAAAAGTCCCCAAAAATGGGACATCTGGTTACCCTACTGGGAGTGGATGACAGGGGATGGATATTTGCCTGTTTCTGTACATTCCCTCTGAAGCACCTGGCATTGGCCGCTATTGGGAGACACGATACTGGGCCGGATGGACCATTGGTCTCACCCAGTATGGCTGTTCTTACTTTCTCACTCACTGGCTCTCAGAGCTGGAATCTCCTCCTTCTGCTGCTCTCAGGCTTCAGCTCTCCAGTCTTGGCTGTTTGGTTCAGGAAGGTCAGCAGCCTAACCCCTCCATTGGCTTCCTAGCTTCCAGCGCTGGCTTTGGCTTTTGAAAGTCAACACACTAACCTCTCCACTGGCTTCCTGACAATCCTTCCCTCTTTCCAGAGAGGTCCTGCAGAGAGCTTCCTGCTCTCCACAACTTTCCCCAGAGACCTCCTCAGTCTCCTTACTTTTTCTGGCTGACTGTCACTAGGACTCTCCCCCTCTCAGCTTCTCCTCATCCTACATAGCCCCCCAGGTGGTGTCCCACCCTCTTAATGGACCAAATTAGTAACAGCTGTCCTGGCATAGGGGAGCTAGACATACTTTTTTCACAGGGGCCAATCACCCTGTGATAGGTTTGTTACATCTACTCCAGAAATTTGATTTTTATTACCTAATATCCTGAACTTTTCATTTCTTGACTGATTCTCTAACTGCTCAATAATACAATATAATGTAACATTATCTCCAATTACAACTCCACATTTATTATCTGATGATTGATGAGATTCCTCTAATTCAGCTATCTTCCTCTCTAAAAGCTTTTAGTATGGATATCAGAAGTTTCTGGTTCTTCCTCCCAGTGCTTAATTCATAATGAAAGAGGTACAAGCAATTTTTTTTTAAACACACTTTCATAACTGATGCAGCAAGCCCGAAGATGCCGGGGCTCTGAATTGCTAAGCCTAGAGGTACCAGGGCTCAGAACTTGGCAAGCCCTGGCACAAATTAAGTCCTGCTTACATCTCCTTTTTTCATGTGATGAAGCTATTGTCTGCAAAATGATGAATTATGAAGAACCTCTCCTCAGTGGATTGAGGAGCTATAGAAGAAAAGGATTGCAGTGGATAAATGCTTCTACATAGTCTGCTCTGTGTAGAAACTCCAGATGTCAAGCAGATGTGTAATTGTCTGAGGCTTTTCTGTTAACATGTGTGTTTGTGTGTTCTCTTCATACCGGCTTGGAGTATACGAGAGAAATCTAAAACCACAACAGCCTGGAATAGAGAAGACCAACTCCAGATGGGAAAAAAGATGAAACAGACACCATCTTTTAGTGTATATTCCCTCTTCATTCCAGAATTTGTGTCCAAACTCTACCACAGAGAAACAAACCAAAGGGAACAAGGACCTACGTTTAACTTTTTCACAATACAATTACTATAACTTGTTGACATTAGACATTCAGGGAAAGAGGAAAAAATAGAAAAATAATACTATATAATAAACCACAAATAAGCAATATTGGCAGAGCAATACCTTTCTCCAAGGTAAATGAAAAATTCAGGAATCAATAACTGGTTTTCAGTCCTTGAATATTTTCAAACAAACAGGAGTTCTGATGGAGCAAGGAGATTTGGAAAAAGCAGAAGGCTTGATGTTCCAGTGTTTTGCATCATTTGAATCTTTCATTTTTTGTTTAACCGATGTGCAAAACTGGGTTTAAAATGTTGTGTACACATCAATGTGAGTGACAAGTTCTGAACTGGCTGTGTTTCACACCCAGGTTAAACAGATATAAATAACTACACAAGATCAAAGGCAGCACAAATCAGCATCAAGCTCTCAGAGAAAATTTTAATCTCCTCCTTCAATCATATCAGCCCACTGATGTGCCATAGAATGGGTCTAGGAAAGAGGTTTTCAGTCTGTGATGAACATTTAAATTACTTTTAGCAATATATTTTTAGCTGAAGTTTGTATTAAATTTCATGCTCCAACATTAATCAAGAAATCAAAAGAGAATACTACCATACAGTATCTCTAATAAGTTGAAGATATGAGGTATAAATCATAACACTTTATTTTAATTGTAACTTTTAGGGTCAAATTCAGCAGTATGTTCTGAGAAGGGAATGGAGCAGAGCTTCCCTATCTATAGTCTTATCTCTCTGACACCATTGATGCTAACCAAGCTCCAGGGAAAAGTGTTCGCCTTTCCCTGCAGGACTAGTGTTCCAATGAATTTAAGTCCATCAAAACAGGACTCCCCTCTGACAAAACAGGAGCTATTCAGTCGTCATGGAAACTGTAAAGAGCAGTGACAGTGAGGGTCACATCATCTACCAAAAATAATTTTTGACCCGATATAGCCTCCAATGACTGGATAACCAATATAACTGTAGCATGCAAAACTAGCTTGGGAAGGAGAGTCATGATTGGTTGAATTCTCTCTGATGACAGAATAGTACCACTTAAGAGTGACCTGAACTATTGACCTAGTCCTATTTTTAGGCTATGATCATAACACTTAGATACAGCATATGCTATATAGCATGTAGCACATGCATGAGGTTACAATGAGTTTTAACTACATGAAAAGTTAAGAGTTTGAGTTAATCCATTGTTAAGATCATTTGGGATGATATGTCTGAGAACAAGTCTAAATTTTCTTAAAGAATCCATGTTAAAATTAATTTGAACTCAGATTAATTATCAGATATAACTATGTTCTCAGAACTTTCATTCTGTACTCAGAGTAAATACAATGTGTATGGGGAGCATATGCTGTCAAATCCCTGCTCTTCAGCGCAAAACTCAGCTCAGATGTAACTATGAAGTCATGAAAAGTGCCTCCATAATGTTGGGTATTCTAATTTCTACTCTTCACCCCTGTTTTAAATTGTACATCTGAAATCCCACTTACATCTTTACAGCGAATTATTCTTCTTCGGGTTGTCTCTGTTATCTCAAGTTAAGGAAATATACAGTCTCTCCTAGACTGAGATGCTGCAACCCTTACTGACATGAGCTATCATAGCTAAATTCACTGAAGTCAATGAGATTACTGACATGAGTAGGGATTACTGTTGCAAGGAAGAGTTGCAAAATCAGCCCCCTAAATTGTTGCATCAGAGGTAATCAAATTACTACTGTCGTTTCAACCCCACACAGTTACACTAATGTTTTATGTATGATATACATAGTACTTTCAAGATTGGGTCACTAAAACATATGCAAATCTTTTAAAGTCACAGCACAATAGCAGCAGGAATGAGCATAGAAACAAACAAGACAAACTGGAATCAAGGATAATACATATACTTGGCCTAATTTCCAGAGGTGCTGAGCACTCAGAATTGTCAGTGATGTCAAAAGGAGCTTTGGGTGCTCAGAAACATTGAAAACCAAATGGCTTACATTATCACTATTAGAACTCATTGGATAAAACACTGAGGTCTCTTAAAAACAAGTATGTATATTTAATATACTGAAATTCATGCCTATTATGAACCACCGAGGGAAAAATCTCTTGCTTTCTAATTTTGGCAAATGCAATCCAATTTATCATCCTATAAAAAACAGATACTGCTTCCAAAGTTGATCATGTCAACGAGAAAAATCAATGTAATGTGACTGACAGTTTTCTTCTTACAACTGAGAATTTGACAGGACATCTTTTCTTCCAATACATGCTTCACAGCAGGACAGGATGCTGAGGGATGTGTAGTGCACCCTAGGCAAATTCCTAAACACCTGCTGTTCAACAGTAAAAACCTGCATGAAATGTGTGCTCTGCACTAGAAAGGAGTACATCGTTCAACAGCTCCTCTTTTCACTTCTCCAACTTTCTCCCATTTGGAAAAATCAAAGCCCTAGGCTTCTGTTTGTCTTGTGGTTTTTGCACCTCACAATGCAGTCACCTTCTGCTAGTGCAATTTGAATCTCCTGTTTAAAAAAAAAAGTGTTTAGACAGCAGTCACCCTGTCCCCCTAGAAATAGCAACAAGTTCTAAAAACTTAAGTCTTGTTTGTTTTAGGGGAGATAATAAAACACAGAAGCATTTCCCTTACTTTTTTAAAAGGACTTGTTCTGTTCTCCTATTTAGAGTATTTTCTTGTTTTACTTTTCTTGCCTGTGTACTACTATCAATTGGCTTGAATATCTTTCTTCCTTTCATTTTAATTCTTTTAATGCTACTCTCCATCTTCATTAGTTTTCCTAGGGTCAGTTCTGAAAACTTTGTCATGCTTTTCTTCTGACCAGTTGCCCGATACTGCAGAGATGGTCACTGAAACTAATCTTCCTGCTTCAAACTTTGAGAGAGAAACTTCAGTGGGAGAAGATAACAAACAAGAACAGATTATACAGATCCCGCTCTCTGCAACACCATTCCTTACACAGCACACAATTTTCATTTTAAATGTTCAACAGTTTAAACTGGTAAAAGTGGTTATTCTAATAAAGAGTTCAGTATTTTTGGCTTTTCAGTGTTGAGATAATTGTGCTCTTTGATATCAATATTAAAAAGCTTAAAAAATAACCCACATCACAGAACCATTGTTTAAGAACTAACACAATTCCTCTCTTTACTACCTGCCATTTTTCTGTCACTCTTCGTTCTACACTTCACTCCACCTGCCAGGCTGTTAGAGAGCTGCCACAAGTTTAGTGTTAAAAGCCTGACATTTAGCCTTTTCTCCTTAGCTTTAGTCAATCAACAGTATTATTCCCTGTCTGAACTTTCTGAATGCACTTTGCTAAATAGTTGGATAGTGTCAGGCAGACTGAAACTGTGTGATTGACTGTTTCTTTCCCTTCAGGAAATGTGCAATTGTGCCAAGTGCAACTGTTTGCCTGCTTGTCTGATAGCCTAGCTATCATTTGCTTGGTATGGGGAGACCTGAAAACTGTCAGATAATGGCTGAGCGAGGGAGTTTGTATCACCTCTGGGAAAACACCTGTCAGCTACTATGTACAGCCCCAATTCAATAGGAAGAAGACAACTAAGGCAGTAGAATCAAGGGAAGGAAACTAGTATGTGGCTGCCGGAAAGCTGATTGGCCAGAAATCATCACTATATATGCTAATCAGTGTCTCGGTTGGCAGTTGTTTGGTGTTTGGATTGTTCAGATGAATGTTGTTGATAGACTGGGATATGTTTTGCAGCTAGATCGACTTCAATCATTTCTACTACTGAATGGTCATTTGCAGAAATACTGTTTCCTAAGGTGGCATGTTGAGAAATGACAATTCACTGCTGGGCAATTTGGAAATACTGATGAGCAGATGGGTGTTTTATCTGCCCATCTGAGTGCTCAGTCTGTTTGCAAAAGTGAGGAGACAATACCTTGGACTAGAATATATGGCATGATTATTTTTTCTAAACAATAATACAGGCTTTTTATTCACAGTACTCAAAAGGCACCAGAGAATATTGTTTTCTGGAAAGAAAATCCCACACTGCATTTATAGATGGTTCCTTTCAAATATCCTCTTCTCTAGTTTAAGAAAAAGTAGAGATGGGCCCAAAGCAACAGTCTGGAACTGAATACCCACAAACTCCGGGAAAGTTTGGATCTGGGACAAACTTTCTGGCTTTGGCACGGCTATACAGAAGACTCTGTATTTTCCAGCCTCTTTTTACACTAACATTCTACTGGGGGGGGGGGGGTACACCAGAACTGTTAGGGCTTGTCCACAATTACCCACTGGATCAATGGGCTGCAATTGATCCAGCAGGGGTTGATTTATCGCATCTAGTCTAGACACGATAAATCGACCACCAAGTGCTCTCCCGGCACTCCACCGGAGCGAGAAGCGAAAGCGGAGTCGACAGGAGAGCATTAGCCGTTGACTTACCACAGTGAAGACACAGCGGTAAGTAGATCTAAGCACGTCAACTTCAGCTACGTTATTCACGTAGCTGAAGTTGCGTAACTTAGATCAATCCCCCCCACCCCCACTAGTGTAGACCAGGCCATAGTCACTGTTACTGTGTGCCTCGGCTAGAGTGAGCTTTGCTGGAGATTAGACCTTGTGTCAACTCCCTGCTGCACCAGTCTCTCTTCCTCACCAGACAACTCCTCCAGGATCTCCCAGCCCAAACCATGCCTAACAAGTGAACTCCAGCCCTCAAGCACCTCAGAGTCTCTCTCCAGTGCAGTGAACTGTAGCTCATGAAAGCTTATGCTCAAATAAATTTGTTAGTCTCTAAGGTGCCACAAGTCCTCCTTTTCTTTTTGCGGATACAGACTAACAGGGCTGCTACTCTGAAACCCCATGACTGTACATTTACAGAAAATATTAAGTTCCCTGCTCTTTAAAAGAGTCATTACATTACAGCTTATTAACTTAACTGTGGTAAACACACACTTCCATTCAGACACAGCACTGAGCTGCTTTATAGTAAAAACAACAGTTTAGGTAATACCAAGCAGAAGGAATAAAGAGCAATGATTACAAACAAATACAAGTAAAAATATGAGTTCTCATGGCTAAGACTGAACTTAACAAACTACACACTTTTTTCAAGGTCGTTTCTTCACCAATCTTCCCTTTCCAGCAATAGCTGACTAGCTCTTAGCCAGGATCCCCACAGAGTGCTAGGTGCTTATTTTCCTTGTCTCCTCAGGTGAAGGAGAATCCAAAGTCTCTCTGTTTGTCCTTATATCTCACAGTTTTCCTTTGTGTCAAGGGTCAAATTGATTCCCTGGGGTCAGTCTCCTGCTTCCCCCAGGGGGCCAACTCCATGTTGATTAACTCCAATGCAATGCCTCCTGCTGCAGTTTTAGAATGTAAATGTTCTCTTCCTACAACCTTCGATACAAATGAATAACCCATCAAATTTGGCCACACCTGGTTTGTGGTGTTGGCCTCTTTCCTTTGTCTTGAGAAAACCTGTTTATCAACTCCTCCTGATGTTACTGGTTTAAACACTTTTATCACAGACTTTAAAGCATAATATCAGTGAGCGCCCATAATTCCATAGACAGAACTGTCACATAAATTTCACGATAGTATTGACCAGTGTGTTATTAGTTTCAAATGACACCTCACACTGCATATTTTGTATAGATATCATTGCAGTAGTGTGCAGAGTGTGTAAACAGGGGTGTGTTGGGTCACACAATTTTAATTGTTCTCTCATGGGCTCCATCCTGGTATGGGTGTGAAGGCTACACATGGAGGAACCAAACCTTCCAGTTCACTGCAAATCTAGGACCTCACACTAGAAAACTGCTTTCAAACTTAGGCCAATTAAGAAAAGAGAGAGAAACTATGTCACTGATTAATTTTTTTTATTATTAATATTGCAGCTGTGCCTAGAGACCACAATTGAGCTAGGCAAGAAATCATGCTAGACACCATACAAACAATGTGAGGTGGTCCCTGCACTGTAGATCTTACAGTCTAGATCAGGTGTGGGCAAACTTTTTGGCCTGAGGGCCTCATTGGGTTTCCAAAATTGTATACACAATTTATTTGAGCATAAGCTTCTGTGAGCTACAGCTCACTTCATTGAATGCATCCGATGAAGTGAGCTGTAGCTAACGAAAGCTTATGCTCAAATAAATTGGTTAGTCTCTAAGGTGCCACTAGTACTCCTTTTCTTTTTGCGAATACAGACTAACACGGCTGCTACTCTGAAACCTGTCAAAATTGTATAGAGGGCCAGTTAGGGGAGGCTGTGTCTCCACAAACAGCCAGCCGTGGCCCGGCCCCTGCCTCCTATCCAACCCCACCCCTGCTTCTCGTCCCCCGGGACTCCTGCCCATCCACCACCCCCTGCTCCCTGATGACCCCCCCGGGACTCCCACCCCTGATTGCCCTATCCACCCCCCCACACCATTCCTGACTGCCTCCCTGGGATCCCTGCCCCATCCAACTCCCCTGTTCCCTGCCCTCTGACTGCCCCGACCCCTATCCACACCCCTGACCATACCCCCGAACTCCCCTTCCCTCTATCCAACCCCCCTTGCCCTATTACTGCACTGCCTGGAGCATCGGTGGCTGGCGGTGCTACTGCGGCACCACCCAGAGCACTGGGTCAGGCCACGGCTCTGCAGCTGAGCTGCCCGGCCACCCAGAGCGTTGTGCCGGCGGCACGGTGCACTGAGGCTGCGGGGGAGGGGGAACAGCAGGGAAGGGGCCGGGCAGGAGGGTCCTGCGGGCCGGATGTGGCCCGTGGGCTGTAGTTTCCCCACCTCTGATCTAGATAGACATAGAGAGGAAACAGAGGCAGAGAGAAGTGAAGTGACTGCCCAAACTCACCCAGCAGATCAGAGGCAGAGCAAAGATTAAAACTCAGATAATCGGATTCCCAAGACAAAGCCAGATCCCAATTGACCACAATGCCCCCCTAAAAGATCCATTGCTTTGAAGCAGAACACTTATGGCTTGATCTTACAGGAAAGTGGATGACGGTTGTGAGAGTAGTGATGAGCTGCTAATAGGGCAGCTGAGTATGGCAAGCCAGTAAGGGGAGGAAAACTGAAAGGAGCAAGTCCTATAGCTTGGTCGGCTAGCAAGAAAACTGTGTGCAGTATCAGTCAAGAGGTACTAAGTAGCTCTCTGTTAGCAATCCTTGTATAATTTTTTTAAATACTTGGATACCAAAAACAAAACAAAAAATGTATAAGTCACCAATATCCAGAAATATGAGATCAGAGATTTACTCTTGTTTTAAATCTTTTGCAGTGCCTACATATTTCAGTGAAGGGTGTTTATACACAGAGTGTGGCATTTGTGATCCCCAGGAAAGGTGTTTTTAAGTAAGTTTGCCATATTCTTAGGGATCAGACTAGAAGTAGAACATATTGGAGTCCAATTATCCCACCCATTTGGGGCTAGGGGACACATTTCCATAACACTACATAGAGATTTAGTTGACAAAAATACAGTACCTCGCACACATATTTTGGATCATTTTAAAGACATAGTAGAATGGTTACAATCATTTGTATAAATATTATATTTGAGGTTTTAAAACACAGGTTAGGGGTCTTGGAATTTAGGCACTTTAACCATGTGTATAGATGAACAATGAATTTATCTATCCCTGTGATCAGCTTTCTGTGCATGGCTTTGATTTGTTTTGCCCAGCAGCAGTGTGTATAAAACAGCTTGCACCAAAAGGCAAAAAAAATACATCTTCCAGGCCCAAGATTATTTTGTGCTGGGCAGCTTCCTGTCTCTCTCGAGAGAGCTTATTCTTACGAAAAACTAGTACAGATGAAATTCTTAGTGGAAATCTTTGGCATATCTGTAGATGAGGAGAGTGGGAAAGCAACCAATTGTCTCAATCAAATGCTTGATTTCTGGTTAGCTTATGCCCAGGAATTGATACAATGACATCGTGTTCATCCCCTTACAAAACTGTTTTTTTTTCAGATACACCAAGCAATCCTTTACGTTGTGTGTTCAATGGAATCGGCTCAGTGCTTTAAGAGATGTTTCTGGCATCGAAGAAGGCCCATTTATAAGTGGCTGTGGAAACCCATATCATCATGAGAGTGGAGACAAATTAGTAGAATAAACTTTTGACCCGGTCTTCCCCCAGAAAACTGCTGACACCCCCTTTAGGGTATGCCTCAGAGCAAGGAGTGCTGTCAAATTTACCAAGTGGCATTCAAACAGAGTAGCTCCTTTTCCCTTGTCCATTCAAGAACTCAGTATTTTCTCAGCCTGAGAGTGCGCGCGCCAGCATATTTCAGGCTGCAGAGCTCATTTTTCCTTTCCTCAAATGTAAACCTGTGAACAGTCTTGTCACAAATTTCCCTGTCAATTCCCGAGCCTGATTAATGGGAAGGAGCAGATGTCCAAGTCTTTATCTATCATGCCAGACAGTTCTTTGTGATTTACTTATGTGTCAAGAATGACCCTTCCTTGTACTGAAGAGACCAACACTAGAAAGGATAGCCTTTTATTGACTGAGCTGTCCACCTCCATCTAGGTATTGAAAGCACACATTCAGTGCTGCAGTCGTGATGGAGTGACTAATTACAGACTAGCGCAAGTGTCTGAAAATGCACAGAGCAACTGCCATCGTCATGATAAAGGGCGAGAGGTTTCAGTTGTTCTCTAGGAAGAGATTTAAGTATTGTTGAAAATGAAGAGAAACAATACATCTAGTGCATGCACGTATGTTTCAATGTAAAACAGGCTGTAATCAGTGTGAGCCTGCACTTCGTTTCCTGTCTATTAAATAATATGTAGTTGGAAATTTATGGCAAATTGGGGAGGAAAGTGGAAATAGATGAGCGAGGAGAGGGGCAGACAGAAGTAGCCAAGTAAAAGGGGGTGGGGAAGCAAAAAGAAAATGAAGAGAGTGGGAGCAAGTGAAAGGAGAAGTAGCCCTGACTCTACTTCCTGCAATATCACTGTGAGCAGGAATAGGCTAGTCCATTGCCTTTTACTTCTTTATTGCTCTGTGCCAGCGGAATCCAAGAGATATTAAAGGCCAGATACTCCTGGCATAGCTCCCCTTGTCGGACAAGCAATGGTCAGAGAATAATTACATTTTTCTGTTTGTTCCAACAGTAAAATATATCTGCAGTGATTTTGTTTTTAAGATGGTTAGTTTTACATTATCCAAATAATGTAAACTGATTTCCACCAGTACGAAAACAGGTGAACCATGAGAGGTAACTATCCCCTCCCTCTCACAGAAGCCCCCAGAACTGCTTTAGCATCTGCTGTCTAGTGGCACATGAGGCTACCCATTTTCTTTCCCACTACTGTCTGGTTGGCTCCATCATAAGTCGTCACTATGATGGAAGCATCCTTTTTCATCATCATGTGATACGTCATTCTTTGTCCTCCATGCCTTCTCTTTCCTCCAGGTGGGATCCAGTCTAAAACATACCTTGTGCTTCTGCCATGGGGTAGCCTGGTGGCAGGCCAAACCACCATAATCCTCTCTGTCTACAGACTGAGGCAGCAGACTGCTGACTCATGCAGCACAAGACTTCCACATTGGTTACATGATTTTACCAGTGAATTCCCAAGATGCTTCTTAACGAATGCTGAGGGAGTGCATTCAGCTTCCTGTTGTGTACTTCTCTCATTGGCCACATTTCTGAGACATATAGTTGTGTTGGAAGATCAACAGAGTTGAATAATCTCCTTGCCTCTTCCAGAGTTTGGCAAATGGAAAAACAATCTACTGACTTTGTTAATGTTTGCTTTCACTTGCTTAATGAGCAGGCCATTAGCAGATATTGGACTTCCAAGACAGACAGACAAAACGATTACCTCTTGCATATTCTTCACCATCAATCACATATCCGCCAGTGCTGACAGCATGCTCTCCTATCTCCATTATCTTAGTCTTCTGCTTACTGATATGAAGTCCCACTTTGGCAGTTTCCCCTTTTATGCTCATACAGCAGGGGTGGGCAAACCTTTTGGCCTGAGGGCCACATCGGGTTTCCAAAATTGTATGGAGGGCTGATTAGGGGAGGCAGTCTCCCCACAAACAGCCAGGCGTGGCCCCTGCCTCCTATCCGACCCCCTTGCTTCTCTCCCCCTGACAGCTAACCCAGGACTCCTGCCCCATCCACCACCCCCTGCTCCCTGTCCCCTGACCACCCCCGGACTCCCCACCCCTGACTGCCCTCTGCCACCCAATCCAACCCCCTCCCCCATTCCTGACTGCTCCCTGGAATCCCTGCCCCTTCCAAACCCCCTGTTTCCCACCCTCTGACCACCCCAACCCCTACCCACACCCCCGACCCCACCCCGAACTCTCCTGCCCTCTGTCCAACACCCCCTGCTCCCTTACCGCGCAGCACAGAGCACTAGCGGCTGGTGGTGCTACACCCATGCTGCCCAGAGCACCAGGTCAGGCCACAGCTCTGCAACTGAGCTGCCCGGCTGCCCAGAGCGTTGCGCCGGTGGCTTGGCACGCTGAGGCTGCAGGGCAGGGGGAATAGCAGGGGAGGGGCTGGGGGCTAGCCTCCTGGGCCAGGAGCTCAGGGGCCAGGCAGGAGGGTCCCATGGGCTGGATGTGGCCCATGGGCTGTAGTTTGCCCACCTCTCTCATACAGGGTCTTTTTTATTCCATCCAAGTTGGTATCCAGTATGACTATATCATCTACAAAATGCAAGTCTCTCAGCTTATTTCTTGCCCAAACTATACAAGTGTCCTCGGCAGCTGCCATCACTCATTTCATCACAAAGTCCATGCCAATGCAGAAAAGAAGTGGCATAGTACGCAACCTTGCCTTACACCAGTAACAACCTGCATATATAATTCACCATCACTTCCTTCCCAGATTTTAACATTCCAGCATCTATCTTATCATAGCTTGGTGCATTACCACTCTTCAGTTGCCTTCTCGCCTTAGTTTCCTCCTCAAATGTGATTTCTAGTGATGTAGTAAATCTGCTATTTCTTCACATCTCTCAGTATCCGTTAGCGGTTCTGGCTGGTTAAGCACAGCCTGGGAATGTTCCATCCCATGGTATCTCTCTCCATCCTTCCTTTGTGGTTCAAGCTGAGCCTTCAGAATATTCCAACAGTTTGAAAACTCTCATATCAGTTGCTTAGATACTGGAAAAAGCTTTTTAGAAACCCCTCTCTTATACTCCTCCTCAGCTTCTCATGTTTTATTTTCTATCCATTAACTCTTTTTACCTCTCCTGCTGATCTTTTAACTTCATTGTCGTCGTCTGCATATTCTTGTTGAAGAATAGCTCTTCAACTGCTGTCTTGCTCTTGTTGAATGCTCTTCTTTAATTCTTTTCACTCTTCAAGAAGCCTCAATGTATTAGATTGGAGCCATTTTTCTTTCTTAGATCCTCATCCCCACTATAATCCTGGTTTCATCCACACTTGCTTCTTGAAAAACTGCCATTGTTCTTCTATGTCATATAGCAGTGTCTAACTCTTCAAATCTATTGCTAAGTTGCAGCTTGAAAGGTGCCTTCACTTCTGAATCTAACTTTCTAGTATCAGACATACATTTTTCTTTGCATAGTGTTACCTTCTTTTGTTTAATTTTGATGGTCTCCAAAATAAGATGGTCATTTCTGACATCAGCACTTGCCTGCACTGAGGTGTCCTTCAGTGATCTTCTCCAGTGCTTACTAATGGCAACACAATCAAGCTGTTTCTAGGTGAAGCAATCATTTGATCTGCATATCAGTTTTTCCTTTTGTGGAAATAATGTATCCCCAACGCAAAGACTGCATAGGTCAGAGTTCAGCAAAATGTTCTCCTTTGTCAGTCTATCCTGGGATCCCAAGTCTGCCCAGAGTGTGTTTGTATCTAGCACTATCATGACCAACTTATGCATTAGGTCTCCCATAAGAAAAAATGTGATTTACTGACTTTGCTAAGGATGCTCTGCAATCTTTCATAGAGACAGTCTTTGGCCTATTCATTGCAATCATTTGTTGGCACATAACACTGAAAACTGAGACTTTAGCATGGTTTGTCACAAAGTGAGGAGTTAATATTCTTGAGTTTACAGGTTCCATATCTTCAGTGCTTTAGTAATTTCCTTACTCAACAATAAGCCTACTCCTTCCTGGGGTTTGCCATCCTCTTCCAGAATATAAAACAATCACACCTTCCAACAATAATTTGCTCCATCCAGTCCTCCTCATCTCACTCAAAGTCTACTTAGGCCAAAGATTTTGATTTCTCTGATAACTTGTATAAGTCTACCTATGCTTCAAAGTTATCTAACATTCCAACATCCAATTCTTGTCTTAATCTTAGTTGTGAAGATACCCTCTTTCAAATGCAGAATTTCCTTGTGGCTTTGATTCTTCATCACTGTGTCAGCCTGGATTTACTGGCTGACCAGTACTATCTTGTCTTATGTCTAGCAGATCATGGTTCTCCACAGCTGATGTCTGTATTTGCAAATCTTTGACAGTCGTCTGGTCTTTGGGTTGTTTCCATAACATAAAGCATTTTTACATGGACTGGTTGTTAGCCTGACTCACAACCCTCTGCCAGGACCACCGGTATACTGCCTTTAGTCTGGCGCCTATCATTTGACCTGTCTGGTTGTGAGCCTACCAGCAGTTCTACAACTGTCAACATAGCTCTGAGTTCCACTACCACCTTCTTCCCCATTTAAAAAAAAAAAGAAGAAGATCAAATAATCATGGTGGGGTGCATTTTTGTGATGGCTGGAACTACTCGGAGTATCATGAGGTCTAAACATTTTCGATTAAAGGAAATTGTCAAAATCTCTTGTTTTATCAAAGCCACCTGAGTTTTTGACAGGCTTAAACTAAAAGATTTTTGGTTCGAAGCTCTACTCCTGCCCCCAAAAGCAAGTTGGTGAATAGCTTGGTGGTTAGGGTATTAGCCTGGAATGTGAGAGACCCAGGTTTAAGTCCTTGCTCTACTTAATTTCAAGCAATCTGGGATGAAAAACTGAATCAATTAATCAGTGTGGGGACTTCCTGGATATCCCACATAACAAGTGAGTGCCCTAACTGCCATGCTATAGAATGAACACACACACACTTGTTTTTGTTCCAATGCAGAAGGAATTTTTTTTTTTAAATATCAAAAGTTGCCACGAAACAGTATTGTCATCCTCCCGTCAGCTCTAGTATTATGTTCACTATTTAGATTTAGAAACTATTGTGGGTAATGTTTACATCTAGGTTCCCAAATATGTATTTAATTTAGAATAATAAATGCTAGAGGTGCACTGAAAATATGAGGTGTAACAATTGTCTAATATGCATATTTAGAACTGTTACTATTACTATATAAGTCAAAGTAGTGAAATTTTTTTAATGATCAATTATACTTCATAGCAGTTAACAATGACAGTTTTTACTAGAACTACTTTAAAATTACTTTATTATAATATATTACTAATGACATTTTGCATTTATAAATGTTTTTAATTGAGAACCTATTTTGTGTGTGTGCTTTTTACAACATCCATTCTGTAAGTATTCTAACATTACAAACCTGGTATGATGGATGTGGAATGATTATTTATTCTTGGGCTTAGGATGGAGATGATTGGTTGGCTCATAAGCAAGCTGCTACTGAAACTATCCATTCTTCTGGCTAAAGTAGCATCAGCAGCATGACTGATGTTTGTCAATACTGCTGTGTGAACTTGCTGAGTTTTATATAATTTAGCTCTGTCTGCGAAAACGAATAGTTTGAGTATGCACAACCCACTTCTAATATAGGCCAATACATTCCTGGTCCTTAGACAGGTGGGGGTGTGTGTGTGGGAGGGAGCAATGCTGGCAGAACACCTGCTTCCCCACTGCTGATAATGTTGTTGGTTAATCCAGAAGTGAAAGGAAACAATTTTGCATACGTTTGGCAGCTTCTCGGTTATTTTCAAACTGGTGAGTTTTACAGCATTGTTAGCTGGCAGAGCTGTGAGCATGAAAAGCAGCATTCACCCCCTGGTTATCACCTGGGGATATGTTTCTGCAGTCTCTTTTGAATCCAAGAAATAGCAGTCCCAGGATTAATCAACAACTGACTGTTCTTTACGTTCTTGCCTCTTCACAGATTATGGCCTGAATTCATGCTTGACAGTGGTAAATGGTCAAAGAGAAAAGAACTTGTAGAAAAGAGATCAGCTCTTGCTGCTGCAATTTGAATACATGAGGTGTAGCAAACACTATCTATTCAGATTTTCTGTTTGCTGATTACAGCTGGTTATCATTTTTTTTGATCATATAGTAAAAGAAGAGTTGGCTAGTCACATTTACAGTTCCTAAGACGGAACCCTCTCTGACATTGGTAGGTAAAATAAATCTCAAAAGAATTCTGAAAAACTATGCATTTTTAAAATCATAGGTTTGAGTTCTGCATACTTATTCTTTGAAGTCTGATTATATTTAGTTCTTACATGAGCATGTAATTTTTCCATCCCTACTAAAACCCAGTGCGATAGACCCAATCTTTGGTGCATTCTGTAGATATTGTAAGATTCTCCTGTGCAGTGGCCAAGAACCTGTTTAAACCAGTGGAGAGAGGACCATTCTAGTGTCAATGGGATCCTTCACTGGACACATAGTGACGCAAGGGCTCTTACTCTACTCACCCCCCATCCAGTGCTGATATGGTAGTAGAGGAAAGAGAGCACAGTCAGAGAGGAAAGGGGTGTCACCAGGAGACCCCTGTGCTACAGTGATCCTTGGCTGCATTTTTGGGCACGAGGCCACTGCAGTCTGGCATAGCTCTAACATGATGTAGGGGGTCCAGCCTGCACAAAGCCCTTCAGCCAGAGATGTTCAGCAGTGAACTTTGCACTCTGTGCGATGTAGCCCCACTCCAGGATCTGGTTTACATTATCCAAGTTAAATGTGATCATTTGCTTAAGAGTTCAAATACCACTAATCACCTCCAAAACAATAGGTCCATGATACCTGGAAAGTCCGTACCAATGGTAGATGGCTTATTTCTTTTTTCTAATTATGGAATGTACATGACTACACCAATTTAATCCATAAATTAATTCTTATTGTGTTTGGGGATGGGTTTTCAAACTATCAATTTCACCAGAATGGTTTCTTCAAAATCTTAATTAAGGTCAAGCCAAGACTTGGCTTGCTAATGTTCAAAACATCAGTACTACTTGTTTCCCCCTTACTGCCCAAAAAAGCTATTTCTATTCCCAAATTGGCTGAGTGCGAGCAACAATATGGTGGAAACCCACCATTCAGGTGTTATGCGGACGCCAGAAGTGAAATACACCCTTCTCCAGTGTTGAAAAGTACTCTTCCTTTTATTCCACTACAGTATTTGTAGCATAGCTTACACTACATGCTCTGTCTGTGCTACAGTGCAGGGAACAGAGCAGTGATTACAAGAAGCACTTCAGGAGAAGACTCAGTGGCATTAGAACACCCTGAAGAATATCCTCAGCACAGAAAGAGTAAGGGGATTTGGATTAGGTCTCCTCCCTCCCCCTTCAGGATAAAAAGGAGTCATTCCAGTCCCACAATGCCAACACTATGTAACATATACAATACAATTATATTTATCAGACACCTCTGCTACTACATTATGTTGTTGACAGATCCTGAAAGCAAAAATGGCTGAACTCTTTAAAGTGACCTTTCTCAATTAATTGATTTGCTGTTCATTGATCATATACAGATATTTAATTCAATTAGTTTTCAATCGTTTGCTAATGTGTCTATACCCCGTTAGAAGTTCCAGTGTAATTCAGAATTAGATAACAGGCACTTAAGTGTTAGCTTAGTTTGGAAACACTAAAATAAGTGGCCAGTCCTCATTAATTCATGTGGCTGTCACTAACATTAATCATGATGAATTAATTCACTTTCAGTTAGGTGGATGTGATATGTAATTTAATCTACAAGGATTGCTAAGTAATTTTGCAATTAAAGTACTATTACCTTAAACTGATACCTACCATCTAGTTTCTAGAGTTTTTATGCCTTATTTATTACATTTTTAGCATAAGTTAGAGAGATCAGCAAAATTCTTAGTAGAAAAACACCACGTAAGCAGAAGTTCTGGTACAATGGAATGCTAATCAAGTCCCCAGAGCAGCTGCCAAAGAAACAGGCACCCTGGTAAAGGGGCTTCAGTATAAATGCAAGTATAAGAGCATTTAAAGGAAATTACTCCATCACTACCTCTCACTAGTGCATGTTTGTACATTGCAGATCTCTGTTAGGAGGAAAAAAGAATACAATCCAGACTGTACCAAAATGTTTCTTGCAGAATATTTCAACTAAGATTCCAGACCTCATCCAAAACCTATTGAAGTCAGTGAAAGTGATTCCCTTGACTTCAGATCAGACCCATAGTCACCTTTCTACAAAATCCTTTATCTTAATAAAATGAGTATAATAAGAACAGTAAAATGTAATAATAGTCCAAGTTAGTCCTGGGTTTACCCTGAATAGTACCAGCGTTTGGTGTGTACATTCTTACTGCCTCCTCCACTGCATATATTCTATGCATCTCAACTGTAGCAAAGTAACACAACATGAAAACAATAAAGAAAAAGAAAAAGAATTAGAACACAATTTCATGTCTTATATGTATATATTTGTTTGTATGTGTATTTTACATATCTACATATGTAGAGATTATGATTCTGTGTATGCATGAAGATTTACAAAGTGACACAAGACTGAATACTAACATAATCAGCTTCAAGGGCGAATCAACAGAGAGACATTCTCCCTCTGACTCAAAAAAGAGCAATTCTGTTCAAGTCTTTAAAGAAAAAAAGTTCTTTTCAACTGAAGCAATGTACTCCCACATAAAGCAACAAAGGAAACACACCAAACAATTGTTGTTCATTGTATGAAGGGAATAAAGTGTAGACTAATGTGAAACAAATAGAGAAACCTACATTGTTCTGAGACTGACAGCTCTTGTCATCATTGTCACGAACATCAGAAAGATCATCATCTTTTATCATGACTGTGAAGAAAATGGTTAAAGTCTACCGAAAGGCAAAATTGTGTGTGTATATACGCAGAAAATGGAAAGAAGTGATTTCTTACTCATCTTTACACTTAATATTGAGCACTGAGAAGGCTCGATGCTATATGTTGCTCTGCATGCATAAATTCCTGTGTGTTCTTCCTGGTAAGTGAAATCCTCTCTTGGGTAGAGGGCTCATGCAAGCCTTATGCATCATCTGGGTCCCATTTAAGCTATCAATTTACATAGGCTTGTACTGGCCCTGTACACAGGGCCATCCCTAAGGGAGTGTGGGGCAGAAGTGACGTATGTGTCACTTCCTGGACCGACCCATCGCTTCCAGGACCGACCACGCCGGCCAATTGCATCAGCCTATGGGCCCCCCCCAAAGCACAGGGCCCAGAGCAGTTGCCCCAATTTGCCGTACCCAAGGGATGGCTCTGCCTCTACACAAAGGTGAATTTCACCCACTTAGTATTAACAGAGTTAAGCCCAGAATATCAGGTTAAAAAAAAAAAGCCGTTGGGGAAAAATAGCTTCTAACAGCTTAATTCTCCCTTCATTCAAAGAAACAAATCTTTGAAACCCGAAAGTAACCCACAAACACATACAAAACAAAACAGCCCCACCAAAGGACATGAAGTCCAGAGACAACATTTTCACATATGAGTGGCTACCTTTAGGCACATAAATCCATAACAAGGCACCAGCCAGTCTCTGATTCAGTGAGTTATTTAAGCACATGCTTGAGTCCATTCCCATTCAGAAAGGCACTTAATTAAGTTCTCAAGTCTCCATAAAGTAAATCAGACTTAAACATGTATTCTCATCCTAAGCAGCAATGGACTGGTGAATTGGTGCCTTGTTGAGCTCTTTTTTAGAGGCCCTGAACACCTCCAAATTCCATAGCACCTGCATTTGAAATATTTGACTTAGTGCTGTACAAACTATTTTAAAGTATCCAAGTGGCATCATCTGACCTGTTTCTTCCACCCCCCAGACACATACTCCAATTCAGCAGTGAGCCTAGAAGCCACTAGGCCCCTCAATAACCAGAGGGTTCCAGAAAAATAATCCCCTAACTCTTAGGGCATGTCCACACTACAAAGTTAAATCAACGTAAGATAGCTTACCCTGACCTAACTATGGAGTGTACATACTGCAATTCTCCTCCCTCCACTTAAACATGCCTGCTACACTGACCTAATAAAACCACCTGGATGAGAGGCATAGTGCTTTTTGCTATGTAGTTAGAGCGACACAATGTCAGCGTAGATCAGGGGTTGGCAACTTTTGGCAAGCGGCTCATCAGGGTAATCCGCTGGCGGGCCGCGAGACATTTTGTTTACGTTGACTGTCTGCAGGCACAGCCCCCCGCAGCTCCCAGTGGCTGCGGTCTGCCGTTCCTGGCCCATGGGACCTGCGGGAAAGGATGCGGGCCACCATGACTGCTCTGGTCACTGCTTTCAACTCTGCTGCCCCACAGCCAGGTACACAGGTGAACGCCCCTCCCCATTTAAAATTGCTCTTCCTGTTTGGTCAGCCTGGAGAGCAACAGCCCAGCTGACCATGCCGGCTCCACGCAGCAAACGTGTTTCTGCCTGGAGTACATGGGAGGTGGTGAATCTTCTGGGTCTGTGGGGAGGAGGAGGCTGTGCAGTCACAGCTCCGCTCCAGCTGCAAGAACTGTGATATCTATGGCAAGATCACTTGAAGCATGGTGGAGAAGGGCTATGACAGGTGCATGCTGCAGTGCTGTGTAAACATCAAGTAGTGGAGGCAGGTGTACCAGAAAGCAAGGAAGCCAAATAGACTCTCTGGGGTGGAGCTGCAGGCATGTTGCTTCTACAGGGAGTGGCATGCCATCCACTGCCAAGAGCCCATGAAATACTTCAGGGATGCCTGAGTCAGTGGCCACTGGAGTGAACCTAGAGGATGATGTGCTGGTTGAGGAAGTGGAGGTGGAGAAGCACAGTAAACAAGCAAGAGGATGATCCACTGGCACGGCGAGCCAGAATCTCTTTCTGACTCCTGATCAGTGTAGCCAGTCCCAGCAGTTCTGCTCTGGTGAGCTGATGCAAGGGAGGGAACCTCTGATAAGTACTCAACCCCTCCCCGCAGGCTGTGGCTGGGGCTACCAGTGCACTGTGTGAGTGCCAAGGGGAAGTGAGAAAGATGTGCGTGTTACTTATTTGGATCCAGGGTGTAAGTGCACTGACAATACCACCTCTGTCTATTGTTTCTTTAGCCGCTGCAGATGTGCCCTTGATGGTCTCCTGTACAGAGGCAGGAGAGTGAGTTTGTGTGTGTATAGGGGTGGGGGGTGAGAAAACCTGGATTTGTGCTGGAAATGGCCCACCTTGATTATCATTCACATTGTAGGGAGAGTGGTCACTTTGGATAAGCTATTACCAGCAGGAGAGTGAGTTTGTGTGTGTGTTTTGGGAGGGGGGGGAGGGGGAAGGTGAGAAAACCTGGATTTGTGCTGGAAATGGCCCACCTTGATTATCATGCACATTGTAAGGAGAATGGTCACTTTGGATAAGCTATTACCAGCAGGAGAGTGGGGTGGGAGGAGGTATTGTTTCATGGTCTCTGTGTATATAATGTCTTCTGCAGTTTCCACAGTATGCATCCGATGAAGTGAGCTGTAGCTCACGAAAGCTTATGCTCAAATAAATTGATTAGTCTCTAAGGTGCCACAAGTACTCCTTTTCTTTTTAAGGAGTAAAGCAAACACATTTAAGGAGATGCTGCAGTTGTCTGGTGCTTCGGATCGTGAGCAGAGAGCATGGAGGGAGGCAATCAGTGAGAAATTATGGCGGGATAGTCAGAATAGGAAACGGGCAGGAACAGGTAACAACCCTGGTCAGGGAGCAAACACACATGTTGCAGTCCCTGATTGAATATCAGGCTGAACACATCCGTGCAACCCTCCCCTGCAGCCTATACAGAACTGCCTTCCTGTACCTCCCACACTCCTCACCCCACATGGTCCTTGTGTCCTCAAGGGCCTCAGCAGAATCGCAGGCACTCCAGCCCATGGGACAGAATGACAGCAGAATGTCATTGCAGAATGACAGCAGACCATACACCCAACTCAGAGTCTCAGACAAATGTGTTTGTGGATTTCCTGTTCCTTTCCCTTGAAAGGTACCTTTCCCTGTATGCATGATGTTTAGGTTACCAATACATAAATATGTTTGCATGGCTGTGGAATAAAACTGAACCTCTGGAAAGTGAGGGAATCTTTACTATTCTCCAACCTATGGTGACTACTGCTCACATTCAGTGACGGTAGCAATAGGTTCATGTGCAGTGTTTTAGTAGCACACACACACAATACAGGAGAACCTCAGAGTTATAAGCACTTCAGGAGGTTGTTCATAAATCTGAACTAAACATTATGGTTATTCTTTCAAAAGTTTAAAACTGAACATTGACTTGCAGCTTTGAAACTTTACTAGGCAGAAGAAAAATGTTGCTTTCACTTTTTTTTTTTAGTTAGTTTATAATTAACACAGTAGTGTACTGTATTTTCTCTTTTTCTTGTCTCTGCTTCTGCACTTCTGGTTCTAAATGAGGTATGTGGTTGACTAGTTAGTTTGTAACTCCAGTGTTCGTAACTCTGAGATTCTACTCTAATCATTACAAGGTTCATACCATGGTGGGGGGATTCCCACAGTTAGGGAATCCCGTTGCTGCAAAATTATCCACTATTTCATGCACATTGCCCAGAGTCAATCCTTCATTGCAGGAGGCGATTAATGGCCCTGAACACTTGCATCATTGCAACACCCACAGTGGATTTCCCGACTGCAAACTGATTTGCAACTGATCAGTAGCAGTCTGGCATTGTCATCTTCCACACAATTGCCACTTGCTTCTCCCCCAGTAGTGCTGCACTTATTTTGGAGTCCCTGCACCAGAGGAAAAGGGAAAGCTCCACAAACAGTTCCAGGGAGGTGGCTTTGCACATCCGAAAGTTCTGCAGCCATTGATAGTCATTGCAGACCTCCATAACGATGCTATCCCACCACCCCGTCCTTTTGTCTCAAGCCCAGAACTGATAGTCCACCATATGCAACTGCTCCATGAATAGCAACAGCAATCTGGAATAGTTTCTCTCGGTGGCACACAGCTGGGAAGACACCACAGTGTCATCATCATCAGATTCGCAGCTCATGAAATACTGCAGCATCAGGCCCATTGTGTTCATAACACTTACGACAATACTGGAGAGCAGTGCAGGATCCATGCTTTCTGACAGAGATGGTGGGCAGGCAGTTTACAGGGGCTGTTGAAAAGTGGCATGAAACGTACTAGGAAGCCCATGGAATGATGGGACAGAGAAAGCTGCATCATGGGACACCAAGCCTGCTCCCAGGAGGCATTGCAAACCCTTTCCAGAACATTGTGAGGCAGATAGTGGCCAGTTGCACAGTGGCATAGCTACCTATAGCCCACTGCTCTCGGTGTTGATGCAAGAGCTGCTAATGTGGACATGCTCCACCAATACAAGGAGCATAGTGTGGTCATGCACCAGTGGTTTAATTACAGCTCTGGCTATACATCGGTGTAACTTAAGTTGACTTAAGTTTGTAGTGTAGACATGCCCTTACATTATCTGACCCATCTTTTGCATCAGTACGTGATGCTTTGTCATGACAATGTATTATAGTGAAAATAAACAAGAGCACGCACACATCACTGTCCACCATGCAAAAATAGACATAAATCCAGACACATGAGAACCCAAAGGATCAGAAAACAGGCCAATGAATTCAATTACAAGATTCCATTGACTCCACTGACAGTTGAATCAGACCTTTGACAAAGTGACCCTCCCAGAATGGTACAGCATGACTCCTCTGCTTAAAGTACTTGCTGTCTCCTGTAGGAGAAAGTAGAGAGAATTGGTGCTAAGCAAGAGGTAGTCAGTAGGCCCCACTTCCTTCTGTGACATCTTCAGTGACTGGATGACAGGTTTGCTCCCCTTCTAGCTTGTGTATGGCACACTTCCCTTTTAATTCAATGTGAAGTAAATAAATAAAGCAAATGAACATAGCAGACAAAGGTAAAACTATATCCAATGGCTGATAGTTGAAGCTAGACAAATTCAGACTAAAAATAAGGTGCAAATTCAGACTAAAAACAACAATGAAGGCAGACAGACAAATTCTATCAGCATGTCAGGGAGAGTCCTGTTTGCAACCAAAAAACACCAACTCTCAATTTAATGATGTTATAAAACATAAAAATGGCTAGTGCCGGTGCTAGCCCATTGGGGGCCCTACAACACATAGTAATAAGGAAATAGGGGACCCCCTTGAGCTGTTTGGGCCCTAAGCAATTGCTTAGTCTGCTTATGCCTTGTGCCGGCTCTGACAAGGATATTCCCAAGAATGATGTGTGTCAGCCATGTGCGTGCATGTGTGGATAACGTGATTAACCTCTGCTCTTGCCAATGGGGGTGCAGGAGGGGCAGGGTCAGTGGCAATCAATGGCAGGGTACAGTATAGATTTGAAGCTTGGGGCTATGGTGGTGGTGCTGAGGTTGGGTAGCGTGAGATGGCGGCAGGTACTGGAACAGTCAGTATATCAGGTGCAAATTCATGCCAGGTCACACCCCATTCTTCCCCAGGCCATAGCTGCAGCAAGGAGGGACCAGATGGTGAGTTCAGAAAGGCAGGAAGCAACCCCACTCAATGCAGCAGCAGAGGTCCAGGGATCGCGGGGGGGAGGGGGGTCAGTCATGCCCCATTTCCCCCCCACCCCCCAAGGGCCTTTAAGTGCAGCAAGAGGGGGATCAGGGAGGAGGTAAGGCCCCCTCCCAGGACCTGATGCAGCAGGCAAGGGCAGGCCCATGTGGTTCTGCTCTGCTGCAAATACCCTGCTGAGAGCAAATATATGGTAACTGCTTCCCTGCGAGCAACTGCAGCCCTGCCTCCCTGACCACCACCTACGACTCAGCTTGTTATAGCCCTGCCAAGGCATAGCCCCGCAAGGTGTGCCCGGGGGGCAGGAGGAACTGCACCTCCACTAACCTTGCTGTGTGTTTTACAGAGTACAAAGGACTGGTGGCGGCTGCAAGGAGACTGAACAAGGGTCTTAGTGGGCAGGGCAAGGAGATGGCATTAAGGGTATTAGAAAGGGAGCATTGGTGGGAATAGGGGTCCCTGAAAATCTCCCCATTGTATATTCCACTGCATGCACCCGATGAAGCGAGCTGTAGCTCACGAAAGCTTGTGCTCAAATAAATTGGTTAGTCTCTAAGGGGCCACAAGTCCTTCTGTTCTTTTTGCAAATAATTTGAAAATGTTGGTCAGTATGCGTGAGGATAATTAACCATTGGAACAACTTTCCAAGAGTTTTGGTGGATTCTCAATCACTTGAGATTTTTAAAGCAAGATTGGATTTTTTTAAAAAATATGATTTAGCTGAACTATGACTATTGGTCTTGCAGAAGGAATTAATCCAGGGAAGGCCTAGGATGTGTGTTTTGCAGCTGACCAGACTCTACAATCCAGTTGTTGCTTTTGGCCTTAAAAATGTATTCATCTACGAATCTAAAAAAAAAAAAAAAAAAAAAAATACATGGAATTCATCTTCTCAGTTGTTAATAGATTATCAGTTTGGTTCTGTAATTTCTTCTTTCAGCAGAACTCAAAACTCTCCAGGAAATTACAGTAACTCACTCAGATTTAGCAACTATTTTCATCATTTATATGCGAGATAACAATGGGATGCAAAACTCTACAGGAAATAGACACCCCCCAAAAACCGCTGAGTGTCTCACTGTACATCTGTAGCTCAATTAGCTATGCAACAAAAATATTTTTGCATCTCTGATTACTCATTAAAATATTAGAGGATACATTTTTCAAACTGAGAGTTACTCCCAACACAATTTATTCAAACAATTGAATCACTTTTTCTGCTTGTGGAATATTCATGGACAGACTGTGTTTTTAGATAACCGATAACAGTTTTGAAATTGTGCACAGTATGGATTACAAACATTTAAAATTCAAGAATGTTGGTTATCTTTTGGTCATATAAATCATACAGTTTGTTTATGTTCACCAGGGAGGAAATTCACCCTTATCCAGAAGGTCAACTCAAGGTCTTATGGACCACTGAAGTCTCACTTCAGCTCTAGTTTGATGGCTAATAGGCACTATTTATATATTAATGGCCCAATGCTGCTGTAACCAATGTCAATGACAAAACTGTAATTTATTGCAAAGGAGGTCAAGATATCAGTAAATTTCCCAAGTTTATACAGAGCTGAAAAAAGAACCCAGACCTCTTGACTCATGTTCTAACCACAAGATTGTCTTCCCCCACTTATAATCTGTATTGTAGGAGAATGAGTTGTTGCTTAAATTTAATTGATCTTCAGCCACACCCAGTAGTCCTTACTTAGGCCTCTCAGGCAAAATTCTTATTGATGCCTAAAAAATATTCAATGTGGCCGGAGTTCCTGCTGGTTGCGGCATAGCAGGCTCTCTCCTCTCTAATGCCTGCTCTTGGTTATTCTAGGTTGATGGATGCCTGCCTCTTCTTGTGACTCAGTCCTCTGTTCAGGTCATGATTTAGTTCCACCCCTTCCAAGGTAACAAAAGTTAAAGACCAAAAACGTCCCAACACAAAAGATTCTTCTACCCTCTCTTGGGCTATTCATATGCCCATCAATGAGGCTTTATCTTCAGCCTCAGCCTGAAATAATCAGTCCTTATGCTGGGCTTGTACCTTTGCCCTCCTCCCCGCACCTCACTGTGGCTGGTAGGAGAACCCAGACCCACCCTATGCTCTGGATTCTGGTCCAGGTGGTATTACACTTCTAAGTCTGCTCCTTCAGCCATGCTTCTATTTGCCTATCCCATTTCCTACCACCTCCAAACCTGGTGTGCTGCTACCCTGTGGTTAACCTAGCCCCCTCCTCTGGTTCCCAGGACACTGGCTTCTTCTTAGGTCCTGCCAGCTCGTTCTCTCTCTGTTGGAATACTGACCCTTCCTGACTGCCTCTCTGTGCCTTACCCGCTTTCCAGAGCACAAAATAGAGATTAATTTAATCTCTATGTTCCTTTTCAGTCTGCCTTCCTAAAGTGTATGAACACTCTACCCCCTCTCTCCTAGGGTTTGCTATTTTGGGTTCCTCTCCTGGACTCTCCCCTAGCTTTCACTGCCCAGCTGGGTTTGTTAAGAAATCAAGCCTCAGACCCTCTCCAGGTGCACCAAGGTGGATTAACTGAGTTTTCTGACTCCTGTTAACTTTGTTCACCTGTGTGGAGTAGACGCTCTGTCACAGGTCCCTATTAAATAACCCTAAATACTGTAATTAGCCTGCAACTCTGTTTTCTCTTGTGTGTAGGTTTGTCCATTTCTGTTAGTATTTTGGTTTTATCTTTCCATCTTCTGTCTCATTTGTTGTCATTTAAATACCTAAATAAAACTAAATTTAAAAGAGAAATGTATTTAGCTGATTAGCATAGGAAGGACTCTTACTTCAGCTATATTTAAAATCCTCTTTTCTATCTTAAATCCCTAATAACTACTATTTTTGAAAGTCACTGACTGACTAGAGTTAAAATAAGTCTCTCTCTCCTCATAGGAAACAAAATATAAAACTACAACACACTAAAAATGTTTTATTGAAAAGTTCCTGACCCAGCAATGCCCCTCTGCCATGTACATTGCCCAAACTGGACAGTCTCTACACAAAAGAATAAATGGATACAAATCAGACATCAAGAATTGTAACATTCAAAAACCAGTAGGAGAGCACTTCGATCTCCCTGGACACTCAACAGCAGACTTAAAAGTGGCCATTCTTTAATAAAAACACAGACTTCAACGAGAAACTGCAGAACTGGAATTATTTTGCAAACTTGACACTATCAAATTAGGCCTGAATAAAGACTTGGAGTGGCTGGGTCACTACAAAAAATAATTTTCCCTCTGTTGATACTCACAACTTCTTGTCAACAGTTGGAAATGGTCCACATCCACCATGTTTGAATTGGCCTCATTAGCACTGACCCCCCACTTGGTAAGGCAACTCCCATCTTTTCATGTGCTGTACATTTATACCTGCCTACTTTTTTCCCCCACTCCATACATCTGATGAAGTGGGTTATAGCCCATGAAAACTTATGCCCAAATAAATTTGTTAGTTTCTAAGGTGCCACAAGGACTCCTGGTTGTGTTTGCTGATACAGACTAACACAGCTACCCCTCTGAAACCTGACCCACTCTAGTTGCAACTTCTGCCTTGGGAGGTGGTAGATGCTTCCAATAGCATTGTAACTACAACCTAACCCCTGGGCTAATGGCTATTAGAAGTAAACAAGTAAATGCTAAAAGAAATGAGAAAAGAGACTTTGCTCTATAACACATGCTGAGCATTTGCAGCCCTTCTCCCCTAATTATTTTTGCTTGAGATCATCAACCACTGTTCCTGCACATTTAAAAAACACTTATGGTAAATATAGGTCAGTCCAAAAATACATAAGGAACAAGCAACTACTAGTTGATTTAGCGATCAAATCTTTTAATATTTAAACAACAAAAGTTTAGGTCCAGAGAAAGAGAAGTCCACCTTGAAAGTTCTCTCTTTTCCAGACCTATCAACTTGTGAACAACTTGATTACTACAATATTTAGCAATTTCCCAATCAACTGCTACAATTAAAAAAACCCAATAAGTAGTCTAACTGGCAACCGATTTTCCCTGCATCCTAGCAAATAGCTGCTTAGCACCTGTCAGGGTTCCTTACCCACTCTGAGGTACAGATGTGGTGACCTGCATGCAAGACCCCCTAAGCTTATTTTTTACCAGTTTAGGTTAAAAACTTTCCCCAAGGCACAAATTCCACCTTGTCCTTGAACAGTATGCTGCCACCACCAAGTGATTTAGACAAACATTTAGGGAAAGGACCACTTGGAGTTCCTGTTCCCCCAAAATATCTCCCCCAAGCCCTTACACCCTCTTTCCTGGGGAGGCTTGAGAATAATATCCTAACCAATTGGTTACAAAGTGAACACAGACCCAAATCCCTGGATCTTTGGACACTAAAAAAAAAATCAGTTCTTGAGAAGAATTTTATTAAAAAAAACCCGTAAAAATCCCCTCTGTAAAATCAGGTTGGAAGATAACTTTACAGGGTAACAAAAGATGCACAAAATATAGAGGAACCCCCTCTAGCCTTAGTTTCAAAGTTACAACAAAACAGGGATAAACCTCCCTCCAGCAAAGGGAAAATTCACAAGTTGAGAAAAAAAAGAAAAACTAATATGCCTTGCCTGGCTGTACTTACAATTTCTGTAATACGAGAGACTGGTTCAGAATTGTTTGGAGGACATGGATTGATGTCTGGCCCCTCTTAGTCCCAAGAGTGAACGAACACCAAAAAAAGAACCCAAAACAAAGCCTCCCCCGCCCCCAGATTTGAAAGTAACTTTTGTCCCCATTGGTTCCTTTGGTGAGGTGCCAACCAGGTTATTTGAGCTTTAACCCCCTAGAGGTAAGGGGGAATTTTAGGCTACCCTTAAGGTTATGGCAGCACCCTTTAAATATGAGCCCTGTGGAGTAGTGGCTTTTATTATGGAAGGAAAATGCTGAGCAGCAGCCGTCAATTTCAGACTAAACAAGACATAAAGGTCATGAGGAATGAAAAATGTAAAGCTGCTTTTATCTAGAGAAAGATCTGAATCAACTGTAATCAAATGACATATTGTTCAGCCGTGTAGATGCATTAGGCTGTTTCTCAAAGAATTACTTTAGCAAGTATTTGCTCTAACTCTAAAGATGGTCATTATTTTGGCCTAATCATGTCCAAAAAAACCTCAAGTCTGTAACTCCATTTAACTGTAACAACATATTGAAAACTAGCTTTTACTCAGTTGTGGCATCATTTTGTAGACCACACACTAAGAAATGACCAGGCTGTGCATAATAATTGAACTGCTAACTGTTGGCTGAAGAAATTATGTAGTTGAAGCTTAAGAAATATATTTCTGTCTTAATATTGTTAATGCTTACTTTAAGAAACAGTTAGCCTATAAGGTACTGTGACAAAGTTCCTCCTCTGCCTTGGTGGGTCCTGCGCTTATTGACGGATTTGCTCTCCTCAGAGATTCACGGCAGCCCTCGGTTTGGCCACTTTTGTTAGTGGCTCAAACCTGCCTTTCACTCAGCTAACCCTATCACTGGCCAGCATGGGGAAAGGGAGGAGAACAATCCCTGCAGTCTCTGCTGACCCACCTAGTGGGTCGGGGGATAAGCCAGGGACCTTCATTTCTGGTAGGAACCACAGTCCAGGTCACATCTTCTTGTCTCAAATAGGGAGTTGAGGGGGATGGGAGGAACCCAGGCCCACCCTCTACTCCAGGTTCCAGCCCAGGGCCCTGTGGATTGCAACTGTCTACAATGTCTCTTGTAACAGCTGTAACAGAGCTACAACTCCCTGGGCTACTTCCCCATGGCCTCCTCCCAACACCTTCTTTATCCTCACCAAAGGACCTTCCTCCTGATGTCTGGTAACGCTTGTACTCCAGCAGTACACCTACTCACTCAGCTTCTTGCGCCTCTTGTTCCCAGCTCCTCACACGTGCCTCACTAACTGAAGTGAGGTCCTTTTTAAAACCAGGTGCCCTGATTAGCCTGCCTGTCCTAATTGATTCTGGTAGTTTCTTAATTGGCTCCAGGTGTCCTAATTAGTCTGCCTTAATTGGTTCCAGCAACTTCCTGATTGTTCTGAAACAGCCCATTATCTTATTCAGGGAAAGGGACCTGCTTAATCTGGGGCTAATATATCTATCTTCTATCACTCTCCTGTAGCCATCTGGCCTGACCCTGTCACAGTACATACATTTGTCTTTTTGGTTTAGAAGCATAACAGTTATTGTTATTGTGTGATTTTAAACCTTTTTCTCCCCCACCCCCAATGGATCATTGGTTAAAGCATCTGCTTAAATGCTTTGCTGAATCAGGTCTGTCCTTGCACCCACTGAAGTCAACTGGAGTTTTGCCACAGACTTCAAGTTCATAGTCCTAGAAGTATCCATGGCATTTTGCAAGCATATGAGATGACACGAGAGACTGATCCAGTAAACCCTTACTCATGAGAGTAACTCTTACTCTCTGTCTTCAGTGGAACTCAAGTGAGTATGAGTTGCATGAATAAGATTTTTGTAGCTTTAGACCCTAAATTAAAATATAGACATTAATTTTAATAATTATTTGTAGCCATATTTGCAAAACCAAAAGTGGTTCTCTGTTACCTTTTTGCCTTCCTCTTATAACATATCTGGTACTTGTAACTGGGCAGCAGGTAGTCAAATGCTGGTGCAAAGCCCCTCATCTTGTTTCTTGTACCTGGTACTTCCAACGAGAGTTAGAGGTGCATTAACTTTAGTCTATTTGTGCAGGCTGCAAAAACATCTAGAAAATATATTTCATGTTATTTTCTACACTATTTCCCATCACTTCAATAGCAGAAAAAGAGATTGCAATACCTGTATGCAGGTTGTCTGATGTGGCTTATGAATCTCACAAAGATAACACTGATAAATGGACTATTGAAAAGTTTCAAAACATCAGGAAATCAATTCCCAACCTGTCCGATCCAATTTTTCAAGAATGAGAAAAAAAATTCCCACCCAACTCAGTAAGAAACTGGAATCAATCCAAACCATAGTTTCTAAAAAGACATTGTTGAGTATGTCAATATGGGTTTTACAATGGATTTTAAAACCATAATTAAACTGCAACTACAGTAATAGATAAGACAAAAGACATTTAAATGGTATCCAAAATAAGCATTTTAATTTTTTTCTATTCGACTAACCAGGGGCCTCGTGAAAAAAAAAAACATTTTCTTCTAGGTATAGTGCTTACCATCAATAGCTTCAATAAACATCTTCACCAGAATAACCAGTGTGGGTCCAATGCAGTGCTCACTGAAGTACACTGAAATCAGAACTGATGCTCAATAGTAAGTATATGGAATGAAATTTTGTACTGTCTTTCTACCAGTTGCAGCACAGAGGGAGGAGGTGGCAGCCTGCTCCCTCCCAGTGATGAGCTGTTCTAGGGGCTGGAGAGGTCCCAGAGTTACTTAGTCTCACCAGGCCGCCCTATGTACTACACATCCAACATGACCTCTATGCCAGAGTTTCTGAGGAGGGGCCATCAGAAGGATAGCCTTGAGCTGTCTTCAGCAATGCCTGCACTGGGGCATCTTCCTCCAGCCAGAACCAGGGCTTTTAGAGTAAATGTGGGGCATATGGGCTCATTAACCACATCTTACTTAAAACTGTTATGCATAAACAAAAAACTCAAAACACAGGCCAAAGATCAGTATATCAAAATTCCAAATGAGAAAATAAAAAAGTAATTAAAGGCTGTAGCAAAATTTTGTAGCAGAGCCACATTTTAAAATATTGTTCCAATATCACAGCTATCATAACCACATACTTGTCCAGTGTAGAATTAGCTCATTCCTTTATCTAACATTCTGGCTCAGCTACACAGACTCTGTGTTATGACATTAGTACTCAAATATATAAGAAAAGCTTTTCAGACTAGTTACTATAGACCCCAGTGGAAGAAGAAAAGCTTATTTAATACGATATCACTATTTAAAACAATAGATTAATGTCAGGACAACATCAATTTCAACAAGATTCACAGATGTGTACAGACTAGGGGTATTATCCCACTGTATGAATATTGGTACAGTAGAAGAACTAACTCTTGAGTCAAAATTCCTTAACAATGCGCTTAGGCTATTTAGGCACATACACGCACTGTTAGTTTTTATTGGTGTTATGTTTCATTTACATAAAGGGGAAGCTAACGCGATCCATTGGAGTCAGTGGAAACTGATCTCTGCCATGAGACAGAACTATCTTAATTATTAATATATTATTATTCTTCTATTAACTGGGACATGCTGGCAACACTAATGTGGAAGGTAGGAAAAATGTTTCAGAGGAAACAGGAGGAGCTGAGTTTTTGTTGGTTTCTGTTTGACTACCAGTGGGACACTGTAACCAGGCGCAGAGTCACAGGCTGCACCTCCTGCTGGTTGTCTCAGGGAATTAGCGTTCCAACCTCCGGAGCGCCCTCTTCCGGCTGGTGTCTCGCCTTACTGCTGGATCTCGTGTCCCTCCCAGGACCCCCGTGCCCCTTTCACTGGGTGCTGCCCCCTGGCAGGACCCCACAGTTCTGGGCCTCCCCTTCCCAGGGGAATCCCCCCACCCACTATCCCTACCTCACCTCAGTCATAGGTTCCTGCCAGTCACTAGCTAGCCCCCTCGCCCTGGGGCAGACTGCAGTATGAGCCACTCATCACAGGCAAGGTTGGGTTTGGACCTGCTGCCTCTGCCTACCCGTGGCTGCCCCTGCAACCCCTAATAGACCTTACCAGGCCCGCAGCCTGGGGCTTTCCTAGGCCAGAGCTCCCAGGCTCCCTTAGCCTATCCCCAACCCCGGTCCCCTCCAGACACTTGGTTAAGTCCCTGCAGCCAGGCCCTTCTTTCTCTCAAGGCAGAGAGAGACTCTCTCTGGGCCTCTGGCTCACAGCCTTTATAGAGCCAGCTGGGCCCTGATTGGGGCGTGGCCCCCAGCTGAGGCTACTTCCCCAATCAGCCCCGCTGCCTTTCTTCTGCAACAGCCCTCTCTCAGGGCTGTTTTAAACCCCTCTGGGCCCAAGTGGGTATCCACCCCACTACAGACACCCATAGTATGTCAAAAAGACAGTGGGACATGGTAGACTGGATAACAGGAAAGGGATCAGCAGTTGATTTATGACAATGGAACTGTTACAAACAGATGATGGGTATGGTGTTTGACCATTGGCGGGGGGGGGGGGGAGAAGAGAGAAGATCACTGAAAACAGATTCTGAAGAGACACCAACACAGAGAGGAAACAATCCAAGGAAATGCAGAAGGAATGGTCAGGGAGCAAAGGAATGAAGCCAGGATAATATGAGGTTACCAAAATTTAAAGCACACTGGGTTGCAGACCTAGGCAGATATTTAGGGTCCTCTGATGGGGGTTTGTGCTGGTTCAGTTTCTGGGGAAGGTACATTTAAGTGTAACCCAGCTAATGATAAAAGTTTTGTTACAAGCTGGTAAAATTTAGAGATGGTCAAAGAAACTTTACAATTTTGATCCAACAGGAAATTCTGACATTTAAAAAAGTGTTCTGAATTAGAACAAAAGGAAATTATATTTAAAAAAGGTTTGGGTCAATTTCAAACTTTATTTTTATTTTACTTTTCATGTTGTAAAATTATTTTACAATTGGGGTATAATTTTAAAATACAATCATAACATAATAATCAGTGACTAGCTTTCTAAATGGCAAGTGGCATTGTAACTGGTATTCTAAATTGTCTGGAAATCTGTATGCTAATTGGTAATTCATTTCAATAATTGGTTTTATAATTGGTCATTTTAATCTCATTGGATTGATAATTGGTATTGTTATAACCTCAAAAATAATGTAAAATAATAAAACTAATATTACAATAAAATATATATATACAGACACAATACAATAAATTTCAAAACAAAAAGTCAAAATGTTCCATTACAATATGTTTGGACCATATCAAAATGCTTCATTTTTCTTTTTTTAAAAAAATAAAATTTTGTTAAAGCCAACATGTTCCCACCGAGCATTTCAGTGTCTATGAATTGGCATTTTCTGATAGAAAAAAATCCCATCAGAAGATGAAATTCCACCGATAACACTGACTTCCCATGGCTTTGGGAGCCCTTTAAGCCATAGGGAGCTGTGGAACACAGACACAGCACAGGAAGAGTAAGTGATTGATATTTTCAAAAAGATCAAGAAGGTGCTGCCCTGGATTTGGCCAGGATTAAGTAAGTGGAGGTTATGGTGAGGGCACTTGTGGTGGAGTGAAGCAGTTGAAAGTCAGTCTGGATGGACATAGGAAGGACAGAGGGGAGAAAGTTGATATATTATAGTGGTTGTACACAGCATGCTCAAGGAGATTTAAGGAGAAGTAAGAGGAGTGGAGTGGGAAAGTAGTTGGAGTAGAGTCCATGGTCAAATTTTTTAAACAAGTAAGTTAAAGAATGTTGGAAGCATCACTATAGATACTGAAAAGCATGTTAGCTAAGACTTAAGAGGAAATGATGTAGTGCAGTGGCTCTCAACCAGGGGTCTGGGGCCCCCTGTGGGGACGCAAGCAGATTTCAGGGGGTCACCCAAGCAGGACCAGTGTTAGAACGCTGGGGCCCAGGGCAGAAAGCCTTGTACAGAATGTGGCATGTAAGATGTCTATGAAAAGTTTATGATTTGCTGGTTATGATTATGCTATCTGTATGCATGTATCATTTTTGTATTAGAAATTATGAATATTGGCTCTATACCTGGATTTCAAATGTTTGCTACTGGGTAACGCCCACTAGGTAGTTAGCAAGCACATCTTGGAAGGACTATTCAAATTGAGTGGCCCATCAAAAGGACACAACTCACAATGGACCATGGGAGATGCCTATTTATAGATAATGGACTTTCCTGCTGTGACTAAGCAAAATTATGCAAGGACATGTGACTTGCCCATGGGACTCCAAGTTCTCATCTTTTACCTGTAATTTTCCACTAGCCATGCTGAGGGATTTGTTTGAAACAATGGGCTTCCCTCCACATGGCAGAAGCTATAAAAAGCCCTGGAAACACCTCAATTTTGCCTCTTTCCTGCCCAAACCTTTGGACTATGGACTTATGCTAATAGGAGCATTCTAACGAATGGACTGAGGACCTTCCAATGATTTGAAAGCAACCAGAGACGTAACTTAAGCCAGCAGTTTATTCCATCACTGCTACAAGCCTGAACCAAGAACTTCACATTTATTGTATGTACTTGATTCCTTTAACCAATTTTAACTCTCACCTTTCTTTCTTTTTATAAATAAACCTTTAGATTTTAGATACTAAAGGATTTGCAACAGCGTGATTTTTGGGTAAGATCTGACCCATATTGACCTGGACATATGGCTGGGTCCTTTGGGATCAGAAGAACTTTACGTTTGATGAACCTGGTTTTAAAGAACTCATCTTTAAATCCAGTGTTTTTGGTGGTGATACAAGGACTGGAATATCTAAGGAAACTGCTTACCTAACTTCTTGTTAGCCAGTGTGGTGAGACAGAAGTTTACTTTTGTTGCTGGTTTGGTATATCTTATGGAATAATAACCACCAGTTTTGCGGGTGTGTCTGCCCTATTTCTCAGCAGTTTGTCCTGTATTTGGTATTCTCAGTTGTGACCTACTGAGGCATGGCTACAACTAGGTTCCAGCCCCAGAACTCTATAACCAGCAATCCATCCCTATTGTTCTTTCCCTGGGCTTGTAAGGAGGAAATTTTGTTAACCCAGTTACATGCTTAAACCACTGCCTGCAGCTGGAAACCAATTGTTATGCTTATTGCTGAAAGCAGCTAGAAAGGCCTTTCTGAAACCTTACTACAACTAAGAGACTTGAAGGTGGGGGTGGGGGAATGAGTGACCACAAGGAGTAAACATGACGTTGTGCTCTCCTGACTTAAGATTTTTGCTGAAGCATGCAGTTTTCCATGATGGAAAGCCTGACAACTATTGCTATGTGAAATACAGCTGGTTAACTGATGGAAAACTCCACGCTGAACTTAGCTTCTGCTCAGCCATTTTTTTGACAAACAAGCTATATAACACTAACTATAAAAAGAGAAAGAAATCAAGACTCGCTGGACACCTCTCAAGTTCCCCTGCAGATGGAAGGCTGACCACTGGACATCCACAGTTATTCGCTCAAGACCTCCTCAAGACCCTGGGTAAATATGAATCTGGGGATAATTTGGGGATTCTCTACAAACCTGTTGCAGACATTTGTAAGTGCTGGAGATTAAATAAGGTAGAAGTTTTGAGTGAAAACACTTATGCTTGTCTGCTTGCATCAGTTATCTAGTGGCCAGATAGCTGTGTCTCCATTAATTCATTTCCTGCCACTACCTCGCAAAGAGTAAAATGTTGCCAAGAGTTTTGGGTTCAGCAAAACCCTGGGTAACAGTCTTTTTCAACTATCAACCCTCCCTCCTACTCTTTCCTGGTTTTCAGTTTACCACTGGAGCTCACTCTACTTTTCCGTGGCTACTTCACCCCTTCTAACCTCTTGGCAGACTCCTCACTCCAGGGCAATCCAAGGGCTTATTTTCCCACTGGACTTCCCCCTTGTCTTAGCAGTCTCCCTCCTCAGGAAGTGATGGCAGACTTCTGCCCCTGTAGACCCTTTTTGTACTCAGCTTCTTGGCTTTATAGTATGGCCCAGACCTTCCCCATCTGGTCTTCACTCTCAATTAACCCTACCCCTCCTCCTCTCAGGTAACATCAGGTCACCCTATTGGCCTTTCAAGCCCCCGTTAACCCTACCATACTCCTTAACTTTTTCTTTTTGAGCTCAACAGATTAAGCTTTTTGAATCTACCATTATAAGGCATGTTTTCTAATCCTTTAATCATTCTCATAGCTTTTCTCTGAACCTCTCCAATTTATCAACATTCTTCTTGAATTCTGGACATCAGAACTGGACACAGTATTCCAGCAGCAGTTGCACCAGCGCCAAATGAGGTAAATAACTTCTCTATTTCTATTTAAGATTTCCCTGTTTTTCCATCCAAGGATATCCACCCTTTTGGTCATAGCATTGCACTGGGAGCTCATGTTCCGCTGATTGTCCACCATGACTCAAAAACCTTTTTCAGTTACTGCTTCCCAGGATAGAGTTCCCCAACCTGTCAATATGGCCTACATTCTTTGTTTCTAGATATATATGTTTGCATTTAGCCATATTACAATGTGTATTGTTTACTTATGCCCAGCTTACCAAGTGATCCAGATCACTGTCTATCAGTGACCTGTCCTCTTCATTACTTACCACACCCCCAATTTTTTGAGTCATCTGCAAACTTTATCAGTCATGATTTTCTGTTTCCTTCAGTAGTGTAGCCAGGGGGCAAGCGGGGGCAGTGGTCGCTCCCACTTTGAGCACAGGTGGCGCATTTTTAATTGATAGGCGCATTTTTTTAATTTTTACTCACCCGGCGACGCCCCAAGTCTTCGGCGGCGGGGGCCTTCACACGCTCCAGCTCCTCGGCGGCAGCTTGGCGGCAGGACCCTTCACGTGCTCCGGCTTGAAGGGGGCCTTCACTTGCTCCAGAGCCTCAGCGGCATTTCGGCAGCGGGAGCCTTCAATGCCGCCAAGGACCCGGAGCACCGCTGGGTGAGTACGAGTGGGTGGCACCTTTTTTTATGTCCGCTGCCCCTGTTTGCTCCATCTAGCTACACCACTGGTTTTCTTACAGGTCATTTATAAAAATGTTAAATAGCCACAGGGCCAAGAACAGCTCCCTGTGGGACCTGACTAGAAACACACATTCAGTGATGATTCCCCATTCAGCATTATATTTTGAGACCTATCTGTTAGCCAGCTTTTAATCTATTTAACATGTGCCATGTTAATTTTATATCATGCTAGGTTTTTTAAATCGAAATGTTGTGCAATAGCAAGTCAAATGCCTTACAAAAGTCTATTACATCAACAGTATTGCCTTTATCAAACTTGTAATTGCAAAAAAAGAAAAAAAGATATCAAGTTAGTTTGATAGGATTTATTTTCCATACACCCATGCTGATTGCCATTAATTAAATTACTCTCCTTTAATTCTTTATTAATCAAGTCCCATATCAACCGCTCCATTATCTCATCTCGGATTGAAGTCAGACTGGTAGGCCCGTGATTATCCAGGTCATCCCACTTACCCTTTTGAACTATTGGCACAACATTAGCTTTTACAGTCTTCTGGCAATTCCCTGATGCTCCAAGACTTACTTAAAGGACAAGCAAGTTCCTCAGCCATCTCTCTTAAAAATCTTGGATGCAGGTTACTTAGGCTGGCTGGTTTAGAAATGTCTAACTTTAGTAGCTGCTGTTTAACATCCTCCTAAGATACTAGGGGAATGGAAAGTATGTTATCATATGACTATATCATCTATTTTTCCCATATATAGAACAGAAATATTTACTGAACACTTCTGCACTTTCTGCATTACTATTGATAATTCTACCCTTTCCATCAAGTAATAAACAAATACAATTGTTAGGATTCCTTTTGCTCCTAATATATGAAAAAATACTTCTTATTGTCCTTCACACTGCTGGCCATATGTTTTTCATTGTGTCCCTTTGCTTCCCTTATTAATTTTCTACAATTTCTAGCTTCTGCTTCATATTCATTATCATCAATTTCCCCTTTCTTCTATTTGTTTTATTATATATTTATATTTATAGCTTCCTCCAATTCCCTTCCCAACCAAGTTTGAACCAATATGGGCTTCTTCCTCAAATGTGGCTTTTGAGGCATCTAGTAAAGTGTTCTTTAAAAATCTCAGTTATTCAAATTTTTCTCATTAAATTCTTCCACCCTCCGGATCTGGCTCATAATTGTTTTCAGATTTGTGAAACTGGGCCTTTTAAAGCACCGTGTGTGTGTGTGTGTGTGTGTGTGTATAATCTCACTGGTTTGTACTTTATTTTGCTTGCACATTAAAAGTGTGCTCAAGTCATTATCACTTGTACCTAAGTTACCATGAATTTTTAGTTCTTTGATTCATTCCTCTTTATTTGTTAAGGTGAGGTCTAATGTAGAATTCCACCATGTTGTATGCAACTCTTTGAGTTAGGAAATTATCATCTATAATATTTAGAAATTCCAAGAATCTACTTTTTGTAATGGCAGCAGGAGATCTCCAGGATATGTGTCGCAAATTGAAGTTCCCCATGATCACGAAGCTATTTTTTTCCCAACACCCTGCAGATAGGTGCATAAAGAGACAGTCACTCTGTTCCCTAGTGTGATTTTGTGGTCTGTAGCAGACACCAACTGAACCCCATTTTGTGCTTTATCTGTTAGTACATTGATTCATAAGCACTCAAGATCATTGTTTTCTGAGTTATCAGTGACTCAGAAAAAGGTAATGTCATTTTTGACAGAGAGTCACTTCCTCCCCCCCCACACTTTTGCCCCCTTGATCCTTCCTAAATAGGTTATAGCCATTGATTTTAACATTCCAATAATGGGAATCATCCCACCAGATCTCAGTTATACCAACTAGATGAGATTTACATTCATAAGTGAGCAATTCCAATTACTCTTGTTTGTTACTCAGGCTCCTAGTTTTTGTATATAAGCAATTAAGGAATTTCTTTTCTTCATGTCCTTTGGTTCCTTGATTTATTTTATTCTCAACATCCCTCTTTTTAACCCTTCTCTCCTGTTATTAGTCTAATACCCTCCTGACTTCTCTAGCCAGCCAGTCCCTCAGAAGATTGGTCTCCCTTCTACTGAGATGGAGGCCATCCAACTATAGTCCCGTCTCCCTTGAGAAAGTGGACCAATGTCCGCAAAACCAAAACCCTACACTATTTACCTAGACATTGGTTCACTTCCAGAATCTTTTGCCTTCTGTCTTCCTTTGCTTGTGGAACAGGAAGAGCTCATAGAAGATTGCGTCTTCTTCAGCAGTTCCCATAAGTCATCTATTAGCTGTGAGGTATCCAATGAGCTGTGTCTCTACTGATGATATGAACCATTATCGATGGATACTTACCTATTGACTTCAAACACCTATCTGATCTTAGAGTGTTGTCTTGTCTCTTAGCTCCAGAAAGGCTGCCTGTTGTGTGCCTGTCCCTTAAAGAATGTTCTTTTAATTTTTCTGAGTATTGAATCCCAGCAAGTATCACCTGTCTTTGGATGATTGGAAAACTCTTTGTGGATAAGCTTAATTCTTAAAGGTTGGGCTGAGCTGCCCTCCACAGCTGGCAGCAGGTTTAAAACAATCATTCTTCAAACAACACACAGTTAACCTGTGGAACTCATTGCCACGGAATGTTGTGGAGGCCAAAAGTATAACTAGGTTTAAAAAAGAATTATATAAATTCATGGAGGATAGGTGCATCAAATGACTATTAGCCAAGATGGTCAGGGATGAAACCTCATGTTTTGGTTGTTCTGTAACCTGTGACTACCAGAAGCTAGGACTGGCTTACAAGGGATAGATAAGTTGATAATCGTCCTGTTCTGTTTATTCCCTCTGAATCATCTGGCACTGACCACTGTTGGAAGACAGGATAGTGGGATAGATGGACCACTGATCTGACCGAATATGGCTGTTCTTATGTGTCCCATACAACCCTCTGTTCCCTTGGACCATCTAGATAATGAGAGATGTCTTCCACAATTTCCACATTGAGCACCTGGAATCGACTGGAAATTTCTAACTGTGATGAATTCTTCCTGATCCTCTTCTCTCTAGTGGGCACAGTCTGTCTATCCTCATCTAGCTACAGCCATGTAGAATGCCATTGTGACCTCTCGCATTTGGTGGTTATAAATTGCCTGATCTCCCCTCTGACTTCCTCTCTCTACATCTCCTTGGCGGTCAGCTCCTTTCTTTCTTGAAGCTAGAGGACTGATGTTTCCTGAACCTGGCAGTCTAGAAACACCTCAGTTTCTCTGTAACAGCCGTGTTAGTCTGTATTCGCAAAAAGAAAAGGAGTACTTGTGGCACCTTAGAGACTAACCAATTTATTTGAGCATGAGCTTTCGTGAGCTACAGCTCACTTCATCGGATGCATACCGTGGAAACTGCAGCAGATTTTATATATACACAGAGAATATGAAATAATACCTCCTCCCACCCCACTGTCCTGCTGGTAATAGCTTATCTAAAGTGATCATCAGGTGGGCCATTTCCAGCACAAATCCAGGTTTTCTCACCCTCCACCCCCCCACACAAATTCACTCTCCTGCTGGTGATAGCCCATCCAAAGTGACAACTCTTTACACAATGTGCATGATAATGAAGTTGGGCTATTTCCTGCACAAATCCAGGTTTTCTCACATCCCCCCCACCCCCATACACACACAAACTCACTCTCCTGCTGGTAATAGCTCATCCAAAGTGGTCAGTTTAGATGAGCTATTACCAGCAGGAGAGTGAGTTTGTGTGTGTATGGGGGTGGGGGGGATGTGAGAAAACCTGGATTTGTGCAGGAAATAGCCCAACTTCATTATCATGCACATTGTGTAAAGAGTTGTCACTTTGGATGGGCTATCACCAGCAGGAGAGTGAATTTGTGTGGGGGGGTGGAGGGTGAGAAAACCTGGATTTGTGCTGGAAATGGCCCACCTGATGATCACTTTAGATAAGCTATTACCAGCAGGACAGTGGGGTGCAAGGAGGTATTATTTCATATTCTCTGTGTATATATAAAGTCTGCTGCAGTTTCCACGGTATGCATCCGATGAAGTGAGCTGTAGCTCACGAAAGCTCATGCTCAAATAAATTGGTTAGTCTCTAAGGTGCCACAAGTACTCCTTTTCTCAGTTTCTCTGATTCTCAGTAGCATCTCTACTTGCTCATCTAATCCAACAATCTTCTCCACCAGCACAGCCATCAATTTGCACTTCATGCACAGGAGATGCCTTCTGGTTTCACACAGGAAAGAAAACATGGCATATCCACTGCAGGCCACCATCACTATTACATCACTGGCCATCTTGAAATGACCCATAGAGCTGAAGCTGGAAGGAAAGTCGCTTACACTCCCTGTCTAAACTCCCTCCAAGACTCTCCTATTAGCTGCCTCTGTTCATAGCTTTTGAGCTCACATAGCAAGTGATTTTCTATACCGCGTCTTTCTGCTTTGCTCAGCTCAGCTCTGCCCTCACCATCAGGGAGCGATTAACGAATGAGAGACTTCAAACAGACAAAGAACAAAATGTTGACTTTCACTGACTTTCAACAGGAAGCAAGTGGCGAGAGCAGAGCAGTGCTGTGCTGTGCCCTTGGTGTTCTCTCTTGTTCAAAAGATGTCCTCCTGTGTTTTGAATCAGTTGGAACATATATTTTAGCGTGGTGGTTTCATTCTTAGGTGCAGTACTTTATAATAATTGTGTCTGCAGGTCAAAAATGTGTGGATCACTGTGGACAAGTATAAATCTGATATATTGTGGCAGTGTCTTTCCAAACACAGTTAGAAATAAGTGGTTTTAAGAGTCCTTACTATTTGAGTGTCCAGAAACAGCAGGGAGATCAGCAGAACAGCAAGACTGGATCGTCTTTATGTTGTGAGGGCAAATGATGTCAGTGGAGAATCAAATTATAGAGGTGGTGATTTTTTTCCCCAAGAGTCTTCTCTCTCTGCCAATCTCACCTCTGTCTTTCCTATATTCAGGCCCAGAAAGTTTCTCTTCATCCAGTTGCTGATCTTGGCCTCGAATCATTGAAATATGATTCTGTTTGCATTTGACTGAGTGCTGTTAAGTGTGTAGCTGACATTTTAATCCATCCTGTCTCAGAATTTCCCTTAGAATTTTCACACAGATTTTGAGTGGGGTGGTGGCAGGGGTGGGTGGGTAAAAGGACATATTCACATTCAAAAAAAGCTAAGTGAGAATTTGGAAGGCAAACAGATGCCCATCATAGTTCTTTTGGTGCAGTGGAAGAGGACTGGTGGAAGGAATCTCAGGTCTTGTCTTCACTACAGGGGTAAGTCGACCTAAGTTACGCTACTCCAGTTATGTGAATAACATAGCTGGAGTCAACGTAGCTTAGGCTGACTTTCCCCGGTGTCTTCACTGTACTGTGTCGATGGGAGACACTCTCTGGTCAACTTCCTTACTCTTCTCAGAGAGCTGGAGGACTGGGGTCAGAGCACTCTGCCATTGATTTAGAGACCCTAGACCCACTAGATCAATCCCTGCTGTATCGATTGAAGCAGCGTTGATCTCCCTGTAGTGAAGACCAGCCCTCAGCAATCTCACTATATACTGGCACATTCTTCAGGAGGGACAGCAGTATTCCTGGTACAAAAGGATCAAATGATGTAGACGTGTCCAAGTGTGGATATGGGGTCAATAAGACATCATCATTTGATGACTCCAGTCCTTGACCCTTCACTTGCCTGAAACCCAGCAGAGAAGGGACAAGACAAGGATAACAACACTATCTAGATACAGTTAGAGGTAACTCCTGGAAAGCTTTTCAATTAGTTTTGAGGTTACATACCAGGTAGTAGTTAGGCAGGTCAGTTACATCAGATGCTTTAAGTACTGGCTGTTGATTATCTGCTAGCAGGTGACCCAGATGCTTGTGAATCTTTTCCCCAGTTCACAGGGCAGATGGTAGTTTGACAGGATTTGTGAAGCTAAGATTCACATCACTGAATCTCACCTTTTTTTTTTTATTGTAACTACTGCCATAAAGCATCAATTACAGAAAACACTTTTAAGTCAAAGTATCTGTTGATACTCAGTTTACAAAAAGAAATCTGAGGAACAGCTTAAATGTTTGAGGCTGTAAGGGCATCTGAAATCTCCTGAGTGATTTTCTCCCCTTAAAATAAGAAACCATTACCAATGAGGATGAGGAAGGAAAGATTCTTTATAATGGCTCTTGATGAATGATATCCAGAAGCAAAACCATAAAATACTACTTCATGAATTGCAAGAGAGGGACAAGTTTTCTTTTCCCTTCTTTATTATTATTGATTTTCTGTTAAAAGTACATTTTTCGCAAACTCAGTTGCTGCACTGAGAATATTCATATTTACATGTCATTGTATGTTATGCCTTTTAGCTGTGTGTTGTACAAACTATTATACCAGGAAGTAAGTAGGGATGAAGAAGAGGTGAAGAGACAGATTGAGGTAGAACAATCTCTATTTTTCAAGGCTTTACTGGGCTACAATTTTTAATATGTTCTTTTATCCCTCTTCAAAATAACTATTTCTCTCATCTGCCCCAGCAGTGCATGCTACAACCATACACAGCCCTGTTTCTGCTGTGCTGCATCAGTGCCCATGGAAGAAATAGGTCTTTTCTCTCTGGTTGATTGAGGAGTGCTTTGAGGGTGCTGATTCAGCCATGGAGACATAAGGGCACTGCAATGATGATAGGTGATGGCTAATAAAAACATGGCTAAACCAGATTAGATTTAAAAAAAAATCAGAGCAAGTTTATAGTCATGAGGGGACCATCATATGTTAGAACAAACATAAATGAGCAATACAGGAGATACTGAACATTAAGTAGTATGGCAAAGAGACCTGCTGAGCAGAGCACAGCAGAGATCCAAAAACCCCAAAACTACACATATTCCCCCAATGAACACTTACAATCAATGACTACTTTTTACCATGTATATTTTACATTTAATGAAGAGGTCCGAAGGATGATGTACTGTATACCTAAAGGCGATATAAGTGCCATTTGTGTAAAGTGTTGGAAGGATTTAAGATATTCAAGAAGGTAAGTAAAGAGGGAATCTTAAACATTAAATCGGGTCAGATTTTTCCCCCTAGTTTGTTGACCCCACTTTGCAGGTTGGGTGTGAATGGGATGGCACAATAGTCTTTCACCTCTCTTCTTAATTTTTTCCACAGAGACAGAATGCTCCCTTCTCACCCAGGCTGCTAATGTACTTGGCCCTCATGTAGGCAGTACAGGAAAGGGGAGGATCTTTGCATACTCCATCTTCCCTGCATGCCTGCTCCAGGGCTGATCTGTATCTCCACAAATTTCTAATGCAGACAAATGATAGTGGGCAGGGCTTTGAGTTGTAACAGAGAATTTTTTCCCAGGTGTCTGGCTAATGGATCTTACACACATGCTCAGAGTCTAACTGATCACCATATTTGGGGTCAGGAAGGAATTTTACCTCCGGTCAGATCAGGGCCGGCTCTAGGTCTTTTGCCGCTCCGAGCAAAAAAAGTTTCCCCCCCCCCATTTTTTTGGCTTTTACACATGTACCTGCCTGTACCTGAATTGGGGTCCTGCCGAAGAAACTAACAGTACAGTATTGGAGTTCACCACGGCTTCCAGCAGCAGCTGCACCCTCTGCACGTCCCCTTGAGCAGCAGTGTTAGCCAGCAGGTCCTTCTCGCCGCCTGCAGCTCCAGCCCCCACCTGCATGCCTGAGGGCGCCAAATAGCCAGTTCGCCCCGAGCTCTCCCACTCCACTGCGTTAACTAGTGACACTTCTGGCGCCACCCAGCATGATAGATTTGCACCGCCTTCTTTTTCCTTACCGTCCCGCCCTTCCCCACCCTGATCCTTCAGGGGCACCTGAGTGCAGGGCTCCCCCCGAGCCAGCCATGGGTGACGCTGCAGCCCCCAGCCGCGGGAACGATCCCAGGAGTAACTTGGCTGTCGTCTCCCTTCTCTCTCCCACCCTGCTCGCCTGCTGCACACACGCTCCCCATGCAGAGAGAGACCGCAGGGAAGCCCTGCCATTGCGCAGGGAGGCGGCGGGGGCAGCTGCAGCGGCCAGGATTGGAAAGCAATGCCTGCCCATCACAGGAACCCTGCCGAGAGCTGTCCCCTCCCCCGCTAGTGCTGCGCACCCTCGTAGCTTTCCTCCGCCCAGATGCTTCATTCCTTGCACAGCCGCTCTCCTCTCCTCCCAGCTACAGTGTGTCCCCCCACCTCGCTCAGTCACCCCCGCATACGTGCATCCCCCCATGTGACCCCCTCCACACTGAGCCTTGAGTGCTCACTCTCTTCCTACAAAGAGGGGTGCCCTGTGGCTCAGCTGACTGCCAGCTAAGCACTGTCTCCTCTACCTTGACTGTTACTTTGCTGCTTGACAGCGAATCTGGACCCAAGGTGGTCTCAGCCGGTCAAAATCTCTCTCCTGATCTCGACGGAGCGACCCACGCAGTGGATTTTTCCAGAAAAAAAAAAGGATGGCTGGAATGCTGCCCCTGGAAATGTGCCACCCCAAGCACGTGCTTGCTTTGCTGGTGCCTAGAGCCGGTCCTGGGTCAGACTGGCAGAGAGCCTGGGTTTGTTTTTGCCTTCCTCTGCATCATGGGGCACAGGTCACTTGCAGGTTTAAACTAGTATAAATGGTGAATTCTCTGTAACTTGAAGTCTTTAAATCATAATTTGAGGACTTCAATAACTCAGCCAGAGGTAAGGGGTCTGTTACAGCAATGGGTGGTGAGGTTCTTTGACCTGCAATGTGCAGGAGGTCAGACTAGATAATCATGATGGTCCCTTTTGATCTTAAAATCTATGAGTCTAAGAGAATGTGTCTGAGATGCACATCTGTTTCTACCAGGTTCCATTTAATTGAAACAGAGGGTACCGTTTCACGTAACTCAAGAAATGCATTCTATTTAGACACAATCAGCTCTTAATTGGGTCCTATTGGTCTCTACCACATGTACCAACTGCAGTGTCTCATGAACATTTTTCCATTTTATTTCCTTTCTTTACATAAACTGATATAGTATCTCTGTTCATTAACCAAAAGGGAGAAAAACATTAGACTGTTTGGACCACTTGAGCCATGCTTGGAATACTTGATCCTTTGGGAGCTGATCGTGGAACCCTTAGTCTCATAGGTGAGTAAGCAATCCACGTAACCAGACCCCTGGAATACAAAAACGGACAAGACAAGGCCGTGCTAAATCCAAGTAATGATAAAGTCAATGGGACTAGTCAGAACACAGATTAGTCCTCAAGGTGAGTCAGGGTGGCCCTAAGGTTTAGTGCATAATTTAGCCCATTATCAAAAGGCTGACCTGCTGGAAATCCATCTCAGAGCAGGCACATCCTGATTCTGAGAATACCTTCTAGAGAATACCTGATATAAATCACTTGCAGATCTGCACAGCTGTACCAGCTACAGGTTTTCAAATACTCCTGTGTGTCTGTAGGGAAGAGGAAGGAGGGAGCAGAAAGAGCCCAGAAGTTCAGGGAGGATCTATTATCTCCTCTATCACTGGTTCAGCTCCTCTCTACCCTCTCCTCCTTGCAACTTAAGGCCTGTGAAGGGGGGAGACGGTGGGAAAGGTGAAAACTCATGGAGCTGCCCACTGACAGAGACAACCTAAAAACCTCCACAGCTGTAGGACAAGCACAGATATGCCAAGGGCGAGATGTGGGGCTGGGATGGGTGCAGAGTGGATGTGGGGGCAGGGGCAGATATCGAACTGGGGGAAGCAGAAAATAATGGTTTGGAGTTGTGGGTGCAGAACGGATTTGAGACGGGTGCAGCATTGATGTGTGAGCAGGAGGAAAGTGAATTGATCTGGGGCTGATAGGGCCAGCATGAATTGACATGAGGCTGGTAGGTGCATAATTAATTGGTGTTGGGAAATTAAAGGTGCATAATAAATTGATGGGGGGGGGGCTGGAAAACAGACAGCTATGGTGCGAGAGGGGTACAGCATTAATTAACTGGGGTTTGGGGAGAGCCTGGAGTCTTTAATACCATCAGGCAATACTTAATGCAAATTTGTGTAGTGTTATGCATATTCAAAGTCTAAAGGGATTTTTTTGGTCACAAGATATTGGCAGGTATGTGCTTCTTCTGAAAAACAAATTCCCCTCCCTGCTATATCCTGACTAGAACAGGGTCAATAATGAAAAAATTTGTGCATCTTAAAATGCTATTTACCTAGCTTTATAAACTGGGAAAATCATTTAGATAGACTGAGAGAACACACATTAAAGAATTGGTTGAAAAATATAGTGAAATTTGTCAAATAAATTATTTGATTAACATTGTTTAACTAAACTCCCATTCTGATATTCTGGGATGTCCACTGCATGTGAAAAGAAATTACAGGGTGCCCAGGTGGGAAACAGCATATCAAGGTAACATGAGAAGGACCATAATGGCTACACTCTGATATAAGAGAAAGAATCCTGGCTGCAACTACTAAATATGAGGGTAATAAAATCCTAATATTTTCTAACATGACCTGACCTAAGTCCAGACACATAGTGAAGAACTGGTGGGAATTAAGCAATCATTTATACAAGCAATTGGAGAGCAACTCTTCTTTAATCTGGCATGTTGTGCAGGCTTTTGTAAAGGCAATACATTTGTATGAAAACTGGATGTGGAATCTTCTACTAACATACTCAGAAAACTTAAAGTAGAGAACAGTTACAGAAGTGGCTATGTGAGACACCAATAAACAGTGATCTGAACTAGAACACTGTATTTTCTACAAAGAAATTCATTCTGGCCCTTTGCACCAGGATGAGCATAAAAAGAGATAAAAGAGTATATCATTAAAGAGAAATCATGGGCGGAAATGATTGGGTGAGATTCTTTTGTCTGTTATGCAGGTCATCAAACTAGATGATCATAATGGTCCCTTCAGATCTTAAGAAAAAAATCTATGAAAAAACATACCAGAGCAAGAGAGCGATTTAACTGACATTTTTGCCTGATTTCAAATTCTTATAAATCTTGTTAATATTTATGTGAATCTTTCCTGGTGAACTGAAATCACAGCCAAAAGGGAGTTTACTATTATGAGCTGTAACAAGCCAGTATATTTGCTTCTGCATCCCCACTCTTTCACTTCACTCTAAATTCCACTGAAACAACATGTACAGTAGAGGGCTGAATTAGGCCAGGTTTGCTCCCATGTGGACATTGCTAATATAATTTTAAAAGGTGCTGACATAAAACATTTGTATAAAATTTGCAGATTTAATTGTTAACAATATAATGCTGAAGTCACTTAATGGGATTAATGGCCTTTATTTTGTTCTTAATTTGTTATATTGCTTCTGCAACAATTTAGTGAAAAGAAACCAATCAGGACTTTATAAAAAAGCCAATTTTCTATAACACCATACACGGGTCATTTCATGTTCTGATACTTCCTCTTAATGCTCATGACCTTATTATAAAAAGAAATTAAATATCTGTCACAAAAGTAATATTAATTTGTTAGATTATATCTTTTAAAAACAGTACAGCTGTGCACAGAATGATGTGAACATTCTCAAATACACTGATTGACCACCTCCACTGATTTTAATGGAGTTACCTTGGATTTATCCTGGTGAACTGGAAGCAGAATTTAGTTATCTGGATACATCATGAAGTATCAGCAAAAAGATAGGTATTACCAGTATCTACTGTGTTAGCATATTTATCTATCAAGTAAGCAAACTCAAATACTACCAACAGCTTAAGAAAAAAGGGAAAATGAATTCCTATTTCACAGGCTGATTCTGAAGTTGGGTCCATAGGGCAGATTCCTGTGCTTGTCTCATTGACGGAGATTGGAGTTTGAAACTGGCAGCAAAGCACTGCTCAAAGTAAACTCAGTTTTCAAGATCAGAATTTTTCCCCCATTGTGCTTGTATTACTTTGGCTACATCAGTAAAATATAAATCTTTTTTATTCTTCTGTGATGATTTTGTAGGGGAGGGATAGCTCAGTGGCTTGAACATTAGCCTGCTAAACCCAGGGTTGTGAGTTCAATCTTTGAGGGGGCCATTTAGGGATCTGGGGCAAAAATTGGGGATTGGTCCTGCTTCGAGCAGGGGGTTGGACTAGATGACCTCCTGAGGTCCCTTCCAACCCTGATATTCTATGATTCTATGATCTGTCTGTACAATAGACCCACTTAGCATCCGGGTCCACCCAAATCTGAGCAGGGGTGTAGTGCTGCCATAGCAGCCTGGAGCATCACTCCACTCAGGCACCTGAAATCCAGGACGGAGCTATGCGCCCGCGCTTCAGAAAGCTACGATCCGGCAGCTCTGCTTTGCCATTTTCTGAGCCGCCTCGTACGCGTTCCCAGCTTGGCAGGTGAAGCCCTGTGTCTGGAGGCACCAGGGCTAGGAAGAGGGTGTGGCATCAGGGGAGAAGCTGAGCTAGCACAGTCTGTCATTGCCTGTCCACCCAAAAATTGGGGCCCACCCGAATTTCCACTCCTAGCTACGCCACGCTTAACTTAGCTTTCTTTATATAGCAAGTATCAGTGTAGCATCTAGACCAAATTAAACAAGGACAAAAGGATATTTTGCTCATTCCAGTGCCTCTAGTGCATACGTTCTGCAGGAAAGTTTTATCCAAGTGAATATACCATGATCTGCACACCTTATTGGACTCTGTCTGATCCATTTCACATTTGTCTTGCTCCCCTTTCCTCTCTCATCTAATTTTAAATGTGCTAAGGATGGTGCCAAACGACCGTTAATCAACAGTAGCCAAATCCCTGAAATGTTGACTGAGAAGGAAGCTAGGGTAACCAGCTTTCACTCTTTTAGGCACTGAAAACAGAACATAAAAAAAGTACATTATGAAATAGGTGGTAGCCATAATTTTATTTTGTCTGAGATTTTTACTATCTCAGCTGATGAATTTTGTAAGCTCTTATAAATTTTTAAGGCAATTTGATACTTTTTGCTAATATCGCACAGTACAGTGGTTTCCAATGACTGCCAATGAACTTTTACTGGACTAAATGCATTAATAGTGTATAGTGGTGTGGTAAGTTCCCTATCAAGATAACTCAGGATGGATATATTCTGTGTCATCAAGATTCATAGTGGGCTGCTTGGAGTACTGTTGGTAGTTGTACACAGCCACATAAAGTGATGACACTCCCTAATGATTAATATCACTGGACTGTCCTTTCACAGAATTCATGGTGAACAACTGTCTGGTCCTGCAAACACTTCAGCATGCATAACTTTACTTTTGTGACCACTGACATCAAAGAGACTTTGTGCAACAAAGCTATAAACAGACTCCCATTGGCTTCTAATGGGCTTTGCATCAGGCCCCGAATATGTCTCTCTCTATTTGTATTCTTTCCCACATGGTGTACAATTTCAGAGGGAACAGCCATGAAATTACAATAAATTATGACATTTCAAATGTCTGAACTGTGCACTATGCCAATTAACTGAACGTGAATCATTGCTGAGATGTATCCTTCATAGTTAAGCTTCTAACAAAACATCCCTGCCTGCAAGCGTATCAGGTTTTAGTCTACTTCCCACACCATCCTGCAGTGATTCATTGATTTAACATTTTATCATGAGACTACAGCACTTATTATACAGTTTCTAAAAATACTCCAAGAAATTTTCAATTAATTTTTCTTTTGTCGTATTTGAGGGGAATATTGGGGCCAGTGAACATAAGGGACTGCAAGGCCTTATTCTGCATGCCTGATTCACTTAGGGTGACCACCACTGATGGATGGAAATAAGGGAAATCCATATAAAAATGAGGGATAATGCTTTCTTTTAAGTGACATTTTAGGGAAACGCCATTTCCCTTAGCATAACATGTATTTTTTCTCTCAAGTGTACATTTCTACTGCCCTGAAGCATACAATCCAATTATCATAAACTTCAATTTAATGTTCAAATGGTACTTATTATCAGTGTTAATACATTTTAAAATAAGGGACAGGTGGCCACCTTAAGGTAAAAAATCAATGAAATAAGGGATGGTCCCTTAAAATAAAGGATGGGTGGTCACTGTAGTCTCATAGCAGATAGTGCAAGGGGAGCCTAGATCAGAGCTCCAGCACCACACTATGACTGAGATCAAGCAGGCAGTCCCCATCCCTCCCTGCAGTGTGGGCAGCAGCAACCCCTCTGTCACAGACCTGGTCAGGCTGCCCCTGCTGGCAGCTCACCAGACTGCTGTGAGGGGATGCAGATCTTGAATCCTCCATGTACTCTAAACTTCCCTGAGTCTCAGCAGCCTGCAGCGTGGTCTTCTTCTGTAGCTTCTCTGGAACATTTCCTGGACACTCAGATTCTCAGTCTGTTATCCCCTTCATGGAAATGGAGACCTGCAGACTTCCAGGTCCAGCACTGATCCTCAAGATTCCCCAGTATCTTAAAACATCCTCTCCCTGAACACTACCCAAAGGTGTGAGCCTTCTTGTTCCCCTCTTCTCACACTGTGAATGAATCAGGGCAAGTGACACTGATTAATGCATTTCATCTTTAGTTAATAGGTTATCAAAATGCTGGAATACACACCTCCACATTTCCAAAATAATGCACGTGGTCCCTAACGCTGTGGTTCCCATTAAAAATCAACAGGAATCGCTTATCTAAAAATGCACAGAGTTCTTCAAAAATATGCCCCCAAAAGTCAGGCTTTTTAAAAAAGTACTCTGTTTTGATTACAAGAGTTTTAATCAATTTCTTCTGAGCAATTTCGCATATGAATATTTAGCCATACAGTGTATCCTCCTCCACTAGGACCTTCTTCTCAGGTCTCATGCTTTTGCATCACAATGTAACCCTCAGCATTACATGCTCCAGGCCTGACTACATACACTCTCTCAGTGTTAGCATTTGAGGTTGACTCCTCTCTATCTAATCATTCACTCTGTCTCTCTGGTTGTGGCTTCTCCTCAGCCCTGACTCTTCATCTTTAGAGTTCCACAGAGTGGAATTTTCAGTCCCCTCCTTATTTAACCCTAGTTCATAACATAAATTCTAATCTTTTGAACAATACCTCATCATCACTTTTCCTCCTCTTTGTGTTTTACCCACACAAATGCATGGCTTTATCTCAGCTTCGTTCAGTTGAATGTTTCCCTTGTGAAAAAAACAGGAGTACTTGTGGCACCTTAGAGACTAATAAATTTATTAGAGCATAAGCTTTTGTGGGCTACAGCCCACTTCATCGGATGCATAGAATGGAACATATAGTAAGAAGACATATATATACACATACGGAGAAGGTGAAAGTTGCCATACACACTGTGAGAGGCTAATTAATTAAGATGAGCTATTATCAGCAGGAGAAAAATTGAAAGAGGTGCATCTCTTAATACAGTTGCTTCTCTATTTCTTTCCTCATCTTATCCCCTTCATTTGTCTCCAGTTGTGTGTGTGTGTGTGTGTGTTTTTAAACACCTTTGGCATCATCTTTGGCCATGAATGTCTCTCCTCATTCTATACTGTCATAAATATAAAGGGAAGGGTAAACACCTTTAAATTCCTCCTGGCCAGAGGAAAAACCCTTTCACCTATAAAGGGTTAAGAAGCTAGGATAACCTCACTGGCACCTGACCAAAAATGACCAGTGAGGAGACAAGATACCTTCAAAAGCTGGGGGGAGAGAGAAAACAAATCTCTGTCTGTCTGTCTGTGTGATGCTTTTGCTGGGACCAGAGCAGGAATGCAGGTAAGAACTCCTGTAAAGGGCTAATAAGCAATCTAGTTAGATATGTGTTAGAGTCTGTTTTGTTTAAATGGCTGATAAAATAATTTGTGCTGAATGGAATGTATATTCCTGTTTTTGTGTCTTTTTGTAACTTAAGGTTTTGCCTAGAGGGATTCTCTATGTTTTGAATCTGATTACCCTGTAAGGTATTTACCATCCTGATTTTACAGAGGTGATACTTTTACTTTTTCTTCAATTAAAATTCTTCTTTTAAGAACCTGCTTGATTTTTCATTGTTCTTAAGATCCAAGGGTTTGGGTCTGTGTTCACCTATGCAAATTGGTGAGGATTTTTATCAAGCCTTCCCCAGGAAAGGGGGTTTAGTGTTTGGGAGGATTTTTTGGGGGAAAGACGTTTCCAAGCAGGCTCTTTCCCTGTTATATATTTGTTAGAAATTTGGTGGTGGCAGCAATAAAGTCCAGGGACAAAAGGGAAAATAGTTTGTACCCTGGGACGTTTTAACCTAAGCTGGTAAAAATAAGCTTAGGGGGTTTTTCATGCAGGTCCCCACATCTGTACCCTAGAGTTCAGAGTGGGGAAGGAACCCCGACATATACCTACAAATCTGCTTATCAATATTTTCTGTACACATCATTGTGTTGATTCTACTTCTGATGAATGTCTCATCCATTCCCCCTTGATTGGACTACTGTAGATTCCTTTTATACAACTTCCCCAGATCTCCAGATTCTTGCTTGCTCAGAATGCTGATAAGACAACAAATCATTCCCATCTTCAAAAAATACCATTCTAGCAACTCATTCACTTTAGGACCCATTTAAAAAATTGCCCTTATGTTTAAAACCATGGCCCTTGAATCTTTGCCAACCTTCGTTTTCATATTCAGGAACAGGCAAATAATTGCATGTACTCTAGGCATGGAATAATTTGATGTGTACTTCTTATCACTTTATCTGCACATTTAGCTAACGAGGTGTGCTATCTATCTAGCTATGTGCCAACACAAACAGATAATTTCCATGTGCCCAGCAAGTATTTGAGTAAGTTGGGCATGTTAAGTTATTTGCTAATTAAAAGCTTTGAAAAGCTGCCCCATAATGGACTTTCACTTTAAGTGAGATCAGCATATTTAATACTAAAGGAATTTTCAAACAATTTCTGAGATCATTAATAGGATGAGAAAGGTTAATCCCATCCCATTACCTTGCATAGCTCTGGAATAGACCCTTTGATTGTTGGCTTCATTTAATAGAATCATAGAATCATAGAATATCAGGGTTGGAAGGGACCTCAGGAGGTCATCTAGTCCAACCCCCTGCTCAAAGCAGGACCAATCCCCAACTAAATCATCCCAGCCAGGGCTTTGTCAAGACTGACCTTAAAAACTTCTAAGGAAAGAGATTCCATCACCTCCCTAGGTAACGCATTCCAGTGTTTCACCACCCTCCTCGTGAAAAAGTTTTTCCTAATATCCAACCTAAACCTCCCCCACTGCAACTTGAGACCATTACTCCTTCTTCTGTCATCAGCTACCACTGAGAACAGTCTAGATCCATCCTCTTTGGAACCCCCTTTCAGGTAGTTGAAAGCAGCTATCAAATCCCCCCTCATTCTTCTCTTCCGTAGACTAAACAATCCCAGTTACCTCGGCCTCTCCTCATAAGTCATGTGTTCCAGTCCCCTAATCATTTTTGTTGCCCTCCGCTGGATGTTTTCCAATTTTTCCACATCCTTCTTGTAGTGTGGGGCCCAAAACTGGACACAGTACTCCAGATGAGGCCTCACCAATGTCAAATAGAGGAGAATGATCACGTCCCTTGATCTGCTGGCAGTGCTCCTACTTATATAGCCCAAAATGCTGTTAGCCTTCTTGGCAACAAGGGCATACTGTTGACTCATATCCAGCTTCTCGTCCACTGTAACCCCTCGGTCCTTTTCTGCAAAACTGCTGCCTACCCAGTCGGTCCCTAGTCTGTAGCGGTGCATGGGATTCTTCTATCCTAAGTGCAAGACTCTGTACTTATCCCTGTTGAACCTCATCAGATTTCTTTTGCCCCAGTCCTCTAATTTGTCTAGGTCCCTCTGTATCCTATCCCTACCCTCCAGCATATCTACCACTCCTCCCAGTTTAGTGTCATCTGCAAACTTGCTGAGGGTGCAGTCCACGCCATCCTCCAGATCATTAATGAAAATACTGGGGGGAGGGATAGCTCAGTGGTTTGAGAATTGGCCTGCTAAACGCAGAGTTGTGAGTTCAATCCTTGAGGGGGCCATTTGGGATCTGGGGTAAAAATTGGGGATTGGTCCTGCTTTGAGCAGGGGGTTGGACTAGATGACCTCCTGAGGTCCCTTCCAACCCTGGTATTCTATGATTCTATGATATTGAACAAAATCAGCCCCAGGACCAAGCCTTGGGGCACTCTGATTGATATTGGCTGCCAACTAGACATGGAGCCATTGATCACTATCCATTGAGCCCAACAATCTAGCCAGCTTTCTCTCCACCTTATAGTCCATTTGTGGCTCTTTACCTCCAATACTATAAATTAGTTTCATGGGCTATTGGAACACATTCCAGAAATAAGAAAGACAGAAAAATGTAGCAAAAAACTCCATAAATGCTTTGAAAAGTCTCTTTAAATATACATCAGAAGTTCAACCTCCTGGTACTCTTTCTCCTCAAACAGAAGACCTGATTCTGCTCTCATACCTATTTTACATCAGTTTAATTCCATGGACATAAGAATGGACATAAGGAGGAATGGCAGTGTGGATACCAGTCTAATACGTCATACTGGCTGTAGAATGACCGTGCCTAATCGGGTACAGAATGTGAGCGAAGCCAAACAGCATTTTGAGACGTTTGTACACCAATGCGAGGAGCCTAGGTAACAAAATGGAGGCACTAGAACTACTGGTGTAGGAAGTGAAACCAGATATTATAGGGATAACAGAAACATGGTGGAATAGTAGTCATGACTGGACTACAGCTATTGAAGGGTACGTGCTGTTTAGGGAAGACAGAAATAAAGGTAAAGGTGGTGGAGTAGCATTGTATATCAATGATGAGGTAGACTGTAAAGAAATAAGAAGCGATGGAATGGATAAGACAGAGTCCGTCTGGGCAAAAATCACATTGGGGAAGAAAACTACTAGAGCCTCCCCTGTGGTAGTGCTTTGGGTGTGCTATAGACCACTGGGATCTAATTTGGATATGGATAGAGCCCTCTTTAATGTTTTTAATGAAATAAATACTAATGGAAACTGCGTGATCATGGGAGTTCCCCAGATATAGACTGGAGGACGAGTGCTAGTAATAATAATAGGGCTCAGATTTTCCTAGATGCGATAGCTGATGGATTCCTTCATCAAGTAGTTGCTGAACCGACTAGAGGGGAATACCACTTTAGATTTTGTTTTGGTGAGTGTTGAGGACCTCATAGAAGAAATGGTGGTAGGGGACAACCTTGGTTCAAGTGATCATAAGCTAATTCAGTTCAAACTGAATGGAAGGATAAATAAAAATAAAACTGCGACTAGGGTTTTTGATTTCAAAAGGCCTGACTTTCAAAAATTAAGGAAATTAGTTAGGGATGTGGATTGGACTGAAGAACTTATGGATCTAAAGGCAGAGGAGGCCTGGAATTATTTTAAGTCAAAGCTGCAGAAGCTATCGGAAACCTGCATCCCAAGAAAGGGGAAAAAATTCATAGACAGGAGTTGTAGACCAAGCTGCATGAGCAAGCACCTCGGAGAGGTGATTAAGAAAAAGCAGAAAGCATACAGGGAGTGGAAGATGGGAGGGATCAGCAAGGAAAGCTACCTTATTGAGGCCAGAACATGTAGGGATAAAGTGAGACAGGCTAAAAGTCAAGTAGAGTTGGACCTTGCAAAGGGAATTAAAACCAATAGTAAAAGGTTCTATAGCCGTAATAAATAAGAAGAAAACAAACAAAGAAGAAGTGGGACTGCTAAACACTGAGGATGGAGTGGAGGGTAAGGATAATCTAGGCATGGCCCAATATCTAAACAAATACTTTGCCTCAGTCTTTAATAAGGCTAATGAGGATCTTAGGGATAATGGTAGCATGACAAATGCGAAGGAGGATATGGAGGTAGATATTACCATATCTGAGGTAGAAGCGAAACTCGAACAGCTTAATGGGACTAAATCGGGGGGGGGGCCCAGATAATCTTCATCCAAGAATATTAAAGGAATTGGCACATGAAATTGCAAGCCCAGTAGCAACAATTTTTAATGAATCTGTAAACTCTGGGGTTGTACCATATGACTTGAGAATTGCTAACATAGTTCCTATTTTTAAAAAAGGGGAAAAAAATGATCCGGGTAACTACAGGCCTGTTAGTTCGACATCTGTAGTATGCAAGGTCTTGGAAAAAATTTTGAAGGAGAAAGTAGTTAAGGACATTGAGGTCAATGGTAAATGGGACAAAATACAACATGGTTTTAGAAAAGGTAGATCGTGCCAAACCAACCTGATCTCCTTCTTTGAGAAAGTAACAGATTTTTTTAGACAAAGGAAACGCAGTGGATCTAATTTACCTAGATTTCAGTAAGGCGTTTGATACGGTGCCACATGGGGAATTATTAGTTAAATTGGAAAAGATGGGGATCAATATGAAAATTGAAAGGTGGATAAGGAATTGGTTAAAGGGGAGACTATAGCGGGTCATACTGAAAGGTGAACTGTCAGGCTGGAAGGAGGTTACTAGTGGAGTTCCTCAGGGATTGGTTTTGGGACCAATCTTATTTAATCTTTTTATTACTGACCTTGGCACAAAAAGTGGGAGTGGGCTAATAAAGTTTGCGGATGATACAAAGCTGGGAGGTATTGCCAATTTAGAGAAGGACCGGGATATCATACTGGAGGATCTGGATGACCTTGTAAACTGGAGTAATAGGATGAAATTTAATAGTGAGAAGTGTAAGGTCATGCATTTAGGGATTAATAACAAGAATTTTAGTTATAAGCTGGGAATGCATCAATTAGAAGTAACGGAGGAGGAGAAGGACCTTGGAGTATTGGTTGACCACAGGATGACTATGAGCTGCCAATGTGATATGGCCGTGAAAAAAACTAATGCTGTCTTGGGATGCATCAGGCAAGGTATTTCCAGTAGAGATAAGGAGGTGTTAGTACCGTTATACAAGGCACGGGTGAGAACTCATCTGGAATACTGTGTGCAGTTCTGGTCTCCCATGTTTAAGAAGGATAAATTCAAACTGGAACAGGTTCAGAGAAGGGCTACTAGGATGATCCGAGGAATGGAAAACCTGTCTTATGAAAGGAGACTCAAGGAGCTTGGCTTGTTTAGCCTAACCAAAAGAAGGTTGAGGAGAGATATGATTGCTCTCTATAAATATATCAGAGGGATAAATACCGGAGAGGGAGAGGAATTATTTAAGCTCAGTATCAATGTGGACACAAGAACAAATGGATATAAACTGGCCATCAGGAAGTTTAGACTTGAAATTAGACAAAGGTGTCTGGCCATCAGAGGAGTGAAGTTCTGGAAGCAGTGGGGGAAAAAGACCTAACTGGCTTTAAGATTAAATTCAACACATTTATGGAGGAGATGGTATGATGGGATAACATGATTTTGGCAATTAATTGATCTTTGGGCCTATTTACCATGAATAGTTAATGACCTGTGATAGGATGTTAGGTGGGGTGGGATCTGAGTTACTACAGAGAATTCTTTTCTGGGTATGTGGCTGGTGAATCTTGCCCACATGTTCAGGGTTCAGCTGATCGCCATATTTGGGGTCAGGAAGGAATTTTCCTCCAGGGCAGATTGGAAGAGGCCCTGGGGGGTTTTCGCCTTCCTCTGTAGCCTGGGGCACGGGTCACTTGCTGGAGGATTCTCTGCAACTTGAAGTCTTTAAACCATGATTTGAGGACTTCAGTAGCTCAGACATAGGTGAGAGGTTTATTGCGGGAGTGGGTGGGTGAGATTCTGTGGCCTGCATTGTGCAGGAGGTCAGACTAGATGATCATAATGGTCCCTTCTGACCTTAATATCTATGAGTCTATGAGACATCAATGAATTTACTCCTGACTTAAACAAGTGTAAGTGAGAGAAGAATCAGGCCCACAGATTTTAAAACACCACATAAACTCCAAAGAACCACATCATCCCTGATCCCTAAAAGGTGTGCAGGAGAGGGAAGGAGCTAAAGGCACAAAAAGCCCTCAACATTTGCACTCTGAAGACAATCACAGTCCTTGCTATATTTTTGTAAATATGTTTCCATGTCTCACCCTACTAAATTATTGTAGTTCATCACTATCTCAATGAGCTCTGTTTACTATGTTGATTTTATGGGCCAGATCCTCAACTGGTGTAAAATGATGTGTCCAAGTTATACTTAAAGATTTTGGGAGAGAGGGGGACTTCCATTACTGCTGAATCCATTCCAATCTCCCTATTTCCTATTAAAAGGCATGTTGAATTCCCAAAACAGAAAACCCACAACCATTGTTTTATGCAGAAAATATACCAAAATTGTACATTTTTCATTTCAGAGCAAATTTCACTTTCCATAAATATTTTCCCCCAAACTACAATGTAATTCCTTCAGCCAAGAGTTACTGCTTTTGGAATACAATGGGCCTGCTTCCTTCAGTCCAGTTCCTCACTTGCTAAGCTTTATGATCAGGAAAAGTAACATTCCATTTAATACAACTCGAGTGTGAAGAACATTTATTTCTTCTATATTCTGAGTGCTGCTCCTTGAAACGCAGAACAGACCCCTTGACTGAAATTTAAAGCAAGATAACTAAAGCTTTAAAAAACATGAACAAACAAAATTGCCTCTGTCTATTGAATTCTAAGATCTTGAAAGCTCCAGCGTTACAGCCTCTGATGGCATTCCTGTCTCAATAGGTTCTGCCTGTCACCTCACACATGTTCACCCCTGTTGGTGGGAGAATCTTTGCCGTGACAGCTCCCATCTGCAACAGTTTCCTGTGTCCCTCCACTTCATCAACTCTCCACCATTCACTTTTTCATTATTTACATGACTTCCTCTTCAAAAAAGCCTTTCTACATAAGAATGATGTGTCAGTTCATGGGGTATCAGCTCACAACACTGACACCATACCCACTTCTTCCCCCCAAATCCTGCCAACCAAAAAAAAAAGGGGCAGGGGGGGAATAAACTCTAAAATTAAGGTTCAAAATAAAAAAAAAAATAGCACCTCTAATCCAAACAGAACTGTGTCCTAAAAGAGGAAGACGTTCCAGAGACTCCTTGAAGTCCACTAAGGACTTTGCTATTGATTTTACATGGAAGGCACCTAGCTACTATGGTGATGGCAGCAGTATAAAACACATGAGATTTAAAAACAAAGACAAACCAATAACCATTTCTAGAAATATATTTTCATCCTTCCCTATACCTTTTAATTTCTCTTCTGCTATGATGTTATTTAACTCTTTAAACTATTCAATAATTACAGTGTTTTGAGATGCAATTTGTATGAAATTTGCAGTTGTATTGGATACTCTCCCTTCAGGGGATAAAGGCCATCAGATAGAAAACACACATGGAGCTGGCTAGAAGGTAGTACGGTAAATCCCGTTTATGTTTTTCTTTTTAAAAAGATCATGTATTTTTCCAAGTTTCTGTATTGGTATTTTGAGAGAGAGACAGAGAGAGAGAGAGAATGCATACTGTATCAAATAAAGTTTCTGTAAGCCAGTTGCTAGGTAACTGCTAATACTAGCAACAACAACAAATTGGGCTTGATTCAGGAAATTTTCAACAAAGTAGCTAGCCATGAGTAATGAGTCAATAGTAATAGTATTGTAATGAGTCAATTGTAATAGTAATAGTATAGTAATGAGTCAATATCCTTGACATGTCACAGTTCTTGTGGTTTATGTGGTACAGCAAGCTATGGACAATTCTGGTGTTTCATGCCCTTAAGCATTGGCGGTTTTACTTAGTAGTTGAACTGTGCTGATGCTGACTCACAGCTTTGAAAAGCTGTTTGGCTGGGGGCAGTGGGTGATGTTCAGCAATTCTCCCCCCCCCACACACACAAATGGAGGCAGGAACCTGTGCTGGAATATGTGGAAATTAAATAGTTTATTAATATGCCCCATTTAAATATATATTGAAATTCTAAAATGTTCCCAGATATTCATTAGACACAAGCAATCTCTGAGGTTTCACTGAGGCTGTCACTCTCCATAGTTTAGTTTGATTTGATCATGGACCACTCCCCCCCCCCCCTAAAAAAAAAAAGGCATCACTAATTTAAACTGAACCAAAATGTGAGAAAATATCTTCTAGTTACTGCCTTTCTCCCACGTTACTACCAGTATTTATAACATGATCATGCAGATTTCCTAATTTAGGGCCCAATCTTGTACACCCACAAAACTATTACTGAATTAAATGGGAGATAGATGGGTTAGAGCTGGAGGATCAGGACCACAGTAGGATCATAAGCTCTGGTTCTGAATTTGATAGTGCACATGCAAACTGCCTCGCTGACATGCTATCAGTTGCAGGACTGAGGACAAAGGTAGGACATTGATTGACCAGTAATTCAGTGCTGGATTTCCTTTCTGAGTCTACCACTGAGCTAAATGCCTTTCTGATTTAAAAAAAAAAAAAAAAAAAAAAGCTTTATCCATTGCATTACTTACCTGTAGGTTTCTAAGGGCATGCAACCCATTTTGCATAAAGGAGAGTTAATGTCTCTGCTGCAGAAGTGGAGAAGTAACTTTTATAAACACTTGTGACATTACACAGGCAGCAGTAAATAATTGATTCACTTGGAAGATTACTGGCTCTAGGAGCATGGTTAAGAGTCTCTCACTTTTGTGAGGTATTAAAAAACACAAGATACCAAAGATCTATTTTGTGCAGAGACACAAGAAGGATAAACAGTTCTATTGTCACATCAATTCAATTTACACAAAGGTGTATGTCAAAGGCTCTCTAAAGGTACACTTTATTATCTGCTCTACTCTTTGGATGTTTTCTACTGTGTTGCCATGATTTAGAAAGCCCCTGAAGGGCTTCTGTACTTCTGAAGAGGGTGTGCAATACAGTGTGTTGTCCAAAATAATTATCTGTAACCACCACCTTACCTGAGGCTATATGTCAGTCTGTGCTCACTAGGTACTCAGAGACTGCATCTAATTTGCACCTAAAGGCAGCTGCACGTGAATAATACTTACAGAAATGAAACAGGATTGAAGCCATAATGGAACTAATTTATTAGTTAAAAAGGAAATCAACCAAAGAAGCTGTAGCTCTTACTCTTAACAAATATAAGCTTTTCGTATCATATATCTTAGCAATTTTTTTGTTGTAGCATTCAGTAATGAATGTTCACAAAAACATTTGAAAAACATTATTTTAGTCATATATAAGCTTGGAAATGATTAGAAATGTATTGGGAAATGTTGGTAAACATTGATTTCACTGTACGCACACAAACCAACAAAAATATATATTTCCAGCAAAAATGAAAATGTACAGATAGGCAAAGAAAGCAAAAGGCTGGTTGAGAACTTAAGGAGTCCAAATGCAGTGATTTAGATTTTTGAATATGGCTTGTTACAAATGGACTAATAGTAAAAACAGGTATGATTTGTTGATTTAAGGATATTTACCCTGTATATTTTGACGTGATGTTAAAAATGTGTGTTAACAGCTTATTAAGCTTTTTGAATCTCCACATTGACTGTCATTACATAATTGTCTGACACCTCCCCGCCCGCAATTTCCTGCCACTGTGAAAATTTAAATCAATAAAAAAGCTTGAACATTAATATAGATATCATCTGTCAAAACTATAAAAACTGAACTCTGCCAAGCCCGGTCATGTATGTGACATGTTTTCTCTCCATATCAATAAGGAGGTGTTCTCTGTTCTCTAATCTTGTAAATCAGGAGTAACTGCTGGCAGAGTTACATCAGTGTAGGAATAATGTAATGCAGTGAAAAATCAGACCTTATCTTTCAAACCTCCTCCCACCACCCCCAAAATACACTAAGATGTAGGAACTGCCATGATATCTCTATCTGCCTTAAAAAGGAAATTTACCCCTCCACACACCCCATTTAAGACCTGATTGTGGGGCTGAAGTGGCCTTTACATGAGGTAGCAGGCTTTGCACTGGCCCTCTGCACTGGGATGAATATATCACCAGCTAAAAGACAGAGGAACAGATTGCCTCCACCCTTGCATGGGTGTGCAAGTGTGGGAGAAAGAAGTAAGGAAAGAATTGGAATCAGCACACAGCTGTGGCCCATGTGACATCCTCAGGTAGTTTTGGATGCAGCCCACATAACACATATGCGACCCACAATGCTAAATAGGTTGAGAACCACTGCTCTAGCACATAGGGAGAGCTCACATGTCAGGGCAGCGTGCTCCTCATTCTTGAGCCCACCCCCTCTGTGCAATGGCATGGAGGAAGGCCAGGTACATGCTCCAACTCCTTCACATTCCCTGTGGAGCAAATGGAGGAGCTCCTGTACTGTCCCATGTGCAAGGATGTGTGATTGTCCCTAGCCCTTCTGCGAAGCACACCGAAGGGAGAGAGATGGCACTTGTTGCAATACAGTGCCTCTCCAAACTCTTCCTGGCCTAAATGCCAAAGAGATGAGTACACTCTGACCCAAAGATGCAACTGGATGGACAAAAATGGAGCTGAGATACTCTGATAGTGTGGGGGTCTCTGGCTATGTTTCTGCTATGTTTACTGGCTTTTGAGTTTTTGCCCTAGGCAAATTGGGACATTTCCTATATTCCCAGCCTACAGTTATATACACATTAAGCACCACAAAAACATATTGCTATGCCTGGTATTTTGCTGTCCTATGGCCTATTTTGCCTGTCCAGTAGAGCTGGTCCTTCCTGGGAAATATTAGAATAGCATTTAAAAGAATCTGTACTGAAACTCGATGGCAGTGATAACACTTCTGTTCTCCTACTGTTCACTCTCATTTATTTAGACTGTAAGCTCTTTGGATCAGGGACTGTCTCTTACTAGGCACTTTTACAGGTGCTTAAAGCACTGCGACCCTCATCTCAGTTGGAGTCTCTAGGTACTACCACAACACACATACATAAATAACATGGTAACACCATTAATAACGCTCATATTTCTTAAATATTTTCAGATAATTATGTAAAGCTTGTAAAGTTAATTACATTAATGTAGTTCCAGTAATGCCATTGATTTCAATTATGCTGCTGTAAATGAGAGTAGAATTGAGCACAAAGTGCACAAGGAAATCCATAAAGTCAGGAGCTGGCATAAATTGTCAATCTGTTTAGAACATAAATAATCCAATGGGATTTATGAATTACAGGACAACATAACTTTAAAAGTATTGCTTACTAGTCGCAGAGTGCCATACACACACCTTTAAATCCACCCAGTTCTCATCCCTCCTCAAATATGACTTTGTTTAGTTAGTCTTCCCCCACTGACCTCCATCCAGCCTTCATTCCATTGTTCACATACTTTAATTTTGTTTAAAAAGAACAAATTAACAATGCTAACCTGATGTGGACATCACAGTACATATCGCTCACAATCTGTCCCTTCACCACATCTTCTTTCTTGGTATAAAATACTGCGGTGTGTTTAATTTCAATTGTAAGATCCTCATGACAGGGACCTGTAATTTTTTGTTTTGTCTGTAAAGCATCATATACCTCTTCATGGTGCTAACTATTGCACCATTAACTTTCTTCCCTTCAAATGCACAATTTACAACCAGCTGCTCCAAGAAGCAGTCATTTAAGGTGTCAAGAAACTTTATCACTGCATCCCGCCCTCAGGTGACATGTACCCAGTCAATATGGGGATCACTGAAATCCCCCATTATTATTATTGATTTTTTTATTTTAATAGCCTCTCTAATCTCCCTGAGCATTTCACAGTCACTATCACCATCCTGGTCAGATGATCAGTAATATAACCCTACTGCTATATTCTTATTATTAGAGCATGGAATTTCTATCCATAGAGATTCTATGGTACAGTTTGATTTATTTACGATTTTTACTTCCTTTGATTCTATGCTTTCTTTCACATATAATGCCACTCCCCCATCAGCCCAACCTGTTCCGTCCTTCTGATATATTTTGTACCCTGGTATTACTGTATCCCATTGATTATCCTCATTCCACCAAGTTTCTATGATGCCTATGATATTAATATCCTCATTTAATACAAGGTACTCTAGTTCACCCATTTTATTATTTAGACTTCTAGCACTGGTATATAAACACTTAAAAAACTTGTCTCCTTTTAGCTGTGTGCCATTACACGATGTAATTGAATGGGACTTTTTTTTATTTGATTGTTTCTGATCAGACTCTGCCTGTATTTTACCATTTTCCATCCTCTCATCCTCACTAGGACATAGAGATTCTTGATTAATAGATCCTCCCCAAGGGATGTCTGTCCATACCACGTGCTCCTCCGCATCTGTTGGCTTTCCCCCAGCCCTTAGTTTAAAAACTGCTCTACGACCTTTTTCATTTTAAGTGCCAGCAATCTAGTTCCATTTAGGTTTAGGTGGAGCCCATCCTTCCTGTATAGGCTCCCCCTTTCCCAAAAGTTTGCCAGTTCCTAATAAATCTAAACCCCTCCTCCCTACACCATCGTCTCATCCACGAATTGAGACTCTGCAATTCTGCCTGACTAACTGGCCCTGCACGTGGAACTGGAAGCATCTCAGAGAATGCTACCATGGAGGTCCTGGACTTCAGTCTCTTACCTAGCAGCCTAAATTTGGCCTCCAGGACCTCTTTCCTATCCTTCCTTATGTCACTGGTACCTACATGTACCCCAACCATTGGCTCCTCCCCAGCACTGCACATAAGTCTATCTAGATGTCTCGAGAGATCCGCAACCTTGGCACCAGGCAGGCAAGTTACCATGCAGTTCTCCTGGTCATCGCAAACCCAGCTATCTATATTTCTAATGATCAAATCGTCCATTACTAATACCTGTCTCTTTCTAATAGCTGGAGTTCCCTCCCCACTTCATAATGAATGAAGAGGACAGGTCACTGATTTAGAGTGATGTGGATTGCTTGGTAAAATGGGTACAAGCAAACAATGTGTGTTTTAATATGTCTAAATGTAAATGTATACATCTAAAAAGAAAGCCATAGTTGTAGGATGGGGGGGCTATCCCGGGAATCAGAGACTCTGAAAAAGATTTCGTGGTTGTGGTGGATAATCAGCTGACCGTGAGCTCCAAATATGATGCTGTGGCCAAAAGAGCTACTGCGATCCTGGGATGCATAAATAGGGGTATCTTGAGTAGGAGCAGAGAGGTTATTTTTTACATTTGGCACTGGTGCGACTGCTGCTGGAATACTCTGGTCAGTTCTGGTGCCCACGATTCAAGAAAAATGTTGATAAATTAGAGATGGTTCAGAAAAGAGCCACAAGAATGATTAGAAAACCTGCCTTATAGTGACAGAGGCAAGAAGCTCAATCTTTTTAGCTTAACAAAAAGAAAGCTAAGGGGTGACTTGATTGCAGGCTATAAGTATCTACATGGGGAACAAATATTTAATAACGGGTCTTCAATCTAGCAGAGAAAGGTATAACATGATCCAGTGGCTAGAAATTGAAGCTAGACAAATTCAGATTGGAAATAAGTTGTACCATTTTTGACAGTGAGGGTAATTAACCATTGGAACAATTTACCAAGAGTTATGGTGGATTCTCCACCACTGGAAATTTTTAAATTGAGATTGGGTGTTTTTATATAAAATATGCTCTTTGAATTATACTGGTGAAGTTCTATGGCCTGTGTTATATAGGTGGCCAAAATAGATGGCCACAATGATCCCTTCTGGCCTTGGAATCTATACATCAATGAATCCTTTTTCTTCCCATCTTATCCACCTTGGCTTTCCTGATAACATCTTCCTTTTTCTCCTGCTACCCTTCTGGATGCTTATACAACATCTCTTTGGGTGGATCCTCCTCCTCTGAATTCAAATCCTATGCTTCTTCCTGTAAAGATTTTCTGGGTAGTATGTGTTTCTTTCCACCCTGCTAGTAATTTCATTTCGGCCACTATCTCTAATCTTGATTATTGTAACCCTCTCTTTGCCACCAATTTTCTTCCCTCCAGTCAATGAAAAATATTGTCCCCCCAAATTCCACTTTCTCTATCATATCAAATTTAAGCTTCATGTGATGGCCTAGAAAACCATACATATCTTTGCCCTGCTCAAACTCATATCTTAGCCAAACTCATATCTTACATTCTCACCCCGTTCCTGTCCCCTCCACTCCACCAATGATGTCAACCTTGTTGCTCTGCTTATCCACTTGCCTACAAACATTTCCACACAATCTTGCATGTTGAGGAACATGATTAAGTGATTGGGTTTCCTGCTATTGCAGGAAGCTGGACTCAATGACTCAAAAGGTCCTTTCCACTCCTATAACCTATGGCACCTCCTATTCATGGAATGTCCTTCCTGACATGGTCCTCAAGGCTACTATTGCCTCCATATTCAAATGGCTCCAAGAGACCCACTTCTAATGACACATACAAGAAATTAACTGTCAAATTATGGTTAGATTGTGATGACTGAAATTATGTACAATCTAAAAACCCCATCATGCTATTAATACATTTTATTATATAGAATGGAGCTTGGCCAATATATTTTTTCTACGTCCCTTTCACCTGCCCTTTGTCCATCTTCCAGACTCTGCTCTCTTCAGCACAGGAAACTTACCTTCTTATGAGAGTGCCCAGCACAGAAGGGACATTACCAGAAACAGACAAAAAGCAGAAGCAGCAATGATGGCAGTGATATTAGACCATTGACTAGGTACCATTTCAAAAAAAAATCTCTGTGTATGGGTAGATAGGTAAGGAGCTGCATGCAATGCACTGATTGCATTCCTTACGTACTGCACAAATATTACAGATTCAAGATCCAGACTCTAAACTGCCACCCCACTGTATCCCAAAGAGGTTTCGTAGCTAAGCACCCATGGCAACAAACTTCTACTTACTACAAGCCCATGGCTTTTTGTCATGCTTTATTTGCATACAACCATCTGACCCTCTTTCTTCTCTTCTTTTCTCTCATCTTTTTCATATAAAATAAACAAAAAAATCAAATTGGATTTTATATCAGCTGTTTCCCTTACTTCTTTTGGAGACTACATATAAAGTTGCTGCAAACCAGTTCCTCTATACAGTAGCTGCCAATAATCACCTCATAAAAGGTCAGTTCTACAAATATTCAGCAAACTAGCTACCAAAGGCTTAAGAAATTTGTGATGAATTAGTCATCCTGACAACTAACCATTCTCCACAGTATCTTACAACTACTCCAAGCTTATGTGTTGCAGCAGGCTACAGATAATTTCTGCTGAATCAGGCCATTGGTGGTTTCATTTACTTGGGTGTTATTTAATTGTCACTCTTTTAAAGTAGTTTATAGCTTTTAAAACATCTTTCAAGTGCTAAGAGAAATGTCTTATGTTTTGTGTCAACAGCTAAGAAGCACTGAGATTTCACACCAAATTAGCAGGAATGCACAAAGGATACATGCAAAAAGAAAAGGAGTACTTGTGGCACCTTAGAGACTAACAGATTTATTTGAGCATAAGCTTTCCTGAGCCAAAGCTCACTTCGTAGACTACTAAAAGTAGGCAAAGTTAAGTCAAAGTTAGCCAATAATCACTGTAGCTAACCTTGACATTTTTCCTAGCCTAGATATACTCACTGTGGATTCAGCAAAACAACTATGAACTTCTAACCAAAATATCCTGTCATATTATCCAGTTTTCCCAGACTTCTCACAAACTGCATGGCTGAATGCTGTAAGTGATTTTTATTGAGAGGCATTTTACCTAAAAGCAGTTAACTTTGACAGATGGAGAACAGCTTCCATGAGAAAAATCAAGACTCTATATAAGAATATGTAAAAACACAAGCAAATAAAAATCTATTTCTGTTTAGATTCAGTTCAAAGGGGCCAAATTCTTTTTTTTAATTCCAGATAAGCAAGTGCAGGACCAACTGATGCTACGTGGAATTGCGCACCTCTGCATAAGGTGCCTAAATTTTCAATATAACGTCCCTCTAGACACGTGACTTGGCACCATTTAAACAATTAACATAGCTCATCCTCTTGCTTCTGCTATCTAAGATCTGATATGCTACCAAAGTATGAACTGGGCACAGCTTTAGAATCAGTCTGATAAATGCAGTTTCTGTGCATGTGTGAAGACTTAGTTGTGAAAGTCAAATATCAAAACCATTTCTTGATATTTAACAGCCCAAAATGTATCCTGTGTGGCTGTTGCCAGCCTAGAAGCAGCAAATATACACAGATGGTATGATTCTGGTCCTGGGATTCAGTGCTGCATGTTCCCAACCTGGTTCCTGGAAAAAAGGAGGACCTTCCATAGATATAATGCATGGGTAGGGCTCCTGGCAATTTCAAGAGGCATAGCCATGTGAAAAGTTGGGAGGGACAGCTGGGGAAAAGCTGCTCTGTTCGGCATGCTTCCCTAGGAAGTCTCACCTTCTTTCATGCAGCATTAAGTTCTGACCTGTGAAACCTATTGTTTCGGGGCCTGGCTGCAGGAAAAGCGTGCACAGCCACTATGCTGTCCATCCATGGGGGGGTGAGAGTGAGCTGGAAATCATTTCAAAGGGCCCTTATGGAGGAATTAGTTGTCCAGGCAGATACACCGGATCTGCTGGATTGGGTACATGATATCCCACTGGTCCACTTGTATATGTGCTCACACACTGCGTCCCCTACACACACATTGTTCTGCAAATTATAACACTGTATAACATGTTATATTTACGAATCTTGGGCCTGATCCTGAAAACATGTGTAATTTTGCTTGCATGCATAATCCTACTGACTTCAACAGGATGACTCTGTTTCAAGTTAAGCATGTGCATAACTGTGGCAAGATTGAGGCCTTTTGAATTATTTAGTTATTAATTGGAATGTAACAACTATAAATATTGAGGAAAAAAAGTATTTAACCACACAGTACTTAATAGCATTCAACGGCCATTTCATTAAACCTAGCTGACATTTAAAAAACACTTTCCCCAGTTCCGTTTCCTAGAGCTATGACTGAAACAAACAAAGAAACAACCAAAACCAACATTCAGCACCGAAGATAGTTAATAAACAGGGGAAAGAGAAGAGAAATTAATACAACCAAACAATTTCTGCCATTAAAAATAGCCTATAAACACTTACCGAGTGGTTGTCCTGCAATGATCCTGGCATTCTCTCCTGCCACTGCAGCCCTTGCGTGCCTCTCACTCATATACTGTACAAATGCATAACCTTTGTGCACTGAGCAGCCAACTATTTTTCCGTACTTTGCAAAGATTGCCTCTATGTCACCTTTTTTGACAATGGCTGTGTTCAGATTGCCAATGAAGACTCTGGAGTTGATTGACTTAGGGTCATTCTTATTGGTGACATTGCTGGTCTGTGTTTTGCCGGTCATGGTTGGCTCACTTAGCTTTAACCCTTAAACAAAGAAGAGAAAGAAAACAGTTACCACTGGCTTCAGATTTCAGAGGAACAGCCGTGTTAGTCTGTATTCGCAAAAAGAAAAGGAGTACTTGTGGCACCTTAGAGACTAACCAATTTATTTGAGCATGAGCTTTCGTGAGCTACAGCTCACTTCATCAGATGTTTACCGTGGAAACTGCAGCAGACTTTATATACACACAGAGAATATGAAACAATACCTCCTCCCACCCCACTGTCCTGCTGGTAATAGCTTATCTAAAGTGATCATCAGGTGGGCCATTTCCAGCACAAATCCAGGTTTTCTCACCCTCCACCCCCCCACACAAATTCACTCTCCTGCTGGTGCTAGCCCATCCAAAGTGACAATTCTTTACATAATCAAGTCGGGCTATTTCCTGCATAGATCAAGGTTTTCTCACATCCCCCCCACCCCCATACACACACAAACTCACTCTCCTGCTGGTAATAGCTCATCTAAACTGACCACTCTCCAAGTTTAAATCCAAGTTAAACCAGAACATCGGGGGGAGGGGGGGTTAGGAAAAAACAAGAGGAAACAGGCTACCTTGCATAATGACTTAGCCACTCCCAGTCTCTATTTAAGCCTAAATTAATAGTATCCAATTTGCAAATGAATTCCAATTCAGCAGTTTCTCGCTGGAGTCTGGATTTGAAGTTTTTTTGTTTTAAGATAGCGACCTTCATGTCTGTGATTGCGTGACCAGAGAGATTGAAGTGTTCTCCGACTGGTTTATGAATGTTATAATTCTTGACATCTGATTTGTGTCCATTTATTCTTTTACGTAGAGACTGTCCAGTTTGACCAATGTACATGGCAGAGGGGCATTGCTGGCACATGATGGCATATATCACATTGGTGGATGTGCAGGTGAACGAGCCTCTGATAGTGTGGCTGATGTTATTAGGCCCTGTGATGGTGTCCCCTGAATAGATATGTGGGCACAATTGGCAACGGGCTTTGTTGCAAGGATAAGTTCCTGGGTTAGTGGTTCTGTTGTGTGGTATGTGGTTGTTGGTGAGTATTTGCTTCAGGTTGCGGGGCTGTCTGTAGGCAAGGACTGGCCTTGGGGTGGGAGGAGGTATTGTTTCATATTCTCTGTGTGTATATAAAGTCTGCTGCAGTTTCCACGGTAAACATCTGATGAAGTGAGCTGTAGCTCACGAAAGCTCATGCTCAAATAAATTGGTTAGTCTCTAAGGTGCCACAAGTACTCCTTTTCTTTTTACTGGCTTCAGAGAGTTTCTCAGTGATAATAACTCACTTAGGCTAAATCCAAATTCATCAGTATTCTGTTTTCTAAAAATGAGTAGCAATAAAACTGGCACTGTGAGTTTTTAAATATTATCAAGAAGTCAGTTTTTAATCTTTCATTTTTATGGATTTAAATATATCCATAAATCTGGTAATCTAATGTTCTGATGTTCATCAGTGGGCTCTACTGCAGACAGTTGTGGATTTGGGCTTTGAAATTCAGCATTGACTTGTTAAATACCTAACTATCTAGAGCTGCAAAGAAAGAGAATGAACCATTATCTTGTGTTAATGAAATGAACATTCAAGGCTAGGTAGAGAACAAACTCTAACAATGAAAGACTTCTCTGCCTTTGTTTGGTAAGTGTCAGCCAGTCACCATTAAATACCCCATTGAATACCATTGACCATTGTGAGGAGCACAGAGTAGGCTATTTACAGTTCATACAGTTTCTTACCATAATCGATATGTTTTATTAGAAACTAACAATTTTCTCCCATTAGAAATATCGCAGGACAAAAAAAAATGCAGAGAAAGTACAAATGGCTAATTCACCTAGAATGACAAAGTATGAAAACAGATCATCTTTATGGAATAAAAATAGTGGTTTTTTTTTTCTGAAGAGGCAATAAACCAAATTCAGCCTTGGTATAATGTTACTGGAATCAGTAGAGTTACACTAGGGAAAGATTTGGCTTCAGATTGTAGATTTATGCCCTTATTTTTACAAATCACATAGCTTGGTGGAGCAGCATCAATATATTGCATGCTCTGTCTACTCCCATGAAAACAGCAGCTGCAACTTCCTGTGCTCATGCAGCCCTATGCTTATAAATAAGATCCACCTAACTTTGATAGGTTTCAGAGTAGCAGCCGTCTTAGTCTGTATCCGCAAAAAGAACAGGAGGACTTGTGGCACCTTGGAGACTAACCAATTTATTTGAGCATAAGCTTTCGTGAGCTACAGCTCACTTCATCGGATGCATTCAGTGGAAAATACAGTGAGGAGATTTATATACACACAGAACATGAAAAAATGGCGGGGGGGAGAGACCTTTTGTAGTGATAATCAAGGAGAGGCCCAACAAAGAAAATAACAGCACACCACTAGCTATCACCTTCAGCCCCCAACTAAAACCTCTCCAACGCAGCATCAAGGATCTACAACCTATCCTGAAGGACGACCCATCACTCTCACAAATCTTGGGAGACAGGCCAGTCCTTGCCTACAGACAGCCCCCCAACCTGAAGCAAATACTCACCAGCCACCACACAACAGAACCACTAACCCAGGAACCTATCCTTGCAACAAAGCCCGTTGCCAACTGTGTCCGCATATCTATTCAGGGGACGCCATCATAGGGCCTAATCACATCAGCCACCTTATCAGAGGCTCGTTCACCTATACATCTACCAATGTGATATATGCCATCATGTGCCAGCAATGCCCCTCTGCTATGTACATTGGTCAAACTGGACAGTCTCTATTTAAAAGAATAAATGGACGCAAATCAGATGTCAAGAATTATAACATTCATAAACCAGTCGGAGAACACTTCAATCTCTCTGGTCACTCAATTACAGACCTAAAGGTTGGAACATTACAACAAAAAGACTCAAAAACAGACTCCAACCAGAGACTGCTGAATTGGAATTAATTTGCAAACTGGATACAATTAACTTAGGCTTGAATAGAGCCTGGGAGTGGATGGGTCATTACACAAAGTAAAACTATTTCCCCATGTTTATTTTCCCCACCCCGCACTGTTCCTCAGACGTTCCTGTTAACTGCTGGAAATGGCCCACCTTGATTATCACTACAAAAGGTTTTCCCCCCCCTTCGCCCCCCCGCTCTCCTGCTGGTAATAGCTCATCTTAAGTGATCACTCTCCTTACAGTGTGTATGATAACACCCATTTTTTCATGTTCTGTGTGTATATAAATCTCCTCACTGTATTTTCCACTGAATGCATCCGATGAAGTGAGCTGTAGCTCACGAAAGCTTATGCTCAAATAAATTGGTTAGTCTCTAAGGTGCCACAAATACTCCTTTTCTTTTTGCTAACTTTGATAATATTTCATAACCAAGAAGCTAATAAGTATAATATGCAAATCATACATGCCTAAAGCTTCCTTTCCTTGCATTTACACCTGCTATCACTTAAGTGGAGGTAGAATGAGTATTCCATATGGCTGCTGGCATTTCTCCAGCTACACTAAGCAATAAACGGTCAAAAACATCCATATACATTAAACAACAATTTTAATAAATATGAGGTCATTCATATAGTAATTAAGTATATACCATCTCTTACAACTACTTTGTTATTGCTCTGTTTTAATTTAGTCATATTTTAGTTGAGATCATATCACAATAGCAGCTCAAGCAAGACATAATGTGAGAAGGCAGTCCAATTAAAAACTGCTTACAATTAAAGCACTGGTTTCAGAGTAGCAGCCGTGTTAGTCTGTATTTGCAAAAAGAATGAGGAGTACTTGTGACACCTTAGAGACTAACACATTTATTTGAGCATAAGCTTTCATGAGCTACACGAAAGCTTATGCTCAAATACATTTGTTAGTCTCTAAGGTGCCACAAGTACTCCTTTTCTTTTTAGTTAAAGCACAGTTCGTTTCTCAAGACCTCCATTCTGGACTCCTAAAGACTGACAGTAACTAGCACAAGTATAATTTTTTTGAATCAATAGCTACCACATATTAAGAGCTAGAAGAAAGGAAACCATTGTTACTGAACTCAGTACAATTCCTTGGGCACAAAAATGTCCTCATCAAAAGAACCATTACCACGACTAGCACTATTTTTGGCACTCTTAGAAGAAACTGATTCAGTCCCACATACCAGATGTTGGCTTCAAGGGCCAGAAGGGACCATTCCAAGGCCAGAAGGGACCATTGTGATTATCTAGTCTGACATCTTGCATTACAGATGCCATAGAATTCCCCGCCCCCTTCCAAAATAATCCCTAGAGTATATCTTTTGGAAGAACATCCAATCTTGATTTAAAAATTACCACTCATGGAGAATCTACCACAACCCTTGGTAAATTGTTCCACAGGTTAATTACCTTCATGGTGCGATCATGGTTGAGGCATGCTAGCAAGCTTGAGCTTTCAAAGCCAAGGAAAACCAAGTACTTGATTTATCAAAAGAACACACACACACAATATAGGCAATTAGTCGGGCAACTTTCACCAGCAATAAACTTACTTAATAATACAACATTCAAAGAATTTATAATTAGACAAAAGACTATTATTTATTATAACAACATCAATTCCAAATGGATCCTTGCCTGAAGGCACACAAACAGAACACACAACTTTCAGCCTACAAAAGCCAATGAAGTAGCCTTCACCAAAGAAGCCTCCGCTTCATTGTATGCAAGATTCGCACCAAAGTAACCACCCTTCCCTCCACACTGCAGCATCCAAACCCAGCAATCCAAGTTGGAGTGGTGGTATGGAATGGTGGCTAGGTAGGATCAGCTAAGAGATCTGTGATAACCCCATTAAGTTTGCAGTAACTAACTACAATGGTTTTAGTAAAGCCACTTGGAGGCAGTATGGCCCAATGGATAGGGTAATGGCCTGCCTCCTCTCCTAATTTACTGTGTGAACTTCGACAGTCACTTCATCTCTCTATGACTCTGGTTTCCCTTTCATACTTTGTCTCTTTAGATTATAAGCTTTTCAGAGCAGGACCTGTTTCTCATTATGTTTATACAGCACATAGTACAGTGGTGTATGTTCTGGGTTGAGGTCTCTAGGCACTTCCATCACATAAATAAATAATAAACTGGCAGTAAAAAGGATAAAAATTAAAAGAAAACAGAAGTTAAGTTATGGCTATAGCCATTAAAAATATATTATGTTCTAACTCCCCCATGTTGTTTCACCATTTGACATGGGAGTTTTGGAGCATTCATTTGTTATTTGATTTTTAAAAAATCCTTTTTCATTTTTACACTCAATTTTGCTCTGCAATAGTTTAAACAGAGTTTGAATAGGACATTGTATCTTTCTGTCCTGTAACCAGAATTTGCATTGCAAAGTATATGATTTTGTGTCAAAAAGAAAAGTGTTTGTCTGGTGGGTTCTCTCATATTCAAACAAACAGTAAGGAAAATGTGTTACTGAAATTCAAAGAATAAGAATAATATTAACAGTTGTGTAATTGAGATTGGATTGCCTTGCTGGGCTATGTATAATAAAACTGTGCATATTTCACAAAGTCAAAGACACACAGGATTCTCCATTACAATGATAAAGAACTTACGATAAGTTTTGCATCCTGCTAACAATATCCATTTGTGAACAATGAATTGTACTCAGCATATCTGTATTCTTATCTACAGAATTGTAAAAATGATATGCCTAAGCTCTGACAACTGAAGGAAAAAGAAAACCATTTACTTTTTGCAATTATTGCGGAACCTAACGTAGTATTTGAATTGATCTAATTTCCTTGCAGCTTTTAATAAGATATAACTCAATCATCTTGTTAATTTCTTACCATATCAGTTTTACAAATATCTTCTGTGCATACCAGCTGTGGTTATAAATATATCTGGCATATAAGAGATATATATTCAAAAAGACTATTTCACAATAAGTATGCAACTTTTGATGAAATGCATTGATTTGTTTTGTTATGTTGAAACTGACTCAGAATTGCAGCAGTAATAATAAACCCTTAAACTGTCTTACTTGACTTAAGAACTAAAATCATTCCTCACCATGCAGATTACTAATGCTTTGGTATATTGAAATCACAACCCTCTCTAATTTAGTAATTTTCAACCTTGCTTCTAAAAGACCACCAGAATTTTATTTTTATGTAGATATGAATGCAACCTCCTTTGTTTTTAGAACAGTATGTTTGAATAATATATATATGCTATTATTTATACAGGGAGAACAGGTATGCATGGCAAATGAAACCCTGGCCCTACTGAAATCAGTGGAAGTTTGCCATTGCTTTTAGTGGGGTCAGGATTTTACCCACTGTCTTTGACCCAAAGACATTACAGTATAAGGCTCCAATCCTGTAAAGACTTACTTACATGCTTAACCTTGAGCATATGAGCTACTCACCTGTTTAAAATTAAGCATGTAAGTAAGTCTTTGAAGGACCAGGTCCTAAAATGGGGTGAAAAATTCACACCCTTGAGAGATGTCGCTCCTGCGGTAAACAGTGCTAGGTCCAAACATAAATCATTAGAATGAGGACATCTTTATCTGAATATTCTCCAGAATCTATTCTGCTTTCAAGACTGAAATTCATGGTCCCATAAATCCTACCACACTTGCATTTTGCTAATAGTTGGTCAATGTTTTGTCGTGATTCATAGCATGTGTCCACTGTCACAAGGGTTAAGAGTCTGTAAATATTAAGAATACATGTTTATCACTGAAAAGCAAAAACATGTAGCAAAACATGAGAGCAATACAGCGGTGCATAGACAATCCAGGAAGTTTTTGGAAAGCGTAGGGGACAATTTCCTGGCGCAAGTGCTCGAGGAGCCAACTAGGGGGGGCGCTTTTCTTGACCTGCTGCTCACAAACCGGGTAGAATTAGTGGGGGAAGCAAAAGTGGATGGGAATCTGGGGGGCAGTGACCATGAGTTGGTTGAGTTCAGGATCCTGACACAGGGAAGAAAGGTAAGCAGCACGATACGGACCCTGGACTTCAGGAAAGCAGACTTCGACTCCCTCAGGGAACGGATGGCCAGGATCCCCTGGGGGACTAACTTGAAGGGGAAAGGAGTCCAGGAGAGCTGGCTGTATTTCAAGGAATCCCTGTTGAGGTTACAGGGACAAACCATCCCGATGAGTCGAAAGAATAGTAAATATGGCAGGCGACCAGCTTGGCTTAATGGTGAAATCTTAGCGGATCTTAAACATAAAAAAGAAAACATAAAACATAAAAAAGAAGCTTACAAGAAGTGGAAGGTTGGACATATGACCAGGGAAGAGTATAAAAATATTGCTAGGGCATGTAGGAATGTTATCAGGAGGGCCAAATCGCACCTGGAGCTGCAGCTAGCCAGAGATGTCAAGAGTAACAAGAAGGGTTTCTTCAGGTATGTTGGCAACAAGAAGAAAGCCAAGGAATGTGTGGGCCCCTTACTGAATGAGGGAGGCAAACTAGTGACAGAGGATGTGGAAAAAGCTAATGTACTCAATGCTTTTTTTGCCTCTGTTTTCACTAACAAGGTCAGCTCCCAGACTGCTACGCTGGGCATCACAAAATGGGGAAGAGATGGCCAGCCCTCTGTGGAGATAGAGGTGGTTAGGGACTTTTTAGAAAAGCTGGACGTGCACAAGTCCATGGGGCCGGATGAGTTGCATCCGAGAGTGCTGAAGGAACTGGCGGCTGTGATTGCAGAGCCATTGGCCATTATCTTTGAAAACTCGTGGCGAACCGGGGAAGTCCCGGATGACTGGAAAAAGGCTAATGTAGTGCCAATCTTTAAAAAAGGGAAGAAGGAGGATCCTGGGAACTACAGGCCAGTCAGCCTCACTTCAGTCCCTGGAAAAATCATGGAGCAGGTCCTCAAAGAATCAATCCTGAAGCACTTGCATGAGAGGAAAGTGATCAGGAACAGCCAGCATGGATTCACCAAGGGAAGGTCATGCCTGACTAATCTAATCGCCTTCTATGATGAGATTACTGGTTCTGTGGATGAAGGGAAAGCAGTGGATGTATTGTTTCTTGACTTTAGCAAAGCTTTTGACACGGTCTCCCACAGTATTCTTGTCAGCAAGTTAAGGAAGTATGGGCTGGATGAATGCACTACAAGGTGGGTAGAAAGCTGGCTAGATTGTCGGGCTCAACGGGTAGTGATCAATGGCTCCATGTCTAGTTGGCAGCCGGTATCAAGTGGTGTGCCCCAAGGGTCGGTCCTGGGGCCGGTTTTGTTCAATATCTTCATAAATGATCTGGAGGATGGTGTGGATTGCACTCTCAGCAAATTTGCGGATGATACTAAACTGGGAGGAGTGGTAGATACGCTGGAGGGGAGGGATAGGATACAGAAGGACCTAGACAAATTGGAGGATTGGGCCAAAAGAAATCTGATGAGGTTCAATAAGGATAAGTGCAGGGTCCTGCACTTAGGACGGAAGAATCCAATGCACAGCTACAGACTAGGGACCGAATGGCTAGGCAGCAGTTCTGCGGAAAAGGACCTAGGGGTGACAGTGGACGAGAAGCTGGATATGAGTCAGCAGTGTGCCCTTGTTGCCAAGAAGGCCAATGGCATTTTGGGATGTATAAGTAGGGGCATAGCGAGCAGATGGAGGGACGTGATCATTCCCCTCTATTCGACATTGGTGAGGCCTCATCTGGAGTACTGTGTCCAGTTTTGGGCCCCACACTTCAAGAAGGATGTGGATAAATTGAAGAGAGTCCAGCGAAGGGCAACAAAAATGATTAGGGGTCTGGAACATATGAGTTATCAGGAGAGGCTGAGGGAGCTGGGATTGTTTAGCCTGCAGAAGAGAAGAATGAGGGGGGATTTGATAGCTGTTTTCAACTACCTGAAAGGGGGTTCCAAAGAGGATGGCTCTAGACTGTTCTCAATGGTATCAGATGACAGAACGAGGAGTAATGGTCTCAAGTTACAGTGGGGGAGGTTTAGATTGGATATTAGGAAAAACTTTTTCACTATGAGGGTGGTGAAACACTGGAATGCGTTACCTAGGGAGGTGGTAGAATCTCCTTCCTTAGAGGTTTTTAAGGTCAGGCTTGACAAAGCCCTGGCTGGGATGATTTAACTGGGAATTGGTCCTGCTTTGAGCAGGGGGTTGGACTAGATGACCTTCTGGGGTCCCTTCCAACCCTTATATTCTATGATTCTATGATTCTATGTATTAGTTCTTTTTATTCTATATGAAATTCCCCTCCTTTCTAAATGTCTGAAGATGTGTATTTAAGCAGTAACAATAATGACAATGTTAACATACATTTCTTAGTGATTCAAACTGCAATCTAAATATTTTAAGTGTTCTTTGTTAGGCTGAAATGTCCTATAGCATGGATTTACCATACAATGGCAATAACATTTTATGAGCAAAATTCAGTGTTCATGTTAATTCCCTTTAATTGGCCATTAAAATAGTTTTATCTCAGCTAAAGTTAGTCAACGATACAACAATATAACATTTTATACACCTGCTGAAAGAAAGAATTTTAGATTTATTTGGACAAAAAGAAAAAAAAATCTGTCATACGTAGCTTGGGAAAGCCTTGCTTCTTGGTTTAAGGTCATTTAAAATAAGCTACTGTATCTATGGTAAGCAAACAAAGAGTAATCAGTTACTGAGAAGAGGGCACCTGTTGTTAAATCACTAACTGTATGTCTACACAGGGAAGAAAAACATGGGCTTGGTCACATAGCCTGCGCTCCAGCACAAGCCCAGAAATCTACCCAGCAATGAAACAGCCCCGCAGCCTGGGTCCTGCAAGCCTGAGTTGGCTGGCACAAGGCCCGCTGCGGGTTAATCTTTGCTGTGCAGACATACCCTTAGTGTCAAAACATTTTGGGTCTGATATAATGCTTATTAAAATCAGTGAAAAGCCTCCCAATGAGTTCAATGATCTTTGGATCAGACCTTTTTAGTACAGTTTGTTTGTTTTGGTTTTACAGCTTTTTCTTTCAATTATTTTTAAGAAGTGCTTGACACATTGTGTCTGTAACATGGACAAAGCTCCTTTCATGCTGACAGTTCTGAGAATCATACCAATAAAAAATATATCAATTCTTTCCAAGCCTGGAAGAAAATGAAGGGGTTTAAAAGACTTAGTAGATTGCACTTCTTGGTCTGCTGCTGCTGCTGTTCTTCTCAAGGAGATAAGCAGTTTATCATTCTCTGGATAAGGTGAATAAAAACATCCATTCTAATAAATCTGGGTTTTATGTAATACATACTGATTTGCCATAGCACACAGAAAAATATTCTAGGCTATTTCTGTGAATACATTTGTTTTAAAATAATTTAAACTCCAAAAAATGAAGGAGGACAATGAAAGAGTCAGTCCCTAAGGGGCAGAGAGTACATCAAGCAGAAATATGGGGCTGCAAAGGGCCAGCAGGATAGGGGGAAATAGCTTCCTGCTCCACATATCACTGGGCCCAGATATCAGCAGGCTCCTCTTTCCCTAGCCACATGGGCTGGGGAGAAAGAGAGGCACTTTTGTAGGGGCAGCCACTATATTTGCAGCCAGTTATCTTGTCTCCTCTTAGTTATCGTTTAGTAAGATGATGTCTAGTTTGCTATTTTAATACTTCCTCATCAGTCATTCCTTCTATCCTCTTTATCACTTTTGTTGCATTTCTCTGAATTTCCTCCAATGTAATAAAATCTTTGTTACTGAGGTGCTTAAAACTGAATGTAGTTTCTGGCTGTAGGTGCAATGATACCAGAAAGTATAGGCGGGGGGACAACTGCATCTCTCCCTTTTTAGCAACTTGTTTCTTCTATAAATTGCAACCAATATGTCATTAGCTTTTTTATTGTCATACCACGTGCCAAATTCATGGTGAATTTGCTGTTCCAATTTTTGGTCTCTTTTGACATTACTGCTTTCCCTTTAGTTAAATATCTGTGTGTAGTGTTAATTGTCCTCATATATGTCAGTTTGAATAGGTCAAGGCTCAATCTCATTCTGTTTTCTTATTTCTAACTTTCAAAGACCTTTTACATGATTTCTTTGCTCTCAAAGACGTTTGTAACTCCTAAGTTTAATACCATATGCAAATTTAACTCTTCCAAATAATTAAAGGTTTCAGAGTAGCAGCCGTGTTAGTCTGTATTCACAAAAAGAAAAGGAGCACTTGTGGCACCTTAGAGACTAACCAATTTATTTGAGCATAAGCTTTCGTGAGCTACAGCTCACTTCATTGGATGCATAAAGTGGAAAGTACAGTGAGGAGATTTTATAGATACACACAGACCATGAAAAAATATACATTGCAAGGAGAGTGATCACTTAAGATGAGCTAGTACCAGCAGGAAAGTATACTAAGTGAAACTATTTCCCCTTGTTTATTCCTTCTCCCCCTTCCCCCCGCCACTGTTCCTCAGATGTTGTTGTTAACTCCTGGAAATGTGCTGGAAATGGCCCACCTTGATTATCACTTCAAAAGGTTTTCTCTCCCCCGACCCCACTCTCCTGCTGGTAATAGCTCATCTTAAGTGATCGCTCTCCTTACAATGTATATTTTTTCATGGTCTGTGTGTATGTATAAAATCTCCTTACTGTACTTTCCACTTTATGCATCCGATGAAGTGAGCTGTAGCTCACGAAAGCTTATGCTCAAATAAATTGGTTAGTCTCTAAGGTGCCACAAGTACTCCTTTTCTTTTTGCAAATAATTAAAGATATTAAAATAAAAACAGATCTAATGATGATCCCCGTAGCATCCTACTAGACAACTCTCCCACAACTCAATAACTTGTCATTTCTCATTGCTTTCATTTGTCATGTCCTTCAGCTAGTTGTCAGTCTATGTGACAATGTTCATACCCAAGCCAATTTGAATTTATTCTTCAACTAACATTTTCTAAGACATAGCATCAACTGCTTCACTGAAATCACAATTTGTGTCTTATAAGAACCTGTTTGTTTTTTTAATTGCTCATGGCTCAGTTATCTATTAGCTGTTTACAGAGCATCTAATTAGACCAATTTCATCCCACTGAAGTCAACAGCAAAACTTCCAGTAACTATAATTGGGGTAGAATTTGGCCCTTATTATTTGCTATGTTATTTTACTAGGGATTGAAGTTAGATTTGAGAGTCATCATGGTCAATGGTGCCAAGCAGGAAGTTAGAAGCTTCCGAGTTCTATCAGCATTGACTAGTTGTATGGCCTTGGACAGCTCATTTAATATCGCTACCTCAGCCTCTCCATCTGTAAAGTGGGAGTAATAATACTCACAATCACTTACCTAACAAGGTTATTGTGAACATTAACTAGTTGCCTATAAAGTAAAATGCTCTGGCATTAGTAGGTTGATGGAAAATGAATAGCCAGGGTTCCTTTTTGAAGCTTAGCATAAGGATGCAGGGACTAGATCCCATGCCTGGGAAACCTGATGTTCCCACGGTGCCACCAGAAGGCCATGCAAAGCCACAGCCAGGGAGCACTGTGGAGAATAGGTGCTGCAGGGATAGGCCTGGGACCTAAGGACCCAGGGACCCAGAGTAACAGTATCCTGCAGCCCTTTGATGGGCCAACCACCCTATTTAGCCCTAAAGGATGCGCCAGGAAGTTGTCTGGGCAACAACACAGATTTGGGGCTTGCTGCAACTCCAGACCTCATCTCATCTCTTGATCTCTGGTCTCTGATCCCAGCCTGACCCTGATTCCTGCCTCCGGATTCCAGCCTGGTACTACCTCTGGTTTCCACTCTCCAACCCCAGTCTGATTTTGACCCCAACTATTGTTTATTGAACCCGACTCTAGTGATTCCTCTGATCCCGGCACACCAACTACCATCCCTGATGTGTGGACCCCAGCCCAGCTCTAACTGCTAGGCCAGTCCACTTGCTTCTGGTCCCTTATACTTAGTGCTATATTTACTTTCCTCTTATCCATTCTTATCTTCAGTTCTTCACAACTCTTCAGAAATAATTGTCATTAACTTCTTTAATATATTAGCACGCATATCAGCTACCCACCCCAGGATTTATGTATGTACAATTGTTCCAAGTATTTTACATGCTTTGTAAATCCATAACTGGATTTACATAGTCTTCCTCATAGCTTCATTGTCCCAACTTTTTATTTTACTGTTCATGTTAAATACAGACACTTAAAAGTACTTCAGTATCATAGACAGTTCAGAATCAATGGTAACATCATCCACCTCCTTGTTTACCCTCTTTCCCTTGGTCCTACTTTCTCTCCAGTATTTTGTTTTTCCTGATATATTTGGAACTGTTCTTGGTTCCCTCAATCCCTTTGGCTAATAACTACTAGACACAAGATATAGTCTAAAAGACAAAGCACAGTGCTGGGAGCCAAGCTTGTCTGATTTCTAATCCCAGCTCTATCACCTATTTACTGCTTAATTTTGAAAAAGTTGCTAAATGCGGGATTGTGTCATTGTTTTACTCAGCTGAGCTGAGGAGTAAGCCCTCTCCACCAACCTCTTATTAAACCTACCTGGATCTTGGGTCTATGGTATATTGGAAACAGGTTAAAAATGACAAGCTATCACTTTAAATGTGAGGGATTTTCTGGTTGTGTTTGTAGGCTATGAGGCTCTGAGGGAAGCCATGTGATCTGGGTTGTCTCACCAGTCTGGAGACAGCTTGAAGCAAACTAGGATGATCTGTGCTTCTGTGCCATAGGAGCAGACTGTTTTCTCTCTGCGTGTTTTGAGGTTCTTGTGTGTTATAGTTCTGAATTCTAAGGAAAATTAAAGTATTGTTACACTGCAACCTTCCAGCAACAGTATTTGTTTTCCATCTAATGTATGCATGCTGTGAACACAACAGGGTACAGGTCTCATGTGGACTGCAGTCTTTTACACTTTGGAACATCCTTTGTGAGCAACTGGTTAGGAATGGCCACAAAGAGGCAGAGTTTGGCTCCACCCCCTCCTAACTGGTCAGTGTAGACAGCCAGATATGAGGAGGAAAGCACGTTACATCCTTTTGAGAGCTGTAGTAACTTACTTCCACCCCAGAGCAAGAAGGGAGAAAAAAGAGTATCAATTGCAAAATTTAGCTGCTGTTCTATTCAGCATCTTATACCATATCCCTGTGGTATCTGAGTGTTTGAGACTACAACCCAGTTCAACTGCTGCTGAAGGAATAAGTAAATTCTTCACCAAAATTTTCTTTGAATGGCATTTCCTCACCAATAATTATATACAGTAGCCATCTGCAATTAGTCACCTGCAGAAACTATTGCAAATTCTACATACCTTATCCATTCATAGAGAATTTGCTGTTTGGTCGTATTGATCTGACAGGAGTCTAAAAGAACGAAATGGACTTCATCAAGCTGAAATCCAGTGAATGTTAGAGAGGAAGGATGATCTAGTGGTAGGGTTCTAGCATGAACTTCAGAAGAACTGACTTCATGTTTCTGCACCCTCACAGATTTCCTATGTGATTTTAGTAACAGATTTTTAAAGGTATTTTGGTGCTTAAAGATTCAGATAGGCAATTTTGAAAATCCCAGTAGGCCCTTCCTTATGTGCCTAACTCCCATTGATTTCAAAGCAGTTAGGTGCTTTTGCAAATCCCACTAGGCACTTATCTGCATCAATAGGCATCTAAATGCCTTTTGCAAATCTGGCCCTTAATCTCTCAATTTCCCACCTGTAAAATGGAGATAATAGCACTTCCCTACCTCACAGGGATGTTGAGAGGATAAATACATTAAAAACTGTGAGAGATTCAGAATTTACGGGAATAGAGGCCATATAACGACCCAAGAGAACTAGGTTAACTTAAAACAAGCTGTTAAAAGCCGTTTCAAAAATTACATATGCCCTAAGCCCCCTGAAATATGTATGGTTTTATAATCATTTTCCTGTTTTTAAAAAATGTTTCTCTCCCCTGTTGCCTTGTGAAAGAAAGACCTACACAAACAAAAACAATCTAGACAGATAAGAGTGAAAACTGACCACAGATGAAGTGCTGTTGCCAAATACAAAAAGCAAGCAAACTGAAAAAGATTTATTTTGCACAATTTTATTTCAGTCTCCATAGCCTTAGCTATTACTTCTACCTATAGCAGGTAAATTTTTTTCCATACTGGTGTTATTTTTAATTTAAGAGTATGCCTTTATGAAAACTCTATCATGAGGTTCAATGAAGCTGGAATTTCGCTCAGATTTTAGATTCTCCTAACTATATGGTCCATCTCTCATGCTACAGCATAATAATTGAAGTCACTTCTCTAATTATATGTGTTTGTAATCATTTCAGCTACTTGTCAGAAACAAAGAAGCTAAAAACTGACTTTCCTAAGGCTATTCAGGTATGGTAGAATATCCAAGTGAATAAACACAGCATTACTTATAAACATTAACAAAAACCTTTGGTTGAGATTTTATTGAAACAGTGTTGTCAGGGTTTTTTGTCTGAATCCATATTTAATGCAGATAGAACATCCTGGACAAAAAGGAGAAAGATCCAGCATCTCACATTCTACTTTTGAAAGAGATACACATTTTTCCTGATGAATATTAAAGATACTGATCTTGCAGTTCTAATGCATGCAAAATATCTATTAAAATAGGGGGGAAATGTCTGTATGGAAGTTAATGGATAAGGTTTGAAGTGGGTACTAATTCCATTAGAAGTGCATCTAGGCATCTAAGAGCACAGTTGTCTCTGAGGACAAGACTCTACTCATCTTACACAGACAAGTAGCCCCACTGAAGTGGAAATGATCAATTCAGCCAAGTAAGGCCGGGTCTACATGCAGACTTCTGCCAGCAGAATGCTATGTTGGTCAGGAGTGTGAAGTGAAGAAGTGCGCTGAGCTGTACTGGCAGAAGTGCCTAATGTAGATGCATCTATATCGGTACAATTGCACTTTTACTGGTATAGTTTGATTTGCTTGAGGGGCACAGTTTTACTATACCAGTGCAAAGTGGAGCTTTGCCCATATTGCTGTGTCTACACTCGGGCCACTTTGCTAGTGTAGTACAGTGGACCAGGTTTCAGAGTAGCAGCTGTGTTAGTCTGTATCCGCAAAAAGAAAAGGAGTTGTGGCACCTGAGAGACTAAACAACAATAAATTTGTTAGTCTCTAAGGTGCCACAAGTCCTCCTTTTCTTTTTACAGTATACCAGTGTAACGAAGCGGCCTCTGGTGGGACACTACTGAGAGTATCAATTCAGGATAAATTGCTTAGAGCAGGGCAGTTACAGTCCAAAGCTGGAGTTCCTTTACTATTTAGGCACGCCAAACCAGCCAAACAGAGAGGATTTTGGTTTTACCCCACTGGCTAACCAGAAGCCATACAAGCAATTCCCTTAGACACTCCAGTTTCCCAGTATCATCACCAGCAGCCACTCCTTATTAGGATGAATGGTTATGAAAACCAATACCCCAAAGGACCAAGCCCCAGACCCAGGTCAATATACTAGTCAGATCTTACCCACAAATCACACTGTTTCCAATCCTTTAGAATTTAAAATCTAAAGGTTTCTTCATAAAAAGAAAGAAATATAGATGAGAGCTAAAATTGGTTAAATGGAATCAATAACATACAGTAATGGCAGGTTCAGGCTTGAAGCAGTGATGGAATAAACTGCAGGTTCAAATCAAGTCTCTGGAGTACATCCACAGATTTGGATGGATCATTCAGTCCATTCTTCAGTACTTCACTTTGAAGCAAAGTTCCTTCAGAGGTAAGAAGCAGGATTGAAGACAAAATGGAGGGGTTTCCAGGCCCTTTTATATCCTCTGCCATGTGGAAGGACACCCCTTTGTTCTTACTGTGGAAAATCACAGCAGCAAGATGGAGTTTGGAGTCAGATGGGCAAGTCACAATTCCATGCATGACTCCGTTCTTTACAGGGAGAGCAGCACTGCACTACAAGGTGGGTAGAAAGCTGGCTAGATTGTCGGGCTCAACGGGTAGTTATCAATGGCTCCATGTCTAGTTGGCAGCCGGTATCAAGTGGAGTGCCCCAAGGGTCGGTCCTGGGGCCGGTTTTGTTCAATATCTTCATAAATGATCTGGAGGATGGTGTGGATTGCACTCTCAGCAAATTTGCGGATGATACTAAACTGGGAGGAGTGGTAGATACGCTGGAGGGGAGGGATAGGATACAGAAGGACCTAGACAAATTGGAGGATTGGGCCAAAAGAAATCTGATGAGGTTCAATAAGGATAAGTGCAGGGTCCTGCACTTAGGACGGAAGAACCCAATGCACAGCTACAGACTAGGGACCGAATGGCTAGGCAGCAGTTCTGCGGAAAAGGACCTAGGGGTGACAGTGGACGAGAAGCTGGATATGAGTCAGCAGTGTGCCCTTGTTGCCAAGAAGGCCAATGGCATTTTGGGATGTATAAGTAGGGGCATAGCGAGCAGATCGAGGGACGTGATCGTTCCCCTCTATTCGACATTGGTGAGGCCTCATCTGGAGTACTGTGTCCAGTTTTGGGCCCCACACTTCAAGAAGGATGTGGATAAATTGGAGAGAGTCCAGCGAAGGGCAACAAAAATGATTAGGGGTCTGGAACACATGAGTTATGAGGAGAGGCTGAGGGAGCTGGGATTGTTTAGCCTGCAGAAGAGAAGAATGAGGGGGGATTTGATAGCTGCTTTCAACTACCTGAAAGGGGGTTCCAAAGAGGATGGCTCTAGACTGTTCTCAATGGTATCAGATGACAGAACGAGGAGTAATGGTCTCAAGCTGCAGTGGGGGAGGTTTAGATTGGATATTAGGAAAAACTTTTTCACTAAGAGGGTGGTGAAACACTGGAATGCGTTACCTAGGGAGGTGGTAGAATCTCCTTCCTTAGAGGTTTTTAAGGTCAGGCTTGACAAAGCCCTGGCTGGGATGATTTAACTGGGAATTGGTCCTGCTTCGAGCAGGGGGTTGGACTAGATGACCTTCTGGGGTCCCTTCCAACCCTTATATTCTATGATTCTATGATTGCTCACATGCTACTTCGAAGGTTCCTAGGAAGACTTCTCATGTGGATTGGAGTCTTCCAGGGTCCATTTTCAGTTAAGTGTTTCTTGACTGGGCACTTAATCTGAAGAGTCTCTTCTCAGTAAGCTGGCCAAATGCTTCACTGGTGCTACTTAGAATCAAACACATTGACATACAAGTACATAGCCAATATTTATAGCTTCAAATACAAAAATGATACATGCATACAGATAGCATAATCATAACCAGCAAATCATAACCTTTTCATAGACGCCTCACTCGACAACCTTTGTACAATATTTGCTGCAAATATATAACAGTGTTTGCAACAATGATCTATACGGTTACAGTTCATGTCAATAACGTCACAACCAGTATTCCCACACCAGTAACATGGTCCTAGTGTAGACATGGCCTAAGTCTAAGTAGTATTTAGTCCTTCAATTGTAACTCCCACTAATGTTAATAAGCTGTGACATGATGGTCATTCTCTCGCCTGTGCTAAATGTCTGTTTCGCCTAGCCCCTCAGAACTACTTTTCACCTCAGCCACCTGATCTTCATCCCTCCTCCTTCATTGCCTCCCTCTTCTCCACCGCCCTGTTTCCTTCTATTCTGTGTCTCCTCTGTCTTTTGTCTGTTTAGCTAATCCTCTCCTAACTATGCCCAATTCCCCCACCCCACACACACACCCAAAAATCTGTGGCACTAACATGAGGTTTGCTGTCATTCCACCGTTCGCTCTGCTTGTATGTTTTGCCCCTACCCAGTATCTGCCTTGACTATTTAGACTAAACTCTTTGGGTCATAGATGTTTATTACTCTGTGTCTGTGCAGGCCATAACATAATGATCCCATTCTTGGGTGGTCTCTTGCCACTACCACACTAGGCATAATAAATAATGACATTAGTGAGGTGCTCTGCTTAAGAATCAAAGTCAATAGGGAATTCTGTTAAAAAAACAGATAGCACAATCTGGATTGTTTTATTTAGAGTCTGATCCTTCTCCCAGTGAAGTCAATTGGGGTAGAGTCCTGGCCCCATCTAAATAAATGGGGCAAAAGTCCCATTGAAGTCATAGCATCAGAATTTCACTCTTGGAGGTTTTCTCTCTCCCCCAGTGCATTTGCTTCAGTGGGAATGGGATTGGGCCCTTATGTTCCTTATGTTGTATTATATTTTTAAAACTTGGAAAATAAGTTGAACCTCTAATACTGATGTAGCCTGTGCAACACTCCACCCCTCCTCCCCCGAATAACAATGTTTTTAAAAAGTGTTTCCACTGCAATTCTGAAGTACAAAGTGGATTTTGATTTATTTTGAAGGGAAAAAAATACACCCAGAAATAAAGCTTTGTCGGCAAGATTTTACAAGCAGTAATAGAAAACAAAACATTAAAATCCAGCACATTTTACAGGCACCCGTCAAGGTTTCTGAAGCTAAAATTATGTATTAGATATTGAAAAATGGCACTATGGTACTCATAGGTTAATGCATTTAGAAGATACTTATTCTTCTGATCTTCCTGTGCTGTAGTAGCTCTGACAATTCTGACAGTCAAGAAAACCCCCAATGAATTTTATTTTTATATAATTCACTTTATTGATTACTCTGAATCTTGTACATCACAGTGAAGGGACATTAAATGTCTAAAAAAAGTGCAGTAGAAACTGCAAACAGCAAATAATTTGCAATGAATAATTTATCCCATTAATTTCTATTTATTTAATTTTTTTCTATAGCGCCCATAATGATATCTAAGCTCTGATTTAGTGGGTGGGATATCTTAAAGGGTCCACTATTGGCCTAAATCTGCTCTCACTGAAGTCCATAATAAGACTGATTGATTTCAGTGGGGCCACTATTATGTAATCCCTTTCAAAAATCCCAGCCATCTTCTTTTTCTGTTTGCGGACGATACAACAGAAGACTTTGATTTCCTCAGTGTTTACTATTTGAAACTATTCAGTGAGCATTTGAGAATTTTTGCCAATACGACTCAATCATGAAAACCTTCCTTATTCACTCTTCAGGAGCTTGTTTACTTGTACCTAGTGAGGTGTCAGCAAAGAAGGTTTTGGAACAAACTGATAAATTAAACAGTAATAAGTCAGCAGTACCAGATGGTATTCACCCAAGAGTTCTGAAGTAACTCAAATATGAAATTGCTGAACTACTAACTGTGATATGTAACCTATCACTTAAATCAGCTTCTGTATCAGATGAGTAATGTGATGCCAATTTTTAGAAAAGGCTCCAGAGATGATCCTGGAAATTGCAGCTCAATAAGCCTTACTTCAGTAGCAGGCAAATTGGTTGAAACTATAGTAATAAACAGAATTATCAGATATCTAGATGAGCACAATATATTGGGGAAGAGTAAATATGGCTTTTGTAAAGGAAAATCATGCCTCACCAATCTATTAGAATTCTTTGAGGGGGTCAACAAACATATGGACAAGAGTGATCCAGTGGATATAGTGTACTTGGACTTTCAGAAAGCCTTTGACAAATCCCTCACCAAAGGCTCTTAGGTAAAGTAAGCAGTCATGGGATAAGAGGGAAGGTCCTCTCATAGATCAGTAACTGTTTAAGATGGGGGGAAGGGTAGGAATAAATGGTCAGTTTTCAGAATGGAGAGTGATAAATAGTGTGGTCTACCAAGGCTATGTCCTGAGACCAGTGCTGTTCAACATATTCATAAATGATCTGGGGAAAAAGGGGTAGACAATGAGGTTGCAAGGTTTGCAGATAATACAAAATTACCCAAGATAGTTAAGTCCAAAGCAGACTGCAAAGAGTTACAAAGGGATTTCACAAAACTGGGTGCTGGGCAACAAAATGGCAGATGAAATTCAAGGCTGATAAAGGCAAAGTAATGCATATTTGAAAATATAATCCTAACTATACACACAAAATGAGGGGGCCAAAATGAGCTGTTACCACTCATAAAAGATCTTGGAGTCATTGTGGATAGTTCTCTGAAAACATCCACTCAATGTGCAGCGGCAGTCAAAAAATCTAACAGAATCTTAGGAACAATTAGGAAAGGGATAGATAATAAAACAGAAAATATCATAATGCCTCTATATAAATCCATGGTATGCCCATACCTTGAATATTGGAGGCAGTTCTGGTAGCCCCGTCTCAAAAAAAGTTATATTACAAATGGAAAAGATATGGAGAAGGTGGAAAAAAATGATTAAGGGTATTGAACAGTTTCCATATGAGGAGAGATTAAAAAGATTGGAACTTTTCAGCTTGAAAAAAAAGAGATGACTGTGGCGGGATGTGATAGAAGTCTATAAAATCATGAATGGTGTGGAGAAGGTGAATAAGGAAGCATTCTTTACCCCTTCATATAGCACAAGAACCAGGGGTCACCCAATGAAATTAAATTGGGTTAAAAAAATAATTAAATAAGTTCATGGAGGATAGGTCCATCAATGGCTATAAGACAAATTGGTCACGGCTGCAACCCCATGCTCTCGGTGTCCCTAAGCCTCTGCCTGCCAGATGCTAGGAATGGATGACAGGGGATGGGTCGCTTGATAATTTGCCTTGTTCTGTTCATTCCCTTTGAAACATGTGGCATTGGCCACTGTCAGAAGACAAGATACTTGACTAGATGGACCATTGATCTGAGCCAGAACAGCCATTCTTATGTTCTTATGATGTTGTACGTCACATATTACTATTCATTCCCTCACTGGATGAGTATGCAACTGCTTTAAAATTCTGTGAATATTCCTTCATGTATTTTTGAAGTTTAGTTTCCAGAAACATTTATGCCGGTAAAACTTGGATCCTCACAGACAGCAAACATAAAAGGGTGTCAGATACAGAAACATGGAGGGTCAGGCCAAGTGCCATGGTGGCAGCAGGCCAGGAACTGGAGTCAGAAGTCAGATCTGGAATCCAAAGTGGATCTGGAAGTGTGTTTGGAATAAAACAAGAGTAGGGCTAGGAGCTAGGCTGGAGCAAGGGCACAGCTGGAACAGGACTGGGAACAAGGCTGGAGCGGGAGCTGGAGGAGGGTTGGATTAGACTGAGGTCTATGGAGGCTGTCAACACCATCAGGAAGAGAACATTTCCAAGTAGACTGAGCTGCCATTTCTCCTGTAAGGCTTATATTCCTGCCCTGAGAATCATCAGACCAGCTCCTGGCTTGTGGACTGACTGGAGCCTAGCACAGGAATGACTCATCACTGAATGTGGTTTACATAAGAGTGGCCATACTGAGTCAGACCAAAGGTCCATCTATCCCAGTATCCTGTCTTCCAACAGTGGCAGATGCCAGTTGCCCCAGAGGTAATCAGAACAAGTAATCATGAAGTGGTCCATCCCCTGAATCTAGTTCAGGGATGAATCTTTACCTCAAAAAGTTCACAAACAAGGCCAAAGCTAATTCCTTTACAAGTCTGTATAAATATTCATGAAAAAAGAAGTTTGCATTATTCATGCAGCCCATCTCATAAACTATGGCACTGTGAATTGATTATTTTAGTTTCATATAATCATATCATCTCAACTAATTATAATACAGGCGTGATGTTGTATGCTCTCAACTTGGCCTTGTCAATAAAAATTAATTATCTGACAGAACTAATTATTTCAAGACTTCTGAACGTACACAGGAGGGATCAACATTGCCCTTTTAACATGCAAGTCTCAGTTCCCCAACCACATCGCATGCAACATACAATATTTTATTTCCATTAGTACCACCAGGTACTGCTCTAATGTGATTACATTCTTGCTAAATCTCCCCTTTGAAAAAAATATTTTCCTTTCCATTTAAAGTATTTCTATCTTTCTAAAAATTATATCTGCTATATTACTAATAAAAAGAGCACATTCTGCTTATGCCAGTAATGCCACTGATTTCAACAGGATTCTTGGGTGAGTAATATGGGCAAGAGATGGCCAATTTATGTTAAGAGAAAGCATTGTTGCAATGATTTTTAATTCTAAGACTAACACAGATGCAGGGTTGTAACTTCAGAATGCTAATATCAGCACCATTAAGTGGCAGTACTTAAAATAGTGCTGGTAAATATTTTTTGCCCGGGAAATGCAAAAAGCATGTCTGAATATTTCCATCGAATTTGATTACATGCTGATTGCAGATGTTCTTGTAAGTTATTCAGCTCTTGATTATCAGGAAAGTTTACCAGGTGTCATGCAGTAAGAAACTAGAATGGTAGTTCCAAATGTACATGCTATAGCACTAAGAGAAATTGAAATGCACCCACTTATGAATTTTATAAATTAGATCTTTTAAGTTATCAGGATTTCAATTTATGGAAGAGGCTGCATCTCAAATTATCCGCACATCTATAGCAAAAAGATACTTTGGTTGCTTTCTATTTTTATAAGCTAGTTTCAAAGTACAAAGTGCCATGTCCCTGTGAAATATAGGACAAAGTGACCTAAGGAAGTGACTATTAGTATCCCATTTCTTCTAGTGTTAGCACTATTCAGTAGCAGCTAAGGTTGAAATTTACTCCTATTTTGAGGACTTAAAATGGTGCATAGGCCTTGTACTGGTCCCTTGTGTAGAGGGGTGAATTTCATCCCAAGAACACTGAAAGTACAAATAGCAGTGGCTCAAACACAGAACACAGACGGGTGTTAAAGACAAAATGAAATTTTCACACTGCCATTACACTAGTACTCTCAATGTTGCTATGGCAGTAGGAATGCCTCCTGCCTCTGTAATACTGTTATTGAGGACTGGTGTGACAGAGATGTTTCTTTCCCTGTGTGTCATCTTTGCTGACGGGTAGAATTAAAAATTAGTGGAAAGTCACCAGCAGCAGGGGGTAGGAGTATGCCAGCATGTTAAAAGGTGGGAGTGTTAATGCAGACCTCTTGTTGGCATTTAACCCTGTCATGCAGCCCTGCTCGGAACAGATCTAGATGACATGGGAGTTAAAGACCCACTGACAATTTTTCTATACTAGTGCTCCCACTTTTGATACAACTAGAGGAGCCACGGTGGTGTTAGCAGCGGTGGGGATTTTTTAAAGATATGCCAAGTATAAAAAGGCGTAAATTTTTAATAGTGAGAGTAATTGACCATTGGAAGCGTCACAATTGACCATTGGTACTGACCATTGGAAGTGTCACAATACTGGGCAATTCCACTTGTATTCTGCCTCGTGGTCCCTCGAGGCTAGTCACTCCAGGCTCCTGAGCCATCACCTCCTGAGCCATCACTCTAGGCTCCAGAGCCATCACCTGGGCAGAGGCCCTGGTCTCTCTCCCTCCTGTCTAGAGGTTTTCAAAGCTGTCCAATTCACTACCTATTCTGTGATAACCCCAGCAAGCCAGACCATCTAAAAGGACAGCACCTTTTTTTTGCTTTCTCTCCAGAGGTTATGAATAGTTTAATTGTCAGCAGTCACAAGTTACCACAGAGCTCTCTAGAAGCAAGCATATTTGTTCTGTGAAAGCATCACAGAAAATGTATTAAAAACAATATAAGAATCTACACATGTTACAAAGCTTACCATAGGTCACCACAATTCCAAACTTGAGCTCTGGGAGGTGTCAGTCTTTCAAAACATGCAGCTAGGTGATCCCTGTGGTTGCAAGTTCATAGCTGTCTCAGATTCACAACAAGAACGACCATGAACTGTTCAGTCTTTCCTTTATATAGCTCGGGCCTTAGATTTGTCCGCATGGAACAGGTGAGCAGCAGAAAATGGCTCACTCCCCTGAGCATAACTTCAAAAAAGCTGGGTTTTTGCATATCCAGAGGTGGGGAATTTGCATTTGCCTCCCCCTAGATATTTCCCAGGAAAACCACTTTACAATTTTTGTTCGAAAAGTTCATTCTTGTCTGGCACATTGTTCAATATAGTCCTTTCAACACCCAGGTCTCAAAATATGTACTCCATTCATTTAATACAATGGGCCCAAACGATACTTAAACTTAACTCATTAAGGTCTCCCAAGGATATGGCAGGAAATTGCCATATCTGTCACAGGAACAATTTACTAAGTGTTATGGTGGACTCCTCATTACTGGCAATTTTAAAATCAAGAGTGTATGTTTTTTCTAAAAGCTGCACTCTAATTCAAACAGGAATTATTTCAGGGCAGTTCTACGGCCTGTGTTACGAAGGTCTGACTAGCTGATCACAGTGGTTCCTTCTGCCTTATGATCTATAAAAAGGAGTGTTTAGTCCTTGATGTCTTTTCCTCACTTTTGAGCCCTTAGGAAATGCTTTAAGCTCAACACACAAATTTAAAGTGACGAGGACTCCTTCACTGGGTGCACCTCTTGGGGAACTGTTGCCCTGGGTGCGCCTCTTGGGGAACTGTTGCCCTATAGACTTGTGAGGGAGTGCAGAGTTCGGTTGCAAGACAGAATCATTCTACAAGAAGGCTCCAGGCCAGCACCAATTCTTTCTTCCTTCTGCCACACTGCAGCAGTACCTCAGACACAGAACTGTGAAATGCTGACTGATATTACTGAAAGCAGAGTGCAGACTGCAGAATCTGAAGAGAAAAAATGTCTGAGAGCATGAAAAAACCTTGTTCTCCCTTTGGTTATTACTGTCTGACCATTAAATCGTCATGTGTGCATCATATAAGTTTGGGCTGGTGGATGTGAACATATAGGGATGCAATTAATCTGCACAGAACTGTTTGTAATACAGACGGTCTAGTTACAATAGCTAAATCAGGAATTTGAAATAACCTTGTCCAAAAGAACAATTGCTTTCCAAGGCATAAACATTTAGCAGTGTTCCTGAACAGTTCAATCTCACAGACAGTGCTGATAGTCACCCCTACAAGAGAAGTCCTGCCACAAGAATATAGCTAATGTATATACAATGTAACAATGTTAATATATTACTATCTCTGACTGTGTTGAATTCTCTCCAGACAAGATTATGCTTGGGCCGGAGATATGGGGTGGTGGGGGAAGGTTTATTTTATTCTTTAGAGGACATACCATAATGCATTTTACTCAGCATGGTCATGGAATATTGTCTTACCCTCTACAATAATCTGCTGAAAAATATGTTCTCATGTTGGCATGATGCAAAAGGCACTTTGAGTAAATGCTGTGGTTCATAAAGAAGTCTTTATGACACACTCACTGAAAATGTATGAAAATTTAATATGATTTCTAGTTCTGTTTTCCCACCCACCTACCCTCCGAATACTCTTGTCTCCTCAGCCAGGAGGAGCTGAGAGCTGCAGATAAAGTGCACTCAGCCACTGGTAGTTAGGGAGTGCTAGGGAATGCTATTGTTGATAATCCTCAACAATGACTGCTGTGGTTTAGTAGGAAGTGGGGCACCGACAGACTCAGAAGGGACTGCTATCAAGTCCTCCTTGTTTCAGAGTATGATGATTGCAACAGGGGACCTCAAGACTTAAATATTATAGGCCTAATTAAAAAGGTGTTACTCTCAACCCTGGTATTTCATCATATTCATTATATTGTCACTAGTGCCATTTGTAATTTGTGTGTGTGTTTGTATTATGTATGCAACTTGAGCATAGGATAGGTACAGTTTTCGAATAAAAAATATAAACATTGTTTTAAAAGCTAGCATTTGCCTCTAAGGGCAACATCACTTCAGTAATAATACATGAGTGAAAAGGCATAGACTACAAAGCAAGATGTTATAGTATTACTATGTAAAGCACCTCTTAGATCAAATCTGACAGACTATGTGCAGTGCTGGTTACTGTACCAGAACGAGGATACTGTCTCACTGGAAAGGGTGAGGCCTACAGCAAGACAGATATTGGGTTTCAAGTATTCAAGTTATGGAGGACAGTTCTGGTAATTCAGTATATTTTCATTTGAGAAGAGGAGACTTCAAAGTCATTCATTTTATGCTGCCAATGGTTCAAAAACCAGAAGATATAGTTTTGAAATTAAGGAGTGTTGATATTAAAGGGGAAAAAAATCAGGTAGAACTACTTTATGCTAAGTTTTAAAAAAAATATTGAATAAGTAACTGGAAAATTGACTGAAGAAAGGAGAATGGGTGTGTAGCAAAATTACATTGTACCTTTAATTTTACAGACACAAGGATATAACAAAAATGAAGGAAAATGAGATAAAGATCAGTCAGAAACAGGCAGGATCTATGGGCTTCTTGCTTTAAAAATATATTTTAATATACATTTCATTGTAATACAATGACATCTGCCTACTGAAGCTTTCTATCAAATAAAGCCCCAATCAGATTTGTCATATTATTAATAAGGAAGATGTATTTACAAATTAATCTGTTCAATGATTATTAGAAAGTTGTTTTGAATAAAACCTGGCATTAAAATTTGAAGTAGCAAGTGGGAGCCATTCTACTTTTTCCTTAAATGCATCAAGAAACAGAGAAGGAAAAATATATTCTTAATCCTGGAAGAGTTGTGGACCCTAACTGTGTGTTTTTAAAAGAACCAGGTCCATGATTTAAAGTCCAGGAAGTGTTGTGGTTTCTGTGTAATGTCAAAATTAATTTTCAACCTGAAATATGTGCAAGCACACACACACACACACACGGTAGTAATCTATATTAATTAGAAAGTCCAAAGTATAAAATGATTTGGGGGAAAAAACATTATTTTCTTCTTGGTTTTGGGAAGAGGCGAGACATTTCAGAAGCCTTCATGTTGGATATATATGATCTTAGATAATTTAAATCATCTACTGCCTCTCCAGCTTGGCCATTAAGGCTGATGTTCACTTGTGTCTTGTTCTGTGTTAGTTGTGTCACCGCACATAAATTTTGTTTTTGCTGCACTCAGAAACAATCCATGTTCCTCCCGGTGTTTTACGGACTCCAACATTTGTTGCAGTGCACTGTTGGTTTTAGCAAAGAGCATCATGTCATCAGAACATCTGAGGTCAGTTAAGAGGTGTCTACCAACGGAAATCCCAGCTGCTTCCACTTTGTCAAAACCTTCCAAGGTTTGTCTCATAATAAATTCTGTGAAAATGTTAAAGAGGGTTGGGAACAAAATACACACTTGTCTCACACCCTACCCAGTAGAAAACAATTCACTGTGGGCTTCTGCTGTTCAGACTGCGGTCTGTTGATGGTGGTAGAAACTTGCAATGAGTTCAGTGAGATGCTTTGGAATTCCCATGTCTGCCAGTGTCCTCCAAAGACTGCCATATCAGATGGTATCAAATGCTTCTGAGTTGTCAATGATGCATATGATCAGTGGATGATTGTACTCTCTGACTTTGTCAATGGTGTGATGGATATTTGCAATTTGGTTGTATGTGCCTCAGTGCTTCCTAAAATCAGCTCTCTAAAACCAGCTCAACTACCAGTGCTGGTAGTTCTGCTTCTATCCTTCATTTCATGTGATCCTAGATTATGCAGAATAGGACTTTCATCTCGTATGATATCAGGCAGATGGTGTGATATTTGCTACAACCTTATCTCTCTTTTTTTTGGTAAGGGTAGAAAAATTCCCTTCATCCTCGGGCCAATTTCTAGGCATTCACATATCATTACAAATTTTCCACATGGGATGAGTACAGCATTTGCCAATTCCTTTTGACTATTCTACAGGCATGTTATCTACCCCTAGTGCTTTCCCAAACATAATTTTCATAACAACATGCACCACTTTCTCTTGCAGAATTGATGGCTCTGGCTCCATGCTTTCTTTCTTTCTTTTTTTTTTTTTTTTGGCCCTGTATCATGTGTCTCTCTGGCGGGGCATACCGATTGATACATTAATCTCTTAGTGAGGACTTCATTATCACAATATTTTATTATGTTTGATTGTGGAGAAAACCTTTTGGTAAGAAGTCTGACCACTGTGAACATACCTTTTATATTATTTGTCCTTTATAATTTTCAAGTTCCATACATTTTGTCCCTATGTATTTGCTTATCTCATCTAGTCTGCCTTTAAATCTGTCTGCTCAGTTCCTTAAAATTCTTCTGTCTCCAACCCGTTCTCTTTTATTGTGTTGTTTTTCTGCTCACTCAAACACCCTCTCGGTTACCTGTGGTGTGGTCTGACGCTGACTTTTCACAATAAGTGCTTTAGCCATTCCTAGCAGAATAGTATTAATCTGATCCTTAAATTTGCTGGAATTGTTCGGCTCTTTCACCTAACTCATGCCTCAAACTCATTTTGGACAGAAGTTATATACTCTCCATTGATTCTGGACAAGTCTAAATGCAGTGGGCCTGCTGAACGCTGTATCTTTTTATGTTTGAGGCTAACCGTTCAACTAGCTTGATAAAAAGCAGGCTGATGCCTGAAACAATGTATATAATGCAAGATGAGAGTTACTGTGAAGACTTCAGGGTCCATTTAACCAAAGTTTATGAAACATTTTATAGAATTCAAAGGGAGTCTTTTAAAATGTACATTTATTACAAATGGTAGGAAAATTAAATTGCATTATACTGTTACCTTTTTACCACTGATTTTTTGTACAAGCCAGAAACACACCGTAGGTATTTCTCAGAAGTATTTTGTATTAATTCCAGATGTGCAGATACCAACATTTATTCCTTGAATTTATGAACCATCATTGCACATCTTCTACCGATGAATTCTTGACTCTTGACGTGTAGCTGACCTGGGTTATCATACTGTTGGTCACTGTTAACACACACACACATAAAACTCTAATTTTCCTTTAAGGTAAAGGTTGCTAAATTAACACTAAATTGAGAAATATCTTAATTATAATATTCCTGATATACCTAACTAAATAGATAAAAGCATAGAAATGAACAATTAAGGGATGGTACATGAACAATCTATTTAAAACACATGTATGTGTGTAAGATATCACATCACACATTCCCAAAAACAACTAACTCTGCCCCAACACTTCTGCATAGCTCTGGTTTACAGTCCATAAAAATCCCAGCACATATGCACCCACTCTGTATCATAAACATTTTAAATAGGAACTTCAGACTCTTACAAACCACCATCACTGACCCAGCCACACACTGTCTTCCTCCCAAATACTCTCTTAGATGGGGATTTGCCTTTAACCTACACTTTAAGAAGCAAGCCTGTACTCTCAAGTAGTTCTCCATAATTGCACTTGCAACCTTTGTCCAAAGATGGCTTACTCCCAGGATGTCTCCCTGAAGGCATGAACTCCTTCTACCTGTCACCTCAGAAAGCCACTCAGCCTTTTCCTTGCCAATTTTTTTTTCCCTGATGAGACTAATGCAGCTATCAGGGCAAATCAGCAGAAGAGCTCTATGCCTCAACATGGGATCCTAAAAGCCTGGCATCCTCTCACACTCTCAGATTATAATGGTTATAAAACAACTGTTAACAGTTTACTCAATTGCAATCTAATTTCAAATATAGTTTATGCACATCTTTTAAAGGAGATTTAACTATATGGAAAGTTTAAAGGGAATGTAACAAGCTGTTTTTCAACAGAACAAACCAAAAGAAACATTAGGCTCTATGACAGATTTCAAATCTGTCTAACTTTTTAAAGGAACTGTAACTATACATCAAGCGGTTGATCCCAGGAGGTGCTGTGTACCCATAGCAACCATTAAAGTCAAAGGCCTGAGATGTGTCTAAGGCCCTCCTCAACACAGTACATAAATGCTTCACAAACAATACTGAATTAGCCCTCAAATCCCCTTTGAGTGTGAGAAGTACTATGTACTTCAGTTTAATCATGGAGAACTGAGGGACTTGCTCAAGATCACACATGAAGTCTGTGCCAGAGCCAGAAACTAACCTGGGATTATTCTGCATCCCAATCCGGTCCCTTCAATACACGTCTATCTTGAAAAATAATTCAATGAATTTTCTTCAAACTTTGCAAGACAATAAATGGTCTTTGGGTAAGTACGACAATTTGCAGTCAAACAGTTATACTAGCAATAGAGCCACAGGGTAGCTAAAAATTAGACTTACAATGGAGCAAGGTGGCTACTTCAACTATGGAGCAATGGCCATTGTTCCATTAGGTTTTCCTAGTGCAATACTTTTAGTGTATTTTGTTTTTATTTCATTCCACTTTTAAATTAATAATCCACAACATTTCTTCTTCATTTCACTTTTCCTCTCACTTTAAGGCAGAGATTTAGCTGAGCATGTCAGCTGTAAAAAAACAAAAAGAGTGTGTGTGGGTGTATGACATTACTTTATAAAGACGCACCACGATGTCGTCCACCTTATTCCATTTTACTCTTGCCTCTTAAGCATGGTTCAACAAATAAACTATTTTATAGCAATGTCAATTCTATCCTCCCTACCATTTATTTAGTTTATAGCTGCACAATATGCACTGTGGGTATTTTCAGACATTTTGACATTATACAATATTTCACAATAAACAGCTAGACTACAGGATCCATACCTAGTGGAAGCTTACAGATGGCTGATTGTGAAAGCCCATTAGAAAGTCTGAGTACATGTGGCAGCAGCTTCATACTGCAATACTGCAAAGAATTGTATCTACTGCTTCCTATTTCATTTTCATAAAATCTTATTTATGTTTTTTTTTCTTATGACGGTATTCAGTACAGCAAACAATTCAACAATTGTAAGAAAGACTAGAGGAAAAAATCACACAGAATGTATTTTATTTCTATATGTTGAGCCTAATGCTGAGTTCTAAATTTAATTATTTACAAGTCAATCTCCCTGCTAATGCTTTCAGTGAATATTTACTTGCAACTTACAGTAGCATCAGAGTGATAACAGAGTGAAGTGTAGGCCATGAAAAATATGGAAAATGACAGTGAAAGTGAGTCGAATGGAAAGTATATTTAAAGGGAATTTAGAAGGAAGAGGCAGCAAAATTCTACGATCAAAGCTCACCATGGAAATCTGCTTTCTCTCTCTCTACTTCCATGCAGTGTACTCTCATTTTATGTCAGTGGGAGTTCTTCACGTTTCTAGAAGAGCAAAATATCAATCAAGATCAGCTACGAACAGCTGAAAAGATAAGTTCACCCTTGTCATAAAAATAAAGGGAAGGGTAAACCCCTTTGAAATCCCTCCTGGCCAGGGGAAAGCTCCTCTCACCTGTAAAGGGTTAAGAAGCTAAAGGTAACCTCGCTGGCACCTGACCAAAATGACCAATGAGGAGACAAGATACTTTCAAAAGCTGGGAGGAGGGAGAGAAACAAAGGGTCTGTGTCTGTCTGTATGCTGCTCTTGCCAGGGACAGAACAGGAATGGAGTCTTAGAACTTTTAGTAAGTAATCTAGCTAGGTACATGTTAGATTATGATTTCTTTAAATGGCTGAGAAAAGAATTGTGCTGAATAGAATAACTATTTCTGTCTGTGTATCTTTTTTGTAACTTAAGGTTTTGCCTAGAGGGGTTCTCTATGTTTTTGAATCTAATTACCCTGTAAGATATCTACCATCCTGATTTTACAGGGGGGATTTCTTTATTTCTATTTACTTCTATTTTTTATTAAAAGTCTTCTTGTAAAAAACTGAATGCTTTTTCATTGTTCTCAGATCCAAGGGTTTGGGTCTGTGGTCACCTATGCAAATTGGTGAGGCTTTTTATCCAACATTTCCCAGGAAAGGGGGGGTGCAAGTGTTGGGAGGATTGTTCATTGTTCTTAAGATCCAAGGGTCTGGGTCTGTAGTCACCTAGGCAAATTGGTGAGGCTTTTTACCAAACCTTGTCCAGGAAGTGGGGTGCAAGGTTTTGGGAAGTATTTTGGGGGGAAAGACGCGTCCAAACAGCTCTTCCCCAGTAACCAGTATTAGTTTGGTGGTGGTAGCGGCCAGTCCAAGGATAACGGGTGTAATATTTTGTACCTTGGGGAAGTTTTGACCTAAGCTGGTAAAGATAAGCTTAGGAGGTTTTTCATGCAGGTCCCCACATCTGTACCCTAGAGTTCAGAGTGGGGGAGGAACCTTGACATGGTGGCACAGTGGTGGGATTAACCTGAAATCATTTTGAGATCCAGTTGAGATTTTTTTGAACTAGAAATACAGATTTTAAAAAGGAAATTTTTTTTTCCTTTGAAAAGGAGTCCAGAAAGCAGTTGAAACTGAAAGCTGAAACTGTGGCCAAGCAGAGACAAAAGGGGATTATCTTGTGAATTGCAGGTTTTCTTTGCCTGGAGGCAGGGTACTTAACTCCTGCAGGGAAATTCACAGTCTTCCAACCCAGAGGTTTTTTTTTCTTTTCTTCCTAAAAGTAAATAGGGGGTGTGTGTTCTACCCATTTGCTTTTTCTTTGGGCTGGGTAAGCAGGTTTCCAAGTAGTTGGAGGTTTTTTGCTTTAATTTGGGCCCAGAGCAGAGACAAGGGAATTGTCTTTTTCTGTAGGCTGACAGTCACTATCAGAGAATAGGTATTCTATTCCAGCACAGCAAAATTTTACAGCCACGATTTGTTTGTTTATTTCTAAACCTCGGGTGTAAAGTTAGTTAAAAACAGAGAGGTTAGAATGACCAAATCCTCAGCTCGACTACAGCTGGAATTAGCCAAATTTCAGGCTGAGGAAAAACAAAGGGAACATGAAAGACAGATAGAACTCATGCGGCTGGAGAAGGAGGTACAGGAGGCTGCCCACAAGAGGGAAATGGAGGCAAGGAAGCATGTGGAGGAGGAGAAGGAAAAAGAGAGAAAGCATGTGGAGGAGGTGGAGAGGATAAAGGCTCAGCAGAATATCCCAACAAAACCTAGCAATCCTTCTCCAGGTACCACTTCCCATCCCAGAAAGTTCCCCACCTACAAGGCAGGTGATGATACTGAGGCCTTCTTAGAAAACTTCGAAAGGGCCTGCCTTGGGTACAACATCTCTACTGACCAATACATGGTAGAGCTGAGGCCGCAGCTCAGTGGACCCTTAGCTGAGGTGGCAGCTGAAATGCCTAAAGAACACATGAACAAGTATGAACTGTTTAAATCCAAGACGAGAGTCAGAATGGGGATAACACCCGAGCAGTCTCGTCGGAGGTTCCGAGCCCTAAGGTGGAAACCAGACATGTCATTTACCCGACATGCCTACCACATTGTGAAACATTGGGATGCCTGGATATCAGGAGCAAGTGTTGAATCTCCAGTAAATTTGCCCTTCCTAATGCAAATGGAACAATTCTTAGAGGGTGTTCCTGAGGAAATAGAAAGATACATCCTAGATGGGAAACCCAAAACTGTAATTGAGGCAGGAGAGATTGGAGCCAGATGGGTGGAGGTGGCAGAGAAGAAGAAAACTGGTCGCAGTTGGAGCGGAGACCAGAAGGGACCACCCCAGACCACACCCTATTACCGGGGGCCGGCCAAAGCCCCACCTACCTCCCAAAGAACCCTCCAGACCCCTTATCGTCCCACCACCCCGTTCTCCAGCAACCCTCCTCGCCCCAGTGACCCGTCAGCTGGACGATGTTTTAAGTGTAACGAGCTGGGGCATGTAAAGGCCAACTGCCCCAAGAACCCCAACAGATTACAGTTCATTGCACCGGAATCACACCAGAGGTCCACAGGCCCAGATACCTCCCAGATACCCTTGGAGCGGAGGGAAACTGTGAGTGTGGGCGGGAAGAAGGTCACCGCGTGGAGGGACACCGGAGCACAAGTGTCAGCTATCCATGCTTCCTTAGTGGACCCCAATTTAATCAACCCAGAGATCCAAGTGACGATTCAACCCTTCAAGTCCAACTCTTTCAATTTGCCTACAGCCAAGTTGCCTGTCCAGTACAAGGGCTGGTCAGGAATGTGGACTTTTGCAGTCTGATGATTATCCCATCCCCATGCTGTTGGGGGAAGACTTGGCCAATCATGTGTAGCAGGCCAAGAGGGTGGGAATGGTCACCCGCAGCCAGGCTAAACAAGCCGTGAGTTTCTGTTCCGGAAACTTCTATCAGGACCCAGTCAGAGGTGATGGACCCGGACCCCAGGCCAATGTCTGCAACAGTAGTGGATCCAGTCCCAGAGACCCAGACGGAACCAGTCCTAGAACCGGAACCAGCCAAACAACCAACACCAGACCCCGTGCCAGCACTGAATCCAGTACTTGCAACCTCAACACCAGAGGGCCCCACTGAACCTGAACTGGCAGCAGCCGATAACCCTACACAAGAGGCTCAGCCGGAGCCTGAATCCCAACATAGTGCACCAGCGGAGAGCGGTTCACAGTCAACAGAAACAGCTCCATCCCCTATATCGCTTCCAGAGGGACCAAGCCTAGGTCCACAATCCAATGAGGAACTGACGTCCCCAGCATCAAGGGAACAGTTCGAGACCGAACAGGAAGCAGATGAAAGCCTCCAGAGAGCTTGGACGGCGGCACGGAGCAACCCACCGCCTCTCAGCTCTTCTAATCGATCCAGGTTTGTTGTAGAAAGAGGACTTTTATACAAGGAAACTCTTTCTGGTGGACACCAGGAAGACTGGCATCCTCAGAGACAGTTGGTAGTTCCAACTAAATACCGGGCCAAGCTCTTGAGCTTAGCCCATGATCACCCTAGTGGCCATGCTGGGGTGAACAGGACCAAAGACCGTTTGGGGGGATCATTCCACTGGGAGGGAATGGGCAAGGATGTTTCTACCTATGTCCAGTCTTGTGAGGTGTGCCAAAGAGTGGGAAAACCCCAAGACCAGGTCAAAGCTCCTCTACAACCACTCCCCATCATTGAAGTTCCATTTCAGCGAGTAGCTGTGGATATTCTGGGTCCTTTTCCGAAAAAGACACCCAGAGGAAAGCAGTACATACTGACTTTCATGGATTTTGCCACCCGATGGCCGGAAGCAGTAGCTCTAAGCAACACCAGGGCTAAAAGTGTGTGCCAGGCACTAGCAGACATTTTTGCCAGGGTAGGTTGGCCCTCCGACATCCTCACAGATGCAGGGACTAATTTCCTGGCAGGAACTATGAAAAACCTTTGGGAAGCTCATGGGGTAAATCACTTGGTTGCCACTCCTTACCACCATCAAACAAATGGCATGGTGGAGAAGTTTAATGGAACTTTGGGGGCCATGATACGTAAATTTGTAAATGAGCACTCCAATGATTGGGACCTAGTGTTGCAACAGTTGCTCTTTGCCTACAGAGCTGTACCACATCCCAGTTTAGGGTTTTCCCCATTTGAACTTGTATATGGCCGTGAGGTTAAGGGGCCATTGCAGTTGCTGAAGCAGCAATGGGAGGGATTTACACCGTCTCCAGGAACTAACATTCTGGACTTTGTAACCAACCTACAAAACACCCTCCGAACCTCTTTAGCCCTTGCTAGAGAAAACTTACAGGATGCTCAAAAAGAGCAAAAAGCCTGGTATGATAAACATGCCAGAGAGCGTTCCTTCAAAGTAGGAGACCAGGTCATGGTCTTAAAGGCGCTCCAGGCCCATAAAATGGAAGCATCGTGGGAAGGGCCATTCATGGTCCAGGAGCGCCTGGGAGCTGTTAATTATCTCATAGCATTCCCCACCTCCAACCGAAAGCCTAAGGTGTACCATATTAATTCTCTAAAGCCCTTTTATTCCAGAGAATTAAAGGTTTGTCAGTTTACAGCCCAGGGAGGAGACGACGCTGAGTGGCCTGAAGGTGTTTACTACGAAGGGAAATGTGCTGGTGGTGTGGAAGAGGTGATCCTCTCCATGACCCTTGGGCGTAAGCAGCGACAGCAGATCCAGGAGCTGTGCACTAGCTACGTGCCAACGTTCTCAGCCACCCCAGGACTGACTGAACGGGCATACCACTCCATTGACACAGGTAATGCTCACCCAATTAGGGTCCAACCTTACCGGGTGTCTCCTCAAGCTAAAACTGCTATAGAACGGGAGATCCAGTATATGTTACAGATGGGTGTAATCCGCCCCTCTGAAAGTGCATGGGCATCTCCAGTGGTTCTAGTTCCCAAACCAGATGGGGAAATACGTTTTTGCGTGGACTACCGTAAGCTAAATGCTGTAACTCGCCCAGACAACTATCCAATGCCACGCACAGATGAACTATTAGAGAAACTGGGACGGGCCCAGTTCATCTCTACCTTGGACTTAACCAAGGGGTACTGGCAGGTACCGCTAGATGAATCTGTCAAGGAAAGGTCAGCCTTCATCACACATCTCGGGCTGTATGAATTTAATGTACTCCCTTTCGGGCTGCGAAATGCACCCGCCACTTTCCAAAGACTTGTAGATGGTCTCCTAGCGGGATTAGGAGAATATGCAGTCGCCTACCTTGACGATGTGGCCATATTTTCGGATTCCTGGGCAGACCACCTGGAACATCTACAAAAAGTCCTTGAGCGCATAAGGGAGGCAGGACTAACTGTTAAGGCTAAGAAGTGTCAAATAGGCCTAAACAGAGTGACTTACCTTGGACACCAGGTGGGTCAAGGAACTATCAGCCCCCTACAGGCCAAAGTGGATGCTATCCAAAAGTGGCCTGTCCCAAAGTCAAAGAAACAGGTTCAATCCTTCTTAGGCTTGGCTGGTTATTACAGACGATTTGTACCGCACTACAGCCAAATCGCTGCCCCACTGACAGACCTAACCAAAAAGAAACAGCCAAATGCTGTTCAGTGGACCGGAAAGTGTCAGAAGGCCTTTAACAAGCTTAAAGCGACACTCATGTCTGACCCTGTACTAAGTCCCCAGACTTTGACAAACCGTTCCTAGTAACCACAGATGCATCTGAGCGTGGTGTGGGAGCAGTTTTAATGCAGAAAGGACCTGATCAAGAATTCCACCCTGTAGTGTTTCTCAGCAAAAAACTGTCTGAGAGGGAAAGCAACTGGTCAGTCAGTGAAAAAGAATGTTACGCCATTGTCTACGCTCTGGAAAAGCTACGCCCATATGTTTGGGGACGGCGTTTCCACCTGCAAACCGACCATGTTGCACTGAAGTGGCTTCACACCGTCAAAGAAACTAACAAAAAACTTCTTCGGTGGAGTTTAGCTCTCCAAGATTTTGATTTCGACATCCAACACATCTCAGGAGCTTCTAACAAAGTGGCTGATGCATTCTCCCATGAAAGTTTCCCAGAGTCAACTGGTTAAAATCGTCCTTGAGATGTGGAAAATATTGTTAGTCTTTATGTACTTGGTAGTATATTTAGAGATGCATGTGTCTTATTAACTCTGTTTTTCCTAGAGCTCCAGGAAGAAATCCCAGCCAGTGTTTCACCCTAGCTGAGATTTGGGGGGCGTGTCATAAAAATAAAGGGAAGGGTAAACCCCTTTGAAATCCCTCCTGGCCAGGGGAAAGCTCCTCTCACCTGTAAAGGGTTAAGAAGCTAAAGGTAACCTCGCTGGCACCTGACCAAAATGACCAATGAGGAGACAAGATACTTTCAAAAGCTGGGAGGAGGGAGAGAAACAAAGGGTCTGTGTCTGTCTGTATGCTGCTCTTGCCAGGGACAGAACAGGAATGGAGTCTTAGAACTTTTAGTAAGTAATCTAGCTAGGTACATGTTAGATTATGATTTCTTTAAATGGCTGAGAAAAGAATTGTGCTGAATAGAATAACTATTTCTGTCTGTGTATCTTTTTTGTAACTTAAGGTTTTGCCTAGAGGGGTTCTCTATGTTTTTGAATCTAATTACCCTGTAAAATATCTACCATCCTGATTTTACAGGGGGGATTTCTTTATTTCTATTTACTTCTATTTTTTATTAAAAGTCTTCTTGTAAAAAACTGAATGCTTTTTCATTGTTCTCAGATTCAAGGGTTTGGGTCTGTGGTCACCTATGCAAATTGGTGAGGCTTTTTATCCAACATTTCCCAGGAAAGGGGGGGTGCAAGTGTTGGGAGGATTGTTCATTGTTCTTAAGATCCAAGGGTCTGGGTCTGTAGTCACCTAGGCAAATTGGTGAGGCTTTTTACCAAACCTTGTCCAGGAAGTGGGGTGCAAGGTTTTGGGAAGTATTTTGGGGGGAAAGACGCGTCCAAACAGCTCTTCCCCAGTAACCAGTATTAGTTTGGTGGTGGTAGCGGCCAGTCCAAGGATAACGGGTGTAATATTTTGTACCTTGGGGAAGTTTTGACCTAAGCTGGTAAAGATAAGCTTAGGAGGTTTTTCATGCAGGTCCCCACATCTGTACCCTAGAGTTCAGAGTGGGGGAGGAACCTTGACAACCCTTTGAGAGCCTGATCTGGCATTCCTTTTACACCCAAAACTCCTAATGATTTCCATGAGAGTTTGGGGCCTACAAGGATTCCAGGATACTTGATTCTAAGTGTCTAAATGTAAAAGAGTGAACACATGTAGAAATAATATGTTAAATATTTGATTCTAGAAGATTCTCAGAAGTGATGTTTTTGAGAGAAACATTTCAATTTTTAAATCAGCCATTTATTCTCACAACCCTCTTGCCCCATCCTTTGCAATACCTTTTACATTAGATTATTATATTAGATTATAAAGATGATGGCATTTTTCCCTAGCTTTCTACCCTGAGAGCTTCTAATATCAGCACCTCCATTGTTATATACATTTAACTCTGCAATTGACTATCATTACAGCAGCCAATGAAATCATGTAGTGAGCAAGAGGGGGAGCAACATCTACAGGAATTTACTGGAGCCCAATGGTTGTTTTTACTAAATAGCACAAACTTGAACTGCTGCCTATGAAAGCTATGCAAGACTCACTAGGTCTATCAGCAACTTCACCGGTTGCCATGTTATGAATGCCAGCAGTAATAACTGGGCACCTCAAGCAAATCACTGCAAAAACATAATACACTGAGTACAAGCTTTGAAACATGAAGAGTCTAAGTTTCAAAGGGAAAACAATTACCATGCATAGAGTATTAGAACAATGAAAGAGCACAGTAAAAAAAAATAGTAGTATGCAGGAGAAAATCTTCATGGACAGGGATAATTGTGATCTCAAGAATGAGAGGGAAGACTATGAAATGTCACATCTGGCGTTTAATATTTGGAGCTCCCTCTATTACAGTAACAAAGTTTTTTGCCTTTTTTTAAAGTGTGGCTTATTTAAAATTTATAATGGAAAATCCAAACAGTCTGTCTACATATTACACACAAGAAAACCTGTTAAAAGACAGAGATGACCTGTGCTTACTGAGAGTTGTGGGAAGGGTGCAGAGTGAGGGCAGCCGGCTTCCGCAGTATTACTGAGCATGCTCAGTCCAAGCCAAGCAGCAAATCTGGGGCTGGGGTAATACGTGACCCTGCATGCCCCCCATGCACTGCGTCTGTGGTGAACCTATGGCCCACAGGCTGGATCAGGCCCATTGGTTAATTTCATCTGGCCCGCGGCACCCTCCCCCCCGCGGAGCTGGAGCTGCGAGCACAGTTTTGAGCCACCATGGGGGGAAGCTCCGAGCCTCTGCACCCATCCTGTGGGGCTGGAGCCGCAAGTGCCAGATAGCCCTGCTGCGGGGGGAAGCCCCAGCCTCCGCGCCCGCCCAGAGTGGCCTGTGATTGATTTTTTCTGTGGGTCAATGGCCCATGACAGAAAAAAGGTTCCCCACCCTTGTGTTAAAAGAACATTATTAAGGTTGCAAAAGCAAGTTCTTCAAAGTTAGGAAATACCAGAATTCAGGTTGTGCTCATATTGGAGTGTTTAGATAGGAGTAGATCAAAGTGCACTAGGGAAATTTTAGTGTATGGCAGCGGGGTCAGCATGAACACTTCGTGCCCGGAAGGCTTGTGCAGGGTAGATTTACATCCCAGCTTGCTGTGAGATAAGAGTTTATATAGACAAGCCTTGAATCAGCTCTATTTCCAAGAAACAACTCCCTTGTTCTCTGCCCTGCAGTTTTCCCTTGCGAAACCATTCAGCTCAAAGATCCTAGCCCTGGACCATATGGAATAGTGCAGTGAACATAATTTCCTTTTGTGCAGTTGCTCTGCAGTACAGTGGAATGGTGTACCTACAGATCACAGCTCCAAGGAGCTAACAGTTTAAAATAGGTTTCGGAAAAAGAAAAGGAGTACTTGTGGCACCTTAGAAACTAACAAATTTATTTGAGCATAAGCTTTTGTGAGCTACAGCTCACTTCATCGGGTGCATTCAGTGGAAAATACGGTCGGGTCCCCACTGTATTTTCCACTGAATGCACCCGAGGAAGTGAGCTGTAGCTTATGAAAGCTTATGCTCAAATAAATTTGTTAGTCTCTAAGGTGCCACAGGTACTCCTTTTCTTTTTGCGAATACAGACTAACATGGCTGCTACTCTGAAACCTAAAATAGGTTTGTATCACTAAATGAACAGAATGGGACCAATATCCACTGCAGCAAGCTCCTCTGCAAGAAACTGGTTCTGCACCATTGCAGTCATATGAAATATTGCCATCAACTTCAGTGGTGCAGGATTAGTCATCTAGTCCTCATTCAGACAAAATAGAGCAGTGCCATGAACACCAAGAGCCCAGAAATCTTGAGTATGCCTTGAAAAAATCATGACATTTTAAAAATAATACATTTGTATTTGCCTTCAGGATTCTGAGTCTTTAGGGTTCATGTTTCGAGCTTTTCTCCATAACCAAGACAGCTAGAGACTTAGTTTTATTTTTAAAGAATGTGAAAGTGGAGATTATCATATAATCACATGACTCTAGAAGGTGGGGATTTCAGAAAAAATACTGAAATTTCTGCAATAAAATTGTAAGAGTTGGCAACAGTGATTTTACTCTACTCACAGTCTGCCTAGTCACTGTGTTGGTGCAGTTACTGCAGCTCTATGGAGTCTCAAGGATAAAGCCCACAGAGAATTATTTCACTCTTTCTATGGAAAGGTTAGTACTGACTACTTATATATCAATAATTCACAATATGCATTTCCTTAGCATCTTTCATACAACAATAACACAAAGTAGAGGGACTGATCACGAAACTTCTAATGGAATACAAAGTTTTTTACCTCTAGAAAAATGGATCAAATCTGGTCTAGGTCAAAAGGGACCAAAAGTGTTTAGCAGCTTAACAGGAGCTGTAGATTTCATTTATTTTCCTAATGCATAACTTACCACATTAGAAAAAACAATACACCATAGCTCTCCCACAAAATGGCAGTTTTAGCCAAGGTTAATGTAAGCAGGGGAATAGTCCCGCTATTGTGGGGAACTTTCCTGGCTTCTGCACTACCCCGGTGAAGTGGGCTAGTGAAAGGATCTGAGTCCTCGCTCCCACTTCCTTTACCCAGTGCCCTCCCTGCCCTGGAGGACTTCCCTTCCACTCTCCTGTCTGGCAGAGTCCTCGTAACCCCAACAGGGCTGGGCCCAGGATTCCTGAGGAGCTCGAAACCCCAACCCTGCTGTGGTCACCTAGGACAGGGGCTAGGGTGTCCCCACTCCGGGGTACTCTCTCTGCACTGGACACTTCTCTGACCCACTGACCATTACATACAATTTAAAGCAAATGCAAGTTATTTAATCAACAATTAATTTTAAAAAGAATGAGGAAAAATGGGAAAGTTTAAAGGAAACACGTCAACCCGCTCTGTGGCAGGGAACATCACAAATAGTGTCTCTGGAATGTCAGGGCAGTTCACAGTCTGTTCCTTGTAAGTCCCAGGCCTTCCTCTCAGGCCCTGGCTGTGCTGCAGGGATGCTGTGGGTTGGACACTTGCTCTGGTGGTGGTCTCACGCTCTCAGGCTCTAAGTGGTAGGACCCTTCTTCCCAGTGTTGCCCCGCCCTGTTGGGGTTATGATCCAAGCCTGGCCTGCAGAGCCTCTTGGCTGAGGCGTCTCCCTGTGCTGGGCCTGCTGCCCAGGGTCCCCCTCGGCCTCCCCAGCTGCTCACCGCACCCAGCTCCAGACTGCTCCAGCCCCAGCTGCACCACTCGGTCTCTGCACTGCTGCTGCTGCTCTGCCTCCAGCTCCCTGGGCTGGTTCTCTGGCCCCTCTGCCTCTGGTTGCTGCAGCTCTGCTCCCAGGACAGGTCTGCTCTGCAGGCTGCTTCTGTGACACTACTCCCAGCACTGACCTGCTTCCTGGGCCGCTCTTCTGGCCCCTCTGGGTCTGGTTGCTGCAGTTCTGCTCCCAGGGCAAGTCTGCTCTCTCTGGGCTGTGCCTCTGGCTTTGGGGCTGCAGCTCTGCTCCCAGGACAGGGTCTGCTCTCTCTGGGCTGCTTTTCTGGTCCCTCTGGATCTGGCACAGCTCTGCTCCCCAGCTCAGCTTGGGCCCCTGCTTTCTCCTTAGCTCAGCCCCCACTCTGTCTGACACAGGCAAATCCAGCTCATATGGAGGACGGGACCTCCCTGGCCTCCTGACTCTCTGATTAGCCTGCCTGCCCGCCCTGTCATTCAGACTGACCTGGAGCATTGGTCTCTCCCCATTGTTCCTGGGGACTATCAGTCTCAGGGCCCTGATTCCCCATCGACCCTTCCCTCTTTTTAGTACTGGGAGCTAGCAACTAAAACACCCCTCCCTGAATGTTAGTAAGGGGGCTCCCCTTACATTAAGTATTGATTGATTCATGGAGAATGAACCTTCCAGATCAAAGTTTAGTCACATTGGTGAAGAAATTTGCACTCTTATCTAAGCTCTGTTTGGTGGATATACAGAGAACTTTAGTTCTAGGCTTGTCAATCTGGCATCTTTCATGAGCACTACAATTATTTGCAAAGTGCTTTAGAACAACAAATATCTATTCCTTAATATTAATTTTCACTAAAATGCAAACAAGATGAACAGCAGTCAAAATATTGAGTTTGGAAACCCAGTTTCTGTAGTAAAAATTAGCTTTAACTTTCATCTAAATTGAACCCAAACCTTTTTGTAGGTTTGAAAAAAAACATTGGTTTTGCTTTTGTTTTCTTTTTTAATCTTTATTTTCTCATTTCATTGTTCCATCAGGAAATAATGCAGTTCTGACATAAGCAACTTCTAGAAATCTGACCTGCACTTCCAAATCAGGAACACCTGGATAAAATCTGTTTATTGGATAACATCCAATCTTATTTGTTCACTGGAGTCTCTTCCAATTTTCACCACAGCAGAATCTGGCCCATATCACAGTGACGGGCATTACTTGGAATAATTTTCTTAAAATGAATTGTATCAAGTGACATAAATAAACAAACAAATTAAATTAAAATATTTCACAAAAGATTTCTCAAAATCATTTTCCCCTAAAAGTGAGTGGAATTTTGTTAAGAGATTATTGTGTATACTCCCAAAAGTAATAGAAGTACCTACTACCTGGAGTTCTGATATTTTTACTGAGGAGCCCTCAATATGGAATATGTGTTCCAGAATCTAAAGCACCATAGAAGATTCATTTTCATGGATCTATCACTCTCTGCACTGGGCACTTCTCTGACCCACTGACCATTACATACAATTTGAAAGAGCTACAGTTTGAACATAACAATTCAACAACAGTAACAGTTTGGAATAGTCCATAGAAATGGGATTAGAGTATATTTATTTAATTCAGGGTTTTATTCTTTTCTGAGCAGAGCACTGCTCTAGGCTGCCCTATTGGTAGAACTGCCAGCAGTAGTCAATTATAGTTATTGAGGTAATAATAATGCATTTCACCAACATCCATACCAGTTTGTGTTAAACAGCACAAATTTGAAATGTAGAGCAAAACCAAAAACAAAAGAATGTACCATGCTGAAATGTGTGTTAATAAATCAGGCCGGGGGTGGCAGATTCTGAAACCTTTCTCTGAAAGTAGTCCCACTGACATCAGAATGACTACTCAGTGAGTAAGCTGCCCACCTTAATTTCAAAATACTATGAAAAAGAATGCCACTTCATTGCAGAAGTTTTTAAAGAGCAAAGTTTAGGTGGGGTAGTGACTGCTTTGATATTTGATATTTGCCCAAACAATTGGGTTTAGATCAGAGTGTGGCTTTTTGGAAGGCTACGCCTTCTAAATTGATGACTTGGATAATTCTTTTCAGAGTTCAGACCCCATTTTTGTTTGCGTTTTTAATTTTAGCAAAATGGAAAATAAGATATTGCATTTGAGGCCCAGTTCTGCAACCCTTACTCATGCCATGTAGCACTTACTCAAGTGATTAATTCTAGATGACTTCAAAAGGTGATGATCAACATGATTCAGAGTTGCAAAATCAGATCCAAAATTAGTATCCAATTTGGAATTCAGACACAAACATGTTTTGTTTTCTTAATGTATTTCTCATTAGTTACGAAACTCAATCTTTTTTAAATTATGCAGTTCCACTTCCCAGGCTTGCTTCTCTCTTGCCTGGAAGCTTATTCTGTATGCTGTTAAAATTAATAAAATACAATGTTAGTTTTAGAACAGAACAACACGTGAACACTGCAGGGCACTACTTATTATGGACCTGTATTTCTAGTGTGGGCATTTGAACAAATTCCACTTATTATTCCTGTAATACTTGTGCCTTTGTGTTTAAATTATGCAAAGCTCATATTTATTTAGCTTGATGATCAAATAAAAATTACCTAGGCACTTTCAAGCATCAAAACACATGTTGTTCCCTACCATCACTGTGAGGGTTTTTGCATTGCATTGGTCCTAAGCTCACATTCAAAAGGGGCTACAGAGTAAAATATTTTTCCATTATTTATATGGATAAATATTGGAAATGGCCATACAAAAACAGTTCGCTTTTAAATGAATGTGTTAAAAAATTTAGTACATTCACACACACACACACACACAGAGGTAATACAGAGAGGTGCCTGTGGACGTTATTCTGACTCATCACAATGGATCCTTGCAATTCTTGCAGAGTTATCAAAGTACTGAAAATAAATGGCATAATAACTCAGTAATACAGTTACAGACATGGGACAAGAGTTGGTTAGAAAACAAAAGTCTATGACTCACCTATACTACCTGAAATTTTATTTTGATGAAGTTTTCCAGTCAGCTTTGTTTGGAATGGAAGCTTCCTTGAGTGAGTATTACCAGGTAATAATATATGACAGTCACTAACCCCGCTGCTCCCAGACCAAAATGCCACTCATTCACTTGGTTTAGCTGGGCTTTCCCACAAGAACTATGGGTTCAGTTCCACCACCCTTACTCACATTGAATTGTACCTTGCTCCACAAGTAATTGCTGTTATTTCAGGGGGATGGTTGTGGAATATGATGACACTACTTAACATGAGGAAGGGCAGCAGAATCTGACTATAGCTTATTTTAAAACCCAAACAATGGGGGCAAGTGGTGGGAGGATGAAGAGGAAAAGAATTACAAAAAAAACCAATTATATCATTCACCTATAAGATGCTCTGATACCATGGTAAAGAATATGATATACAATATAGAAGTTAGAGAGATGGATATACACAACACCACAAAAGAACAAAGTTCAAAGGAATAAATTATGTCTAGTGGTTAATGAAGTCTACCAAAATTAAGTTGCAAACATTTATTTTAATAATAAACATAAGGATTCACTACTCTGTTTATTTGCTTTTCATGAAATTTATGAGAGCAAGTTTTGTTTGGCAATGATAATCATGGAAAGAGACAGGTTTCAGAGTGGTAGCCATATTAGTCTGTATCAGCAAAAACAACAAGGAGTCCTTGTGGCACCTTAGTGACAAACACATTTATTTGGGCATAAGCTTTTCATAGAATATCAGGGTTAGACAGGACCTCAGGAGGTCATCTAGTCCAACCTCCTGCTTAAAGCACAACCAATCCCCAATTTTTGCCCCAGATCCCTAAGTGGTCCCCTCAAGGATTGAGCTCACAACCTTGGGTTCAGCAGGCTAATGCTCAAACCATTGAGCTATCCTACTTCTTAAGATAGTTTCAAGAAATATATGTATGAATGTGAATTAGGAAGAGTATCTGTGCTGGAAATGCACAGCAGCCATCCTGAAAGCCATTCATGGGTTTGAGGGTCATTTACTCAGGAGCAAAAATAATTTGTGTGGAGAACATGGGAAATTTCTGTATTTTATGAAAACTGTACTCCAACCCACTTGGTAAAGGGGTTAATCTCTTTGCAGAAAAAAGTAGTAAGTAATAAATTGAGAGTGTGGGGGCCACCTAAATGAATCTGAGTTGGCATTAATGGATTATCATTGATCATTATTAATATAATTTTTATTTTATTTTTAAATCAACATGTGAATGGAGCTACCTTGAAGATACAGTGGAGACCAGGCAATTAGTGTTTAATAACTTCTGGCCAAATGGATCTGTTGGATGTGCATGGGCAATTACTTGTTTGACCACAACCTCTCCCCTATCTGGGCAGTACACATCAAAACTGTGTGACTGGGCCTTGAGACGAAGAACTAAGACGTTAGGAGAGAAGGGTAAGTATCTTCCTTTCCCAATGGATTGGGTAAGTCCATCCAGAACAGCTAGGCAAGGCCAGGGAAGTTTGCTGCAAGTATGCTGTCTGCCATCCAGACCAGGGCAAAAAGAGACCTGCCTAATTAAACAAGGAGAGCTGGCAAATTAAATGAGAGACATGTGTTTAGGCTTTGTGTTACCATTTTAATCCAATATTGCTTACCACTGTAGTCCAGCTGAGTACTAAATGATTACTTGTTTTGAAAAGACTATCCTACTGCAAACTTCTGCTGGTTGCATAGCTCCCAGAAAGGTAAGTTTCCAAAAGGGCTCCAAGCTCATTTGGACCTGTTGAAGAAGCCACAGTGAGAAACAGGTGCGGAAGCCAGGGACCCAGTCTCTGAGTAGCGGAATCACAGGGCTCCACCTTGAGCAAAGCAGAGGCCCTCGGCCTGTCAGTAAGAAGGGTACACTCTCTCCCAGAGAGACTGCATAAAGGTCAGAGGCGTAGCACCTCCTGTGAACTGTGACAATGTAACTCAGGTGACCAATACACAGAGGCCATCGTGAATTAAAAATAGTCAACACTTGAAGCAACAGTAACAGCAAACAGTTCAGAAGCAATCCCTGGGCTGAAACGTGTTCACAAACACCATTAATCAAATAACGTATTTTCGGAAAATAATTTGCCCAGCTCTAATTATGTCATATGTTACCATAAATCACTGGAATCCACACAGTGATCCTATGGTGAAACTGCTGTATTTATTCAAGTTACTTTTTGGAGCTACTAGCAGCCAATTTATAGAAAAATAAAAGACTTCAAATTGGATCAAAGCTGTACGTGGTAGTGAACTCTATCACTTAAGAACACTTACGCTCTGTAGGAACCCACTGAATGATCTAGCAGCCCTAAATCTCTGTGGAGAAACCTCTTCCTGATAAGATTGCTGGGCTCTGCTAGCTCCTGGGAGCCATTCAGCTAGACGACAGTAGTGTCGTCACCGTCTCTGGGAACGCAAACCCTGGCCACACATGTAGGCACCCACCTCAATCCAAATGAGAGAGCGTTACAAGGTATCTAGTTAACACACAGCTCTGAAAAGAGTTGCCAGTTGAGCATGTGTGCAGGTTCTGCCCTGCTTAACAGAAGTTCACTGAGTTTCATTACAAGATTCTGATTTCTGTACAAGTTACTACATATAACAACTCTGAATAACATATTCTAAACTCGATCACTATGCATAATGCTGACACAAGTTGTTTTTTATGTCATACATTACAATATATATTGACACAGTAAAAAGTGATTTCATTGAGCTTCTGTTTGACAAAATTTTTCACTAGGACCACAATGACATTCATGGCATCACATGTTCTCTTCTACCCACAAAGAGACCTTAACCCAAACCCAGCTTTCAATAACCACAAATGGGTGAAAAGTTAGAGGAACAGGACTAATCTATTTTACAAGGGCCAATCTATGCTACATGGAATGTGCTGATAGGCACATGGTAATGGGCAGCAATACAAAACCAAAATCCAGTACAACAGATTTCAGAGTAGCAGCCGTGTTAGTCTGTATTTGCAAAAAGAAAAGGAGTACTTGTGGCACCTTAGAGACTAACCAATTTATTTGAGCATAAGCTTTCGTGAGCTCACGAAAGCTTGTGCTCAAATAAATTGGTTAGTCTCTAAGGTGCCACAAGTACTCCTTTTCTCAGTACAACAGAGTTTCTAAACTACCTACATGATATGTGGAGGGAACTGGGAAGAAGAAATGGTCTGCAAATTTTCATCAAAACAGTTTTCCATCAGAAAATGGTGTTTAATTAAATAGGCATTTTCATGAAATTGTTAATATTTCAATGAAATTTCATTTTAAAAAATGGTTTGAAAATGTTGAAACATTCCATTTTAACATTTTCAGAACAGAATGTTTTTATTTTACAGCCTGAAACAATTTTGTTTTGAAATTTCCTTTACGCTCTATAAAAAAATTAAAAAGAGTTGAAACCAAACCAAAACATTTCAATCAATCTGAAACAATTTCTTTGGAGTTTAGCTTTGTGAAAAATTTCAAAATGTTAGCTTTTCATCCTGATTCAGGATAGAAAAAAATCAAAATCTGAATTTTTCACTGAACAAAAAAACCTATTTTTCCAGCCTGCTCTTCTTAGAAGTTAATTTTGCCATTGCTGGATTATAAAGTTAAAGATAAATATGTAGAAGCATATATAGGATCCAAATAAATTTTATGTTGTAATATGACATATAACAAGATATTATGACAAGTCACCTAGCAACTTCAGTAAGTAAAAATAGAGTATGTGGCTTGTCATATTGTCTTAATACTTAGCACTTACTTAGCACTTTACATCTTTGATGAACTGTTCAAACATCAAGAGCTAGAATGTGACTAGCTCTGCATTTTTTTTCAAGGAGAAATAATGGTATAAGACAACACAAGGGGCGTGGGGCAACCACCGTTGCTCTGAACCCCCTTACTCACTGTCCAACTTAATAGACCCAGTGCAGGAGAGCACTTCTTCAAAGACTGTCACAATGCAAAGACTTGCTCTGATGCATGGTCCTCCCTGCACTCCTGGAGATAGTCTGGCTAAATTACCCAGAAAGCCTTTTGGGGACAACTGCTTGCAAATAGCACCTGTACCCTCCCTCCTAAGGTGGAAGCTGGCTATAAAAGACAGAACAGAGTCCTAAGCAATTAATCCTGTGAGGGAAGTTTACAGATGAGGATTGACACTTATAAAAGAATCCCACAGGATTAATAGAAATGTAGGTACCTTAGGCCAGTAGGTACCTTAAATTTAATAGAATTCTATAGAAGTCACTCTTAAAAAAATTGATAGAGATTTAATAGATGATACCATTTCTGTATTTTTAAGTCTTCCTATAGCATTCTGTAGCAGGGATATAATTCTCTAGGCATATTTAGACTGGAAATAACATGCACAGTTTTAACAGTGAGGGTAATTAACAATTTACCAAGAATTATGGTGGATTCTCTGGCAATTTTAAAATCCAGATTGGATGTTTTTCTTAAAGATTTGCTCTAGAAATTATTTTGGGGAAGTTCTATGGCCTGTCTTATACAGGAGGTCAGACTAGATGATCTCTGTTGAGGTTACAGGGACAAACCATCCCGATGAGTCGAAATAATAGTAAATATGGCAGGCGACCACCTTGGCTTAACGGTGAAATCCTAGCGGATCTTAAACATAAAAAAGAAGCTTACAAGAAGTGGAAGGTTGGACATATGACCAAGGAAGAGCATAAAAATATTGCTCGGGCATGTAGGAATGAAATCAGGAGGGCCAAATCGCACCTGGAGCTGCAGCTAGCAAGAGATGTCAAGAGTAACAAGAAGGGTTTCTTCAGGTATGTTGGCAACAAGAAGAAAGCCAAGGAAAGTGTGGGCCCCTTACTGAATGAGGGAGGCAACCTAGTGACAGAGGATGTGGAAAAAGCTAATGTACTCAATGCTTTTTTTGCCTCTGTCTTCACTAACAAGGTCAGCTCCCAGACTGCGGCGCTGGGCATCACAACATGGGGAGTAGATGGCCAGCGCTCTGTGGAGAAAGAGGTGGTTAGGGACTATTTAGAAAAGCTGGACGTGCACAAGTCCATGGGGCCGGACGAGTTGCATCCGAGAGTGCTAAAGGAATTGGCGGCTGTGATTGCAGAGCCATTGGCCATTATCTTTGAAAACTCGAGGCGAACGGGGGAAGTCCCAGATGACTGGAAAAAGGCTAATGTAGTGCCAATCTTTAAAAAATGGAAGAAGGAGGATCCTGGGAACTATAGGCCAGTCAGCCTCACCTCAGTCCCCGGAAAAATCATGGACAGGTCCTCAAAGAATCAATCCTGAAGCACTTACATGAGAGGAAAGTGATCAGGAACAGTCAGCATGGATTCACCAAGGGAAGGTCATGCCTGACTAATCTAATCACCTTCTATGATGAGATTACTGGTTCTGTGGATGAAGGGAAAGCAGTGGATGTCTTGTTTCTTGACTTTAACAAAGCTTTTGACACGGTCTCCCACAGTATTCTTGTCAGCAAGTTAAGGAAGTATGGGCTGGATGAATGCACTACAAGGTGGGTAGAAAGTTGGCTAGATTGTCGGGCTCAACGGGCAGTGATCAGTGGCTCCATGTCTAGTTGGCAGCCGGTGTCAAGTGGAGTGCCCCAGGGGTCGGTCCTGGGGCCGGTTTTGTTCAATATCTTCAAAAATGATCTGGAGGATGGTGTGGATTGCACCCTCAGTAAGTTTGCAGATGACACTAAACTGGGAGGAGAGGTAGATACGCTGGAGGGTAGGGATAGGATACAGAGGGACCTAGACAAATTGGAGGATTGGGCCAAAAGAAATCTGATGAGGTTCAATAAGGATAAGTGCAGGGTCCTGCACTTAGGACGGAAGAACCCAATGCACAGATACAGACTAGGGACCGAATGGCTATGCAGAAGTTCTGCGGAAAGGGACCTGGGGGTGACAGTGGACGAGAAGCTGGATATGAGTCAGCAGTGTGCCCTTGTTGCCAAGAAGGCCAATGGCATTTTGGGATGTATAAGTAGGGGCATAGCGAGCAGATCGAGGGACGTGATTGTTCCCCTCTATTCGACATTGGTGAGGCCTCATCTGGAGTACTGTGTCCAGTTTTGGGCCCCACACTACAAGAAAGATGTGGATAAATTGGAGAGAGTCCAGCGAAGGGCAACAAAAATGTTTAGGGGTCTGGATCACATGACTTATGAGGAGAGGCTGAGGGAGCTGGGATTGTTTAGCCTGCAGAAGAGAAGAATGAGGGGGGATTTGAGAGCTGCTTTCAACTACCTGAGAGGTGGTTCCAGAGAGGATGGTTCTAGACTATTCTCAGTGGTAGAAGAGGACAGGACAAGGAGTAATGGTCTCAAGTCGCAGTGCGGGAAGTTTAGGTTGGATATTAGGAAAAACTTTTTCACTAGGAGGGTGGTGAAACACTGGAATGCGTTACCTAGGGAGGTGGTAGAATCTCCTTCCTTAGAAGTTTTTAAGGTCAGGCTTGACAAAGCCCTGGCTGGGATGATTGAATTGGGGATTGGTCCTGCTTTGAGCAGGGGGTTGGACTAGATGACCTCCTGAGGTCCCTTCCAACCCTGATATTCTGTGATTCTATGATCACAATGGTTCCGTCTGGCCTTGGAATCCATGAAAGCTTCTATAATAATTTAAAAAGAACCTACAGAAAGATAAACCTTTCCTATCAAGTTCTATATGACTCTTCCATAAAAGAAAACTGAGATAAAGCAAAGCAACTTGTCCAGAATCCCTCTGTGATTCAATAACGAATCCAGGATTCTTGTTTGTTTCCAGCCCCAAGAATATTCATACAGATTGCACTGCTTGCAAAGGAAATTCAGAACACACATGCAGATACACTGTACATGAAAAAAGAACAGGAGTATTTGTGGCACCTTAGAGACTAACATTTATTAGAGCATATGTACATTGGCCAAACCGGACAGTCTCTACGCAAAAGAATAAATGGACACAAATCTGACATCAGGAATCATAACATTCAAAAACCAGTAGAAGAACACTTCAACCTCTCTGGCCATGCAGTAAAACATTTAAGGGTGGCAATTTTGCAATAGGAAAGCTTCAAAAACAGACTGCAAGGAGAAACTGCTGAGCTTGAATTAATATGCAAACTAGATACCATTAACCTGGGTTTGAATAGAGACTGGGAGTGGCTGGGTCATTACACATACTGAATCTATTTCCTTAAGTTAAGTATCCTCACACCTTCTTGTCAACTGTCTAAATGGACCATCTTGATTATCACTACAAAAGTTTTTTTCTCCTGCTGATAATAGCTCATCTTAACTAATTAGCCTCTCACAGTTTGTATGGTAACTTCCAACTTATCTGTATGTGTATATATATCTTACTATATGTTCCATTCTATGCATCCAATGAAGTGAGCTGTAGCCCACTAAAGCTTATGCTCTAATAAATTTGTTAGTCTCTAAGGTGCCACAAGTACTCCTGTTCTTTTTGTGGATATAGACTAACACGGCTGCTACTCTGAAAACTGTATATGAAAGTACATTTTAGTTTTTTACAGAATATTAACTCCAAGAGTTGCCAGGACACCCATCAGAGACTAACATTGTATACCTTCATAATTTGGCATTCTTTGTACAAAAGTATTTTGTTGATTTTGTACTTTCATGTTGGTATGAGATGGAACATGTATTATTACTATATTATTATTAATTATTATACATGTGTTTTATTCTGTGGATGCTCTCTCTCACCAAGAGGCCCCATTTAAGTTAACACTTTCTTTCAATATCTGCTCTGATTTTTCTGAGTAAGGACCATGGCTCCCTATTCATACCTTCACTCCCAAAAGCAGGTCTGCTTGCTAGCCTGACATACAGTTTATTCCCCTGTCATTAAAGATAACTTTATTATTACAATAAAACAAAACACACACACACACACACCCCGCTTCTAAAAATAATTCAAGACATTATTCCTGAGGCTAGGGTTGCTAACATAGCTATATTTCAGTTTGGTGCACCAGTCTCTGATCTGTATTTCAGGATCCATCATAAGAATGAGAAAATATAGTTGAAACACAGCATCTGAAAACTTACATTTATCCAACAATTGCAGGAAAATAGTATATGCCAAAAATTCAGATCATCATTATGATCTTGACATCTTCTCTAATGTTGCCCAGTTTCCTCTCTCCACACTTCAAATAATCCTGATTTTGAACACAGTCAAACTGAGAAGCTTGTGGGTTGTGGCTACAGGCATTCCTTTCACTAAGAGCTATTTCTGCTTTCTAATTATATCATCATTAGAAAATAACCAGTAGCATATCTTCTGGAGGGGTATCCATTCATTAATGCAGACAGATAAGACTCCATTCCATTGAAAGTAATGAAGTGGAAACATCTACATTAGTTCCAAAACTCTTCAGACCATGCCCACAACATCCTCCATAGTCACAAAGCACGGATGGCCATCTTTTACCCTAAGCATGTGCCGTGTAAGTGAAACAATTATCTGCACAGTTTGTGACCATTTGGTTTTATTAGTTAGGAAAGTAAACTTTCAGTTGTGTTATCTTCTATCTTGAAAACATCTAAACTACTTTCCTCCACCCCCATTAAGAGATCACTGTCTCCTCAATCTCTATGTAGATTTATTATTTTGTGTATTACAACAGCACTTAGTGCCTCCAATAAGATAGATACCCTATTGTGTTAATAGCTGTACAAACTTAAGACATAGACCCTACTCTAAAGAGTTTACAATCTAATTTAAGACAAGATACCAGTGAGTGTAACTACTGAAAAGAATGGAGGTGGGTACATGAGGGTCATAGCAACAGGACTGTGTGTTTACAGTTGGTTATTTTTGAAGCAAAATTATGTGTGTGTTTTTTGTTTTTGTTTTTTTAATGTGATAAACAGTCTTTGCTGGTCACCTAACTAGCTATCATCATCTTTCATAAAGCCTTCCAAAAATAATGGCCCAATCCTGCAAACCCTTCTTACTTTCAGAAATAATCCTATTAACCTGAAGTGACAATATGACTCCTCACATGAGTAATGGTTTGCAGGATCCGTCACTATGTTATTAGCATAACATGTCCCATATATAGTTCCTCGTTTCAAAATGGACTTGGATACCACCTGAAAAATAAACATCTCCTCTGAATGAACATTCCTAGTAATTCAATTTCTAGTGCTTTTAAAGTTTTCTGATAGAAAGGGCACTTTTCTTTCACAGACCATGATGAATTTAAAGTCATGAATGGTGCATTTTGTTACAACAAAAAAAGAAAAGGAGTACTTGTGGCACCTTAGAGACTAACCAATTTATTTGAGCATAAGCTTTTGTGAGCTACAGCTCACTTCATCGGATGCATACTGTGGAAAGTGTAGAAGATCTTTTTATATACACACAAAGCATGAAAAAATACCTCCTCCCACCCCACTCTCCTGCTGGTAATAGCTTATCTAAAGTGATCACTCTCCTTACAATGTGTATGATAATCAAGTTGGGCCATTTCCAGCACAAATCCAGCTTTTCTCCCCCCCCCCCCCCCCCACACACACACAAACCCACTCTCCTGCTGGTAATAGCTTATCTAAAGCGACCACTCTCCTTACAATGTGTGTGATAATCAAGGTGGGACATTTCCAGCACAAATCCAGGGTTTAACAAGAACGTCTGGAGGGGGTAGGAAAAAACAAGGGGAAATAGGTTACCTTACATAATGACTTAGCCACTCCCAGTCTCTATTCAAGCCTAAGTTAATTGTATCCAATTTGCAAATGAATTCCAATTCAACATGTGCCAGCAATGCCCCTCTGCCATGTACATTGGTCAAACTGGACAGTCTCTACGTAAAAGAATAAATGGACACAAATCAGATGTCAAGAATTATAACATTCATAAACCAGTCGGAGAACACTTCAATCTCTCTGGTCACGCGATTACAGACATGAAAGTTGTGATATTACAACAAAAAAACTTCAAATCCAGACTCCAGCGAGAAACTGTTGAATTGGAATTCATTTGCAAATTTGATACAATTAACTAAGGCTTGAATAGAGACTGGGAGTGGCTAAGTCATTATGCAAGGTAGCCTATTTCCCCTTGTTTTTTCCTAATTACCCCCCCTCCCCCGACGTTCTTGTTAAACCCTGGATTTGTGCTGGAAATGGCCCACCTTGATTATCATACACATTGTAAGGAGAGTGGTCACTTTAGATAAGCTATTACCAGCAGGAGAGTGGGTTTGTGTGTGTGGTGGGGGGCGGGGGGTGAGAAAAGCTGGATTTGTGCTGGAAATGGCCCAACTTGATTATCATACACATTGTAAGGAGAGTGATCACTTTAGATAAGCTATTAGCAGCAGGAGAGTGGGGTGGGAGGAGGTATTTTTTCATGCTTTGTGTGTATATAAAAAGATCTTCTACACTTTCCACAGTATGCATCCGATGAAGTGAGCTGTAGCTCACGAAAGCTTATGCTCAGATAAATTGGTTAGTCTCTAAGGTGCCACAAACACTCCTTTTCTTTTTGCGAATACAGACTAACACGGCTGTTACTCTGAAACCTGCCATTCGTTACAACGATTTCACATATTTTTATTTAGTAACAGTCTCCTGGAATTCAAGGTTGCTGCAATGTAACTGCTCCCTTATAACATTACAGATGTAAACTTCCTCTTGAGCTTCCACATGTTTGAGTGCAAAATTACAAGTACACGTGGCTGATTTCACACTAAAACAAAGGCAGGCTGGCCTTTGAGAATTTTACTGTAATGCCTTCTACTAGCTAAAAATGCACATACCAAAATGTAATTTGGTAGCAATATTTTACTTATTTACCAGAAAACTACAGTTTGTAACAAATTAAAGCATTTTAATAAGTACAATTATTATTTCTTTATTCCCTTCCCCCAAAATAAAATACCAAGTATCAAGATGGAAAAGGCTTTCTTTATAGATATTATGGAAGCACAAGGATTTTGACCATTTGCAGCAAACAACAAAATGACCTTTTACAATCAGTAGCATGACACTTTTGAGGTAGGAAAGCTACATGTACTTTTAATATTCAGTTCCCAGCTGAGCTAGAATTTCCACACTGAAATTCTCTCGAGCTAAAAGCTCATTTCACTACATAACCAGCATTTTTTTTAAGCTCCAGTTCTATTACTGAACCTTGTGGTTACACTGGTAGAGTGGACAATAATCCAATTAGCCAGGAACCAAGTAAAGTCATCCTTCATTCTGCTTAAGTCACTCACAATAAAGCATATTTTACTGATACACCCCTTGATGTATCAGAACATTTAATTGCCTGAAATAGGTTAGTCACCTATAATGACAGCAACAAGAATTTCTTGTGACAAGATCCAATTCTGTTTCATTCTGCCTGACATCAGACCTTTGCATTAATCTTTTTTGCTTAATATATTTTTAAAAAGCCCACAAAGTTTCCTGGGGAATGGACTAGTTTGCATAATATGCAGATTATTTCAGCTGCTTGATCACTGTAATAAATGCCAGAGAAGACAAACAAGCATTGCTTGCAAATGAAGCACTGCATGCAAATTTTATTTTTATTGGAATGACATTTGGTGACCTCCTCTGGAATTGATGAGATTTCCCTAAATAGACATGCTTTGCAATATTCGGTTAATGAACACCCAAAAGACATGATTTTTGTTTTAAAACAAACACATATATAAGAAACCTTATTAAAAATGTAGGATGGAAAATCTCTTATTGAAAATGCTGGAATAGACAGAGGCCATTTCAAAGCACAGGAGAGCAACATTTCATGAATAAAACAGAAGGTACTAAGATTAAACAAACATGTAAAGTTTGAAAATTAATCTAAAGGAGGTCGATTAACGAAAGCAACAAATTAATTTAATTTGCATATGAACATTTCACATTATACTTGCTGCCGTTTGCATAAATTCAATTTCAAAGCATTTGATTGTACAAACCCATATTGTTAAAAGGTCAGAAAATAGTCCAGAACTTTAATTCCCCGATAGTGAGGATTAAGCAGGTTATAGAATGATATGTGCCTTTGATACTTGTTAGCAGTAAAATGCTAGAATTACAGATGTTTAATTCAGAGGGAGAAAATTTCTCCTATTCCCAGACAAAGGAAAATGTGATCAACAAAACTGCCAGATTACAATGAGAGAAAGAAAATGCCTTCTCATATATGGTTAGAGAGGCCTTTGTGCCTAACACTAGCTACACCTTTCCCAGACCTACTTGTGATGATGGTACCAATTTGAGGTTCAGATTGAGGCTTACCCTGGCATTGGGAGCAGTGTGGAAATGCACCAACTCAAGGGAAGCATCAGAAGCCATTTCACTGTTATGGGGTACAGCATACTACTTCCTTGATCCAGTCCTTTGTTACCCTTTCCTTCCCCTGTAGGATTCTGAGCATCCTCAGAGAAGTATGGAGGGCACAGCCTTCGTGCTTTGGGAAGCACATAGAGTGCAGATGGGCCAGACCCTTACATTCTCCTCCAAATGCACGGTCTTGAAAGGCCAGGCGCAATTTGGTCCCTAATTAACAACACCCTCTTGAGAATTGTGTTACATTTTTAAAAACATTAATTCATCCTGTCGCAACATTTTGTGCATAAGGGAAGCAAGCATTTTTATCTCCATTTTACAGATGGGAAAGCCATGGCACAGAGACTAAGCAACCTGTCCAAGGCCACAGAGCAAATCAGTGACATGGCCAGGATGTTCTTGCTCATGCCACTACTGAACTACATGGCCTCTCAAAAGATCCCTCTTCCTTTTCACTGTAACAATTCATCCTTTCTACATTCACACAGTTTATATCCTTGCCACAATATGCTTTTGAAGTAAGGCAGGATGTTCTGAAGTGGATTGTAGTGCTGTATCATGTATTTCATCATTCTTATTAAACATCCTTGCTTAATGGCTTGACACTGATGCTATGATTTGTTCTAGTGCTTGAGGTACAGTAGCTGGGTTTTATTTAGGTCAGTAGCATTGAAAAAGACAACAGGCAGCTACTTATTTTATGGCACACTGAAATTCACCAGACCTTAGCATTCTCAAAGGTCCTGTATCTCAGCACGAGGATGTGGGACCTTTTCAAACTCTCATTATCAATCAAGCTTGAAAAAGGCTTTGTAGAGTCAAATATGCACATATTTGTAACATACTTTTTTAGTGATCTTAATCAATGTAAACAGGAAGTGGTCTCAATTGTTCTTCTGTAAATTATTTCTTTTTTGTCTGGAGTGAGTGGTTATACTCTTTTCATTTCCAGTGAAAAAATACGCATTTTTATGTGAATGAGATACTACAGCTGTACAATATTCCTATGTTTACCCTAAGTGTCTGAGAGGCAATCACACCCAACAAGATATTATTGAGTGTTACAGAAGAGAAGCAGTACTGAAAAACATAACAGCAAAGCCCTCTTTGGGATACAGCAACAGTGTCTTATCTGGGTAGCTCTAAATGATAACAACATGCCATCTGTGTTTTAGTGAGGGTTAGTTACTATTTAAATGATTGTGATTAACAACCAGAGCTTTATACACTAACAAGCCAAGTTTGATTGTAATTCTTTGGAGTGTAATCGTGTCTCTACTCTGCAATTATACACAATGAATGTTGAATTAGAAGCAAAGAAAAAGAGTGTGAAATAACTTTCAGAGTTGGAGACTCAGGCTATTGAACACAAGCAAAAGGTGAGTTGATTGGTGAGAAATGTAATGGGTTGGAATACTGCTGGTATTCCATAAGAGACCAAAGAAAATGATAATTTGAAGAGTCACTGGGAAAAATAAGCAGCATTCACCACTAATGTGCCTCACATAAGGCAGGCAGGCTATAATATCAGTGAAACATCAAACATTTGATGTTGCCAAAGAAAAATTAAACATGTTATTATTTGAATTTCAGATCATTTTTGTTGTTACTTTTGCTGAGAGGAGATAACCACAAAACCAATACCTCTGCCCTTTCTCCCAGTGGCTTTGCTGGAGATGACCTCCTGCCTTTGCTTTTAATTTGGTCAGAAGTTACAATATAGTCCAGGGTTTAATTTCTGGAATTTTGCAAGAGTATGTTACATATCAATCCACAGGAAACTTAAATAAAAAGGGGCTATGGCACTACAGAAAAAGTGATAATATGGGGTGATGCATGATAATTTACAAAAGTACTGATAAACTAAGTCATAGTTTGTGCATAAACAATCCTTAAAAATGAGCACATTGAACTATAACCGAAATAGCTGTTATTAATTCATTGTCTTCTGAGGGAAAACTTGAATTAAGGACAAAACATGTAGAATTATGGATAAATCCATCACAAAACAAAAATTATGCAAACATCATGTAGGGGTGACATGGCTCCAGAAACACATAGTAAGAATAATACTTTGTACTCACATAGCACATTCCATTAAAGGATTTTGAAGCACTTTTCAAACAATGGACTAAAAGTCTCAACACTCACATGAAGTAGGGACAAAGTGGATTGCTGACTATTGGAGTGGAACTTGTTTCTTTGGTGTCCTGAGTTCTCTAACATTCACTAAATATGGACACCTCACATTTGTAAGGGAATAAATCATTCTTTTTTGTGGGTGTTGTTTAGGCTTCCCATCCTCCAAGCCATCTACTCTCTACTTTCCATGTTCCCTTTTTTTCCTCCTTCCTTTCTCAGTGTTCTCAGATTCTCTTTCCCTGATTTACCTTGATGGTGCACACTAAGTCCTGTGATATATGCACCCTACTCATCTCCAGATACACACTGCACTACGGTTAGTCACAGCCTGCTTGTTCTTCAATTCAATAGGAGGGGAGCAAGAGAACTAGTCACTCATGTGCCTCTTCTCATCCCTGTTCCAACCTTCTCTGGCAAAATAAGCAGCACCTGCCTGTGTCCCCATTCATCCTTTTCTCCTCCCTGAATCTTCAGCTTCTGCTCCTACCAGTGTCATGCTTCTCCCAAGCTCCCACTCCCACAATATCTCTGCTCCTCTCTTCTGCTCCTCCAGCAGCCTGTGGGGGAAGGAAGGGACTTTCACTGTTCTGTGCCAACAAGAGAAAAGTAGGCCTGTGGTTCACCCACCTGTTCAAATTCTCCATTCCTCCTGTGTGAGGAGGATAATGAAGCTCTGAACATGTCTCCAAAAAATAAACCACTGTTTCACAACATGCCCACAAAAAGTCCTGCAATTTGCCCCATTGATGTCCAGGATGTACCCTGGTATGTATTTCTGATGTGGGATAGCCAGCCATTCCAATTCTGCCAATTGTAATTGCTGTGACAGGACAGAGGGCAACAGATGATCCCACAGTCAGACAGAATGGTCCTATATTAAAGACATGCTGAAACATACTGGTGTTTGGGGCCTATTTCACTCACACAATAGTTTACACGTAGTAACAAGATTTTTTAAAAAGTGCCAAAGCCTACTGAGATGCAAAGTCAATAAAGGGCTGTCTGCTGAGAAGGTGATTTTTACATATCTGTCAGCGAACTCAGAAATTCGTATGCAGAATCCAGTACCTGGCTTTGTGAATATGTATGCACATTCATATCCTGAACACATTGGGCCAGGGCACTCCACTGTAGCTACACTGCAAGGGAAGCCTCTGTCTACTGCTGCCCCTTAATACCACTCAAAGGGGCTGGAGGGTTTCACTACATGAAGAGTGTTGACAAGGCAATAAGGCAGCAGAACATGTATAGTGCTCCCACTGCCATCCACCTCTAGCTAATGCACTCCCCTCATCGGTACCTCATACCCCCCTGGAGAGTCCCTTTCATGTGTACATCTGAGAGGCCCAACTGAGGTTCATCATTATTCACCTTTGATAGATCTATCAGAGATAGAAAGAACAACTAATCTAAGCAACTGAATACAAGTCATTGCTATACTGTGAAACTATTAATCTCATTTAACTGTTTCAGAACATTATGTGCAGGAGAAAACAACTGAATGGAAATGTGACTGCAGCTTTTAGTGACGGGTACTTTCAGTTCTACACTTACGTGGCTCTGACATTAGAACAGAGCCCTGTATCCTGCTGCTCTATTGTATTTTCCTCACAATATCTAGGGTCACTGTCAACAATGAACATTTGGAATTTTTTAGGAACAGCCACAATACCTAAAGGAGAAACTGACAGCAATGGAAACCTGTCAGGAAATTAAGGAGCTTACCCAAGTCTTTTAAAACCAGCTACTGAAAATTACATGTGTTTTTAGTAAGCTTCTACTCTATTATTTATTTATATTACTATAACGTCTAGAAGCCCCATTCATAGTCCAGGACCCCACGGTGCTAGGAGCTGTACAAAAACAGAACAAGCAGACGGACCCTATCCCAAGGAGCTTACTATCTAATAATAAGACAAAAGACAAGAGATGGATGGGGGAGTATAAGGAAACAATTAGACAATATTGGTCAACTTGATATGCAGAGGTACCAGAGCATCAGCAGCCTAACGGTTAAGTTGTTTTTGTAGGCATGACAGCTAGACTAATAGATATATTTGCAACAGTGTTTCAATGTTGTTTGTGTTATTGTTTTTTATTTCATTTAGGAAAGATAAGATTGTGATGAATATGTTAAGCAGGGAACTACAACTGCCATCAGTCTGCACCCCCAGCACTTCTCTTTCCCCTGGCCAGTGGCCAGGCAGAAAAAAGAACCCTGAAGAAGAAGCAGCTGGGCTTTTTTAGGGAAGCAGCTGCTCCATGGCGAGCCTGAAGCTGCAGAGATGCGAGATGTAGAGAGGAAACCCCAACACCGTAAAGAAAGCTGCATGTAGAACAAGCTCTGACTGCCAGATGTTACAGGTGGATGCAGATCTGTCTGAGACTTAGGGGGGATCAACAGTAGCCAGTGCAGAGGAGCCCAAGCCCTGGTCTACACTAGGACTTTAGGTCGAATTTAGCAGCGTTAAATCGATTTAAACCTGCACCCGTCCACACAATGAAGCCCTTTATTTCGACTTAAAGGGCTCTTAAAATCGATTTCCTTACTCCACCCCTGACAAGTGGATTAGCGCTTAAATCGACGTTGCCGGCTCGAATTTGGGGTACTGTGGACACAATTCGATGGTATTGGCCTCCGGGAGCTATCCCAGAGTGCTCCATTCTGACCGCTCTGGACAGCGCTCTCAACTCAGATGCACTGGCCAGGTAGACAGGAAAAGAACCGCGAACTTTTGAATCTCATTTCCTGTTTGGCCAGCGTGGCAAGCTGCAGGTGACCATGCAGAGCTCATCAGCAGAGGTGACCATGATGGAGTCCCAGAATCGCAAAAGAGCTCCAGCATGGACTGAACGGGAGGTACGGGATCTGATCGCTGTTTGGGGAGAGGAATCCATGCTATCAGAACTCCGTTCCAGTTTTCGAAATGCCAAAACCTTTCTGAAAATCTCCCAGGGCATGAAGGACAGAGGCCATAACAGGGACCCGAAGCAGTGCCGCGTGAAACTGAAGGAGCTGAGGCAAGCCTACCAGAAAACCAGAGAGGCGAACAGCCGCTCTGGGTCAGAGCCCCAAACATGCCGCTTCTATGATGAGCTGCATGCCATTTTAGGGGGTTCAGCCACCACTACCCCAGCCGTGTTGTTTGACTCCTTCAATGGAGATGGAGGCAATACAGAAGTAGGTTTTGGGGACGAAGAAGATGATGATGAGGAGGTTGTAGATAGCTCACAGCAAGCAAGCGGAGAAACCGGTTTTCCCGACAGCCAGGAACTGTTTCTCACCCTAGACCTGGAGCCAGTACCCCCCGAACCCACCCAAGGCTGCCTCCTGGACTCAGCAGGCGGAGAAGGGACCTCTGGTGAGTGTACCTTTTAAAATGCTATACATGGTTTAAAAGCAAGCATGTGAAAGGATTACTTTGCCCTGGCATTTGCGGTTCTGCCTTTGCAAAAGGTTTCTGGGGAGGGCAGCCTTATTTCGTCCTTCATGGTAGGACACTTTACCACTCCAGGCCAGCAACACGTACTGGGGAATCACTGTAGAACAAAGCATTGCAGTGTATGTTTGCTGGCATTCAACCAAAATCACGCGGTGGGAGGAGGCAAAATGCGACCTTGTAACGAAAGCACATGTGCTATGTATGTAATGTTAACAGCAAGGTTTACCCTGAAAGAGTGTAGCCACTGTTTTATAAAATGTGTCTTTTTAAATACCGCTGTCCCTTTTTTTTTCTCCACCAGCTGCATGTGTTTCAATGATCACAGGATCTTCTCCTTCCCAGAGGCTAGTGAAGCTTAGAAAGAAAAAAAAACGCACTCGCGATGAAATGTTCTCCGAGCTCATGCTGTCCTCCCACACTGACAGAGCACAGACGAATGCGTGGAGGCAAATAATGTCAGAGTGCAGGAAAGCACAAAATGACCGGGAGGAGAGGTGGAGGGCTGAAGAGAGTAAGTGGCGGGCTGAAGAGAGTAAGTGGCGGGCTGAAGACAGGGCTGAAGCTCAAAGGTGGCGGCAGCGTGATGAGAGGAGGCAGGATTCAATGCTGAGGCTGCTGCAGGACCAAACCAGTATGCTCCAGTGTATGGTTGAGCTGCAGCAAAGGCAGCTGGAGCACAGACTGCCACTGCAGCCCCTCTGTAACCAACCGCCCTCCTCCCCAAGTTCCATAGCCTCCACACCCAGACGCCCAAGAACGCGGTGGGGAGACCTCCGGCCAACCAGCCACTCCCCCACAGAGGATTGCCCAAAAAAAAGAAGGCTGTCATTCAATAAATTTTAAAGTTGTAAACTTTTAAAGTGCTGTGCTTAAAGTGCTGTGTGGCATTTTCCTTCCCTCCTCCACCACCCCTCCTGGGATACCTTGGTAGTCATCCCCCTATTTGTGTGATGAATGAATAACGAATGCATGACTGTGAAGCAGCAATGACTTTATTGGCTCTGCAAGCAATGATTAAAGGGAGGAGGGGAGGGTGGTTAGCTTACAGGGAAGTAGAGTGAACCAAGGGGTGGGGGGGTTCATCAAGGAGAAACAAACAGAACTTTCACACCGTAGCCTGGCCAGTCATAAAACTGTTTTTCAAAGCTTCTCTGATGCGTACCGCGCCCTCCTGTGCTCTTCTAACCGCCCTGGTGTCTGGCTGCGCATAACCAGCAGCCAGGCGATTTGCCTCAACCTCCCACCCCGCCATAAACGTCTCCCCCTTACTCTCACAGATATTGTGGAGCACACAGCAAGCAGTAATAACAGTGGGAATATTGGTTTCGCTGAGGTCTAAGCGAGTCAATAAACTGCGCCAGCGCGCCTTTAAACGTCCAAATGCACATTCTACCACCATTCTGCACTTGCTCAGCCTGTAGTTGAACAGCTCCTGACCACTGTCCAGGCTGCCTGTGTACGGCTTCATGAGCCATGGCATTAAGGGGTAGGCTGGGTCCCCAAGGATACATATAGGCATTTCAACATCCCCAACAGTTATTTTCTGGTCTGGGAATAAAGTCCCTTCCTGCAGCTTTTGAAACAGACCAGAGTTCCTGAAGATGCGAGCATCATGCACCTTTCCCGGCCATCCCACGTTGATGTTGGTGAAACGTCCCTTGTGATCCACCAGAGCTTGCAGCACTATCGAAAAGTACCCCTTGCGGTTTATGTACTCGGCGGCTTGGTGCTCTGGTGCCAAGATAGGGATATGGGTTCCATCTATAGCCCCACCACAGTTAGGGAATCCCATTGCAGCAAAGCCATCCACTATGACCTGCACATTTCCCAGGGTCACTACCCTTGATATCAGCAGATCTTTGATTGCGTGGGCTACTTGCATCACAGCAGCCCCCACAGTAGATTTGCCCACTCCAAATTGATTCCCAACTGACCGGTAGCTGTCTGGCGTTGCAAGCTTCCACAGGGCTATCGCCACTCGCTTCTCAACTGTGAGGGCTGCTCTCATCTTGGTATTCATGCGCTTCAGGACAGGGGAAAGCAAGTCACAAAGTTCCATGAAAGTGCCCTTACGCATGCGAAAGTTTCGTAGCCACTGGGAATCGTCCCAGACCTGCAACACTATGCGGTCCCACCAGTCTGTGCTTGTTTCCCGAGCCCAGAATCGGCGTTCCACAGCATGAACCTGCCCCATTAGCACCATGATGCATGCATTGTCAGGGCCCATGCTTTCAGAGAAATCTGTGTCCATGTCCTGATCACTCACGGGACCGCGCTGACGTCGCCTCCTCGCCCGGTATCGCGTTGCCATGTTCTGGTGCTGCATATACTGCTGAATAATGCGTGTGGTGGTTAATGTGCTCCTAATTGCCAAAGTGAGCTGAGCGGGCTCCATGCTTGCCGTGGTATGGCGTCCGCACAGAAAAAAGGCGCGGAACGATTGTCTGCCGTTGCTCTGACGGAGGGAGGGGCGACTGACGACACGGCTTACAGGGTTGGCTTCAGGAAGCTAAAATCAACAAAGGGGGTGCCTGTACATCAAGGAGTATTTCAGGCAGGACTGCACAGAGGGTTCCAATAAGAAATGGTGCACCTAAGTTATCGTTGTTATTGGAACAAGGAGGTTAGCCTGGCCTCTGATTGATACATGGCTAGATTTACCTCGCTGCACCTTCTCTGTGAGTGACTGCAGTGTGACCTAGAGGAATGAGTCCCCTAGACAGGGGAGGAGGCAAATGAGTACAAAACAAATCTGGTCTATTTCTTGTTTTGACCCACTCCATCTATCTTTTACATCTTTGGCTGGCAGCAGACGGTGCAGAAGGACTGCATGCCATCCACATCTCATGGCTGCTCGGCAGAAGATGGTACAGTACGCCTGCTAGCCATCCCCATCTCTTGCCTGCCTGGCAGAAGATGGTGCAATACGACTGCTAGCAATCCTCATCTCTTGCCTGCCTGGCAGAAGATGGTACAGTACGACTGCTAGCAGTCCGTATCGCCTGCCTGCTCACCATAAGACGGTTCAATAGGACTGACTGCAGGACTAAAGAGAATGACCTGGTCAAGTCACTCCAAATTTAGTCCCTGCGCCCATGTCTGCCCAGGCGCTCCCAGCCGACGCGGCCAGGAGCACCTCGGACACGATGAGGACGACTACCAATCGTATTGCACCGTCTGCTGCCAGAAGGCAAGGGGTTGCTGCTACTGTGCAGCAAAGCCGTACCGCGTCTGCCAGCACCCAGGAGACATAGGGTGACGGTTACCTGAGCGGGCTCCATGCTTGCTGTGGTATGGCGTCTGCACAGGTAACTCAGGAAAAAAGGCGCGAAATGATTGTCTGCCCTTGCTTTCACGGAGGGAGGGAGGGAACGGGGGCCTGACGACACGTACCCAGAACCACCCGCGACAATGTTTTAGCCCCATCAGAGCGCTCCATTGTGACTGCTCTGGACAGCACTCTCAGATGCCCGATTGTTTGCCATTGCTCTGACGCTGGGAGGGGCGCTTACAGGGTTGGCTTCAGGGAGCTAAAATCAACAAAGGGGGTGGCTTTACATCAAGGAGTATTTCAGGCAGGACTTCACAGAGGGTTCCAATAAGAAATGGTGCACCTAAGTTATTGTCCTTATTGGAGCAAGAAGGTTAGCCTGGCCTCTGATTGATACATGGCTAGATTTACCTCGCTGCACCTTGACTGCAGTGTGATCTAGAAGAATGAGTCCCCTAGACAGGGGAGGGGGGGGAAGCAAATGAGTACAAAACAAATCTGGTCTATTTCTTGTTTTGACCCACTCCATCTATCTTTTACATCTTTGGCTGGCAGCAGACGGACTGCATGCCATCCACATCTCATGACTGCTCGGCAGAAGATGGTACAGCACGACTGCTAGCAGTCCGTATCGCCTGCCCGCTCACCATAAGACGGTTCAATAGGACTGACTGCAGGACTAAAGAGAATGACCTGGTCAAGTCACTCCAAATTTAGTCCCTGTGCCCATGTCTGCCCAGGCGCTCCTGATCGACCTCACAGAGGCGACCAGGAGCACCTCAGACATGACGATGACGGCTACCAGTCGTACTGTACCGTCTGCTGCCACAAGGCAAGGGGTTGCTGCTACTGTGTAGCAATGCCGTACCGCGTCTGCCAGCACCCAGGAGACATAGGGTGACGGTTACCTGAGCGGGCTCCATGCTTGCCATGGTATGGCGTCTGCACAGGTAACTCAGGAAAAAAGGCGCGAAATGATTGTCTGCCCTTGCTTTCACGGGGGGAGGGAGGGAACGGGAGGCTGACGATATGTACCCAGAACCACCCGCGACAATGTTTTAGCCCCATCAGGCATTGGGATCTCAACCCAGAATTCCAATGGGCAGCGGAGACTGCGGGAACTGTGGGATAGCTACCCACAGTGCAACGCTCCGGAAGTCGACGCTTGCCTCGGTACTGTGGAAGCGCTCCGCCGAGTTAATGCACTTAATGCACTTAGAGCATTTTCTGTGGGGACACACACACTCGAATTTATAAAACCGATTTCTAAAAAACCGACTTCTATAAATTCGACCTTATTCCGTAGTGTAGACATACCCCAAGTGAGAGACATACTACTAAGTGATCCTGGCCTGGAAATCTGCAAGCTCCTCTTTACTTTAATAGAGGCTGGACTGGAGAGGCACCAGACCTGAAGAGCCCTAATCCTCAACTACACTGCCTCAGTGGCCCGAACAAGAACTATTGTTGCTCACTTTGAAATGGAACTGTTTGAGCTCCTGTACCTAGGGTATTTGCAACCTTTCCCTTTCCTGCTTGTCCAAGTAAAATACCCTTTCATTTACCCATGTGTCTTACTGGTTATGGGGACCCACCAGAACTAGCTTCAGAAGCATCCATGCATGTCTCTGGGTGGTGGTACCCCAGGGATGTTACTGGCACCTTAGTGTTTGTTATACTGCAGCACTGAGCAGCTGTCATAACTACAAGATCTTTCCCACTTAACTTTTTCTCCTCAAGAAAGAGGATTTTCTGAGGCACTATAAAAATAGAGGCTTCAGATAAGCAAAGGTCTTGCACCTCTCTCTATTCAAGAAAGTACTTAATTTTAAGTACATGCTTAAGTTCCATTGTAGTAAATAGGACTTAAGAACAAACTTACACATTTTCCTAGGGAAAGAAGCTTTTCTGAATCACTTACATTTGAGGATAGGGTCATCCCATATCTCCAATGTGGTGGTGTCTCTTTTCTAAAGTAAATTCACTTCATCCCAACCCATCTGTTATAAAATATAATTTATGAATTAGGGATGGGGATTCAAATTCTCAGTCACAAATCCTATTAAATGTCTATAGAACCCCTACTGGCTTCATTATTATTGAATTCTCCAGGGACATCATTTTGATTTATAGCACAAGCTAGAGGATCTGAGGTCTATGACCCAGTGAACACATTAGTGTAGACAAAATATAGGATTTTCATCTATGACATAGTTCATCTATAAAGTTAGAGAAGGTGGTGACCTATTTAAACTACAGTTTAAGGTCTGAGTTTGAGGCTGTAGTAAAGTTAGTTTTGAATATTAACAGCATGGAAATCTCACTAGAACTCAAAATGGTGTGTGGTCATGCAATCAGCTGCTCCCATGGAATTCTGGGCACCCAAACCAGAGCAGAAGATAATAAGCCCTCTTCCCATGAGGGTTCAGATCCAACGATTGAAAGCCAGTCCAGTTCCCTGAAATTTTCAAGTATTTGAACTTGAGTTTCTGATTAGAGCTAAACTAAAAAAAAGGAAGGCAGGATTTAAAAGTCCAAAATAGAAAAAGGATTTGTAGGTAGGAATAGACTGTGAAATGAATTTGAAAATAAAGATTATGATAGCAATTGGCATTCAAAACTATTTTCAAATACAATATATTTCATGGTCCTTTTGTACTAAGGAGCACGGCTGTTCTTTTTAACTTTCAGATTATTAAGGTGTGTAAAATGGGCACACTTTTCCTTTAACTGTTTCAGAATGATGGGTGTGCAGGAAGCCATCAGAACAAAATGTTTCAAAATATGGGAGGGGGAATAAAGTATTTTATAGCGTATATACTTGGATTATGGAATCTCTGGAAATAGATACACATAAAATTTGATTGAAAGACTGCCATTGATTTCAAAAGGCTTTGGATCACCCCCTTAGACTAATTTGATAAATTATGGAATGTTAAATAAGAAAAAAATGAAGGTGGGAAAATAGAGGGGAATAAAATAAAAGGATATGAAATACAAGGCAGCACTGTTTTCCTCTTAAGGTTTTTTTTCTTTGATATCCGTCCCCATCGTCTCTGAGCCACTAGCACAAACATTAGGGAATTGCAGTTAGCCTTTGATACACTTTACCTCTCACTTCCTTTAGAGGCATACCACAAAAAAGTCAGATTACAATGAGAACAATTTAGGTCATGTACAGATTATAAAAAAGTCACATTACAAAAGACTTAACTATTTAAAGGGTCAAATTAAACAAGGGACAACTCTCCACTCAAAGCTCAAGTAAAACAGCTTTGTGCAGGGGACCAGAGCAGGGAGGGGAGAATAATTCCCAATCCCAATGGCAGGGCATCAGGTACCTGTGTACCAAAGCTATGACTACAAACTGCAATCCATGGGTAACAGTAGTGATCATAAGCCTCTGGAATCTGTGGCGCCAACTCTGTGATTTCCCGGCGGGTGCTTGACCCCCGTTCTGACCCAGCCCTACCCGCACTCCACCCCTTCCTTCAACCCCCACCCCACCTCTTCCCACCCCTGCTCTGCCCCCTCCCCTGACCTCTCCCAACCCTTGCTCCTCCTCCTCCTCCCCCAGTACCTCCTGCACACCTCTGAACAGCTGATCACTGGTGGGTGGGAGGCACTGGGTGGGGGAGGGAGAAGAGCTGATCGCCAGGGTGGCTGGTGGGTGATGAGCACCCACTATTTATTTTCTGTGGGTGCTCCCACCCCAGAGCACCCACGGAGTCCGCGCCTACGTCTGGAACTCTACACACACTCTCCACACAGGGCTAACTAGCTGTTCATTCAACATGCTTAGCATGAACAGTGTATCTGTGTCTAAGCAGACATTAGACATTAAAAATTTGCTACTGGGTATGTCCATAAAGCAATTTTCAAAATGTTATCTTTGTTCAGTCAACAGTTTCAAGTTCAGCAAAGACACTAGTCTTTAATGAGAAAGATTTACGCCAAGTGTCATAAATATAAAGGGAAGGGTAACCACCTTTCTGTATACAGTGCTATAAAATTCCTCCTGGCCAGAGGCAACATCCTGTTACCTGTAAAGGGTTAAGAAGCTCAGCTAACCTGGCTGGCACCTGACCCAAAGGACCAACTTTCAAATCGGGGGGGGGGGGGGGGGCTTTTGTTTGTGCTCTTTGTTTACATGTTTGTTCTCTCTTGGGACTGAGAGTGGCCAGACAGAAATCCATCTTCTCCAACACATCCTAATCCAAGTCTCCAATATTGCAACCAGTATAAGTAAACCAGGCAAGGTGGATTAGTTTATCTTTTGTTTTATGTGAATTTTCCATGTGTTAAGAGGGAGGTTTATTCCTGTTTTCTGTAACTTTAAGGTTTTTTCCAGAGGGGAATCCTCTGTATTTTGAATCTGAATACGCTGTAAAGTATTTTCCATCCTGATTTTCCAGAGGTGATTCTTTTACCTTTTCTTTAATTAAAATTCTTCTTTTAAGAACCTGATTGATTTTTCATTTTTCTTAAGATTGCAAGGGTTTGGGTCTGTGTTCACCTGTACAAATTGGTGAGGATTATTATCAAGCCTTCCCCAGAAAAGGGGGTGTAGGGCTTGGGGGGATATTTTGGGGGAAGATGTCTCCAAGTGGTCTCTTTCCCTGTTCTCTGTTTAACACGCTTGGTGGTGGCAGCATAGGGTTCAAGGACAAGGCAAAGTTTGTACCTTGGGGAAGTTTTAACCTAAGCTGGTAAGAATAAGCTTAGGGGGTCTTTCATACGGGTCCCCACATCTGTACCCTAGAGTTCAGAGTGGGGAAGGAACTCTGACACCAAGCTTCACACTTCAGCCATTTTTGCTATAGCTCTGCCTAAAAGCAATGTGGCTTGAACAGTATTATCACTGACAAGTGTTCAAAAATCATGAGTCAAAACACACAGAAATCACAAGGTTGGCTTAAAAATCATGAGATTTTAAAAAAGCTGTTTGGATTATTTACCTAGCTTTCTAACCTTTTGAGTGCACTCAGGTCACATTTTCAAGCTTTTCTCTGCAACTCTGAAGACAAGAAACTGGCTTTTTAAAAAAAACAACTGAAATCCTCATGTCTTCACATGACTCCAGTAGCTGGAGTTTTATGAAACACACCAAATGTGAGATTAAAATCATGAGAGTTGGCAAGACTACTAGAATTTTATTAACTGGAAATGTCACCCTTACATCAACACTGATGAACTCCTTTGTGCTAGATGATATTTTGTTCTAACTTTTTTAGTAAGTTAACCTTTAAGCAGTAAATAAGCACAGAAAAAATCCTGCCCCAAACCTGAACATTTTGGAAAGTTATGATAATGTGGAAACAAAAGGTCTATAATTAAACTGTATTGGAGGCTTATCCTCAGTGGGTACTGTCAAATATTGGCAATAGTACTGACAAAGACCAATTAATATTTGCTTCCGTGGGTGGACAATCTATAATCGTTGCCCTTAAAAACTTGAGAATTAGATTCAAGAAACACATTTCCAATTTGTATCTAAAATTTATACCATTACTATTGGCTTGGGAGCTGACAATTAATATTCAGTAATCAATGTTCAACTTACAATGTAGCCTTCTCGCTATAAATCAGCTATGTCTTCCTTTTTCAATTTTTGATTTTTCCATAGCAATAATTCAGCATAAGCACACTGCATTATATTTTTTTAAATCAGAAAGCAGTCTTTGTATCTTTGCTCTGGGGATTTATTCGCAAAAATTAAACTTTACCCTTTTGTATGCTTCATCAGTAAAATAGACACAAAATTGCATCTACACAAGCAAAGCCATGCATTCCTATACACAGGCATTTGGCAAACAAGTTGATGTGTTTCAAATGCAACCTTTGAACGGGATAGCAAAACTCACTGAGACTTGAAATTGATATGTTTTCTGCTAATGCAATTCCAATTTTTTTCAAGATGTAAACAGGAAGACTTAGTGTTAAAAAAAAATCCCCAGAGATTGTCAATGACATTTGGAGCCATTTTCCTCCAGGTTGTTAACTGGAATGTGGCCCAGATCAGTAGCTCCCAAGCTCATTGCAATCTGAAGGGTGTTAAGAGACATACTCTATGTGAAATGAGTTTGTGGTCTCAGTCCAATGCCCAGTCGACAGATTTCCACATCAGAATTTGCATTAATGGACACCCTGGTAGGAGCCTCAGCAGAGAGACCAAGGACTGATCAGATAAGCAAGTCACAATGAATTGTGGTCTTGTCAGATGTCATAAGCCAAAAGGGTTTTGGACTGCTAATACTTGGGTAGGAGACTTCCAATAAAACCGCGGGATGCTATTGTAAGTGGCGCTGGTGATTCAGTTGGTTGACCCTGTGCTCCTCTGATGACAGTGCATGGGGACAGGGTGCTGCTTCGAGCAGCATTTTAATGCTCATACAGATTTCATCCTAGAAATCCACTAGGTTTGGAGGGGAGCATGCTGAGCTCTGGCTTTGCTGGGTCTGGCCTGGCATCCTCCCCAAACCTGATGATCCTTAACTCTATAGTTTTTGCCCACAGGCTTCTGGGATGGGGTAGAATTATGTCCCAGGCAGCTTCTCCTTCCCTCGGACACTGCTTTTGTGATCTTCCTTACTTCCCCCACCCCCTCATTTTTGCTCCTTTCTGTGTGGTATATAGAATAAAAGTAAACAGTGCTAATTAATCCACACCATCAAATGTCAGATCAAGACATGCGACTAGTTGAACTCACTCATCCAGTAAATAATTCCTATTAATTTTAAATAGTTCTATTTTTCATTTCAAACAGATTTTGGGTTGTTCTGTTTTTTCTAGCAAAGCTCCTTTAACAAAATACACTACACTATAGCTTGTCTGTCTGTCTGTCTGTTTGTTTCTCTCTCTCTCTCTCTCTCTCTCTCTCACACACACACTCTCTCTCTCTCTCTCTCTGTCTCTTACTGGCCATAAACTGTACAGTAAAGATGTAATAAAGATAAATGTAAAATCCTCTCCCCACTATACCTTTCATTTTTTTCTAAAGGCTGGTCTGCTGACAGACTAACTTGGTAAGAGATTTTATGTGACATCATAAATAACTTGTATTCACTGATCTAAATTAAATGAATATTGTACAGATAGTGCTACACGTAAAATATAATGAAGACTAATGTAAGGTGAACAAAAGCAGGTTTGAAATATTCATGGCATAGAAAGAATGATCATTTCATTTTATATTCTCAGTGTAACTGACATTGAAAAACAAATGCCCTTAAGAGTTGTGCTTAGTGAATGAAATCTTTGGATCATTCTTAAAAGTACCCCTGTTGTAACTGTTCAGGGATTACATAATAGGCAGAAAGTGTATTATGTTTTGGCTGTAACAAAAGCATCAATTAATTTCACATATTTCTTTATTGTGGTATTGCATTGCTCTGACACAGACTCAACTGAATTTGCATGATTCCGAGGTCAGTGGAAATAATAAGAATTGAAAAGGATAGGATAAAGGGATGGAAAAGTCTATTACCCACTGGTGAATCTAACCATCCTTTGCAACCCTTAATCTCAGAAGCCTTTTTTGTCATCAGTCATTTTCCACCTATTTTCAGCATATTGTAGAACAAAGGTTCTGTAAATAGGCTATGTCCTTTAGGCCCCACAGAGAATTAGTTCTTTGAACAAAGAAAGAAACATGCATTAATTCAGCACTGAAGAGATGTAAGAAAGGGTCTTTTTATATGGGCTTTTGATGCTGAAGGGTCCATGTTTTTGGAATTAGGACATATATCCATTTTCTCTTATACCCATTTTTTAAAATTTATTTCATAACTTCTCTCTCCTCAGGCCCTGATCTTTTTCTAGTCCAACAATTGGCCTGCTGCTTTTAGTGATCAGGTAGTGGGTTGATAGGCTCTAGAGATGTACTGAGCAGGACCATTAAAGGAGCTGTAGCTCAGGTCACTGTATGCTGATAGGCACTTACGTGGCCTAGGAAAGGGAAATAAAACTCCAAGCATTAGTCCTTTTAAAGCTCTTTTCTCTGACTTTGTGTATTATCTACAAAACAGTCCCAAAACAAAAGAAAGTCAACTGAAAAACACAAGGCAATTATCCCCACAAAGGCTTTCCCAGCTTTAATCAGACAGGAAGAAGAGAACATACCTTTCCCCTTTGACCCAGCTTCCCCTTCCTTTTATACTTGGACCTGAGCAGCCCCATGACCAAGCAGGACCTATTAACCCTTTACAGACTGTAGCATATTTACCTTGCCATATATACATCTTAAATTGTCTGCTTTAAAGACTGGAACACAGTCTATTTTCTGGTTTTGCAGTCTCCCACAGCACTTAGCTGCTATGGTGATTAGGTGAAGAGAGGTCAGCATGTTCCTTGCTCTAGGTATGAGTCTCTGCATCACAATTAAGAATAATCAGGTCTGGGCAAAGTATTTCTCCAAGATAACCATTTAAAACATTTTCAACATATTTATTCAGCATGGACAAGCTAACTTATCAGGACAATCTATATTAAATCTTTCAATATTTATCTGGCTGTCCTTTTTCCCACATGGTAAGAGCCCAGTCTAAAAATGCAACACTATATTTACCCAATTTGGCTTCCTTAAAAAACAAAATGTTTTATTCCATCTCCTACCATAAACAAACCAACAACAGGTAAAAAATAAAGTGATTTTTTAAATCTATGTGTACTCCATTATTCTGTACTCCAGTTCATGCTATTTCATTAGTGAAATTTGTATATTATATGCAGGCACCAGTTTAGGGCATTGTGGCTTTATGAAAAATAGAAAGTAACAAAAAGACCTCAAAACACACTTATCTATACTAATACTTTACAGACTGGAGGCTTAAAAGTTAGTAGGCCTACATTTTGACCTACTTTTTCCTTATATGTTTGCAAAGTTCATGTTGTCATTTTAGAATCCGTGTTTGTTTTTTCCAAAACAAATGCTTCAATGTTATTTTTTTTTGGCATCTGTGTGTGTGTTTTTTCATAAGAAAAGTAATGCCACACTCCTATGCTCATCTGCAATTCTCAATTAACAAACCAGTGTGCATAGGAGAGAATAGAGAACAAGGGAAATGAAATAAATTTCACTTTCTAGCCGTGAGAAGGTTCGCGTAAGTGACGGTGATCAAAACTTAAGTTTACAAAAGAGAAAAAAACACATTGTCTGTCTATACTGAAAGGAGGACAGGAGACACTTGACGGGGTTTTAATCAGGCCACAACTTTATAATTAGATGTCTGGGACTACCCGGCAGATAAAAGTGTACAGTGCAAGTAATTCCATGTTCAATAAATATCTACCCGAGGAGCTTCCACCAATGCCCCTCTTCTTCCATGCAGGTCCCCCAACTAACCCCATTGCTGGGTCCTTACTTCTCCTCCCTTGAACGAGAGTTAAGGTGGACTATAAGAAGGCAGGGATTGGCTCCCTGCTGCATCAGTCACAGTCGCCCTGAACTCCACCCTATTCCACTCCTTTAAGAAACACCTCCTTTTAAAATCTTTTACCAAGCTATTTATCTGGTCACTGTATCCCAGGGGTGGGGAACCTTTTTTCTATCACGGGCCACTGACCCACAGAAAAAATCAATCGCGGGCCACACACAAGTAAAAAGCAACTTAATTTAGGGTGGTTATTTTTTAGAGAGAAATATAAAATGTTCAACTCGCCTGCCTGGGCTGGGCACGGAGGCTTGGAGCTTCCCCCTGCAGCGGGGCGAGCCAATGCTCATGGCTCTAGCCCTGCGGGGCGGGGGGGGGGGGGGGGGCTGCCATGACTCATGGCTTCTCCACATGGTGGGGCAAGCCGACGCTCATGGCTCCAGCCCCGCCTGGGGTGCTGAAACTTGCCGAGGCCTTAATGAAATTAAGCAACGGTCTGAATCTGGCCCATGGGCCATAGGTTCCCCAGCCCTGCTTTATCCCTTCCCTATGGAGTACCTGCACTGGACATCTGCCCCACACTTGTATAATGAATTACGACATCATAGTCTAACTTCTTTTCCTACTCACCATAACAAAGCCCTCCCTGAACCCACTGTGGGGAAGGCAACCCTCCCCCCCCACTCCCTGCACACACACACACACCCCGCACCAAGGCTATTCTGGTGGTGATGAAAAAATTCCTTTCCATCCCCCCTAGAAAGGAGCGGCTAGTGCGATGCCCACAGCAGGTTCTAATCAAACTTGGTATTTTGCTATCTCAAGGGGAGGGAGGATGGGTGCTGCTCTGCCTGGTTTGTGGAAAATGGGCTCCTCCCTCCAGGCATCGCCCTTTTCAGCTTCCCAGCCCTTCCGGTCTCTGGGGATGAGTCAAAGTCACCACACTGACCCACTCCCCTTTTGAACACACACACACATGCTTAAAGGTGCAGTGAGGTCATTCTCAGTGTTCTTTTCAGGAAACAGCTGGACATATTAGATTTATACACTTTCAGAACTATTAGTAGAGAAAGTCCTATTACGAATCTGGGTAATTGTTAGACTTTCAGAGTAATTTATATGACAATTTTAGCCAGTGCTGGGGCAACCTGCGGCCCATCAGGGTAATCTGGTGGCAGGCCGCCGGAAAGTTTGTTTACATTTGCACAGCTGCCCACAGCTCCCAGTGGCTGTGATTTGCCGTTCCTGGCCAATGGGAACTGCGGGAAGCGGCACAGGCTGCTGGGACGTGCTGACCGCCACTTTCCGCAGCTCCCATTGGCCGGGAATGGTGAACCATGGCCACTGGGAGGCGCAGGTGGCTGTGCAAATGTAAACAAACTGTCTGGCGGCCTGCCAGCAGATTACCCTGACAGGCTGCGTAAGGCCTGCAGGTCACAAGTTGACCACCACTGATTTTAGCTCTTTTAATGTTCTTGAATTGCCTATGAAGGGACTTTGATATTTGCTAATTATTCCTTTTTCATTTTTGCAATAGTTTAACAATTGTCAGCTGATAGGTTACTTGAGAACTGCTAACATTGCTATTTGTAATATGTTATCATTTCAGTTCCATGGCTGGATGACCTCACCTTTTGTAATCAGAAGAAAAAGAAATGAACTTCTGGTACAAGTTTTCAGACACAAAATCTTGTGCCAAATAAATGTGACTTTCAAGATTTTTCACAGGAGAATTTTCAGGAGAACACAGACTGTTCAGCTGCAGAAAGATCCCAGAGATTCAGGTCAACAAAATGTTTACCATAAGTGGCAACACTTTCAGATGACTCACCGAGAATTTGTGAATGTCCACAAACGATGGACATTTTATATTGGTTGATTCAGTATTTTTACTATTCAGCATGGTACACTATACTCCTTGGAGAATTCTGCACCACCACATTAAAATTCTGCATATAGTATTTTAAAATTCTGCAAAATGTTGCATATTTTATTTTTCAAAATAATAACACAATATAATCATACCAGTTGCAAATATTTTGGTAATATATTTCAAAATATCTGTCAGAAAGTATGTCTGGAACAATACAGACAACAAACGAGATTCAGGAATTTTTTTTTTATAAATAGATTCCTTACTAAGCATATTAATACAGAACTTTGAGTAATTCATTTAAACTACACTATAGAAACATATTTCCTGCACCATTCAGAAGCAGTGCAAAGGCTTGAGGGAGTCAGGGGGAACTAAGGAGCTGAGGGAGAGGGAAGGAGCCTGAGAGTGAACCTGGAGGGTTGTTGGATGTGGGTGAGTAGTGGATTGTTAGAGAGTTGGGGAGCCTCCCCCATGCAGACCCTGGCTGACCCCTAGCCTCTCCCAATCAGTCAGGCACATCTTCCCCTGTCCCCATGTGGCCCTGCACCTGCCACATCCATCCCCATGTGGCCCTGCAGTCTCCCCGTGGCCTGCAGCGCCACTCCCATTCAGCCCTTGGCTTGATGCTGTCATCCCCCTAGCTCCTGAGACCTGTCGCAGTCAGTCCGCCCACTAGCCCTTTTAAACCCCAGTCTGTGACCCCCCAGCAGCCACATATGCACAGCTCTGTCCATCCCATACCTCCTCACCTGTCCCCACTGTGAGGAATGCAGTCTCCCAATTCCTCTCTGCCCACTGGCTGGCCTCTCTTCTGGTGCCACAGCTGCCCCTGGTGGGCAAAAGATGTAACTGCAGTGCCTTGCCAGCAGACTCTATATTCTGCAGAGAAAAAAACTGCAGGGGGTCATGAATTCCCCCAGGAGTAGTACTGAAAACATACTGGCCAGATCCTTGGATACAGCCAAGGATCATGAAGGTGGCTTTACAAACACTCCTAATATTCCCCTACCTTGGGCTTGTTGTGCACTAGTCTGGTCCCCTAGTAGAATTTAGAGCATCCAGAAGGCTGCAAGTCCCACGAAATGCAAATGGTCCCTAAGTGATTGTTACAGCACCTGAGGATTGCAAGGGCACAAGGAAAACACAAGCATACACACTTTTCCCAGACCATGTCCCCCTACAACATGAACAGGGAGTGGGGGCTAGCAAGCATGCTACTATGCCATCTTTGGGGCCCTGGAAGATCCCCTGCTCTGGAGTGATTCTTCTGTGGCTGGATACACTAGCTTTGGGATTGTTTTTGTTCTGGCAGCACAGTGCAGAGCAGTCCAAATATAGGAGAGAATCTGAGCCACTTGTGTATTGTGTATGTTTATTCTTCTATAGTATTCATTGCTAGTAGCAAAACTCATATTAACGGGGGGAGGGGAAATGGCCAGCTGGATGGTTACAGGTTCAGAAATATAAACCTCTGCCAGCAATCCAGTTAGCAGGTAAAAAAACACCCAAACCTGTCACTCTGAACAAAGTTGGAAAGGTCGAGATGATGCTTCGCTATCCTGTCTTATGGGGACCAGTGTGTTTTTGCGTGTCTATGTGGTAAAGGAGAAGTGTCACTGCGTCCAACCTGTAGGGAAACATTTATTAAATGGGTCAGAGAACACATATTTCAAGCAAGACTGTTGGCTATAAAGGGCATAGTTTCATTCTGTAATAAACACAAGCGTGATGTTCACAGAAATAACACTGTCAGGTTTGCCCTTTAGAACATTGATCCAGGGTTAGTAAATATTGGGTAAGAGGACAGTACAGCTTGCTGCAAGCACAAACCATGGACATTATGTTATTGGATTGCAGTGAAAACAAAACAACAAGAATAAAGCAAGCTTGATAACCTCATAATACCAAATATTTTTCACAATAATACAGTACTTCCAAACAATCTGCACTGTTGCCCATAAGGAAAAACTCATTTTGATAATCTAAATATTTGCCTGCTAGTCCCAACTGATTTGTAAGCAACAGCGTTAATGTGGTAGGAATGGTAATGCAAAGATTTTGAGAGCTCTTGTTCTTACTTTGATATTCCAAGCATCTCTGTTGCTATCCCCGAACAAGAAAATTACATAATTACTTCTGCAAAGAGGCTTGTCATAATCCAATGTTCAGTGCAGACCTCTTTTTTCGTTGGACTATAAAATCTGAAATGCTAAATGCTATAGAAGATAGCCAAAGAAATAAACAATGTATTTTTAAGCAAAAATTGTTTCATGCTTTCAGTGTCTTAGGCTTTTAAAATGGGTCTTTTGGGATGATAAATTGTAAATATGAGTACAAGAGAATACCATCTTCCTATAGACGCACGGCTACTTGTTCATTTACATAAGTCACCCAAGGTCTGAAAGTGTTTTGTCTCTTATCAAGAACAGCAGTACTTGTGGCACCTTAGAGACTAACAAATTTATTAGAGCATAAGCTTTCGTGAGCTACAGCTCACTTCATCGGATGCATAGAATGGAACATATAGTAAGATTATATATATATAATATATATATTATTATATATATATATATCGGGCTTTGTTGCCCGATATATAGTTTCCTGGGTTAGTGTTTTTGTTGTGTGGTGTGTGGTTGCTGGTGAGTATTTGCTTCGTATTTATTCAAATGACACCATCATAGGACCTAATCACATTAGCCACGCCATCAGGGGCTCATTCACCTGCATATTTACCAATGTGATATATGCCATCATGTGCCATGCATGCCCCTCTGCCATGTACATTGGCCAAACCGGACAGTCTCTACGCAAAAGAATAAATGGACACAAATCTGACATCAGGAATCATAACATTCAAAAACCAGTAGGAGAACACTTCAGCCTCTGTGGCCACTCAGTAAAAGATCTAACGGTGGCAATTTTGCAACAGAAAAGCTTCAAAAACAGACTGCAAGGAGAAACTGCTGAGCTTGAATTAATATGCAAACTAGATACCATTAACTTGGGTTTGAATAGAGACTGGGAGTGGCTGGGTCATTACACATATTGAATCTATTTCCTTAAGTATCCTCACACCTTCTTGTTAACTGTCTAAATGGGACATCTTGATTATCACTACAAAAGTTTTTCTCTCCTGCTGATAATAGCTCATCTTAACTAATTAGCCTCTCACAGTTTGTATGGTAACTTCTAACATACATATATATGTTCCATTCTATGCATCCGATGAAGTGAGCTGTAGCTCACGAAAGCTTATGCTCTAATAAATTTGTTAGTCTCTAAGGTGCCACAAGTCCTCCTGTTCTTTTTGCGGATACAGACTAACACGGCTGCTACTCTGAAACTTGTCGCTTATCAGTGTTCCTTGCAATCCGCACTGCTCAATTCTTGAACATCTGTTTTCACTATTGGGGTTTTTTTTTCAGAATTCTCAGCCTGACAAGGCCCAAATATTGTGCAGGGATGAGTGACCTTGCCATTGTAGAAGAGATAAAAAAGGAGAGAGGCACACAAAAAGGGAAAACAGCAGAGGAGGAAGCTTGAAATAATGTGGGGTGAATTCGTTTATCTCACATTCTTCTCATGATTTAACAATTTGCACTAAGAAAAGCTGAGGCAGTGGAGAAAGTGGAGGTGAAAAGCTAAGGTGTGCAAAACAGAAGTTAGGTTTCCCACCCACTTTTTCCTTTTCCTTTTTGAAAGGGAAGGTATGGATCTAACCTTTCCACTTACCCCATGCCATCACAGGATGCAGGTAAATGAAGAACTGGAGACTGAAGTGAAGGTCATTTCTCATACTGACTCAGAGGGACAGGTATGTGTTAAAACACATGGGACTGAAGAAAATCCACATTTACATGTAATAGAAAAATGTATTGGTAAATCCGTCTAGGATAGTTTTCATTTTGGCAACTTTACTCATATGTGTGGATGTCTGGGTGAGGGCCCGAGCTGGTTCAGTTTTGTAATGTTAAGAAGAACCCTTAGCTATGGAACCTGGCCCTTGTTGCTGTTGACACCACCTTGCAGAAGGGTTACAATAGTTTAATTACACAGATTACTTCAAACTATTCTATAGCTTGTAAGACTATCCACTAGAAATAATAGCTGTCATGATACTTCTGTGTGCCTATACAGTGCTTTCAATCCAATGAACTTCAAACACTTTACAAACATTGGTGATTAAATCTCAAAGTACATCCTCTGTAGGTTCTTATATTGCACCCATCTCCATGGTGGACAACCACCTAAGTACTCGCAAAAAGAAAAGGAGTACTTGTGGCACCTTAGAGACTAACCAATTTATTTGAGCATAAGCTTTCGTGAGCTACAGCTCACTTCATCGGATGCATACTGTGGAAAGTGTAGAAGATCTTTTATACACACAAAGCATGAAAAAATACCTCCCCCCACCCCACTCTTCTGCTGGCGATAGCTTATCTAAAGTGATCACTCTCCTTACAATGTGTATGATAATCAAGTTGGGCCATTTCCAGCACAAATCCAGATTTTCTCACACCCCCCCTCACACACAAACACACTCTCCTGCTGGTAATAGCTTATCTAAAGTGACCACTCTCCTTGTATGGGGGTGGGGGGTGGGTGAGAAAACCTGGATTTGTGCTGGAAATGGCCCATCTTGATTATCATGCACATTGTAGGGAGAGTGGTCACTTTGGATAAGCTATTACCAGCAGGAGAGTGAGTTTGTGTGTGTGGTTTTTGGAGGGGGGTGAGGGAGTGAGAGAACCTGGATTTATGCAGGAAATGGCCCACCTTGATTATCATACACATTGTGAAGAGAGCGGTCACTTTGGATGGGTTATTACCAGCAGGAGAGTGAGTTTGTGTGGGGTGGGGGGCGGAGGGTGAGAAAACCTGGATTTGTGCTGGAAATGGCCCAACTTGATGATCACTTTAGATAAGCTATTACCAGCAGGACAGTGGGGTGGGAGGAGGTATTGTTTCATGGTCTCTGTGTGTATATAATGTCTTCTGCAGTTTCCACGGTATGCATCCGATGAAGTGAGCTGTAGCTCACGAAAGCTCATGCTCAAATAAATTGGTTAGTCTCTAAGGTGCCACAAGTACTCCTTTTCTTTTTGCGAATACAGACTAACACGGCTGTTACTCTGAAACCTCTCCTTACAATGTGTATGATAATCAAGGTGGGCCATTTCCAGCACAAATCCAGGGTTTAACAAGAATATCTGGGGGGAGGGGGGGTTAGGAAAAAACAAGGGGAAATAGGTTACCTTGCATAATGACTTAGCCACTCCCAGTCTCTATTCAAGCCTAAGTTAATTGTATCCAATTTGCAAATGAATTCCAATTCAACAGCATCACTTGCCCCATAACCTCAGCCGTGCAGAACACAATGCCATCCACAGCCTCAGAAACAACTCTGACATCATAATCAAAAAGGCTGACAAAGGAGGTGCTGTTGTCATCATGAATAGGTCGGAATATGAACAAGAGGCTGCTCGGCAGCTCTCCAACACCACTTTCTACAAGCCATTACCCTCTGATCCCACTGAGAGTTACCAAAAGAAACTACAGCATTTGCTCAAGAAACTCCCTGAAAAAGCACAAGATCAAATCCGCACAGACATACCCCTGGAACCCCGACTTGGGATATTCTATCGACTACCCAAGATCCATAAACCTGGAAATCCTAGGCGCCCCATCATCTCAGGCATTGGCACCCTGACAGCAGGATTGTCTGGCTATGTAGACTCCCTCCTCAGGTCCTACGCTACCAGCACTCCCAGCTACCTTCGAGACACCACTGACTTCCTGAGGAAACTACAATTCATCGGTGATCTTCCTGAAAACATCATCCTGGCCACAATGGATGGAGAAGCCCTCTACACCAACATTCCACACAAAGATGCACTACAAGCCGTGAAGAACACTATCCCCGATAATGTCACGGCTAACCTGGTGGCTGAACTTTGTGACTTTGTCCTTACCCATAACTATTTTACATTTGGGGACAATACCTTCAGATCAGCGGCACTGCTATGTGTACCCGCATGGCCCCACAGTATACCAACATTTTTATGGCTGACTTAGAACAACGCTTCCTCAGCTCTCGTCCCCTAATGCCCCTACTCTACTTGCGCTATATTGATGATATCTTCATCATCTGGACCCATGGAAAAGAAGCCCTTGAGGAATCCCACCATGATTTCAACAATTTCCATCCCACCATCAACCTCAGCCTGGTCCAGTCCACACAAGAGATCCACTTCCTGGACACTACAGTGCTAATAAATGATGGTCACATAAACACCACCCTATACTGGAAACCTACTGTCCGCTATTCCTACCTACATGCCTCCAGATTTCACCCTGACCACACCACACGATCCATCGTCTACAGCCAAGCTCTGCGATACAACCGCATTTGCTCCAACCCTTCAGACAGAGACAAACACCTACAAGATCTCTATCAAGCATTCTTACAACTACAATACCCACCTGCGGAATGAAGAAACAGATTGATAGAGCCAGAAGAGTTCCCAGAAGTCACCTACTACAGGACAGGCCTAACAAAGAAAATAACAGAACGCCACTAGCCGTCACCTTCAGCCCCCAACTAAAACCCCTCCAACGCATTATTAAGGATCTACAACCTATCCTGAAGGATGACCCAACACTCTCACAAATCCTGGGAGACAGGCCAGTCCTTGCCTACAGACAGCCCCCCAACCTGAAGCAAATACTCACCAGCAACCACATACCACACAACAGAACCACTAACCCAGGAACCTATCCTTGGAACAAAGCCCGTTGCCAACTGTGCCCACATATCTATTCAGGGGACACCATCACAGGGCCTAATAACATCAGGCACACTATCAGAGGCTCGTTCACCTGCACATCCACCAATGTGATATATGCCATCATGTGCCAGCAATGCCCCTCTGCCATGTACATTGGTCAAACTGGACAGTCTCTACGTAAAAGAATAAATGGACACAAATCAGATGTCTAGAATTATAACATTCATAAACCAGTCGGAGAACACTTCAATCTCTCTGGTCACGCGATTACAGACATGAAAGTTGCGATATTACAACAGAAAAACTTCAAAACCAGAGTCCAGAGAGGGACTGCTGAATTGTAATTCATTTGCAAATTTGATACAATTAATTTAGGCTTGAAAAGAGACTGGGAGTGGCTAAGTCATTCTGCAAGGTAGCCTATTTCCCCTTGTTTTTTCCTAATACCCCTCCCCCCCCAGACGTTCTTGTTAAACCCCGGATTTGTGCTGGAACTGGCCCACCTTGATTATCATACACATTGTAAGGAGAGTGATCACTTTAGATAAGCTATCGCCAGCAGAAGAGTGGGGTGGGGGGAGGTATTTTTTCATGCTTTGTGTGTATAAAAGATCTTCTACACTTTCCACAGTATGCATCCGATGAAGTGAGCTGTAGCTCACGAAAGCTTATGCTCAAATAAATTGGTTAGTCTCTAAGGTGCCACAAGTACTCCTTTTCTTTTTGTGAATACAGACTAACACAGCTGTTACTCTGACACCTAAGTACTGGCCATATTCATTTAATGCGGTGAAGCCTCCAGTACTGACTCCATATTAGTAAGTGTGTTGCCATCCATTATATATATCCTCTCTCTTCCATATCGCGTGCATGTACACACTCCGGAGATTTAGCTAGTTTGGATAAGGTTCAATACACCTCCGGACTTTTTCATGCTTGTACAAACAGAACCAAATATTAAATTCCTTTGAGGTTCACTCACCACTAATTCAGAATATCATACCAAATTGGCAAGGCAGATGCATTGTTCAGGTTACCCAAATTACCAAGCTGCAACTTTATTACAGAAGAATATGGCTCTCAAATTACTGGATATACATCTCTGAATAACTTGTAAAATTATCTAATGCTTATCTCACTCAAGCTTGGTAGCTGCTTTTCTAACAAATAAAAGGGCTGATCCAGAGAAGTGCTGGATCCCACTGACCAGTACCTTCAAAAAGACATGCAAGTACCCACAATATTGTGTTCATCATTAAAGACTCCTATATGTGAGCAGGATCAATCTCTGCATATGGAATTGTAGTATCAGTGAGTACTTTTGAAGTGATAAAACACCCATTTTTTCATGATCTGTGTGTATAAAAACATCCTCACTGCATTTTCCACTTTTATGCATCTGATGAAGTGAGCTGTAGCTCACGAAAGCTTATGCTCAAATAAATTGGTTAGTCTCTAAGGTGCCACAAGTACTCCTTTTCTTTTTGCGAATACAGACTAGCACGGCTGCTACTCTGAAACCAGAGAAATAACTATGCAAATATACAAATAACCCCTGCCCCCCCCACTAAACTATTAATTTGCTGCAACGGTTCAATCTGGAAACACATACATGACTAACTTTATTCAAGTGACTAGTCTCAGTACAGGCAATGTGAATAATCACTGGAGTAAAATTACTCATGTGAGTAAAGGTTTACAGGATCAGGTCTCAACTCTCTAAAGTAACCATAATAAAAGTGGCACATAAAGACGTTTGCTACCTTTGTATACTTTAGGTTTGAATAAAATTCCATAAAAGTGCATAATTTAACATTAAAGCCACAATAGAAAATTGAAAGAATTGCTGGTTTTTTCCATAGGCTATCAAAAAAGCAATTTAAAATTGAATATAAAAGGGAGGTATTATCTGAACTGTAGGTGTTGTGAAAATTGTGCAGTGAAAATTAAAATACTAGTTTGTGCTGCAGCCATAAATTACTAAACTAATTATCTAGTAGCAAGCATAACTGAATCATTCAAAGGGGTAATTAGCAATCAAACATAATGAGTACTGCTACTATTTCTTGTCATACTGTATTTAGCTTCCGTGCAGCCTAGAGGAACTGAATGATTTCCTATTCTTCTCGGAGGGCATTACTGCTATATTGAGTGCATCAGCCCATATTATTACTCCCAGTAGTTTAATTCTTCACTGGACTGCACACTTCTGATTTCTCCTGTCAAAGTTTCCCCAGATCTCCTGGGCCCTTTTAAACAGACATCTTCTTAACAGTCTTCTTTCAGTGTAAATGTAAACTGCAGCATAATCAAATTACGTAGCCCTTTTATTAATTTTATTGTATTTCTGGCTATTAACATATGCTGTATGTTATAGACAGTTTAGGCTTTTGTTAACACTTTTGATATTATATACACTGTGAAAATTTGTGCCTGCTATACCTCACTACCAGGGATCCTAGTTTTCTGTAATAAAAAAAACAAAATTCTTTGTGAAAAATAAAAAATAAAAATCCACTTTTTTCCACAATTAAAATTTAATTTTGAACTTCCGTTTCCCTAGCCACAGTAGGAAGGCCTGCCACTCGGGGCTGACAGGCTGAGGTCCCACTGCCCACTCCCAGTTTGGATAATAAGAAGAGCCGGATAATGGAGGCTCGGATAAACAGGGTTCTACTGTATATGTATGGGGTCTTGTTTTTTTGCAAAATGTAAAAACCAAAGATTCTCTGTTAACATGCAAATTCTGCGTTTTTCCATGGTAAGCAGATTTCTAAGATCCCTCCTCACTACAACCTTTAGATGTAGAGGAGTTACACCATTTACGCTGAGCTCTTAGTAATGTGCAAAACCGAAACTGTTTGTTGCTCAGGTGCAACTCAGATAAAAACGCAGGGTCAGATTCTTCTGAAGAGTTCAGCATCCAACAGCTGCCACTGAAAATGGGTGTGGCACGCTTTTGAAAACTTTTTGAAAGCGATGGTCACATAAACACAACCCTATACCGGTAACCTACTGACCGCTATTCCTACCTACATGCCTCCAGCTTTCACCCAGACCACACCACATGGTCCATTGTCTACAGCCAAGCTCTACGATACAACCGCATTTGCTCCAACCCCTCAGACAGAGACAAACACCTACAAGATCTCTATCAAGCATTCTTACAACTACAATACCCACCTGCGGAAGTGAAGAAACACATTGACAGAGCCAGAAGAGTACCCAGAAGTCACCTACTACAGGACAGACCTAACAAGGAAAATAACAGAACGCCACTAGCCGTCACCTTCAGCCCCAGCTAAAACCTCTCCAATGCATTATCAAGAATCTACAACCTATCCTGAAGGATGACCCATCACTCTCACAAATCTTGGGAGACAGGCCAGTCCTTGCCTACAGACAGCACCCCAACCTGAAGCAAATACTCACCAGCAACTACATACCACACAACAGAACCACTAACCCAGGAACCTATCCTTGCAACAAAGCAAGTTGCCAACTGTGCCCACATATCTATTCAGGGGACACCATCACAGGGCCTAATAACATCAGGCACACTATCAGAGGCTTGTTCACCTGCACATCCACCAATGTGATATATGCCATCATGTGCCAGCAATGCCCCTCTGCCATGTACATTGGTCAAACTGGACAGTCTCTACGTAAAAGAATAAATGGACACAAATCAGATGTCTAGAATTATAACATTCATAAACCAGTCGGAGAACACTTCAATCTCTCTGGTCACGCGATTACAGACATGAAAGTTGCGATATTACAACAGAAAAACTTCAAAACCAGAGTCCAGAGAGGGACTGCTGAATTGTAATTCATTTGCAAATTTGATACAATTAACTTAGGCTTGAATAGAGACTGGGAGTGGCTAAGTCATTATGCAAGGTAACCTATTTCCCCTTGTTTGTTCCTGCCCCTTTCTCCCCCCCTTCATTATGCATCCAATGAAGTGAGCTGTAGCTCACGAAAGCTTATGCTCAAATAAATTGGTTAGTCTCTAAGGTGCCACAAGTACTCCTTTTCTTTTTGTGAATACAGACTAACACGGCTGCTACTCTGAAACCTTTTGAAAACTTGGCTTCCAGGATTTGGGTTATTGGTTTCACAGGTCACCATTCCGGTCTGTTTTAATACAGGCTTGTGATAAAAGCAAATCTTTTCTCCACTACCACTTTTCTTAAAGATTGCTGTGATTTCTGATTACTGATGACCATCGTACTCTTCACTCTGTTCTATATTCCTTATTTTTATCATGGAGTTCAACAAAATATATATTTTTTAAAGGGCCAGGTATCATGAATACCTTTGTACTTTTATGATGAAATATAATAAGTAATCAAATCTGATGCTCCAGGCCAAAAAATGATCACCTACAAGGATTAGGAAGACTATCGACAAAAGCAGAATTCCTCATTTGAGGGAGCAATGTGATGATCCAGTATAAAAAGAATCCTATGCTCTCATTTCATAATAAATAAACTGAGTCATTATAATGTCACTAATGCTGAATGACAAGGTGGATGAGGTAATACCTTTTATTATTCATCTTTATCTAGTTAGGGGAAAAGTCTATCCCATTCTCAGTGGCTGCAAACAGGGCTCTGAATGTTTACCTTTATGGACAAAGTTTTAAGTGACACTGACCTCTTTCCTTTTTAAAAATGGATAGGGAGTTGAGCTAATGCTAAACTACTGAGATGGAGCAGTATCTTGCAGCAATATATCACCACACAGCAGTGGTACAAAGATTGTCAATGTGGATGGTCTCTCTCAAAAAGAGGGCTAAATAACATATAGCATGACCACATGGGCATTATGGAAAGAATAAAGGATGTGTGAAATTGCATGAGCAGATGCCACGGAATGTTAAACTGGTTGCATGCTGATAGGAAAGAAATTTGCAAGGGAGTTGGCAGGGTGTGGGGGAAGGGACAGGGGAAAATGCAAGTATGCAGGTCTACTAAACATTCCCCCAGCGGAATGAAGACATTCCAGCACATAGATTAGTTACCTGGCTTTGTGGAGGAGCAAGGGTCAGGATTTGAAACATAATTTGTTCCATTGTCTCAGAAACAGATTAACATAATTTAGCACCAAATTAGTATGCATGGTTGACCAAATAACACTGACGGACATACCTGGTCTAATCACTTTCAAATGAAAAAATGTGAGATGGACTTTAAGCTTCACATCTTTATTTCTCAGATAATATTCAACTGCTCATAGTGATCTCTTTCTGGGCATATTAGCATACTAGCCAGTGACAATTAATGTAAAGAACAGAGTTCAAATGTGAGACTATGCTGTTTCATCACTTTTCAGGGGCTACTCATAGTCTCTTCATTTATGTGTAGGTTATACTTCAAAGAAAAGAGACCCAACACTATCTAGCTGTGAGCATAACACAAGAATGGCCATACTGGGCCCAGTATCCTGTCTTCTGGCGGTGACCAATGCCAGATGCTTCAGAAGGAATGAACAAAACAGGGCAATTATCAAGTAATTCATCCCCTGTCATACAAGCCCAGCAGCTGAGAGTCAGAGGCTTAGGGAAACCCACAGCATGGGGTTGCATCACTAACCATCCTGGCTAATAGCCATTAGTGTACCTATCCTCCATGAACTTATCTAGTTCTTTTTTGAACCTGGATTTGTGCTGGAAATGGCCCACCTTGATTATCATACACATTGTAAAGAGAGTGGTCACTTTGGATGGGCTATTACCAGCAGGAGAGTGGGGTGGGAGGAGGTATTTTTTCATGCTTTGTGTGTATATAAAAAGATCTTCTACACTTTCCACAGTATGCATCCGATGAAGTGAGCTGTAGCGCACAAAAGCTTATGCTCAAATAAATTGGTTAGTCTCTAAGGTGCCACAAGTACTCCTTTTCTTTTTTGAACCCAGTTATACTTTTGGCCTTCACAACATCCCCTGACAATGAATTCCACAGGTTGACTGTGTGTTGGGTGAAGAAGTACTTCCTTTTATTTCTTTTAAACCTGCTCCCCATCAATTTCATCAGGTGACCCCTAGTTCTTGTGTTATAAATAACACTTCCCTATTCACTTCCTCCACATCATTCATAGCTTTATAGACTTCTACCTTTCCCTCCCTTTAGTCGTCTTTTTTTAGCTGAACAATCCCAGTCTTTTTAATCTCTCCACATACGAAAGCTGTTCGATACCCTTCATCATTTTCTTTGTCCTTCTCTGTGCCTTTTACAATTCTAACATATCTTTTTTGAGATGGAGCAACCAGAATTGAATGCAGTATTCAAGGGGTGGCCGTACCATGTATTTATACAGTGGTGTCATGATATTTTCTGTCTTATCATCTATCACTTTCCTAACGGTTCCTAACACTGTTAGCTTTTCTGACTGCCACTGCACATTGAACAGATGTTTTCAGAGAACTGTCCACAATGACTCTAAGATCTCTTTCTTGAGTGGTAACAGCTAATTCAGAGCCCATCATTTTTTGTATGTGTGGTTGGGATTATGATTTACAATAAACATTACCATGTATCAGCATTGAATTTCACCTGCCATTTTGCTGCCCAGTCACCCAGTTTTGTGAGATCCCTTTGTCACTCCCAGGACAGATCCCTGGAGGACCCGGCTATTTACCTTTCTCCACTATGAAAACTGACCATTTATTCCTTCCCTTTGTTTCATATCTTTTAACCAGTTACTGATCCATGAGAGGACCTTCCCTCTTTTGTGCATATAGTTGGTCTATATTACAAGAGTTCTTATTGTCATTTTCCTTCTCCTCCCTACCTCCTCCTTTCTCTTGTTGCTGTAATGCCAGTTACATCGTGTTTTAAGGTAGGTCCTCATCTTGCAAGTTACTCCCCAGAAGCTCCTGTATCTATGCAGTACAACCTGCAGTATCAGGGCTTTAGACTATAAATTCTTTGGCATAGGAATTGTGTCATTCTATGCTTATACAGTACCTAGCACAATGGGGCCCTGATATTGATTAGAGTCTCAAGGGCTAATGTAAAACTATAACAAATTATAAATATATTTAGAGATTCTGAAGAGATTACTACTTATCTTCCTGGCTGATCAACCACATTCTATGGATTTTACAAAGTGGTTAGATTTAATAGTTGGTTTAAATGGATTCTCATTAGTGACTGAACACTGTCTCACTTGGAATTCCAATTATTTTCTTTAGCATCACTCAGCAAGGGTACCAATATGTAGTCTTCAGCAAATTAATGAGATGACACTTCACTTGTCTATAAGAGGTTGCATTAGTAAATTATACCTTTGGCTGTATATTTAACCTTACGCAGTACTACTATCATAAGTGCCACCTTCATTTAGAATAATATTTTGATTCATTGTGATAAATGCCATGCAGTTCTTTAGTGGGCAGTAAGAGTCTGATTTTTAAATCTAACATGTCTTCTGATGATTGAATTTTCCCAAACATCCAAATCCTGCTGAAAGAACATTAACAAGGTAGAATTAGTAATTGGTGGATTAAAGATGGATTTATTTCTAAATATGATATTCCTCTTATACTCATTATCCACATTGACTACATCTGTATTAACAACTGGTTTCTTAGTGTCCAGAATATTTGCAAAGAAAAGCTTCAAATTAAATTTTTGATTACACTTGTAACACTTTACAGGATATTTTGCTGGATTTTCTAGATAGCTAAAAAAGTCAAGCCTTTATTCATAACTGCAATTTCATCTTTAGATAATTCTCCCATGGAAGATTTATAGCATTCATCCTTGATGTTAAATGGTCACGATGCAGTATCTTCTTTCAAGGAATATGAAACTCCCTGCTTTCCTCTTCCTTCACCCCCTACCATTGCATTTTCCTTTTGTTGTGATAAAGGGAATTAAAACATGTTGGTTCTTAAGAAGCACATACAAGACTTGGGGTTAAAGCTTTTCTCCTTTAATCTCCTGAAGATCTCTTGAATCTCCTGATAAAAAAAAATCCTTCCAGAGATTCCAAGCCTGCAGCCATCTCTCTGGTAAGCAGTTTCCCTGAAGTCTATGAGACTCTTTACATAAGGGCAACTCATGTAAGTAAATCGTGCAAAACTGGGCCTTGTATAAGTGGAAGAAGAGGGTTGCCTTTAATTTACGCCAGCCATATATTTCTCGGCTAAGCAGTCAATGATTTCTTGTCTTTGTTATTTCTGTACCTTTTGACACTTAATCTATTCATTTTATACTTAATGGCTGTATGTTTCCACATTCAGTGTCTAATGTTTTCCATGATTGAGGCTTTGTATTTGATCACTTTCTACCTGTTGTATTTTTATATTTTTGTCTATTCAACACAGAACCCATCAATAGTTTATTTAGCATGCTTTTCCATACATGATTTTTTTCCCATGTCAAATGCTTGTGGCTTTCGTGGCCTGAAGCTGCTTTGGAATTTGTTTCTCCCTGCAATAGTGAGACCTTTTTTGGGTGGTAGCTCCTATGAAGCACTGGGCACTTTCTAGATACTTAAGAAGGACCAGTCCCTACCTGAAAGAGTTCACAGTCTATATCCACACAGATGGACAGACACTGATAGGGCAGGGAAGGAGGTGTTATATATAAGCCTTATATATATCAACAGGATTCACTAATAAGCAGCATGACAAAAGGAGACTTAAGAGAGAATTTAAGAGACTTTAAGAGAGACTTCACAATTTAGCCAGTCTTGTCTAGCACAAAATTGTTCAGCAAATATTCCAGAATATTAAACATGTAATGTGTTCTAGTTCTGGCAGCCATTACATCATTTCAGTGGAGTTTTATGGGGGGTGTAAGACAGGACCATATGCTGCTGCCAACCAGAGGCCTGCCTGGCCCCCGGTGCAAGTTACTGCAGCTTCAGGGCTACTCTAATTTATACACACTGCTTTCCCTGGCTCCCTGTTAACCCTGGGAAGCACAGAATTATTTCAGCAAGCACACTGAACACACCTCCAGCAGTCCCCTTGCTGAATGCTAGGAACCAAGACATTGTACAGCTCTTACACCAGCTCTACCCAAGCCAGAGAAGGCCTCTGCAGAGGAATATTCTGAGGGGACCATTTCCACTCACTTCAAGGCAGTAATCAATGCATAAGTGTTTGAGGGGATCACACTTGATGATACTTAAACAAGGCATCTTACATACTCAGCTTCTTGGACAGTTATGCATGACATGATCATTTGCCACAAATCTTCCACCTCGAGCCATCATCATTGGTCCAACATTGGTCATCAGCTGCTGTAACCAAAGAGTCTGGTAAACTGTAACACCTGTGCTAATATTAGGGTGACCAGAGGGCAAGCGTGAAAAATCGGGACAGGGGGTGGAGGGTAATAGGTGTCTATATAAGAAAAAGCCCCCAAAATCGGGACTGTCCCTATAAAATTGGGACATCTGGTCACCCTAGCTAATATTTGGGGCAGTCACTATATGCGCCTTTGACTAGAGTTGGTTCAAAGCTGGAAATTCTGTTCCTTGGGAAATCCCAAATTTCTGGAAATAAACTCTTCCATTTTGTGGGGGAAAACAGAAATTTAGAAATGTCCCATGAAAGAGAAAAAATGTTTCAAAATAATCGAAATGTCCAACCTCCCAGCTCAACTGGAGCTCCCAGGGCTTTCAGGGTTCCCAGCAGCCTGCCAGGTGAGCAGGCAGGAAACCAAGCAAGATTCAGATAGAGCCCTGCCTGAGTTTCATTGGAAGTTTTCTGAAACCAATACATTTCTGTGAAATATCTCTATTTCAACAAACTGGCATTTTCTGATGAAAACCTGTTTTGTCAGAAAATCCCTGACACTCTATCCCCGAGCAATTTTTTTTCCAAATGTATCTGTTTGGGATCCAATTGTGTGTTGCCAACTGACCTGCTGCTTAGGGAAGCTTTAGTATATGTATGCTACTTTACTTCTGTTAATTTGTACCATTTTCTTTTGGTGTAATGATAATTAACTGTTTCCTCCCCTAACCCCTTGCACTTCCAACTTTTGGACTGAGCACAGTCTCTAAAATATACAGCATAAATATTAACATCAAATCAGTGGCACTGTGGTTCCTAATTCTCACTGAGAATTTCTAACTCCGAGATCTGTCTTCAATCCACTTTACCAGGCTGCATGTCTGTGATATTAGGCTCATCCTCCATAGCATCGGAATAATTATTTTCACTGTAGGTTTCTTGGTATGGTATCAAAGTATGTATATTCCCTTTCCCTTCAGTGATTTTTCATGCCTCTTGTGGTTAGTACATCTACAACACAAATACTCATTGCCAGTGTGACAGAAATATTGCAGATACGTAATAAGGTTCTAGTGCTGTATGGATTTCTATATAGTAATATATGAATACTGAGATGCAATAATGGTATGAACACCATATATAACCAGGTCAGTGAGGGGAAGTTATTATATATTGGATTATTAGACTTTCTTGCATGAGTATATTGATCAAACACATATTGGGGTTAGTGGAATGTCTATTAGACACCTACGATGCTTGAAGTCAATGGTAAACAGTATGGGAAGGCAACACAATGGCTTTCAACATAACAACTACTACTTAGGTACACACTAGAAAGACAATTGGGACCCAGAGTTAGCTTCAAAGATCCTGTAACTTGTGACACAGATATGCTCTGGCAGATATATCTGTGTCCAGTCATCATCTTGATATTTCACCAAAGGTGGGGAGCGTCATGTTTGGTCTCTACCAAAAGCTAAAAACGAGCTAGTTATCACAGCTATTGCAAGATGTTTGTCAAGGAAACATTTTTAGAGTTATGCAGCATGTGGAATATTGGTTTTAAAAATTGGTGGAGTTGACACAGGTCACCAGAGGTTGGGTGGGTCTCAGAGCTGGCACAAGCATCACTGAGATCAATCAGCATCCATTGACTCAGCCCAACCCTGTGTACACAATCTGCAGATGCAAACTTGAATATTAACAACAACAAAAGGTCTGGGACTGTATAAGAGCAGAAAAGATGGCACAAATGTTATCCATTACAAAAGCAACATTCTGTCAATAGGAGTGTCTTGTGAAAAGTGGATTCCAGCCCTCTGGACTGGACAAGCACTATAAGGACTGACCAGTGGGTGAGAAATACCGTTTTAGTCAGGAAAGTACCTTGTTAGTAAGTATAGACTATAGAATGTGTTTTATATTTTTCTTTTACCCATAACTTCATGTTTCCAAATCCTTTTACTTGCTTTTATGTGAATCTTTGACTGAAGTTGTGTTAAATAAACTTCAATTTGGTTGTACTTTAGGCATATCTAAATGCTCTGTACTATGGTGATGTTGAACTGAGGTAAAGCCAGTAACCTGGGGTGCACTGCTTCAACAGAGGTGTATGTTGTGGGTGTCCAGAAGAGAAAGGCCTGGGAACTTGAGTGCCAGCAGAGCTGGAAGGATTTATCCCAGTAGGCACGGACAAGGCTGTCTCACACTGTAAGCAGGTGGTAGTGATTTATCCTGGACACCACAGGTAACCTTGAAGAGAATTACACTTGTCTCTGACACTGTAAACCTTGTTTTGTCAGGATGTGAACTAGAGATCAAAAGAAGACTAAAGAGTTAAAAAGCCTCTCTGAGGGGCTGTGAACAGCTGTCCAGGCAGACAGGCTGGCATAGACAAGCCCTGGGGAGGAGTCTAAAGGAAATGGGCCTTCCAGATCCAAGGAATGGTAAGCCTTAGGGAAGAACGAGATATGAATGCAGAATTCTTTACTGCTTTTAACATGCGTTTTCTCTGACATGCTTTTGTTCTAAATGAATAGTTTGGTCGCTAATTATCACCGTCATTGCCCCACAGGGGACAGAACTTCAGGGTCTGAGCCCAACTCAGACCCGTAGAGGTGATCACGGTGGAAACCTAGCACATGGTCTGAGAGTGTGAGAAACGCACGTTTCCACTGCAAGAAAGAGATGACAGCCTGAGGCGCAGAGGGAGTGTGCTCAGGGGGTATGTCCACACAGCCTGCAGCAGCGAGCCTTTCAGCCCCAGTTGACAGACTTGGGCTAGTGTGGCTTCCACTAGCGCTCTAAACATAGCTGTGTAAACAGTGCCTTGAAGTTGCGGCTCAGGCTGGAGCTCAGGGTCTGAATTCCAGGCCTCTCCCGAAGCTTCAGAGCCTGAGCCAGAAGGTCTGCACAGCTATATTTAGCGTGGCAGCATGAGCCCCCTTCGCCCAAGTCTGTCAATTTGGACTGGGAGGCTTGCTTCCGTGGGCTGTGTAGACATACCCAGAGAGCCAGGAGATGTGAGAGGTGCACTTAGCCCAGTAACTCTGATACCCTTTACAATCTCCAACATACACTTACACAGACTCCCTCATTTTACTTAACCCCAATCACAATCTCTCTACATCAGCAAAAACTAATCAAAAACGTAAGAATCCCAACATAGCCCTACCTCCATTATGCAGCTCCCCCAATCTCCCACCTCTTCATAATTGCATCTTCTTAAAGCACCACACATTGCACAGTAACGTGCATATCTGCCAAGGTCACGGAAACTAATGGCCCAAACCATGTGTAGCAGGCAAGCAGAGCAGAAATCAATGTGAAGAAATGTTGGATTTTCCGAAGTTTGGGCTTACCACTTTGTATACATTTATTTAAAATAGCCATAACCTCTGCCCAAACTTTGAATTGACTTTTTTTTCCCCAATACTCACGTAAGTTTGAACTCTATATCCTCTCCTTAGGTTTCATTTTCTGCGCTTCTTGGTTCTGGCCAGGCCTGGAAGTAGAAGTGCTGAAGTTTCATGAGAAAACTTGAGATTTCTATTCCAAAAGTTCTCTGTTCTTCATATCAAGTTTTGGATGCCCATTTGCATCTAACCCACTGAACCTCCAGACCTCTAGAGGTTCACCCATTTTCATTTTTACCCACTTCGAAGTCCTTTAAATACTCTGGGTATGGGCAACCTGTACTCCACTGCCCTAGGAGCAATACTAGGAAGGCACAGACAGCCTGTGAAACACATTTGTGGCTGAGATCCCTTTTTCTGGTTGGAGAATACAGAGCTGTCAGTCCTTTACAAGATGCAACATACCTCTGCTTCTTGAATCCAGCCAGATCTGCTTTCTGGCATATGTTGGTGACAAAAAAAAAAAAAAAAAAAGGAGAAGAAATGAAGCCATAACATCACCCACTCCCCAACCAACAGTGGGTGGGTAGAGCACTGTTGGGGACAGAACCTAGTTTTCCTCTACCCATGAACAGACTCAAGTCCAGAAAGATCCTACATAGCAGCAAAAGGAAGTGCAGGAAGGGGCTTCACTCCCATGAATGTGCCCTGGAGCTATGCAGGAAAATAAGAACCAGTTGTCAAATTTTTTTAAAGAAAAAAATTGACAAAATGCTGTCTTTTAAAACTAAAATTATTGCAAAAAAATGTTCACTTTGCTTAACTTTTTTGTTTTTTGAATACGATTTCCAAATATGCCTTGCAAAATTCGCTAAATATTTTGTGGAAAATATTTGCCATTTGTAATTTTCTAAATCTAGCTTTGGGTCTGTTACTGGTATATGTCATGTCTAGTTGTTAATAAAGCATAATGAAACAGACAATGAAAGCAACATAAATGTACTTTAAACACAAAACAAAACACATGTGACTGCCTGCTAAAAGCATCTGAAATCCTAAAGTCCTTCTGCAAGTTACTCTTCTCTTAGTTACACCACTGTAATTGAAAGCACAATTCTTCTCTCTCTTTTTAAATTTATAGTTGCAATGACAAATGCATAAAGCCAAACTATGTCCTCAGGTGCATTCATGCATCTGGCACCCTGTGCCAGTATTTGAGCACAGAATTTGCCCCTTAGAAATAAATGAAGGACTTTTCATACCCTGTGAACATGGGACCAATTCAGACTTGGTGTAAGGGGGGAATAATTCTACTGAAGACAAGAGAGCTGCTCCTTCATACACTAGATTCAAATCTTGCTCATTAAAGGACCATTAAGGCTAAACATGTATCCATAGTGTATGCAAACAGCAAAGACAAAGTACCTGATTTTCTCAAATTCTCTAGAACAATCAGTGCCATTTTAACATAACCACCTCAGGAGGGAGAAAAAATTGCATTTGTATTTTCATACTGTACTGTTGTGTATTTCTATGAGCCTTTGCAGAGGTACAAAGATGAAAACGAGATCTGTGATATCTCAACAGCTGAACATTAGTGCTGATCATTGTTCTCTATGTGATGCTTATTTTATAAGCACTGAAACAGCATGTTACAATGCATTCCTTCACCAATTCTTTTCTGCTGTGATTTGCTTTTGAATGATTTAAGCAGCCTATTCTCAAAAAGAAATACCAAGAAATCCAATTACTACTACACTAGCATGCTTTTGAATCCCTAACAGTAGAGTACAATAAACTGTATGCTAAGAGTCTGAAGATTCTATACCTTTTTCATACAAGCACAATTTCCCTATATGTTATGGCATTGTGAGCATGCCCCCTTTTAGGCCAGTGTTAAAATAAATCAGCTGTTGCTGCTTACTCCAATAATATTTGCATTAGAAATAGATTCACATACACACACAAATAAATAATAAGAAACCTCTATGTTTAATTTTAAGTGCTAAGGCAAGAAAGACCAATTTGACTTGTAGAACTTCTACCTATAGTTTAATTTACAGAAGACAACTATGCAAAATTGTAAGCTTCTCTATGAGTAGGTTAAATTTGAATTACTGCATTAGATGAATGATTTCTCCACTGTTTTGCACCTTATGCATTCATTTACACATGTGCATAGTTAGAAGTTAGATAGAAGACATTATCATTACCTTGTTTGGTAACATTTTATACTCACTTTGTACTGTACTATACAAGGTGCCATACAAGCTAATCAGATGCATAACATATACACTATAATGTCACTTTATCATAGACACATTACTGTATCCCCTTTAGAACTAATCTGAATCTAACCCTAAATTATAGCAATATTTTCACAATAAATGTTCAGATTAAAGCACTGTTTGAGAGATTACTAAATGTTCAAAGGGCATCAATGTTTGCATGCAATTCATTTGCCCAGGCGGGTATTTGCATTGATAAAATAAAGTAGTTCTGTGTGCAATTAGCTAGTTTGTCCACTAAAGAAGTTATGTATGTATATAAACAGGTACATACACTTATTGTGAACACACACAAAAACAGGCCTTGAAATGTAGGCCTTCTCTGTCTTCTGACTTTGGAATGTCTTTTGACATGTCATGACGGCATTTGTAGCTTGTGCTCTTTGTTTTTCAATTGACATAGTTTGAAGTTTTTAAAAATAGAAATCCAGTATTCAGATCCCTAAGGTATACAAGGTCAGGTGTTTATAGGATTCTTTGTAGGATTCTTTCCTATGGGACTAAATATACATGAAGACAAGCTGTGTGTAAACTCAAAAGCTTGTCTCTTTCACCAACAGCAATTGGTCCAACAACAGATATTACCTCATCCACCTTGCCTCTTTAATACCCTGGGACCAACATGGTTACAACACCACAAGTAAACATACCATGGGTATTTTGCAGAGTTTGCAGTGCAAGCACACACGCTTAGCCTAATTTTGCCAAGTGTCTCAGTACTGAATACATATTTATAAAATTATTATTCTTTATTATTTATATTACAGTAGTGCCTGGGGCTCACCACACTAGAAAAATGCTGGCTTCAAGTTTTCATTATACCATTTTGGCTGCTTTTCAATATACTTTGTAAAGCAAGAATGAATTCCAGTTAAATTCTGACTCACTGGAAAGGTTGGGTTGTAAATGGGGCAGAGCATGCTTCAAAAGTAAGAATCCTCTTAGTTCTAAAACTAAAGATAAAGGGTGAAATCCTGGCTCTATTGAAGTCAATAAGAATTTTTCCATTGCCTTTTTTAGTGCCTGCATTTCATGCAAGGCTTCCTACACGATAGGGAGGGAGAAGCCAGAAGTAATACCAGAATAGTCTTAAAATAAAATAGTCTGAGCCATGGAAATCCTGCAAATCTCATATTCCTACAATGCTTAAGTAATTACATGATGGAACATGACTAACATTTGATACACTGGCGATATATTTGTCATGCTTCTGCACTGCTGTCTTTCATCAACCATTTGAGATTCGGGGCCCCCTTGGAGCCAGCTGGTAGAGGGCATGGGTGGTGTGGGGGTGGGAATGCATAGGGTTTTACAGTGATCCCCTGGGTCAGATATATGCATAACAGTTCAGCAAAGGGTGGCACTTGAGGTCTCTACTGAGAGCCCATAATCTTTGCATATATGTGTACAGAGAATATTTAAGAAGTTATGAATGTATACTGAAAATTATGTTCTTAAGGTTTTGGACTAAAGTCACCAAAATGTGACATGCCTCAGATGCATTCCTTCCAGGCAGGAGGTAACAGATACAGACCTCCCTGTCGCCAGTTATGTATTTTAGGTGTCACAATGTATGTGTATTTGCATAGTGAGCAGAGGGAGGGAGGGGCTAAATAAGAAACAGCAAAATCTACCAGGAAGAAAATCTACAGGAATAAAAAAACAGCAGGAGATGTCCTGTTTATAAATAAAGACAAAGGATTGTTCCACTATATCTTGGGGGACAAAGAAACACACTGAATCCTTCACCTCGGAGACAAGGTGAGAGCATACTTGTCTCATGAAAGGAGGATCACACCCAGCCTGGCTACAAAGCACTATGAGGATCTGAGGGAAGCAATACTCCACAAGACATGAAAGTAGTTTGTTACTTAAATCTAGGCTCTAGAATGCATGGTAGGATTTTGCAACCATTTGTTTCCAATACTCCTACTTGCTGCTCTTTGAATCTCTGTGCATCGTTAAATAAACTTTTATTAGATGTGTCTATAGTGAAATCAAAGTGCTGTGTATCAAGCAGAACAGTGATCTGAGGTGGAACTGGTAAACTGGTGCACTGGATCAAAGGCTGGACACTCCAGGGCAACGCTCAGCGGGCTCATGGGTTGGAGTGTGGCTGTCACACAAGGCTTCCTCATGCTTAGAGCGGGTGGTAACGAGGTGCTTCATAACTCTGGACACCTCCATCCACTTCCACAGAATCTGTGATTTATACTATATTACATTTGGTGGTTTGGGAAAATTTGAAGGCTCTTAAACAAACTTAATTATACCCACTGTCCCTCTTGAGAAGCACCTCTCCATATTGCTTCCCTCTCACAGTGCCAGTGGGAACCCCAGCAGTACCATTTGCACAGGCAAACTAGTTCCAGAAATGCCAATAGGACTTTGAGCAGGGGGTTGGACTAGATGACCTCTTGGGGTCCCTTCCAACCCTGATATTCTATGATCCTATGATTCTATAATCAAGACACAAGATGCACAGGGTAATAGCCTTCCTGACAAGGACAACAATCTCTTCTTATATCTGGTATAGAATAGAAAATACTTTTCTATTTGGAGTATTGCCCACCCACGTGATATTTGGTGTTTTTCTTCAAGCCCCAGCTCCTGGAGACAAGCAATTGTGAAAATCTCAGTTTTCATTAAAAAATAGCCTTCCTGGTTGCAGTGACCAAAGTGCACCATGAAGGCTCAGAAAGCAGAATGCAAAGAAAAAAGAACTCCACATTTATGGGATTTGGGGCGCCTTCCTGCCAACAACAAACACACCCCTACCAGCTGTTGAGATATAAACATGTGTCTAAAAAGGTCAATATAGCACAAATCATCCTTTGACTCTGCTCAGAGAATGGGTAGCTGAGATCAAAGACAAGTTGAAGGTAACAGTAAAATACTTCAGAGTAGCAGCCGTGTTAGTCTGTATTCGCAAAAAGAAAAGGAGGACTTGTGCCACCTTAGAGACTAACAAATTTATTTGAGCACAAGCTTTCGTGAGCTACAGCTCACTTCATCGGATGCATTCGATGACGTGAGCTGTAGCTCACGAAAGCTTATGCTCAAATAAATTTGTTAGTCTCTAAGGTGCCACAAGTCCTCCTTTTCTTTTTGTAAAATACTTATGAATAGAGAGTAAAATACCTTTATGGCTCTCAAATGTGTCAGGTTGGGAAGAAAGTGAAAATTAGAAAACCTTCTCTCTCCACCTCCCCCACCAAGAGACCATATTGCAAGCCCCCAACTGCTAAGGTCAAAAGCATTCAGGTCACTTTCCCTAGCCCAAGGAGAAAAAAAGTTCATATTCAACACTTTGCCTCCCACAAGCCCTGGGGATGTTACATCTCCCTCTCCAGATGTTTGAAATCTGCAGTCCTGCTTATGTTTGAAGGTTGCATAAGCCATAACAAATGACTGTTACTGTAGAGCTAGTGTTCATCTATGTGGGTTTTTTATTGTAGCTTCAGCTTAACCTTCCAGAAAGTTGATGTATTAGGTTCAATAAATCAAAGAAAGTTGATGTATTAAACTCAATTAGCTGGATCTTACAGTGCGTTTGGAGGCAAGATTTCCAAATGACATCAATAAGAGTATAGCCTACAAAGGGATTGAAGGACTAGATATAGTAACTGCATGTGTTTCAATAGCTGCTGTTACAGAATCAGGAATGAGCATGAGTTACTATAGGGGCTACATAAAAAAATAGCTTGAAAATAGGTATTGAAAATTTAACGTTGCAGAATTTTCAAAGTTACAGTTCAAGCTGCAAAAAGGGTTTATAGTATTGCCATTGTCAAGAGATGAAAAATCATGAGTTCAACCCCACACAATCATAAGTTTATTTTTTTAAAAAACTAAGTTTTTAGTCAGTCTTTTGACTTTTCAACTATCCTCGAATCCTCTTCCAGTGTCTGCGTGTGACACTTCCAGGTAAAAAATCAACCTAAACTACACAAATATGCATGCCTCTCCTTGGCTGGTCAGATGGAAACTTCACTTACCCTCTCCTCACCCCTAAGATAGGGAAACTGCCATTTAATTCCCATTAGTGTCTTGACCCACCAGCAGCACTTCTTTGCCTGGGACCAGTGGCACCACTTCCTCAATTCCCCGGCCTCCTGCTGCCCCAGGATCCTTTCTTTGCTAGAGGGCCATTCATGAAGGCAGTGCAGGTCTGCTTCCTTAGTTCCCAGGCTCTCACAGAGCTCTGCCCACATGCATAGCCCTGAAGACCATGGGATCAGAGTAGCTTCTTGCATCATCACAATGGCTTCTCCTACAGAGAATGGCACACTATTAATTTGAGACAGTTGGCAACACTGCTTTCCTCTGGCTGCTTGGAGAGGACTTTTCCCAACCCACAAGCTAAGGAAGCTGCCATTTTATTCTCCATCTCCCACCCCAACACTGTCCTCTCCACCCCATCAGACTCCTGTACCCCCCAGCCTCCCTCCTGATTGCACATCCCCTTGCATCAAACAACCCCTTGCACCCGTTAAATCTGACACCTGCTCCTCCTCATTCTCTCCATCCACCCTTCTCAGTGTCTCTGCTGCTGCTCACAGTCCCTGTGTCCTGTCCAGCTCCCTGAACCATTGAATGGCAGCCATTTTGCCTGAAGGCAGGGCTTCAATTTCACTGAAAACAGTGGGAGGCAGCCACCAACTTTATTAAAGACAGCCTCACTTCTACATGCAGATAGATTATAGGGAAATTGCAGCCATCTTCTTGCTTCTGTCCGATTGACAGTAATATGAAATGATGGCCATTTTGAATAAGGGAAAATTCACAAATTGGCACCTTTCATTAGGTTTTCACAGGATATGTAAAAAAAAACCCACCCCCAAATTAATATAATCATGATAAAAAAACCCACAAGAGTTGGCAACACTGGTTTTAATATACTCATAACTTCCTAGAAAACTAGTTTTTTCTAATGAATCTTTCCATTTTTGGTCTCTAAGTCAATTCCGCTTGTTTGAATCAAGTGGGGGTAAAATATTTGCATATCTCCTTTTCTCAATTTAAAGGAAGTGTTCTAACCAAAATTTTATTCATGTATTATTTCAAACAAAGTCTTCTAAAAATGGCTCAAAATTTACTTGTAGCCTCAAAATGTCTCTAAATATCAGATATGTTTTTTAACATGAACATTTATGGAAGATGTAGCTTAGTTAAGTTTTATTAGTTTTTAAAAATTGTTATAGTTTTCCTCCTTATCTCAGTGCTACACAGTTGCAGTGTTGTCAACACTTAATTTTATTGTGGGTCTCACAATGTTTGGATTTTTTCTTAAAGTCCCAGCTCTTGGAGTCATGTGATTATATGAAATCTTTTTCTGGTCCCTGTCATTACACGGGAAAAAAAAAATGAAAATACGAACCCTAAAGGTTCAAACACCAGAAGAAAAATAAGAATTCCAAACTGATCATTAAAAAAAAAAACCCCTCATGTTTTTAGTCGATTCAATTTTTGAATGTGTGGTGTTAGCAAAACTGCAGTTAGGCTCTCTATACTATAGGCAAATCTTTCTAGAGAGATCAGTCTGAACAATAGCACCAGTGTATTTTTACCAAAATACTATGTTCCTAAAATAGGTTTGTGCAAAATATATGAGATCTATACAACATATGATGTTGCCAGATATTAACGGTTTTATTGACTCACACAGCTTATTTGTTACTCCAACATTGCGAAGAATGCAGCCATCACAAACCTTTATATTATGTCACATCATGTGTGTGTACTATTGAACTAACACACATGCACAAACACTATGCTGAAGCAATCTTAAGTTTGCAAAATAAAATTTGTTTAATGGGTATATTTGTATTGCTATTTTATTTCTTCTGAGTGGAGGATTTATCTATTTCTCTATAAATGGAAAAAATCCATCTTTTTTATTTTAATCTATGAAGTGCAATCTGCACCCATTTCAGTGCATAATTCATATGGCGTTTGTGAATTTTGTACTGAACTGTACTTTGATTAATATTAGTGGGTACTGCATCTAGAATGGATATTCCAAGTAGGAGGTGAAACATAATTGATAGCCTGTGGCTGGGGTAAATGAAAAGGAAATGTACAAACAACTTCAGCAGCTGAATCTGATCATTACAATATTGTTTAATGAGGAAGCCTTCTCTAGTAATCATAATTATAAAAGGAAACAGTTATAGAGGCCAATTCAAATATTTACATCTTATTTTAATCACTATGATGTCTCTTAGTTCAGGGTTAAAAAAGATTTCTGGCAGTCATCAAATCTAATTTTTTTCAAAATATATTTCAGCATCATGGCAAGAAGAGAAACCCATGATCTTGAGACAGGCCTAAATACTCATCCTATTTCCAAAGGAACTCTGACACTACATGCTAAAAAATATATTTTATGTATTTCATTGAAGAGATGCTATGGATTTGGTCATGATTCATTGAGTCATATATGTGTATGTGGGCTTTCTACACTGCTCTCAACAGAATATATGCACACTAAATATAATCCAAACTAACCCCCTTCCACAGGCATGGCTTTATTGATAACTCAAACCATTTTATTTTCAAATACAAGATCTATGTTCACACCCAGGACTTACTTTGCCAGAAACAACGGACCAAATTGTGCCCTCACTATCCCACTGAAGTGAATGGGATTGCACAAGTATCACAGAGCAGAATTTGACCCTTTATACCTGTGTTTTTATAACTGTTGATTTTGAGCAGATATGGGAAGAAACACTCAGGACTAGGTGTGGAAATATAGATAATAAAAAGACAGTTCTTATAAACACCAGACTTAGAAATACCTTATGTCACGGGATTTCAGCTCATTCAGCTGTTGACTTCCCTTTGACCTGACAATAGATGGCACCACAAAGGCAGAGGACAAGGTCCTCAGCTGGTGGAAATCAGCACAGTTCATTAACTTAAATGGAGCTACATGGATTTACATAGCTGAGGATCTGGCTCAGAACTTATTTGCTCATATGTGAAGTCCCTTTATAATCAATGGAACAACTTGGGTCAACTTAAATGGAGATATAGTCTGGCCCTTATAGAATCTGTGCCCTGATATCAGGGGGTATGTAATCAGAAGACCCTTCAATTTGGGAGTCTGTTCCCCCAGTAAGACTGCATAACCTCTATATTTGTATTAACATTAATATAAATTATACATGAACATCAAGGAGAGACTAGGCTTGTTATTCAAGTAGAGTTGAGTAAATAATTTGGACCCCCATTTAGCTAGTTTAGTATCTTTCTTATCAATAGAGAGACAAGATAGGTGAGGTAATATCTTTTATTGGACCAAACTTCTGTTGGTGGGCAGAGACATTTTTGAGCTTACACAGAGCTCTTCTTCAGGTCTGGGAAACTAACTCAAAGTGTCACCACTAAAAATCTGATTCTGGCATAGGTTGAAGCAGATTTCAAATTTCCTAGAATTTTTTAATGTATGTGATGAATTAATTCTGGATACTCAGAGCTGATGTGCTGCGATGTTGCTTAGTTGTGATCAATCAGTCTGTATTCTTGCTGGAGCAGCACAAAAGCACTTCTGGAGCAAATATGCATACAGTTGCGAAATTTGTTTTCTGTAAATATTTGATCACTTTAATGTTCATAGAAAGTGAACACAAAAACAGCACAATTATGGCCAAAGAAAGCAGAGTAAGCTATTCGGGTGAACATTCATACAGATTTTTTTTTGCGGGCGGGGGAGAGAGGGTATTATTCACCCACCTTTATATTAAAGAGATAAAAGCTGGTGAAGATATGTTATGAAAGAGCCACTTTCCCTTGAGATTCAACACAAAGACCTCTGCCACAGTGGAAGTGAACATTTTATAAAGGACTAACCACTGTCAGTCATAACAGAGCCGGAATCTTAATTATTAGAAGCCTTTCACTTAGATTCTGATGAATAACATTTTTCATACTACATGTTTCTAGCATAGGACTGTATCCCGATATCATTTGCACTGCTGTAAATCAGAAGTCGCTCCACTAAAGTCACAGTTAACCTATGTAAAAGCTATAAAAGTGATATCAGAATTAGACTCTCAGAGCATTAGAAAGGTTTTTTTGGTTGTTAATTTAAAAAAAAAATCTCAACCCTTTTAAAAACAGAACAAAAACAACCCATGCACAGATGAATTGTCTTTCATTTAGGGGGTCCAATGATTTATTTAAGAGAAAAGAAAACTACCAACCCTTCCAAAGAAGAGCATCTAGAGGCAGCAGCTTTTCCTTGTCCAAACAAAATGTTTGCTTGGAAAACATAAACCTGAAAATGTCAAAAACAACAACCTGGAAAAAGACTACAGGATGCAAATTATCAAAGTCAAGTCATACAAGCCTCTCCTAATGAAAAACAAAACTTTGGGATTATTTATGACTCTGAAACTCAGCCAGGGTCACTGAAAAATTTGCTGAGATTCACAAATCTTTTGGGCAAACCTGGACTAACTGTCATGGAGTTCCCTGTCCCCCAAAGATGCCAAAAGGAGACTTTTTGACCAAATGACATGAAATTTTTCAGAATGTAGGAGAAATTCTATGTTTTGGGCTGAGTTCAACTGAGTTTTCTGGAGGGGCAAGAATCCCCATGACCTGAGACAAATAAGAAAGTTTTCTGAACCACATGGGAAAGTAAACTATTAAGTTTACACAGCTCTACACAGAAGTAAGCGGAGGATCCAGGATCCAGTCTAGAAAGTAGTGCTGTCAAGTGATTAAAACAATTACTTGTGATTAATCACACTATTAATCACACTGTTAAACAATAGAATACCATTTATTTAAATGTTTTTGGATGCTTTCTACATTTTCAAATATTTTGATTTCAATTACAATACAGAATACAAAGTTTACAGTGCTCACTTTATGTTTATTTTTGATTAGAAGTATTTGCACTGTAAAAAAAATACAAAAGAAATAGTATTTTTCAGTTCACCTAAGTACTGTAGTGCAATATCTTTATCATGAAAGTTGAACTTAAAAATTTAGAATTATTTTTAAAAAAACCCTGTATTCAAAAATGAAACAATGTAAAATTTTAGAGTCTGCAAATCCACTCAGTCCTACTTCTTGTTCAGCCAGTCGCTCAGACAAAAAAGTTTGTTTACATTTGCAGGAGATAATGCTGCCTGCTTCTGGTTTACAATGTTACCTGAAAGTGAGAACAGGTGTTCTCATGGCACTGTTGTAGCCAGTGTCACAAGATATTTATATGCCAGATGTGCTAAAGATTGATATGTCCCTTCATGCTTCAACCACCATTCAAGCAGACATGCGTCCATGCTGATGATGGGTTCTGCTAGATAACAATCCAAAGCAGTACAGACCAACATATGTTCATTTTCATTATCTGAGTCAGTTGCCACCAGCAGAAGGTTGATTTTCTTTTTGGTGGTTCGGGTTCTGTAGTTTCCTCATTGGAGTGTTGCTCTTTTAAGACTTCTGAAAGCATGCTCCACACCTCATCCCTCTCAGATTTTGGAAGGCATTTCAGATACTTAAACCTTGGGTTGAGTGCTGTAGCTATCTTTAGAAATCTCACACCTTTGCGTTTTGTCAAATCTGCAGTGAAAGTGTTCTTAAAAAGAACAACGTGCTGGGTTATCATCGAAGACTACTATAACATGAAATATATGGCATAAAGTGGGTAAAACAGAGCAGGGGACATACAATTCTCCCCCAAGGAGTTCAATCACAAAGTTAGTTAACACTTTTTTTAACAAGTGTCATCAGCATGGAAGCATATCCTCTGGAATGGTGGCCGAAGCATGAAGGGGCATCCGAATGTTTAGCATACGTGGCATGTAAATACCTTCCAATGCCGGTTACAAAAGTTCCATGCAAATGCCTGTTCTCACTTTCTGGTGACGTTGTAAATAAGAAGAGGGCAGCATTCTCTCCTGTAAATGTAAACAAACTTGTCTTAGCGATTGGCTGAACAAGAAATAGGACTGAGTGGACTTGTAGGCTCTGAAGTTTTACATTGTTTTGTTTTTGAGTGCAGTTATGTAACAAAAAAATCTACATTTGTAAATTGCACTTTCACAAATTGCAGATTGCACTGCAATTGCAAATTGCAGATTGCACTGCAGTACTTGTATGAGGTGAGATGAAAATACTATTTCTTTAATTTATCATTTTCATAGTGCAAATATTTGTAATAAAAATAATATACACTTTGATTTCAATTACAACATAGAATACAATATATATGAAAATGTAGATAAATATCCAAAATATTTAATAAATTTCAACTGGTATTCTATTGTTTACAGTGCAATTAAAACTGCGATTAATTGCAATTATTTTTTTTAATTGCGATTACTTTTTTTGAGCTAATATTGTGAGTTAACTGTGATCAATCGACAGTCCTACTAGAAAGTACTGTAAGAAGCACAATTCTGTAGAGATTATTTGCACTACAGAACGGCAGCTTACATAAAATAATAGCCTTGAAATTAAAATGTAACCTGAACAAGTTGTATGTTCAAGAAAATACATGCATATTGTACAGAGATCAGGAATAGGATCCTCAGATCCAACATGCGGTAGCAGATAGAAAAAAATTATGAATTTTTTCAATGTTTCATAATACAATTTCCCTACAGAAAATAGTCTACTGAGCTCTGGTACCTGGCAGACAGTTAGACTTTAGCTGCAGCTGCTGAATATTGAATGAAAGACAAAGTAAGTAGAAAAAAAGGTCGGCTTCTACAGATGGTGCTATTGGCTACCTCCTCTGCCATCTCTGCATTCCAGTATAGGGTTGCCAACTTTCTAACTGCACAAAACGGAACACCCCTGCCCTGCCCCCTGCCCCTGTCCTGCCCCTTCTCAGAGGCCCCACCCCCACTCACTCCATTCCCTCCTCCCTCCGTCGCTCGCTTTCCCCCACCCGTGCTGACTTTCATTAAGCTGGGACAGGGGATTGGGGTATGGGGGGTTTGGGCTCTGGGTGGGGCCAGAAAGGAGGGGTTGGGGGTGTGGGAGAGGGCTCCGGGCTAGGGTACAGGGTTGGGGTGTAGGGGAGTGAGGGCTCTAGGGTGGGGCCTGGGATGAAGGGTTTGGGGTGCAGGAGGGGGCTCCAGGCTGGGTCCGAGGGGTTCAGAGTGCAGGAGGGGGTGCAGGATCTGGCTGGGGTGAGGGTATTGGGGTGGGGCTGGGGATGAGGGGTTTGGGGCACAGGAGGGGGCTCAGGGCTGGGGTAAGGGATTGGGGTCTGGGGTGCATGCTCCAGGAGGGAATTTGAGTGTGGGAGGGGACTCCAGGCTGGGGCAGGGTAGTGGTGTGCAGGATGAGGTGCAGGGTTCCAGCGGCACTTACTGTGGCTCCCAGGAAGTAGCCACCACGCATGGGTGGCCAGGGAGGTTCCACACGCTGCCCTCGCGCATGAAGCCTCAGCTCCCACTGGCCGTGATTCCCAGGAGCCGTGCAGAGCCAGGGCAGGTAGGGAACCTGCCTTAGCCCCGGGCCCCCGCTGCATCATCAACTGGATTTTTAACGGTCCCTTTTAGACCAGGTGTTCGGTTGAAAACCGGATGCCTGGCAACCCTATTCCAGTATGGAGAACCAATATGAAGCTAGCTTCATACTGTGCAGGGATTAGAGAGGTAAAAGCAATAACAGTGTTTCTGCTGTATTTTGTGTAATCTGAAGCTATACAAGGCTGCTCAGGAGATGACCCATAATGCATTCCACAATGTGATTAGTGTTCCATTGCCCCCACTGGAATACCCGTCTCATTCTTCTCCATAATGGAGATCGGGGCTGGCCTTACAGGGGGGCAATGTGGGTGACCACTCAGGACGCAGTAGCTTGGGGAGATGCCGTGGCCAATAGGCTACAGAATGGTCGTGCCCACCCAGGGGGAGGAGATCAAGGGGGCTAGAGGGCGGGAGCCACGTGCTCATATGTGTTCCCTCTTCACCCTCCTGGCAGCATGATGCTTTCAGTGCCACTGCTGCTCCACGTGCTGCTGCTCTACCTACTAAGCAGCTGCCTGCTGCTCGGGGAGCAGTACTTAAAGGACGCCACAGGAAGTTCGCCCAGGGCACCATTTCCTCCAAGGCCGTCCCTGACAGAGATGCAATTAAAATGTTCACAGTGAATCAGGTAATGTAGATAGAGCAGGTCAAAGATGTAGTGAATATCTATTGGAGAACTCTTCTAGAACAAGCAGATGTTAGAATTGAGAGAGAATTTAAACAATAGAATAGAGGCAGGATTTCAGAAAGGCTTCTGTGCAGCCTCTACTTATGAATGTAGAGCAAAGCGTACCTATGTACTGTGCAGTTGTAAACATCTGCCACAAATTTCAACCCTTGCTCCCTTCCTTAAAAAGGCTAATCCAATGTAAAAGTGCTAGCATTTGTATCCACAAAACCACTAATACGTAGGCACATGCAGCTGTGAAGACTACAGGGTCCCAAATTGTGACCCAGGGACTACTGACAATCTGTAGAGTACTTGCTAATATTCTGGAGAACTGGTTGGTCACAGGGCCTAAGGAGAAGAATTAAAAATAAAATAGGAATAATACCATCTAGATTATATAACCAGATTGCCACTAAAAAGAAAAGGAGTACTCGTGGCACCTTAGAGACTAACAAATTCACTCACAAGGAATTTGAGTATTACTGTGCAACAAGAGAAATGCTGCATCACAAAGACACTTTCCAAATCACATTTAAAGACAAAATTCCATAATCAACCAAATGAAACAATTCTACTCATAACAAACAAATACATGCTGGTGAATTGTTCTATTATCTTCCAGATCATCATAATTTAGGAAGGTAAACTGCCAAGAAGGTAGTACAATATTCTAAAGATTTTAGCAACCCTTTAGCTGCTGGTATATTAAAGGGCTGATTATTCTATCCATTGATTTTCTTTAGTGGGTATTTAAGAAAAAATTAATTGACCCAATTTAAATGATGTCTATACATTTATTGCTAAAATAAAATTGCCCCCTACAATTCTCCACTGCAGCTGAAGGACAGCTGACCTTCAGACCTGGTCTCCACATGCTAAACTTAGCTAACACACTGTTTATAATTTCAGCAGATGGTTATAGGCTTACTATGCACATGTGAACTTTATAGAATATGTCCTTCTGTCATAAATATAAAGGGAAATGTAAACACCTTTAAATCCCTCCTGGCCAGAGGAAAAACCCTTTCACCTGTAAAGGGTTAAGAAACTAAGACAACCTCGCTGGCACCTGACCAAAATGACCAATGAGGAGACAAGATACTTTCAAGGCTGGAGGGGGGCGGGAACAAAGGGTTCTCCCTGTCATTGTTGTTTTTGCCAGGACCAGAGCAGGAATGCAGGTCAGAACTCCTGTAAAAAGTCAGTAAGCAATCTAGTTAGATATGCGTTAGATTCTGTTTTGTTTAAATGGCTGAGAAAATAGCTGTGCTGAATAGAATATATATTCCTGTTTTTGTGTCTTTTTGTAACTTAAAGTTTTGCCTAGAGGGATTCTCTATGTTTTGAATCTGATTACCCTGTAAGGTATTTACCATCCTGATTTTACAGAGGTGATTCTTTTACTTTTTCTTTAATTAAAATTCTTCTTTTAAGAACCTGATTGTTTTTCATTGTTCTTAAGATCTATGCAAATTGGTGAGGATTTTTATCAAGCCTTCCCCAGGAAAGGGGGTGTAGGGCTTGGGGGGATTTGAGGGGGAAAGACATTTCCAAGTGGGCTCTTTCCCTGTTATATTTGTTAGACATTTGGTGGTGGCAGCAAAAAAGTCCAGGGACAAAAGGTAAAATAGTTTGTACCTTGGCAAAGTTTTAACCTAAGCTGGTAAAAATAAGCTTAGGGGGTTTTTCATGCAGGTCTCCACATCTGTACCCTAGAGTTCAGAGTGGGGAAGGAACCTTGACACCTTCTCTATTCCGAAGAGAAAGGGAAATGTATCAAGGTAATTGGAAACCCTCCTTTCTCACTCTTCAACTTGAATGGGGAAGAACAGTTGGCATGGTATTCCAGAGTCTTCCTGTAGCTAGCATAGATACAACACTGCATCCAGCTAGTAACAACTGCTAGTTCTAAACCACACTCAATCCAGTTTATAGCAGATTCTCTACCCTGGTTTAAATTCCCTCTCATTTGTCTATTGCATTTGAGGCTATTTTCTCTCCTCCCATGATAGTTAGTTTCTAAGTTTTATCATGAAAATTGAATAATATATAATGATTATCTTTGCTGCAGGCCATTATTATCAATAACTGTTCCCCTCCCTTCCAGTCAATAAAGGATTCATTTGATCTAGAACATATAAACACTAAATGCAGCTCACATCTCACCTCCTCACATCTCAGGCTTATGTGGTTTACTTTCTTTAAAAGAAAAATATTTTAAAAGTGGTATTATTTCTCCCTACCCCCAGACAGGATAGCTTTTCCAATAATTTCTTTTCTTTTTTAAAATTATTTATTTTGTTCACTAACTTTTCCCAGTCATGGAGATGTTAGAATATGAACCTGTGAAAATACTAATGAATACAAATCACTCATTATACCAGATAATGAGCATTGTACTGACTACTGCACTATGCCTCATCATTACATTGAATGATTAAGTTACCCACTTACTGTCAGTGTTAATGTTTCTTGATTTTCTCTTCCATTTCAAACCTATGTTAAACAGATTCGAGCCTATGCATGATTCCACCCACCAACCAGTTTAGGAAACTAAAGACAAGTTGACGCAGGTGATTTTCTCAGATATCCTTTCATGCCAAGTGCAAACAAAGACAAGAAAAGACTGATAGTACACTGATGTGCAATGATGTAGGCAAAACAGAGGTAGATTCATGAAGAAACACAGAAATTGTCATGGTGGATTGACCCATGGTATATCAAGTCTGGTTATCCTCTCCTCCACAGTAGCTAGTATTAGGTGCTTCAAGGCTAATTTAAAGCATCCATATCAGAAAATTTCATAATCATTCACCTATTAAAGAAGTGTGTTTCTAATCCCAGACAGTTATCACATGCCCAGAAGTAAGGGAGCAGATATTCCTTTCAATTTTTTAATCCTATTTAGTGTAGTTGATTTCAACTTCTTAAGGAATGAGTTAAAGAAAACAGCAGTACAGGGGCATTATTTTGTTAACAAAGAACATTTTGGGAATATAAAAACCTAGAGGGTGTGGTGAAATAGCAGGAAGTGTTAAATCCCGGTGTGTGGAAGGCATGGAATCCTAAAAAGGACACCATAATTAAAGCATAACAGACTACAGTCCGACTGAACAAGAAAAATGCAAGTCACAAGAAGTGACTAATGCAGCTTCACAGGGGGCTGTTCACAGCTCTGAAGATAAAAAGTACCTTAACAGAAATGAAGGGAGGAAAGAGGGAGGAATCCATAAGAATAACGAGTCACCTAAGACTTGCATGTGAAAATAAAGGCAGAAAAAAATCAGAGATAGAATGAATAAGTTAAAGGGCTTGTACAAATATACTAGGAAATAGAGAAATAAGGGACAAGACAGACTCACTGATAAATCAGTAAGAATAGAGTATCCACGAAGTCCTACTCTCAACTCAATCACTGTGGAGAGCCAAGTTAACACGGGCTGCCCCAACTCAATTTTCTACTTAGTGCAGCAACGTGCACAACAGGAGTTTGATTTCTGAAGCGCACTGACAAGTTATGCACTAATTGGTCCACGCAGACTTTGCTGAAGTGTATTAAAAATTCCCTAGTGTGCTTTAGCATAGTTCTCTTTCAAACTAGTACATAATATGGCTTCCTGCTCATTAAACAGTACACTGTGCAGAGAGCATATCACACCAGTGTGCCATGCTCTGCCTTGGCTGCCAGTAAATTTTTAGGTGGACTTTGAAGTGTTCATTTTAATCTGCAAAGCCCTAATTTGTTTTGGCATCCAGTCACTTAAGAGATTTCTCTCTCAATTTGTGTGATATTGTCATAGTTGAAATAACAAAGGTGCTAGAGCTAAATGTCCTCAACTTAAAAGTGGGAAGGTGTTCCTGGCAGGGCAGTCTCCATGGAGTTCCCTTGACTTTCTAACTGGCTCCCCACCTGGTTCACCAGAACCTTTGTTTCTTAACCTTCACTGGCATGCTGCAAAGCCAATTTCTGTTTTGTGGATTATGAGAAGATGATGAGTGATAGGTTGATGAAGTGGACGTTGGACTGTTCAGTTAAAGTGTCTTGTTAGAAGCTTTGTAGCAGACACTGTTTTCTTGCAATTGTGAATTGCCAAGAGTTTGAAGTTGAGATGATAAAAACGAATTACATAAAAATGAAACAACATGGATGTTGTGCTGAAATGATAGGTACTGAGAAGAGTTCCCTTCCCCACCCTGGAACTGATACCAATATATACCCAGCTTTGGGAATTGAGGGCTTTTGGGGAGGGTTACATTTAGTATTATTTTGATACATGAGGGTTATTTTTCCCCCTAGACCATCATAAGGTGCAAAATCTTTACAGTTTCTGCTGCTGCCTTTTGAAGAGGTCATTCACACAACTGAGGCACTTGTAACTGGGCAGGATTTTAGGTACATGAGGAACTTCCATTTTTAACAAGACAAAGTTTTCCTATCCTATAAACAGCTATATCTGAAGAAACAAATTTCTTATTTACTAGGTCTGGAGAAGCAGAGAATATTTAGGTCATTTTTATGACAAACTGCCTATGAGAGGGCTGCTGTGGCTATACTGCCTGTCACTAATAGCTGCAATTCTCAGTGTAGATTATGAAAAGCATTGGGTGCTGTAGCTGTGTAACATTTTGTAGCCTCTATTTTCCTTTTTCCATGAAGTCTAGCATCCTAAAACTCCACTGACAGGCCATTAAATATGTTTATGGATGTTTGGCACCAAAATACTATGCACAAACTCAAAGCCAGCAATATGGCAGATTTATTGAAAAAAATCTCTTGACAGCTGCTGGCTTCCTCTCTATATAATATTGTTTAATAAACAAGTGGACCAGATGTGCATAACTCCCCCCCTCCCCCCCGAATAGTTAGTTTACACTATTCTCTGACTTATGGGGAAGACAACTCTATCTCTGTGAGGATTTACACATGAGAAATCTCTTATACCTATGACAACAACCAGCATAACTCAGTATGATGTTATTCATCCCATATTTTCTTTGTTCTTTCATTTTGTATATATGGCATAAAATGGGAATTCAAGCAGAAAACTACTTTACAATCTTTTTCTAGCCTTTATTTTACACTTACCAACACATTCATCTATGTTTTTCTCTAAAGCCTTAAATGAAACATTTAAGTGATGTTCTATAATGGCATGGTACAAGAAGGAAAGTCAAAAAGCTATAATGAAGAGGTGTTTGTTTTAGGTGACAAGAAACAACAGTTCAATAAATAAGTCTGTTATCTTTCAGCTTGTTTTGAAAGATTATCTAGAAAGTGAGAGGTTCTACCATTATGTACAATTGAAGATGGATTTTTTTTCTGATTTGGAAAGATTGTCCCAGAAAAAACCCCAAACATACACACATTAAAAAAAGATAGTGGGGGGGACAAACATTAAAAAATAATTACTGCTGATGCCATTATGATCAGTTACAGCAACAGTGGCTTAGATGAGAGACAGATTTTAAACAAGACCAGGCAAGGAAAAGAGAACCCTGCTGGCAAATGATGGCATGATGGCAAATACAATGATGGCATGGTATGATGACAAATACAGTAAAATAGAATTGCTGCTTTTCAATGAAAAGTGTTTCCTGGCTTTGGAAAGGGTGGTGGGGAAAACAAAACTGATGCAGTACTATATTAAAGTGTAGGGGCAAGGTTGCGGAAGATTGGAGAGGAGTTAAGGGGTAGACTGAGTATGTGACTGGGTGTAAGCGGAGGATGCAGGCAGTTTCAATGAACTTTGTCCGACAGACCCTGCCAAAAGACATTGTAGCACAGCTCAGCATATTTTTGCCTGTAAACAAGTCAGTTTATGTAATAAGCATAAATTATATATAAATAAGAATGTAACCACCTGTTGACCCCATGTAACCCCGAGATAAGCGCGGAGAATATAGCGCCGCAGAGGACTTCCCCCGGCGGAGTCCTGCCTGGTGAGCTGCCCCGAACGGCCAGAGTCCCCTGCAGCCCCTCTGCGCATCCTAGGGGCTCCCCGTGCAGATTGGAGCGTAAGTTCTTCCTTCCTTCAATAAATCATGGTTTACTATTCTTAGGCCTGAGTGTCCTCCTTTCGCTGGTATCTCCCCCCCAGCCCTTGGGGGCACATAAAGTCAAAGAGTAACAAAATTACCAACTAGTTTGTTATCAGGACAAGCTTACTAACATAACAGTCAAACTCTGAAAATATTAGTGGATTAATCAAAACTCACAAAAATAAAGGTGAAGCAAGGAGGGTTGGTTCCCTCCTCCCGCATCTTCCAAGAAAAGCAATACATTGAGTTCAAGTAAGACAAATCAAGCAATGCTCTTGCAGGGCCTAATATGGCATGTCTACATAGCCCACAACAGCGAGCCTCTGAGCCCAGGTTGGTGGGCTTGTGCTAAAAATAGCTGTGTAGATGTGGAGGCTTGGGCTGTAGCTCAGGCTCTGAAGACTAGGGAGCCTGGGCTACAACTCAAAAGTGCTGTCCACGTCACTATTTTAGTTTGGTAGCGTGAGCCCAAGTCTGTCAACTAAGGCTCAAGGGTTTGCTGCCGGGGCTGCCATGGGCTGTGTAGTCATACTCAGACAGAAATTGCTGTATTGGATTGGACCACTGGTTCACCTATTCCAATCTCCTGTATCTGAGTGGGGTTGGTACCAGATGCTTCAGAAGCAGGTGCAAAACGCCTTACAGTGAACGATTACGAACTAACCATCTTAATCCTGATGAGTTAGTGGCAGGCTCGTAGTCTGAACATCCCTTCTCAATAAATGTTATCTATTCTAATTATGGATATTTTCAATATCTCTATATAGCATCTACTTTTTTTTTACTAATTGATTTATTTTAAATCCTTAATAGGCTCCTGAATTGAATGCACTCTTGTGACAGTGAATTACACAGCTTAATTTTGTACAATGTAAACCAGTAATTCCTTTTATGAGTCCTTAATTCACTGTCTTTCAATTAAAGATGAATGTGAATCTCCCCTTATTATGACAGATGGTAAATAAGAAGACTTGATTTATCTTTGTTGTGCTAGTTATTTTCTAGCTCTCTATCACTTCTCCTATCTATCTTCTCTGAAAAAACAACAGTCCCAGACTTTTCCATCTCTTTCCATGCTTCTAGTAATTTCCATAGCTCATCTCGGGACCCAATCCATTTCTGCTATATCTTTCTGAGACAGGATGACATAACCTGAGCATGATAGTATAAATGAGGGCCTTCCACGAGGTGATATAAATATCCTTATATTAATTTCAGTATTTTCGACCCCATTTTTATGCATTTTAATATTTCATTTGCTTTTGTTGTCAATCACTATGCATTCAGCAGAGTTTGTCATTGAAACATCAACAATAGTACCCAGACCTTTTTTGTGCATGGTTACAGTTAACTTATAATAATGTGTACAAGTAGTCCAAATAATTCTTTTGACTTGCACTAATCAGCCTAGATATTTGCATTTGCCACAGCACTGTTCTAGCTTGGGTCACAGAATCATAGAAGACGAGGGTTGGAAGAGACCTCAGGAGGTCATCTAGTCCAACCCTCTGTTCAAAGCAGGACCAACACCAACTAAATCATCCCAGCCAGGGCTTTGTCAAGTCTGGCCTTAAAAACCTCTAAGGATGGAGATTTCACCACCTCCCTAGGTAACCCATTCCAGTGCTTCACCACCCTCCTAGTGAAATAGTGTTTCTTAATATCCGACCTAGACCTCCCCCACTGCAACTTGAGACCATTGCTCCTTGTTCTATCATCTGCCACCGCTGAGAATAGCCGAGCTCCATCCTTTTTGGAACCCCCCTTCAGGTAGTTGAAGGCTGCTATCAAATCCCCCCTCACTCATCTCTTTTCTAGACTAAACAGGCCCAGTTCCTCAGCCTCTCCTCATAAGTCAAGTGCCCCAGCCCCTGATCATTTTCATTGCCCTCCGCTGGACTCTCTCCAATTTGCCCACATCCTTTCTGTAGCGGGGGGCCCAAAACTGGACGCAATACTCCAGATGTAGCCTCACCAGTGCCAAATAGAGGGAAATAATCACGTCCCTCAGTCTGCTGACAATGCTCCTACTAATGCAGCCCAATATGCCTTTGGGAAGAGGAGCTACATGCAACCAGACATGTTCAGACTGAAATTCTTTAAAGCAGATTACTAAATTTATGAAGGAAAATTCAAATACACAAATACAAAATGGGGGAAATAACTGGCTAGGTAGTACTACTGCTGTAAAGGATCTGGGAGTTATACAAAATGGGGGAATAACTGGCTAGGCAGAAGTATCGCTGTAAAGGATCTGGGGGTTATACTAGATCACAAATTGAGTATAAGCCAACAGTGTGACGATGCAGTTGCAAAAAAAAAAAAAGTCTAATATTCTAGGATGTACTAACATGAATGCTGTATGTAAGAGATGAGAGGTTACACACTAGGCATGTTTAGACTTCAGAAAAGATGACGGAATCTCCAAATATATTAAGGGCTGTTATAAAGAAGACTGTGATCAGTTGTTCTCCATTTCCACTGAAGGTAGCACAAAAAGTAATGGGCTTAATCTGCAGTAAAAGAGATTTAGGTTAGATTTTAGGAATAAATTCTGGAAGAGACTTCTAAGGGCAGTTGTGGAATTCCCATGAGTGGAGGTTTTTAAGAACAGGTTGGACAAATACCTGTTCATTTGGTCCCGCTGCAGCTCATGGGGCTGGATTTGATATTCTCTTAGGGTCCTTTCCTGCCCTACATTTCTAAGCTTCTGTGTTGCTCTTGCCTGGTGCATGCTTCTGCACAGAAGGCAGGCTCTTCAGCATCCAGTTCTGCCCCCATCATTCATACAATGGGTGACCAATTCAATTATGCAGAGATCTTTTGCAGCAGTGGAGGACATGGATTTGCTACTCTGTATTTGTATTTTAGCCTTACTACACAGAGAGGACATATCTCTCTCTCTCTCACACACACACACACACACACACACACACACGTGATTACTGCTTTTGATTAATTTAATAATATATAAAGGTCTGAAATTCTTAGAAGAAAAAAATGAGAGTTAATACTAGAGCTGATCAAAAATTCTGACAGAACATTTTTCTGCTGGAAAATGCTGATTAACAAAATGTAAATATTGTGGGAACAGTGATTTTATCAAAATTTTAATGGGAAATAATCAAAAGTTTTCCTTTGACTTTTATATTAATATAATACTCAAAATGAAACATTTTGATCTTACTGAAATGAAATCTTTTCAAAATATTTAGTTTCATAAAAAATTCCACAATTTTGACTTTTCATTCCAATTTGAGATTAAACCAGATTTTGAAATTTCAACCACCTTCAGTTAGTATTGGGCTTTTTTGTACATAATTCCTTTCTGGCAAATATCTGCAGTCAGATCCATACAGAACTTTTTAGCTACAACATTCTACAGTCCTTGCTCAGGCAAGTCATCTTGCTCATCACTAAAGGATACCAGTTCTTGTGTCATTGCCATTGCACATCCTTGCAACAGCAAGAGAAAATGAAAAAGGGAGAAAAACAGGAGAAAAGCAAAAAGGAGAACACTGAGCTGGTGGGTGGGGGGAGTTTGACAATGCAATTGCAAATTGCCTCCTATTGAAAATTCCTGAACATGTTTTCTGAAACAGGGTAATGGATCAGATTGAAAATTTAAATATAGCTTGAGAGATTACCCCTTATATGAAGGGGGAAGGGGAGGGAGCAAGTAATATTACATACAAGTGCCTCACCTTGCCAAGTAGTTATAAACTACATAATAAAAACCTGAGATTTTTGTATTTGTGAATTTGATCCATGATGGGGCATTACTATTTCTGCCAACAAATGTAGCTTCTTGCTAATCTTCAGTTTTTCTGTATAATCCATTGCTCTAATAAACAAATGTTTCCAAGGTAAGTTAAATCAGCCTAGTGATATCCCTATGAAATTGTCTGTTTTTCTGTCTTCCTTGGTTATAGGACAATAGGCACCTTGCTGAATTGGAGTCTAAGTCCTTACATTTAAGGACATGAACAGTCCAAGAGAAGTCAACAAAACCTACTCATTTTTGTCATATTAAGCACATGCTTAAGAACTTTTCCATACTGAGCCTGAGGCATTTCACAATGATCATGAAACTATTTTTTCTTTCCAGTTTAATCTATACAAAATGTCAACATTTTTAGAGAGAATCTGCGTATTTAAGGCTAAGTGGTAGTTTGCAAAAGTGGGAAATCTTTCATTGCTATTAGTTGCAAGATGAAAAATGAGAGGTACCTAACAAAGGTGTTGGCTTCCATTGGCACTTTTTACTATTTCTAAAGTAAAAATTCATCTATCAGCACCACTGCTGCATGTACATTAGATAAGATTTTATTAAGATCGACATTGAAGCATCAAACATGGCAAAATGAAATTCTCTGCATCAGAAAAGGCAAATCCCTCTCAATCTTCCCAATTCAGCAAAAGCCTGGGCATACAGGCTTTTTAGCATGCTTTAAAGGTCAACAGGTATTACTCAGTGATAAACACGAAAATACCTATCAATACATAAATAAATAAATCCTCTTGTACCCCTGGGGAAAATAAATTCCAGTATCAAGAGTCTCCCAATTGGACTGACCAAACAACCAGCCCCATGATGTAAACATCTAGGGATTATTAATTCAATTTCCCATCTGATCTCAATTTCTGAACTTTCACATGAAAAAAGGTGTGACTAACATAGCAATGACCCAAACCACACCAGTCTTTATATATTAAGCCCAAGTATTTTGATTTGTACACAGAAATTAAGGGGAAAATAGTGCAGTCTATACAACAGGAGTGTAATGAAATAGCACTATATAAGTGGGCACACTGCCTATGGCTCTATTTAAATTTCATAGAGGTCTTTTTAGTGTAGCCCTAATGTAGAGTACATTATAGTCTGGAAGTTACAAAGTAATGTCATATGTGAAAGGAAACAATTTCCTCAGAACACACACACACACACACACACACACACACACACACACACACACACACACACACCCTTCCTTCTCAGTTACTGTTACTTACTGGGATCCCAGGAGCAGTGTACAGTCTTATATGCCTCCCAGGTTTCAAATATGAACAGAGGGCAGGTATATCCCCTGAATCGTAATAGGTGCCAATATCAGCAGACCAAAATTGGTGGATAGGCAGGCGAATAGTGGTTAGGATGGGAGAGTTCTACTTTAGGCTCTGACACTGTCTGAGCTGCAGGAAGATTACTACACTTCTCAGCACCAGAGTTTATCCTGTAAAATGGCTATATGATTATTGAAGCTGCCTGCCTCAGAGGTGTCCTGTGAAGTTTCATGTTTGCAATATTATTTTATTACAAAAATTCAACATTTAAAAAAAAATTGGTTTCACCCATGACAGTCTATCACCCTGCCCCCTCATCCCCACCACCACTCTAATTACAACCACCAAGTAATATTGTGAGATGGGTCCTGGGGGAACTTAACCAATAATTCAGAGTGGAACTTGCCTTATAGTGACTACAGTGTATTTTTGAAAGTAAAGTGAATCATTGGATGAAATCCTTGTTCATCACAGCTTTTTGGGCTCAGTATTATTTTCTGAATACAAGTCAAACCTCTGTCATGTACTACAATTCCATGGCTGTATAGACATAATAGTCATGAACTATTCTGCAATTTATAGAAAGCTATAAAAATAATATATATGTATAAAATTAAAAAAATAAAGTTAGCTTAAATTTGGTTAAGAAATAGATATGTGTTGTAAAGAAAGGCCCTGACTAGCAAGTAGAAGGAAATAATGAGTTATAAGGCCAAAAGGAATGAAGTGGAGAGTATGTCTGTTCAAAGAAGAACTAATGAGATAAGGGGAAGTTTCTAAAAAGGCCTCTGACCCATAGGGGTGATTGCAGATGGTTTTAAATCAAACAAAGAGAATCTGTCTTAAAATGAGCCAACATAGCCCTTCCTCAACCGACACACCAGTGTTAAAGCCTATGAGAACCCAGGTGCAATGTGAAAACTGTTGAACAGCAAGAAGGAAGAGAGGAAACGAGATTATAAATCTTATCTGGATTAAAACTAGAAAATACGGTGAACTGTCTCAAATTGTTTTTTAGTTGAAGTCAATAATTGGCAATGACAATTGTTTGCTAAAAAGCATAAAAAGTAAACTCTTAAAGGGTCTATTGCAAACACCTGCCTGACCATGCTGGAGCTGACCAGTATGGGTCACCCATGGTTTTAGCCCATTTGTAAGTATCTTCATCAAATGCTTCTAAATGTTTTGTTACTATTTCGGTGTAGTAAACTGCTTATTAGTTAGGCTTTTTAGACATGTCTAGAGCAAATGCATGAAGTACCATTTGGCCTTTGTATTTAATAAAGAAATTTATGGTTAAATTGGTGTTTGGTGATTTTAGTATTAATGATTTCAAATGTTTTTAATATTTCCAACAATAAAGAAATAAATATATAAAGAAAACTGGAAGAATGGGGACATTGATAGAAATAAATATAAATCAGTATCTAGACACTGTAGGAAATTGATAAGTGAAGCAAAGGAACACAAGAAAAAAATCTAAGGTCAGCAAACTTAAAAACAATAAGAAGGAGTTTAAGTATACTAGGAATAAAAAATATCCTAACAATCTATTGGTCCACTACTAGATGGAAATGGCACAATTATTAATGCAGAAAACAAAAGTGTTCAATACGTTTTGGGGTTCTGTGTTTGGAGAAGAAAACAAAATGTGTAGTCACGTCAAAGGATAATACTCTTTCCGTTCCACTAGTATCTCTGGAGGAGTTAAACAGCAGATACTAATGTTAGACATTTTTAAATCAGGAAATCTGGATAATTTGCTTTCAAAATGTTTTAAGCTACCTGGCTGTGGAGCTTGCTAGACCATTAATGGTGATTTACAATAAGTTTTGGACCATTGGGGAAGTTCCAGAAGACTGGAAGAAAGTTAATATTGAACTAATATGTAAAAGGGTCCAGGGGATGAACATAAAATCATCAGTGATGAAGCTTGCAGATGACAAAAAATTAAGGGAGTGGAAAATAATGAAGAGGACAGGACACTGACAGAGTGATATTGATCCGTTGGTGTGCTGGGTGCAAGCAAACAATATGTATTAAATGTGAATGTATACTTCTAGGAACTAAGTATGTAGGCCATACTTACAGGATGGTGATTGTATCCTGGGAAGCAGTGACTTTGAAAAATATTTGAGTATCATGGTGGATAATCAGCTGAACATGAGCTCCCAGTACAACACTGTGGCCAAAACAGCTAATGCAATCCTTGGATGCACAAACAGGGGAATCTTAAGTAGGAGTCGAGTGGTTACTTTACCTCTGTATTTGGCACAGATGCCAGTGCCGCTGGAATACTGTGTCCAGTTCTGGTCCCACAATTCAAGAAGGATATAGATAAATTGGAGAAGTTTCAGAGAAGAGCCAAGAGAATGATCAAAGGATTAGAAAACCTGCCTTATAGTGACAGACTCCAGGAGCTCAAACTATTTATCTTAACAAATAGAAGGTTAAGGGGTGACTTGATTATAGTCTATAAGTACATATGGGGGAACAAGTATTTAACAATGGGTTCTTTAAGAAGAGAAAGATATAACATGAGCCAATGGCCAGAAGTGGAAGCTAGACAAATTTATACTGGAAATAAGGTGCAAATTTTTACAGTGAGGGTAATTAGCCATTGGAACATGGTTATGCATTATACAGCACATTCATACCTTATGTATTATTCATACATTTGTATTATTGTAGAGCCTAAGAGCCCTGGTCATAAACCAGGATCCCATTGTATTAGATGCTGTACAAACGGAACAAAAAAACAGACCCAAAAATACATGCATGCACGCGTACATACACACACACACACACATTAATGCACCATACACGCTAATTTAAAAAGGAAAATCTGACTTATTTTTTTTCAAATGCAAAACACCATCTTTTACTAAGATGTGTGGTTTGAATGCCATTAATTAATTCCATAGTTCTATCAAAAGAAACTACTGAAAAGTAAATAAGTCACTTTGGGGTAACACTGATGTCTATTTTTTAACATGACAATGCTGTAGTTTCTTATGAACAACATGATACACTATAATTCAACTAGACAGAAAACACAAATGATAAAAAAACCAATTACTAGCTGTTGGGTACGATAAAAATATGTAAATATTCCCTTCATACTGACAGTCCATAAAACTGCATTACAGCTAAGCCCCAAGAGGAAGCTTAGGTCTCAGACATCAGAAGAATTTTAGAAACTTTCTTGTCATGTAGCGAGGCTGAGTCTGCTAATGCTTTCTCCAAGGCTGCAGCCTTTACACCTGACATGTCATTGTTCTCGATTCACATTAAACGGTAGCAAATTTCTTCCAGCAGAGCAGTAAATAAATCAAATAAACAAACACTGCTAGAGGCATGCAACAGTACACATACCTCTTGTTCATTTGTTATCATATGTACTGGGCTTAATTGTGCCGATAGCAGAGCTGTCCAATGACAGGGGAAGCACATATAAGCAGTTTCCCCAGCCCCCATGCCTCCCACCTGTTGGGTGTAAGAGCCAAGCAGTAGTGCTAACTCTGTGTTCATGGGAGTGTAAAAACTGTGTTCACAGTGTCCCAAAAGGGGCAGGAAGTAGGCAATGCTTGACTCAGCTCCCTACATAGTGACAAGCCAACTGCCCCCACAGGGTGGAGAAAGTAAACTGTGTCTAATAAAGAGGTGTAGTAATAGGCACCCTGACTCTTCAAACAAGACTTAGTCCTTTGAATGGGGATGGAGAATTTCATGGGGCTAAGAAAAGTGTCCTTCAGAGGAGTAAATGAATGCATTGGGCCCGATTCTTACTCCTTTGTGAGGCCAGAAACTGGCTACAGATCACCAGTACAGAATTACGCAGAATAGAGAAGCTTCCTTCTGGATCTGGGCCTTGTTCTTATTACCCCTTCCCTTCATGTGCATACCTACCTTTTTGGGTGTCAGAACAGGGAAGGTGCATGGCAGAGGCAAAGGCATATGGTCCATGAAGGTCACTAAGCCAGTGGCAGAACTTAGACCTTAGAATTTAGCTGCTGTCAGTCAGTTCTCAGGGGCATCCGGGGTGATGCTGGCCCTGAGAATAAGAGAGCCAAAAGTGGTTCCCTGACACAGCTCTGGCACAGGGCAGAAACTTCCTCATTATTTCTTATCACAATGAAAAACTTACTTCCAATCCTACAAAAGAGTCTGCATGGCACAAGGGCCTCCCTGTGTGCAATCACTTGCAAGACTTGGGCCTTTGCTGGATCACCTTTGATAGGGCAAAAAAGTTATTGGGTTCAAATTGAGTAACAGCTGAGTAGAGAAATACTTGCAGGATAAATAATCTGGCTAAAAAAACCCTTCCCCCTTCCCCCGCCAACAACAACTATAAAAGTAAATGGTACAAATAAAGCGTCAGATCCCTATCCATGCTCATTAGTCTTGGGCAATGGGGACTTTCCATCAGGGAAAGTTACAGAGAGTTCTGAGAAGTGATATTGAGCAGTGAGAGATTTGTGCTTGTGTTTAAGCAAGGAGGGGAGCATCCATTAGCTCATTTTAAACAGAAAGTAGAAGAATTTTTTTCTAATATAGGAAACTATCGTTATTGCACAAGATATTAAACTTGTGTCAATCACACACTTAAGGAAATGAAAAAAAAATTAACATTTAAATCCAATTACAGTATTCGAAAGGACCCATTCCCATACCTAAATGACTCAAAATAGAGGGTAAAGAAGGTTATACGATTACACAGGGAAAATTCTAAGCAAACCACTAAAACCTGCAAGTGTACCATGCATACAGTTCCCACGGATATCTGTAGGAGTTGCATACACAGTGTTAAAAAGGGATTTTCCCCTTAGCTTGGATTAATGTTATGAGAGGTAAGAAACTGATTTGGATCCTATTTATACAGATTGTACGTTGATGTAACTTCCACTGATTCAAATGGCGTTATCCTTGAATCAGACATCTTAAGCGCCAGTTTCTGTGGTGTGCTCTAGATTCTTGATCCACTGTTTCAGATACTCTGTTGAGCTGAATGAGCTTCAATAATGTAGCAGTTGTGTTGTCCTCTCCTTTTCCTCATTCTCCCGTCAATAAGCAGAGGCCTCTAAAGGAATCTTTGTTTGTTTACGAAGGGAGGAAAGAGAGAGGGGAAGGTGCCTGGTGTGACGGTTGTGGATCCCTCAAGACATCTAGATAGACTTTTGTGTAGTGCTTGGGAGGAGCCAGTGGTTTGTGGTACATGTAGGTACCAATGACATAAGGAAGGATAGGAGAGAGGTCCTGGAGGCCAAATTTAGGCTGCTAGGTAAGAGATTGAAGTCCAGGACCTCAATGGTAGCATTCTCTGAAATGCTCTCAGTTCCACGCACAAGGCCAGTTAGACAGGCAGAACTGCAGAGTCTCAATGACAATGATTGAGAGTCTCAATTGACAATGGTTTAGATTTATTAGGAACTGGGGAAACTTTTGGGAATGATGGACCAGGTAGGATGGGCTCCACCTAAATCAAAATGGAACAAGACTGCCGGCACTTAACATTAAAAATGTTGTAGAACAGTTTTTAAACTAAGGGCTGGGGGAAACCGACAGGTGCGGAGGAGAGCATGGTTTGGACATCTCTTAAGGGAGGATCTATTAATAGAGAATCTCTATGTCCTAGTGAGGACGAGAGGATGGAAAATGATAAAATACAAACAGGGTCTGATCAGAAACAGTCAAATAAAAAAGAGTCCCATTCAATTACATCGTGTAATGGCAGACAGCTAAAAGGAGACAAGTTTTTTAAGTGCTTATATACCAATGCTAGAAGTCTAAATAATAAAATGGGTGAACTAGAGTGCCTCATATTAAATGAGGATATGGATATAATAGACATCACAGAAACTTGGTGGAATGAGGATAATCAATGGGATACAGTAATACCAGGGTACAAAATATATCGGAAGGACAGAACAGGTCGTGCTGGTGGAGGAGTGGCATTATATGTGAAAGAAAGCGTAGAATCAAATGAAGTAAAAATCGTAAATGAATCAAACTGTACCATAGAATCTCTGTGGATAGAAATTCTGTGCTCTAATAATAAGAATATAGTGGTAAGGATCTATTACCAACTACCTGACCAGGATGGTGATAGTGACTGTGAAATGCTCAGGGAGATTAGAGAGGCTATTAAAATAAAGAACTCAATAATAATAATGGGGGATTTCAATTATCGCCATACAGTATTGACTGTGTATATGTCACCTCAGGACGGGATACAGAGAAAAAGTTTCTTTTCACTTTAAATGACTGCTTCTTGGAGCAGCTGGTCCTGGAACCCACCAGAGGAAAGGCAATTCCTGATTTAGTCCTAAGTGGAGCACAGGATCTGGTCCAAGAGGTGAATATAGCTGGACCTCTTGGTAATAGTGACCATAATATAATTAAATTTAAATATCCCTGTGGCAGGAAAAACACCACAGCGGCCCCAACACTGTGCCATTTAATTTCAGAAAGGGGAACTACACAAAAATGAGGAGGTTAGTTATTAAAAAAAAATTTAAGGGTATAGTGCCAAAAGTGAAATCTCTGCAAGCTGCATGGAAACTTTTTAAAGACACCATAATAGAGACTCAACTTAAATGTATACCCCAATTTAAAAAACATAGTAAGAGAACCAAAAAAGAGCCACTGTGGCTAAACAACAAAGTAAAAGAAGCAGTGAGAGGCCAAAAGGCATCCTTTAAAAAAGTAGAAGTTAAATCCTAGTGAGGAAAATAGAAAGGAGCATAAACACTGGCAAATGAAGTGTAAAAATACAATTAGGAAAGCCAAAAAAGAATTTGAGGAACAGTTAGCCAAAGACTCAAAAGGTAATAGCAAACTTATTTTTTAAGTACATCAGAAGCAGGAAGCCTGCTAAACAACCAGTGGGGCCACTGGACAATCGAGGTGCTAAAGGAGCACTCAAGGACTATAAGGCTACTGCGGAGAAACTAAATGAATTCTTTGCATCGGTATTCATGGCTGAGGGTGTGAGGGAGATTCCCAAACCTGAGCCATTCTTTTTAGGTGACAGATCTGAGAAACTGTCCCAGGTTAAGGTATCATTAGACGAGGTTTTGGAACAAATTGATAAATTAAACAACAATAAGTCACCGGGACAAGATGGTATTCACCCAAGAGTTCTGAAGGAACTCAAATGTGAAATTGCAGAACTACTAACTGTAGTCTGTAACCTATCATTTAAATCAGCTTCTGTACCAGATGAATGGAGGATAGCTAATGTGACGCCAATTTTTAAAAAGGGCTCCAGAGGTGATCCCGGCAATTACAGGCCCTTAAGCCTGACTTTATTACCGGGCAAATTGGTTGAAACTATGATAAAGAACAATATTGTCAAACTTATAGATGAACATAATTTGTTGGGGAAGAGTATACATGGTTTTAGTGAAGGGAAATCATGCCTCATAATCTACTAGAATTCTTTGAGGGGGTCAACAAGCATGTAGACCAAGGGGATCCAGAGGATATAGTGTATTTAGATTTTCAGAAAGCCTTTGACAAGGTCCCTCACCAAAGGCTCTTACCTAAAGTAAGCAGCCACGGGATAAGACGGAAGGAAGGTGCTCTCATGGACTGGTAACTGGTTAAAAGATAGGAAACAAAAGGTAAGTATGAATGGTCAGTTTTCAGAATGGAGAGAGGTAAATAGTGGTGTCCCCCAGGGATCCGTTCTGGGACCAGTCCTATTCAACATATTCATAAATGATCTGAAAAAAGGGGTAAACTGTGAGGTGGCAAAATGTGCAGATGATACAAAATTACTAAAGATAGTTAATACCCAGGCAGACTGCGAAGAGCTACAAAAGGATCTCTCAAAACTGGGTGACTGGGCAACAAAATGGCAGATGAAATTTAATGTTGATAAATGCAAAGTAATGCACATTGGAAAGCATAATCCCAAGTATACATATAAAATGATGGGGTCTAAATTAGCTCTTACCACTCAAGAAAGAGATCTTGGAGTCATTGTGGATAGTTCTCTGAAATCATCCACTCAATGTGCAGCAGCAGTCAAAAAAGCAAACAGAATGCTGGGAATAATTAAGAAAGGGATAGATAATAGGACAGAAAATATCATGTTGCCTCTATATGAATCCATGGTTTGCCCACATATTGAAGACTGTGTGCAGATGTGGTCGCCCCATCTCAAAAAAGCCATACTGGAATTGGAAAAGGTTCAGAAAAGGGCAACAACAATTATTAGAGGTATGAAATGGCTTCCGTATGAGGAGAGATTAATAAGGCTGGCACTTTTTAGCTTGGAAAAGAGATGGCTAAGGTGAGATATGATTGAGGTCTATAAAATCATGACTGGTGTAGAGAAAGTAGATAAGGAAGTGTTGTTTACTACTTCTCATAGCACAAGAACTGGGGGTCACCAAATGAAATTAATGGGCAGCAGGTTTAAAACAAATAAAAGGAAGTATTTTTTCCACACAACGCACAGTCAACCTGTGGAACTCCTTGCCAGAGGATGTTGTGAAGGCCAAGACCATAACAGGGTTCAAAAAGAAACTAGACAAATTCATGGAGGTCGGTCCATCAATGGCTATTAGCCAGGATGGGCAGGAACGGAGTCCCTAGCCTCTGTTTGCCAGACGCTGGGAATGAGCAACTGGGGATGGATCACTTAATGATTACCTTTTCTGTTCATTCCTTCTGGGGCACCTGGCACTGGCCACTATCGAAAGACAGGATAGTGGGCTAGATGGACCTTTGGTCTGACCCAGTAGGGCTGTTCTTATGTTCTTAAGGAGGAGGGGGCAGCTGGAGCCACTGTACTTTCCTAAGAGGGTGCAGTGGAAGCTCTTTACAACTGGTCTTTTCATAGGCTGGCATTCAGGAGACATTGTCTCTACAGTATTAAGTGAGGCCTTAATCCTGCATTAAGAACCACATGGGAAACCCAGCAATAAGCCCTGACTTAAATTGAAGGGGCTTAGCAAACTGGTAGGCCCACATTTCTTAGTGTAGGCTTGGCGCCTGCACTGGTATGTGTAGTGCCTATGCAAAACAAGTTTTTCATTGTACTGACCACATTTCATTGCAGAACAAAATCAGTTCAGTTGCAAAACTATTCAGTGCAAATGTATTTGTTTTTCAGCCTTTATAAATGTCTCCTGAAAAAGGAGAGTCAACTTAATCCTTTTTTTCAAAACCTTACCAGCATTTTAAAATGGAAAAAGTCATTACAATTTTGTAGCATTTTCAAAGAAACTATTTTCAAAGATTTTAAGCAAACAAAGCCACTTAAATCCATTTTTGTGTTGTTAAAACTAGCTAATCTCATTTAAGAAGTAGGAGCTCAACAAACAACAATATTCTGGTAGGTTGCAGACTGTTAAGCACTCAAAAATGCAGTGCTGTAGCAACTCCTCTGGCAGCTTCCAAATTTACACATGGTTAGTCCTGAATAGGATGTTGTTTTGTAGCAGCAAAAAGAAGAAAATCTGTGGGCATTACTTCTAGAAATAAAAAGAACATAGACAATCAAGACCTGCTTCTCATTTGCTATATTTATAGTCTACAACTTCTGAAAAAAAAATAGCATCACAGAGAGAATATACAGCATGTGTGTCAAAGCACAGTTCAACTTCAAGCTCTCTGGCTGAGGAATCTTCTTAGATGGAGCTGCTACTTAGAACAGATAATATCCACACAAACAAGCAGACATGGGGATCTGATTCTTCACTGCTCTGCACTTTTGTGTAGACATGTACTTGCACAAAGCATGTGAATAAACACTAACACTGAATTAGCATGTATGGCAGCAGAGAATTATGATATCAAAAACATTGCAATTGCATGACTGGGTAATTTTTTTTTTCATATTTTTCACAGCTTTCAGTAGTGATCATGACCAACATGAGTCTTATTTGTTCTAAACATCTCTAACAAATCATCATCTCCAGAGATCTCTAAATTTAAGGCAATTATCGCTCTATTGCCATAATACAGATTAAAAAGTATAACTTAAAGTGCACTTCTCTGAAAAGTAAGTAGGTAAAAATGGCTATATTTACTCAACAGATCTGTTCCCTGTGTGTATTCAGAGTTCTAGATACTGAGAAAATAAACTGTTGCTGCTTTTTACTCCTTTTAGCAGGTAAGGAGGAATGAGCTGGGTTCTGTTCCTTCTCATGCATTGTAGAAGAATTATCTACACAGTTACATCTGTGAAAACCCAGCAAAGAAAGTGGAGCTTACCTAGCTGTCATTGAAGGCATCATCTGATGAAAATGGGGTTGCAGATGTAACTGAGAGCCTAATTTTTCCTACATAAGAACTGATCATGATGTTTAAGAAGAAAACCATCCATCTTGGCTCTCAGAACCAGGGTGAGTTTGCTGGAGCTGTCATTTAGAAAAGACATATTTCCCTTGTTTATTAAATACACTCAGTTTACAAGAGTCTTTGAGACACAAAAAGAAAAGGAGTACTTGTGGCACCTTAGAGACTAACCAATTTATTTGAGCATGAGCTTTCGTGAGCTGTAGCTCACGAAAGCTCATGCTCAAATAAATTGGTTAGTCTCTAAGGTGCCACAAGTACTCCTTTTCTTTTTGCGAATACAGACTAACACGGCTGTTCCTTTGAGACACAAGCCACTTTTAAGACGAGAAGTGCCCTTCTAGAGTCTCCCAGGAAATATCCATTATTGAGCTCTCTCCATGAGTTAATCAAAGTATGTGTTATATTATAGAATACTAATAACCTTGAAACAAAAACCACTGTGCACATTCAGAAATTCAGGGCTGTTAAGGATACCAGAACAACAGCCCTAAGGAACAAAGTCCTCTGTTTGGCTAAATAAGTACAGCATGGGCACTGTAAATACAAGCTTCCAACATGTGTCTGCAATAATTCATCTCACTACATGGGAAAATAATTTGGGGAATACCCATTCAGCCTCCATTAATGACCATACATACATTGGTCTTTCTGCTGTCAGCCAACTAGTAACAACTGTTGTAGTTGCACGTGCGTGTTGTGAAGTATACCCCAGGAACAAAATTGAGAGCACCACCAAATGGTAACACTTTTTGGTCATCACTAACCTGAGCTTATTTCAAACTGGTGATTAAAAAAATAAAAAGGTCACTCTCCTAAGCCACACAGTACTCCACTAGAAAAGTCATTTCATGCATCTCAAAAATTGTTTTCCAGTGCATTTAACTTGATAGAATAACATTTGGTGAACTATACCTGTGAGCGCACTTTAACTACAGTCTTCCTCACTTTAGCAGCCCCATGACATTCACAGTCTTTTTGCAGTTTTGTTGTACCAAAGACAACTCTACAACACTGCTTCAGACTTCTCACTTCTCTTTTCTTTGAGCTGATCCTTGCTCTTACTTTCTGCTCTCCCTCTAATTTTCCCCTCCATCATCTCATCTGGTTTTATAGCCTTCAGTATCTCCTCTCCTCCTCCTATCCCTAATTCTCTACAGCTTTCTTCCCCTTCCTTCCTGCTACCTCCTACAGCTATCTGATAACATCTTGGAAAACAGAAAATACAATTAATAGTATTCAACATGGTTTCATGAAAAAATAGGTTGTCAAATGAACATCATAACATTCTTTGATGAGATTATGAATCTAGTTGATAAATGTAACTGTATTGACATAATATACATTTGCTTAGTTCCACTCTGCATTCTGATTTTTTTAAAAAATAGCATTATACAAAGTTAATATGGCATATAGTTATTAAATGACTCAAAGATGGCTAATATATCCCAAAATATAATTCTATTTGAGCATAAGCTTTCGTGAGCTACAGCTCACTTCAGGTAGCTCACGAAAGCTTATGCTCAAATAAATGTATTAGTCTCTAAGGTGCCACAAGTCCTCCTTTTCTTTTTGCAAATACAGACTAACACGGCTGCTACTCTGAAACCTGTCAAAATATAATTGTTAGTGGGAAGTTATCCACCAGTGGTCTGTCCTAGTGGGGTCAGTCAGGGGTTACTACTTGGCCCCGTGCTAGTCAATACTTTTATCAGCTGATTGGAGGAAAATATAAAGATATTGATATTTGCAAAGAATATAAAGATTGGTTGCATGGTGAACAACAAATGAGGACAGGTCATTGATACAAAGAAATCCGGATCCCTTAATAAACCAGGTGCAGACAATCATGTTTTCAAACAGTTAAACTCAAGATTATATATCTATGAACAAAGTCTGTAGGCCAGACTTACAGGATGAGGGTCTGAATCTGGAAAACAGTGACTCTGAAAAAGATTTAAGAGTCATTGTTGATAACCACTGAACATGAACTCCCAGTGTGATGGTGTGGCAAAAAGGGCTAACATGATCCTTTGATGTATAAACAGGATATCAAGTAATAATATAATAATAATAAGAAGAAGATAATATCAAGTAGCAGTAAGCAGGCAATATTACTTTTGTATGCAGCATTGGTGAGATTCCTCCAGTGATACTGTGTCTGGTTTAGATCTCCATACTTTAAAAAGGATGTTGAAAAACTGGACAGGGATCAAAGAAGAGTGATAAGAATGATCTGTCATCTGGGAAACATGTCTTACAATGACAGATTAAAATAATTCATTTTATTTAACTGAAGAGAAGTTTCAGAGGTCCATAGAGTATCTAAACATGGAAGAGATATCTGATGCTAGAGGGTTCTTTAAACTAGCAGACAAAGGCACAATACAATCCAATGGCTGGAAGTTTAACTTAGCAAAGTTCAAAATTGACATGTGACATAAATGTTTAATCAGTGAGGGTTACAGGACACAGTCAGATCTTCATCAATTGGAGATTTAAAGTCAGGATAAGTTTTAAAGTCAAGATAGGATGTCTTTTTACAAAAATTCAGCTTCATGCAGAAATCACTGGGGAAATTATATGTTCTGTTTGATAGAGAAGGACACTGTAGTATTAGCTTAATGATCTCATCTGGCCCTAAAAAAGTAAAGCACAGTAAAATAAGTGCAAAATGGGGCACAACCGGCTCCTCTTCCACAACCAAAGTGGAGAGTGCAGTTCTGCTGTACAAAGAATGAGAGTGTGTTGCTGTGTGCAGAGGGGAGGAGGGAAGAGGGAGATAGGAGGAGGAGAAGAGAGCACACATTGAGAGTTCACAATCTTCACAGCATGGAGCATGAAAGCAAACAGAGTGGGAACTGGCTGGACGATCCACTGTTACACAGAACCCCCCTCCCCTTCCCCCACTGCAGAGGGACAAGTTACTGCCTCAGGGATGCAGCTGCTGAATATCCTGTTAATTATGATTTCTGTCCTCCAGTTCCCTCAAGGAGCTACTCAATTCACAGCCCAGTATTTGATTAGGTTACATTGATTCAGGTTATAATTAAACATAAGTAACTATGTAATGTTATCATTGAAACCCATTTTCTTCCCCTCCTCCCATACACTCACTTGGTTAATCTTCAACTCATTGCAATGCATCTAAAATAAATTGACAGGTTTCAGAGTAGAAGCTGTGTTAATCTGTATTCGCAAAAAGAAAAGGAGTACTTGTGGCACCTTAGAGACTAACCAATTTATCTGAGCATAAGCTTTCGTGAGCTACATCCGATGAAGTGAGCTGTAGCTCACGAAAGCTTATGCTCAAATAAACTGGTTAGTCTCTAAGGTGCCACAAGTCCTCCTTTTCTTTTTGCTAAAATAAATTGTAAGTCTTTAAAGTGCCTAGCACTTTAGTTTAATGTAAATAACCAATGGCAACAAAAAATAAAATTAAATAGATCTCAACACTTCAGGAGATTATGATTTCAATTCCATTGTATTATAAAGTTGAAGTATCCAATGAAAGTTAGTACAACATTATACACACCCTATGCAGGTTCAAACATTTAATCAATGGGTGCATTGCAAGAACAGAGACCAGCTGGATTCAATGAACTGATGCACTCTGTACACACACACACACACACACACAGAGTAACTGGGTTGGCCCTTTCTACTTGGTCAGGGTTCTGGGATATCTACCCAGCTGATAGAAGGTAAGAATTTAAAAGTGTTTGTTATGCTGCACTGAGCCAGTATTGGCTTCTGGACCACAGGACAACGCTAATGACAGTCATGGGAAATTGTTACTCTCTCACATTCTACTTTTTCTAGTAGACACCACCACAAGGAAGACACACACAAATAAAATCCAAACGAGCACACAAACAATCCTACTTCAGATTGTTCAAATAATGCCTGTCCAACTGGCCAAGCTGGTAGAAAAAGGCTGGATTTTACTGAACTTTTTTAGTACAGGGATAATAAAAAAAAGAATAAATACTTGGACAGAAACTATTTCCAGTGGAAGATAAAAACTCAAGCTTGTATCTCAGTCAGGGGCACCACAGCTTTGAAGTAAGCACTGAGAATTTTATTTGATTGAGATGCATAAAAATCCAAAAAATAATAATGATTAATTATACAATGACAGGGTTAAATAGAAAAGGAAACTTAAAAGCTTGTAAAACCAAAAATGTTCTGTTAACTCAGAAGTGGATTAGAATGTTCAAAGTGCTTCGGGACTCGACACCATGTAAAGGCTGATTTATACTCCAGGCATCATAATGCCTACCTACTTCAGAGTGACAAATAGCACAGAGCTGAAATCTCAATGGCAGCCCCAGAGCACTAACAGCAAATGTCTTCCATCTTAATAGCTGGGCCTCTGCAATTCTATTCACTTAAAATTCTGAGCATTTAACACTTCTTGTTGCATCTAAATCCAGATACAAAAACCTTCAAATCAAACTATTTACCTCAAGTGAAATCTGCCTTGAATAATTCATAAGCAGCAAGGAAGCTAAAAGAGAAAAAGCTGAAGAGGGTTTTAATGAAGTCTAGAGTTCCAAAAATAGTGGTATAAAAGCTATTATGGATCTTTTCTAACCCTATGAAAAGGAATATCAGTCTCTGTAACAATGAAAGATCCAAGTTTCTTCTTGTCAGTGACTGATGCTGCTAACAGAATCACGCAGATTATTGCAGAGAAAGGGGCTCTATTTGAAGATGTAATACCTGATGAAGGATCTGAAGTGTTCAAATTGATTTTTATTCTTCCTGGCTCTGTGAAGAAGTATTGATCCTTAAAATTGCTATACTAAGCTGCAATTCAATTAGAATAAAATATGAAAGTCAAGTAAGCTCAAGACTAGCATTATAGCACCTATCTGGCAAAGCTACTACAACTTGCAGAGGCTTAGAGTGGAATATTAGACACAATCAGGTATTGTATATCATAAATAGCCATTCCACCGAGAGTAGGCAGGTTCTGTACTTTGATGTTTCAAACAAATCATCTCTGCTCAGCAGTTATTCGGTTGATTTCTCTAGGATTTCTGGAGCTATTGTGCCAGTGACAATGGAAGAGTAGGAGATTTTGCATGGTGAAAACAACGTGCCATCGGCTGAACTACAATTCAAAATGGAAAGAAAAGAGTTCTGAAGTATTTACATCAGAAATGTGAAAAGGGGGGTGAAGTCAGAAACTGAGACAAAAGTACTAGCTTTTTGAAATTTAAGTCAACAAAATTTTTTCCTTTCAAATTTATCTGAAAGTATTCATATTGGTATTATTAATACACCATATAAAACCAGTCTATGTATGATCTGATTCCCCTAAGCCCACAGAAGCCATCTAACCAAAATAATTTTTTATGTCACTTAAGATCACATACATAAGGAAAATTACTTCACATGTAATCTTAAGTAAGACCTTCTTGACTTCCACTCATAAAACACTTTGGGCTGTAGAGTTAAAATCCACCTCTAGTTTAATAATTAGAGTATCCGTCTGGCTTTTGCAGATGGTCAAAGATACTGTTACAAATACTGATTATCCCAGACAGTGTTAACGAAACACAGAAATATAGCACTATTAAAGAGGCTCCTGGGTGAGGGAGAGGAGATTATTTTTTTCAAATTCTAAAACAGCCTAAATTAGCCTACTTTTTTTTTGTTGCTGAGTCCAATACAAAATAAATTATCAGGAAAAAAAATTCTGTAACCTTTTACAGTGTTAAGGTTAATTTTGGAAGCCTCTCTTTGTGTTGATTTCTGTCACAGCTTCTTTAAAGTTTTTTCAAAGTTTAAGTGTAGTATGATAATCTGACACATTCTACTTTACACACTGGAGAGGAAGGATATTCCAGTGGATAGAGCACTTGCCTAGGGCTCAGGAGACATGAATTAATTCCCTGCTCTGTCAAGGTCTTCCTGAGTCACCTCAGGCAAGTTTACTTATTCTCTCCATGCCTTATTTTCATCCCCATCTCTAAGATTTGGAAGGTCTGTACTTTCTTACTTCACAAGAGTGTTGTAAGGATAAATACATTCAAAATTGTGAGGCTCTCATACTAAAGTAATGTGTATGTGTGTGTGTGTGTGTGGGGGGGTACCTATGATATCCAGACAGACACACGCTGGAAATTTCCATGGAGAAGTGTACAAGGCATTCTGAATGAGAGAAGTTCCAGAATGCACAGCTTTCCAATACGAATCCTGGGGCGAGCTGCCAGACCTGCTCAAGGCTCCACACCTTACAACATGAACATCAGAAAATATAATGTATTGTACAGAGATCCCGACTAAATTAACCACACGGTGCAGGGGTAGAGAAATTAGGGTAAGGAAGGGAAACTGCAAATAGGGAAAGAGTTGTCCGAATATTACTAACCCTTTTTAATAAGCTTAAATATTTTCTCAAGTGAACTAATCCTAAAGTGCTGAGGTTTGGTCTTATTTTGTTTCTCTCTTCAGGGAAAGGTAGATCACAGGACTACTGAACACGTCTGTAAATTTGTGCCCAGGGAATAATCAGGACTAAAATAGCAAAGGTGCTGCTGCTGTTGATCAAGAATACTTGTAATTGGCAGAACATAGCTAGTAAATTTCTTCCATGGCAATAATTGCTACTGAGAGATAAGACTCAAGTGCCTAAGACTCAAGTAGCAATAATTGGTACTGAGAGATACGACTCAAGAGAGAAACACCAAATTTGTTTGTGGTTTTAAAGAGAAATAAAGAAATGGAAATGGGCTTCTCCTAAAGCTTCTCTTCTTGCCTACTTTAGTTCCTGCAGCATATTATGCACAGAGAGGAAACAATAGAATAGGAGCTCTCTGAATATGGGAATGCCCGCCAGTCTACAGAAGGAGATTGTATTCCTTTTGCATCTTACTTGTTATAGGGGTTTTGGAGCAGAACAATTTTAAAGTGATCCCACGTAGAATCATTGATGAACTAGTGTATCAAGCCTGAACAGTGAAATCACAGCATTCGACGTTAGTTTTAAACTGTGGGGCAATCACAGTGGAATGACATAGCTGGGTTGTAACTCAAAGGATAATTTTTTATTTGTTTTCAATATGGAGATGCTCAGCTCTAGGGAGATAGTCTCATCTTTTTAAAAAGTTTAGAGTATAGAATAAGGCAGAATAAGGCTTTAAGCAAGCAAGCAGGCTGGTCTGCCTTGTCAGCTTTTCACCCTCTCTTTTATTCTTCCCCTCCTCCTGCGCATTACATACTCCAACAGACAAAAGGAATACACTGGCTTTGTTTAATATTTTTATTTATTAATTTTTATTTACCGCATTCCTTGCTTTTGGGCCTTGAGCCCATTCTGGGAGGCTTCCCACAGTTCATGTCCTCTGGGCGAGTTTCCAAGGTTCATGTCCTTGAGAGGAGCCGTGTGTGCACTGCTCCTACACAACACTGAGGGTGTGCCCTGAATGTTGCTAAGTGCATGAACCCTGCATGAATCCTTCATTAGAGGAATTCAGAGGTCTGGCAGGCCCCTGCATTGTAAGGATTGGTAATTTGAAGAAATGTCTTTCTCACATTCCCTTTCAGAAGTTGGAGTAGAAAGTGTTTGTATAACCAATGTAACAAAGGGGAGATTTAGACAATATCTTCTTAGGGGTTTGGACTGTTTTGTGGCCCCAAGTTTCCAACTCTAATTTATTGTCACTGGTTCAGTATTTAATGAGTCTGCAAAGGTTTTGCACATTTCACTGTAGTGAGATAATAATCCCATTTACTCCTTTGGCTGTAAGGTGTCTCAGACAAAGAGCTATACCACACACACCTAATAGCCAAAGGATTAAACCTACCAGCCACCAAAGTCCAATGAGGAAGATGGGTGGCCCCCCACTGAGTATGGGCATATGCCCAGATGAAGAGCTATTGTTTCCCAAATGTAGGGAAAGGAAAGGTGCTGAGGTTTCTACCAGGGTGATATCCCTGGACCTTTCTTGGGGGGTTCAGTTTTTCATATCAGCTTTCAGCTAATAGAAATCTGATGAGTTTCAACATGTCCCTCAACCTCAAAAAAAAAAAAGGCGGGGGAGAGGGGGGGATGGAGAAACAGAGAGAGAAATAACCACACAGCCTTATGCTGGACATAGTGCCAAGCTGCACTGCTTAAGAAAACACAAGGAGATATTGCACCTCTTGGATCTACCTGGCACTCAGGTGAAGCACATTCACTGATACATCCTTTAAGGGGTGCACACTCTCCTCCCTGCATGTTGGGGTACTCTGAAGGTCAGTTGAGAACAAGGCAGTTGGGATATGGACGTAACTCCTCTTACTCCTTTCTTGCCCTCTTTGTGATGCCAGCATCCCTGAGAAAGTAAAGTGGGATGAGTCCCTGTGCTTCCCTGAGCACAGGAACCACACATTTCCACAATGAACAGAAAGAGGCTCCTTGCAGTCTCACCCCCATCCCCAGCCACCACAACAGACATCAAGGACCAAGCATAGCCAAGTCCCTGAATAACCAAGTATTAAAGGTCACAGACTGCAAAATTCCCTGCAACAATTCATTGCATGAATTTACTAAAAGATATTTTATGATAGTTAAGATTAAAATACATGGAGAAAAGGCTAGAGTGAAGTGAGGCAAACTAGAGGGAAAAATCAAGTTGTGAGGGGATGAGAGTTGCTAATGCCAGCACTTTCTTGATTATGCTCTACTTTGTCTCTTTGTAAGTGGTTGCATGCTGATGAAATTTTCAACTCTTTCACTAACAACCTATTTGCAAAGCAGGAGTCCCTTCTTTCACTGAGTAACTAAGTACAATTGTCTATAAACCCTGCTGGAATAATTTTGTTGACTGTTAGTACTTACCATTTTCCACTCCTTAGTAGCATTTGCTTTTATTGTACATGCAAAGTTAAAGGTTGCATGGTAGTCAAACTGTCACTTCTTAGTACAGCTGTAGAAAAGAACTATTGAAATGTACTTTTGTGACATTGGCTAATTTAGACCTTAATAAACTGCCTTCTTAACTTGGTACTAATAATGAAAAAAACCTGAAGAAAATGGTATTTTAAACAGAACTTTATAGCCTTTTCATCAAGTGACCTTTGTAGGAAGATAAGTTTCTTTAATATCTTATATAATTAAAGCAAAAATAAAACCATATTGACACACATCCCACATAGGTAGTATTAATATCCAGGACTACTTCACCTGCACTGTGACCACTAATCTGTCTTCCAAAGAACTACTACAAGAATACCAAGGGCCTAGTCTTAGAATCCTTATGTCAAATAATCCTTCCTCATCCATGTGACTGACTCCCAAACCTTTGAGAAGCTTCAAGGAGCACAATTTTATACACAAGTGCTTAAATGCTTTGAGACATACTTGGTACCAACTACTTAGTGGCAGAGCTAATAGCAAAGTAGGGGGGCAACTACCCCTGCAGTAGCCCTTAGATGTACATATGACACCTTTTCAAGCATATTATGCAGTTGACAAAAGGAGGGGTACAACATGAATTTTCATATGGGGCTGAAGAGTAAGTCTGCCCCACACATGCCCAGCAGCAGTGTTTCCTATTCTGCAGGGCTGGAACCAACTTCCTGTTCCAGGCATTCAACATGGTGCACAGGGTCACATGCTGCTGTGTCCCTGTGCCCCATGTTGCATCTCCACTTTCTCAAATTTGGCTTGGCCAAAGGATGGGCCAAATCTGAATGGCGCTGCAACCCTGTGCTCCAAATTTCAATGCCTGGGGTGGAAGCCAGGCCCAGCCCCACTAGCAGGAGCTGCCACTGCCAAATGAGTGCAGAGTGAGTTCACTCTCCAGCCCACCACTGGTGACCCATTGCCCCCTGCCCCTGGCTGCAAAACCTAGCTCTACCGGTGGAGCTATTGACTGCAGTTGAACATCCATTTAACAGCAGCACAGAAATTAGACCCCAGGGCCCGAGCAGAGACTTAAAATTGTAAAAGCCAACAAAATGGCTAAAAAGCAAGACTACAGAAATCCTACCTCAATTCTGATAAAAGTTATGTGAGGTTACTCTAAGGAAGGTAAATATCAATACCTGGAAAGACAAGACAATGTACCAGATAAAAATTACCCCATTTTAAAATAAAATGTTCTATAATAATACTGCATCATCTATTTATAAAAATGCACCTATCTCGGTATTGATTTATATACAGTGCTTATTTCCGATAAAGGACCCCCAAAGGACTTTACAATCACTGAATAAAGTTTCATTATCACATGCATTTTACAGATGAGTAAACTGAGGCTCTGACATTTAAGTCATTTCCTGTGTAGTAATATGGCAGATTGGGGATTAGAAGCCAGCAGTGCTAAATCCCATGCCACACAAGCTGCAATTATAAAATAAAATAAATAAATAAATAGATCACCAGTATAATCTACACTGCATCCAAGTCCAGCAGCCTACGGAGAACACAACAAATGTTAAAGAAAATTACAACTCAAGCAATCTCTTAAATACCAGGAAAAATGCCAAATAAATAAGGCATTACTTACACTTTATTAAAAGGGAAAAGGAAAATGCCTTGAAATAAAACATTGCAAATATAAACAAAATACTAGCATGTCACAATAGAGTATGGTAAATTCAGACAATGTTCCCCTTGTTTTGTCCTGTATTCATCATCTCTTACCTAGGAAACATTGGAAATATGTGGTTATTGTTTTTAATATTAAATTCCATACATTTTTGATGGTTTAGCATCATTTTGAAGTAGAGATGCATGTATGTATGAAGTAAACATTGGATAGTTAGTTGTCCTGGTTTTGACTCATTATCTAAAACTTTAATCTGTTCACATTTTATTGGCTATTTGAGCCTAGAATCCAGTAAATGTCCATAGGTTTTGAAGTAAAAATGAAATGACAATTCACCTGATAAATACTTAAAATTGTATTTAGGTTAATTTTACCCCAGCTTTTAGTTATTCACTATGGGCACAAAAACTATGCAAATTCTGAATCATTCTTCAAATTTGTTCACAGAGATATTGAATTTAACTTGCAAATGTTGATAATTCAATCCATCTCAGAGTAATCTGCCTAATTAATGCATTTTTGTTGTGCATCAGTATATATTACATATGGAGTTTTGCAAATTGAAAACTTCTTTTGAAGTGCTAAATTTTGAAATAGCAGAGAATCCTTTGAATCTTGCAAACAGAGCTTTGTAAGATATTTTCAGTCTCTGAAACTCTTCAACTCCATCTCATTTTTCCTTAATACTCATTTGCTATTGATAACAATTTATGGCTAATTTAAGCAGGAAAAAATTAGATAATTAAGCTGTTATTTTGTGCACTGCATGACATTATTACAAATGAGAATCTAATCTCCCAAAGAGAATAAAAAGAATGTAGGAGCCCAATTATTTGTAATAAAGCCTTTGATTTCACCAATCATATTATTTGGTTATATTTTGGACCAGAAAGATAGCATACGGCCCATCTGTGTCTACATCTAGTGATAATATTTTGGGAAGATTTTTCCTCCTTCTAAATGCTGTTTTAACTCCTTAAAGTGTGTTCATGATGGCAGATTCTATGGCTGCCTTTGATGGTTAATGTATGCCACAGACTAACATTTGTAGTAGGAAATATCTCCTAAAATCTCTTAAGACTTGATCCAAAGCCCATTGAAGTCAATGGGAGTTTTTCCTTTGACTTCAGATAACTTTGAATCAGGACTGTAAGACCAGATTTTCAAAAGGACTCAGCACCCAACAGCTTGCTGAGCAAAACGGATGTTCAAAAAAGTGCCAATCGCCAACCCTCAGAAAATTAGTAGCCTCCACTAAGGTATCCAAAACTTTACAATTAGTCACTTTTGAAAATCTTTGCTATTAAACACTATATTTATATATCTATCTGTATTCCATAATTAAAGAAATATATACATATATATATAAGAAAAAACACAATTAAGATTGCATAGTTAAGAACTGAACAGTAAGGAAATCCTGGAGCTTATTTTTGCCTCCTTGTATGTATATGTTATAATCAGAGTTAGCTGAAATTTTTCATTCAAGAAGCTGGTTAAAAAGCTGGCTGATTTTTTGGGAGGTGGGGGGGTTGGTTAAAGAGGACGTTTAAAGTTTATTTATTTTAATTTTTTTGCTATGCATCCCCATCTCTCTCACCTTACTCACCACCTCCCTTTTCCTATGGTGAAAGAAAGAGGCAGGCGGTGGGGGAGAAAAGTTTGTCAGAACCCCTCTATTCTATCATTTTCTTGACAACCATTGGCACAACCTTTGTTTGGTGCAATTCAGGGGACTGCAATGTAGCCAGCATCCTCCATTCCATGTCCACTTAGTCCATGCTATGACACAAGTAAACCATATGTGGCAACATTAAGTAGCAGAGGTTGCGAGAGTCAGGGAAAACTACTTGGACTCTCACTCTGGTGACCTCAAGAAAAAAATCTTTGCATACCCCTAATAATCAATGACTTGTCTTTTTTCTAACACAAGATACACATGGGATGAGACGCTTAACTACAAAGCTAACATAGCTGAAAACTTAAGTGGTCTATTTCACTATTAGTCTGTACTACTTAGGCCATAATATGTTTTGTATGTTTGATTTACTATGTACTTTTCACATATATGGACCCAATGGGTGAAATAGTAGCTGAGTGAATAATTGATTTTTTTCAGTTCACTGGCAGTCCCAAAATGTTGGTTTACAAAGAAACAAAAAACAAAATATCATTTTAGGATAAACAAAAAGGCATGTTTGACCTGACAGAAAACATATTAGCTGTATTTTTTTAAAAAGCAAAAGAAATTTGGAAGTAAATGGCTAGATTAGAGTCACAAATGCAGGAAGAAGAGGGCACCACTACCTCCTGCTTATGCCTAATAGTCTAGTGGTCAGGCACTCACTGGGATATTGGAGACCTGGGTACAAGTCTGGAACAAAGACACTAAGGCCAGGCTCTGACTCAGGTTTGAGTCCAAGCCCCCTTTCCATCCACACACAAATCAGTTTGACTCAGGTCAGCAAACACACAGGGATTGGGTCCTAGGATGCTAGTAGGAGGGTGCTCAGAGCTCAAGTCCCACTGTGACTTGGGTTTAAGCCCTGTCATTTTGCAGTGCGGATGCAGATCAAGCTGCAGAGCCAAGTCAGAAGGTCTGTGTAGTGCAGTATGGACATGTTAGCATGGCTGCCGGACCCAGTTCTAGCAACTGTAAGCCCAGGTTTACAATGGAGTGCAGATGCTCAAGCATGGCCTTGGAAACATGGTTAGTGTGTAGTGTAGACATATCCTTGGAGTCTTACACTTTGTGACTAAGTCCCTGCTCCAGATATTCCTTGAGTCAGAGAGTGAGAATGACTCTATAGTCCCATGGGTAGGGCACTCGCTTGAGGGCGAGAAGGTATCCTGCTCCCATTTCCTGTCCAAGAACTAATTATTTATGCAAAGTAGAACAGTGTTAACAGGAGAGAATGAGACTAACCTATGCTGGGTCTCCTACATCCCAGGTGAGTGCCCTAATACCTGGGCTATAGTGTATAAGTGGGCCACCATCATCTCCTCCTCCTCCTCCTCCTCCATTTTGTGAATGGCACCTAAGTTGTCTTGTGAATAAAAAAATTGAAATGTTTCATTCTGAAAATGTGGAAATAAACTGTTTCAACATTTCTGATTTTTATTAGTTTCTAACAAAAGAGTTGGCCAACATGGGCAGTGTGAGAGCCCCTGCCCCTTCAGGGAGGCTAGCCATGTCCCCCCCCTAACACTCGAGGCCCCACCCCTACCACCCCCCCAAGCCTCCCTTCCCTTCCTGCCCCTCACCCACAGCCAGAGGAGCCCCAGCTGAGCCCCACCTGAACCACCCTGGACCAGCCGCTGGGCCACCTACTGGCCTCAGCGCTGGGCTACCCGCTGGCCCCAGCCATCCGCTGGCCTCCAGCCAAAGTTGAGCCCCTGCTGGCTTCAGGAGAGGGTGGAGCCTGGGTGGGACAAGGACCTGGGTTAGGGGAGGCATAGTCTCCCCTGGCCTATTATGCCCACTACCCATGTTGCCCAATATGGACACAAGTTAGCAAAATGTTTTGGTGGAACTGAATTTGCATTTTCAACAGATACATGATTCAACACCTCAAAACTCAAATCAAAGCTAATTTCCTCCAGATCTAGGTCATACACCCTTCCTCACAAAAGACTATTTTTGCCAAGCTATTTCAGTTGTTTAAAAAACAACAAAAAAAACACAATTTTTACTAATTAAAGAGTATGTGTAATTTTCCATACTCTCCTTGCTATCTAAGAACAGCTCAGCTGTGTTTATCCAAGCTTTCCAAAAAATCAGTTTCAGGCAGAGATTAACCATTTCAGCCCCAAAGGTAGAAATGTAAGAGTTATGGCTGAGTAAAAACAAGAGGAGGAATGAAAAGAATTACACATCCTTAACTACAGTGATTCATGACCAACCCCTTGATATGCTACACTACATAAAACATGTATTAAGTTAACGTCTTTAGTTTAGGCACAGATTAACTGTTTCACGCATAGTACATAGCAGCCCACACCTTTCTCCATCCTTATGAATGAAGCCAGAAAGGACCAGTGTCCAGCTAAGTAATGGTTTGGATAATCTACCCTTCCAGCCTGCAACAATCACCACTTTCTCCTTCAGGTTGTAAATTGTCTTGAGAACGCCACTCCCTGCCTGGCTGAGAACATCTGGATAAAGAAGTGACAGAACAAAGTAGGGAACAACTGGAGCTTGTCAGGTAGAAGATTCTATCAGAGTGAGGGAGAACACATTATTCAAGTACTGAGGGACAAGTAACATCAAAAGACTTCAAAGTTTAGAATAAAATTTTCCCCAACTTTTGGATGTCTAGCTAAAATGTAATGAACCATAAGTTCACATCCCTCTGTATTTTTGTTGTACAAAACCATAAAACTAGTTTTATATCAGAATCCCAGGATTCTGACCTCATTCTCTGTTAGTTATTTGTTCCTCAGACACTAATCAAACATTTTGGCTCAAAGTGGAAAAACCAACTGAATTACATTAGCTTTTTTTGTAACTCATCTTTGTGCATAACTCTAAAAGGCTACACCCCTGGCAAGAATGCTTCAGATTTGGTTGGTACATTCTACACTCAGCATGAATTATTTTAACAGGCTAACTTTATTGTGGAATATCTTTTGTCTCCTTTTGAAAAGCTACAGTTTCTTTTAATAGGAGAAAAAATACAGACACATTATCATCATATACTTTTGTGAATTCCTTTCATTTTATTTTTTCCCATCAGATAGAATCTCTGTAGTAGCAGATTACACATAGTGTCAAAGGAGACATGACAAAAGATAAATCCTTCCTTCCTATATCATAGTAGAGAGATAATGCAATAGATACAATTTGTAAAGGGAGAAATCATTCAGATAAGTTTTTGAGTTATGAGAAAAAATATTTTCTCCTTAATACATATTCTCCTTCAGTCAAAACTTTCTGTTACTTGTTATCAACTGTTCTGTAAGAGAGTTAAAAGGTTACAATACCATAACACATATGTGGTAACTGACTAGCCCCATTTAAACATGTTACTGGAATCAATCTACAACATGTAGATGAAACCTGAGATTTAAATGATTGTCAACTGAATTGTTTCCACATTTTTGTTGTTACGAAATAGGTCGAGGAAGATTGTTAAGTTAAAAGTGATTTTGACATGTGGTCAAAACTACGAAGTCCATAAAGTCAACACCCATATGGGGAAAAGACAATACCTGGCTCGCCATAGTTAAAGCTGATGCTAGATTTTCATGATAAACCTGATTTTGACCAACAGCCCCAAGCCTAACTTTGTTAATAATAAATACTAAATACTAAACCAAAGTCAGGCTTGACAATGCCCTGGCTGGGATGATTTAGCTGGGGATTGGTCCTGCTTTGAGCAGGGGGTTGGACTAGATGACCTCCTGAGGTCCCTTCCAACCCTGATATTCTATGATTCAATCAACCTGAAATTGCACATGTAAAGTCTTATATAAAGACTTTTTCTGCTAAGTTGAGTGAAGCCAGGCTAGTACTGGGGAGGAGGCTTAAGAAATTAGGTTGCATCACCTCAAAGATTTTATGGTCTGCCAAAATGCAGGAACTTCCTGAATGAGAAACTCCAGAATTACATGTTGGCCTTGGTAAGGACTATCACCTTTCAATAATCAGGTTTTATTTTATTTTTGGAGGAGATGTGTTTAATGACAGAATTTAGTTTAAAATATTTTTGTATGCATGGGCAGGACAGAAAGGTACAGTTTGCTATAAGAATGATACATTGTGACTCAAAAGTAGTTGTGAAACACACGGACAGTTTAGTGAAAAGACTATTTTTTCATTGCACATAAATATGTTCTAACGGTTACCAGCCAGTGAGAATGAATGTGTCTTTAAGGAAGGTTATTAAAAAGTATAAATGCAAAATAAGCTTAAAACCAAGTATTTAAACCAAGCTTTCTTGCTTTCCAATTTCAATTATGATTAATATGGTGATTTAAATCAATCCACCTTGCATGGGTGGCTTAGGAGAGAGTGGTCAATGTAAATGGCAAATAGTCGTATCTCAGACTCATAGCCCCAGCAGAGGTTTAAGAACAGTGAAGGCTTGGCTCTGCACTTTCTCAGCCACCCCAGACACAGAAGCAGCAGCAGGAGGAACCATCCACTAGTTGAGCAGACAAACAAGAACAGAGTGTCAACGTCCCATTTTGTGATCTTAAGAATGGGGGGCGGGGAGGGGGGACCATGTTGTTTCCCCATTGTCCTGATAACTTCTAGACATGCCCCAACCATGGTGCTCAGTCTCCAAATCTTTCAGATTCTACAGTAGAAAAAAAACAGAAATCTTAAGCACTGTTGCTTATTCATTTCAAGTTTATACAAGCAATATTCAGTGAAACCTGAGAAATGTCAATTTTTTTTTGAGAGAGAGAGAAACAAAACTCTCTTTGCATGGCAAAATAGCACAGGACACTAAAATCTCCATGCTTCTGTTTTTATGTTCTTGTTTTTTTTAAGTTTCAGTTTCGTGTATCACTGTTGGGTTTCATGTGCCTTATGCTAGAGTTAGAATGAGGAGAGGCTAAACACGAACACATGCTGAAATTCCAAGTATGATGAATGCTCAGGATAGAAATGAGCCTTTGTAATCCTTCTGTTTGAAATTGTGCCATAAGAATAATGTTCTATTTTCTATCCATTATTTTAATTTTATTGAATGCTGAGATTGTTTTCTTGAGGAGGAGAAGGATCCATAGGGATTTATTTTTCATGAATTGCTTTGGGTAAAGACACCATAATGTGAGCGTACTTATCTATATGTAGTTAAAGAAGAAGCCCTACTTAAAGCAGATTATTTTGTCCTCATCACAGACATACTATACAGCCTGATTGTCCCCTTCCTCAAGACAGCCTCTGGGAGGGGACTTGGAAGAAATCTCCAGGGTCCCCTCAAAGAGATTTCCCCAGTTTGTTAGATGAGCTAGTGGTCCCTTCTACGATTTAACTCTATAATTATGCTCTATTTGGGGAGACTATGCCACAGAAACAAAGGTAAGATTTCCTCCCCCACAGAATAAACAACTGTTCCCTCTTCAAGATCTTACATATCCTCAAAGGGTCAGGGCCTACGTCAGGTTGCTATCAGGTTCTCAGTCATGGGAGACGTCTTTTTTCATATTAGCAGTATCACCAGAATTATCTCTGGTAAAAGAAAAAAATCTCACATGAGCGATGGTCACAGAATTGAGCTTGCAATTGTTCAAGACATTCATAAAACTCCCAGAAAAAAAATCTAGGGGAGATAAAATTAATCAATTGATCTTTTCCAAGACTGAGGAGTAATCACATTTTGTAAAGAGATCATCTTTGTCTCATGCATTGTTGGCACTTAACCCATATATTTAACCTGTTTTGATTAAAAAAAAATGATTTAGTCTTATTATAATCAAAGTTATTTTTGGACCACAAAAATATTTTTGACCATCAAAACATTCTCATCTCTGCAGGGGAAGAGTGCTGCAATGCCTACACAAAGAAAGGAGAGTCCATTTTTCAGGTCAATAAATTTGTTCTTATATGCTTGCATCACCCGGGCTAACTCAGGGAAAATATAAATGTTCCTTTCTTATTGGGAAAACAGAACTTTTCTACTCTCTTTTTGTGTGGGGATAGGAAATATATACAATCAATATCTTAGGTCCCATGTGTATTTAATTTTACTCATGCAAGTCATGCTATAATTCAGCCAAAATACTCAGATGAGCCAATTTATGCACATGCTTAAATATTTGCAGGAATGGGGACATAATCCTTTCTTCCAGGTTAGGTTTTAAAACTTATTAGGAACTCCAACCGTATTGGAGATGCCCCATCCATTGTTATCAAAGTCTCATATTCAGTGTCAAGGACTGATTATGTGGTTCTGCAGCTGGGTGGTCACCCGCTCCAGTCTTAAAGGACTTAAAACAGCCCAGGAGAGGGCTGTGGCTGGGAGCAAGCAGTTCCAAGGCTGACTCGGGGAAGCAGGCTCAGCTGTGGCCACACCCCAATCAAGGCTCAGCTGGCCCTTATAAGACGGCAGTGGGCCAGGAGCAGATAGAGTTTCCTCTAGTTGTGGAGGGAGATGGCTCTGGCTGCTGGGAAGCTTGAGAAAGTACCTGGAGTGGAGCAGGGCTGGGGGAAGGCCAGAGGAGCACTGGCCTGAAAACTCCCCAGGCTGAAGGCCAAGTGGAAGGCCAGAAAGGGTACTGGAGTTGCAGGGGGCAGCCCACAGGTAGGCAGAGGCAGCAGGTCCAAACCACCCTTGCCTGTGATGATTGGCTTATACACTGCAGTCTGCCCCAGGGTGTGGGGGCTCAGTGATGACTGGCAGTAGCCAAAGACTGAGGTGAGGTGGGGATAGTGGGTGGGGGTGCCCTGGGGAGGGGAGACCCAGAGACTGTGGGGGTACTGCTGGGGGCAGCACCTTGGGTAAAAGGGGCACTGAGGTCTGGGAGGGACACAGTGGCAAGCGGGACACTGGCCTGCAGAGGGTGCTCTGGAGGCCGGAAGAGCTAATTCTGTGAAAGACCAGCAGGAGGTGCCGCAGGGGTGAGTCTTGCCTCATGACAGGCTCTCTCTGGGAAAAAACTGTTAAGGAGCTACTATTTTTGTAGAGAATTTATTAAGTTTTAATGGTGAGATAGTGAGTGCATTATGCACTTACCTATGACGGGGTTAGTGTGGAGAGGTGCTCTAGGAAGGACTTGGCCTACCTGAGGCACCTCCCCAGGTTCTCACTGTGCAGTACAGAGGTGCATGCTACATCATCCTTCTTGATAGTGAAGCATGCACCCTGCTGCATGTCTAGCCAGCACATGGGCCAGTAGAGGTTTGGGAACGGGGCAAAGTCCTGACTCCACCCTGTTCCCTTTGTGGTGATTTGGGGTGACAGGATTTTAGGAGAGAGCAGTCGATACGCTCTCCTGTGCTGAAATTGCTATTTTGTCTGGCCTTGCACAGTGGTACAAGCTCCTTACTCCCTCCTTTTCTTGTACACCCACACTAAGGCCTGCCATTATCTAGCCCTGAATCTATGTAGCAGCTCACTATCGCTAATTAGAATCACTGGCAAAATCTTTGCAGTAGCAATCTCTGATTGACAAGTATTAGATCCATCTGATACATTTTTCATTTCTCTTCAAGTGCACCTAATCTATGTTCAAGAGAATCTACTGCAGAATCAAGTATAACTTCTAAATCTTTAATAGCTTGAAGCAAAGTATGTTGTCGAATCTCGATTAAACTGCTGTTCAAAATGGTATCTAAAGTATCAGAAGCTCCTCCTACTGAACTAATGTTTGTGAAGCAAAGATATCCAATCCTTCCTTAAGTCCCCCTTCTTTCCATGATCACTACATCTTCTTTTCTCCCCGAGAAATAAAATAAATTTCCTGTTCAAGCCATTCTTTAGAAAGGCCTCTATCCTTTTCATTTTTAGGAGCCATAAAAATTACATATGAATGTTATATACATACACATATAATGGGTTCCAGTTCATGACCAAGGCTCCAAGGGACTATGGTAATACAAATAAAATAATGAACATATGCACACAGACATAACATATACATGTTACAGAGCAATAAATGAAACCATTTACCTGTCTGGTTCAAATGGCAGGATTAAGCCCAATCCACTCAGAACTCAATAAAATCAGTGTAGCAAGAGAATTCCCTGTGGTCTCTAAATTCAGTATGCATTCTCAGTTATACTGTATAGCATATCAGTGAAGCCTACCTACACCACAGTTAAAGGCCAAAACCACACAAAAATCTACGCCAGAATTTAGCATAGAGTGGAAAGAAAATGAAGTAAGAGTGGATACAGCTGTAGGTAGGAGGAAGGGCAGTGTAGATACAAGTCTAATAGGTTATACTGGTAGTAAAATAACCGTGCCTAATAGGGTACAGAATGTGAGTGAGGCCAAACAGCAAAAATTAAGATGTTTGTACACTAATGCAAGGAGCCTAGGTAATAAAATGGAGGAACTAGAGTTACTGGTGCAGGAAGTGAAACCAGATATTATAGGTATAACAGAGACCTGGTGGAATAGTAGTCATGACTGGGCTACAGGTATTGAAGGGTATGTGCTGTTTAGGAAAGACCGAAATAAAGGTAAAGGCGGTGGAGTAGCACTGTATATCAATGATGAGATAGAATGTAAAGAAATAAGAAGCGATGAAATGGATATGACTGAGTCTGTCTGGGCAACAATTAAATTGGGGAAGAAAACTATTAGAGCCTCCCCTGGGATAGTGCTTGGGGTGTGCTATAGACCGCCGGGATCTAATTTGGATATGGATAGAGCCCTTTTTAATGTTTTTAATAAAGTAAATACTAATGGAAACTGTGTGATCATGGGAGACTTTAACTTCCCAGATATAGACTGGAGGACGAGTGCTAGTAATAATAATAGGGCTCAGATTTTCCTAGATGTGATAGCTGATGGATTCCTTCAGCAAGTAGTTGCTGAACTGACTAGAGGGGATGCCATTTTAGATTTGGTCTTGGTGAGTAATGAGGACCTCATAGAGGAAATGGTTGTAGGGGATAATCTTGGCTCAAGTGATCATGAGCTAATTCAGTTCAAACTGAATGGAAGGATTAACAAAAATAAATCTGCAACTAGGATTTTTGATTTCAAAAGGGCTGACTTTCAAAAATTAAGGAAATTAGTTAGGGAAGTGGATTGGACTGAAGAATTTATGGGTTTAAAGGTAGAGGAGGCCTGGGATTATTTTAAATTAAAGCTGCAGAAGCTATCGGAAGCCTGCATCCCAAGAAAGGGGAAAAAATTCATAGGCAGGAGTTGTAGACCAAGCTGGATGAGCAAGCATCTTAGAGAGGTAATTAAGAAAAAGCAGAAAGCATATAGGGAGTGGAAGAAGGGAGGGATCAGTAAGGAAAGCTACCTTATTGAGGTCAGAATATGTAGGGATAAAGTGAGACAGGCTAAAAGTCAAGTAGAGTTGGACCTTGCAAAGGGAATTAAAACCAATAGTAAAAGGTTCTATAGTCATATAAATAGGAAGAAAACAAAGAAAGAAGTGGGACCGCTAAAAACTGAGGATGGAGTGGAGGTCAAGGATAATCTAGGCATGGCCCAATATCTAAACAAATACTTTGCCTCAGTCTTTAATAAGACTAAAGAGGATCTTAGGGATAATGGTAGCATGATAAATGGGAATGAGGATATGGAGGTAGACATCACCATATCTGAGGTAGAAGCGAAACTCAAACAGCTTAATGGGACTAAATCGGGGGGCCCAGATAATCTTCATCCAAGAATATTAAAAGAATTGGCACAAGAAATTGCAAGCCCATTAGCAAGAATTTTTAATGAATCTGTAAACTCAGGGGTTGTACCGTATGATTGGAGAATTGCTAACATAGTTCCTATTTTTAAGAAAGGGAAAAAAAGTGATCCAAGTAATTATAGGCCTGTTAGTTTGACATCTGTAGTATGCAAGGTCTTGGAAAAAATTTTGAAGGAGAAGGTAGTTAAGGACATTGAAGTCAATGGTAAATGGGACAAAATACAACATGGTTTTACAAAAGGTAGATCGTGCCAAACCAACCTGATCTCCTTCTTTGAGAGAGTAACAGATTTTTTAGATAAAGGAAACGCAGTGGATCTAATTTACTTAGATTTTAGTAAGGCGTTTGATACTGTGCCACATGGGGAATTATTAGTTAAATTGGATAAGATGGGCATCAATAGGAAAATTGAAAGGTGGATAGGGAATTGGTTAAAGGGGAGACTACAACGGGTCCTACTGAAAGGTGAACTGTCAAGTTGGAGGGAGGTTACCCGTGGAGTTCCTCAAGGATCAGTTTTGGGACCAATCTTATTTAATCTTTTTATTACTGACCTGGGCACAAAAAGTGGGAATGTGCTAATAAAGTTTGCAGATGATACAAAGCTGGGAGGTATTGCTAATTTAGAGAAGGACAGGGATACCCTACAGGAGGATCTGGATGACCTTGTAAACTGGAGTAATAGGAATAGGATGAAATTTAATAGTGAGAAGTGTAAGGTCATGCATTTAGGGATTAATAACAAGAATTTTAGTTATAAGCTAGGGACGCATCAGCTAGAAGTAACGGAGGAGGAAAAGGACCTTGGAGTATTGGTTGATCATAGGATGACTATGAGCTGCCAATGTGATATGGCTGTGAAAAAAGCTAATGTCATCTTGGGATGCATCAGGAGAGGTATTTCCAGTAGGGATAAGGAGGTTTTAGTACCATTATATAAGGCACTGGTGAGACCTCACCTGGAATACTGTGTGCAGTTCTGGTCTCCCATGTTTAAGAAGGATGAATTCAAACTGGAACAGGTACAGAGAAGGGCTACTGGGATGATCCGAGGAATGGAAAACTTGCCTTATGAAAGGAGACTCAGGGAGCTTGGCTTGTTTAGCCTAACTAAAAGAAGGTTGAGGGGAGATATGATTGCTCTCTATAAATATATCAGAGGGATAAATACCAGAGAGGGAGAGGAATTATTTAAACTCAGTACCAATGTGGACACAAGAACAAATGGATATAAACTGGCCACTAGGAAATTTAGATTAGAAATTAGACGAAGGTTTCTAACCATCAGAGGAGTGAAGTTTTGGAATAGCCTTCCGAGGGAAGTAGTGGGGGCAAAAGATCTATCTTGCTTTAAGATTAAACTCGATAAGTTTATGGAGGAGATGGTATGATGGGATAACATGGTTTTGGTAATTAAATATTCATGGTAAATAGGCCCAATGGCCTGTGATGGGTTTTTAGATGGGGTAAGATCCAAGTTACCCGGGAAAGAATTTTCTGTAGTATCTGGCTGATGAATCTTGCCCATATGCTCAGGGTTTAGCTGATCGCCATATTTGGGGTCGGGAAGGAATTTTCCTCCAGGGCAGATTGGAAGGCCCTGGAGGTTTTTCGCCTTCCTCTGTAGCATGGGGCACGGGTCACTTGCTGGAGGATTCTCTGCTCCTTGAGGTCTTCAAACTACAATTTGAGGACTTCAATAGCACAGATATAGGTGTGAGGTCTTTTTTAGGAGTGGTGGGTGAAATTCTGTGGCCTGCATTGTGCAGGAGGTCAGACTAGATGATCATAATGGTCCCTTCTGGCCTAAATATCTATGAATCTATGAATCACTGACCTTCTTACACTCAACTGAATGTATCCTTAAACAAACACTCACATTATATAGAAAAACAATACTGATGCCAATGAAACTAATCACGTGAGATTGGGTGTCTGAAAGAAGCACCCTATTAAAATCAATCACAAAAAAAGCATCTACTATAGTAATAGCTCAATATAAAGTTTTGACTGTTCTAACAAATAAGCCAAAGTATATTATACTCTATATTCCGCTAAAAGCAGATCCAGAGGAGTCTGGGGAACTAAGTAATTAACAAAAGAAAAATCACGAGGAAAAGAAATGTCCGGGGAACACAATACAGAACAACACAGTAGAAGTTGTAATGTTAAAGTTCTTCAGAGCAACATCATCAGAGGCCAGGTCCTCAGCTTTTGTAAGTTCATAACTTTACTATAGTCAATGGCACCTTGATTACACCAGCTGAGGATCTGCACCAGGGTCTGGGTCTTATACTTGAGAGAATGCCATCAGTAAGGTGGCATTCAGAAGGCTCAAACTGAGTTTTATGAAAAATTGCTATATCCCACATACACAGATCAACTGGAGCAGTGACACTCAGCCCTCAGTGGTTCAGGTGCCAAATTATTGATCATCATTACCCAAAAGAGCCACAGTAGTGTGAATTCATTGTTTCATTTACTACATATTCATATTTAAACAGTATAAGGGAAATATCTAACTATATCAATATGTTTTCTCACAGAAAAATTACCATTATTATTTTATCAAATACAATTGGTTAATAACATAGTAAAAGCATCCTGATTGGTTAATAATTAAATCACAGAGTGTTTTAATATCACGTGCTCCAAAGAGTAGCAGAAGACGCTTTAAAAGCCACTTGCAGCTCACGAGTCTCAGTCTGCGTATCACTGAACTGGAGGCTGTTCAGAGACCAAAACCACCCTAGGAACTAAAAACCAGCCCTCAGCCGATACCCCAAATGCTATCCTGTATATTTTAGGGCTGGCTACCACAGAACCTTTAGGAACAGCAGCCTAGGGAATGATGAAAATATCTTTCATTTAAATGATAAGAGTTGTTGTTTATCCCTTTAGACTGGCTGCTAACAATGCCTTTGGAAACTTAAAGCTGAGTTCTATTTTCATAACACATTTTTCTCCACTTGTGCATCCTTCCTCCAATTCCATCTCCCACTGGGCTAGGAGATCTTTGGAACAGATCTTTAGCCTGTTCCTCCCTTCAGGCAATATGGATTTACATCCCCACTAAACTGGGACCATGCACTCCATGCAGTATATAATATTCTGCCTTATGAATATACAGATATTTTATGTAAGCATGAGCCTATCGGCCTCTAGTATTTTGGTTCACTTGTGATTTTTTAATTGTTACAATTAGTTAATCATTTAGGTAAATGTTTGGATCTGTCAACACTAATGTGTGTCTAAAAGTAGATTCAGTCAACTATACACCTAAACAATATATTTTCTGATAAGCTAAGGAACGATGTCTACTCTATAGATATATAGTACACTTATGCTTTTCAGCCTGATCCACAGATCACGTAAGTCAATTTAAAGACTTTCATTGATTTAAGTTGGGCTTTGTATCAGGCCCTTTAAATAGAGAACTTCTTGTGAGTGATTTTGGCTTCTACTTACTTGTTAGAACAATCAAAACTTTTTGTTGGGTCATTACTGTTGTAGACACTTTTTATATTTGTGACTGTTTTTAATAGGGTACAGTTCCCTTATAAGTGGAAGTGGTTCTGTCTACTGCATCACTCATATGCATTGAGATGACTATCACTGAAAATATATCTGAGTGGGAATTAATATAGCTACTGTATGCTTTGGATTTTACAATAACTATTGCTGGAGACTATTTGTAAGAAACAGAAAAATACTGGCTAAGTATTTCTTTTATTTTTTAATCCAATGAAATTTAAATTGGCCCCCTTACCGGAAAATGTGCATAGCTAGTCTTTTCTCTCCCAAGAAGAATGTTTTTATTGCTTGAGGGAAAGAAAAAAAAAACAACTTTTCATAGCTGAGATTTCTTCCATCTTCCTCTTCCATACCCAGTATGTCAAGAAAAGTTAAGATCAATGGATGTCATAGAAGAACAGAGAAATAAATAACTGGCAGATATTTGTAAGTTGAGTACATATATAATACTAACAATGTCTTGGCAGCACATCACTCACATCCCTATAAATGTGCCCCACAGCAAATGTTTTTTTTTCTTTTAATTTAAAATTCACTTATAAAAAAATACCCTAGAGAATAAAAAAGAATATTTTACAAAAATAAGTCCTAAAACATACAGTTATGAACTGGGGAAATCTATGTGAACTAATTTAACTACAGTGACAAAACATGAGAAAGTAATTGTGTTTACAGAAGTGATCTCCAACAGGACTGTGAGCTATAGACTATTCACTGAATTCAGTCTTTCCTTCAAAATTGTGTCCAAGGTCCACTTGCACTAAAGGGGCTGCCCATCCCTCCCTGTCTGCCTGCCTGCCTTCCCCTCTATTTGGCACTGGTAAGGTCACATATGTAGTATTGTGTCCAGTTCCCCCCCCCCCCCCCCGCCAACTACAGAAAGGTTGTGGACAAATTGGAGAGTGTCCAGCGTAGGGAACAAAAATGATTAGGGGGCTGGGGCACATGATTTATGAGGAGAGGCTGGGGGAGCTGGGCTAATTTAGTCTGCAGAAGAAAAGAATGAGTGGGGATTTGATAGCAGCCTTCGACTACCTGAAGGGGGGTTCCAAAGAGGATGGAACGAGGCTGTTCTCAGTGGTAGCAGTTGACAGAACAAGGAGTAATGGTCTCAAGTTGCAGTGGGGGAGGTTGGATATTAGGAAAAACTATTTCACTAGGAGGGTGGTGAAGCACTGGGATGGTTACCTACGGAGGTGGTGGAATCTCCATCCTTAGAGGTTTTTAAGGCCTGGCTTGACAAAGCCCTGGCTGGGATGATTTAGTTGAGGTTGATTCTGCTTGGAGCAAGGGGTTGGACTAGATGACCTCCTGAGGTCTCTTCCAACCCTAACCTTCTATGATTCTATAACATGCATTTAAGAGAATTCCTCACAGTTATTGTACCTATACCTGAATTTGAGGGACTGCTCATCATTGCAACTTGATAAGTACATACCTGACCTTTTGAAACTTACAAAAAACAACATTTGTAGTAAGACTGAGTGATTTCTTTTCTTTTTAATTCTGTAAATAGTTATTAGGGAAAATGCCACTGGCTGTGTTCAGGGGGTTATTAGTTTTCCCTCTCTTGTTGTCAAAGGCTGAATTGAAATCTCTGCCTGCTTTATATTGGCGGAGGGGGTGGGGGATTAAGAACACACTGCAATCCATCTCAGGCTGTGCCATTTTAAAAAAAACCTATGAATTAAAAACACAGTGTTAAGCTTTAAGGAGCTATTACTTTGTTCCTTTCCTTCTTTAGAAAAGGTCTCCTAGGTAACTGAAGGCCAAGGAACAAAGAAATTCATCAGTGGAATAAGCACTTTCTGTGAATAGTCTAATACAATGTAGCACTGGCAAGAATAGCCTTTCCCTTTTTAAATTCTTTCCTTCCACACTTCCTTTTGCAGCCACTGCAAGAGAGGCCATTTGTGATGATGATCAATGGGCATGCGTAAGCAGGTCCTATTTTCACCCAATCCACTCTAAACAAGACCCCAGACACTAAGCCCAACTGATGTCACCCCTTCTGGGATTGGCTTTGTTCACACAAAACTCCATTCTCAAAGCTAGCCAGCTCTCTTGGGTTCTGGTCTGTTGACCCAGATAACTTCCCACATGCATAGTCATTCCTCATCAGAGGTTATGGTCGCTGTTTATATGACACACATACACGCCCCTACCAGAAACCTATTTTGCATGCACATACACACACACACAAACACACCCCTACCAGAAACCTTTCATCCACTGGTCCTGTTGAGGGTTCTGTGACCAGACTAGTCTATTGCAGACCGCCAGTCCTGCCTCCTCAGACCTGACTGCTCAGGCCCCAGCTGGATCCTGGAGGTCCATTTCATTTCCTTTATATTAGGTGGCTTAAGTCAGCTGCAGCAATGAGTCAACAATGGTTTAGTTCCCCTTTCTTATCCAGCTTCAAAGTTGCTGCTAACTGGGTAGATATGTTAGGAAGTGCTGCCAGCCTATTACAGGTTTCAGAGTAGCAGCTGTGTTAGTCTGTATTCGCAAAAAGAAAAGGAGTACTTGTGGCACCTTAGAGACTAACAAATTTATTTGAGCATAAGCTTTTGTGAGCTACAGCTCACTTCATCTGATGAAGTGAGCTGTAGCTCACAAAAGCTTATGCTCAAATAAATTTGTCAGCCTATTACAGCATCCCTACATCAAGGTTCCTTAAAGCTCTAAGTCATATTGATTACAGGGCTAAACTAAGGCAACTCAGGGCCCTTGGCTTACAACAAGGATTTTCCCCACTAGAAGCAGAAGGGTGCTTCCCTCCCCACTTCCACCCACCTGCAGGAATAACAGAAACCTCCCACCCCCATCCCCACACACATGCACAACCTCAGGAGCATCAGGGATGGGAGCAGCACTTAACCCAATAGCAGATGTGCATCAGTTTGTGGGTAGGCCAGGATCCCCGCACTCTTCTCCTCCCACCACACACAGTCCTCAGTTAGGATGGTGTTGGCAAGGCCACCTAGATCAGAGGTTTTGGAGTTACTCCACCATTGAGAGAGACGCGAGAGTTCCCGCACATCTAAGAACTACTGTTTTATGCTCTCCGCAGACTCCGGGTGACGTCCCTTTATCAGTTACACCTGGCATACATTTTCACGTTTTCTATGCAACCATTAACAGGAATGAAAGCTGTGATGCTGACATAAATGTCTTGGGCAAAGACACTATAGGCCAATGCCTTAAGCGAGAACTATGACATTATCTTGGCTTTCTTAATTCTCTGTGATTCAATTAAATCTAGGTCTCATTCCAAAATACTGGATTTTGTTAAAAAGAGACAGAATTTACTGGTGAACATACAAACAATTTGGAAAATAGTAGTGCAGAACCTCAGACACAGAATATAGCTTAACGACCTTACCTGCTGTTATCACTAAGGATAATGCTTCCTTTGATAAAGCTGAGCAATTGGCAAATAATGCCAAAGTATGTTACATTCATGTTTTAGGATTACCTGAAGATCTGGAAATACAGTCTTCTGATACATTATTATTTGTTTTTATTAATAGACACAGTACATTAATTCCTCCTTACCGGATTCCTAAGTATTTAAAAATCCAGCTGAAGAACAGGCTGCTGATTGCCATGCCTGTTTTATATGAAGTAGAATTTAATCGTGATTTTTATCCTCATTACTGACAAAGATAAAGTTATGTAGGTAGCATGGAAGAACAAAAGTATTCTGAAGGCAGTGTATGTGCAGGGGGGATTGGAGGGGTGGGGGTCTTACCTTAGCAGACCTGAGGCCAAAGATATTGAATCATACCAGCAAATTTAAACTATTTGTGACTCTTTTGTCAGAGTTTATTTTTCCCACTGGACATTAAAGCTTCAGTTCTTTTCCCAGCAAATTCCATGTTAAAGACAATATATATATTTTTCCTTAATGAAAATACTGACTGTGTTTTTTGTAGAAAATGAAGGGGTAATACGAGCCTCAATGCTTCAGATGATGCTTTCAGAACATGAATAGTTTAATGTCTAGAAGAGCAGCAGTGGGAATCCAAAAGCCCATTGAAGTCAATAGAAATGGTCGTATTGACTTCACTGATCTTTGGATTGGGCCCTATGTCACTATTTCTACATGCATTTTATTTTTTGTTTTTGCAATTATTTGAAAATGATTCTACAGCTTGGTTATGAGGAGGAAATATTGTTGATTTTGTGCCAATGCCATGACCACCAAAATGTTTTCTGCAAGCCGAGTGTGGATTTTCTCATAGCAGTCTTTAATTAATATTAACAGCTTTCAAAATGAAAGGTTTTTTTTATAAAGTACATCCTCTTCCAGTCTCTCTGCTACCATTTGTTGTTAACTTGTATCAGGCAACCAATGCAGCTTCTTCCACTGCAAAAAGTGATCTGTAGACCAGAGGGCAGTATACATTAATAGAGCAATTCCTAAGGAAACAATACACAGCACTTATTGAGTCTATGTATGCCTCTATTTTACATATTATGCTACAAATGCCTGGATCATTTTTGTCTACTTGCCTCATCTTTGAAATACAGCATCCACACATGACTAAATACAATTAATAGAGTGTTCGTTAAATATGGAATTAAATAGTAATAATAATTTGTGCTTAAAAGATTACTCTGAGCTGAAAATTCTTCATCTAAACAGAAGAAAATGATGAGAGAAATCAAACTTGTCCTAAAGGAATCAAAAAGGAGATGAATACAGGGTAGAAGATGCTGATCACCAGTTGTCGGAAATGTAAGCAGCAATGAAAACTCTGACCAAAAAAAAAAAAAGAATTTGCAGGATTGTATCCATTACAATTTGTTCCACTATGAATGCCCTTGCTGCAAACCACAATTAGAATGGTATATTTTTCTTGTTGTGGTCTGAAAGACACTTGCTACATTGTCATCACATAGTGGCATGGGAGTATAACATCACTTGAACTAAGCTAACTTGAAGTATTGACAAGGTAAGATGCTACATTGAAATATATGATGTCAAATTATGTAACAATGAGTGAAAGGATGGATGGAAGTTAAAACAGTAAAGAAGAATGAGCAATTGAAGGAAATGCTCTTCATGCAGTATTATATTGTCGTGGCACAATTTATTTACTAAGCTACTCTGAAACACCAACTAACATAAAATAATTAATAGCAGCAACAGTATCCTTTCTTTTGTAAAACCTATGTAGCTAATCCATTGGACACAATGCTCATGATCAAGCATTGTGTTAATAGTACCACATCTTCCTGCATCCACATTACAGATTATTCTCATAGCTTCTCTCTCATGTTATGTCATTAGTCATGGAGTGCAATTTAGTTACGGGTAAATCTAGAAAGTTTTGCACTAATTGTACACAACTGAAAATCATAGAAGAGAGACATCAATCATACCAGCAATGCTAACCAAATATTTCAGCTGGTTAATACAAAAACCAATTGGAGGAGCCGAACCAGCCCTCTTTCACTGACCAATACTATAATAAACTTTAGCATATTGCTAGAGAAACAAGAGTTGCTTATCTTTCAGAAGAAAAGCATTTAGATAAAGGGCCAAATCTGCCACTGACTTAAGCAGGCACAGATCCACTGAAATCAGTAGAGTAGCACCTATTTATGCCAACAGTAAAATTTTCCCTTGTTACCTAATGAAGAATATGACAAACAAATTACAATAAAAGGAGAAAGCAAAACTGTTTCTGTATCTACATAGACACAGCCCAACCCACATGGGATACCTTTCTAAACATACGCATTTCACTACATGTAATTTTGATCAGATACGTCCTAATAGCAAGAGCAATGACTGAGATCACACACAGACACACACACACACAAAAGAAAGTTTTTGAGAAAGTTACAAGATAAAGAAACAGGAGTTTTGAATTGAATGATTATTTCAGCCTATACTTACAGTACTGGTGATAGTACACACTCTGGCTCAAAAATACCTTAAAAAAACAAATATTTGCACATCAGACTGCTGTGTCTGAGGAAATATAGGATTGTCTCTCAAAGTTTTGTTAAAATTTAGAATCATCTCTCAAAGTTTTGTCAAAAACAAAAAACACATTTTTTCCCTTTTAGAATCATATGAATAGGTTTTTAATAAAAACACCATGGATGAAAATTATTATTTCAACTGACTATTAACAGGGCTTTGCATAATGAGATCATCATTGTGAAACACCAAAGCCACAGGAAAGCCACTCAGTGCAGTAACACTCTCAAACAAAAGCTTTACAGCAATACAAATAAAAACCAATAAACTGCACTATTTACAGTACATGTTGTTTTTACTGCTGCCATAACATCACTCGATTACATCCAGTCTTTGGGATAGTAGTGAAACTGATGTGGCTTGCCAGTCAGTCATCACTACAAAAGACTTTAGCTTTCCATTCCTTGAGCTCTTCCATCACAATGATGCAATAAATACCAACAATCAGGTTTCTTAACTGTAAGGAGAGAAGGTGAATATTAAGGAGCAAAATAAAGGAGGCTGTCATGATTTGATAGATTTTGATTGGAGTTTTTACCATGCCTGCTTGTGCCAATCATGCTAACCAATATTGCCTCACTGTTTCCTTGTACTTCCCAGTCTGTCGGCCTGCAACCACCTGTTGTTTCTCATCTTATACTTAGATTGTAAGCTCCTCAGGGCAGGTACTGTCTTTTTGTTCTGTGTTTGTACAGTGCCTAGCAACAGTGGGGTCCTGGTCCATGACTAGGGCTCCTGGGCACAATGGTAATGTAAATTATAATAATGTGGGCTGGGGGAGAACTCTCAGCCCAAATCCTCAAATCCACCAGCCTCCTTTAAGTCACTCCTTAAAAAACTCACCGCAGGCTAGAGCTGGTTGAGAAATAGGAAGAAGACTTTGCACACAATTTCAAAGTTCTTTCCATTTTGTATAGTCCATTTTCCATTATATTTGTACTAAAGTGTTTCTTCAAATTTTATTATTTGTTATCATAATAGTCATGTTTTCTTATTGAAAACCAACATTTTGGTAAATTAAAAATATTTCTATGAGGATTTTGAAAATTTCAGCCAACATTTTTTCTAAACCAGGCATCCTCTTATCTTTGTTACCTTGTGCCCCTGCCCATCTCTGCCTCTTTGTTTTCTCAGCCAATTATGTCTGATTTTTTAGAGTGTAAACTATTCAGAGCAGGCATTGCCATTTACTCCATAAGTGTATAGGACAATGGGCCCCCTCCCACCCTGGTTAAAGCCTTTAGGTGCTACTGAAATATAGCTGATTAACAACTATAGATAATAAAATAACCAAGCACCAAGGCAGAGCCATATGTTTTAAACTAAACTCATGGAAGAGTTAGGAAGAAACTTCCCTGTAGGGTGCTTATTCCATAATTGGCTTCTGCAGGGTTTCTTGCTCATTCTTTTGAAGGAGCTGGTACTGTTAGAGATGGGATATTGAATGAGCTGGGCCACTGATCGGATCCAGTAAGTCACCTCCTCTATTCCAAATATTCTGAGAACATAGGAGTTGATAAAGTTGATGGAGGACAGCAATATTTGCTGTTAGCAGGCTATTTTGACTATAGAGCCAACTGTAAATGCTTGTACTTGGATGGAGTTGTGACTCTGCATCTACATCTCCTAAATACTGCTATTAGTCTATCTTCCACACTTTTGAACTTGCCTTGCCTCTCTCTCAATTCACATACACTTGTAGTCAGGACCACAGCATCTCACTCCCCCCCCCCCATAGAAAATCCCCATGGCAAAGCAATTACAGAGGAGAACAACATTGGAAGAATCCCCCAATGAAATTTCTTCCCTATCTTTCCAGAGGAGGGGCAGGGATTACTGGTCCAAGCTCCTGGTGGCTCCCTCCTCCTATTTCCCACAGCATAGTTCCAAAGGAGCTACATCATTAAAGAATAACTCTAGCTTCCACTGCTCCCAGGATACCTATTCTGGAGAGGGTTCTGCAGAAAAAAGTTCTTCCCTAGGCCATATTACCTTTCCTAGGTAATCTCTGTGGAACTGGTGAAGGATGAGTTGCTTCCCCTGCCTTGACACACCATGAGGTTGCCTAGGCTGCCCAGTGCCTGCCTCGTCCCTCCGCATGGAGTTTCCCTCACATGGTCTGGAAGGGGGGCATTGCAAGCAGGATGTAAATGTGTGCACTGGGAGGAGGGGAAGAGCTGCGTGTGTAGAGTCCCCTACATAAGTGGATCTTGGGCTCATACTTGGGCCTTCTGCTTTTAACCAGAGGCAAGGAAAATATTCAAACATCAAGCTATAACAAAGTCTGGTGGTTCATCTGATAAAAATACATCTCTAAGTATTCAACTACAAACAGTGGATAGTATTTTAAGGCCCCCTGCTCCGTCTCTTCAGCAATATACTGATCTTGGTTTCTAAAAGCTAGTGGAAAATAATCTATTGTAGAACAATACACCACTAAAGCTCTTCTTTTATTTAATGAACCACAGCATTACAATCTATTTATTGCATCTGAGAAAGCCAATGTGCAGCAAACTTTGTCTATTGCACTGACCTGTCACTGTGAAAATCTTCCACTTGGAACATAACAAAATAATATTTAAGAACAAAAGAATGGCCATACTGGGTCAGACCAAAGGTCTATCTAGCCCAGTATCCTGTCTTCTGAAAGTGGCCAATGCCAGGTGCCCCAGAGGGAATGAACAGAACAGGTAATCATCAAGTGATCCATCCCCTGTCGCCCATTCCCAGCTTCTGGCAAACAGAGGCTAGGGACACCATCCCTGCCCATCCTGGCTAATAGCTATTGATGGACCTATCTTCCATGAATTTATCTAGTTATTTTTTGAACCCTGTTATAGTCTTGGTCTTCACAACACTTTTATGCTTGAGCCGGTCAACATTCTATATGTTAAAAAAAACACTAGGAGGATAAGAAGTACAATACAGTTTGTAACAGCCTTTGGCATGTTGTTTTAGGATCACAGTAGAGAGCTATTCGGGGCCCAGTTCTGACATCAAACACCAGTTCAAATCTGGAGCAACTGATTACCAGTAAGTCAGTGGAGTTACCAGCGTAAGCGTGCTCAGAATGCTGCTTGCTATGCACCATCACAAACATTCATGTGTTGCTACGAAATCTCTAAGTAATTTAAAAAAAAACACATTATGGAGTTCAGACTGATGATAGGTTGGGACATGCACAAGGACATAAAGAACTAAATGTAAGTTGTCAAAATTAAGGCTGACACCTAATTCATCCTATTGATATCCACATGACAGGTCTTACGGTCTGCCTCAGCATCCAATATTCTGCAGCTCCCTGATTGAGGATCATAGTAATTGCAAAGCAGAGGCACAACTAAGTCACTTCAAATCATCTATGTGAGAGAGGAGCTCACCTATGTTGCACAAATGACTACATACATGTTCTATACTGCAGAAATATCATACAAGGCAATTAGGTTAACTTCATAAGTGAACAGAAACCCAATTGTGATTATAAGCGCCCATAAATTCTGCAACGTCTGACTAAAAGGAATGAGGTAATCTCCAGGCAGAGTTAACTACATTAAGAATTTATAAGCCTCTGAACCACATTTCAGACCAGTGTTTTATGTTATTATAATCAGAATAAATGGGTTCACACTTCCCTTCAGTACAGGGCACTTTTAAATTTATGCATAAATCTTTCCAAAAGAGGACAGCTAACACTTCATTTGTCCACTATATTAGGTTCACAAGAATGTAAGATTGATATAATGCCTAGTTTTTATGCCGATGCAGAAGATGCCTGCAAGAAAGTAGCATTAGATTATGGAAATTCTGTAGCAGAGTTTGTTTTCAACAACTTCTTATAAGAATTCAAGCACCTCTTATCTACCACTTATCTCGAGGGAAAATCCTCACCTCAGAAGAAAATAGCTCTTGAGAAAATTAGTAAAAATAATGGAAATGGTAAGTTCTGTTGTGAACTAACTTATAAAGCCAAAACAGATCTCCCCTTTCCTCCCCCATATATAATTCTGCATACAAAATTTTATAACAGAACAATGTTAAAGCTGTGTGCAACACTGAAGAGTGTGAAAATGGTAATGTTAGTTTTCAGAGTAGCAGCTGTTAGTCTGTATTCGCAAAAAGAAAAGGAGGATTTGTGGCACCTTAGAGACTAACAAATTTATTTGAGCATAAGCTTTCGTGAACTACAGCTCACTTCATCGGATGCATTCAGTGGAAAATACAGTGGGGAGATTTATATACATAAAGAACATGAAATAATGGGTGTTACCATACACACTGTAAGGAGAGTTATCAGGTAAGATGAGCTATTACCAGCAGGGGGAGGGGGCGAGAGACTGCGGGATTGGAATTAATTGCAAACTGGATACAATTAATTTAGGCTTGAATAGAGACTGGGAGCGGATAGGTCATTACACAAAGTAAAACTATTTCCCCACGTTTATTCCCTCCATCCAGCCCCCACTGTTCCTCAGACGTTCTTGTCAACGGCTGGAAATGGCCCACCTTGATTATCACTACAAAAGGTTCCCCCCCCCCCCGCCCCGCTCTCCTGCTGGCAAAAGCTCACCTTACCTGATCGCTCTCGTTACAGTGTGTATGGTAACATGCATTGTTTCATGTTCTCTGTGTATATAAATCTCCCCACTGTATTTTCCACTGAATGCATCCGATGAAGTGAGCTGTAGCTCACAGAAGCTTATGCTTAAATAAATTTGTTAGTCTCTAAGGTGCCACAAGTACTCATTTTCTTTTTGGTAATGATAGTGTTAACCAAAACACCTTAACCCTGCCCTCTGTGCATTTGAATTCAGCCTTTATTCACATACTATTTTTATAATTCTCCTGGGACTTCTCCTGCAATCTGTGAACAGGTTGGAAAGTGCTCAGTGAGTGAGGCACCTATTCAATATTTATATTTTATCCTCACTCTTTAATGTGAGCGTCATTAGCTGCCTCTTATCCAATCCTTATGGGAAATAAAACACGAGTTTTCTGGAGTCCTACCTCACTAAAATACCCAGATTTAACACAGCTAAACCATGAATTAACTCTACTCTCACTCCACCCTTCCTCTGCAGATCCCGTCCATTCTGCCTCTCGAACTAGCATGGCAGGGGCTGCTGTCTGTAATTGCCCCCATAGAGCTACCTACACTAAGGAGACAGATGGGCTGGGAACCAGGGAGCCCAGAAATGAGTCTCCTCCTCTAAAAAGGAAAATAGCTGTAAGTCAGGAGGAGGAGATAAGAAAGTTGAGACCTCTGATCCTTAGGTTTTCTGTTTCCTTATTGTAGATAGCTCCATGGAGCAGAGGAAGGGATAAGGAATATATCAGAGATGCTCAGCTGTGTCTACCCCAAATTGTTCTTGAGGGGCTGATGGTCATAGTGTCTTATGGCCCATTGGACACCTGTTCAGCCAGCTGCTGTGTCTCCAGGATAGTGGACCATTTGGCCTCCTCCGTGTTTCCTTGATAGAGCTTTGTCAGCTTGTGAGACCCGCACTTAGGGGCATCAAGGAGGTAACCTCCACCCCACCTCTTTCCACCGTACTTCAAGTGCCATATGCATCCAGTCTGGATGGCCGTCAAGAAGCTCAGAACCAACACAGTTCCTCAGGAATGAAGCCCAGAATGGCTCTAGAACTCAGGCTGAGCTTGTGGGTCAGGATTTTGCTCAGTGTAGTTTTATAAAAGTGTATTTACAGTAACTCAGTAAAGGGAAGAATGCCTTTAAGTGTTTAGTTATGTAACAGTGATTTAAATATGAAAGAAATAGGTTTACTAATCTAAGCAATGCTAATCTATGGTAATAAATACACAACAAACAGAGCAGGAAACCAAACTACAAGAGTCCATGTTAGAGCAATGACCAGTCATGGAACAACAGACTGTCACTGGAAATATACTATAAGGAAAAAATACATCTGTGAATAAACAGGGCTATATCCTCAGATGTGGTGGGACCACTTTGTGCATCACCGGCAGCAGAATCTGGATGTGGAGACTTCTCTAACCAAGAGCTGGAGCGGCACAGTACCACCCGGTATAAAGGGAGTGCAAAGGTGAACATGATCCCGTTTTTGCAATCCCCCCATCTCTTTCCCACAGGACCCATGCTGTTTGGCCCTTACTCAGCCAGAGACATGACCCACTGTGTTTACTTCTTCAAAAATACACTTCTCCATAATCATCAAAATGGTTCAATTAGGTTGAAAGATTTGTTGAAAAGCTGGCCTGGCACTTTAGTAGTAACTGAGATAGACTGATACATGGGCTAAGGGAAGCTCTCTCAATGGCAGCAGCTAAGTGTGCAAATGCACTAAACCAAACCATACCATTGCAATTGCCATGGCAGCTAAGAGTTTTAATGCACTGGCACTAGATTACCTACCATCACTTCTGTATGCCCAGGAAAGGCAAGGACAAAACTGATTTGTTTCCTTTGCATTTACATGTAGATGTTTACACTACAGACTTAAGTTACTTATACAATGTGAATACACACAAAATCTTTCTCTATTTGCCCTGGGACATTTTTCTCATTCCTCTTCGAGATTCACTTTCTTTCTGCTGCCTGCTCATAGCCTTCTATAGTGATTCACCAATAACTAGGTGACTTATAATTTAATGAAAAAGCAAAGTTGTCTGAATTTATTATCTTTAAGCATGAAGTCTAGAAGTTGAACATAGCCCAGCAATGGGAAGAGGCTGGCTGAGGAAGCGAATTCTGAGCCTAAGGCTCTCCAATGAGAGAATACTGTCTGCACCTCTTAAGATGCCTATTCTCAGCCAGTGTAAATTGTTATAGCTCTAATGAAATCAATGAAGCTATGACAAATTTACACCAGCTGCAGAATGGGATATGCCCATTGATGTTTAAATCTAGGAACTGGTCCCATCTGGTCTCAATTTCCCCCAACAGATCGCAGGGGAAAAGACAGTCTCATATATAAATAAGAACTATACCATTTAAAGTTTTCTAGAGCAAGGCCACTGTTGTTGTGACTCTAAGGCCCAGACTGAATATTGTACATAAGAAATAAAAGAAAAATAAGAATCACTGTGTATTTTATTTCAGTACATACACCTGATACAGCATATACCATAATCAGAAGCTGCATATCTTCATCTGTTCACCTGTTATCTTTACTGACACTGAAACACATTGTATGGTGGTGCATTTATTAAACAAGCGTTGCAAATACTGAACATTTCTTAGAAAAATCTCAAAAGAGTCCTGCTAGCTCAAAATATAAAGGTCACTCCAGCTGTAAATTCTGACAGTGGAAGTTTCCAGATGGCAGTAGCCAATTTCCAATAAATTTTAATTGGTTTAATTGACTTTCTTGTTTACTAATTGATAGGGTGATATAGTTCATTTAAATTAACCCCAGTTACTGCCATAATTAAGCAAAGTTAAGCAACCCAAGGAAAATTTTAAAGAAAGGGAGGTGGGAGGAATGTTTCACATTTGACATGCTAGACCTGCTTGTCTCTGGCACTTTAGGGGGACATTTTAATTTCTGTTCACTCATAGCAGAAACAAAAGGTATCCTTGTTGACTAGGTTTAGGAGTGGAAAGAAGATGATACATACACATAGTATCATTTCATTACTGTACCATGTTAGAAGCACCAAGAATGGGGTGTGGGATGGTAAAAAGGATGACAGAGATAGAAAGAAGGGGCTGACCCCAGTTTGCAGGGCTTCCCAGTTCTCTTAAATAGGGAGGATTGGGGGAGGGAGGCTCAGACAGGGCAGTCCCAATACTACATGTCCTGAGGTTCTAACAAGGAAGAGAATCCATAACTTTAAGGGTCAGCCTTTCAGTACTGAGGGCCCAGTACTCTGCTATAGCCATCCTTGGGGAGTACAATAAAGCCACAAAAGAGCTAGTAGTGGCTGCCCAATCCTGGGGGACAGGCAGCAGTAATGGGGCTGCCAAAGTCCTGACCCTGTGTCTGCTCTAAATTATGCCTCTGTTGTAATGGCCTCCAGAAACGATCATCTGTCAGTTGCTATGCTTCAACCAGGTGTCCTCTTCCACTCAGGCCCCTCCTGACATGCCCCTACACTAGAGGCTGGGAGAGGGGTGGCACAGAGCTGGCTACATCCTCTGGCTGTTTAAATCAGTCAGCAATAATAGTTAGATCAGTTGCACCACTAAAGCAGCACTAAAGGATCCAGGATTGAGCCAAATTTTCCCAATACTGCCAACCCCAAGCTTTCATCAATCACACATTGAGACCCTCAAAATTATAATACTGGTTTAAAAACCATAGGATTTTTCAAAAATGCTGGGGTTTTGAGCCTTTAGGGTGCCCCCTCATCCCATTTTCAAGCTTTACGCTGAAACCAGGAGGGTTTTTTTTTTTAAACAAATACCTAGGTCCTCAGGAACATGCCTCAAAAAGATGGGCTTTAAGAGAAAAACACTAAATATGGTAAGATTTATGACCAAAAAAAAATCACAAAAGTTGGCAATATTATATATTCTGGAAGATCCATGTTATGATTGGCCTCACCTCCCATCTACACAAAACCTCTCAATGTAGTGTAAATGAGAACTCTGTATAATGCACCTATCAACATTGTATCTGAGCACTTATTAAATGGGGTTTGCTACACTCCCACACCAGCATGCTGCTTCCAACTGGAGCATTTAATTGACATGTTGGCAAGAAACACACGCACTACTTACAAAAACCAACTTGCGAGGCACCTTCCAGAAGCACCAAACTTGGATATGGTCACACTCTGCTCACCAGGGCTGTGCTCTTTTAACCTTCCATCAGAGTTTCAAACCTTAAAGAGAAAGAGCACTGAAAAAAATATAGCCTTGGCATCCCATCGAGTTTTGTGTAAACTAGAGACTTTACGCCCCACAAAAAGGGCTATCTTACATTACCGTATACATTATAATTTCTACAGTGCTACAAGTTCGACTGCAGAAATGCTAATAAGTGAATTCATTCAAGATTCTGCCTGGTACTGAACATCTCCAGGGTGGGAGGGGGGAAGGAAAAGGGAGGGTTGTGACTCTGTGTTTCCTCAACCCTCTTCACATGACTGGTCTCCAGCATAACTGTAACCAGACTAGAGGTCTCAGGAACTGTTTTTTAGTGTCCTGTAAAATGGGAGATACAGCCTATGTCAAGGCCCAGTTTAAAATACTTACCTTGTTTATAGGTAACAGTTTTTCAAATATAGACTTTTACTCTTTATACAGTTCTGTTTTCTTATTTTCAACTAATGTCCCTGTAGCAAAAAATCATAGCTAATATTTAATGTCCTAACTGCCAAGCTGTAAGGCAGGGAAAGGACTTTTGGAGTGCATCAATTCCCTGTTGAGGGAGAAATGATTGGATACAGCCTAAGGATATCCTTCCTCAGTCTCTCTGTATTTACAACACGCACAGATTTCCTATCTTTTGAACAAACATTGACAAGACAGCAAAAACAGCAATGAAATATACAGCAAAGAGTAACACTTTTAGAGCAACTGTCAGACAGTTGTCTGAAACACACACTTTCCCTATCTCTTGCACATAACCTGTGTGCCTCAACTGCACTCCAAACACATTGCAGTTCTTTTTGCTGTTGCTCAAGGGAGTATGTCTCCCTCAAAAACACCTGCGACATGGAATTGCTATGTCTGTGCATCTGGTTAACATATACTATAGCCAGTTTAATCATATTATTTTGAAAAGAACTTTTGCATCAAAAAATGAGCCAGTGCGGTAACTTGTTTAATACTCCACTATACCATAGACTGCAATGAGACACACATTTCACCCTCAATCATTCAGTGATGATAGTACTTTAGTACATCTTTTTTCAATGCATTATTTTCTCAATTTCTTCACTTTTGTTATATAACAGTATCATGGGAGAACCTATTATTTAAGGAACATGCTACAACATAATGCTATCTTGCTTGTCTTGCAGAAAAGTGTCCATCATATGATTGATCTGTGACCAAGAATAATATTGTTGGTACTAGTACAAGAAACTAGTACACCTGATGTGTCACCAAGCAAAATGATTTATTGTAGCTTCTGAAGGGTTTTACTATTTGATCCAAAGTTATGTAAGTGGAAAACATGTCTCAGTGTTCAAGTAGATTTTTATCCAATGTCTTCTATTTAGACTTAGATGCAAGAGTGAAGAAAGAATTCCATCTGGTTCTATCATGATAGATGCTCAAGTCATATCATTCATTGACAGGATCACTTTTAACATTTCATTTACCTGAATTCCACTAACCATTTGTATGGAGGAACATCAAAGGACAAAACTGTCAAAGATGACTTAGGATATTGAGTGCCTCAATTTTTGGGTGCCCAACTTGAGATACCTTAACAGGGCCTAAAATGTGCTCAGCACTTTTTCAAATTAAGACTCTTTTAAAGTATTTAATGTTGGGCACTCTTAAAATTGAGCCACCCAGAATCTTGAAAGTCATGGTCAGTTGTGTGTGTAAATGTAACTGCTATCCCACTGCTTTCTAACCTCCAACAACTATGTTTTATGCCTGCCATGTTTGTTCCCCTAGAGACTATGTTTAATTTACTCTTTACACTTGTAATCCCGCCCCCTCCTTGTATGTTGTCTTCTGACTCTGTTCCTCTATTCTGTCATCTTATTCTGAAGTCTCATACCCCCAGGAGCAGTATTTCCATTTTATTAATTATTATGTATTTGTTAAGGAATGGCATTGTACATGACATGAAAACAAACAAAGACCCAAATAAGTCACCACCTATCTGACCCACAGATTGCCTGAATGCAAGTGTCTCAAAAAGTCTTGATGATGCCTACAGAGGTAGCTCTCCTTTTCTCACTTCTCCCCAGACTCCTCTGTTCTTCATCATTTTGATACTATCTGCTCCTGCTCCTTCCTCATCCTTCAGTTCCCCTCCGTGTTCAATTCCCTTTCACAATCATTTTTTTAAACCTCCTGAACTCTCACACCTCAAACCTTTCCCCAGTCTGCTCTGCTCCTTTTCTCTCCTTATCCTTTTCTACCACTTCTTTCTTTCCTCAGCTCAACCCTTGTTTTCTTATTCTCAATACTTCTCTTTGGCAATTAGGATTGCCACAATTCCTTCCAATTCCCTGTCACCCCTTCTTGTCTTTCCAAGCCCTTCCCTTGCTAAGGATAGAAGTGGGAACACAAATCATTGTTTTTGCATTCATCCTTGCCCTCCCTACCCAACAAAGTTTCGCAATACCTCTATCATTCCTCAGCCATCCAGCACCCTATCCATATACATCTCCCATCCTCCTATTATGTTCTGTTATGCTCCCCTTTATTTTAGCCACTGGTGATTGATTTTCTATGCTAAAACCTCTCCTCTTTGGAGTTCCTTAAGGTTATTTCCTTCACCCTCTATTCTTTTCTACTGACTTCTTACTTGACATCTTGGGTGAAATCCTGGCCTAAGTGAAGTCAATGGCAAAACTCCCATTAATTTCAATGGGGCCAGGATTTCATCCCTTGAGCCAAGACCTTGCTTATGCCAGTATGAATTTGGTCCTTTAACTTGAACCTCAGCTACCTATGGTCTTGAACATCACCATTTTAGGATGATGATGCAAATACAATCCATGACATTATACCTGGTACCAAAATGTTCCTCCTATGAGAAGGCTGTGAGATAACATTCATGAACACAAATATCCAGTTTCCACCTTATTCTTCATCATTTACTCTAATTTACTTCCTTAAACTAGAATGATAATACTAATAATGATGAAGTCAATACTAATTTTATTGATACAAAACCCACCAGGGACATAAGTGCTTGACAAGACACTGGCTCTGCTCCTGCTCCCATTAATTTTAATGGAAGCAGGACAGACTATTAAAAGTAAAATTCTGTTCAGATCTCCAAGACAGATAATCTTCAGTTTCCTGCACAATTCAGCTGAAGAATTTACTCTAATGTATTAAACCTGAGTGTCCCTGTAAATGGCTCGCTGAATTGTTTTCATAGAGGAGCTCAAGGTTATTAGCTATCAATTCAAAGGAAACCTCTGCATCAATCACAAAGCAGGAACACAGACAACTTCTTTACTTGGGGAGCGGGAGCAGAGTTAAAAAATAAAACAGCTGTTCAATATCATTTCAAGGAGTAGTTTTGTACCATAATTAAATTTGTCCACTCTTTATAAAGTGAGATAAATGAGCTTCTGTTCCAAACTCAGTATTTCCTTTAGTTATTAATGCAATCTCTATTTTAGGGGAGGGGAGCATACAGCCTTCACCCCCCAAAAAACAGTTATCTATACCCACACAAGATTTCACTAAATCTTCTTGAAAGAGGAGCTACAAAGTAGCCCTATAACTATATTTATACTTTTTCAGACACTTATTTCATAAGTAAATTTACATCTATCTTGTTGCGTGCTGAGTGAAATCTTGTTGTTGGCCAAGTTAAAACCACAGTGAGGTTGATGGGCTTGAAGGCACCTTTTCCATTAACATAACTTTAAGGATAAATTAATCACCACCCAATTTAAGACAAAAGGATCATGCAAACCCACCCAGGAGTTTTAGACCTGGTTGAGCAGAGGGACGTTTACTGAGTATCATTACTTGCATGGGTAGCACAGAGACAGACTCAGAGGCAGGCAGAAAAGCCACGCCACAGCCTGTAAGCCCAGTGTGACCCTGAAGGAGCCTGGGTCACAAGACTGCATCAGAGAACATACCAAATCATCATCAATTTCTACTCCTAACTGGAACATCCCAAGCGCCCCAAACTTTGACTAGTTGCTCAGGTCAAAAAGGGATAATGGCATTTTTCAAGCACAGTTACATTAATTCTATTTATTATTTTTATTGCAGTAGCACCTAGAGGCTTTAATCAGGTTGGGACAGCATTGTGTTAGATAGTGCACAAACGTATAGTAAATACCATTCCCTGCCTCCAAAAGCTGATAGTCTAAAAAAAGAAGACTTGGACATAACAGGTGAATGAAACAAACAAGTGGGTGAAGAGGGGAGGGGGTAGAGAAGAATGCTGGTGTAAACAAAACTAGAAAACTTCAGTCTGGACTGACTAACTGTGTGCACAATTCACATCATTCTTCAATCATCTTCCATAAAGTATGCTATGGCTGATCTTTTAGGACCTAATCTGAAGCACATCAAAGTCTATGGGAGACTTTCAATTTACTTCAATGGACTTTGGATCAGGCCTTTAATCATTTCTCATTAATGCAAAGTAATTAGGCACAAGGAATAAAATGGTTCTTCTCTGGGTAGTCAAAGCACTAGGACTGCAATTAAAGTTTGGAATTTCTCTTTACAGCTGTAGGATGTGGATGTTCCAAATGTAATGAAAACACAATGTGTTATACATGCAAGTGCATATGTGCTATCACAAAATTTAAAATGTTTGTTAGCATAGGGCACGTATTGCTACGTAAATAGAAATTGGAGCATATGGTTTAACCAAAAAATGTGCTTCAAAAATGATAAGCATGCGTATGTCTTTGCTTTATCCATACACTCCTAAAAGTGTTCCGCTCCTACTAGAAAAGCCACAGCTTTACACTCACAACACCAGCCTCATACAATGTTGACTATCCTCCTCTGAATTCTAGCATTCTGTTATGGCATACTGAAGTTTTTCAAGTATTTCTGGTTTTGAACATTGTTTTCAACATGAAGAAAAGGAGTACTTGTGGCACCTTAGAGACTAACCAATTTATTTGAGCATAAGCTTTCGTGAGCTACAGCTCACTTCATCCGATGAAGGTGCCACAAGTACTCCTTTTCTTTTTGTGAATACAGACTAACACGGCTGCTACTCTGAAACCTGTTTTCAACATGGAGACCAACCCTGACACATGAATATGCTTCTGAATATTCCTTCCAGCGTTCCTTCTAGATGTTTTTCATCTTTGCCCCCAGTAAGACTCACATAAATTGGCAGAAACAGGAGGGTGCCTGGTAACTTGGGGAAACAGAGTATATTCCTGTCCTGTTTGAAATTTACAACCAGCAAACTGCTAAGCTTTAACATATTTTATTCTGCTATGTGGAAAAAGCCATTTTTCTTTTAAAAGTTGGGGTGATGGAGGTGCTGGTATAACCTAAGGAACAAAGTACACTGAACCACACCTCCTCTTTAATTACTTTCATTATTTAAACTCTATGAGGTCAGGATCATGACATTTTGAAGTTTTACTATGGAAAAAGAAGAAAAATAAATGGCATCAGCATATATTTTTGCAGTTAAGAGACAATACTCCAAAAGCTCCAAGGCCAGCATCTTTACCCACTGAAAGGCAAGGCAAAGGTTTATCTGTCATTGCAAGATTTTTGTCTAACACACACTACAGTATTATTCCTGGAGGACCTAAGTAAAAAATCTGTTCTCTCACAAACAACAATTGCTGGCATGGATCGAAAATTAGGCCAGCTAGTCTCACAAATGAATAATTTGGAGGCATAAGAGGTAGTGGTGAATAGAGTGTGATGGAGATGGGGATAAAATTAGAAGCCTATAACAGCAAATGATAATCACGTATCATATTCCTCAGACAATTCTGAAGAAAAGAGAACTCTATAATTAAAGACAAAGTCTAAAACATAAACCACATTCTCTCACGCTCACAGTATTATAATCGTAGCTCTGCCAACCAGTAAAGAGGGCAGGAACCCTGTCTTTTAAGCTAATGGGTGGTGAAAATATTGCAATTAGAAAGTAGATAGTTTTTCTGTGTCTAAGAAATGTGTGTCTAGACCTGCATTTTATGCTTGCCACAAAAACAGGTTTCTTGGATAGCCGTTCAGTGCAGTAGCAGTAGACCATTTGGTAGGAAAATCCTGAGGAGAATCTACTTTTCCATAGAGAAAACAAGCAGGAATTAATTCAAGAAACTGGAGGCAAAAACAACATAGTGATTTTTCATTTTTAAAGAAGTGATATAAAAATGGTAAATGGGAAAATAAAGGAACTGTATTTCAGTTCTAGCTACCCTCTCAACACATGACCCCATTTGAAAAATATCCAATCTAGCCTAAAACTGAACTGGTGTCCAAAAATTGTCCCTGCAAAAATATCTGAAAAATATCCTGGTGTAATATTTTTGGGGGAGTACATCAGCAGAATGATGGCTGGATTGGAGCAAGCAACCTACATATAAGGATATGGCAGATTCTGATTCCAACCTTCCTATAACTCTTTAAGGATGAGTAGTTCCATATTTATCATACTTACTGATTTTATTAAAGTTACTGAGTCTTTCTTGTTTTGTTTATTTATTTATTGTATAATCATTGCATCTTCTTGGACCCATAAATTTCAGATTTAGTACATTTAGAATGGGAATGCCATTGCTGATTTCTTTGATGAGATTTCCAGATGAAGAGGTTCCTTGATAAAATATAAACATCTCAAATTATTATTTCTGTCAAACTCTAGGATTCGTGTTTCACTTCTGCATATCAAGAGGACAGAACATATAATACGAGGGCATTGTTTGGTTTACAGTTTTTATTATTATTTTTCTCTATGTATGGCTCTGAAATTTGATCTGATTCGCTCTTTAAACTTAAAGAAACACAGGAGGAGATAAGATAAAAGGGTGATTTAACATTGAATGAGGGACTTTAAGTAACATCTCTGGGAATTATATTAGGTGTTCATGTGGAGTTTGGTTCTGCAAGATGCCAAATACTTACAGCTACAGAAACCCTGGCAGGATTGGGTTCACACAGTCTCTCTCAAGAACTGATACCATTTCCCAACTAAACAGTTCACATTTTCTATGATGTTCACTAAGCATATTAAGAAAGCTAGTCTTCTATGTACTTTGAAATACCACATCTTTCAATACACATAAATGGCTTCAAATGTCACTGATTTATGTTTGTAAAAAAGCTAGACAATTACAGAAACTGAACACAATTATAAACAATGCATGTAGGGAAACAGAACCCTTTGTCCTATGCATACAGCAAAATACCCCTAACAAGAGATAAATTTTAAAGAAAGACCCACTTACTGATAAAGCCCTTAATTAAATATGAATGTATGCAATGTTATGACTGTATGCAAGGAACCAGAAGAAATCTTCTCTGCATACATAAAATTAAGTTAACATACTTTGATCCTTTTAACAATAAATTTTAGATTTATTTATTAAGGGTTGGCTGACAGCATGATATTTGGGTAAGATCTGAGATTCATAGACCTGGGGATAATTGTCCTGTCTTTTGGGATTGGAGAACCTCACATATGGTGAATCAGGTTTTCAGTAACCCCTCACTATAGTAGACTTTGTTGTCTAGATGGAAGCCACGTGCCAATAGGAGAGAGTGTTTGGCTTCTTGTTAACCAGTGTGGTAGTACAGAAGCTCTTTGTTACTGGCTTGGTAAATATAATTATAGAATAAACCAGCAGTTTTGGGGATTATCTTACTTATTACTTGCAGTCTGCCCTGAGTGTGGCATTCTTAGTGTGGCCCATCCAGGTACCTGGTCACAAGCCCTATCAGTTAGTTTTAATCAATGTAGTCAGTCTTCTTTTAATTCATATAGTTTGCAATACACTCTTTGGAAATATTTCTCTCTTACTAATTTTGACCTTTCCTTAGAATATTAATTGTTTCTTTGTTTTGCTAGTTGAAGTGAAATCAGTGGGTTTATCATCACTTCCTTGTTTGTGCAGAAGTTAAATGTGATGGTACAGCTCAGTTGCAAAGTTAACAGGAGTGATGAAGCGAAAGACAAAACACTTAACCATTGTGGGCCATACACCAATGTTATAAAATAAAACTATTCCTGAATTATGTAGTGTTGACAACTCTCGTAATTTTATTGGGACTTTAATGACATTTGGTGTTCTTCTTAAAACCCCAGCTCTTATGGTCAGCAAATTGAAGGATAATCTGTTTTTTTTTTTTAAGGTAAGTTTCTAGCCATTGTGGATGCAGAGAAATCTTGAAATCATGGGTGCACACTAAAGACTCAGAAACCAGACCTCCTGGCTCTGCTACTTCTGAACACATCCAGTGCCTGGGAATTGTCTGCACGACTTATTCATCTAGTGTTGTACTTTGTCTGTAATTGTGTAACAAAGTGACTGACTGTCCATCCCCTAAATATCTGTCTGATGGGACCATTTCTCTGGGTGGACATGAGCTCTGTTCAACTAGTCTGCTTTGGACATGAAGTGCTCTCAGCGACCTGCTGGGATTTTATTCAGACCAAACACAACAGAACAGATGCGTCTTTTGGAAAGGACAGGATGCTTTTGGTGGCCTTCCTCCCACCAGTTCACATGCTACTGCCAGTGGGTTGTTGGCTTTGATTTGGACATGGAGATGTAGGCAAGACTTCTGTAGGGGTAAGAATGTTAGGTGGGTTAGATTAGATGCCTTCTCTTTGACTGAGACTGGAGACTGCATGCACCCATTCTCCACACGAGTTGCAGGCACTCCTCAGGAAAGCACAATTTTTAGATTATTTAAAACATGTTCATAAACCTATGTTATACAGGTTTCATAAGAGGGTGAAAACACAATGCATCACAGTTATTCACTAGGGGCCAGAATGTGCTTTGTTCTCACACTGGTGTACGAGCAAGGAACTTCCTTAGCCCTCAAGGGATTTGGATTTTCCCCTGCATGGCCACTTCATAACTGCTCACCTCCACCCAAACAGTAGAACTCTTCAGCTGCACAGTGGCCCTTCCACAGCTACAGAAACCTAAGATGACAGTTCAGCAAAGCACATAAGTATGTGTTTAACTTTAAACAGCTGAATAATCCCACTGAAATCAAGTGGACTAAACAAAGGCTTAAAGTCATGAATGTGCTTACATTCCTTGCTAAATTGTTTCCTTTATGAATTTCACCCTAAATTATTAAAATAATTAGCACAATTAGATGTTAATGTATTCCATTTAATAGTTTAGATAAAGAAAAGAATTCACTAAGCCATCAGTAAAACAACTGAACAGTAATTTTTTTTAGTCTGACACTGTCTCAGAAGCATGATGGTTCAGTAATATATTTAGTTTATCAATTCCAATTAAGTTATTATCAGAAAGAAAGAAAAGAAAGAAAGAGAAAAAAATTTGAACCTACAGATCTGTCTACATAAGCTCCAGGGAAACCAGTTCAAGTCCATCATAATTGTTTTAATAGGTTCAATTTCAGAATGCCTATTTATAACAAGCCTAACAGTTTTCCTTTGTACAATCTCTAACTTATTAATTAGCATCAACTTCACAGGTTCCCAAATGGAAAGATTATTTTATTATAATATGAAAGATTAAAATGCCAGATTTTTAACCATTTTATAAGCAAATTTCCAATCTTATTTTAATCCAAGGAAGACTTGTGAGAGTTGTTTTAGGAATGCTGATGCTGACTGTTCTAAATCAACTATCAGTAGGATCAAATATTTATAGTCCCAATTTGTACTGCCTCTTCTATTTAAAGCTTTACAGCTTTACTTTTTGCCCAATTAACCTTTCTGAGACTGATATTCAGGAATTTCCTGTGTCATAGGGCATGTCTACACTGGCAAGTTTCTGTGCAACAAGTTATACCACTTTTATTAAAGCACTGGAATTAAACCGCTGTTGTGTATCCACACTGTGCTCCTTGTGATTGTGGAGCGCATCCACATTAGCAGCTCTTGAACAGCAAAGAGAGCAGTGCATTATGGTAGCTATCTCACTGTGCAACTGGCCCCAGGGTGCTTTGGGAAGGGTTTGCAATGCCTCATGGGGCAGGCACAGCATCACATGATGCAGGTTTCCCAATCCCATTGTTCCATGGGCATCCTCCTACATGGTGAGCTGCTTTTCCAATGAAGTGGGGGATGGCAGAGTGTGTGACAGGGAGTGTGTGTGTGTGTGTGTGTGTGTGTGTTGGGGGACAGAGTGTGTGTCAGCATGCTGTCTTGTAAGTCCAGACAGCAACAGGAAGCAACCAGTCCTGAGGCAGGGTGAGGGGGAAACCCCAACATCAGCCCCTGCCTCCCTCCCCAGCTCTCTGGACAGCACTCTCTCTCTCACACACACACACACACACAGACACAGACACACACACCCCGCTTCTGTGTTCAACAGCATGAGCATTCCAGATTAATGGTTTGCTTTGTGTCCCGGAGCAGATCAGCATAGCACACAAGAGCTGTCAGAAATGGAGCTTTGAAAGGGGAGGGGCTCAAGCCTTCAGGGCAGCCAGCCGAGTTCAAAACAATGAGCAGAGCGGCACTTGAGCGATTACGGAATACTTCCAGAGGCCAACTGATTGCTTTCTGTGCTGTAATGTGTTTACACTGCCAGTACAGAATTGGAGCCTCTGCCCTATAAGGCTTACGACTCTAGTTGAGATGGGTTTTTTGCAACGCTGCAACTCAGGAGTTCCTGCACACAAAGTGGCCTGGCATCGTGTACACCTCGGGAGTTACAACGCAGAAAGCTGCTTTCCTGTGCAGAAACTTGCCAGTGTAGATAAGACCTTAGTTTGAGGCATAAACAAACAATTACTTGCATTCATCAACACTTGTAAAAGTCGTAGAGTCAATCAATGTTAGACAACAATGATGGACTTAAGTCAGGGCCTCATGTGGTGGCATTGTAACTTGCCTTGGCTCTAACTATGCTGATTAATTTAGGACATATTGAAAGGCGCCTGTGTTTTGTGCAGTGGCCCTGTTCCACATACACCGTCCACCTCCCACTTGCACAGACATTTAGAACAGGGCAAAGTCTCTCCCTAAAGCCAACTACAATTATGCTCCACTCCCATTAAGGCAATCTAGTTTTTCAAAAAGATGGAGACAAAAAATTGCAAATAGAAAATAAGGAGCTATGTTCATCTTACAGCTGGGTTATTGAACTCTCTTATTATTCAAACATTATCCTGTATTTTATTTTAGAATTTCTGCGGATTCGTTATAGACAATCCTGCATTTTATTGTTCTTGAAAAAAAATGAGCGAGGACAAACACTACTTTTCATACATACAGATATATTACTATCAGGTTTGAATAATATATTTGCTTGCTAAAGTGAGACAAAATAACTGATCCTGGTGAAAATAACACTTACTTATCTGCATTACTGAGGGTCTGAAAAAAATATGTATTTTTTTCCTCAAAAAATCAATTATAGTTCTGATTTTGTTTCTGCATCAAAAAGGAACATTTCAAAACCTCAGTTTTTCTGCAGAATGGCATTACTGTTTTTTGGCTAGCCCTAGGACTAACCCTCTGAAACCTTTCCAGTTTCAGACAGCTGGAAGGGGAAAGTTCATACACCTTCCCTTTAGTAGCAATTCTTGGCAACTGTAGATACACCCACAGTAGGGCTTTCCTGCTCCTCGGGGTCTCATGTCTGCTGCCCCTGAAGAAGGTTCATAAAGCAGGCTTCTGGGAGGTGTGACAGGGTCAGGCCAGATGGCTACAGAAGAGTGACAGAAGGCAGATATATTAGCCCCAGGTTAAGTAGGCCCCTTTTCCCTGGGTAGGGTAACAGGGAAGGTTCCAGAACAATCAGGAACTTTCTGGAAACAATTAAGGCAAACAGGCTGATTAGAACACCTGCAGCCAATCAAGAAGCTGCTAGAATCAATTAAAACAGGCAGACTAATCAGAGCACCTGGGGTTTAAAAAGGAGCTCATTTCAGTTTGTGGTGTGCGTGCGAGGAGCTGGGAGCAAGAGGCACAAAAAGCGGAGAGTGAGAAGACATACTTCTGGAAGACTGAAAAGTACAAGCATTATCAGACATCAGGAGGAAGGTCCTGTGGAGAGAATAAAGAAGGTGTTGGGAGGAGGCCATGGGGAAGTAGCCCAGGGAGTTGTAGGTGTCATGCAGCTGTTACAGGAGCCACTGTAGACAGCTGCAATCCACAGGGCCCTCGGCTGAACCTGGAGTAGAGGGCAGGCCCGGGTTCCCCCTATCCCTCCATCCCCCCAACTCCCTACTTGATACCAGAGGAGTTGACCTGGACTGTGGGTTCCACCAGAGGGGAAGGTCTCTGGCCTGTTCCCCGATCCACTAGGTGGATCAGCAGAAACTGCGGGGATTGTTCTTCTTCCTTTTCCCATGCTGGCCAGTGATGAGGTTAACTGAGTGAATGGCAGATTTGAGCTACGAAAGTGGCCAAACTGAGGGCTGCCGTGAACCTCTGAGGTGAGCAAATCCGCCAATAAGCACATGACCCACCAAGGCAGAGGAGGAACTTTGTCACAGAGGTCAAATGCTTGCTCCAGCTCATATGCCTCTGACTACAGCTTGAGGTTTCAAAGTGCCCAAAGGGTCAAAGATGCATACAAGCACCTCAAGGCCTATGAACTACCAAACAACCTCATACTCAATACATCACATTTATATTGTAGGTGACACGTTGGACAACAGAAAAAAATGTGCAAGGGGAAATTGCAATCAAAGGCCCCAACCACTTTTGTAGCTGCCTTGGAGTAGTCACTTTGAGGCAATGAAAGTACTCATGAGCCTACAGTTAGTCTTAGTCATGATCAGGGTCTAATTTTTCAATGACAAAAAGGATAAGAAAATTATAAAACAAATAGTGTCACAAACAAGTTTATAATAAGTCTCAGTCATTAATCAAAGGTGAATAGTGAGGACTTTTCTTTCTAAGTTATTTTGAATGGGTGCAAAGGTGCTTTTCAATCTTTCTTTTTTTTTTTTTTGAGGGCTTTTTATACTCCAGTTGTACATATCTGTTCAAAGTTTGTATTCATTGTTAATGTTGAATATGTGTTTCCAGTTTGTTTCTTTGTTTACCCTTTTATTTGTGTTCTCAGTTTCTCAATTCAAAGCCCTTGTTATTGTTGGGTACTGAAACTAAGAAATTGTTCTTGTCTTTACAGGTAAGTGTATCCATTAACAAGTACTCTGAAAAATGTACCATGTGCTCATCAGAAAAAGTAACTGTCAATTTGATGAAGTACAACTCACATCTCATTAGTGTTGAGCACAGAAGCAATATTCTACATCAAAAATGACTGCTAAAATATTCACAATTACCAGCTGTTCAGAATCCATTTTATATAGATAAGAAACATGTCAAATTTAATTTATCAGATGCTTTCTGCTGTCATACTTTTCTTTCGTTCAATGTACTGAAAAGTTATAAAACAACCTCAGTGTTATTCTAGACATGTATCATATGGGCAAAAAGAATAACAAAATCTATTGTGCACCAAGATATAATGAAAACTATATGGATGAATAATCTTCTGTAGGTTCTCTCACTCTGAAGGCTGAATAAATTATCCATTTCAGGGACTTAGACTTCCAATATGTTTAGATATACTTTTGCACATTTTTGATGCTATCATAATATAAATAAGTAGTCATTTAAATGTATCTGAATATACAATATTTGGCATCTTTATTATAAAAACTTTCATATCCGGCATATCCCTAAATAAGAATATTACCCTTTTGTCAGTGTGGTAGTTGTGTTGGTCCCAGGATATTACAACAACAATGTGAGTGAGGTAATATCTTTTATTGACCAACTTCTTTTGGTGAGAGAGACCAGACAGACTTGTCTCTCTCACCAAATGAAGTTGGTCCTCACCCCACTTGTATCTTGAATACCCTTATGTCAATCATCACTTCAAAACAAAATTAAAAATAGAATTCATATTAATTCACATTTACAAAATATACTCAAATGCTTAGGAAGATTTAAAAAATAACCAGATATTAAACAACAGAGAACAACAGTGGGATTAGCAGTAATAAGTATTGGAGAAAGTATAGGCTGTAAGAGTCAAATTAATGGGTTACTTTAGATTCAGTGCAACTGATAAATGAGGTCAGGTGGGTTTCAGAAATTTCTGAAACAGGCTTTGCTTATTCTACCACCACTTTGCCTGACCAGGAGCAAGTGTGGGGAATTTGGACTTTAGACAGAGTTTTAGGAAATGAGGTTGGAGTCCTCTATACACTGGGATGGGGAACACTATTTTGAACTGTAGATCAATATTGCAAAGCTGTAACACAACCTGGGAAAAAAAAGAGATCACTCTTATCCATAGATCAATTGACAGCATTTAGATATGGTTTAATTAGAAACAATTAACTCTATATAGAAATCTGTTAAATAGTTCTAACCCACACACCTTCCGGGTGCTCTATCCCATCTAGTGGCACTGAGACCACTTAGAGAGAGCTAGATTAATGAGTCTGCTCTACAGCCTTAGCTAAGAGGCATATGGCTTTTAGCTCAGGCAGTAGAGGCTCATACATTCAGCTACAGAGGTCCCAGGTTTGATCCTGCCTGCCAACAACCAGCATGTTGGTGTTACAAATGGGGGCTTGTCTGGGATTTCAATTGGAAAGTCTCTGAAGCTCTGGACGCACTTCCTCAGCTAGGGAAAGTACGTAACACACAAACTTTCCAGGTGTGGTGTTCTTTCCCATCTAATGGCAGAGACCCCACTTAGAGAGAGAGATTAATTAGTCTGCTCTATAGCGTTAGCTAAGATCTATATGGCTTTTAGCTCATGCATTCAGCTACAGAGGTCCCAGGCTTGATCCTGCCCGCTGACGACCGGAGTCTGTCAGTGTTACATAGTTATGGGACAATAACTATCTAAGTTAAGGGACAATAAATATTTAAATTATTCTCATAAAATGTATACACACACACATACTCTTGCAAGGGGAAACTGCAAAGGCCTCAATTCTACAACCATTTCTGTACACACACACACGTTTCCTTGGTTAACTACTGTATAATATACACTGTTCCTACATACTTTTGTAAAACCATTTTTAACTACCCCATAAACATCAGTGTAAAACTAGAGTAATACTTATATTCAGAGATTATTATAGGAGAAGGGATGGGAATAAATAGGGATCTGACCAGCATACTAGGTTCCTAAAACTAATTAAGGAGGTACCTGGAACCTCACCTCTTTACCCTGTGTATTTTATACAAGATAAATGAAAGGTTGGAGGCAGCTAAAAATATATAGTAAACTGCCAGTTTGTTCCTAGTTGGATGTTTCAGGCATCTACGTGGAAGAGCTGTCTGAGAAACAGCTTCTTTGCTATCTAGTGTCTTGAGTTGTAGCTGATCAGATTTGGGGACAGGAACAGAAGAATTGTGGGCTTCTGATAAAACCATGAAGATTGCCACAGTCTTGGGACATGACCTAAAAGATTTTCAGATATGAGGCCATCACCAGCTGATGCCATGTTGCCTGTGGCAGCAATTTTAACAACACTGTCATAATCTGCAAATGTTGTTGTATTACTGTTGTGGTATATTCTTGGTTTGCTTCAACATGACTTTAAAATTGGTCACATTTTGTACTACTTTTGATTGTCAACATGGTCTTTGCTGAATTTAATCACATTTCTCTTTTTTTCTTTCAGATGCTACTTTGGTTGTGTGAAAGCTGCTTGGTGATTGGGTAATATTAACTGTACAGAGTAACAAAAGATGTGAGATTACTATTGGCTATTACTAGTGCTTCAAACATGTCAGAAAGATACAAGCTTGTTGATGGATCTGGATCTCAGAGACATTCCATTCCACTACTGACTAGGGCATCTCTGTGCTTTGTCAGAAAGACACAGTACAGTGTTGATTAACCCAGCAGAACCGAAAGGAAAGCATGTTCAATATAGCTATCGAACTCTTGCAGAAAGTATCAGATGTTTCCATAATCTGAATGCACTTCCTTTGTCCACAGATAAACGTAGATTATATGATGTTGATGGTATTTAAAAAGACTTTCAACAAGAACAATGGACATTGGCACAAATTCTGCTACATCAGATTTAATAGGACCAAATTTAAAAGGGCTGAGAATAAAAACCCATCACCAGAATGCCGTGGATCACTCTGGCATGTTACAGAGGAATAAGTGACCCCCACAAAAACCTCCAGAAAAAGAGGCATGCTCTATTTCATCAGAAGACCTCCATGAAGCTTCTAACGTCAGCCTGGGTAGTCGAGTCCGCAAACATGCACTTTAGCTGCTAGACTACCACTTGCTTGCAAACCTAAGTGCAGGGGGCTTAATGGCCCAAGAGAAAAAGTACCATGCAAGATGTCTGATGTCTTTCTACAACGAAGTCAGGGAAGAAAACTGAGAAAAGCAAAACAGATGATGTTGCACGGGATTGCCTTTGCTGAACTCATAGCATACATTGAGCAGACAAGAAAAGGAAGGCATGGCTCCAGTCCTTAAACCAGCTGACCTCACAAGGTTCCATACAGCTTGGGATGACACTGGCTCAGGGGCACTTAGCACTAAACTAAAAACCTGTTTCTTTCCATATCTCCAACCACACAAATAAGGACATGATGTACTCCTTGCCTTCAACCAGGATATTGGACATGCTCTCCAAAATCATGTGAGGAAGACTGGGATAGGTGAAGTGCTTCTTTGTCACACACACTAAAACTTATCCGAAGGGAACTGTTTCAAATGAAAACAGTTTACTGTAGAGCAAGCCAAATCTTTGCTTGTGTCACTATGAGCACTGATATTCAGGATATAGAATGGTCCAAATGTTAAAAGTGAGTCTGAACAAGTTTCCATTCATCCAGCTGGCTTTACTTTGGTACAACTGTTTCAGTACAAAAGCAATATCAGTCACCATGAAGAAACAGAAAGCTTGTACCACAACGAAGCTCGAGAATCACCTTTACCAATCTACATTGCTTTGACGCTTCATGCAAACATGAAAAAGTGAGCTAGTAGTTACTTTCTTAAAACTTAATTTGTCCATCACCTGTGACAGAGTGCTGGTCATCTCTCCCAGCATGGCAAACAGTGCATGCCAACACTTGAAGGATGAGAATATAGCTTATCCTCTAAAGCTCTATGGTGGTCTGCTCACTACTGAGGCCACACACAACATAGACCACAATCCCAGCTCCACCACAGCAACAGACTCCTTCTTCAGCATCCCAGTATTCAAGTGAGAGAGCTGTCTGTGGAATTCCCACCCCAGACTGTGAGACTGCACATTAGAAAATAAGAACAGCCATACTGGCGTCAGACCAATGGTCCATCTAGCCCAGTATCCTGTCTTCCAACAGTGGCCCATGCCAGGTGCTTCAGAGGGAATGAGCAGAACAGGTAATCATCAAGTTATCCATCCCCTGTCACCCATTCCCAGCTTCTGACAAACAGAGACTAGGGACATTTCAGAGGATGGTTTTGCATCCCTGCCCATCCTGACTAATAGCCATTGTTGGACCTATCCTCCATGAACTTATGTAGTTCTTTTTTTGAATCCTGGTATAGTCTTGGCTGTCACAACATCCTCTGACAAAGAGTTCCATGGGTTGTACGTTGTGTGAAGCAATACTTCCTTTTGTTTGTTTTAAACCTGCTGCCTATTAATTTCATTGGGTGACCCTGAGTTCTTGTGTTTATGAGTAAATAACACTTCCTTATTTACTTTCTCCACCCCAGTCATGATTTTATAGACCTCAACCATATCCCCTCTTAGTTATTTATTTTCCAGGCTGAAAAGTCCCAGTCTTTTTCATCTCCTCAGATGGAAGCAGTTCCTTACCCCTAATCATTTTTGTTGCCTTTTTCTGTACCTTTTCCAATTTCAGTATATCTTTTTTGAGATGGGATGACCCCATCTGCATGCACTATTCAAGATGTGGGCATACCATGGATTTATATAGAGGCATTGTGATATTTACTGTCTTATTATCTATCCCTTTCCTAATGATTCCCAACATTCAATTAGTGTTTTTGACTGCCTCTGCACATTGAGTGGATGTTTTCAGTTTTCAGACACACATTGAAGAAAACTGTATCATCACTTCATCACTTCTTGAGTCTTACAAAATTGTCCTCCCATTGAACTTGAAGAAAACCAATGCTCCCATGCCAGCTGCAAATGGTGAAATTAAGGCTAACTGCCAATTGATTACCCAAGTCCTATAAGACATATGCAGGTAGCTTGAACAAGTAAGGCAAGCCATGTGTCTGAATACCTTCAATTAAAAGTTTTTCCTGGACAGCTTACCATGCTTGTGTCATAGGACCTCCAGAGAAGCCCCAAGGTTGACAATATCACAAGGATAGACTCATAGAATAATATCATTGTAGGACTGGACGGGACCTTGAGAGGTTATCTAGTCTAGTCACCTGTACTCATGGCAGGACTAAGTATTATCTAGACCATCCCCGAGAGGTGTTTGTCTAACCTGCTCTTAAAAATCTCCAATGATTCCACAATCCCCCTAGGCAATTTATTCCAGTGCTTAACTACCCTGACAGTTAGGAATCTCCTTTGCTGCAATTTAAGCCCATTTCTTCTTATCCTATCCTCAGAGGTTAAGGGAAAATATGTTTTCTCCCTCCTCCTTGGATCTTCTCTTGGGATCCTCTGGCACAAGTATTTGACTCAATATATTGCTTTCCTTACAGAAGCTGATTTTGTGAAAAATCTGTCTGCCCCTTTCAAATTTATAAAACCCCTCTCTTACACTATAATTACCATTATTATTTAGTCAGTATCAATAGTTGCTATGTGCCTTGCAGCATGAGAAAGAGTTCATGACCCACAGAGATTACAATCTAAACTATAAAACTGGTTGAATTATTCATTGCAAAAAATTAACTGACAATGTAACCCTTTTATTCTGACAATAAAACATTAAACATGTCCCAGATTCTGTGTATATTATTTGTCATTAGCAGTACTGAGTGAATAATGTGGACAAATTTCAATCTAGGGTCTTCTTGGATGTTGTTGAATTCAGCTATTTGCTATTCATTTTTTGTGCTTTGTGATTGGTTTCTTTGGTCACATAGTATTGTTTTTGCCCTCATTAGATGATTAAAAATTTTGAAAGAATAGAACAACAAATTATGAATAGTGGAGAATGAATGGTAAATATTTTGGCTTAAGAATGTATATATGTTTGCATGCACAATAGGGTATTAATACAAATAGCCATTCCCCAGAAGGGTGTACAAGCCAAATGCAATTTGTATGAATAGCATGGGGAATGAACTTAACAGACGTTTGGCATTCAAATGAATGTTCACCAACATTGTTTTAGCAATATGTAACCTACAACTAAATGTTATGAGCTTTGAAAAAAATCATTCCCCCCCTTAGTAAAAATAATCTAATTGTTTACACATAGTAGAACCTTGGCTCCAAACTCACTCTTGTAATTGGGCCTATCCACCTTATCCTGACACTCAAGAAGCTACATTAGGCCCCTCCTTCCATACAGTGATATTCCCCTATTCCCAAGAGACAAAAAAGGAAGTATACATAGGAATAGCACAAAAGTGTAGGGACAGAATCAGGAAAGCCAAGGCAAAGAACTAGTTACAGTTGGCAAGAAATGAGTCAATAAGAAGGGGTTCTTCAAATATGTCAGACAAAAAAGAAAGATCAAGGACATTTGGGTGTGCTGCTCAATGGAGAAGGTGAGCTGGTAATGGAAGGTGACAGGAAGGCAGAGATGCTGAATTCCTACTTTGCTTCAGACTTCTCACAAATATATCATGACTGGACAACTAGTGAAGTTACTATAGACAATAAAGGGGAAGGTATGCGGATCTGGATAAATAAAGACGACTTCAGAAACCTTCTGACCAATTTGAATGAATTCAGAGCAGTGGGGGCAGATGCTTTTGCCCGAGGGTACTGAAGGAATCAGCTGAAGAAATCTCTGAGCCACTGGCAATAATATTTACAAACTCATGGATGATAGGAGAAGCTACTAGAACAATGTATAAAACAATCAATTTGCAAATACCTGGAGGATGAAGGGATCACCACTAGCAGCCAGCATAGATTTACCAAGAACAAATCATGCCAAACCAGGTTTATTTCCTTCTTTGACAGAGTAACTGATTTGGTGCATGGGGGAATGTGGTGGACATAATATACTTGGACTTCAGCAAGACTTTTGACAGTCTCACATGAAATTCTGATAAATAAACTGGAGAAATGCAGTCTCAACAGAACTACCATTAAGTGGCTACATAATTCGTTAAACAACCGCAAACAAAGAGTATCTATTAATGGAATGATATTGGTATCTTTATTAGTGACTTGGATGCAGGTACAGAGAGCACACTGATCAAGTTTGCAGATGACACAAAGCTGTGGGGGAGGGAGGTTTGCTAATACTTCAGAGGACAGAGCTAAAATTCAAAGGAGATCTTGATAAACTGGAGAACTGAGCTATAGACAATACTATGAAATTCAACAAAGAAAAATGTAAGGTGCTACACTTAGGGAATTAAAGCCAAATGCACAATACATAATGGGGGGAAACTGCCTTGGCAGCAGCACTGCTGAGAAGGATGTGGGGGTTGTGGTGGATCACAACCTCAACATGAGTCAGCAATGTGAGGCTGTTGCAAAAAAAGCAAATGCAATTTTAGGTTGCATTAACAGAGGGATAGCATGCAAGTTACTGGAGGAGATAGCACCGCTCTGCTCAGAGGTGGTTAGGCCTCAACTGGTAACCAATTTTGGTCAACAATGTATAGAAAGGATGTAGAGAAACTGCAAAGGATCCAGAGGTGAGCGACAAAGATGATCAGTGGGATGGAATGCAAGCCATATGAGCAAAGGCTGAAGGAACTGGGTATGTTTAGTTTGGGGAAAAAAGGAGATGGGGGGTGGAGGGATATGATAGCGGTTCTCAAGATATTTGAAATGCTGCTATAAAAAAGATGGAGAAAAGTTGTTCTCTTTTGCCACCGAGGGCAGGACAAGAAGCAATTGGTTCAAACTACAGTATAGTAGATTCAGATTAAATCTCAGGAAAAACTTCCCAATGTAATACCAGTAGGACAATGGAACTGACTGCCTTGGGAGGTTGTGGAAGCTTCTTCACTGGAGGTTCTCAAAAGAAGGCTGGATAGCCATCTGTCTTGGATGGTTTAGACACAACAAATCCTACATCTTGGCAGAGGGTTAGACTAGATGCCTCTTGTGGTCCGTTCTAACCCTCTGATTCTAATTCTAAAAACTTAAAGTAAACCTGCATTGAAACCATAGACATTACCATTTACTTTCTAACCCTTGCTCGCTTTCAGACTCAATCCGTTCTCTTTGTGGACCACAGCACACAAGTGTGCTGTACCTACTCACACTGTGGTTTTGGGGAAAACATAGAAGTGGGTTAGTAGCCACAATGACAGGGAACTGGAAGTGTGGAGAAATGGAGTTTCTATCAAGGTGGCTCTAGAGGATCCTTATGCATGGATCTCATAAATTGGGTAGATCACAGGTCGTTTTCCTGGAACAAGGCAACCTGTGCGTATTTTCAGAATTTAGTCTGCAAGGGCTTTCCCCCACATAAAAGGACCATCTGGCTCTTCATTTCTTTGGCACCCACTAAAGGCAGAAATATTACATAAGAAAATATCAGTTCTTTAGATTCAAGATGACTGTCATGAAAAGTTTTGTTGCCAGCTAAACTCCCACTGATGACAGATGTAGCCTTGAAAACATCATCACTTACAGCCCCCTTCCACTCCCAACAAAAAAATTCTGCATCAAGTTTAAGATTAATAAACATAACAGATGATAATTTTCCAGTTGCATAAATGTACCCTTACACGTTTAAAACCAGATTCAGAAAAAAACATAGCTGACAGAAACAGATTATTCAGAACTGGCATGTTGGGGAACCATGCCATATTTTCAGTTCTTGTCCTTACACTTACAATTAAAAACAAGTAAAACTAAGCTTCATTCATTATACTCTTTCTGAAAATGCTCAAGCCATAAACATTCTTACTAAACATTTTATCAAAGATGTTACTGTCTAGACAGGGATTTGATATAAGTACTTCATACCATCAGGCACAAAATAATCAACGATTCTGGCACAGAAGTATAAAGTTGGCTGCAACAAAATCAATAATGGCATGAATCATCGTGTCCTAGTTACGCTAATTATGCTTCTAACTCTAACTGTTAATATTATCTGAATAAAATACAAGATAAAAATATATTCTCTACAGCTGCCATTAGTTAAGTGCTGACAACTAATTATCAACCTTTTTTAAAAGTACTAGATGTTTTATTAATGCACTGCATCAGTAGATGATTTGGGTAGATAAAAGTAATTTTTTATTTAAGAATTCCCCCATAACTTTAAAACCTAAGGAGATCTTAACCTGAGATTTTATACATTCATAAATTATAAACAGATATACATTAATTATATAAAATGTTACCATTCATTTTACTTTAATCGATATTCTGTCCTTCGGTATTTTGTAGGTTGAATTGGGATATTTCAACAGTTTAAATAAAAGTTGAGAACTGGCTCAAATAGGCTTTTTCATTTGCTCACTTTTTCATATGCCACTGGCAGGTTTCAGACAGATGTGAATAAGCAGGTAGGTTCTGTTCCCCAATGCACAGTTAATATTTTAATCAAACAGGCTAGGAAAAAGCTTATTCTCTGGCAGCCGTAGTAAAAAAAATAAAGGTCCACACAAATGAAGTTTAATTGACCAATTAACACATCAGTCCACATCCAACATGAGGCTCAAATGGTAATTGATATGGTCTCTGACCAAGACTTAGAAAAAAACAAAGAAGAAACCTTCTCCCCTGACCTGGAGGGTATTCAGTGCTTCAGACTGAGGCCAGTGTATGTAGGAAAAGAACTTTAGAATTTTAGTTAGTATCATAAAATTCCAGTTATGTACCTCAACATATGAGGTCTTAGAGCTTTTATTAAAGAACCTCCCAGCAATCTATGACAACACTTCCCTTTGCAGTATTCTTTTAAAACTGCTAAGTAGCAGTTGCATATTCTCCTGTATTTTAAGATGCAAATGGCTGAGCTGAACAAGAGGAGAAGATTAGGGGGCTGGTGCAGAAAACTGGTCCAATTTTTTTCCCAACTGAAGTGGGAAGCCTGTTTTCATTTTCAGCCTCAGGTCAGCTACGCCAGTCAAGATTTTTAAGTGCGAGTCATACTGATAGCTTCTCCTTAATAGAAGGACATATAACCGACCGATTTAAAAAAAAAATCATAACCAAATTTGCAATCCAGGGTGCCCTGGACTAAGTCATCTTAAAAAACCAACAAAACACACGAGAAAACCCAACAGAAAGCCAAGAACCCATAAAATACGAGCTGAAGATATTGTTAACCTCCTCTGAACCATTTGGCTGGCATTGGAAATCCTTCTGTAAATTGTTGCAGATTAGACAAATTGAACTTAATCTAATGGGAAAGTAATAGAATTCAACAAAATTCATGCCATGTATGAAACCCATTGGGTAATATTCAGACACAGTAGAACAAAAATTATGCTAAACATCTAAAAAGTTTGTGTAATGTTTATCCCTAAATATTAACAAATATATGCATGTTAATTATTGCAAAAATCAGGAATCCTTTAGCTAGGGGCACAAACCTTGAACAGGGCATTCCATTTTATTAATGTATTTAAGCCTAAGGGACCCCACTACAAACTATACTCAAGCTTGTGAAGCAAATAAAACTAATAGTATGAAGACATTATCTTTCAAGTACATATTTGCTAAGAGTAACCTTTTTCCATACCTGCAATTATCTTACTCTAAACTGATTGTAGTTGACATATGTAATTAATGCTTACAAAAGGACAAACCAGGAATTAAGGCAGGCAGCAATTATTTGAAGTGTAGTCTGCCAGATTAGTGTTGGCACAATGAATGCTCATTGTGTATTAACAGTTTATGAGAAATACAATAAGAGCTCTTGAAAGGCTGGTTTAAAAGAAAATGTAACATAAAACAGTTTTTAATAGAAAACTGACAAGTTCATTGGTGTGAAGATGCTGGACCATCCTGAGCGCCCTCAGGTTTATTTTTAGTTCTGTTGTAAGGGTTAATGAGCCTCTGAATTACTCAAGACACCCTTCTGCTGGCATGTTTTCCTTCAAACTGGTTTTCTTGTGCTGCATCAGGACATGATCCACACCTACTGAAGTCAACGGAAAGACTCGTTGACTTCAATGAGCATTGGTTCAGGCTCTTAGTATTTTACTGCTAGTCCCATATAAAGTTATGGCCTTGCCTCGATTAGGTCATCTTTCTTGTTTGATTTTATGTGCACCCTGCCTTTCGTGGCGAGTTCTCTTTTCTCTTCTAGGATTTTGTGAAGTTCAGAGAGGCTGCTTCAGGAAGACCCTCAAAGATTTAACAACTCACCCATTCACACACCATTCTTTTATTTAAAGAGAAATGTACTTCAAAATCAAAAGGTCAAAAGTACAGGGCATTTTTCTTAATTATAGAACCACAGTAGGACTCCCACAATAGCCAGGGAAAGAGTGCAGCCTTACAGCATGTGAAGCCACTATATAGTGTATATATTCAGGTTGGGAATTTCAGAAGAACATACTAAAGGATAATTATATTGCTGCTGTAGCAAAACTATAGTTTCTGCAAAAGCTTTCTGGTAATTCACCCTAGTGATTAAATCATAATAGTTACTGTGACATGAGTCATAACCTAGCATATTTGTCTTGTGGTGAGTTGCAAATGCAACAGTGAAAATTATATTTTATTATGCATGATTAAAATCACTGTCCTGAGATTTAAATTTCCCGTTGTAATTAATGTCAAGCTCTTTAGGTTGGAAGTGACTAACATTTCTATTCAAGTGGCTCACTGGAGGCCCTAGGCACAGGCGAGATAAGCCAACTATTATTTTTGTTTGATAGAGTGTCAACAATGTGCCTGGCTCCATTTACGATAAAAATGGGGATGACCCCTGCACTGAGAAGTTGAGAGGGCACGCTGTGGAGGATACAAAAATATTTATGTATCATGTGCAATGCCTGGCCACCTCCTCCCTGTCCCACTCCCACCTGTCCATTATGTTTCTTTTCACAGAGCTGTTGGGTGCAGTGGGGCTTCCTTTGGCCAGATGGCACTGCTGCTTCCCTGTCCCTACCACCTCTCTAGGGTACAATTCAGAACAAAAATGGTTGGTTTGTTGCCAGCTCCTGGTCTTCAGTTTGTGAATCGCACATGGTTCAAAATCTACAGGGATTAAGCACCTCTACCCAAGGCATACTCTAGGTCAAGTTCTGCCACAAGGAGACTGCAAAATCCCATATCTCATTACAAACATCTATTTCCAACAGTCTCCAGCACTACCCTAGTGCAACATTACTCAATACAGCCGGGGTAATCAATTATTTTTTGTCAAGGTCCCAATTTCTTGGTCAAGGTATAGTCAAAGTCCAGACTCCAGAGAAAATACAAAAATAATAATGATAATAAGTAAATAAAAGATTTCACAGACCTTACAAAAGCATCTGGACATCCAGCTTTGGCCCACGGTCTGCCTATTGACTACCCCTGCATTACAGGAAATACTTATCAGTTGTGACACAATATAGTTAACTATAATCTTACAAGATCTACATATATTCATACAAACCTGATATAAAGTTTACACTTTGTCAAGGTTCGTCCCCCACTCTGAACTCTAGGGTACAGATGTGGGGACCTGCATGAAAAACCTCCTAAGCTTCTCTTTACCAGCTTAGGTCAAAACTCCCCCAAGGTACCAAATGTTCCACCCTTTGTCCTTGGATTGGCCGCTACCACCACCAAACAAATACTGGTTACTGGGGAAGACCTGTTTGGACATGTCTTTCCCTCCAAAATACTTCCCAAAACCTTGCATCCCACTTTCTGGACAAGGTTTGGTAAAAAGCCTCACCAATTTGCCTAGGTGACTACAGACCCAAACCCTTGGATCTGAGAACAATGAAAAAGCATTCAGTTTTTGTACAAGAAGACTTTTAATAGAAATAGAAGTAAATAGAAATCACCACTGTAAAATCAGGATGGTAGATACCTTACAGGGTAATTAGATTCAAAACATAGAGAACCCCTCTAGGCAAAACCTTAAGTTACAAAAAAGATACACAGACAGAAATAGTTATTCTATTCAGCACAATTCTTTTCTCAGCCATTTAAAGAAATCATAATCTAACACATACCTTGCTAGATTACTTACTAAAAGTTCTAAGACTCCATTCCTGGTCTATCCCAGGCAGAAACAGCATATAGACAGACACACAGACCCTTTGTTTCTTTCCCTCCTCCCAGCTTTTGAAAGTATCTTGTCTCCTCATTGGTCATTTTGGTCAGGTGCCAGTGAGGTTACCTTTAGCTTCTTAACCCTTTACAGGTGAGAGGATTTTTTTTTCTGGCCAGGAAGAATTTTAAAGGGGTTTACCCTTCCCTTTATATTTATGACACACTTAAACAGATATAAACCTGAAGCTTGATATGCTCAAGATATTATATAATATCAAATAGTTTAAGCAATCAGAAAACATTTTTAGTCCTCCAACATATTAAATTCTGACATATTTAATGGAGCCAGGGATGCTATTCCTTTCCAAATATTTGCTAAACACAAACAATGTGTAAATATACAGTCAACATATATTTTCATGACAGAACAAAACAAATGGCAAAGTTAAGGTTGTTGAGGGGTCCAAATCAAGAGGGGTGATTGAGAGTGATGAAGGATTATATTTATGGATGTATCTATTTGGATTTATACAAGTGTTGTGACAGGGCACCTATCCATACCCTTTAGGTCCTTGGACATAATTAAAAATATCTTAAAATAATACTAAAACTGAAGTACAGTGCAGCAGTCCAATTCAATACACCCCATCACCAGATAACTTAGAGTCTAAAATCATTCTCTCCTCAACTGCTCATCACTCTTTTAATTCTCCATCATTTTCAAATGCCCGGGGAAGATACATACACTTTGCAGCATGTTCTGTAGAGCACCAGGTTCAGACTATTTCAGGCTAATGCTGGAAGTGAATTTCAAATCTGTAGGACACCAGTGAATGGCCTAACAGTGGCCCCTTCTCATTTATACCAATGGTGTTTCAGCTCAAGTATCTACTCTGACCTCAGCTGGTAGCATGGTACAGGAGAGAAGTGGTCTCTCAGACAAGAAGGTACTAAGCCATTAAGGGCTTTATAAGTTGTAACCAAAAATGCCCACTGTTAGGGGGCTTATTCCTTCACCCACTTACTTCCCTGGTCCTTCTCGCATGAACAGAGAGCAACAATACCCGAAGTCCAAAGGTGCAAACAATTCGATGTTTATTGGGGTGAACTTCCAGCAAGCATGATTCCAGTTTCCTTCCTTAGTACCCTCCTTCCCAGCTCTGACACCACAGAGCCTTACACCTGTGTCCCTGTTCCCATTCCTACCCTTAGTCAAACATGATTCCAACTTCCTTACTCCCATTCCCTGTTCCCATTTCCCCCTTTAGCAAAACATGATTCCAATTTTCTTACCCCCATTCCCTGTTCCCATTTCCCCCTTTAGCAAAACATGATTCCAATTTTCTTACCCCCATTCCCTGTTCCCATCTCCCTTACCCACATGCCCATGCCCACGCCCACTCACTTCCTCATTGACTACAGATTATATAGTAAAACTTGAGTTCTGCTTAGCTATACCTTAACCAATCATTTTCCTGAAATTTAACTAACCAATCCTAACATATTGTAACATGATTATGTAACCAATTATATCCCACCACCTTAATTAGTTTACACCCAGCAAAATTAATTATACAGCAGACAGGAACAATCACAGAACCAGACAGAGATTATACAGATAAACAATAGCAAAGTGGAAACTATAACGACAAGACAATACAGAAGTGAGGGTTTCACATCCCAGCTATTGATAAGTGAGTTCTTGCCAGACAGGATGCTATCAAACTAAGTTTCCTTTTACATTTTCTAGGCACTTCCCTTTCACTGGAGGTGATAAGAATACAATCCTGTCCTGATAGTGCCTAACAGCCCAATAGCACCTTATTTCAATGTGACTAGTTTGGAATGTGAGGATGTGACTGTTCGCTTCCCAGCTTATGGCTGCCTCTGCTGCTTAGCCAAAGGCCTGAGCCAAAGCACAGGGCCACAAACTGTCACCGAAGGCCCTAACACCGGCAGACAGTGATTTCTTTCTTTTATACCTCTAGAACTAGCCAAGCGATAAGAATACACCTAAATTCTTAAAGTACAGGCCTTTGCAGACAGGCCTGAATATCTATATCCTAACACTCACAAGCAGCCATTGCAGATCAAGGCTGCTCACAGGAAGATACTCCACTTACCAAGAAGGCCACCATATTCTGTACCATTTTCAGTTTTGGGGTGGTTTTAAAGTGTTGCTCGATACAGCTGTCTCATCTTGAGGCAATGGGAATTTGACTTGATCCCTTATCTGTTTCCAGAAACTATATTTTATCAAGTTGTAGAAAATTGTGAAGATGTTATCTTTGGGTGTTAGCTGGACTCCACTGAAAAATGATCTTTCAACCGTAGCTCTTTTAAATGATGTTTTTTGTGTATATACCTCCTCTTCTATTAAACCGAGTACTGTTCGCTCTAGAAAGATATAACTGAAAGAAAAGCATGTTTGTAGGAGACAGCTTACAGCTTAACAGCCCAATCTTCAAACGGCATACACAGGAATAGTCCAATGGGACCAATTTACTGAATTGACATTAAAAAACAATGAGAGAAAGAGATACAGAAAATAAGAGAACAGTAAATGTTTGCCTGACAAGAATGTTATCTGTATATTTGCTTAATATAGAACAGGACCAAATCCTCTGGCTGTTACTCAGTCTTTACATGCAAGGAAACACCCACTTAGTCAATGTAAACTTGCGTAAGTAAACTTTCCTGGATGGAAAATATAATATGCTAAAAATACAGCAGCAAGAAGTAGACTCTGATAGACACTAAAAATCACTGAGACTAGTGGAAGGTGGTGTTAAGTCAAGTTAGGTGGAGTCACTCAAGTTAGGTGGAGTCACTCAAGCTGAGGATGGGAATTTCGATTGGTTCCAGGATGGCCAAGGGAAGAGTGCAGATTGGACGCACACACACAAAAAAAATTAGAGATGGTGAAAACTGTTAGTCCAGCAACTTCCCCTTTTCTTTTTCAACTCTATTAATTAGCCAAGAGAGAGTTTCACAGAAATCAGTAGACAAGAAAAGTGAATATCAAAAAGTAGAAAAAAAAATCCAACTAGATCCATATTTACAGTTTTTCAGATATATTTACATTCTGTAAATAGATACAAATGAGTAATATTGCTGAATCCTGCCAAACAAATAATACATCTCCCTTTGAAATATTTATACATTTGTTTAGTATTATCTGTACTCTCCGGATGTACCTTTCAGTTAGTCAGTATCACTCCAAGCTCCTTTCCTATGAGTGGTTGTCGCACTGACTCCACTGGAATCAGGATTGAGCCCATTACATCAGCATGTGCAATAGCAGCCGCCTCTTCTGGGTGAAAGGCTTCCATGTTTATTTTTAAGAATGTCAGTCATTTCAGATGCGCTCATCTGTTTGTAACAACATTCCCAGCTGCACTACAAGCACTCTTTTAATGAATACCAGGGAGCTTAAGTAAACTGTAGTTATAGCAAGGCAGAACCTATATTTCCATTTCAAAAACGAGCATTCACAGCATTCTATTTCCACATAATGCTACTGTTGTTTTGTAAATTAACTGGGCTTTTACCTACACTCTAAGTAGCCCAACCAAAGCCTAACAGTGGCAACCTGTGAGAAGGCTCAGGGCTACACTAAATGTGCCTAAAATGGAAGTGGTATGACACTCTAGTGTGATACATGTAGGTTAAGGTCCCACGGCTCATGTTCTATTCTGGTCCAAATAATTTCTCCTTCCAAAGGTGATATGATTATGTCATAAACTGCCACTGTTCAAAATCAGAAGACATTCCACGCCTACCTGCTGTATACATTTCTCTCTCTCTCTCTCTCTCTCTCTCTCTCTCTAAATGAATGTGTTTACATCTGATGAAGTGAGCTGTAGCTCACGAAAGCTCATGCTCAAATAAATTGGTTAGTCTCTAAGGTGCCACAAGTCCTCCTTTTCTTTTTGTGTTTCACTAGGTATTCGAACCTTTCTGACAAACAAAAAAGTGTTCCATTGAGTGTGCATTGCCCAGTGCCATCTGACGTTGTGCATGGGTTATTAACAACTCTGTGCTTCTCTGGCTGGAGTCATGGATTACATGTTTTGAACAGTTATACTCATGCTTTATACAGGTGAGTGTTTTATGGAGGACCTCAGGAGCTGCTGAGCTAAACTTGTTTCCATAGGGGAGGGTAGCAGAGAGCAGGCATTCAACAAAGCCCTTGTGGTAACAGAAATGACCACACTTAGCACTCCCTGAGAATGAATTGAATTCCAACGAGATATTTCTCCCTTTACCAAGGTATTTAAAAAAACAAAACCCTAAAAAACTCCTATAATAAACAAATACATGCAACATTAAATTGTACTTGAGAGGGTCAGCTTTGGAACAGCGAAACTTCCAATGTTAGCAAAACCAAACTACACTTTCTGTTACCTGCACATTATAGGAAAGTTAAGATTATTTGGAGCATCAGACAATGCTCATGCCTTCTTAGGGGGCTATAATTTCCTTATTTGCCCTTGTCAACCTGATCTCCCTCCCTCCCACTTTTTCCTTAAAACAATGCTCAGAAAGCAAAAGCTTGAATTGCAAATGGATATGTTTATCTTGTGGCTCTCTAAGACTTGCATCCAGCAAAGCATTTGAGCAAGTGCTTGAAGTTCAGCATGTGCTTATGTATTTTGCTGAAGAGGGCTGGGATTATTCATGTACTTAAAGTTAAGCACATACTTAAATACTGTGCTGAATCAGAACTAATGATTTTTGAGAGATATTGCTTTTACTGAATTATTTCTACTATATGTAGAACACGGCATGTGTCTCCTGGTGGCTAATAAATTAATAATAAATAAAAATAATACCACCATGCTGAGAAAAGTTAAGCATCAGTAAATTCAATATGTAAAAGAAGGTACTGATATGAATTAGGCATCTTACACCACACATCACTAATGTACCCATCGTCCTGGACATCAATAACAGGGAAGACCTGAAATGAGGTCTGTAAAGCTACAGATTTTCATTTGTGAAGGGGTTTGGAAATTAAACCCTGCAGCTTGGTTCTCCTGGACTGGAAATGGAGTAACTTCTGGAGTTGCACCGGAAGTTTTAATTTGAAGGGATTTGAAACTGTTGCCTCACCTTTTCCCTACTGGCACAATCTGCCCTCTTAGCAAGCAAAGAGATTGCCATTATTTTAGGGGTTCTGGGGATTGTACTTTCTTATTAATTAAGGGTTTTCCATAGCACCTGTCAATTTAGCATCTGAATGCTTATTGGGTGGAGCTGGAAAGACTAGCAAGGGAATGACAGTTTACTGCCTTCCCAGATGTCTTGATCTCTTTAGCTAAGATTATATAAAAATCTTTGTATGCTGGAGAACACACTGAACATCATGCCAGTCTCAGACTGAGCATGTTTGGGCTGTAATGCAAATAACTGCTTGAATTTTACTCAAAATGTAACCCAGAGATTTGTTAATTTTAGTCTGGGTTTTTCAAAGGACTGCAAGGGAGTTAAGTGTGCCATTGACTTTCATTGGATTTGGGCATTGAGCTCATTTAGGCACCACTGACAAAACCAGCCTCAGTGTTCAACGTTCTAAGGAGAATTTTAACAACACGATAAGGAGAAGCTAGCTCTCATCTTGTTTACACAGAGGCAAGCCACCTCTCCATACACCTCTTAGTTTGTGATCTTCATTACCCTCAGAGAGTAAGCACAGAGCAGTTTATTTTTTAAAATCATTGCAATGACTAAGAGGCTTGCTTTCTGGAACATAGTCACTGAGCCGTGCCGATAATGTGATCAAGTGTTTGTCCACATCCCAATTGTTATTTTGAGCATGTCTATGCTACCTTTGTCTCAAGAGTTGATGATGGTGCTGACTACAAAAATGTATGTAAATTGATATATTAATCCTTTGGAACCAGTGGACTCTGGAGATCCTAATGCTAATATAAAATGTGTTAGTGCAAAGTTAAAAGAAAGACTTGGTTCCAAGGGTAAACAATGATTTCACAATGGAAATACTTTGAGCTTCAGAGACAGTGACCAGCTACCACAAGTCAGATTTTTTACTTCTGCAGGGATGTGCTATTAGGCAGAACAATTATAGTGGCACCTCGCTGTCCTTTCTATGGTATCTCTCAAAGTAAACTCCATGATATGGGTGTGTACCTGATGCAGACATAGTCAAACAACTATGGTATCTTCCCAAGCCTCCTGGTAAGCTTCATAGTCCAATAATTTGTATTCTTCTTGTACAGCCATCATGTTTCCTGTGGTGCCCTCCACTCTGCTATAATCATATTGTAATAGCTTACAGCCAGATTTTGAGAAGTTACACACTTTAGGTTCCCTTAGGGTACATCCACACTGTTGTCAGAGGTATGGATTACAGTTCGTGTAGGTACACCCAAAATAGCTTAAATCTTAATCTACCTAGCATGGCTCAAAAGAGCAGTGCAGCACAAACGCTGGTGTAGGCTAGGATATAAAGACATATCTAGCATAGCCTTGTACAGCCCATGCCCATGCACTGTCTTCACTGCTATTTTTAGCTGTGCTTGCCAAACTGGAGTGAGTGCAGGAATGCCTACACAAGCTGCTAGCACACTTCCAACTGCAGTGTAGATGTGCCCTTACAGACACTATAAGGGGCTGAATTATCAGAAGCTCTAAGAGCCTGTGGATTCAATAGAGACACCCAAAACGAGTAGCCACTTTCGAAAATTTAGACCTTAAACTGAACTGAAAAATAACCTGTTTGGCTTTGTGCTCCATTTTAACAGACAGTGTTCTTCTGTTCTAACTGGACATTTCAGTGTGAAACAGTCACGATTGCCTTTTGTCTGGAACTGTTCCCTTAGTGGAGATTTCAGCTGCCCATGATCAGACTTCTCGTATCTAGTACGCTGGGGTGGAAAACCCTCCATTCCTCATTTAGATAAATAACTTGACAACCTCAGCCTAATCCTAGTTGTCTGGCTGAAGGTGAATCTACTCCTCTCTGTTTATGCTCTACTAGAAGAGAAAAATAGGGCATGGCTGAATACAAGAATTGCTAAATCTTGGAATGAGCATCATGAAAAAGGATGGTCCAGCTGCTAGGGAAATAGCCTAAGAATAAGAAGACCTAGATTCAACTCCCTGCTCTACCACAGACTTCCTGCATGACCTTGGCCAAGTCACAGTCTGCCTGGGCCTCAGCTTCCCAGCTGTAAAATAGGGATTCTTAATGCTTGAGAACAAATCCATTACTGACTGTGAAACACTCAGCTACTACAGTGCTCAGGGCTATTCAAGTGCATTAGAGAGAGAACACATGTTCTAGGAAGCATGATTATGGGGAGCTTAGGCATCATTTGATATTCCTGAATGATTCCATCAAACCTTTCAAAGGAGAGGCTAACTTTCCTCTTGTTATTCTTCAACCACATGCCAATCACAATCACAGATGGTTGGTACAGCCATATAGCACTAGCAAACCCCAAAGTTACACATTTCCTGGCTTTTATTAAGTAAGATCTCCTAGACTTATCCGGGTTCCTTTGAATCAGAGAAAAGTTCCAAATTATTCTGAATTTATAAAATGAGATCTGCCCACATAAATATTTACAAATAGATGGCAGAAAATGTGGAGAAGTACTCAAAGGAAATGTCTTGATGTAATTAAAAGGTGAATGGAAATGGGCCATATCTTTGTTCTAAACAATACATCTATTCCAATAGATGGTCTTAGATTTAGTTTCAAATTCAAAGACTAGTTATCTCCTAGGATTTCTAAAAACTATCTAGTTGTGGCAGTTACCGCACATTGGCTGCCCCTGTAAAATACTTTAATGAAAAAGTAACAAAGGAGAATTAAATTACCTCGTGGTAGCAACAGCAGATGCAGCAAGAGGCAAATGAATCCACAAGGAACAAAACATTGTGAGCCATGCACAGAAGCCTTTCGTTGCCTTAGTAATTTGGATTTGAACTTGCCATTGGTTCATAGTCCTATGCCATCTATAAGTGATGAATCAGTGGCAGGTGTAGACTCTTCCAGATGATAAATTAATGTATACTATTTTAACCATATCTGAAAAAATAACTGTCTGTGGCAATGGCAACAAACAAGTCCATTTTGAATGAGAGACTACAAGAAAGTAATTTGCTGATCACAAAAATGCCTAGTGTTATAGCAAAATTAAATGCATATGAATCAGTGTAAGTACACGACATGCTGGAATATTTGTTAAAATTTTTAGGTGATGATATATTGCCTTTTTGACAGTGGTGCGAATGTTCCTTATTTTTAAGTCTTTTAGACAGAGGAATCATTTTAAATAAAGGTTTTTTAGAAATACAAAATTGTTTCTTGCTGCTTTAATTTTTCACTTTTTGTCTCCACTGACTTCTGTTAAGCTCTCTTGGCTCATGTACTTTGCATTTAAAAAGTGTTTTACTACCTTCCATGCCTCCAGTCAGGACAGCAAGCTTACAGACAGGTGGCCCAGGTCACTGAAAGGTTAAACAGCTATAATAGCGTGCTATAGTAGTATCTCAGGTAACTGAGAAACTCTAGCACTGGAGTACTCAGCTCACATGATGAAAGGGCTAGAAAAGACAAACTAAACCCCTCAGCTTCAGGCTGACCTAGACAGATTGCTGTGGTTCGCTGATCCCCACCTTATGGTCAAAGCACTGACAATAGCACAAATGTGATGTGATAAAGAGGCTGAGCTTACTGTGAAAGATACTGATAATTCTTTCAAAGCTAATGAAAAAGTCTATATTCCTTCTGAATGCTGATCCTACCTAACACAGTGCCGTGTGTGTGTGTGTGTGTGTGTGTGTGTGTGTAAAAATAAAAATGTCTAATGCATTTTTTGAAATCTGCTAATAATTATTCTTGAGAGCTCTGTTAGACGAATACTATCCCATTTTACAGATAAGGAAACTAAAGAAGAGACTTCTAGTGATTTGCTCATGCACACGGAGTCAGTAACAGTCAGGATTATAAATCAGGGATGCCTTGCTCTCATTTCTGCACCGAGACTGCTGGACTACACCCTTCATAATGAAGTACTGTGAGTGATGTACCTGTGACGTTACACTCCATAATGTTTTATGGAGATAGGCTTATGAGTGTAAATATGATGTAACTGGAATATGCTTTATACAAAAGGTCTCTTGTAAGGTATCATTACAAAGCTTATGATCTACTGAGTGTGTTCATCCTTTTTGTTTGCATGTATTAGTTCTATGTCTCGAGTTAGGAAAATAAGATATAAACTTGTATTACTGATGTAAACATATTAAGTGGAAGCCATTAACAATGCTTCAGAATCAATGACCTGTAAATGGGTTTGTTTACCAGCAAGCCTTCCTGTGCACGTGTCGGCCAGCTCCTAGGTAATGAAGGAGTCTTACAGTGACATGATTATGTCACCTGAACTGGAATCCATCTATTAAACCTGGTGCTTTTCCATTTAGAAGGAAGGGTGAGGACCCAGAGAGACAAAAGATTCTCATCTTGTGCCAAAGCTATAAAAGGGGTGTAACAGAACAAAGGGGGTCCCAGTCATGTGAAATCCCCTGCTTTTCTCCTAAGATGTCTGCTGGAACTAACAAGGACTGTACCAGAGGAAAGGATTGGGCCCAGACAAGGAAGGAGTCTAGTCTGTGAAAGAAGCTTATCTGAGGGTGAGATATTACCTGAAATCAGTTTCTTATGGATTAGGCTTAGACTTGTCTGTTTTTGCTTTATTTTGATTGGTAACTTACTTTGTTCTGTCTGTTATTACTGGGAACCACTTAAATCCTACTTTTTATACCTAATAAAATCACATTTGTTTATTAGTGAACCCAGAGTAAGTGATTAATACCTGGGGAGCAAATGGCTGTGCATGTCTCTCTATGAGTGTTATAGTGGGTGGGCAATTTATGAGTTTACCCTATATAAACTTTATACAGAGTAAACCATTATTATTTGGGGTTTGGATCCCATTGGGAGTGGGGTATCTGGGTGCTGGAGATAGGTAACCTGCTGAGCAGTTTTGGGTTAAAGTCTGCAGCTCTGGGTCAGTGTTGCAGCAGAGTAGCATGTCTGGTTCAACAAGACAGGGTTCTGGAGTTCCAAGTTGGCAGTGGAAAATGGGCTCAGAGGTAATCTCAGCACATCAGGTGTCAGTCCCAAGGGGGTCTCTGTGACCGAACCCATCACAGTACCAGGTTCTAAATGTACAATGTTTACATGTATTTGATTATTTTTCAAAAGGCTAAAGTGGCAGAAAAAAACCCATAGATATGGGTAGGGAGTGGGTTGTCAACCAAGCAGCTTTTTGTACCGTCTACTCTAGGCACTCAGTCAAGCCTCAGTAGGAAAAAACATACAGAAGAGCAGTTGCCCTATCTTTTGGAAAAGAAAAAGTCCTTTGTTCCAGAAAGCCACAGGATGAGTCAGAATGCTAATTTCTCACTATATTCTTTATAGCCATGATATAATGAATGCACTCCTGCACCAACGTTGTACCCTTAGCATGATTCATGCCAATGGAGTACACTAAAATTCATTTTATTTGTACAGGTCTCACCCCAGCTCCAAAATTTTGAGCTTTGAGTAGTTTAGGTGTCACAAGTCTACACTTATTTGTCCCTGATTAGCTATTTTAGAAAGTAATTAAGCAAATCAATAAACAGAATGAGCATGAGTCAATAGAATCTCTGATAAGCATGCATGATCTTCAACCTACAACTACACAGTAGTCAGCAATTACAAGGCAGCTATACAATCTCAAGGTTTTTTAGGATATACTTGTATAGCTATTAAATGTCCAACTACTAATAATTTTTGTTCTGCTCATACAACAGTTTTTCAGATCTGATCTTACATGTGTACACAGGGTAACTTCCACTTAATCTTCGGTAAATATCAGATGTACTTAAACACCATTTAAAATGTACAGAATAAGCAAAAGAAACTATTTCATATTCTTATTTTGTCAGAAACTCTGCAATGTGTCCATTTATTTGCAATTTTAACAATAACATAACTTTAATAAAAGGTAGATATTACAGAAATACTGAATCTCTTTCAGTTATCCAAACTATGGCTTGGAACATGTGGGACCTATGCAGGTAGACCTCTGTCTGTACAAAGGCCCTCTGGCTTCAAGGGGATTTGCAGGGTACGAGATTCCAAACATGGATTTGATTGCAGGATTAGAGCCTATTTCAGTTTATTTGAAAAAAATACAGTGCATATTTGTTTCATGCTAACAAAAGTTGCAGAATTTATCATGCCATTTAATTCAAATCTTATCAAAGATGTTATACTCAATTAGAAGGTGCCACAAGGAGGAAAACAATCCCTTCCTAATTGGATCCCTATTACTAAAGTAATGATAATGATCTTCCATTTATACTGTGCCTTTCAACCTGAAGGATACCACAGTGCTTGACAAACAATTGTAGCAGTTGCCTTGTAGTGCCTGCTATAGTTAATGTTACATTACAATCCCCGCTTTCACATGCTTGTTGTATTTTTCCCTGAAATTGCTGCAAATACTTACAAATATAGGTGACTTTATTCACCCTGATAGTCAAGTTGGCTTAAATGGGACTATTGAAATTGATAAAGATAGTTACATGGGTAAGTGTTTACAGGATCAGGGTCTAATATTAGACATGACACATTGACTGGGAATAAAAAATGGGAGTGGGTAGGTGAGTTGAATTAAAGTTACAAAATTGAGATCCCATAGTTACTCAGTTCACATATGTGCACAACTTGGTGGAGCTATTATTTTAATAAACATAAAAGGACATGTTTTGACTGTTTTTTTTTAAGAATGTACATTTTTAATACTGTATCTATCTGAACTCTTCTGAGTTTACTCTCCTTCTGTAATCTATTTGTGTTTGTCCACCTAAGAGTGGCATTGTATATTGTCATTTTTGGAACTAAGTGCTCAGTCTTGAGAGATAATAAACACTCTGGCCTTGATCCTACAGAGCTTTCAAGCACATTTTTAACTTTAAGCGCATGAGTAATCCTATTAAACACATGCTTTAGATCCTGATTTTTTTTCCCGAACAGGGGTCAACTTAATTATACACACACATAACTTAATGCGAAGCACATGCTTTACACCCTTCTTTGAATTGGGGCCCAAAGGTTTTGTGAGATATGGGCCAGAGTATAAGCATCTTGCAGGATCAAGCTCTAAAGGCCTTATTTTACAGCTCTTATTGAAAAAGTGACTAAGGGTCTGACCCAAAACTCATTGAAATCAATGGAAAGACTCAACTTTAAACTGGCACCTAAATCCCATTGGGACTTAAGTACATGATGATCTTAATAAAGATTATCATGTACTTAAGACTAAAAGGCATACTCCAGTGAATTTAGATCAGGCCCTGAATGAGCAAAGCCCTTAAGTCAATGAGGAATTTAGGCTAAGTAGTAGAGGGAGTGCAAGTCCAGGGTTCCAGCCTCAATCTGATAGAGAATGTTCTAGTTAAAAAATAATCTTAAGCATTTTAAAAAAGGAAATAAAAATCTGAATTAAAGCAGATATTCAAATATGGACACAGTTTAAACAGTTTTAAATAAATATGACATTACATAGTCTAAACACAAGACCCCATATAGCTACCAATATACACCCAGAAAAAATAGGCTTCCATGCTTATCACAACTTTCGTTTTTTAGAATTATAGAATGTACTCAAATTTCATTTTTAAACATGTTGACAACACGTCTCCTATGTAACGTCCTAGCCTGATTTGACACCCATTATCCCCATCCCCCATGTGGCACTGCAACCCCTCCCCCTGTTCCGATGTGTCTCTGTGCTCCCACTCAGCCATCCGATCCTCATGTGGCCCTACACTCTTCCCCCATTTCCCCATATGTCCCTTCACTGCCTCAGCCAGTCCCTTCACTGCCTCAGCCAGCCCCCTCCCCTCATCTCCATAGTCTCTGCATCCCCAGTCCCCATGTGTCTCTGTGCCCCCACTCAGCCATCCCCCTCCAGCTCTGCACTTCCTCCCCCTCTGCCCACGTGGCCCTGCATCTTCCTTCCCCTGTGGCCCTGCACCTCCACCCCCCATTCATCCCCTGCCCTGATTTGTCCTCCCTCACTACCCCTATGAGCCCATCTGACCACCCAGCAGCCCACACTGTCTGACTCCCCATAGCCCCAGTCTCCTGACCTGGCCCGACAGCCACTGTGAAGAAGGCAGGCTCTCTCTCTTCCCTAGCTGGCTGGGAGCTGCTGCTCTGTTCTAGTGCCACAGCACCCTCTGGTGGGCAAAAGGCAGGATCACAGCAACTTTTCAGCCGAAGCTATTTTCTGCCAAAAAAAATTGAAATATGTGCATGCACAGTGACACAGAATTCCCCCAGGAGTAAGCTTGGTGATTAAAGTACTGGCCTGGTATATGCAAGACCAAGGTTCAAGATCCCACTCTGCCTGATTTGGAGTAGTCTGAGATTAATACACTCAAAAAAGGTTTGTTTTTATTTCAATGTTGAACAAAAACAAAATTTCAAAACTATGAAAGTTGCCACAAATGAAAACGGTCATCTTCCAGACAGCTCTAGTGTGGAGGACTAGCACAAGACCCTCTGCACTACCCAATCCTGATACGGTATCTGTAACTAAAAATGTCCAAAAGTTTGGCTTTGCTTAAACAAGGTACTTCTCTTTCTTTTTTCCCCTGTTTGCTCATGCAAGAATACTGCCAGCTAAAGTAAAAAAGCTTTTTATTTACCTGGATGTCCTTATATGCGGGAAAAGGATTAGCAGCAGCTGAGATTTTTGTTTTGCTAATCTTACTTTACTTTGAACTAAACTCATAGCACGCTGAGAAATGTAGGTTGATGGCTGCCATCTTTGATGTAGGCTATTTCTGCTGATGTAGTTAGAAATATTGTTCTATTTTTCCTTAAATAATGTTACTTTGCTGATCAGGGTGCCAAAGTAATTATAAAAAAAACATTTTTCTGTATTCTAAATCTATTTGAGGCTTTACATACACAAATAGGGCTGAATTGCCGGTGTTGTTTTTCTCCTATGGCATTTATGGAATTTGAGATTCATTAAACTTGGATTAAAAGAGAATTGCTAGTTCCTGAAAATGGAATAGTGTGGGTAAATCTTGGGCATAAAGAGAAGTCTGAGATTTAATAAAGAAGAGTCTCTCTCATTTAGGAGCCAGTATGAAGAATATGTTGATTCTAGCAGTCAGCACTACTCAATAAAAGCCAGTACACAATTAGATAGCTTTGTAAAAGGGCTTCTCAAGAACTAGTTTAAATCTAAACTCACATATTTATGAGGTAAGTATGTCTCATTTTTACAGCTTTGAAAATTGTATTTGTATGAAATCAAGCAATAATTCACATATTAAGCATAAATTACATTCAATAACAGAAGGATAAGAGGGTGATACCGTATAAATCAATAATAATAAAGACTTTGAACATGCTAAATGCTGTGTGTGGACATTAGCTAATTAATTATACAATACCCCTAGGCAGTAGCTAATTAAGGGTCATTATCCTCACTTTAAAATAGGGGAACTGAGGCAGAGAGGTGACATGACTCCTCAAGGCTTTAATGCATCAGTGGGTCAGTTTAGGATTAGGCCCTAAACACCCCCCCCGGTCCTTTTTCTGCATATTTCAGAAAGCTCCCTACAGCTTATACTACACATTATCCTATTATCATAGTAGACACCAATATTGTGCATAGCGGCCACCCCTTATTATTTGAGGATACTCAATCAAATCTCCAATCAAATTAAATTCTGCTTGCTGTGGCTTTAGTGCTGATGCTGTGGCATGCTTTCCAATGAGACAGCAAGAGGAATTTTGTTAGCTAAAATTTCTCCTGGGAATTTCTCCTGCTGGAACATAACTTCTCTGAAGACTCCTTCCAGTGTGCCTCTGCTGGTAAACAGCTAGAATCCACCCTTAAATAGATACTAATCCACTTATTCTATTCATCATATCACAATCCAAAATATTTTGTATCCAGAAAGATTTTTTGACATAAAATAGCAATAAAAACAACCCACAATACTTAACATGGAAAAAAACATGCAGTTTGTGGGAAAGAGTCTCCTGTTTGAGAACTCTTCCTTCAAGCATCAACCTTTCAACATCTTTGGGTAGGTCATGCAAAAAATCAAGGAACATATCCACTCTTTGTTCAAGAAGGAAGACCTTTTTCTGTCTTCTTATTTGTGACCTTTATATCCGGCACAAAGGTGGTTGTGAACATAAAGTCCTTTATTTTTTTGTCTTTAGATCCAGTTGAATTTCTACCTATGTCAGGACCAGTAGATGAACCTTCAATCCTGAATCCCTTCTCCACAAGGACAAGTAGGTTGAATATAGTGTAATACAGGTTCACATTCAAAATTTCTCACAACAGAAAGAACACACACAGATGGAACTTGTATAGTTCCATCTTTAATATCTAGGGATATGAAGAGCCATAGCCATATTTGTTTCTCAACATGATTTTTTTAGTACTTCAATTTTTCAGATAAAACAATATTCTCTTTAATTGGGATAGATGAAACAACTTTCATTGATTCAACTTCAGTCTTTAATCCTTCATTTAAATAATTCTACTTGTAAATGTTTTTTTATATCAATCAAATTGGTCATCTCTCAGAAATTCTTGGCTCCTAATTATTTTCTGTAAATACTGCTCTCTGGCTGTCACACCTTTAATTACTTTAGTTATATCAGCTGATCCCAACAAAAAAATATATTCACATCAAGTCCTGTAGAGTCAATGCAGTGATTACTTTTGTATAAGAGGTAAGTTGCACGACAACAGTGCATGAAAAGATTCTTATACTTGTTTGTATATCACATAGTTTGTAGAACTCCTTCGGATCCACCTAGATAAAGGGGTTTTTTTCAAATTTTTCTGGAATGAGTAAGCACTGTTTAACTGATAAAAATGTTATTAATTGCCTTCTACCTGAAACACGCCTTTGTTCATAACAATGAGTCTGTGTTGTATGAAGTTACTCTTACCATGACTAATAACCTTACTGCTGGAGATCTTCTTCAAATGAAATTGCATATTTTTAAAAAATATACCATGGGGTTTTTTTTATGTAATAAGACTGGGACTCATATTCAAGTGAAGATTAAGATATTGAGGTTGGTACTTCATTTTAAATCCTAATGAAATCCACAAAAGTTATCTGAATTCTTTAGTCAATTAGTCAAATAAAATAAAGTTATTGACTTTCCCTTAAACTGGAGAAAATATCCCTTTGTAAATGTGGAGAGCAGCTTACTACTTCAGAAGTGTGTTTTGTCTTGTTTTGATTCATTAAAATCATGCATTGTCATCCTCTGATGTAAAAAACCAAAAAACAAGAAACACCCTATACAAAAATTCTAACTTGTAACTTCCTGACATTTATACTTCCTGACTAACTAACTACACACCCACACCCTCTTCTACCATGGACTTCTACATCTGGCATTTTTTCCTTCCTCTTAAAAGATGGAATGCATCCCTATGCAGAGGGCTAGCACGAGATACCTGAACCAATTCAGTTCCTCTTATTTCCTCAAAATAAGCTTTTAGTGCTGTATAGGTCTTGTTCTGGCTTTCTGCAAATTTAATCTAAATGAAGGAATAAAAGTGATGCTTATAATGTTTATCATATAAGCTGGACAAATAGGGCTTTACCTATGATATGTTATCACATAACAATACATTTCCTTCCTCTCATATTATACATAATGTCCATGGAAGGAAAAACACTTATAATATTCTGTCCTTAGTCTCAGTTTTTCAATATTTACTTTAACAACTGGTGGGACAAAGGAACATATTCCAGAGCCTTGTCCAGTCCTTCTCTCATTGAAGACTATGGGAGCAGGTTCACGCCCCAACACCTCAAACTGAAGACTCTGGAAACTTTGGGTGCTCAACTTTGAGGCCAGGAAGCAGGGCAAGCCAAAAGTTCCAGTTGTTGTGCAGAAGGCAATGTCATGAGAACCATGACTACAACATCTGAATACAGGAGAGGGCAACACAGTGGTTTTGGGCTATGAATCTAAAAACAAAAACCATAAATAGGGGCAGAGTTTGCTTTTTGCTATCATAACCAAACAACTGAGGTTGCAGAAAAACACCAACCACCCCAGCATATCCTGTTTAAAGTGAACTGGTACATTTCAAAGGCCCAGTCCTACTCCCAAATAAGTCAGGGGACAACATTTCCTTTGACTTTAAAGGAAGCAGAATCAGGCCTAAAACCCTGCTAACCCTGCTAGAGACTAAGCATTGCTGCAGCTTGTATAACACTCAGAGTTTCAATTCCAGCTGTCCTGACTTTGTATCCTTCACTTCGCTCTTGTGGACCCAATCCTGGGAAAACATGACCATTCATGCAAGCAAACAACTTCTGAATAGTACGCAACTTATGGAACACCCTTTGCCCCCCTCTCATGTCTCCCCATACAAAACAGATCTTAATTTACAGTTCTTAAATGGCTGTTTCACCTTGTGAAGTTCTGGAGTGCAAACCAGACCAGGGAGGGGGTGTGTTACCACCTGCCACACAACCCTGAGTGCTTCACAATGCTTTTGCTGTTGTAGCTCCCAATCTGAGCCTCTCACAAATAGCCTAAAAGCATACAGTTCACACCTGAGCATCTGTGTATAGCTACAGCCCTGGTCCAGAAGCTCTGACCCCAGCAGTCTGACAGCAAATGATTGCTCCTGTCTCCAGTCATGCTCTGATTTCCACCAGCCTGGGTTACTACTTGCAGGGTGACCACAACACACTCCCAGTCCCAGATTTTCTAAACAAACAAACAAACAAAATGTGTGTTCTGCACTGTTCAGCCCTCTCCTGGACAGTTCAGATACTGAAGGTCCATTGCCCTGTAAAAGAGTTAATATTCAACATTTTATTACTTTAACAGGAGTTACTGAACAGTTCTTTCAAAACATGGCACTGGCTTCATTTAAATTAAAAGTAAAACTAGCTTATTTAATTACAAAGAGATAGATACAAAGCACAAGGTATTAAAGCCAGAACTGGTTATAAAAGAAATAAAGAAAATGCTTTCCAGTGGATAAAACTTATAACAAGCTAGACTTGGCTCAAGGTAAAATCCTTACCCCCATGTTCCCAGCAACATAGATGACCAAATTCTCAGGTCAGGATTTCTCCCCAAAATAAAAGGGCTGGCTCCTTTGTTTTCTTAGATGAAACACACAGAGAGAGAAGCTGGGGTGTTTTTGCTCCTCGTTTTTATAGTCCAATCACCCTTTGAAATGCATTTTTTTAAGGTTATCTCTCGGTAAACTTCATTCCAGTTGTGCGGAAGGAGACATGGAGTCTCATGGTGAAAGACGTTTCATGCTGTTGTTTGCTAAAATGCAGATCCATCTGCTCCTGCCCTCCCACTTGACCAGTAATTGCCAGTTTGATAACACCTGGTTAGAGGCATCAGCTTGCCCTTTGTCGATGAGAAACCAGTTTACCCACTCCCCAGACTTGTCTGATAAACACATTGTAGTCATAATTTCAGGTTTTGTTCATAACTCTTAATACTCATTATGTACATACATTACACAAGAATACTGACAATCAGTGTTCTATTAGTTTTAAAATGATAACCTCAAAAGACATATTTTGCACAGAAATTATCACAATGTATAGAGTGTGAACACAAGCATGTTTTCAATCACAGACCTCTACATTTTCCCACATCAGAAAGATACCAGTGGAGTCAGAACAACTGGAGTTTAATCTATTGATGTCATGAAAGCCAACATGTTTTTTAGGCTTCTGCAATACCTTACTGTACTTAGATTAATTTTAAAATAATATTTTTAAAGTGTGAAATTACAGAGAGCTTTCCTTATACTATTATTCTCTTGCCTTTTTAATGGTGGATGTGAGAGTCTTGTGACTGAAGATTTTACCCATGATTTGGTTTGATAATACCATCACCATGGTCTGCTTTCATCATAAAATCTCCAGTGTCTATCTCTGCTAACTGTAATAAAGTAAAGAGTGTTAGCTGGTGTTCTTCAAATGCAATGCATATGAAATTCTCAGTAGATGCCTTCAATGCTATACTTCAAGATTCAATTTATAGGATAGCAAACAAAAGAAAATTAGAGTTCTTAAAACTGGTCCCTCAATATCACTTCAGAGATGTTTCCTAATCTGAACAGTTCATTTATTTTGTTCATTTTTGTTATTTTTAAATGCAGGGTTGTTTTACCAAATGCCAGGGTCAACATTATGATAATAAGAAGAAATGAGTTTATAGCTTCTAAAACCATCTACTTCCCCAGTACTGCAGAGAATGATGTTATGAGCTTAAAAAATGTCTCGTTCAAAACAGAAATATTCTACTTTAATGCTTGACTTTCTGTGAATGAGTAACCTTTAACACAGCGAAAAATCTTGTGGCAAATTGTCTCACTAAATAAAGAAATTTTATATTTTATAATACATATAAATACATATCATGCTCCAAAGTGAGATACATGTCCTGCAAAGTTTTACCATTGCAAAAAAACCCAAATCAGATATTTGTTACTGTAGTTCATTACTCCCACTTATTTGAGACTGTATTATCATATCCCCCTTTATAAAGATCAACAATGCCCCTAAATCTGATGTTAATTCATGTATAACACAGAGAGATAAAGTGGTAAGGCCAAGAACCATTAAAAAAATCAGTCAGTGATAAAAAAATGACATGTGTGCAAGTAATAAAAATGTAAGCACAGTACCCTAAGTGTCTTAAACCTTCAAATGTTCTTACAGGGAATAAATCTCAAGAAAGAATGTATTTTTTTTCCTGCAGAGTACATTTCAATTTCTACAAAACCTCAAATAGCTCCAAATTGTGAATTCCTAATAATTGAATACAATATTTTTCAACCATAAGCATAAATGGGAATTCAGATTTTTGGCAATGGCTATAATATGAATATGTTCCCTGCAACACAATGTAACAGGAAAGGTCCATTCATGCTCTAGGTCTGAATTGTAATATAATTATTTCAAAGGAAACATGTTCATTAGCATAAAGTTAGTTTTCTCTTCCCGTTTATACACTGGATTGTATGATGGATGCAGGGTTACCAGATCTATCCTTCTAGAAGCTAAAAAGTGTTAATTGCTAACCAAATTAGTCAAGTATTCTATAAAATTCAGTTTTCCTATATTCGGATTTGCTGTAAACTTAACAGGTTACCCCATACTCATCACAGAAGCAAGCTAAAATTGGAAAAGAGGAAGAGGCACAAAATAGCAGTGACATTTTTATTATTGCTTTTATTTAGCCATAAAATTATAATATTACTTCCCTATTAATATACTTTGCAGTAAATAGCTTCCACAAATGTGCTGAGTAAGAGCAAGGACGGTATGCAACAGCTATTAACACCTAAATGTAAAGAAATATACTTTAACAATTATACACCACATTTATAATAGAAAATAAGAATTTTCTCTGGTGAAATTCCCTGTAGAATCAGATCGGTGATGTATGACAGTTAATTTCAGATAAGCATATTATAAACAATATGCCTCACTTTGTTCTTAGGTAAAGGTTTGATCAAGCCTTTCTATGCAAACTCAAAGAAATTAACAAGCTGCAGTAAATAATGCATCTCTGTAAACTTTCCAAATGGCACACAAAGTGTCACCTGGGTGGGATTCTAATTATTTAAATTAATATATACTATCACTTTTTGACATCAGTAAAAGTAGGACTGGATCTATATAGCTTTTAAGACACAGTCCTGTACAGATTTATTCATATGCTTAACTTTAAACTATAATGGACTACTCAGAGGCTGTGAAGTCAATGCACTTAAAGTTAAGCACCTGTGTAAATCTTTGTAGAAACATGAACAAAATTTTGCAGGATTGGGAGCTTATTTGCTTAATGCTTCAGCAGTTAGAAAGCCTTGAAATAACAGTGTGAAACCAGCGTCAGAATTTATTGTATATTAAAAAAGTCTTTTGTTTTGACTATAATACCCTCCTTAGCATAATTTTTAATGAATATAATTTGACTTTATTAGAACAAAAAGTGTCTCCACTGCAATCATGTGTTTAAATTACTTCGTTAAGGATCATCAATAACTGTATGGAAGTGAACAAAAAACATGTATTAGCAGACAGTTGATCGTCTCCATTTTTTTTTCAAATAAAGTTATAAAGATGCAAACTGGTGAAGAACAGGTATTGCTAATAGAAACAGCTTTCTTAAAAAAAATAAGTAGATGGTTTGGTAACATTAAATAGATTAAAAAAGTCACTTTGATGATGTTCATTCACTGCTAATCAGTCTCTGCTATTAATTAAAACTTAATGACCTGGATCTTTGTCATTGACAACATGTGGTTTATAATTACAAAGGAATTTAAATTAACGTGGCTATAGTAATATGGAAAGGGCAGAAACTCAAGAGAAAGTATGTTTATTTAGAGACTAATTAAATAAGATTTCATAGCACAGCATGTCTTTTTAATAAATAAGTAAACTTCTCCTTAGCTTAATGTGCATTGATCAACACTGCTGCATTCCACAGCTTTGTCAATCTGTCCAACTGCAAACACTTCTGTTGATTTTTTAAGTGTATAGAATGTTGATGCTACTAAAGCATTTTAAAATGTCTTGGCATTAAAAAAAAGTGGCCACCAGTTCATGAATACCAAATTAATTAGCTTTTTAATCTAGAAATAGTCAATGCTGCTGCTCTAGTCTTAATAAGCAACAGAAAAACTATTTCCCATATCAATTACATTATTTCTATTGGGTCAGAACAGGAGATACTGTCCTTGAAAATGGTGTCACAGTGAGAGAGATTAAAAATTCTGTAATAATAAAGGACTTCCTAAAAATCAGTAACAGCAGCAGTTCCTAACCATAATCCTAAGCAATTGTCTTAAATTGGAGCGAGGGTGGTTTAGGTAGGACATGAGGAAAAACTTCCTGTCAGGGTGGTTAAGCACTGGAATAAATACTGGAAGGGACCTTGAGAATTAATCTAGTCCAGTCCCTTGCACTCATAGCAGGACTAAGCATTATCTAGACCACCCCTGACAGGTGTTCGTCTAATCTGCTCTTTAAAATCGCCAATGACAGAGATTCCACAACCTCCCTTGGCAATTTATTTCAGTGCTTAACCACCCTGACAGTTAGGAAGTTTTTCCTAATGTCCAACCTAAACCTCCCTTGCTGGAATTTAAGCCCACTGCTTCTTGTCCTATCCTCAGTGGCTAGGAAAAAATAATTTTGCTCCCTCCTCCTTGTAACAAACTTTTACGTACTTGAAAACCGTTATCATATCCCCTCTCAATCTTCTCTTTTCCAAACTAACCAAACCCAATTTTTTTTCAAATCTTCCCTCATAGGTCATGTTTTCTAGACCTTTAATCATTTTTGTTGCTCTTCTCTGGATTTTCTCCAGTTTGTCTACATCTCTCCTGAAATGTGGCACTTAGAACTGGACACAATGCTCCAGATGAGGCCTAATCAGCGCGGAGTAGAGCAGAAGAATTACATCTCGGGTCTTGCTTATAACACTCCTCCTACTACATCCCAGAATGATGTTAGCTTTTTTTGCAACAGTGTTACACTGTTGACTCATATTTAGCTTGTGGTCAACTATGACCCTCCAGATCCCTTTCCGCAGTACTCCTTCCTAGGCAGTCATTTCCCATTTTGTATATGTGCAACTGGTTTTTCCTTCCTAAGTGGAGTACTTTGCATTTGTCCTTATTGAATTCCATCCTATTTACTTCAGACTATTTCTCCAGTTTGTCCAGATCATTTTGAATTTTAATCCTATCCTCCAAAGCACTTGCAACCCCTCCCAGCTTGGTATCGTTCACAGACTTTATAAGTATTTTCTCTATGCCATTATCTAAATCATTGATGAAGATATTGAACAGAACTGGACCCAGAACTGTTCCTCGCGGGACCCCAGTCATTATGGCCTTCTAGCATGACTGTGAACCATTGATAACCATTCTCTGGGAATGGTTTTCCAACCAGTTATGCAGCCACCTTATAGTAACTCCATCTAGGGTGCATTTCCCTAGTTTGTTTATGAGAAGGTCATGCGAGACAGTATCAAAAGCTTTACTAAAGTCAAGATATACCATGTCTACCACTTCCCCCCTAACCACAAGGCCTGTTACCCTGTCAAAGAAAGCTATCAGGTTGGTTTGACATGATTTGTTCTTCACAAATCTATGCTATTACTTATCACCTTATTATCTTCTAGAATTTTTCAAATGGATTGCTTAATTATTTGTTCCATTATCTTTCCGGGTACAGGAGTTAAGCTGACTGGTCTGTAATTCCCTGGGAATTACTCAATGCTCAGCAGCTTGCAGGATCAGGAGCTATGTGATATTTGCAGGATAAAGTATTCATTTTAAGGAAAAAAGTCCAGGTATTGAAGCAGTGGAGCTGATAATTCAATTTGTGTCATGCTTTTCAACCAGTATAATATCACAGAGGACTGTTACTAGGGGTTGCATCTTTCAGATGAGATGTCAAGTCAAGGCCCTGAGCACTCTATTACTGATGCTTTGGCACTCAAAATGATTTTGCAAATATCTACATTTTCATAGTCATTAACGATCCTTTGGCACATATTTTCCATAGTTCCCCAGAACACAGGAAGCCTTTTGAAGTCACCAGAATGCATAGCTGCTGCTAACTCTAGGGTAGACAAGCAGGAGCTCTGCTGCTGGATCAAGATGATAGAGCACTTATGTGATTGCAAGGCAGAACTTTGTATGGACACAATCAATCTTTAAACCACAAATGAGCCAAAACAAACACTGCAACTCTATTGAAAAGAAAGCCTTCAAAGCATTAGCTCTACCCCCCTTCCAAATTACCAATGGAGTAATGATATTGTGCCTACATAAATTTTCACTGCAGTTTCAATTGGATATGATATTTTTCTTCTGTTCCTCTACCTATTCTCAACTGTTTGGGAGTTTATAAGTGTTGCTGTGCATTATGGGTACTGCATTCTATTGCAGCATTGGCTGCACTTCCGTGATTGATGAAATGATTCTTCTCTAGGTTGCAAGCAGCTTGTAAAGCAGTATGCAAATGCAAGATACTGTTATTGGGTCAGGTTCTTTTTGCAATCCTGTCCCTTTGTGTGGACCGGTCCACAGGATCAGTGAGCTGTAACTGGGGAGAATCCAGCCTATTATTTATTTGTTTTAAATGGGAGTTAAAATCCGATGAGAATACCGCCAGTATTTCTGCTGCTTCAACAGAAGGAACGAAAAACAAGAAGCAATACTAGACAATGAATGAGAAACCCAACTCACAAATTTAAAGGCAGGAAAGAAAATCCTCCTAGGAAACAAAGCAATAACTAATAACAGGTAACAGTACTCTGGCAAAAAATAATACAAAGCAATATAAGAATCAAACGTTTCCTAGCAGATGCTAGAAAGTCTCAGCTGTAGAAATGTTATAAGTTAATTTTGGTCAAGTCTTAGTGCTTTTCTTCATCTTAGTTAATTCTAAAGATGCTCAGCTAAATAAGTATTTTTTCCCACTTTTTATTATAAACATCACAATAACCAAAATATGAAGTTATAAATTTAAATTATCATCTGTAACACAGCATAGAATTAACATTCTTATGGAAAAAACAAGTTTTTAAATATTAAATATTAAATCTATAAAATCCAGTACATCAATACTTCATTACTAATGAAGGGGCAACAAGGAGAAGGCAGGGAAATGAAGTTTGAAAGCAGCGGGCAAGTGAAGGGAGGGAAAGAATCCAGGAGGATGGAGGAAGGAAGTCTGGCTTGGCTACTGGATTTTGGGTGCTCCTTAGTCGATGTTTCTAAAAATGGAGCCCACATTTCTTCAAAACTCATGTACTCAAACCAGAACTTGACCCTTTCTTTGGCCACTAGGTGAGAATACCACTGTTGTATTCTGTGCATTGATTTACTTTTCCACCTCTGTAAATTCATTTGTTTCATGATCATGGCTGCTCTCAGAGACCAGGATGGCTGAGCTGATGGAAGGCTGAAATGCATGTGTAAAATATGCTAATGTTTGATTGCAAAAGCCCCAAATCATTCTAATTCCAGTGTCAACTTCTTTCCACAAATGTTTAATTGGAGGACATTCCAAAAGGATGTGCAAGCATGTGCTCTTATATTTACCACAGCATCTGCATGTATCCAAAGGAAGAACTTTAAAACCATGTTTTACACTGAGTAATACAGCGGACCACTGTGGAGCCTTTAAAAGATGCTCCAAGCTTTAGTCATAACTTCAAGACTCAAGGAGTCTTTTTTCATCAAAAAAGCATACCTGGATGACGTGGGCCTGAGGAGAGATTTTAAGATGGGTTTTAAACATAGATAGGAAAGTTTCAGGGCATTGGTGCTTGTGGAAACCCAATGGGGCACAGGGACAGGGGCGCCCAGATGTCTAATGCTGATAGTTTGATTACCTTGCAGAAAGTACAACAGAGGCAAGACTGCCAGGGAGCTGGAGTACGTGGAAAGGGAAAGATGAGGCACTGACAGGGATGCACCTTCTCCTCACTTGTTGGGACCACGTAGTGCCAGCAAGACCAATGCACTCTAAGTTATGAAGGTCAGGAGGAAGAAGGGGAGAGAAAGAATGATGGGGTGGGTGACAAAAGGGAATCAAATAGAGCATAACAAAGGAAAACACAAAATAAAGTTATAAGTAGAGCAATATACTAACATGTACGTACTTGGCAACAGCCAGAACTGATGTCATCGATTACTGGGGTTGAAAAGAACAGCTAAATGTAGAAGACACATCCGCAACTCAGGGGGTGTGCAAAGTTTGAGTTCATATTTCATGCTATAACAAGAGTCCTTCAAGTGGTTACATCAGTCTCTGAGATAGTATAGGTTGCATGGGTTTACAGCGTTCCGGAGTAGCAACTTTGTGTTTTATGATTATGCATGTAGGTCCCTGTTAGAGTTCCCATGTGGGGTAATTTTCACACACCCCCATCCTTCAAATAATTAACAATTAATCCAAAAACTATTACCTTACCCTGTAAGTACATGGGCATATAGCAGCGCCCTAGAGATGCGATTTGTGAGCTAAACGTGTTTGATGGTCGCACTATGGCCCTACAGCAAAATGATGAGGTTTGCAAAAGCAATCATGGGTAGCTTATTTCTTTCTTTAGGGTATCCACAAATGATAGTATGGCACAGTCTACGTCAAAAGGGATTCTCTTCTATTTGGTTCCCAAGGATGCCCAGTTGACTTGCTGCTACTGACTGGAGTCTCTATGTGCATCTTTATGTTACTGAGCTGGTTCCTACTGCAGCAGGAAAGTATTGCCAGTAGGGCTGTCTTAAGTCAAGTCAGCATCCTGTGCACAGAACCACCTAGTAGTGGCTAGGAAGTGGTTCAGATTGGAATTGTGTTGCTCACTGGTGCAGGGTTTGGGTGCGGGAGTTGTGTGCCTCTACTCCCTCAGTATCAGGCTGTGTATAAGGCAATAAAAGCCACAGCAAGTCAGCACGGAAGGGCATGGCACTGAATATTCAGTAGTGAGATGGTCCATGCATATCCATGGTATATTGTTGTTGCTGTCGTTCCAGACTTCTGTGTAGGGAACACAGCAGCCCAGTATATCCATGGATTTCATCTTCACTATTCATAGCCAAGACCCAGATGGACAGAGGATCAAATGTAATGAGGGCCAGCTGGACCCACATGGTAAAGGCAAACAAAATGCCAATGGTCAAAGTAATCAGGAACAGCACACATCAAAAATAGTTTTATAGAATGATTAATGATGCTCTTGCCCTCTGATGGCTCTTGGAATGAATGGGTTACTTCTCCAGATATTACATGAAGCTTTGCAGGAAACAGCAGGTAATATCTGAGCTCTCTTGGTTTGCCAGTGCCCCAGCCCTGCCAAAAGCCACCCTTTGCTTCATAACCTCCCTTGCAAAGTCATGAAAAGGCTCTTTAATTGGGAGATTGCCATACTGAACCTCTTTTTCCCCCATTGCCTGTTGTACAATTGTTTCTTCAGCTACAAACTTGAGAAATTTGATTATTGAGGATCTGGATTTAGCCCAGGGGGCAAGCACTGGAGTCAGGGACCTGTGGCTCTTTCAATATCAAATACACGGTCCTCAGGCAGATCGAGTATTTCTATTAAAAGTCTGGGGATAAATTTTACATAATTTCCTTGCTCTGTCCCCTGAGGGACTCCTACGATTATAAGATTGTTTCTGTGCGATCTGCCTTCCAGATTGACCAATTTAGATTTAATGATTTTAGATCCTTAGGGTGTTTCTTAGTTTGGGCAGCCATGCCCTGCATTTGCTCCTTTTCTGAAGAAACACGACCCTCTAATTCTAACATGTTGCCTAATAGCAGCTGCAACAATTCAATACTAGACACTGTTTGGAGAAGGTTGCTTTATGTAAGGAACATAGGCCACATTTGGATTCAGGCCTGAGTAACACTGGTTAGAAAAATGTTTAAGTTAGTGTTGCTGAGAGATTCTTAAAGCAGCTTTCTGGTACATAGGCAAAAAGGCTATTAAGGATAAGGTCACTCACTTGCCCTACACCCTGCCTTTACCTTCTTAAACTACTTTTCAAGTGTCATAATTGACTCATTGTCAAGAGAATGTGTGGAAATGAGCTGGTGCATAATGCTGACTAGCCATGAATTATATTTCAACAATCATGACACTTATGTCTGGGGCCTAACTGGAAGTTTGCCTACCAGATCCTTATCAAGTGGCAACTTCTTGCATCCTGTTGTTGAGAGACATCTATTTTCAGTTAGCGATGACTTGGTTTCTCTTTCACCTGTGACTATGTGACTCCAGGATCAAGGTTCCAGGTCACTACTCCACAATGAGCTACAGCCAACATGCTGGAATCCCTAATTGGACACGAACATCTCCTAAGGTGAAGTAGAAGAGTCACTGATCCCTACAAAAGATGCCAACCATGTGGAGTAAAGGGGGGGCCCCCCTCTCAGATCAGCACAACACTTGAAGTTGTATCCTGCTCTTTTCCTCCTTGGACTGGCCCTCCAAAGGAAGAGAGGCAAAAGAATCTGACCACTGGCTGAGCCAAGCCTGAACAACGAAGAGTTAAAAAGACCACCTGTCTTCCTCACCTGTGAAAGTACTTAAATTACATCTTATCAACAAAGATGCCAGTAAATAGCAGTTTAGATCCAAGTTAAGACCAATCATGTGAATTGAAGACTTCAGAAAGCTGCAAAAATTCTTCCATAGATTATTCTGCATCTGTGCTAACCTGCCAGAAAGATGCAGGCACTGTGTTAGAGTGGGGAGGGAAATACATTTAAACAAACCAAGCTTAATGTATTCTTTGCAGACTGGGAGAAAAAGTAGCTTTCCCCCCCCCCCCGCCCAAAAAAAAAGCAATCTACCACGAAATTATTTTGAGAGGTTCACTTACTTAAAATTAAGGCATGTTGGAACCTCTGCCTTTGCTAAATGCTTAACTAAATGGCTTAAATTAAAAATGCAATGGATTGTCCACTCGCCTTCCTGTAAGATCTTAAAACCTGTTTTTCTTAACTTACTCATCATAATTAATTGCTAATGGGAAAGCTAAATAAACTGAACCATTGACTTATTGATTATATTTCAGTTGTAACCTCAATTTGACCATTGCATTATACCTTTGTAAATTAAGGTAGGAATACCATAACAGTGACATTTGCACTTAAACACATTTGTTTTTATAGCTGCTTGGTTAATCTTTTAAAAAAATTATATATATAAGAATTACGCTGAACTGGTTTATTTCCCAAAACTTCAACATAGACAAAGTATCCTATGCAGGAGAAAAAGATACAATCATTCCTGAGCCCATCCCATATTTCCATTACTTTAACTACATATTACTGTAATTACATATTTGAGTGGAGTCAGCAAACTCTCACTGTTGTCAGCAGAGGCACCTTGGCTTTGTGTGTCTGTCTCTCCTCATCTTTCCCGCTCCTTCTCCCAGATTTGCTGGTTGAAGAGAAGATCTCCATTCCTGTTGAACCTGAACATGTCTATGTCAGCATAATTTCAGGTGTGAGCTTTTTGGAATAGGGGGTGAAAAGGAGGAGGCAGCAGGATGCTGGTAGATGGCCTCAAACCCCTCAGGAGCCCACTCTACCAATGTTCTGCGGCCCCTTCTGGTCCTCTTGCAGGATAATCTCACTGGCTTTTACTGTCATATTTGAAACTTACTTGTGTTTGTGCTAATACTAACACTTGACAGGTTTCAGAGTAACAGCCGTGTTAGTCTGTATTCGCAAAAAGAAAAGAAGTACTTGTGGCACCTTAGAGACTAAGCAATTTATTTGAGCATAAGCTTTCGTGAGCTACAGCTCACTGCATCAGATGCATCCGATGAAGTGAGCTGTAGCTCACGAAAGCTTATGCTCAAATAAATTGGTTAGTCTCTAAGGTGCCACAAGTACTCCTTTTCTTTTTACTAACACTTGGAGATTTAAAAATCAATACTGACATTGGTAAGTCTACATTAATTTTCAGATTTCAAAGAGCTTTGTGAATCTCATTGGTGTCTCTTCACAGCAAGCATTTCATTCTCTTTGAATCTCCATGGGTTTGCATCATACAAACATAGCTGGAAAATTTCAGTGAAACCCAAAGCCAGGTGGGTTTCACAGGGCTTGGGGTTTTCAATTCAAACATTTAGGCAGTTCTAGGTTTTTTAAGAATTTGTACCACAAAAAGGTAGAGGACATAAGTTACCAATGACAATTTCATGCGATAAGCAAGTATTATAGTTGGCTAACTCTCGCCAGAGTATTTTAACAGTAGCTCACACCACTCTCACAGCATGCAACAAACAGGAAGCACGGCCACAGATTTATCGATATTATGTAGATTTCTCCATATCTCATTTTAACCCACAAGATAAAAAACATACAGCATCTATGTCCCATGTTTTATACAATCCTGCTAGCGAAGCCACACATTTTGATTATTTTAAATATAAGTAATAGCGGTATCATGAGATGTTGACCTTGGAATGTTAGCATTTGCCAAGACATTGATGAGATTATTCAAGTTTGAATACTAATACTAATTCACAAAAATAAGACAAAAAACGTTTCTGGCTAAAGCAGTTACTAAATCTAAAATGTTGCTTGCTTGGATAATTGTTTCAGAGTAACAGCCGTGTTAGTCTGTATTCGCTAAAAAGAAAAGGAGGACTTGTGGCACCTTAGAGACTAACCAATTTATTTGAGCATAAGCTTTCGTGAGCTACAAGCTGTAGCTCACGAAAGCTTATGCTCAAATAAATTGGTTAGTCTCTAAGGTGCCACAAGTCCTCCTTTTCTTTTTGGATAATTGTGTCATCTGAAAAGGTCTCATCTTAAGAACTGCCAACATGCTTTTTTCAACCAATCCTTGCTGCATTAAGGAATTAGAAAAAGAAAACAAATATCTATCTCAGATGCAACTTACTGAACAAACTTGTGTTCTCAATCCACATCTCTTAAATGTCTTTTTTCAAATACCTATTAGATCCAGATACAGTACACAGTGCGTTCTTCAGCCTGAAGCAGTCCAGACAGGATACTGTATATGTGATGTAGAGGTCTAAGTACACTACAGGTCTCAATATTACATTGGGGCTCAATCAGGATCTCATTCTGCTAGACATATATTATTTAATTTGTAGGGATCATGTTTGTGGGAGCTCTATATTTTATTCTGAACATAGCTGAAAACCTAGGATGAAATTCTAGTCCCACTGACATCAAGGGGAGTTTTGGCAGTGAGTTCAAAGGGCCAGGATTTTACCATCAGTTTTAAAAATTAGAGCTCAGTAAAAAAAATAGAATGCTAATCACAGATGGCACATAAAAATCAGCTGCACCAGAGATTCCCTGGCTAGGAACGTGTTGGTCCCAGTACCTGGCACAGAAGTTGTTCACATTTTCATTTTCAATGCCCTTCCCATCAGAGAGTGTAATGGAACTGTCAGTTAGATACTCCATTGCATGACAGTACATCTCTTTTAGCAAAAAGGTGTGGAAATATTCTAGTTACAAGCACTGACTGGCAGGACATCACCAGGTACTTCACAACGTTTACCTGTTCAGGAGTCAAATTTTCTCAGGGGTCAGCCCAAGAGTGTGGAATGAACTCCTGCAGGAACTAAGGGCCATCACAAACCTCACCACTTTCTTCTCCAAGTGCAAGATGCACTTCTTCAACCTAGCCTTCTCTTACATAAACACATAGCAATGTATACTTTAAAAACAAACCAAAATAGTCCTACCAAAAGAAAACACTCCATTGTACACACGCATGTGTACGCGCACATATAGAGAGAGAACAAACCACATATGACCGATGTTAGGCATGTTGCTCAGCGTATTGCTGGAAGGTACTCAGATGTTACCAGGAATAAGACAGTATAAGAAACTGTAGAGCACAGAATTCATGATACACAATAACATGCCATCACACCAGTCCTTTCTGTAGTTCCGTGACTTCGATTAGGTTAATGAAATATTAATCATTTCTACAGTATTACATTAAGATGGCATACAATTATGTTTAACTCTCCTTTGTTCGAAATAATTCCCTTTAATATCTTTGTAAAATAAAACACAAACAGGATCACCTACAGCATTTCCCTGCTACTGAGAAGCAGAGGAAAGTAACAGATTTTTTTTTAAAAAAAGTTTCCCATGCCAAATAATGACAAACAAATATTGTACTCAATCAACAACATTTATCAAAACACATTAAGCAACAAGGTAAGCATATAATTGTAGCTTCAAACAGGTTTGAGTGATGTCTAGCCTTCCTGACTGCTTACATGAAAATCAACTTCATAAAATCCAGTGTAAAGTCTTATGTACTCTACAAGCAAAGGGCTAGTCTGTCCCTAGTCTAAAGTGGGTGGTGTGAAAGGGAAAGGACACAAGGAGTCTTCTCCTTTAACCCCAGAACTCCCCATGCCAGGGCCAGGGATGAATGCAAACGGTGTACTTTGAAAAAAAAAAAGTCAGCATGTCAGCAGTTGATTAAAGACTGCATCATAATGCGTAATCCATTATAATGTGGGCAGTGCATGAATTAAAGTTGCACAGGCAACCTCGGTTCACACATTTCATGACGACTTTTGAGTGACTGGCTTTTCAGCCTTAACATTTTTTTAACATAAGAAATGACATCCCCTCACAACGAAGTTTAAAAAAAAATTGAAAAAAAAAAAAGATTTAATCCTGTGGGACCCCATTGACTCCCAACATGGATCAACAGTATGGCTGGGATCTATAGGTGCTCAGCACAACGCTCTCTACCATTTGAGCTAAGGGAGTAACTGGTAGCAATAGAAGGCTACTGTCTTCTTTGAACCAGCTTCTAGAGGAGCTACCTCAGTTTACGAAATGGCTGAACATTTTTAGCCAAATCTTTCAAAAGAAAAAAAAATCAGCCTGTGGCAGACAACTGGCCTGCAAAATTTCAGCAGCAGCAGTTTACATCTGGTAAAATTATATGCAACTGAAAGAGAGCCTTATAACAGAAGCGTGGGGCAACTTTAACTATTGTCATCAGTACTTGCACAACCTATAATACACACACTATTTTGCAGTTTCCATTAATTAAATTACTTAATCTTTAATCAACACAATACATTTTTATAGCTATTTAAAAATAGCCCTCAAAGTACTTCTTTTAATTGTTGTACATAAATTCTAGTTTAATAAGGGAATGCTGCATTTTCATCAATAAAATAAATGTCAGTGGAAACTTTGTATGTGGTACATATTGAAAATATCCAGCAGGAAACAGAAAAATAAGATATTGTTTAATCAGACAGATAAATCACATGTAATTTGATGAAGCTTTACAAAATGAGGAGGACATCTATATTATAAATGCAAAGTAAAAAAAAGTATCATTATGCCATAGACAATAACAGCTTTAATGCAGATTCCTTTGACAACTACTTTGACATGTACAAATGTTAAAAGAAATGCTTAAAGCTGAGTCTGAATCTCCTCTCATTTACACCAGTGTAAATCAGTAGTGATGCCAATGAAGTCAGTGGAGATTCACTTCCACCAGGGTAAAGTTGGTGTAAGAATAATCTGACCCTACGCGTTTAAATATACGACAATATTTTGGGCACAGTCCTGCAGTTTTTGTGAAGGAACAGCTCCCAGTATGAAAGCTCACCATGTGTTAGGATTACAAAATTGGTCCTTGAGTAGGTTATCAAAATGGCAATGTAGATCTTGACTCTAAAGGTCACACTTGTACGAGTAAATTAAGAGTAAATTATATTACAAAACAAACAAACAAAAACAAAACAAAGGAGGATGTTCTGTTAAAGTCTTCTAAAGCCCTGTGCTAATGCCTGTATAAAAAAGTTGCACTCTTTTTTTGGACAGCATTAAGAGTTTGGTGGCTGTTGAACACTCCAGGACACAGCCACATAACAAACCCGCTCTGTTAACTTAATGTACGTAGTATGTCCAAATGTGTCACTGATTTAAGAGACTATTAGTGGATCACAGAAACTATTAGTGGATCATAGAGGGTAGACTAACAGCAAAAAGGTTAAGTATATACAGACTTGCAGTAAAGTTCCTGGCTCTTGTAATTTTTGTTCAAAGTAAGATTGTTCAGTATAAAATGCTTTTTCCTTTGCTCGCTTATCAAAAGCATCAATACATATTTGAAGATCTTACAGACTGAACTCAACTGAAAGATGACCATTATACTGACAACATATAATATAAAGCCATTGCATTGTTCCGTTTTTCCCAGAAATTATTTTCTCCCCAAACTTACAGATGTGTCAATATAGAATGACCTTGGACTTTACAGGTCTTCAGTTAAAGATTACAAATCAACTGAAATGCTAAAAGGTGTAAGGAAGGATTAGTGAGAATAATCATTTTCAAAAATGTGTCTTCAAGTTCTTACTTTTCCATATCCAAAAGGTGATAACTGGAATTGCTTGTATAGTATTCAGTATATGGCTATGCCTACATGGCAGTGCAGGGCAGACTCCAGACATATGAATTGCAGTGTGCAATAAAATGTTGTGCGGTAACTTCCCTGTGTGGACTCTGATGGCACAAACTACAAGGTAACTAGTTTGTGTAAACAGTGTTCACACAGGATAGTTACAGCACTGCATTTTGGCACATGTTGCAGTCCACACTCTGGTAGTCCACACTCTGGGGCCACGCAGACAAACTCTAAACTGTGTTTGAAAATGAACAGGTATATCTGCAAGGTCAGGAAGTAACTATCATGCCCCACAGTTGTCCATCAGACAAATGAATAGAAATTCCATTGTTTTGTGACCCTTCACCAACCATTTGTTCCGTCTTAACTCCATACCCAGGCAATGTTCTGACTCTGTTGTGAAAGTTTGCAAGCAGGGATGGCACAAGCCTTTGTGATGCTCTGCGTGAAACAACAAATCTGCTTCCCTCCACACTTCTGGCTTTGTCCTCCTAGCTAGATTGTGGCATTTATGCCACAGCCCTGAGTGCAGGACAGTGGATAGGGACTGGATAAATCTGTGTCTCAGGCAATCCCCATCCTATGTGTTAGCCACCAGACTATCCTTCCTCTCTAAAGTCTTCCTTTCATGATATCCTCTGCTTCCCCTAACCCATCTGCCAAGTAGTCTGGTTTAAAAGGGGGACTAGAGGTATGAAAAGTATGAAAAGAAGGGTTTCCCTAGTAGACGCTCTGGATACTTACACCTAAATCAGGGTATAATAATTATAAATATATATTTAATCTACCTTTGCAATTATCCTTTCCTTGTTTTTCTTATCCTATCCATCATGAGAGCCAAGTTGCCCAGAATTTGTAATAATTACAGATGGCATTAGTGAAAAAGAATATCTTTAGTGTAAGTACATTGCAGAGAATTAAAAATACCCTCTATTTTTTACAGAAAATCATTAACAAAAACAGTATCTTACCACTTTACACTTACGTTCATTTTAAATAATTTTGCAGTTATCCCCGTTTGACAGTTTTACTGCTTACAAATGATTTTTTAAAAATTCCCAGCTTTTTCTTTTCCTAAAGTAGTCATTTGACACAATGTAATGAATATATATCTAGTTTGACAACTCACATAAGAGTGCTGCTGCAAACTCTCTGTCAAACACACCTAACATTAGCAATTATTTCTACTAATGAACCAGCTAAATGATACCAATGTGCTATTTTTATATCATATCCTCCACTCCTATACTGCTCTAAAAAATCCAGTTAATATAATTAAAACAAATCCCCTTATATTAAAATAAAGCAAAGGTTGTGATGACAAACCCACAGAAGCAATGGGAAATGAGCTAAGGGCGGAATTTCAACCTTACTATGATTTTCCTTGCTGTGAATATTTATAGCGTATTGGTGAATCTGGTGCAATGAAGGGCTGACTTTGCACACTACACTGTGCATCCCCTCACCACTAATTTTAAATAAAGTCTCCCCACTAAAATTTTGGAGTTTTCCCCACCACATTTACAAAATTAGTGAGGAGATTCCTTCTCTAATTAGATAATAACATCTGAATTAAATCCCTTTAGGTGTGGTCAGTGTCTCCTGATTGAGAGCTTTTATCATCAGTCTGTTCAATTACCTATGTAAAGTGCTAGCAGTGTCCTTTCAGTTGCTAATATAACCCCTGCAACCTCACTGCCAGATTGGCCTGGGCAGGATACAACCCCTCCCCCCCCCACACACAGACAGACACACCCATTTCCCCCCCAGGACCCAGCTAGGTAGAATCAAGAGGTACCAGTCAAGCTGTTGATAGTCAACTGATTGCAGATATCCAGTGCACATACTCCTTTCATAAGGGTGTGTGGTTCCCTGATAAACCAGAGTTGGAACTGGACTCGGAGGAAGGCATCCCCTGAAGAAGTTGAGGATCAGGTCTAGGGTTACTAATATCTGGTACAGTGAGGAGAAAACCCCCTTTCCCAAGCCCCTCTAACTTCATATGAGGGGACAGAGGTGGAGTCCCAGAAGCTGGCTGAGGGACCAGGTGCGGAGGGGCAGGAGACTGACAGCAGCCCTCCACCAGATGGAAACAATTAAGAAAGGAATGCTGACGTGCACTGTAAAACTTATTGCTGGTTAGTTCCCAGATAAATTAATAAAGTTAATTTAAATTAATTAATTAAATTAATTTATTAATTAAATTAATAAAGCCTAATTAAACCACATCCTTTGCATCTAGTCTTTCTTCCTGTATGTCTGAGACAATGGTATCTGTCTGTATCAGAGGAACACACAACGCAATTGACATCTTTGCTGGTAGACTCAGTAGGAAAAATCAAGGATTTACTGGTATTGTGAACTAAACTAAAAGTGCTATCCCCAAAATGACCACACCTTTGATGGGGGTGGGGGAGGCAAGTTGTCCAGCTAGCTGGGGGAAGGGGAATAGTGGTTTATGGGTGGGAGGAAGGGCTCAGAAGCTGCTGCAAAAGGGGAATGTGTCAGCATGGTGATGCTGACTCATCCCCCAGGGACTGGAAGGGCTGGGGAGTTGAAAAAAAGACAGGCCAGGAGTAGGAGAAGCCCTTTCCCCGCAGCACAGCAGGAGGGATCAGAGGACTGCAGCACATGAGTCTGCATGGCACCACGGGGATGCAGGACAGTGAGGATCATTGAGCTGGTACCTGGGTCCTGTAGGGAATCTACAGGAAGAGGTTTGGAACTGTGGGATTTACACTGGCAGGGGCAAGCAGCGATACTAAACTTGTGAAGGTCAAAGACTGATCCAGGAGGCTGGGTGAATCTGTTATCCCATGGGACAGTGATGAGTCCGGGGTCTGCCCCGTGGAGGTTTTGAGGGCATACATGTCAATACAACTAGGGAAGGATAGGCCCCTCTTTATAAACAGTGATGGATGTCCTCTCACAACGTGCCAGTTCGTTATGATGTTGAGATGAGGACTGAAGAGGTTGGGGCTGCCAGGCCTGGAATTTGATTCCCAAGCATTCAGGATCAGGGTAGCTACAGCAGCAGCACTGCTGGGCATTGGGGCAGAGGCAATTCAGGCAATCAGGAGTTGTCATTCAGAAGTATACAGAACATATGTGAGACCCCAGCTGGTGAGTGAGCATTAATTTGTTGTATTTTTATTCTAGATGTGGGCAGACTAGCCATGTAGGTGGTGGTGTGGATCTGTGGGCATAGTGTTGTTTATTGGGCACCTACGTGGGCTTCCCAGTTTTCCAAGGGTTCACAGCTGGGGTTCGGTGATGAAGCAATCCTCAATTGGCATAGAGGGATTGGCGTGTTATAGCACCAGCTGATGCCATTACTGTACTCTGGGGGTGGGGGGCATCAGCCCCCACCAGATATAATTGTGGTACACATTTTCCCCAATGATTTGGGAATGTGTAAATGGGTGGACTTACTGCTTGGAGTGAAGATGGACTTGAGACAGATCCTGGAAATTTTTCCAGGAGTAAAAATTGTGTGGTTGGACATGGGGTCTGGCAGGGAAATGTGAAGCCCCCTGGGTGGACAAAGCGAGAAGGTATGTGAACAGGGAGGTGGCCAAATTCCTGGGGGCCACAGGAAGGGCAGTAATTTCATATCCTGGCATAGCATAAGGGGTACCAGCGTTATTTTGGGAAGATGGGGTTTACCTGTCAGACTTGGGCACAGGTACATTATTGGCAGATATAAAAAGGGGGTGTTAGGAGATGTCTGGGAACCCAACTGAGCTTTTGGGCAGGCAGCCAAGCTAATTGCTAGTCCTTCCTCATGGCGGATGTCAGTGCAGGTACTCCACAGTCAGTTTCCAGATGAATGGCTTGGCAAAGTACTTAACATGAAGGTGTTTTTTAAAGTAGCGGGGGGTGGGGAGAAGGGAGTGAGGTTCAGGGCTCGTATGACTGGCACAACAGGGATCCAACCTTCCTTCCTTATAGTCCCACATTAACCCTCATTCGAGAAGGGGATATTAAGGTCCCTGGAATGGGTTGGCTGGTGACCTGGATGAAAAAAAAAGGGGGAGGGGGCTAGTAGAAGCCCCCCTTCCCCCCCAGTAGATATTGAATGATCATGGAGTTACCTGCACTGTATTTTATCTGCCAGATAGTCCCAAACATCTAATAATAAAGTTGCAGCTGATTAAAACCATATCAAGTGTCTCCTGTTCTCCTTTTGGTACAGCCGGATGACAGGTTGTCAGGGCAATATGGAGAAGGCTGCAGTAGCACTGCGGTTTTTCTGTAGGTAAAAGAAGACTTCAGTTTTCAGTGTTGTCGTCACTCTGACTTTTCACAAGCTCTAAATTAGCTCAGAACAAAACCTTCAAAAGAAAATAAAGCCACAGTGACCTTGTTTGACAAGTTTCAGCTTGAAACGATATTTTATAGCTGAAGGTGGCAAAGGCATATACTGGTTCAGAGAACACAATACCATATCAACTGTAAGCAGAAAACAATTGTCTCAACATTTCAAAACCATTTAATTAACTTTTTTTAAAATGGCAACACTCAACATAGAATAGAGAGTTGCACAATCCACAAGAAAAGAAAATCTAATCCCCATGTAATTCTATGTAATATAGTCCCACAACTTTTCTAAACAAACCTACACAGATATCCTCTTTCAGAGGCTCACTCATAAAACTGCCAGGATACAAGCCAGGATGGGATCCTCCTCAATTTGTCATTGATAAGTTGTTTCATTGTGATTCATTTAAAAATGAATCTGAAAGTTCCTGTTTTCAATTGGGAAGTCTAAAATCCAAGGTTACAGGGGCAAAATGTTCCACAATGAAATATCCCAACAAAAGGTTTTTGCTCATTACAGATTAGACTGGTTTCAGAGTAGCAGCCGTGTTAGTCTGTATTCGCAAAAAGTAAAGGAGTACTTGTGGCACCTTAGAGACTAACCGATTTAAATAAATTGGTTAGTTTCTAAGGTGCCACAAGTACTCCTTTTCTTTTTACAGATTAGACTTATTAGATAGCTGTAGTATCACCTAACTATATATGAATCTTCCTTATAACAAGCAGAGCATCAAGGAAACCTGATAGTCAACACATAGGAATAAAGACAAGTGTAGCAATTAAGTGTAGATACAATAGATAAGAACAAGTGCCAGAGTATAGTTAAGCAGGCCAAAAAAGAGCAACCGGCCAAAAACACAAAAAACAGCAGCAATTTTTTTAAAGTACATCAGAAGCAGGAAGCCTGCCAAATAATCAGTGGGGCCATGGAACAATCAAGGTGCTAAAGGAGCACTCAGGTAAGACAAGTCCATTGTGGAGAAGCTAAGAGAATTCTTTGAATTGGTCTTTACCGCAGAGGATGTGAGGGAGAGTCCCACATCCAAACCATTCTTTTTAAGTGACAAATCTGAGGAACTGTCCACAATCGAGGTGGAACTGGAACAAGTGGATACAAATTGGAACAAACAGTAATAAATCACCAGGACTAGATGATATTCACCCAATAATTTTGAAGGAACTCATATATGAAATTGTAGAGCTACTAACTTTAGAAAAATTGTTTCAACACCACTGTACTAGTGAGGGTGATGAAGGCAGGAACCATGTATTTGGATTTTTATTACTACTTCAAGTCAGGGGGTGCACCAGCACCCCTAGTTCCAGCACCTATGCTTTGGTGTGTAGCCTATCACATAAATCAGCCTGTGTACCAGATAACCAGCAGATAGCTAATGTAATGCCAATTTTTAAAATAGGTCCCAGAGGTGATCCTGACAATTACAGGGTGGTAAGTCTAACTTCAGTACCAGGCAAATTGGTTGAAACTACAGTAAAGAACAGAATCATCAGACAAATGGATGAACATAATTTGTTGGGGAAGAGCAACTGTAAAGGGAAATCATGCTTCACAAATCTATTAGAATTCTTTGAGGGAGTCACCAAGCATGTGGACAAGAGTGATCCAGTGGATATAGCGCACCTGGACTTTCAGAAAGCCTTTGACGAGGTCTCTCACCAAAAGGCTCTTAAGCAAAATAAGCAGTCATGGCATAAGAGGGGAGGTCCCCTCATGGATCAGTAACTGGTTAAAAGACAGGAAACAAAGGATAGGAATAAATGGTCAGTTTTCACAATGGAAAGAGGTAAACAAAGGGGTCCCCCAGGGATCTGTACTGGGACCAGTGATGTTCAACATATTCAAAAATGATCTGGGGTAAACAGTAAGGTGGCAAAGTTTGTAGAGGATACAAAATTACTCAAGTTAAGTCTAAAGTTGACTACAAAGAGCTACAAAAGGATTTCACAAAAGTGAATGACTGGCCAACAAAATGGCAGATGAAATTCAATGTTGATAAATGCAAAGTAATGAACAGTGGAAAACATAATCCCAATTATACATACAAAATGATGTGTTCTATATTAGCTGTTACCACTCAAGAAAGATCTTGGAGTCACTGGGGATAGTTCTCTGAAAACATCTGTTCAATGCACAGCTGCAGTCAAAAAAGGTAACAAAATGTTAAGTCCCATTAGGAAAGGGATAGATAAGACAAAAATATCATAATGCCACTATATAAATCCATAGTACCCCCACACCTTGAATGTTGCATGTAATTCTCATCACCCCATCTCAAAAAAAGAGATATGCCAGAACTGGAAAAGGTACAAAGAAGGGCAGCAAAAATTATTAGGGGTATGGAACAGCTTCCATCTGAGGAGACACTAAAAAGACAGATTGATCAGCTTGGAAAACAGAACTAAGGGGGGATATTATAGAGGTCTATCAAATCACAAATGGTGTGGAGAAAGTGAATAAGCAAGCATTGTTTACCCCTTCATATAACAAGAGCCAGGGGTAACCCAATTAAATTAATAGGCAGCATGTTTAAAGACAAACAAAGAAATCCTTTTTCACACAACACATGGCCAACCTGTGGAACTCGTTGCCACGGGATATTGTGAAAGCCAAAAAGTATAACTGGGTTCAAAAAAGAATTACATACATTCATGGAGCATAGATCCATCAGTGGGTACTAGCCAAGATGGTCAGGGATGCAACCCCATGCTCTGGGTATCCCTAAACCTCTGCCTGCCAGAAGCTGGGGCTGGGCAAGGGCAACAGGGGATGGATTGCTTGACAAATTTCCCTGTTCTGTTCATTCCCTCTGAAGCATCTGGCACTAGCCACTGTCAGACCCAACATGGCCATTCTTATGTTCTTATGACAGTTTAAAGAAAACAAAAGGCAAAGGAATTTTATGACTAAACCTAAAAAGGGAACATAGCTAATCAGTCAGAGGCACAATATATTTATTGTAATGAGAGGGAGAAAAATACATCAGGTTTGGGATTAACATAGTTTCCACACAACAGGGATGCTGGGTTCTTCTGTTGATGCACCCTCATGGTAGGTACTGATACTCAACAGAGAGATGGTAATTCCTAAATACTCAATGGGTTTGTCTTGAGTAGGACAAAATGGTGCCTTTTTCTAAAATGTGTTAGCTAGCACAATTTAAGAGTCCAGTGATGACATTAACATGTGCTAACTGCTAGACTTCAGCGTGACCAGCTAGCATGTGTACAAGTATGAAGTGCTTTGTCCACACTAGCATTTCAGAACGTGCTTGTTAGAACACGCTAGCTAATGATATTTAAACCCAGTCCTGACATAACAATTGTGGCAGGTGACTCATTAACTCCATCCTGAACATAAGTAAGTTTGGAATATCTGTCTGCAGGAAAAGAGATCAGATCTGGAAAAGAAAGATCCAATAAAAAGAAACCTAGAGATAGCCAAGCCAGGGGGAGGAAGGACTGGGCTAGCATTTCTAGTAGCATTTCTACTATTGTTTATGTTACTAAAGCCAAACTCAAGGGGGGTATGGGTTTGCTCTACATATGGAATGTGTGAACTTTTTTCAGATCTAGGTGAGAATGCTGCCTGCTTACATTGCTGTGATACAATTTGGGATAAATTAGTCCTTTCACTGGAGAACTAGCAGGACAAAAGACAATCACTGAAGAGTGACCCTTTTAAAAGTTTTCCATCACTAAAACTATTTCATCAAGCAAAGTATTACTAAAAGACACACAGATTTTCAGCATCTCCTCTTGTCATCATGGGACAATTCAGAAATACTCTCATAAAATGACACAAAGAAATAAAGTGTTCACAAAACAGAAAGCAACATCACAGCATCAGAGGATTCTATTTTGGAGAATTCCACATTTTAACTAAGCTCATATTGCTTGCTATCTGTGAGAGATTAAGCCTCCAGAGAGCTCCTGGATCTGCTGCTTGGCAGGCAGACATTTTCTTCAATTTTATCCAAGAGTGTGATAGTCAGGATAAATCACCACCACAAATCAATGAAATAGTCTACTTTGCCACATGTTCTTCACTGTTTCAAAATCTTGTTGTGTTTTGCTTGAGGAATCTTGCATATGCCAAGGACTGTATAAGGAGTAGGTAGTTGGGCCTCTTTCTTAGAAGGTCTCCTACTTGGGCCATTGTGTAAATGAGCAAATTTTTACTGAAATTAGTGGAACTATAGTGATTTACATCAGCTGAGAATCTGGTTCCTTACCTTTATAAATCCAAAAGATAAATGTAGGGGGCAGGGGAAAAAAAATCTAGATTTAGTTTCATTTTTATGACCTTCTGATATTATATTTATGCCTTATTTTTCAGGTTATCTATGTTATTGGAAGAACTCTTGTTTTTTTATTTATTTTAGACCAAACTATGAGTGCTAGTAGTCCAAAGTATGGAGTCTAGGATGGGTGACAAAACACTTCCAATATCCTGGGACCTGATTATTCCATCAGTTTTGCATATTCAGCTTCCACTAAAATCAGTGGCAGTTGTACATGCACAAATGCCAAAGAATCAGCACCCTGGATCATATATATATAGCTAGGCCTGCAAGGATTAGATTTTTATTGGTAAATGTCAATTTCACTATACACACAAACCAATGAAAAGTATTTCTATCAATAATAATTGAAACTTACAGATAGACAAAGTAAGGAAAAAGCAGCTTGAGAACTGTTTGATTTAAGGCTAAAATTTTGATATAGGATGTTGACAATTTATGTTTTAACTGTTATAAAGTTTTAACTTGTTGAATCTCTATGTCTATGGTTGTTAAATAATTATTTTCTGACCCACACACACAATTTCCAAAGCAAGTGTGAAAATTTAATTCAATAAAAATGTTTAATATCAATATTATCTGTCAAAATTATACAAAAATCAAATTCTGCCAAGCCTAAGTATAGTAATACCACTTGTATCAACAAACAGGTCACACCACCCAAATTCACCAACTGTAAGAACTCCGTGAATAAACTGTCTTTTGAAGAAAAAGGGTTACTTCCAGGCATAGTAATTATCACCTTAGTTCAAGGATAAAATTTAAAGGTAAATTTGTAGCTAGCATTGGGCAAAGAAATGATGGAAGAACAATTAAATGAAAGTCATGCAGTTTTCTTGAATCTATATGTATCATATACCCCGACCTCCTAAATATACCCCATAAACTAACTGGTAACAAAACTATCACGTTAAAGACTTTAAAAAGAATCTCATCCTTCCTGTTAGAAGGAAGGGAGGCAAAGGTAAAAAGTTAGAAGAGTGAGAGCACACGCACAGGACTCTGCACAATCTAAGTACTTATGCCTATGTAAATTCCCTGACTTCACCACTACAGCACAGACTTCCTGTGTGATTTAAACCCAGGTCTTTCTCCCAAGTCTGAGACTGTGTGTTATGATCAGTTCATATTTGTATTCATATTTTGTCACTGAACAGTCAAGTTTTATTCTTCTGTTTCCTTAAGCTACTCTCTATGAGAGAAATACATCACATTGTAGAGGGCCAGCAAAAGGCCCGGTTGTGACACATTGTACCTAAAAATAGCACCCTGTAACCCTCATAGTCATCATTTATATATAGTTGTGATATTCATACAAAGCATGCCAAGTAAGATATCTTATGAAAGGTAATGATCTGCTGAAACCCATTGTTCTTTCCAAATATGTATATCATTAGTGTGTATGAAGTTATGAGATTTTGCTGTATGGTTGTTACTGAAATATGTTTTAAGTTTGAGAGTCTCTACTGCTCATCACTTCCACCATTAATCACCAGTGGAGTTGTAACTAAAGGATTTACAGTTCAATGACAGTTGCACAAGCATCACATAATGGTGACTGCTCAACTCTATGGCTCAGTTGCACGAGACCACCACAGGGATTGCTCAGGAAAGCCCACCAGGACATGTCTGGGCAAATGTTTTCTAGGCACATAAACTAAGGATATAAAATTGGGAACAGTGGCTCATCATACCTTCGCCTCTCTCCTTCCCCACCCACACTGGAAGCAATAAGAACGCTGAGAAGGCAAAAACTTCAAATGAACAGGCTTCTAACCAGGGCAAGATGATACAGCTCTGGAGGTGCAAGGCTGTGAAGCTGGGGAGAATTGGCTGTTGCCTTTCACAAGTGGCTCTGGGTGCATTCACTCAATCTAGCTGGATGTGGGGCTCCGCATGCTGTTGTGCTGAGTGACAACAGCGTCTGGAGTGGTTTGCTGCTTGTCACTAGCAAAGCATTGAGAGAGACAGCCCAGGCTGGACAGTTAAGAGGGCACAGCGGTACCCCAGTTCCAGGTCATACCCTGGAAATCCCATCACACCAGTAAATAACTTTAATTCTCCACTTCAATCCTTAACACAGGATTTAAGTGGAGCATTATCAATCCAAAGGGATGTACAGAAGTCCTTTGACTGGGATAAGTTTCACCATATGTAAATTTCAGCTTTTTAATTTGATCAGTTATTCAGTATTATAAGACACTATTGATGTCAAGCTTACCTGCTACAAAGCGAATCCCAGTAAATATATGAACCTGTAAGACGTTATTGTGTTCAAAAACAAAAGAAAGTTACTTATTGTACTTTGATTCCCATGTACAAATCTCCAAATACAAATTCTATATATAAGTATGTTCAGGCAAGTATTAAAACCTTTTTTATTGGCTAGCTCCCAAAAGACATTCAGATTCACTATGCTATACAAAATCAGTATAATTACGATGTCATAATGCTTCTATTAAACAATTAAATATAGTATCAAAAACAGTATTAATAAATTGGGTGCATCTTGTCACTTCATAAACAATTTAATCAAATAGGCTCTAGAATCATGCTTTAGTTTTCTTTTATCCAATATGAGTGGGTCTTACTTCCCATCATTAGATGGACTAACATCATTTGACATTTCAGCTAGTAAATCAGAGACACGTTTCTATGACCCTGCTTCTGTTGCCATCTGTGAACTCAAAAGTCTTGCATCAACACAAACTTCTTTCCCATACCAGCATTAAGGATTTGATCCCAATTCCATAAGAGTCAGTGGAGTCTTTGGACTTCAATGGATTTTTGGTTCAGGCCATTACTACAGTATGTTAACAGAAAATATGTAAATAACTTACACTTACGCTGAAAAATTGTATAGTGAGTAGTAAGAGCGCAAATGCACACGCTGCCTCACAAGACATATTTTGCTTCTTAAGGAACAAATCCTGCCTGTTCCTCTACGCATGTGAACAAGTCATGGTGGCAGAACTGATGTATTTCTGCTGTATAGAGCAGGCAGGCTCTCACAGGTACCAGTCAGCAAGGTGTGAGGGAACAAAGGAGAAAGAGAGAAAGCAGTATGGATCTGTTGCTATGCAGATCCTCAGGTTCTATAAACCTTGCTAAGGGAGCACATTAGGGCTCTGGAGATAATTGCGACCCTAAAGATGCAGTGGCAATTACTGAGCAGTTGGCTGCTCCACATCCTGAGAAGTAGATATTATTTAAGCACCTATGTCCTGGCCACACCCTGTCTTCTCCTTTAATTATATCCCCTCCTTCCACTGCTCTGTTGTGCTGATTTCACTCTGAGTGCAGAGTTCTGCTACCATTGCTAAGTACTGTGTGCATCCAGCTGCATAATCCAGAAGCCTCAGCACATACTGAAATAGAAGAGCACTGCCATTTTTGCTTTCCACACTTCTTTTAAGAGTGCTTGTTGACTGATACAATTCTGGCCTTGCACTCATTACACTGTATACTGGCTCCCAGTTTATGCCATGCAGTGCTTTCCCATCTACTTTATTTGTGAGTGAGAGTCATTCTAATCTGCGTTGATATGCACTGTATTGATCCCATATAATTCTGTGAAGAGCACATGGTACAGGGGATCTGCCTGTCTCTTTGCAGGACTAAACTCACATATTGCACTTGTGTAACTAGAAAACAGTTTCTGCAAATATAATTTAATTTTCTTGTTTTTTTAAATACTGGAGTCAGCCTTATACTGTGTAATTTAGTAAAACATACTGTGTACAATTCTATTTATTCTAAGGTCTGCATGGGACAGAACTCAACACAGCAGATTTGTATAAGAAAAAAAATATCACTAAGGAAAACTCCCCTCCCTCCCATTTTACAATCTGAATTGCTTTACCCAGATCAATGAAATATTAGGATTTACATCAAAGCCACAGAGAGGTTTTGCAATATATTACAAAGCTCAGGGGTTTAATAAGACAATCTGCATTAAAAAGCCTTGACAATTCTACTTAATTAATGTAATTAATAAAGTTTTATGCAGACTTTTAGGCAGTACATGCACTCTATTTAATTTACTACATAGATTAGTTGCCATTCTGCAAATTCCTAACACAAATGATATCAGAAAGAAAAGGAGTACTTGTGGCACCTTAGTCACAAGTACTCCTTTTCTTTTTACGGATACAGACTAACACTGCTGCTACTCTGAAAAATGTCAGAAACGGAATACCTGTTGTAATATTTACTTTTCCTCCATTTTGGCCAGTCTGGAATTACTAAAATGACTACACAATCCTTGGCTCTAGCCTGGGGAGTCTACTCAAGGAGGAGAATAACTTCCACATTATGGGTTTCATGTAACAGAATTACAATTACACCATTACATTAAATATTCATATTTGATAAGTGATTATTAAAATAGCTAGTTAAATTTAATAGTAATCAACATGTCATATACTGTAAATGCAGTTAGTATATGAAATGGATACCAATAAGTAGAAATACTTGTACGTATTATTAAAGTAAGTGTTTTACAGTTCTGATACTAAGAGCAGACAAGTTTAATTCTAAATATCTGACATTGATACCTTTATTTGGGGGGAGGGGGTGTCTTAATTTAGACTATAAAATTTAAAATTAAGTAAACTCAGAACCCAATCCTACCTCCCATTAAGCTTAGTGGGGCTTTGGCTACTCAATGAAAGCAGGATTGGGCTTCCCAGAAGCACATAGACTACCAGAGTTGGAAGGAACCTCAGGAGATCACCTAGTCCAACCCCCTGCTCAGAGCAGGCACAATCCCCAATTTTTATTTTTTTTTTGCCCCAGATCCCTAAATGGCCCCCTCAAGGATTGAACTCACAACCCTGGGTTTAGCAGGCCAATGCTCAAACCACTGAGCTATCCCTCCCCCCCCAACATGAAAAAGTTTCATATAACATAAAAAAGTTTATTTGCATTGTACACGCTACTACAAACATTTAAATTAGAACACTATAAGCTGCGAATCTAAAAAGTTAGAGCTCACTTCAAGCTCTAACGATCTCTTAGGCTCTGTCTTTCATGTGTATATCAAACTATACTTTCATTTAAATATTTACACACGACTAAAAAAAAAATCCCCTCCTGCTGAGGAGGATACACTGCAGAAAGATTCCTCTTTTACACATTTCTGAAGGGTCACTACATTCAGCAAAGACTAAATGTAAGGCTACAAAGAAGTATGACTTTTTAAAATTAGTGTATCTTAGATATATACATATAAAATTACCTTTTGTTACACGATTTCCAGTATTACATGTATTTTAATATAAAATGTATGATATATTCCCTACAAGATTAATTTATGAAACCATATTGTGGTTGATGATTGCGGCAGAACGCCTCAATGGAATTAATTAAGGGATAATCTCCATTCCTTTGGAGTATTCAAACCAATAAATGGCTGCTGAGATTATAGTCTAAGTAAAGCTAAAGTGTTTAATGAATTTCAAACCCTGTTTATTACACATACATTACAAAGCAAGAGAGATTTACACAACAAACCACAACATGAAAAAAGAAAAACAAGGAAAACAATCTCTCTGCCTTGTGAGCATCTGAAAGCGCTGCCTCTTTGTTTGACATTTCTGTGGCACACACATGAACTTGGCCAACATGCAAAACCAAGCAGGGATAAAACTAAAAACGTGTGATAACTGTTCTGATTGTGGGTTTAAAAATAATACAGGAGTCCAAGATGACTGTATTACAAGGAGTGTTGTGGATGGACAGATATGCGCGATTCACATTTTCAAAAGCAGATATGTTGGCAAAACCTCATGTTTTCATGCTCAAATCAGCATTTACAAGCGCAAATCACAGAGCTGAAAGCCTTACTGGATGTTTAAGATTTGAAAATGGCTGGTAGCATAGGGTCCTATGGGTGAAATCACCCCTCTATCTTCACTGCACCACTTAAATTTGCTTAACTGAAATTTAAGTGATGGATAGGTCTTGTGCTGACCCTTGTGGGAACAACAAGCACATGTGCATGTGCAGGCTCAGCCACTGTGCTCTGCTTTGAAAGTTTGCTCATCTGACAATTAGAGCGTTTCAGTACCATCTCAAGAAGATGGACAATTCTTCTGTGGCTGAGATTCTCTTGTAAAATTCCATTAAACTCACTGAAGCTAATTTGTTCTGATTTATAATATATAAATCCCAGACTGTTTTTAGGTGTCACAACACATGCTTGGATCCTGCATTCCTAGGGATGCCGGTGTCCGTTTTTTGACTGGAATACCCGGTTGAAAAGGGACCTTGGCAACTCCAGTTGGCACCCTGACTGGGCTGTTAAAAGTATGGTTGGTGGCGTACTGGGGGGCTGGGGTTAAGACAGGTTTCCTACCTGCCTTAGCTCTGCGCAGCCCTGGAAGCAGCCACCAGGTGTCTGTGGCCCCTAGGCCCTGGGAGGCTCCGTCTGCTGCCCCCACCCCAGTGCCGGTTCCGCAGTTCCCATTGGTTGGGAAAGACTGGGAGCTGTGTGGGGCGGTGACTGCAGGTGTGAAGGCAACACATGGAGCATCCCTGGCTGCCCATGGCCTAGAGGCTACAGGGACCTGGTGTCCGCTTCCTTGGTACCCGACACCCCTCCCACCCTGCTGCATTCCAACCCCTTGCCCCAGCCCAGAGTCCCCTTCGGTGCCCCAAACCCCTCATACCTGGCCCCACACTCAGCCAGAGCCCTTCCCCCCTCCCGCACCCCAACCCCCTGGCCCAGCCCAGATCCCCCTCCTGCACCCCAAACCCCTCATCCCCAGACCCACCCAAGGCTGAACCCTCACCTCCCCTGCACCCCAACCCCCTGCCCCACCCAGAGTCCTCTCCCACACCCCAAACGCCTCATCCCCGACCCCATCCCAGAGCCCAAACCCCCCGCTGGAGCCCACACCCTCTCCCGCACATGGAACCCCTTGGCCCCAACCTGGAGCCCCCTCCTGCACCCCAAGCCCCTCATCCCCAGCCCCACCCCAGAGCCCATACCCCCTCCCGCACCCAAACTCCCTGCCCCAGCCAGGTGAAAGTGAGTGAGGGTGGGGAAAAGCGAGCAAAGGAGGGAGGGGGATGGAGGAGAGGGGTGGGGCATAGGGTGGGACAGGGGTGTTCAGTTTTGTGTGATTAGAAAGTTGGCAACCCTACTTGCACACCCAACACTCCTCTATGCTAAAAATTAGGTAATTAATTAAATAGTCACTGCAAGCACAATGAATAGAAGAGTTAAAATAAAAGTATCCTTTCGAAAATCAGACCGAGCATAAAAATCTCCTACCAACTTCCATCTCCATATGAAAGAGGATTTTTTCCACTTGATTTTTCTTACAATTTGATTTTGATGAAGTTTGAAATTAATGGTAGAGTTATACTTCCTTGTTTGTGCCCCTTTATCATTGATATCTCAGTTTTTTGGAAAATGGCTTATAAAGTGAAGGTGAGGATAGAGTTATTTCAGGAGAACAAATATATTTAAAAGAAAGGAAAAAAAAACAAAGGAAATTTATCACTGTCTGCTACTCTAGTATCTGGTCTGGCTTCATGTCTGGTCTGCCTAATGAACCTGCTTCATGGCTGTCTCAGGAACTCTTCTCTTTCTCTCCCCGCCCATCCATCTGTGAGAGAGAGTGAGGGGTATAATCTGACAGGATGCGTGGCCACTTTACAGTTTCTGCTGAGTTTCTCTCTTTATAGAACAATATGACTCCACCATTCTGGTGAAGAAGAAACAATCTGAAATACAAAGGCCCTGATTCTCTTCTCATTTATACCAGTAAAATAAATCAGAGGTAACTTATTGAAGTCAATAAGTTACACTTGTGTCACTGAGAGAAGAATTAGCCCCAAAAACCCAGATCTACAAAAAGACTTAGTTGCCTAAGTCCAAAATTTAAGCACCACTGAGATCCTCAAAATCCTTGCTCAGTTACTGGCTAATCCTGCAGGTGCCTAAAATCCCTCAGTGCCTAAATTTTCACCACACAAGTCCCCTAGGTGCCTAACCCTGACCCTGGACATGCCTAAAGTTAGGTGGTATGTGCATCTGGACACCAATTTCATGCCAAAGCCCCAGCAGAATCCTCAAACCAGGTGGAGATAGGCATTGTCCCACCCATCTCACCTGCAGCGTCCAATCAGATAGGCATGCTTTAAGCTGAGCATTCCAATGCTTAAGTCCTTTTGCAGATTTAGGCCAAAGTTACTAGAATGGTTTCAACATGAGTGGGCTACTGCTCAGTCAAAATGACTGCTGAATTTGCCTAAATACGGTAAAAACTGTGTTATCTGGCACTTTACCAACCGGAAAGCTCTAGAAACCGGCATTTCTGATATCCATTAAAAGTCGGATTGGCGCAGGGCCGGCAGGTTGCCTACCTGGCTCCGCGTGGCTCTCCAAAAGCGGTGACGTATCCCTGCTCCTGCTCCGTGGAGAAACAGCCACGGGGGCTCTATGCGCTGCCCCAAGCGCTGGCTCCACACATCCCATGGGCTGGGAACCAGGGCCAATGGAAGCTGTGGGGGCAGGGCCTGCGGGCGGAGACCACGTGCAGAGCTGCCTGACTGCGCCTCCGCCTAGGAACAGCAGGGACATGTCACCACTTGTGGAAGCCGCCCAAGGTGAGCGCCACCCGGATCCAGCACCCCAAAACCCCTCCCGCACCCCAACTCCCTGCCCCGAGCCCCCTCCCACACCCAAACTTCCTCCCAGAGTCTGTGCACCACACCCCTTCCTGTACCCCAACCCTCAGCCCTGAGCCCCCTCCCGCACCCAGACTCCATCCCTCCATTGGTAAGTATAACTCCTAGTTAACCGGAAATTTTGACTAACCGGCACCCCCTATTTCCCCAACATGCCGGATAACAAAGCTTTTACTGTATCCTTTTAACTCCCAGCACCAACTTCAGAGGTGAATTTAGATGCTTCCAGTTCAGTCTACACCCAATTACATGAGTAAATCACCTACATGCCTGCTACATGATGTTACAGTCCCTCAGATTCTCTTAGACTCAGACCTACTCGCTAACCTTCATGATTTGTAAGAGAGTCTCATGATTTTGGGGGCACTGACTCAATTTTTAAAACCTGGGGTTGGCAATAGTCTGAAGGGAATAAATTAAAGTCAGTCATTTCCATTTTAAATTATACCTTACTCTGGCTTTTTCCATGAAGGCATCAGATACCTTGGCACTCACTTAGGGATCATTCTTGTTGGGTGTTGAGCACCCTCAGCTTCATTGGCTTTTTAACACCTCACAGGATGGGGCCTCTATGCTTACTAATATCCCATTAGATTCCCTTACTGTCCCTTCACATATATCCATTGGCCAATGTGTAATTTACACCATCTCACACTTCAGCTCTGAATTTCAATCCCAGCAATAACTCATTGCTTCGTAAGACATTTTTGGATAGCTAAGTTGAAGTATTTAAGATACTATATGGTACCACATTCCTTCTATATGTAGAGGTATTTTATTTTAATTATCCCTTAAGGCTGTGTATGTAAGCGATATCATTTGAACCAAGACTCCAGGATGTCCATGTGACTGATATCAAAACAGCCCTAATCCATTTCTAATGTCTGACAGTAGATAGTAAAATTGTGGTGCAAGAACAGCTGTGTATAGTTTACTATAAAATTGTTATCAACATCCTTTATATTTATTACAATGTTAATATGGGACAGGACACAGCTGCGAAGTTCCCACTATTATAATACAGCTTACTTGCATGTGCAGTTGTGAGATGCCGGTGAACTTGGTAGCCAGGTGTGACAGTGGGACTCTGCTTGAATGCAGCATTTCTATCTGAAGTCCCAATGCCCAACCCTATGCTGTGCAGTCTTCCAGAGGCAACTCAGATTCATTCTACTTTTATTATTAGTTTAAAAAGAACCTTTATCTTTGCTTAATTAAACCCACACTTGGAAAAGCCCAATTCTCTGTGGGGAGCTATTGAACATGGCAGCTAGAAGACGCTATACAGGAGGAGAAAGAACTGAACAGTCAAAATAAAATTCCACAAGATGAGCTTGCTGCCTGAGGGCCCGTTCCAGTTAAAATTTAAAAGGTCTTCAGGTGGGCACCACAGCCAGATGGCCATGAGCATGCAGCACGTGGGTTGACCTATTCAGAAGGAGTTAATGACAGGGAAAAATAAATCCATTCCACATTTGGAACTTGTTTGACTGAAGACAGGAAGCTCATGAGGCAGCACACATCACTACAGACAAACATTCTCACATCCCTCATTTCCATCCCTTTAGACTACGGATACACAACTGAGTACAGCTTCACAGAGCCTGCACTATATCTGACTCTAGTAGAAGACAGGAGTCAACCAAGGATCCTAGCAAACACGAACCTTCAAGTGAGTTGTTGATACTCTCCTATCCCAAATATGGTAGAAAGGCCCTGACCGCAATTGCTAATTTGGAGGTCTCTCCCCTCCTTCACTGTTGTGGGATTCTCCCTTTTCCCATAATTCACCTTCAACCTATTGCCTCTTCTACTTCTCTGACAGTTTCATAGGCTATTATATATAGCAAACAACTTACTTTACCAATTGGATGAGATGAAGTTGCAGGCTCTACTCCACGAGTGGAAAAAAATATACAATTTTATCAAAAAATTGATTTTTGTATTTAAATTGAATGTTCTTTTCTAATTAAATTAAAGAAAGTTTATTTTCTAAAAATAAGCCTATTTATCACTTGAAATTGTCAACTCATGTTAAGGCCTAAATTTATTATAATCTATTAAAATAATTTAAATTAAATACAAAAAATATTAAGCAATATATGTTTGCTGCCAAGTTTTAATGAAAATTAAAGCACTGAACTGGTATAAGTCACTGGCTTAGCACTTGCAGCCAGAGTTTGTTGAAGTGTTGAACCAGCTTTTGACAGCACTAGGCTCTTCTGTAGGGGCAGAAAGAATGTTTTCTTTTCTATTTAACTAGTTCAGTTCAATGACTTACTCATTCAAAGTTAAGAAACCAACTCGGAGGTGAAAAAGCAGGAAAGCTTGTTTTTCCTCTTCCAATCTATGAATAAAAACTAGTTGTGAGAGACTGAGATCTACTAGTTCTATAACCTTGAGGGACATGGTGACCAGAAACAATCAGCTCAGTTCACTAACTACAGATAACACTTCTTTGTTTAATAAACAATTTTTAAAAGCAAAAAAGATATTTAGTAAACATTTTTCTTCTGTATCCAGTACATTTAAAGTAGTATTAAGTAATAAACAAATAAAATGCTGATTTTGTGCATTTTTAATTGAACTTGAATTTCCATCCAAATTGAGCTGGATACAAATCACCAGTAAGAAATTAATCTAGTACATAAGAAATGCATCATTAACCATTTTCTAGCACAAAATGTAATAATTAAAAAACAGAATAAATGTAAATTAAGCTATATAATTGCTTAAATAAATGTTTATAGATATACTGTACCCTCTTGGTTAGGATAAAGCAGCACCAAACTTAGCATCAAGACTGTATTTAATTCCTCTTTAGGAAAATAACTAAACAATACAAATACAAAACATCATTAAAATCAAAAATTTAAGTCAAATGTTTCTTGTGTACTGATTTAAATTGTTTTATTTTAGGTCAATCCATCCTGTCTGCCCCAAAGTACTGAATTTTTATTGGGAGGCCTCATAAAGCTAAATGACGTTTCTAAAGTTACCTATGAGCAGGAAGTCTTTCCAAAATAATCCCCGCCAAAAGGTTCACAGAGGCAATTTCTCAACAGAGCTCCAACAGTCAGACAAACTCATAAAAAAATAATGGTAAAAATATACTTTAAATATGTTTTTGCATTTTCTATTTTTTCAGCACTCTCATTTACATCCTAGTTGTATTAATACCTAAGGCAAATTTCTGATAAGCACTGCAAATCTCTGAAGCATAAAATGCACTTATTCCATACAAAACTATCCATAGCCAATAAGAAAACAACAACAAAGGTTTGCACTTTAAAAGCACCTTTCATCTGAAAATCTCCAAGGTACTGCATACTCACTTTTGCAAGATTATCTCCATTGTACAGATAGGGAAACCAAAGCCCAGACAGAATGTGTGACTTATGCAAGGTCATACAGTGAGCCACTGGAAAAATGAGAAATAAACATCAGGTCTCCTGAATTCCAGTCCCTTGCTCTAAGAACTAGACCAGGCTAACATGGGAATTCTGGACACAGAATAAATGGAATGTGTGAAATAGAAACCATCAGTGCAAATCAGAGAAATTTGCCCCTCATATGTGAATCTGATTTCACTAGGGTGCTGATATGAAACACATCAAAGAGTGCTCACTGCCTCACAGAAATAAGAGCAGATGTGGTTGTTACCCAGAACAGCATACAATCTAAGGTATCAATCTTGCGTGTTGCTCCATGCAGTCAGACGCTTGTTAAATTAATAAATTGATACATTAAAAATATATGGTATAATCCCATATTTTTCATATGGGGATAATAAATATAGACATTTAATTTTTAAAATTACCAGTTATGTGTTTGGGAAACTATGATGTTTCTTATTTAGTATTTTAAAGAAAATGACCTAAAACACAGCAGCTTTTGGAAATTACAGGTGCACAATAAACTGGGATGCAAAATAAACCTCCTGGGCAAAATTATTCACAGGAAAACAAGGAAACACTGAATGGATCATAGTTTTAGAAAGAGGAAGAACCTCACAGCAGGTCAGATTTGCATATTAATGATATAAAAACAATTGCTCAGGCTCAGAGGCTAATCTGTCTTCAGTAATAAGCAGGCATCTGTTTTAAAAGAGTCTAACCCCATCTTTTAAGCTTTGACTGTTGGTATTGCAACAGCTAAGGTATTTCAGTACTTCCATTGAATGGTTTTGGTTTCAGGGTTAGCAATTCAGCAATTGCTTTTTCCCATGCCTAAAGTAACCCATCTAGAAGTGATTTTCTTGTAAAAACTATTTAACTGTTTTTCACTTGCACTGCAGGAGGGGGGAAAAATACCTACAGGGTATGATTTACAAAATCGATAATAATCTAACTAATTTATGTGAGCATAAAAACTTTCCCAAACCAGTCAGCAGATGTTTATATGGACTTCTGACACTTAAAACAACAACTTTAAATATTTGAAAGTCATTAATTCCTACATTTTCAAAAATATTCACTAACTTGTGGTATTGTGATGCTTCCCAGGTCTAGAGTTGCCAACTATCTATTCACTCAAAACCAAAGACCCCTGCCCCACCCCTTCCCCGAGGCTCACCCATGCCCTGCTAGCTCCATCCCCCTCCTTCCCTTGCTCTCTCTTCCCCGCCTTCTCTCACTTTCACTGGGCTGGGGTAGGGAGCTGGGGTGTGGGAGGGGATATGGACTCTGGGCTGGAGATGCAGACTCTGGAGTGGGGCTGGGGATGAAGGGTTTGGGGTGCAGGAGGGGGCTCCAGGCTGGGGTTCAGGGGGGTGAGGGCTTGGGGGTAGGGCTGGGGTGCAGGAGAAGGCTCCGGGCTGGGGAGGGGTTGCGGGAAGGGATGAGGGCTCCGGCCAGAGGTGTGGGCTTGAGGCTGGGGCCAGGGATGAGGGTTTTGGGGTGCAGGAGGGGACTCCAGGCAGGGGGTTAGAGTGCAGAAGGGGGTGTGGGTGGTGCTTACCGTGGCTCCAAGGAAGCAGCTGCCAGGTCCCTGCAGCCTCTGTGCGCATGGGCGACTGTGCACGCTGCCTTCGCGTCCACAGGCGCCTTCCCTTGCAGCTCCCATTGGTCGCAGTTCCCGGCCAATGGGAGCTGTGGAAATGGCACTCAGGGCAGGGGCAGCATGCAGAGCCTCCTAGTCCCTAGGTGCCCCAGCGCCTAGGGCCACAGGGACCTGGCAGCTGCTTCCAGGAGATGTACAGAGCCATGGCAGGCAGGGAGCTTGCCTCAGCCCCCGGGCCACCGCTGAGCCTCCAACCAGACTTTTAACGGCCCAGTCGGCGGTGCCGACCTGGGCCGCCAGGGTCCCCTTTCGACCGATCAAAAACCGTTCCGATCAAAAACCGGACGCCTGGCAACCCTACCCAGGACTACCTAGAATTGTGAGGCATGTCACTGCCACCACCATCTGCCCTTACAATAAGTCTTGTCTGCGCCTGCACTGGATCAGCTCCCTGAAAACATCAGCCTCTGCCTTCCAAGCCCCCACAGGACTTACTCTCTCTGTGCAGATTAGCAATAGACCCACACCAACCCCCCAAGTCCCCCTCTGGAGTGTTTAGCTCCCCATTCCACTGAACACTCACAGAAATCTTAGGTCCACTATTCTCAAATGAATAGTACACACAAACTTGCAAGAGTCAACTCAGGATCATGACTTTGCTTAACACACAGCATTATTTTAGATATAATGGAAATAATAAGTTTATTATCAAATAACAGCTTCAATTGATTCAGAGTGAGACTTGGAAACGAACGGTTACCTATAAAACAAAATCACTACACTTAACCAACAAGACAGTCCCCAATACGGGATAGCTTACCCCAAGTTATTTCCCCAACATTTTCAATCAGTTTGACTGAAACCCTTTCTCCTAAGATCAAGCCTGCTGGCAGCTTGTCCTCACACCTTGAAGGAATATCTAGGCCCTGGTCTACACTAGGACTTTAGGTCGAATTTAGCAGCATTAAATCAACGTAAACCTGCACCCGTCCACACGATGAAGCCCTTTATTTCGACTTAAAGGGCTCTTAAAATCGATTTCCTTATTCCACCCCTGACAAGTGGATTAGAGCTTAAATCGGCCTTGCCAGCTTGAATTTGGAGTACTGTGGACACAATTCGATGGTACTGGCCTCCGGGAGCTATCCCAGAGTGCTCCATTGTGACCGCTCTGGACAGCACTCTCAACTCAGATGCTCTGGCCAGGTAGACAGGAAAAGAACCGCGAACTTTTTAATCTCATTTCCTGTTTGGCCAGCGTGGCAAGCTGCAGGTGACCATGCAGAGCTCATCAGCAGAGGTGACCATGATGGAATCCCAGAATCGCAAAAGAGCTCCAACATGGACTGAACGGGAGGTACGGGATCTGATCGCTGTATGGGGAGAGGAATCCGTGCTATCAGAACTCCGTTCCAGTTTTTGAAATGCCAAAACCTTTGTCAAAATCTCCCAGGGCATGAAGGACAGAGGCCATAACAGGGACCCGAAGCAGTGCCGTGTGAAACTGAAGGAGCTGAGGCAAGCCTACCAGAAAACCAGAGAGGCGAACGGCCGCTTCGGGTCAGAGCCCCAAACATGCCGCTTCTATGATGAGCTGCATGCCATTTTAGAGGGTTCAGCCACCACTACCCCAGCCGTGCTGTTTGACTCCTTCAATGCAGATGGAGGCAACATGGAAGCAGGTTATGGGGATGAAGAAGATGATGATGATGATGATGATGAGGTTGTAGATAGCTCACAGCAAGCAAGCGGAGAAACCGGTTTTCCTGACAGCCAGGAACTGTTTCTCACCCTGGACCTGGAGCCAGCACCCCCCCGAACCCACCCAAGGCTGCCTCCTGGACCCAGCAGGCGGAGAAGGGACCTCCGGTGAGTGTACCTTTTAAAATACTATACATGGTTTAAAAGCAAGTATGTGAAAGGATTACTTTGCCCTGGCATTCGCGGCTCTCCTGGATGTACTCCCAAAGCCTTTGCAAAAGGTTTCTGGGGAGGGCAGCCTTATTGCGTCCTTCATGGTAGGACACTTTACCACTCCAGGCCAGTAACACGTACTCGGGAATCATTGTAGAACAAAGCATTGCAGTGTATGTTTGCTGGCGTTCAAACAATATCCATTCTTTATCTCTCTGTGTTATCCTCAGGAGAGTGAGATATAATTCATGGTCACCTGGTTGAAATAGAGTGCTTTTCTTCAGGGGACACTCAGAGGAGTCCATTCCTGCTGGGCTGTTTGCCTGTGGCTAAACAGAAATGTTCCCCGCTGTTAGCCACAGGGAGGGGGGAGGGTTGAGGGGGTAGCCACGCGGTGGGGGGAGGCAAAATGCGACCTTGTAACGAAAGCACATGTGCTATGTATGTAATGTTAACAGCAAGGTTTACCCTGAAAGAGTGTAGCCACTGTTTTATAAAATGTGTCTTTTTAAATACCGCTGTCCCTTTTTTTTTCTCCACCAGCTGCATGTGTTTCAATGATCACAGGATCTTCTCCTTCCCAGAGGCTAGTGAAGATTAGAAAGAAAAAAAAAACGCACTTGAGATGAAATGTTCTCCGAGCTCATGCTGTCCTCCCACATTGACAGAGCACAGATGAATGCATGGAGGCAAATAATGTCAGAGTGCAGGAAAGCAAAAAATGACCGGGAGGAGAGGTGGCGGGCTGAAGAGAGTAAGTGGCAGGCTGAAGACAGGGCTGAAGCTCAAACGTGGCAGCAGCGTGATGAGAGGAGGCAGGATTCAATGCTGAGGCTGCTGGAGGACCAAACCAGTATGCTCCAGTGTATGGTTGAGCTGCAGCAAAGGCAGATGGAGCACAGACTGCCACTACAGCCCCTGTGTAACCAACCGCCCTCCTCCCCAAGTTCCATAGCCTCCAAACCCAGATGCCCAAGAACGCGGTGGGGGGGCCACCGGCCAACCAGCCACTCCGCCACAGAGGATTGCCAAAAAAAAAGAAGGCTGGCATTCAATAAATGTTAAAGTTGTAAACTTTTAAAGTGCTGTGTGGCATTTTCCTTCCCTCCTCCACCACCCCTCCTGGGCTACCTTGGTAGTCATCCCCATATTTGTGTGATGAATGAATAAAGAATGCATGAATGTGAAGCAACAATGACTTTATTGCCTCTGCAAGCGGTGATCGAAGGGAGGAGGGGAGGGTGGTTAGCTTACAGGGAAGTAGAGTGAACCAAGGGGCGGTGGGTTTCATCAAGGAAAAACAAAGAGAACTTTCACACCGTAGCCTGGCCAGTCATGAAACTGGTTTTCAAAGCTTCTCTGATGCGTACCACCCCCTCCTGTGCTCTTCTAACCTCCCTGGTGTCTGGCTGCGCGTAACCAGCAGCCAGGCGATTTGCCTCAACCTCCCACCCCGCCATAAATGTCTCCCCCTTACTCTCACAGATATTGTGGAGCACACAGCAAGCAGTAATAACAGTGGGAATATTGGTTTCGCTGAGGTCTAAGCGAGTCAGTAAACTGCGCCAGCGCGCCTTTAAACGTCCAAATGCACATTCTACCACCATTCTGCACTTGCTCAGCCTGTAGTTGAACAGCTCCTGACTACTCTCCAGGCTGCCTGTGTACGGCTTCACGAGCCATGGCATTAAGGTGTAGGCTGGGTCCCCAAGGATATATATAGGCATTTCAACATCCCCAACAGTTATTTTCTGGTCTGGGAATAAAGTCCCTTCCTGTAGCTTTTGAAACAGACCAGAGTTCCTGAAGATGCGAGTGTCATGTACCTTTCCCGGCCATCCCACGTTGATGTTGGTGAAACGTCCCTTGTGATCCACCAGAGCTTGCAGCACTATTGAAAAGTACCCCTTGCGGTTTATGTACTCGCCAGCTTGGTGCTCCGGTGCCAAGATAGGGATATGGGTTCCATCAATGCCCCACCACAGTTAGGGAATCCTATTGCAGCAAAGCCATCCACTATGACCTGCACATTTCCCAGGGTCACTACCCTTGATATCAGCAGATCTTTGATTGCGTGGGCTACTTGCATCACAGCAGCCCCAACAGTAGATTTGCCCACTCCAAATTGATTCCCAACTGACCGGTAGCTGTCTGGCGTTCCAAGCTTCCACAGGGCTATCGCCACTCGCTTCTCAACTGTGAGGGCTGCTCTCATCTTGGTATTCGTGCGCCTCAGGGCAGGGGAAAGCAAGTCACAAAGTTCCATGAAAGTGCCCTTACGCATGCGAAAGTTTCGCAGCCACTGGGAATCGTCCCAGACCTGCAACACTATGCGGTCCCACCAGTCTGTGCTTGTCTCCCGAGCCCAGAATCGGCGTTCCACAGCATGAACCTGCCCCATTAGCACCATGATGCATGCATTGGCAGGGCCCATGCTTTCAGAGAAATCTGTGTCCATGTCCTGATCACTCACGTGACCGCACTGACGTCGCCTCCTCGCCCGGTACCACTTTGCCAGGTTCTGGTGCTGCATATACTGCTGGATAATGCGTGTGGTGTTTAATGTGCTCCTAATTGCCAAAGTGAGCTGAGCGGCCTCCATGCTTGCCTTGGTATGGCGTCCGCACAGAAAAAAGGCGCGGAACGATTGTCTGCCATTGCTCTGATGGAGGGAGGGGCGACTGATGACACGGCTTACAGGGTTGGCTTCAGGGAGCTAAAATCAACAAAGGGGGTGGCTTTACATCAAGGAGTATTTCAGGCAGGACTTCACGGAGGGTTCCAATAAGAAATGGTGCACCTAAGTTATTGTTCTTATTGGAATAAGGAGGTTAGCCTGGCCTCTGATTGATACATGGCTAGATTTACCTCGCTGCACCTTCTCTGTGAGTGACTGCAGTGTGACCTAGAAGAATGAGTCCCCTAGACAGGGGAGGGGGGGAAGCAAATGAGTACAAAACAAATCTGGTCTATTTCTTGTTTTGATCCACTCCATCTATCTTTTACATCTTTGGCTGGCAGCAGATGGTGCAGAAGGACTGCATGCCATCCACATCTCATGGCTGCTCGGCAGAAGATGGTACAGTACAACTGCTAGCCATCCTCATCTCTTGCCTGCCCGGCACAAGATGGTACAATACGACTGCTAGCCATCCTCATCTCTTGCCTGCCCGGCAGAAGAGGGTACAGTACGACTGCTAGCAATCCGTATCGCCTGCCTGCTCACCATAAGACGGTTCAATAGGACTGACTGCAGGACTAAAGAGAATGACCTGGTCAAGTCACTCCAAATTTAGTCCCTGCGCCCATGTCTGCCCAGGCGCTCCCAGCCGACGTGGCCAGGAGCACCTCGGACACGACGAGGATGGCTACCAGTCGTATTGCACCGTCTGCTGCCAGAAGGCAATGGGTTGCTGCTACTGTGTAGCAATGCCATACTGAGTCTGCCAGCACCCAGGAGACATATGGTGATGGTTACCTGAGCGGGCTCCATGCTTGCCGTGGTATGGCGTCTGCACAGGTAACTCAGGAAAAAAGGCGCAAAACAATTGTCTGCCCTTGCTTTCACGGAGGGAGGGAGGGAAGGGGGGCCTGACGATATGTACCCAGAACCACCCGCGACAATGTTTTAGCCCCATCAGGCATTGGGATCTCAACCCAGAATTCCAATGGGCAGCGGAGACTGCGGGAACTGTGGGATAGCTATCCACAGTGCAATGCTCCGGAAGTCGACTCTAGCCTCGGTACTGTGGAAGCACTCCGCCGAGTTAATGCACTTAGAGCATTTTCTGTGGGGACACACACACTCGAATATATAAAACCGATTTCTAAAAAAACGACTTCTATAAATTCGACCTTATTCCGTAGTGTAGACATACCCTAGGTGTTCTTCTGTTCCCCAGATATCGTTTCAAACTTTCACTGTCTTACTCCTTAACAGGATAACTGCTGCTGTTTTTTTCTTTTCTTCTCCAGCCCCTCAAATCTACTGACTAGTATTTGCTCAGGCTTTAATGAACATTCACTGTGAACCATAGAATACCCAATTTGTATATGGCCAGCCAGAATGAGATAAGCATCTCTTACCTCCTGCCTGCCAGAAGTATGTGGATCATCTTTTGATGACCTGTAAACTCTCAGATCTAGAGATTTTTAGTAGATATACATAAATTCTTCACATTTTCTGTACATACATCTCACAATGATTATGACAACCAATGTGACACAGGATTCATTAGAGACCTTACATGACTTTCTTTTGGTGAAACTATAGGATCCCTGTACCCCTACGTACACTTGTGCCCTCTGGCAGTTGGTATCAAGAGGCCCTTGTGTTACAGGTGTCTCAGTTTTTGGATGCCTAACTTGATAGACCTAAATCTTAAACTGGGCACTCAAAAATGCAGACCCCCAAACCTTTGAGGACACTATTGAAAACCTGCACTCAAACCCATAAGAAAAAATATTCTTACATATTTACAAAAGTGAAAGATCAGAAGCTCAAGCACTTGCTTCTTTTCCTGATAATTTTTACTATGTGCTATATGGAACTATGTTCTACAAGAATGCATTACTGCTTTCATGCATTCCCTTTCTAGAGCTCAGCTTAGAGTCTTGTAAAAATACAAGTAATCCCTTCCAAGATACAGCACACAGGCCTTTTCACTATTTTTACTTAGAATGAAAGTTTTCATCAAATCACACACAAGATCCATCAGAAACATAGTTTTGGTCAATTGCTAACAGTTGCAGCTGAATCCTGCATGCTTTACTCAACATCACAGTCAGCCTCCAAGCAACGTCTAAGTAAAACAGTCCATGCACAAGGAATCATAAGGGGATTGGTGGAAACAAAATGCTCTCCCTAGCTATAGAAAAGCAGTGCAGCTGCACCAAACCTACTATAATCCTATAGGCTGTATGTAATAGTAGCTGTTGTCCTTACTCTCCTGTGATGGGGGATTTTTTTTAGCAAGTGGAAACAGGCTAATCATGATCCCATACCACTTATCCCCTGACCAACCCCCAAACCACTATGCAAAAGTGATTCATGACTGAAAATTCCTCTGTGCAACTTGCCCTCTGTCCTCACATAGCAGTTTCACATCTCCATTTAAGATATTTTGGTCCTCTGTCAAGACTCCTTTGAAGTTAATGAGAGTTTTGCTTGGATAAGGACTTGATGTTAAAGACCTTATCCTGTACTGAAATATAAGCTGTATTATCATGATTGTGTTAGTTACTTGAAGTAATTACAACAGTAATAATGCTATGATTCAGAGAAGCACATCTATGAGCAATTATATATATTACAATATTAAACATAATGTCAATTAATTCTGCACAGTGGGCTAATCCCCCTTCATGCAAAACCATATGCTGCAATAAAGCAGTGAAGGCTGCTAGCAGTCCAAGGGCTTGAGGGAGGATCCCATCCAAGGAGCTCTGCAGAGAAGCCTTACATAAAGCCTGTGGACTTTGGCTTTTCACAAGGAAGAATATTTTGGCCAACAGTTCTATCATTGCACAGAGCCTATGAAAGTGGGGTCACAGAGAAAGCAGCTTCATTGTGGAGGATCACTGTTAACTACTCTAGGCAAAATCCTGGACAATTGAAGTTAAGGGGAGTTTTGCCTCTGATTTCAATGCAACCATGATTTCACCCTCTCTCAAATTTTAATGTTACTGCCTCTGCAAGATATCTTCTTAAAACTGTGAATAAATATTCACTTACATTAGAGATATAGGCCCCAATCCTCACCTGCATCCTAGCTGCTTTGCACTGTACCACCGTCACAAAACAGCTCCTCAAACCAAAGTACCAGGCTTAATTCACTGCAGTGTAGGAAGACCCTGCAAAACTGGCAAAGCAGACTACATCAGTCTCCCTCCTTACAGCTAGCACCAGCACTGTGGCCAGGGGAAATGGGATGTGACACAGACCTCCCAGCAAACCTGCAATCTCTGAATGTGGTAACAGCCCCAGGGCAATTGGGAGCTGGTGTACTTTCCTGCAGTCTTTAGCACACAGCTGGTTCATCTTCAGGGAGTACCTTTACAACAAAATATACACTGGCTGTATACTCCTCAGCAACAGCCAAAGAGCCATGTAGTTATTTCCTTATCCAAAGAATAATGTTTCCTCATATATTACCTGACTGTCCCTTGACTGACCCAAGTTTCACTTTAAAGAGTTTTTCCAGTAAATCAGCAATTGATTCAGAAACCTGTCTTAATTAAATGAAAATTTGCATTTGTTCCCCCTTTAGTACATGTTGATGTATTTCCACAACCTTAAGATATCATTAGGGAAATAATATCTATTCGTGCATATATTAATTTATTTTATAATACTGTAATGGTGTTGGAATGTATAACTAAATCCCATTTTTATCACTGTCATTGACCTTTCAGACCACAGAGCTGCATCATTTTAATCTCAACCCAATTTCTCCTCCAAGTGCACAGTGGCTTAGCACTGCCTCTTGGTATGATTTCACTGACACAGTCCTTTGGGTGTAGGTGTAATGTTGATTGGTGTTGTCTTTATGCTGAATACAAACTATCAACAATCATGATATTTTACAGAACAGCGAAAATCTAAAGATGTAGTAGGAAAAACAACCAGACACAAATCAATCAAATATACATGTTAAAAAATACAATTAAAATCTAGAGCAATATTGTCTAATTGACTTTTAAACAGAAGTCACTCTATCTTTTCATGAATAGGAGAATAAGGAAATTCACCCTACTAATAATTATTTTTAATTTAATTATGCATTTGGATGAAGTCTGATCCAAGGGTTAATCACAATGCCTAATCCATCCACTAAATTTATCTAAATTCAAGAAAGGACTGTACCTAGGCAGAATAGTCTTTATATTACCCACAGAAATCTTTCTCAAAAATATAAATGAATTTTGGCAAAATGTATCTGACTATAGGACACTTTATACATTAAGTATAGGAAGTCATATTGACTACTGGTATACAAACTGTAGCTGATCATGATTCAAAGTTGATTTGTATGCTGCATAAATTACCTTTTTTATCTTTTTCACCCAAAGGTAAAAACTGCTGTATGACCTAATCTGGTATACTCTGCACAGTAATTGGTGAAGGTATTGGATACAAGATGTAGCAATTGATAATAAATGAGGTGTCACAGATAGAGTAGAGCAAATTAGCAAAAGACAAAGCAAAGTACAGAAGTGTTAACTGTTTAAAGAGAGAAATAAAAAAGTATATCATTCAAGAAGCAACAATAGTCAGGTTATTTACCTAAGAAGAGAAAGATGCACTAATTGAGAGTACAATCCTGCACTTCTTACTCAAGCAAAATTGTCATTTGCTTTAATGGGTGTTTTCCCTGAATAAGGACTGCAGGATTAGACTTAAACATGACGGCTACAATTTCATATTCATTAAGGCAGGAACTGAGGTAGTAGAGATACTCACAATAACATTAACTTGATAGTATAATGTAAAATATTTTAATTACCCATTTGCAAATCAGAACATAATACTCCGAACTGCTGAGCATCCTCCGCTTCAGTTGAAGTTAAGAGAAGATACAAGTACTCAGCATGTCTGAAAATACAACTCTTCATGTATGCTGGAGAACCGAATCCACACGGAACATAAGGCCCCCTTGTGCAAACTTGAGCACTTAGCCCTGGTCTACACTAGGACTTTAGGTCGAATTTAGCAGCGATAAATCGATGTAAACCTGCACCCGTCCACACAATGAAGCCCTTTATTTCGACTTAAAGGGCTCTTAAAATCGATTTCCTTACTCCACCCCTGACAAGTGGATTAGCGCTTAAATCGACGTTGCCAGCTCGAATTTGGGGTACTGTGGACACAATTCGATGGTATTGGCCTCCGGGAGCTATCCCAGAGTGCTCCATTATGACCGCTCTGGACAGCACTCTCAACTCAGATGCACTGGCCAGGTAGACAGGAAAAGAACTGCGAACTTTTGAACCTCATTTCCTGTTTGGCCAGCGTGGCAAGCTGCAGGTGACCATGCAGAGATCATCAGCACAGGTGACCATGATGGAGTCCCAGAATCGCAAAAGAGCTCCAACATGGACCGAACGGGAGGTACGGGATCTGATCGCTGTTTGGGGAGAGGAATCCCTGCTATCAGAACTCCGTTCCAGTTTTCGAAATGCCAAAACCTTTGTGAAAATCTCCCAGGGCATGAAGGACAGAGGCCATAACAGGGACCCGAAGCAGTGCCGCGTGAAACTGAAGGAGCTGAGGCAAGCCTACCAGAAAACCAGAGAGGCGAACAGCCGCTCTGGGTCAGAGCCCCAAACATGCCGCTTCTATGATGAGCTGCATGCCATTTTAGGGGGTTCAGCCAACACTACCCCAGCCAGTGTTGTTTGACTCCTTCAATGGAGATGGAGGCAATACGGAAGCAGGTTTTGGGGACGAAAAAGATGATGATGATGATGAGGTTGTAGATAGCTCACAGCAAGCAAGCGGAGAAACCGGTTTTCCCGACAGCCAGGAACTGTTTCTCACCCTAGACCTGGAGCCAGTACCCCCCGAACCCACCCAAGGCTGCCTCCTGGACCCAGCAGGCGGAGAAGGGACCTCTGGTGAGTGTACCTTTTAAAATACTATACATGGTTTAAAAGCAAGCATGTGAAAGGATTACTTTGCCCTGGCATTTGCGATTCTCCTAGATGTAGTCCTAAAGCCTTTGCAAAAGGTTTCTGGGGAGGGCAGCCTTATTGCGTCCTTCATGGTAGGACACTTTACCACTCCAGGCCAGTAACACGTACTCGGGAATCATTGTAGAACAAAGCATTGCAGTGTATGTTTGCTGGCATTCAAACAACATCCGTTCTTTATCTCTCTGTGTTATCCTCAGGAGAGTGAGATATAATTCATGGTCACCTGGTTGAAATAGAGTGCTTTTCTTCAGGGGACTCTCACAGGAGTCCATTCCTGCTGGGCTGTTTGCCTGTGGCTAAACAGAAATGTTCCCCGCTGTTAGCCACAGGGAGGGGGGAAGGTTGAGGGGGTAGTCACGCGGTGGGAGGAGGCAAAATGCGACCTTGTAACAAAAGCACATGTGCTATGTATGTAATGTTAACAGCAAGGTTTACCCTGAAAGAGTGTAGCCACTGTTTTATAAAATGTGTCTTTTTAAATACCGCTGTCCCTTTTTTTTTCTCCACCAGCTGCATGTGTTTCAATGATCACAGGATCTTCTCCTTCCCAGAGGCTAGTGAAGCTTAGAAAGAAAAAAAAACGCACTCGCGATGAAATGTTCTCCGAGCTCATGCTGTCCTCCCACACTGACAGAGCACAGACGAATGCGTGGAGGCAAATAATGTCAGAGTGCAGGAAAGCACAAAATGACCGGGAGAAGAGGTGGCGGGCTGAAGAGAGTAAGTGTCGGGCTGAAGAGAGTAAGTGGTGGGCTGAAGACAGGGCTGAAGCTCAAATGTGGCGGCAGCGTGATGAGAGGAGGCAGGATTCAATGCTGAGGCTGCTGCAGGACCAAACCAGTATGCTCCAGTGTATGGTTGAGCTGCAGCAAAGGCAGCTGGAGCACAGACTGCCACTGCTGCCCCTCTGTAACCAACCGCCCTCCTCCCCAAGTTCCATAGCCTCCACACCCAGATGCCCAAGAACGCGGTGGGGGGGGGCCTCCGACCAACCAGCCACTCCACCACAGAGGATTGCCCAAAAAAAAGAAGGCTGTCATTCAATAAATTTTAAAGTTGTAAACTTTTAAAGTGCCGTGCTTAAAGTGCTGTGTGGCATTTTCCTTCCCTCCTCCACCACCCCTCCTGGGCTACCTTGGTAGTCATCCCCCTATTTGTGTGATGAATGAATAAAGAATGCATGAATGTGAAGCAACAATGACTTTATTGCCTCTGCAAGCGGTGATTGAAGGGAGGAGGGGCGTGTGGTTAGCTTACAGGGAAGTAGAGTGAACCAAGGGGCAGGGGGTTTCATCAAGGAGAAGCAAACAGAACTTTCACACTGTAGCCTGGCCAGTCATGAAACTGGTTTTCAAAGCTTCTCTGATGCGTACCGCACCCTCCTATGCTCTTCTAACCGCCCTGGTGTCTGGCTGCGCGTAACCAGCAGCCAGGCGATTTGCCTCAACCTCCCACCCCGCCATAAACGTCTCCCCCTTACTCTCACAGATATTGTGGAGCACACAGCAAGCAGTAATAACAGTGGGAATATTGGTTTCGCTGAGGTCTAAGCGAGTCAGTAAACTGCGCCAGCGCACCTTTAAACATCCAAATGCACATTCTACCACTATTCTGCACTTGCTCAGCCTGTAGTTGAACAGCTCCTGACTACTCTCCAGGCTGCCTGTGTACGGCTTCATGAGCCATGGCATTAAGGGGTAGGCTGGGTCCCCAAGGATACATATAGGCATTTCAACATCCCCAACAGTTATTTTCTGGTCTGGGAATAAAGTCCCTTCCTGCAGCTTTTGAAACAGACCAGAGTTCCTGAAGATGCGAGCGTCATGTACCTTTCCCGGCCATCCCACGTTGATGTTGGTGAAACGTCCCTTGTGATCCACCAGAGCTTGCAGCACTATTGAAAAGTACCCTTTGCGGTTTATGTACTCGCCAGCTTGGTGCTCCGGTGCCAAGATAGGGATATGGGTTCCGTCTATAGCCCCACCACAGTTAGGGAATCCCATTGCAGCAAAGCCATCCACTATGACCTGCACATTTCCCAGGGTCACTACCCTTGATATCAGCAGATCTTTGATTGCGTGGGCTACTTGCATCACAGCAGCCCCAACAGTAGATTTGCCCACTCCAAATTGATTCCCAACTGACCGGTAGCTGTCTGGCGTTCCAAGCTTCCACAGGGCTATCGCCACTCGCTTCTCAACTGTGAGGGCTGCTCTCATCTTGGTATTCGTGCGCCTCAGGGCAGGGGAAAGCAAGTCACAAAGTTCCATGAAAGTGCCCTTACGCATGCGAAAGTTTCGCAGCCACTGGGAATCGTCCCAGACCTGCAACACTATGCGGTCCCACCAGTCTGTGCTTGTCTCCCGAGCCCAGAATCGGCGTTCCACAGCATGAACCTGCCCCATTAGCACCATGATGCATGCATTGGCAGGGCCCATGCTTTCAGAGAAATCTGTGTCCATGTCCTGATCACTCACATGACCGCGCTGACGTCGCCTCCTCGCCCGGTATCGCTTTGCCAGGTTCCGGTGCTGCATATAATGCTGGATAATGCGTGTGGTGTTTAATGTGCTCCTAATTGCCAAAGTGAGCTGAGCGGCCTCCATGCTTGCCTTGGTATGGCGTCCGCACAGAAAAAAGGCGCGGAACGATTGTCTGCCGTTGCTCTGACGGAGGGAGGGGCGACTGACGACACGGCTTACAGGGTTGGCTTCAGGGAGCTAAAATCAACAAAGGGGGTGCCTGTACATCAAGGAGTATTTCAGGCAGGACTTCACGGAGGGTTCCAATAAGAAATGGTGCACCTAAGTTATCGTTCTTATTGGAACAAGGAGGTTAGCCTGGCCTCTGATTGATACATGGCTAGATTTACCTTGCTGCACCTTCTCTGTGAGTGACTGCAGTGTGACCTAGAGGAATGAGTCCCCTAGACAGGGGAGTAGGCAAATGAGTACAAAACAAATCTGGTCTATTTCTTGTTTTGACCCACTCCATTTATCTTTTACATCTTTGGCTGGCAGCAGACGGTGCAGAAGGACTGCATGCCATCCACATCTCATGGCTGCTCAGCAGAAGATGGTACAGTACGACTGCTAGCAGTCCGTATCGCCTGCCCGCTCACCATAAGACGGTTCAATAGGACTGACTGCAGGACTAAAGAGAATGACCTGGTCAAGTCACTCCAAATTTAGTCCCTGCGCCCATGTCTGCCCAGGCGCTCCCAGCCGACGTGGCCAGGAGCACCTCGGACACGACGAGGACGACTACCAGTCTTATTGCACCGTCTGCTGCCAGAAGGCAATGGGTTGCTGCTACTGTGCAGCAAAGCTGTACCGCGTCTGCCAGCACCCAGGAGACATAGGGTGACGGTTACCTGAGCGGGCTCCATGCTTGCCGTGGTATGGCGTCTGCACAGGTAACTCAGGAAAAAAGGCGCGAAATGATTGTCTGCCCTTGCTTTCACGGAGGGAGGGAGGGAACGGGGGCCTGACGATACGTACCCAGAACCACCCGCGACAATGTTTTAGCCCCATCACAGTGCTCCATTGTGACTGCTCTGGACAGCACTCTCAGATGCCCGATTGTTTGCCGTTGCTCTGACGGAAGGAGGGGCGACTGAGGACACGGCTTACAGGGTTGGCTTCAGGGAGCTAAAATCAACAAAGGGGGTGGCTTTACATCATGGAGTATTTCAGGCAGGACTTCATGGAGGGTTCCAATAAGAAATGGTGCACCTAAGTTATTGTCCTTATTGGAACAAGAAGGTTAGCCTGGCCTCTGATTGATACATGGCTAGATTTACCTCGCTGCACCTTCTCTGTGAGTGACTGCAGTGTGACCTAGAAGAATGAGTCCCCTAGACAGGGGAGGGGGGGAAGCAAATGAGTACAAAACAAATCTGGTCTATTTCTTGTTTTGATCCACTCCATCTATCTTTTACATCTTTGGCTGGCAGCAGACGGTGCAGAAGGACTGCATGCCATCCACATCTCATGGCTGCTCGGCAGAAGATGGTACAGTACGACTGCTAGCAGTCCGTATCGCCTGCCCGCTCACCATAAGACGGTTCAATAGGACTGACTGCAGGACTAAAGAGAATGACCTGGTCAAGTCACTCCAAATTTAGTCCCTGCGCCCATGTCTGCCCAGGCGCTCCCAGCCGACGTGGCCAGGAGCACCTCGGACATGACGATGACGGCTACCAGTCGTACTGTACCGTCTGCTGCCACAAGGCAAGGGGTTGCTGCTACTGTGTAGCAATGCCGTACCGCGTCTGCCAGCACCCAGGAGACATAGGGTGATGGTTACCTGAGCGGGCTCCATGCTTGCCGTGGTATGGCGTCTGCACAGGTAACTCAGGAAAAAAGGCGCGAAACAATTGTCTGCCCTTGCTTTCACAGAGGGAGGGAGGGAATGGGGGCCTGACAATATGTACCCAGAACCACCTGCGACAATGTTTTAGCCCCATCAGGCATTGGGATCTCAACCCAGAATTCCAATGGGCAGCGGAGACTGCGGGAACTGTGGGATAGCTACCCACAGTGCAACGCTCCGGAAGTCGACTCTAGCCTCGGTACTGTGGAAGCGCTCCGCCGAGTTAATGCACTTAATGCACTTAGAGCATTTTCTGTGGGGACACACACACTCGAATATATAAAACCGATTTCTAAAAAACCGACTTCTATAAATTCGACCTTATTCCGTAGTGTAGACATACCCTTACACAAACAAGTAATTCCACTAATGATAATGAAACTACTTGTATGAGTAAATCCTATGCATATTGAGTAACGTTTGGAGAAATGCCTCCAATAATTACCATACCCAAAATAGTGATCTCCCCTCATTAGCAAAGTTTTAGTAGCAGAGCCCTGCACTGATGTCTAATACTTCTAAGACTTCTGTACTTTTACAAAATATTCTTCAGAACATTTACCTATATCAAGTGCTATCATAAATCATTACAACTGAATGACACACATTAAATCAATGCATAAAGTATATTTAGGAAACTATGTTCTAGCTTTAGTTCTTTTTAAGTGATTGTGTGTAGACTCACTAATTCACTAAGGCCTACCCTAGGAAATTAGGTCAGTATAACTACGTCGCGGCAGCATTTCAAGTGCAGACAAACCCAAAGAATCACTCAGTAAAGAATACACTGTACACATGGTCCACTATGAAGGTGTCAGAAAATATTCAGCAAAATATATAACTATATGATTGAAACTGTACTAAATGTAGTTTCATAGTTTATTAATGAATGTAGTGGGCCAGATCTACAGCAGGTTTAAACCAGTGTAACTCAATTGAAGCCAATGGATCTATGCCAATTTTCTCCACTCAGGATCTGGCCTATTATGTCTCCCTGAAATAATTTTTTTAAAAATTATTAAGCGAAGTACAGCACATATAAGGTATTGATTTTTATCATTGATTTTGTGCTGGCATTTGGAGTCATGCCTCAAAAAACTTGAACACTTTATGTATTTACAGCTGTCTGCTGGTAAAGGGTTATTCATTAACTGAAAATAAAACATGCTTCTGAAGCTTATAAAAAGCAGCATTTGTGCAGTCTAGATTCAAAGCCACCTTCTTAGAATAAAGAGAAAACGTATTTTTAAATCACCCACATAAAAAGAGAATTGTGTTTTCTAAAATATGCTTTCTTTAACTCATCACACTAATAAGACAGAAACAGATTATGCTTTTCTCCCAGAACAACTGTTCCATAGACAGAGAGCAAAGATCAATGATGAGTCATCATCTCATAAAGAACTATCTCCAGTGACAAAATACAGTGCAATGTTTGTTTAGCAGTTCAGCTTAATTATGTATCTAGGAAAATTTTGATTGCCTGCAATTTTCTGTTCTCTAATCAACCAAATCCATCAATCCTTTCATGATGGTAGCATCTGACTGGAGGGTGATCAGAACCAATCTCAGTCACAGGTCCAGTAGCAGACAAATCCACCCTCTGACATTCTTAGTAGAATGATTCATTCCAAAGAGTACACTGAATTAAAAACTTCATTCAGAAATACTACATTCCAATATAATAATAAATCATTGGCCCTTCTCGTAAACATTATCCTCTGTCTAAAAAGTCAAAATCACTACACACGCTTACATAAACTAATCAGCCTAACCTAGGTCCAGATTGGGGTGTATGTTTAGGGTGACCATATTTCCCTATGCTGAATACGGGATACCTGGTAAAATTACTCATATTCAAGCAAGTTCAACAGCAATCAATTGTACAAACGTTCAGATCTGACTGAGCCCCTGTTAAAAAGAAATACTGCATAGTTGGATTCTTTTTTTATTTATTTATCTTATCTTTAAGGCTTTAGGATTCACATGGGGAAGGGTGACACACATACCCCTACCCCACCACACACACTGGGAGGGGTGACACACACACACACACACACACACACACACTCCTGCATACCTCTCTCACATGCGGGGGTGACCAAGCAACCTGACCCTACCTGCCCAGTGTTCTCCACCTTCCATGCCTGGCTGGCCCTGCAGGACAGACCTGCCTCTCCTGGTACCTGGCACCACATCCTCCTGAGATAACACATGGAGAGGGCGTGCAGGGTCACAAGGCCCCCCAGATTTCTGCAAGGGTTCACACCAGAACGTGGCCAGTAGCAGCCTTTTGCCACTGTGCAGGAAGGAAGGGATGGGAGCTGCTTCCAGCCACAAGGGAGGAGGGTGGAGGGAAGGGATGATTTGGCCTGTGTCTTTGCAGAGCTCATCTCTTCCCCAGTCCCGCACTGCTCACATGTGGCTGGAAGCAGCTTGTCCCTTCCTGCTCGCACAGTGTCAAAAGGCAGCTAACACCTCCAGGCTGCTGCTGGCTACTGACATAACCCAGCCACCTCCTGTCCTCCGGCTACAGAGTGGGCAGGAAGGGGTTAAGCCCTAAGGATACATTGTGCACCAGGACCCAGGGAACCTGACTGCAGGGGCTTCAGCGAACCAAACCCGGCTCAGCAGAGGAGGATGCCTACGGGATGGAGCAGCCTCACGCTCCCTGGTGGCAGGACCCTGAGTGGCGGGGGGGGGGGGAGGGCTGAAGAGGGTGCTAGGCTCCTGCCCTGGGGGACTACTGTGGAGCTTGCAGGTTTGGGGTGTGAACAGGCTAGAAATTGCTTTCCCCCCAACACTCCAGAGCTTAGCTGAGGGGCAGAGAGGCTTTCCTGTGCCAGCACTGTTGCTGATGCCAACATGTGGAACAATACAGCTATCTCTGAGTACTTTGCTGAAAGGAAGGAAGAATGAGAGGATAAGGAAAAAAAACAAAATTATCCCTCATCCTCAGAGCATATATTTTCCTCTTCCACTGCCTAGAGTCCCCTTCAGTTGAATGCAGCAAGCAAAACAGGTTGTAGATATATTTTGTAACGTTTAGTGCATACTAGATTCAGTGGCCACCTTCTAGATCTTTTTGTTCTGAGATGAGTGGCAATGCATAAAGCCACAGCTGCTGAGGCAAGTTTGCTCTTAAGCCCTGAGGAGGTGGAAGATAATTAAATATACAAATCATCATCTTAACTACTCTGCAAGTATGAATTGTGAGGATGAATATCTTTATTCCCATTTCACAGTTGTGAAAACTGAGGCCCCGAGAATTCAGCGTAAGTTAATCAGAAGAACCAGAAAGGTTAATAAACCTGTTCCGAGTTTCAAACTGGGTTAATCTATAGTTTCACAGTTAAACCTAACAAAATTTAGAAGATGTGAATGAAGTGCGCTTTGAATTTTGGGGGTTTATTGGAATCCAACATTCAAACTGAAATTCTGAGGCTATGAACCTCTTCAAATTAGACCTGAAGAAAATACTTGTAGGAACTCTTACAAACAAAGAATACCAAATTTTAGGTTACTCTTTCCAGCACTGCTTTTCTTTTGAATCAATGTAACAGTCACCACTGGAGCTATTTATGTCAGGGACATTTTGTGCATTGTGCATCCCACAAGGCTTTTCATGAATAACAGGGAATGTTTAAACTATACTTTTGTGACAACCAGGTTTTATTAATCCCATACACACAGTATTAGATAGCAGTTCAAAAGGTTTTCTTTGAATTAAAAATAGTTAATATTTGGCACATAGATCATTTCTGAGTCAAGCTTGAGACATTATTTCTATATTATTTTAACATATTTGTCTTCCAATTTTAGAAATATTTGAGGAAGGTTATTCAGAGCCAGCCCTTTTGCACCACTCAGGCAATGCAAAGAGGTCTGATGAGGTTCAATAAGGACAAGTGCAGAGTCCTGCACTTAGGACGGAAGAATCCATTGCACCGCTACAGACTAGGGACCGAATGGCTAGGCAGCAGTTCTGCAGAGAAGGACCTAGGGGTGACAGAGGACGAGAAGCTGGATATGAGTCAACAGTGTGCCCTTGTTGCCAAGAAGGCCAATGGCATTTTGGGGTGTATAAGTAGGGGCATTGCCAGCAGATCGAGGGTCGTGATCATTCCGCTCTATTAGACATTGGTGCGGCCTCATCTGGAGTATTGTGTCCAGTTTTGGGCCCCACACTACAAGAAGGATGTGGAGAAATTGGAGAGAGTCCAGAGAAGAGCAACAAAAATGATTAGGGGTCTGGAACACATGAGTTATGAGAAGAGGCTGAGGGAACTTGGATTGTTTAGTCTACGGAAGAGAAGAATGAGGGGGGATTTGATAGCTGCTTTTAACTACCTGAAAGGTGGATCCAAAGAGGATGGATCTAGACTATTCTCAGTGATAGCAGATGACAGGACAAGGAGTAATGGTCTCAAGTTGCAGTGGGGGAGGTTTAGGTTGGATATTAGGAAAAACTTTTTCACTAGGAGGGTGGTGAAACACTGGAATGCGTTACCTAGGGAGGTGGTGGAATCCCCTTCCTTAGAAGTTTTTAAGGTCAGGCTTGACAAAGCCCTGGCTGGGATGATTTAGTTGGGATTGGTCCTGCTCTGGGTAGGGGCTTGGACTAGATGGCCTCCAGAGGTCCCTTCCAACTCTGTTATTCTATGATTCTAGGACAGAAAGATGCCCTAACCTTTTGAGGATTCCTCCAGCATAGCAGAATTTCTGGCTGACATATCTTGTTCTATACCACCATCTCTGGCATAGACACACCAGGGGCAGGAGGAGGTGTGTCCGGAGTGCGCGGCACTTTGCCAATTCCCAGCTAATGTAAATTGGCTCTTTGGGGCTTTTATAAGCTGACACAAGCTGTAGAAGCTTCCAGTAGCCCTGAGAAATCAGGGGAGTGCAAAGCTGGCATACAGACACCTTTGTCTCCACACACACACCCCACAACCTCTTGGGCCCTGCAATAACCAGAGGTCATCTGGCTCTGAGGACATTTCAATGCTTCTTAATCGAGTTGGATGAAACACTCATAGTGAATGCTTCTTAATACAATTTGCCTATTTTTCAAGTTCACTGAGTTTCCATTAAACAGGAGCAATTTTATCAGATTTCACACATTTCTTTCACTGTCTGGATGTTTTCAAAAATACGGAAAAGCTGTTTTTTGCTTGAACAGTCACATTTATGAATTTTGAAAAAGTTGCCAGAAAAGAAGGTGTTTCCTAAAGAAGTATGAATTCAGGGCTAGGAGGCACGTAGGTTGAGCAGTTTTCACAATTATCCCTTGGTATTAAAAATTCTTTACACGCATATAAAACATTATAAATAGTATTGATTATATTGCCCTAATCCAAGAAGAAAGTGCCATTATTCCCATTATACATTTGAATGCACACAGGCTCAGAAAGGCTAAGTTACTTGCCCAGACTGACACAACCAATAGCACAGCCAAGGTCTTCTTACCCCCTTGTCCTACACTTCATCCGCTAGATCAGAATTCTCCTCTTCCTCTAAATAACATACTTTACCTTGCTGTGCCACACATCTTATATGTTTTCAATTTTTATCCATGGTAGGTAATTTACTCCATTTTACATAATGGAAAGCTGATAGTCAAAGAAGTTAAGCACAATGGCATACATTTCACCCAGCTCGTTACACATGGTAACCGAACAGAAATACTAGCTTTAAAACATAGAACAGAAAAAAATTTGCTGTTATAATATTATTTCTACTCTATAATTATCTTTTTAAACTTAATATGAGTTATATTCAATACTCACTTTTAGGTAGTTTTCTGTTTGTCATCATGGAAAGAACCCAAGTTTTCTTAATATCAGTAAAATTTAGTGTCTTCTAGCTAGGGATATTACTATATCGGGCTTGATCCTTCAGCCCATACACAGAGAAGTTGTTTGTTGGCTTCAAGGTTTACTCATTGTGTGTGCCCTAAGTGTAATCCTTGGGGCAAAGCAGAATGGATAAAAAGATCATTTACAGTTGGATCTCTGGGAATTGGCTACCTTTGTTCCTTGTGTTATTTAACCCATCCTAAAGATTAACATTATAAACTGTGATACTGAAAAATTATTCTAAAATTAAACTGTCAAGTGACTGAATAAAACATTTTTCTTTTGTGAAGAAAACAAGTCACACAAGTCTTCTGTTTGTCTATAGCTGGCCTAATCACATGCCAACAATCTCTAGAATCCATTAATATACTCTCTTTGTCAATGCAGCTCCTGCTAGGGAGGGTAAACCTTAGCCTACGTAAAATGTGTTATTGATTTTAATCAATACACCGCTCGAGTCTGAAGATGGATTTTTCTGCAATGAAATGTAACAGAATGGACGTAAAAAATGTGCAAGTTGGTGCCCTCTACCCTTTTCAGAAGCAACTGATATTTTGACCATTCTATCACCATGAATAATGCACTCTCCTGAAACCATTTTCAAACCGCACAAGGTAGGCAGTGGAGCTGGATGGATTTCATTGCAAAAATGGCTCCCTAGAACCCTGTATTCATGGTCACCATATTAATCTCTCTCTCTCACTCATTCACAAAGACACGTGTCTATATAGCAGCAGTAGTCACTCCATAGTTAAGACTGAAACTAGCTCCCCATTATAAGTCCAAACAACCCACCTCCCCCCAGTCCCAAAAAAAGCAACCCCCATTAAATTTCATGCACATAAGTTATGAAGGTGGATCCTTGGCTTCTGTAAATCAGTGTAGCAACAATGAAATTAATAGAGATACGCTCATTGACACCAGCTCAGAATCTCACAATGGTGTTTAAAAATGTCTCATAGCCTTGACTTTTGAACATTTTCCTAATATAGGTTTACCTTAACTCCAAAATGGGTTGGTCAACAAATGTATAAACATTTTGTTGGCCTTGTTAAAGAGAAGTGCCTTTTAATATTTGTTGTTGTTGTTTTGTTTTGCAGAGGTAATGGAAGAATTACAGAGATACCTAAACAGTTATATAAAAGGGGCATATGGAGATGTCACAAGGTGGCCGAGAAAGGCAGAGAGTCCTTTATTCATGTTAAACTTTAGATACTTAAATTTTGCTAAATATAAAACTTTTAAACATCCAGGGCCTGTTTCTCCACTGTGTAGCACAGGTATAAAACTGGAGTAACTCCACTGATTTCAACCTCAGTGATTTCTGTGGAATTACACTGGCATAAAACTAATAACAGTGATGAATCAGACCCTAAACGTTTTCATTGTGCACAAAAGTTTCTCTCTTACAACTTCCATTCACCCCACTGTCCCCTGCCTCTGTAACCCACACAAATATTACTCCACTACACACAACACTCCTATGGACTTGCTCGGGTCTTTTAATAGCTGACAGATCAGACTGGACCTTCTGCCACCAAAGACCACAAACTGGATTCCCCCAGTAGAAATGAACTGGACCCATATCTTGTTTCACTCTAGAAGTTGTTCACTGTAATACTATGTAGAAGAGGTTATCAGCAATGTATGGCCAAGTTACAATAATGAAACACAACTGTCAATTTCCTGATTTTGTGTTAAAAGAACCTCAAATTTGTTGCAGCAACATAGTGTTCCATGTACATCCCTTGTTTTGCTTTTTAAGTAAAGATAAAAATGGGTGTCAATCTTTGCTTGAAAGTGCAATCACTATCACTTTGAGCCAAAAGTGCTTGAAGGAAATAGACTCATAAGAGTCACCACCAATTCATGAATGAAGAAACAAATGTTCCTGCAACAGATTTCCTGCAGTAAGCCAGCGGATGGCACCTAAGTGCAAGCAGCCAAGCCCTGGTGGATCAAGGGCCTAGAGGGGCAAGAAGATAGAAGATTTCATGATAATTGGGAGGAGCTAAGCTGACCAAATAGCAAGTGTGAAAAATTGGGATGGGGGTGGGTAATAGGTGTCTGTATAAGAAAAAGCCCCAAATATCAGGACTGTCCCTAGAATCAGGACATCTGCTCACCCTAGAAAGGAGCTGGAGGGTGGGCATTATCTTGCCTGCAGTGTGTGTGGTGGGGCTCTATGGAAGGAAGGGCTGTGTTCTGTGGGAGTGGATGTGCATGAGCAAGGGGAAAGGACTGTGTTGGACACAGCTAGACTGAAGGTGAGGGTGAGCACTTTGAATTGAGACTCACATGTCCCAAGGGTGAAGGCCGAGTAGCTGAGGAGCAGTGACCCCACCAGACTGGGCGTCCAGACTGAGCAGCAAACAGAGGCACAGCTACCTTACCAGCCAAGCACATCTCAGCTCTGTGTGTATCAACAATGGGATCAGAGGCCTGGGCGGATAGGTAGGGGTGTGACGTTGCACTCCATATGTTTATGGAAATATGTTTATAAGTGTAAATTTGACATAACTGGAATATGCTTTATGCAAAAGGTCTTGTAAGGTATCATTACAAAGCGTATAATCTACTGAGTGTGTTCATCCTATTTATATGAATGTATCATTCTTGTATCTGAAATTAGGAATATGAAATATAATTCTGAGGTCCTATTGTAGTTATGCAAAGTATGGGCCATTAATGGTAGTTTGGAATCTTGATGGTCCCCATTAACTAGGACAATTGGTTGTAGATGACTGTTTACTTGTAAGCCCTCCTGTAGACATGTGTGCCAGTAAGTAGGTAACGAAGTCTCACACGACATGTGAAAATGTCACATGATACTGGAATCCATCTTTAACCTGGTGCTTTCCCATTTAGAAGGAGGGGGGGGGACCCAAAGAGAAACAAAGGATTCCTGCCTTGTGCCAAAGCTATAAAAGAGGGTGGAACAGAACAAAATGGTCCCAGTCATGTGGAATCTCCTGCTTTTCACCTAAGATACCTCCTGGAACTAACAAGAACGGTACCGGGGAAAGGATTGGGCCCAGACTAAGAAGGAGTCTAGTCTGTAAAAGAAGCTTATTGGAACATCTCTGAGGGTGAGATTTACCTGTATTCAGTTTCTTAGTGTATTAGACTTGCGTGGTTTTGCTTTATTTTACTTGGAGACTTATTTTGTTCTGTCTGTTACTACTTGAAACCACTTAAATCCTATTTTTATACTTAATAAAATCACTTTTGTTTATTGACTAACCCAGAGTAAGTGCATGATCAATACCTGGGGGAGCAAATAGCTGTGCATCTCTCTCTATCAGTGTTATAGAGGGTGGACAATTTATGAGTTTACCCTGTATAAGCTTTAAATGGAGTAAAATGGATTTATTTGGGATGTGGATCCCATTCAGAGCTGGGTGCTGGAGATAGGAAACCTGCTAAGCTGTTTTCAGTTAAGTCTGCAGCTTTGGGGGCATGGTTCAGACCCTGGGTCTGTGTTGCAGCAGACTGACATGTCTGGCTCAACAAGACAGGATTCTGGAGTCCCCAGGTGACAGGGAAAATGGGCTCAGAGGTAGTTTAAGCACGCCAGGTGACAGTCCCAAGGGGGTCTCTGTAACCAAACCTATCACAAGGGGGAATAAAGATCTGAGACAGATCTGGAGGTAGGAGAAGAGATTGTGCTATTGTTTCACTCTCCTACTGTTGTTATGGAATTTCCTTAAGTTTCCCATCCCCATTTCAACCAGCTGGTTTGCCCCATCCCGTACCTAATATTCTTTTATGTAAATAGCTTGAATACTGTTGTAATAATTGGGACAACAAATTTACCTTAATTGTGAACTCAACTGTAAAAAGTATGTGAAAGTTCATAAAATGTCACAATAGCCTATAATAACAAATGTTGCTGGAAAAAGGTCTGAAAATGAGACAGAAAAACTGAATTAGCCTATTGATGTAACTCATGGTCTGTGGTAAGGTCATGCTTGATAAACAAGCAAATGTGAATCTGGAAATTAATAAACCAAAACCGGGGTGTTAAATATTAAGCCTAATTGGTAGATAAAGTAATGAGGGGGTACACTATTCCACCCATCACACCCTTTTTGGGTCCTTAAAGACACTTTCAGGGGGAAAATATGAAGAACAGGCAAAGGCTACTGAAGCAAGCTTCACCATCGTGGCTGTCACTCCAACCATCTCCTGGGACCCCAGGGCCTTCATTATCCTAATTCTGAGAAATTCTGAGACCAGAGAAGGAACCAGCCTCTACCAGCTCCAGCTGAATCCCAAATACCATGTGAGATAAAAGGGGATCAGATTTTAACAACACCAGCAACAACCACAGCTCCAGCTCATCTCAACTAACTTCTCATTTTACCCCAAAGGACAGTTATTACCATCTTTGATACAATCTAAGAGAATCTCAGACAAGGGTTTTTTCCTTTCTAAAACTTTCTCCAGCTAAAGGGAATAAAACAAAAAATGTTGTTAAAATTAAAACCTTACTTTTATATTTCAAATACTTTCACTCTTTTTCTTTCTTTTCTGTATCTTTAACCATTTTTTTAAAAAAAAATAGTCCTGAGCAAGCTAAAGTTTTCAGACCCACATAAGCAAAAGGGGCAAATGCCCAGCCTGTGGAGGAATAGGTGCAGGCTTCCTACCTTAGGTTATCTACCAGCACCTGTGCCCAGCACAGAGGAGCATGGGGGATTCTAACTAATACATACATACATATATATAGCACAATATGCGGCACTGATTCTCACAGGAATTACAATGCTAAGCTGGCAGTTGGAGAAAACCTCATGGGTGGGTGGGTGAGTGTAACATTTCCCTTTATTCAGGATAAATAGAAAAAAGAAGTTAAGATCCTTTCTGGAGTAAAATAGCTGAAATAATAGGTGCCACCATCCAGAGCATAGACCATGTGCAAGGCTGGTCAAAAATCTGAAATATGTGGGCAGATGAGTTTCACTGGGGGCTGGGCATTGTTTGAGGGAGCTGTGTGTGGGTGGCAGAGAAGCAGCAGAAACACCAAGCAGCAGACAAAGAAAGCAGAAAGGAAGCCCCAGGGAGAACCAGCAGTTTGATCCTGAGAAAAAAGCTAAGAGAGAAAGCTTTTGGGCAGAGTGCTGGCTGAAAAGAAGCTTAGAACAGTGAACAAAGAAACCCATTGTTTGATTTCTACTGTATTCAGGAAACAAGACTTTGTGTGAATTGTTTGTAAATAATTAGGATTGTATCAATACAATACCTGACTCCAGCATCAATTTCTCTTCCTAACAGAAACAACCTGCAAAACTCCAAATATTGGCTAATTGCTTGGTTCAAAAGGGTAAAAATAACTTTATTGCACTTTACAATAGCTTAATTTTTAAGGCATTCTTCAGTGACTTTTCCATTCCATTATATATACACAACATCACTATGATCCAGACTATTCAAATGTATGTTTGGGTTTCAACAATAAGATAGGGAATAAATTTTGTGAAGGGGTGTAGCACACGATCACACAAGCTTTCCACATTAGTAAAGGCATCATTATTTTGATTTTATTATTGTTTCTCTTGAATAAAATACCTAATACAACATTTCGGTTTGATTTGGTTTTGCAGCATGGCTTTATTTTAAAATGCAGTCTGGATTCTGGGAAATACTAACTATTCCTGCCAAACAAATTTGCATAGAAGTATAGGTTGCCAGGTGGCTATATATATCAGCCAATTCTGATTATAATCTCAAAAGATCTCACCAGCAATTCAAGGTTGACCTTGGTTAGAAATTGGATGAGTTGGGTTGGACTACAAGAAGTAGTTTTATGTTGATTGAGTAGAGGTCACTCTTTCTTCTGAATAACTACCAGAGCCATTCTTCAATACAAAGTTAGAGAGCATGCCATTGTTGGAGAAACTAACTTTCAGAGGAGTTTTAAAACCACTGGTATTATTCAGGTGGATAGTTATTCTTCACTTCTTTCCCTCAAGTGTTGTGTAGTTCTGTGATCTGCTAAATAGTAACCATGTTCCATCCTAGAAAGAGTGGTGGTTTGTGAGATTTGTGTGATCTTTAATTATATGATCAAATACTACACATGCTTACTATAGTCACATCTTAGAAAATCTGCAGTAGGGAGCACCTCTCCTGTGCATTTTAGGAGGTTTGCAGGAGAGATCTCCACATCTAGGAACTTAAATTAGTTCACAGTTGAGGATAGTATTTTTGTGTCTTTCCAACAGCAGAGTTTCTAAGGTACACAGGCATAGGGCTCCCTTCATTACACTTTACAAAGTCTGTAGGAGCCCTTCCCCACTCTCTTTCCAATTTATGAGATATTAAGGAGTTCTCATTATATTCCCAGGTATCCTGACCAATTTGCAGCTTGACTGGACTTCACTATGCAGCTAAAGTCATGCATGAACAGGAAATTGCACGGGGCGGCAGCCAAGACCCTGGGCACGCAGGGTGGCAGCAGAGTTTAATCGTTATCTGAAACCATTAAGCATCGAGATTATCAGTTAATCGGTTAAACTTTTACAGCCCTATTCACCTTATGAACACTGGGGAACAATGCAAACTGTTATGCAGTCTTATCTATAGCTATCACTCTAGCACTACCTACATATGCAAGCCTTATATATTGTAGGTATGGTGACCAGATGTCCTGATTTTATAGGGACAGTCCCAACATTTGGGGCTTTTTGTTATATAGGCCCTTATTAACTCCCACCCCCATCCCAATTTTTCACACTTGATATCTGGTCACCCTAATTGTAGGGAGTGCTATACATAGGATTCCAAAGCACTTTGGGATCCTCTGGAGGGAAAGTAAGATATATAAATGAAAGATATTTTTAAGCCAGAAATAAAAATGTATATAATGCCTTTCTGTGAATTCATATTTCACAAGAACACCTATGTATGTTTGTGCTTTAATTCTCAAGCACAAGCAATTTATTATAGGTATGGTACACGTATCAACTGAAATTTGAGTACATATAATTTTCCTTTTAGATTTGTCTCTGAAAGCCACAACATTTGCTGCTAATGACGATTTTAGCCCATCCAGGATAACAAAATCTTTACTTATATTTCTCAGCTCCTCCAGTAGCTTCTGCTAGCTGTTCTATTACTGTATGTATGATAACTACTTCCACTCAAAATCAGCTCATTATTTAAAAATCTAAATTAGTTACATGTCTACTTAAACCTTTACCTACAAAATTTCTGTATGATTTTTCTGCAGACTTCACTCTGGTAATTTCACGATTTGTTAACTTGTCTTTGATGTCTGTTTCTGGTCCATCTGCTTTGAAATCTGGCGTTATTATTCTATTAATAAAGAAGCCACTTTTTTTAAAGGTTGAACTGAGCTCAAAGGTATTAGAGAATGCAGTAGCATGTTTAAAAATGTTTTTCAGTATTACTTTGGTGTTATTCATATCTCCACATACAATGGTTTCTCAACATTTTTATTAGAAGTTTACTATTTGGCTGTAAAATTATATTTTGGGTTGAATCTTCACATTTGAGCCCTAGAAGCTTTTTTTCCATAGTTTTTTATAAAAATCTGCTTGGAGTTTTTTAATTGAATTTGGTTTTGATTCAAATCTCAGTGATTTTTGGACTGCAGAAAATTATTGGAGATTCTGATACTTGACACTGATCTCAATAACTTGGGTAACATTGTTTCTATTTGGTAGCAGTAGAATATCATTTTTTTATATCCCTCTCAGAATTCCTGAGTCTGTCCAGCACCACTTTCATATAAAGCATAGCAACCTGGAGACCTGCTATCATACCCTGACTTACAAGAACTTACATGCTTAAGATTTTCTCAAGAACTCAAAAAAATAGAGAAGGGTTCTTCTCCTGCAGAGTTACAGGTCCTTTCTTGATGTTTGTCACCCTGGGACAGATACACTGTTGTAGAATTATCAGATACTTTGCTCTACATCGCATAGTATTGACAGGGAGATAGAGGAAAATATGACTCTCCTCACTCATGCGGATCTTCTTAGAGTAGGCGCAATGTGCCTCAGGTGGCACTTGACCAAAATAAGGATGTAATAAATGTGCATTAAGAAGGCCATGACCATGAGATTTCATAGGAAGTCTTGAAAAAGTGAAAATTACAGAACACATTTTTGTCATAATTGCACCTACAAAAGCGGTGCACCTGTGCATGCACAGAGGTGACTGTGTATACAAAACCTGCATTTTTGCATGCAAAATAGTCAATTGCACAAGGAAAATAATATTTGCATGCATAAGTAACCACAGGTATATGCATAATTTCTTTTAAAGAAATAGTCATCATTATGTCACGTGAATATATGATACTCTAGCATTCTTAACATTTATAGTAGACTGTAAGCTCTTTGAAGCTGTTCTGTTACATACTTGTATGGCACCTAGCACAGTGGAGCTCCGATCCATCATTGGTGCTCCTAGGTGCTACTGCAATAAAATTAAATAAAAATAATAATTGATACTTAAAAGCCTGTGGTGTCATGAAACTTAATTATTGTTTGCAAAGGATTTGAAATTCTTAGATAAAAGGGGCTGTGCATAGTAGGCACCTATACAAACTTAGCATTTGCTACTCTACAGTTAGTACAGTATCATGGCATATCCTATTCTAAGTACAGGCTAAGATACCTTAGCAGGTGAATGTTGAGTGTTTAACAAAATTATATTATTAACTGTAATCATATAATGATTTATATTTAAAAGTGCTACAGTGCTGTCCAAAGATTAACTCATGTCTGCACATTTGTGAGGTAGGCAAAGATATATTGCCTCTATTAACATATGGGGAAACTGAGATACAGAGCAGTTAAGGTACTTCCAAATTCATGCAGTGATAAATAAAGTCAGTATTGAAACACAGGCATTCCTGGCTTTCAATTGTCTACTCTGTCCACTAACTCATGCTGCCTCCCAATGACATTACATTTTTATGATATAATCGTGATATAAAGTTGTCTTTTCACATATGGAAATACATTTAAGGTAATCTTTACAATAATTATGGAATACATAAGGAATTGTATTTTAAAATGGCAAGTGGTTTATTTGATAAAAACCCATGTAAAAATAACATTAAGGATCTGCAACAACCTTGCAAATGTTAGGAAACTTATCATTATATATTCAAATTTCATATTGTTAAGAAACATAAGACTTCACATTCAGTCCACCTCAAAGTACCTAGATAATGCCTCAAGAATTTACCATTAATACTGCATTTTTCTCCTTTTGTGAATTTGTCTTCAATGTTTAAAGTAACATTGTTGACACCAAAATCAAGCAGTCATAAAATTTTCTTTGCATATTTTGCAAATACAAACACAAAATAATTTGACTACTCATAATTATTGCACTGCACAGCAGAAGAGTCCAATTATGTACTCCATACTCAGATCACACCCCAGTGGGATTTTCGCATGATGCCTCACTCCAGGCTCCAAGTAAAATGTCAAATACTTTGAGACTCGTGATAAAATTGGAAGAGTTGGCAACACTGCGTTATCTTCCTACCCTATAGTGGATTGTTCCCTTATACTGTAACTCATACGTCTCTGATCTATATAACAAAATTTGGCCAGTGAATGGCCCATAAAAGTGGTTCTCAAACTTATTTGATCCCCTCCCCTTCTTTGTGTCTGTAGAAGTTTACTCCCGTCTATTGACGCCTAGCCAACACCTGCCCCTCTACAGCCGCCCAGTTCTGAAAACATCGCCACCACCCGGAGCATCACAGAAGTAAGGGTGTCAGTGCCATACCACCCTGACTTCTCCACTGCTGCTGGCAGCGGTGCTGCCTTCAGAGCTGGGTGTCTGGCCAGCAACCACTGTTCTCTGGCCACCCAGCTCCAACTGTGCACAGTAAGTTTTTTCCCCTAACGCTTCTCATGCTCCCTCCCCCCAAACACATTCCATGCCCCACCAAGGGGATGCATCTCCCTGTTTGAGAACCTCTGATTTATAGTTTGATTGCTACTGAAATTAATAAATTTAACTTTGAAAAGTAGCTGTTGCACATGCTCACTAACTGCTTTTCACAAAGACTTTATAACTTCAGGTTCATAATCTCTCTCTGAAAACTGGCAAGGTAAATAAGAGTAAATATTCATAATCTTACAAAATTATCTATGACATACCAAAAACAGACCTATCCTCCGGTCAACTCATACTTTTATAGGATTTAGTACATTTTTCCTAATATTTTAGACTTCAATTCATAAAAAAGTTATATTTTTCAAAGGGAAAAATTCTATGCTCTTTTATACCAATTTATACCACGTAATCTCATTGAAATCAGAGGTATAGCATGGAGTACAAATTTAGCCAGAAATTAGAGCTAGCCTAGTGCTGTATACTCCCTGTGTGAAACCATGGCTCCCCTGAAATCAGGGGAAAACTCCTATTGACTTCAGTGGGCTAGGTCTTTGGACAAGTCATATGTTAATCTTTTGTTCCTCGTTTTTCTCTCTGTTAAATGCAGATGATAACATTCTCTACCTCTCAGAGGGACTGTGATTACTGTTTGTTAGGAACTCAAAAACTACAGTAGAGCATTCCATAAAAGTTTATAAATAAATCCAATTTTATAATGTTTGATTATATATCATATCTCACAGTTTGTTGTAAAGTTTGCAGTATATATTGTCAGTATAGATACATATATGATTGATATATTATATACAGAAATATGTTAAAAGGACATTATTAAGATTGCAAAGTCAAGCACTCAAAAGTTATCAAATGCCAGTGCAAACTTAATTGCTCTCCTTGTGCATATGCATTACAATAGTCTTTATTTACATGATCACATGAGAAGAATTAGTTGGGGATTGGTCCTGCTTTGAGCAGGGGGTTGGACTAGATGACCTCCTGAGGTTTCTTCCAACCCTGATATTCTATGATTCTAAGAATGGTGAGATGCAGGAATCCTAGCTTTCATTCCAGGTTCTGGAGGGAAATGTGTTTTAGTGGTCACAGACTCTTCTGCCTGTTCCCCCAAAGCTTGATCCTTTCTGCCCTGTCCTCTCCGACTTGTCCCTGTCTCAGTCTTGTCGCTCCCTCACCATGGCTCCTCATCCCAGTCTTATTCTCTTAACCTAGCCAGTCACACTCTCCACTCCTCGGGTTTCTTACCCAGTTCCAGTCTCCTTGCCCAGTCAGTTCCAGTTCTCCTTTTCCTGGCTTCTTGTGAAATCTGTCTTTCTTCTCAGCATCCAGTTATCGCCCCCATTCTGCCTCTATTCCTCATCCCAGTCAACTCCTTGGGGTCCTTGTCCAATTTCATTCCCTTCCTCTGCAAGTTTCTTGTCCCAGTCTCTTTTCCCAACAGTCCAAATTCTTCCCCCCACACCATTGTCACTCTCTGCTCCCCTCCACCTCTTCCCATCTGCCATACTGGTTCCAAGTCTCTTGGCCCAGCCAGTCCCAGTCTCTGTCTCCCCCCCGCCCCCCCTCCACCAACTCCCAGTATAAGTTTCCCTCTCTCTCAGCCAGGGTCCAACCCCAGTCCCCCCTGCTCAGGACCTTTATCCCAATCTACTCCCCCCCCCCCCCCACACACACACACACACTAATGAAGGTCTGGCTCTTGCCCCCTCGGCATTCAAATGTGGCAGCTTCCTACTGCTGACTGGACCCAGCATGTGGACATTGAGAACACAGAAGAGAGAGGCTCCCTGCTCTGAGTTCCAGTGCCTGGCTTTAGCCTGGTCTGCAGTAGTGCAAAGCTGCCATTGCAGCGCAATTCTACTGAGCATTGGGCTGGAGCATGCTCAGTAAAAATGGAATCTTCCTTGGTTTCAGCTGAGAAGCTCGAGCAGGTCTCTATTTAGCATGTGAAAACTGATATTTTTTCAAAATCTTGTAATTTGACTAAGTTTAGGTACATTTTCATGGGAATAGCAAAACACATCCCTGTCAGAAAAAGACATCCTCTTGCCAAATTTCAAGTCCTTTCTCCAAAGAATGGAGATACTAGAGTTTCTCACACACAAAAAAGTCACTAGAATTTTTTTAAAATGGGCAAAACAGTATATTTTTCACTAGCCTCATTCTTGGAAATTAACCATTTCCATTTTGGCTGAAATGTTCCAAAACATTTCAGCCTGAGCCAGACACCTGGTAGTCCAAATGATTAAAGGTTTGCAAAGTTCTAAGGAAATGAAAATGTTTCACAGCATACTAAGACACTGTATGGTAAATTACTTTCTATGGTATTAATCATTATGATTTTTAGTAGATATTACTCAATGTTTCATAAAACTCTGTGCTTTGTCCCAATATGTATCTTACTGAACAAAGAATTGATCTCATAATATTAAACTACACCGGACTAACCATTCTTGAACCATCATCCTTTACTCTGTTTTACTGATTAGCAAATAGCACTCTACTCATACTGTACTTTTAGCATATTGGACAAAATTTGCACCATATCATTAACTGGAAGCAACAGCAGTACACATTTTTAGTTAAATATCATTTCTATTTTTCCACCTAGGGAACTACTGAATCATCCAATATCAAATTGTCTATTCTACTGAAACAGTACATTATACCATATTTGTATCCGAACCACATCCTACCATATTGGAAAACTGATGCCTGATCTTATTTCCAGTGCAATCAATAACAAAATTCTCACAGACTTCACTGGAAATAGGTATCATCCGCTTGGATACTGTTATTTATACACATGTACCATGTTGTATTTGTGCTACAACAAAACAATGCACCATGCTGGGGTAAGACTGACTGTTATGAGAAGGTATAATGGACATATTTTATTTCTTTATTTATTATATTTTGACATTTACAGTATGTAATACCATATTGAGAAGTAACTGACAGCAAGCCATACTTGGTAGTGACTTCAGGACAAATTCTGTTCTCAGTGCAAACCAACTGAGGCCAATTCATTGATGTCAAAGTGTCGCACAACTATAAATAAGAGCAGCATCTGGCCCCTAAAGTCGATGTAATGGCAAGAGAATCACACACACTAAAATGAAATTTTACCAATTCTATAAGTTTCAAATGCAGAGTACACTAGGATCTTTTGGGTCTAGTCTAACTCCCAATTCAAGTCAATGGAAAGAATGTAATTGTCTGCAGTGGGAGAGGTTATATTGCTAAAGGAAAAATATATTAAAACATTTTCAAACTGGAATTATTAAAATCAGGCATCTGAATCCATAATAAATAAAACTGGTTAGAAAAAATCAACTTTTGAGAAAATTGAAAGTTTTCAGAAAAAATATTTCTGATTAGCTCCAACACTTAAGCATCTACATATAAATAATTGGATTTTATTTAGAGGTGCAGACCACTGATAGTTCCCACTGAGATCAGTCTGACCTGTGGGTGATTAACACCTCTGAAAATTGAGCTGCTTTTATGTAAGTACCTAATTATGGATTTACAGTAGATGCATGGCTTTAGGCACCCTTGTAAAAAAAATTGGCCCAAGCTTATTGATACAGGTTTGTTAATGTTACTTCTTAAACATGTTATAGTTACGTTTGAGGCCATCTAACATGTTTCAGTTACAAATTCCAATGTCAATAATAGCTCTTGACTTGAAATAAGTATAAATTTAACACCCCCCAAAATGCACTGCCCTATCAGAAGTTGTGGCCTTTCAAAGTTTTAATCAAAAGTCCGTATCTTCAAGGTGCCAATATCATTCCCCCAAAGCTATAAAACTTCTTTTCCAATGGCTCTGAAGGTAGTATAATATTATACCAAGCATTTGGTCATAAAAATAACTGATGATTATGGCTGAAGGCTACATTTTAAAATGAAATGGCAACTAGTGTATTTAGCAATTTCACTGCATTTTGAAATAAAAGTTGAAAGTTACAAAACAAGGCACAAAGTTATAGAATAACTTGTAATGTGTTATTCTACAACACTGCTGATACTGCAGGGGGACATCAGGAATAAGGGCCTGACCCAAGGCCTACTGGAAGTCAGTGGGAGTTTCTCCACTGACTTCAAAGGGCTTTGGATTGGGCCCTATGGATCAAATCTGTCTTTACCTTACTTACACAGGCAGTTACATAGATTTCAATAAGATCAGTGACTTCAAAACAACTACTTGTATGTATAAAAGCAGGCAGGATTTTGCCAATTCTATGTACCATACTGAATTATTGTAAATTAGATTGAGTAGTATAACATGCCATTTAGGAAACAATTCAGCACTAAGACCAGTACACTATGGAGCATTTATTACTAATGAATATTATAAATATAGAGTAATGTATGAGACAACAGTCCATGTTTACATTGTAAGTGGAGAGAAATTATAAAATGAAAACGTTTATAAAATAATAATATTTTAACAAATTCAGCAAGTTACTATTCTCTCAAACTTTTATTTAACGAGTGTGTCGTGTGTGCGTGCACATTATAATTAAAAAAGATTGTTTGCTTAGGTCAAGAACATTCCTTTTAGGCTTTCAGACCTGACCATTCTGCTCTGGACCTGTTCCACCAGCACCTGTTGGGCTAGATGTGAAAAACAAAAGAACTTCACTAACAACCATGTTCAATTTTTATTTGAAATACAACATCAGGAATTTGTTACCACTTCCAGTATAAAGATTTGAGCCTGCAAACTTGATATGGTAGGCTGCCTTTGTACCCATTCAATGGCTGCCCTATGGCCCCTTTATGCTCGTCTTGTACAGAGGTGCAATAGAACAGATGTAAGTCCCCTTTCCCCCCACTCAGGAAATACCCATTTTAGGAGTCCTCTAGGCTGAGTACTGTCTCTACCAATATTGTGATCCCTCCTGCAACAGCCCTACTATGCAGGAGGCATTCCAGATAGGGGTGGGCCTGAAGAGGAAGGGGCACATCAGCATGGGAGGAGGCATGGCTGTGGAATCCTTTCAGCCCAGCAGTTCTGCACTCCTGCAATGGCACATAAGGGGCCATTGCAACAGTGATGCAACTTAGGACTGCCTAACTGCAAATCTGGTCCCAGCGTAACTCACAGAAATAGTCCTTAATCATGCCAGTACTCCTACTGACTTGCATACTTAACAATGTAACCGTATTTCATCTAAAAAACAAAAATAAAAACCCCACCATCCTGGAAATTAGGTCTGTAAGCAGGGTGCTGCATTCTGGGATTTTTTGTTTGTTTTGTTCTTGATAATAAAAAGCAAAAGTTAAAAGTGAGGCTGCTGTGGCTGAAGTGCTGATGAAAGGCCCCCATAGCTAAGGTGACAGAGCGGGAGAGGGTAATGACCCAGAAGGAAAGGTCAGTAGGAGGGGATCTTATAAACATTCCATTGTTTAAGCCTTAACTGAACCGCTGTTGAATTTTTCTCCATTTCAATTGCTGCCCTCCTCCTCCTCCTTTTACTCCTCTCCCCTCTTCCATCCCTCTCCTATTGCTTCTTTTTCTTTCATCCTTCTGAGCTCTGCCGACGCCAGGGGAGAGGTCCAGAGCAGGAGGGAAGGTCCAGCAAGTCTGAAATAAAAAAAAATTACAAAGAAAAGATAAAATGGGTTCAGAAATGCAGTTAAATAAAACAACAATGTTTAATGCATTTTTCCCCTTCTGATAAATGGCACTTTTTAGGCAGTGAAAATAGTTCCTGCTGTAACTCTGTGGTTATGGTTACTGTTGCAAGATTCATTATTATTTTGACCAAGTAGCAGGGATTTCTGAACCCATTTTAAAATTTCTGCTGTGGTATGCCATACCATCCTGCTTATTGTCTTAGGCCCCAATTCAAGACAACATCCCATTTCAGGACAGCACTTAAGCTTTTTGCTCTAACTGCTGTCCTGAATCAGAGCATTAACACTTTTCAGCAAGCTTCTCTGCATAGGCAAACCCTTGCATCCACTTGGAGCCCTATTGATTATCTACTCACACAGAGGCAGCTTGCAGAATGGGGACCTTATGACACGTGATGGCAGAATTTGGTTCATATGTCATACTATTACCTAGTAGCTCAATCAGCAGTTGTATACTTTCATATACTGAAAATGCATTATGCCACATGCTCCTTATATTCCAATGACAAACATTCTGTTTGTAACTAATGTATGATATTAGATGTGTTAGCAATACATATATTCGCATGGTGTCCAGCCATGGTACCTTAGGTGCATAACACAAAAAAGGGAGACAAGCCAGAGACTCCATGAATTCCACCAAGGACTTCATTATTACCAGGATATTTTATGTAAGAGGTGCTCAGATACTATAGTTTCAATAGGCAGTACAAAACCTCACAGTAGATATATAGATACACTTTGAAGAATAAATATGAAGGCCAACTGCCTCCTCGTCTGGTGAAGTGTGTACACGATATTGTAACTATACACTCTATTGCCCTTAGGAAATGGTTATTTGAATGTTTTACACTGTGAGCTCCAACCTATGTCTCTTGAGTCTTATTAATCAATCAGATTTGTGACTTAATGCATACCATTTTAACATGGCAGTTATAGTACCCTGGATGTGCCTTATTTTAGAATATGAATAACACTATGCTATTTTGGGAATTAACTCAGGACATGCCATGTTTTGCACTTATTCATATCAGATTGAACTATATACTTTACTAGCTTGATTCAGGTTTCCTCTTATAGTACTTTGGACTATACAGTATAATTTAAATTACATAATTACATAATGGTGAAGACAGCTGAAAAGTGTGGCCAACTCAGGTTCCTTACAGGAATTTGCACTGCGGAATTCACAAAGCTCTCCATAAATCTCAATCTATTTACATAGTGTTATCATTCTTCTAAAATCCTACAAAAAATGTTGCAGACACTCATACAGCAATAGCGAAACCCTTGCAATCAAACAGGACTCCATATTATTTATGAGCTATAATAGCTCGTTGTTTTTCGTCACACTTCATCTTACTGCTAATGGGATCTCACCACTATCTCTAATTGGACTCAATTCACATTGTACTGCAATAGATTATGACCTCATACTACACTAGTTAGTGATATTCATAGCAAGGCCATTGAACCATGACAGTAGACAAGCTCTACAGTTCCGCCATTGGATACTGATCTAAATCCTCCACTTACCAATGGACTTTGAAAGACCATTTGTCAGTAATATTCTAGGAATTCATTTAAATGAGCAATTAATGATAACTAAGTTGAGAGGGTGAGGGGGATTTTTGCCACTTACTTTATTTACTCATAAATTTTTAAAATTGTAACTGTATATCAGTATATCCAAACTGTGTATATTTGATTGTATTCCTCTCCCCACACCCTTTGTACTTTGCCTCTTTTCTCAGGCACCATGAGCTCCCTACAGGTGGACCCTTTGTATCCATTATATGAAGTAAATGGATTTTTGTGCAGGCTCATGCGTGGTGGAACTTACTGCAATATCAGGGCCTTAGGTTATAAGCTCTTCTGGGAAGGAACAATGAATGAAATCCTGACTTCACTGGGACTAATGGGAGTTTAGCCATTGCCTAGAGCTGGTCTGATTCCCCCCCCCCCCCCCCGGTGGAAATTTCCTTTTTTCCTCAAAATTTTCCACTCCGTTTTTTAAATTTTCACCAAAAACTCAAAACCCACAATCATTCCAGTTTTTGGCCAAAATCTTTTGACAAAAACTGAAATTTTCCACAGAAAGAAGACAATTTTTGCAAAAGATTTTGTTTAGTCAAAATTTCAGTTTTCAAAAGAGGGCTTTTCCAGGACTGCACAGGGTATAAATACCACCTCCTCTGCCAATCAGTAGGAAGGGTAGTGCCCCCTCCAGCACCACCACCTTGTTCCAACTGCTTCTTGCTCTTCCTTGCTCCTTCCCTGTACACTTTCCCTCTCCTTCCCCTCTACTATCCAGTTGTAAGAGGATTCTTTAAAGGGGCAATAATTCCTTTTCTTCTAGCCAGTTGGACAAGGAACCACCACACAGAGCTTCAGTGAATACAGTTTATATGGAAATTTTTCAGCTTTCCTTACCACTGACTTAAATAGGGCTAGGATTTCATGCAATATCAGTATTTATTTGTAAAGCACCCTGGTGTACCAATCCTGATGATAAGGGCCACTGTGTGTTATAATAATAACAATAATAAATAACAGCAGCTGCTACATTGAAGAATTATCCCCCATGGCAAAAGAGACAGTAACACCAAAACTTAAGGGTAAATTTTCTTTTCAAAGGGCATAACTTTCATGAATTGTTTATAAGATTTACGTGTATACATCTGGAGGAGCCAGTCTTGCAGTTGTTCCACGTAGAACCCCCATTTTAATCAATGGAAGCTTTGCATGCAGAAGGAAAACAGAATCAATAGTGAGGAAAATGATTCCACTCTCCCACTGCAGCATTTTAAAAGACTGACCTGAATTTATTCAATTTAGAGAATGGCGAAAACTGACCTCACTAGCTGCGTTCCTAATTTAAGGTCTGAGGCTATTCACAGTTAAATCAATGGGAATTTCAAGAGCAGAATTGGACCCAAAAGGTTGACACTTACAACATGATATAATCAAGTCCTTTCATAGGCATCTGACTGTAAGTGTTTTGTTTTCAATTGTACCTACAAGGTAACCACATAGTATTATACAGCACATACAGTGACTGTTTGCACAGAGCATTTTTCAGTGTTAAACAGCTTCCATCCTTTTAAATATTTAAGAAAAAAGGCTCTTTCAGTATTATAATTGGGCAGGAATTTCCTTCTTTTCTGTCATAAGGAGCTTTTTATTTTACAGTCTGGGTACTGGACAGCATTAGAAACATGATGCTCCACTTACTATATACCATGGGATTCAGCTATAACTCCCACCAAGTTCACTGAGAGCTGCAGGTGCTCACCACCTCTTTGGATGAGGCCTCGTGTGATTGTTCAGGTATTTTATAAAAAGCTTTGTCAAACTCATGAATTACTTTTTTTCTAGATTTAATTAATCACTATTGCTGAAATAAAATGAATGCTTAGTATGAGGAAAACATTTTAATATTTTAAATACTAAACAACTCTAATACCAAACAGCACAGTTAAAACAAATCAAAACGGGTTCCACGAAATTGGATTTATAAATCCAAAACACTTGAAAGCAAAATAAAAACTGCCATGTACACAGGATGTCCTCAAAACATAATACCACCATTCTGAGTTTACAAGTTCTCTGTTTCACTTGACATGTCAGCCACTGAATATCTATGTGAAGCTCTTATTTTGACAGTCAAAATCTTTGGTTTTGAGTGTCATCAATATGATATGTTGCTACAGACCAAATTGAGACTTGTTATAATCATGTCAAAATCCCACTAATATTTCACTTTGGCCAATTATCTCCTTTTTCTTGACCTTCCACCTGAGCCTAAGACACAATGTCCATACTATACTTTTAGCACGGTAACTCAAGCCCTGCCAGTGTGATTCTGCGTGGCATACCTCTAGAAGCCTGGGGCCTGCTTTTCACCAAACTCGTTAATAGTATCAAGGTTCTGTTAGATCCATGTTGCTTCTTGATCCTCAGGTATGTTCTGTACTGCCTTTATAATCTGTGGTTTGTCAAGAGGCTCTGACCATTTTTTCCCTGAGGAGCTCATTCTTGCTGAAGCAGAATATCCCCTGTGCTCATATTGCTGCACTGATTCACTGGGGTACAATTTAATGGAGGTAGTAATAATTGGAAGTAACCTAATGACATCAGTTCTCCCATCATTTGGTAAAGTCCCTCCATGCAAACCTCATTTAACCAGGACTCCACAGAGTTTGGGTAAACAGCTCATGACTGGGCAGTGAGAGGAAAGAGCCCAAAGAGCACCATTCTATCTAGTATCATCCTCATGAAGAGGACTCTGTCAGAATTAATTTCCATGGGTCCCTGTAAATGCTTCAGAGGCTAGATTTGTGGCCAAATGATTATTTATAGCACAGCAGCCCCTAGAAATCTCAAATAGGTCAGGTCCCCTTGTGCTAGACATTGACATAGCAGAATGGCTCTAAAAGGAGTCTGATAACAGGGAAGACCAAGGGGCTACAATACCATCCATAGTGATTGATGTAAAATGAAAATTAGACAGACTGACAGATAGATAGAGAACACCATAGAAAGTCTGGCTTTCTGGCTGAATAACCTGATCCACAGTGGAAATCTTGAGATCTATAATATAACCCAAACAGATTTTAGTATATCCCAAGGTTGGAGACCTCAGCCCTTGTCCCTGCTGCAATCTGTACAAAACTCTCCAACCAGTAGAAACCACATGGACTACAGGTTGCAGAGTTTTCTACTTAACTTAGCCATCAATCAGTGTTTCACACTGGAGTGTGTGAACTGGGAGTAGGTAACCATACAGATACTATTCCTCTAAAAAGAAAAATGTTGGCATAATAACTATGTAAGCACTAAGGGTTAATTGATTAGTTAAATATTTTACTAACTCTGTATCAGGCTGAAATTACCTGTAATGATATACACATGTTTTAAATACATTCCAGGCTTTTACAGTGATAAAACAAATTAATTGTATTAGTGCCTAGCAACCTGAAATTTGCTTAGTAATTTGAAAGGGCAATTTGATTATTTGTTTTAATTGCTGGTGCATGACTCATCCAGTCAGAAAATCACACTCAATTGTGCAAAAATAATGCTTCCCAGAAAAGTGATCCAAAATCAAAGTCCAAATGCTTCTAAAAGATTAAATTAATTATTGAAATTAAAACTGCATTTCTAAATGGCAAGAAAATAATCATGAGTTAAAATGATGCAATCTATTCAGCTGCATCAGAAAGATCCACAAAGAGGTGGAGGAGTTTGAAATACTACCTCAACCTTTTTTAGACTAACAAATAATGAGATTTGTTTAAATGTTACTGTACAGCATATCAGCTGAAAAATAACTGAATTTATGCAGTGTTCAACAAAAGAACAAATAACATCAGTGGTCACTCAAACCAAAAATCAAAACAAAGCAAAATCCACAATTTGAGCAACAGTATTTTGAGTCTATATCTGTGAAATAACAAATCTATACAGCTGTCTAACTTGTCATACTATAATGCTGAGTTTTGCACCACCTCTAATGTACAGTTTTCTCTTTTCTGGATCCTAATCTTGCAAACATTCACACATGTGAATAACTTCATGCACACAAGTAGTGCGATTGACTACTCACCCCTGTAATATTATTCCAGTGTGTTTGCAGGATTAGGGCTATAGTGTTCTGAATAATTAGTTGTTCACAGATACACTAAGCAATAAAAAGGCATGGTCATCCTTTATTTAAGATATCTCTTACACATTCTATTGAGTTTTTATATTTATTTTACATTTTATAGATCATAACCAAAAAGTTATGGTCTATAAAATCTCTTTCTCCAAACTTTCCTCACTTTTTTTCACTACTCAACATCCTCGCTCTTTCCCTTTCTTCCTCATCTCTTTGTGCTCTTTTTCAAGTTCTCACTGATTTTAATAAAAAGAAAAGGAGTACTTGTGGCACCTTAGAGACTAACCAATTTATTTGAGCATGAGCTTTCGTGAGCTACAGCTCACTTCATCAGATGTTTACCGTGGAAACTGCAGCAGACTTTATATACACACAGAGAATATGAAACAATACCTCCTCCCACCCCACTGTCCTGCTGGTAATAGCTTATCTAAAGTGATCAACAGGTGGGCCATTTCCAGCACAAATCCAGGTTTTCTCACCCTCCACCCCCCACACAAATTCACTCTCCTGCTGGTGCTAGCCCATAAGAGTTGTCACTTTGGATGGGCTAGCACCAGCAGGAGAGTGAATTTGTGTGGGGGGTGGAGGGTGAGAAAACCTGGATTTGTGCTGGAAATGGCCCACCTGTTGATCACTTTAGATAAGCTATTACCAGCAGGACAGTGGGGTGGGAGGAGGTATTGTTTCATATTCTCTGTGTGTATATAAAGTCTGCTGCAGTTTCCACGGTAAACATCTGATGAAGTGAGCTGTAGCTCACGAAAGCTCATGCTCAAATAAATTGGTTAGTCTCTAAGGTGCCACAAGTACTCCTTTTCTTTTTGCGAATACAGACTAACACGGCTGTTCCTCTGAAAACTGATTTTAATATGTTCCTGTTGTGAATGCTACTTCTGCCATAAGTCTTTTCATGCTCAGTTCTGCACGGTTGGACTTTCTTAAAGGAAAACTGAGCCTATTTTGCTCTGCCTCATCCACAAGGAAGTTTGTAGAGAAATAAACACTTGCCCCCATGAATACATTCTGAAAAGTATTTTAAGGGTTATAGTTGGCATTTCTGAATCTAGTGCTGGACATTGCTTGGAAAGGCATGGTATTTAAGTTACCTACAGTGATGAAGCCTAAAAGAATAATTTGAAAACTAGCTAAATAGAGTGATTGTTCAAAAATCATAAAAGAATTTCAGCAGATAAACAAATTGGTGTCATAATGTGTATGTCCATTTATTTAGATATGTTTTGTTTTCTTACGATAGACCTATGTTGAAGAAGGCTATACACTGGGTTACAATCTATTCCATTGGGGTCCCACATTCACAGACACAGATAACTCTGTTTTTCATTTGCAAACAGGCCACTTTCAACTTGGGTTCACAAAATCCAACTGTAATTAAAAATAAGGACTCATCTATGTCCTTGGGCAGTGTGAGTGCCAATGAGGTCAGTGGGAATTATACATGCATATATGAGGGCAGAATCAGGCCCTTAAATATCTTGCACCTTTTATACATAGTGTTATGTTGTTTATCTTGTGAACTTTTTGATGGTTGGCCTGAGTTAAATGGGAGAAAAATTGCTATAAGACAGAACTAGCCTGTTAATGGCTGATAGGAAGTACTGCTTTTAGGATAATGACTATGAACAGAATCTAGGAAATAAGTACCTTGAGAAGAAATTGTAATTAGAAACATTGTTTTAAAAAGTAACTAGCAAACTTTCATTTTCATGCGAAACAAAAGGAGTCTATCATGGTAATGCATACTGGCCAATACATTATCCAAAGGGCAAGGTGGTATGAATCTAAAGAAAGGGAGAATGGAAAATTCCTAGATACTGGAAATTAAAGAGTTGTGTGAAAAAACATCCCCAGTGTTGGGATATAGATATGGGGAAAGGATTATTTGCTTCTATCATCCATTATTTGCTTCTATCATCCAGCCCTGGGATGGCTAATATCCTCTGTATTGCTTATTTATGACTCAGTGCTCATCCGATGTTGAGGGCACCCAGAACCCTGTGAAACCAGGCTGTTCACTAGTCAGATTTTCATTCAGCAGGTACTGCAAATTTATTATTTGGGTGAAAAACATAACAAGAATTGCTTTCCAATGTTTTCAGTTCACAAATTTCTGGAAGGGCAAATTAACTCTCTCACCTCCCTTTAAATATCAGAAGAGAGATTTAAAATATAAAGAGATAATATTCAAGACTGGACATGTTCCATTTGCAGAAGTTAAAATTACTATAGTAGTAGCAGTATTTCCCATTATAAATGTAGGGAATGCAGCAAATATTATAGCAAAGGTAATAACAGAGTTAATCAGATGTCCATTTTCAAATTTTCTAGTTTATTTATAAAATTTTATATCTTGAAAATAACTGAACAGTTACTAGTCTTGTACAGTATTTATATTGGTGGCTTTCCAAACATGAATGCAAATTAACACACAAAGTCCTGTTTTCAATAACATTACATTATGACATAAAGCATGGAAATTTCAAGGTGAGCCTGATATAGCATTCTCAATTAAGTTGTACAGTGCATAGATGTTGCAGCATATACAGAGCCAAACACCGTTCTCCTTACAAAAGTAAGCCCCTTGGCCCATGTTATTAAAAGTGCATATGCTGTTTTGTGCATACCCAAGTTGTACATGTAAAATATTCAATACAACCTCAACTTGTGCACATGAAAGGTATGTGTGCACATCAATTCCTGACTTGTGCACATGCAATGGGTATTTTATACACTCCATTTGAGTGTCCATAGTAGTGCACTTCTAAACTTTTTATCATGGATTTCAAGGAAAGATTAAGTGACCAGGATTTTACTCATAGTCAGCAACTATCTGTACAAATTACTGATATATCACTGCCCATAAAAACAGACAAGTTATGGGCCAAAGGAATGTCGGTCCAGAAATTACTTGCCTGATTTATTTGTTTAAAACAACTTACCAATACTAAGAATTCTGGATTTATTGTCCATTCTCCTCAACTTTATGAAAAACTGAAAAAAATAATAATTTAAAACTAGGCGGGAAAATAGTGCATAGCATGCTGATCACTATTTTGTACTCACAGATTTTTTTCAATCTGAATTATGAAAATAGAAATAGGCTAAGCAGAATTAAAATGTTAATATAACTCCAATAAATAATACCATTATTTATTTTTAGATTTTTAAAATTTTTATTAATTTACATTTTTACAGTTGCAGAAAATTATGGGAGGGCCAAACAGTGGAGAGCTCAGGCAATAATTATTTAATGACAGTAAAGTTAAAGCTTTATAACTATTAGAACACAAACTGTCAAAATCACATTTCAAAATATAAAAAGTGAATATCCTTAAATCAAACTCTAAAAATTTCTCAAGCAGTATTTTTCTTACATTACATAGCTGCAGATTTAGATTATCATCAATGGAAATATTTTTTCATCAGTTTGTGGGTGTGTGGTGAAATAGACATTTACCAACAGTTACTGATAAAAATCTAATCCTTCCAAGAATAAATAAAAGTAGGGGTCTTCTTAAAATGTGGATGATTGACCCAGTGGATTGTAACTACTCCAAACAAGGTATTATAATCTATCATGTAAATATCTAGATAGTGACTTTTTGAAAGATGGATTATTGACCCAACTGCAAATTAAATCTATGTGTTAGGCTTTTTTTTTAAATCACAGTGTTGTTGTAAAAACCCACCAGCCATGTATAATAGTTACTTTTCCACACCAGATAACTAACATTTATTGGGTTTTGTTTCACAACATATCCAACAGAATGAGTGCACATTACAGACTTTGGATAAAAACTTTTCAGTTTAAAAGAGCAATGTATTTGCGAGTTCCAAGAATGTAAATATGTGTCTGAAGTTTCTAACTTCCAAATGCATTTGTATTCCTATAAACGAAAAATAGAGAAAAAGTTTCTCTTTACATCTGGAAAGAAAAAAAAAAAAGGATTCCCTAAAAGACACTTTCTTTTCAATGCTTAAATGCAGAGCAAATTTTTATGACCCAAGTTATAAAATCCCTGAAATCTTTTAATAGAGAATACACTAAACAGCACGATCACAATAAAGCAAACCATGCAGAACACTGCAGATCCAAGTATTCGACACCTCAACTTTGATAAAATACTCAGCTCTATCTCTTTCTGGAAAAACTGCCAGTCGGAAAAATCTTTCAAAATCATATTTCAGTGCACGAATATCCTGTCTCTAAATCAGGAACAGTTTAGGTGCTGTTAAAGCAAAGTAACAGTTGCTTCCCTAATCTTGAACTCTCAGTGACCGTCACGGAAAGTAACTGTTTCCTATTCCCTGGCAGACAGCAGCATTAATAATCACCAAAACAAAAGGAAACACCTCAAAATATGCATCTGCTCATAATGAATCGCCAGCCCAATGAGCTAAACCTGACAGACGACCTGCTTGTTGCCTTGATTATTCCTTGTTAATAGGAGGCGTAGGAATTGGAAATAAGGGGGTCTGTTATCCCTATGGATTTGGAATATGTGTCAAGCTCATATGGCAGTAAGCCAGCCCCTCTGAGAGATTGCTGCTACTGTTTTCTCTCACAGCCACCCAAGATTTTCTAATAGGCATTTTTTAAACACACACACCCCTTCTTACTCACAATCCAGTTCCGTTATTTTTAAGCCCTAGAAGAGTCCCTGCTCATAACTTGCATCTCACGGTTCCATTCAGGTTTGTCAGCTGGCTACCCGCATGTCTAGGATAGTACATAAACTATCACACGCAGTTTAACCGACCTAGGCTCAATTAGCGCAGTATTTTGGACACATCCGAGCGATCAAGAGGCAGATAATTTAGTTTCGTCTTCATTTCATTGAGGACACATATTTAGCGAGGGATTGAGATATTTTTATTATTAATAATAATCATTATTATTCCCACAATGTAATTTACAAAGAGTGGAAACGCCTACAAGGAGATGAAGTACCTGCACTGGGGAGATGTTCAGTTGTTCACTTCATCTTCCGTTGACAAGGAAACCAAACCGCACTTCATTCTCCAGGAAAACCTTCCACTGCCATCATTTTAAAATGTATTTATTTGTATATATGTGCATATCTATCATCATCATCCTGATAATCATCATAATAAAATTATCTCGGTAAAAGAATAAAAAAGTCAAATGTGCAAAAGTAACGATCATTGCTTTGGCTTTTTTTTTTTTGGCTTTTTTTTTTTTAAGGAGAAAAAAGTATTTAAAAATGATCAACTCTAACAAGCTGCAAGAAAAGTTTCACGTTATAAACGGGCATCAAAGAAAAAGAAGAAAAAAACTGCTGACTGCACCGAGTGTCAAAAAAGGAAACAACAACCAAAAATAATAAAATTAACATCTTGCTCAGTGGCCTAAACCAGTATTGCAAGATCACAAACTCTTTGTAAACACTGCTGTAAAATGCATTTGCAATTCACATCTATATACCAAAAATTAAAAATTAAAAAAGCATCAAAACAACATCTGGAAAAATCCTCTGCAAAAGAGTTAGAAACATGCCTTTTTTCCTCATCTTTTAAAAAACGCATATTTCACATTGCTTTCTTTTCTCGTGCCATAACAAAACCAGTTGCATATCTAGATCTAGAGATAGTAAATTTATCTATGTTGTTGCTGGACTGGTAAGTCTTAATTTTATTGCATTGCTCAATTCCCAGTGACTCCCAGCCCCAGCAGCACCTTTTGCTCACAGTTTAGTAACCATCGCATGCTAAGAAGAAGAAAAAAACAAAACAAAAAACAAAAACAAAAAACTTGTCATCAGAAAAAGGATCAAATCCATTGAAACAATAATCAAAGAGGAAGAAAAAAAGGAGAAAAATAAAAAAAGGAAGAAAAAAAAGGACAAAAAAAGGAGGACAAGAATGTCAGCGGAAAGGTACTCACCGAGCGGGAGTAAAAGAGAGGAATAAAAATGAGTTACTATAAAATACAGTATGGCGGTGGAAGAAGGAATGAGGCGCTTCCCCCCCCTCCCCTCCTCTCCTCTCTAGTCTCTGCCTCAGGCAGCGGACACGTGATTCGTAGCCGGGCTGACTCGCAGGCAGGGGGAAGGGGTTAGCCCCGCTGGAGCAGCCCAACTCACTCACACGGCGGCGGCGGCGGCGGCGAGCGGGAGGCGGGAGCCCGCAGCCAGGGGCCGGGGCCGGAGCTGGAGCCTGGGCAGCCGGCGCGGCGGCGGCGGCGGCGCGAGCCGAGCAGGTGCCTCCCGCCCCAGCGCCACGCGCCGCGCACACCCACCCACACACACATACACACACACGCGCGCGCGCGCGCGCGCGCCGAAGACACAGGCAGGGGCGCGGGCGGGAGGCAGAGGGGAGTTGGAAGCCGGTGCCGTGCGAGCGGGAGCAGCAGCTGCTGCGCGCGCGCGGGCGGGAGGCAGAGGGGAGTTGGAAGCCGGTGCCGTGCGAGCGGGAGCAGCAGCAGCTGCGCGCGCGCGGGCGCGGGTGTGTGCCGGTGCTGCCACAACTTGCCGCCTCCTCACTTCAAAGTTATCGCGCGGCTGCTTCCAGTGCTGCCAAATTAAGGGTTTTACCTTCTCCATAAATCGTCCCCTGCTCTGGGTTGCCGATGGGGCTGGCTAGCCTGGGTGGCAAGTGGCGGTGCAAGCCAGCGCTGCTCCAGCGTCCCCTGCCAAGGCACGGGGGCCGGGGCTGAGTGCTCTGGAGCTGCACTCTCTGCTTGGGCTGGATCTGCTCCGTCCAAGTGCAAACCCGAAGCAAGGCTTGTCCAGAGCGCACTGGGCAGCGGATGCTCACGGTTGCAGCTGGACAGAAACTAGAAAGTGCCGAGAGACACGTTCAATGTTTCGCTACTTTGTTTTGCTTTCCTGGCCTCTGCTCTGTTGTTGGTGCGGTGGGGCTATTGTTTTTAATAACAAAGTTATTGGCAGAGGCTTAAGTCAAACAAGTGACTCCCGAAAGGCTGCTCTTGGGAGAGCGCTTTGCAGGTGGCGTGTGCTAGCCAGAGATGCAGCAATGCATCGTCACGCAGGACCGCTACTTCCTCGGCAGGTTAACTCTTTCAGCCAGATGGTAGGTGAACCTGTTGTTCCCCACCAGCCGTCCTTGCCCACGTTTAACGGTAGCATGTGTTACCTAAAAAGGGCATTTGCAATCATCAGGGACCCCACTTTGCATCCCTCACTCGCCTGAGGTTTTGTCTGAGTGAAGGGGCCCCAAATCAGTCAAGAGCAACTTACACATGGTGTTCTGGACCGGACAGCCCCATTATAAACAAAGAAAGAAGTATCCCAGGCATCACTCACCATTATCACTGTGTGAGAGCTGCCCTAGGTTTTTTTGTTTTGTTTGTTTTAGATGGGCCAGAAAGGGCCATCATGATAATCTAGTCTGACCTTCTGCACATCGCAGGTCACAAAACCTGACCCACACACACCAGTAATACACTCATAACCTGTGGCTGAAGTCCTCAGATCTTGATTTAAAGACTTCAAGTTACAGAAAATCCACCAGTTTCAGAGTAGTAGCTGTGTTCGTCTGTATCCACAGAAAGAAAAGGAGTACTTGTGGCACCTTAGAAACTAACAAATTTATTTATTTAGTTCAAACCAGCAAGTGGCCTGTGCTCCATGCTGCAGCGGAAGGAGAAAACCCGTCTCTGTCAACCTGACCTAGGGGAAAATTCCTTCCCAACCCCAAATATGGTGATCATTTAGACCCTGTACATGTGGGCAAGACCCACCAGCCAGATGCCTGGGAAAGAATTCCCTGTAGTAACTCAGAACTGTCCCCATCTAGTGTCCTGTCTCTGGCTTTTGCAGATATTTACTAATAGTAGTCATGAATGGACCATGTGCCATTGTAGGCAGTGTAATGAGTCTCATCATACTGTTCCCTGCATAAACTTATCAAGCTCAGTCTTAGAACAAGTTAGGTTTTTTTGCCTACACTGCTCCCTTTGGAAGGCTGTTGCAAAACTTCACTCTTCTGATAGTTAGAAACTGACATCTAATTTCAATTTGCCTTTAACTTAAATAACTCCTCTATCTCCCTGGTGTTCATCCCTTTGATATATTTGTAGAGAGCAATCATATTTCCCCTCAGCCTTTATTTGGTTAGGCTAAACAAGCCAACCTCCGTAAGTCTCTTCTCATAAGGTAGGTTCTCCATTCCTCTGATCATCCTAGTAGCCCTTCTCTGAATTGTTCGAGTTTGAATTCATCTTTCTTAAATAAGGGAGACCAGAACTGCACACAGTATTCCAGATGAGGTCTCACCAGTGCCTTGTACAATGCAATGTGTCCGTGAAAACACGAACACAATTTTAGGGTGCATCAGGCAAAGTATTTCTAGTAGAGATAGGGAGTTACTAGCATTTTTTAATAATCCAACTCAGTTTTAATTCCCCCACCCTTATTAACAAACATTGCAGTTGCACATAGAAGTCTGCTGGAACTAGGAGTAGCTTTTTCTGGAACTACAGTTAGAAATATGACCTTCTCGGAACAGGATTGTCAAGCCCGCATCACTATACAGCTAAACCATCTCATTAGCAAATTCTGTGTCCTAAATATTCTGGCTCAAATTTACTGGGCCAGAAAATATTTGTAATTTCATAAACAATGAAAAAAATATTTAAAACTAATAATAATATTACTGAATATTTACCTAATGAGATTGAGGCCTTATTGTTTACACAGAGAGGAGAAATAATGAGATATTTGTGTGAAATAAATTCATTTTAGACTATAAATACCTCCATTAACAAGGAACGTAAGTGGACTTTCCCCCTCTTTTACTTCCTTGCTCCTTTTCCAACCCCTCATTCTCCCACTGCCTACCCTTTGGTATTTCCCAGCTGTAGTCAGTTAAAGTCAGAGCTGTCATATTTGTCAACTATTTTTTTTTCTGGTAAATAGAAGAAAGGACTGAAAAACACATCTGCCCTCACAACCTTTCTTTGCTGTTGTGTGGGATCCAGTCAGTGAGAGGAACTGCCACAATTGTTTCATTAGCAGAGAAACAATTCTGCCCTTCCCACTATTCTGTGTGGATTTAATTTGAGCAGCTGACATTCCATGAAGAACTTTTGAAAACATTCTGTTTAGTCATTTAGTCATACTACACATAGTCAAACCTCTTAGCAAATCAGGACGCAGAAGCTACAGTGAGTGTATTACACAATAAAATTATATATCCTGCACGGTAACATGCTGTCCTGCTGAATAAAAGATTGATGACATCATCCCACCTTCCTCTCCTCTTTACCCCAGTTTCTCCTATTCATGTGTAAATCACTCCAATTTCTTTCCTTCCATCCTTGTACCTGTCCCCTAGACTTCTTGGCAAACAAATAAACTTTCCCTTTCTGTTTCTTCCCTTCTCTTGACTTGTTTTAAAATTCCAGCTCTCCATAAGAAACAAGAAGAAAGAATAAAGGCTAGAGGTTAAAAAATGTCAAATAAAAGACTTGTTACTTGTTATTGCTTTATTTTTATATTCTGCGTTGGATTTGTTCTGTCTTTTCACACTGCTTCCAGCAACTCTTTACAGCTGAATTTGGCTCTCAGCAGCAGGGCTGTGCATCTCAGAATTCATAGGTAGTTATAAAATGGAAAAATATTAAGGGATCCTTATGGATATAGAATACCTCCAGGAAACATAGACTGGTTTATATTGTAACTAACACATCAGCTATGGTTGTGGTACAAACTCCCAAAAGCCTAGAGATTCAGCATGTATGAGATTTTTTTTTTTTTTTGGATGCAAACACTAATTTCTCATTAGTATTAGACACTGCATGAAGGACTATGACTGAACAAATTAAGGACTAAGGTCCCAATCCTGCATATTTATGCAGTGTTGAATTTCAAGTATGTGTGTATAGGCCCACTGACTTCCTGTTTGCAGGATCAAGGCCTAAATTAGAATGCCCCTCTTTCCCCCATTTCCACCATTGTTTTTTAAACAGACATTTGAATATATATTTATTCCTGTACAAAGAAGAAGAAAATAAATTATTTCATGTAAGAGTATATATTAATTGTCCAAGAAATCATTATAGAACTCACTGGTAAATCTGGATCACAAACACATATTTAGGAATTTGTTTAGAGTACATAATTTTTAGAATACACATTTTACGTATTGTCGTACACATTATTTATCAGAGGATTAGAACATTTTGGATATCAGGTGAGTATGTATTTTGTGCCCTGTCCTCATTTTGAAATGGCATATTTATTTGATACACTGTAACTGAGCCAAAAAGTCATTATGATACATTGTGTAGGATCTGTACTTGAGCACTTTAAAAAATGTTATTGTTAAGGGATGATTTAATGGCCTATGGACAGTGTTGTGCACACTTCTATGGGAGAGCAAGCTCAGAAATTATAGCAAAACTTTCACTTCTCAGTTTGGCCAAAGTTGTGAGCACTGAGAAAATGAACTTTCAAGTCTCTAAAGGTTTGACCCTGCAGCAGTTTAGAGGAGAGTTAGGAGACAGTGGCACTGATCTACCAAAATGATGGTGCTTTTCTATTCATAATCCAATAAGGTGAAGTAAGCTGTAGGGAGTGAATTCTATGGGTGGTCTGGTTAGAACACTGTGCCCAGCATAAGGCATTGAGCAACAGGTTGGTAGGGATACTGTTTTCTTGAAACTTTAGGAAACATTTCTGTGTCAGTGACTGGTCCTCCTTGCTGCCCCAATATCAGTTTCTCCTAAGAGCATTCTTAAGCGTACTCATGTAAGCCATTACTTCTGGACCAACAGGATACTGAGTGCTACTGAAAAGTGTGCAGAGCAGAGTGAGAGCTCAGTGCTCAGCACCTGTGCAGAGATGTTACAATTTGGTATGGAGAAATGAGTATAGCGCTCAACAATGTGAGCAAGTCTCTACAACTGCAGTGAATACCCAGTTGGAAGAGAAGGATTAGAGTCATTACTGAAGTCATGGCCGGGGCATAGGTATCTAAATACAATTCACTGCAAGCAAATGTTGTGTCTAGTGGCCACTTCTAAGATTTTCATTGACTTCTCTGAACCAACCATAGAGCCTCACTGAAGTATGATAAAAGCTGCACATAAAAGTAACTAAGTAGGGGCATGCATAAGCACTTACACACCCATGCCTTGGCCACTGACACAGAAATATTCTGAAGGTTCCCATGAAACACTATTTCTCACAATCAGCTGCTCAGTGCTTTCTAAGAAATGTTTTTGTAAACCACCTCGACTGTACTATGCTCAGTAGTCCTAATATTGACTCAGTACAATCGCTCACAATCTTTATATGTACCCCCACAGGATCAAGCCCCCCATTTGGGTATAGAAATAAGAGAATTTAAAGATTGCCACTAAGCCCATGGTATTCAATGGATTGCATTTAAGACTCTGTGCTTTACCTGTGGTCTACTGTGTATCCCCTCTGCTGGAACAACTCTCCCCCCTTCCTGCTGATGCTACTATGAGTGAGTGGCTAGAGGTTTACTCAGATTGCTGAGCATGGTGCACATTAGTTTTAAATATGCAGTAGCTTCTCTGCACAGGTGCGGAGCACCCAGCCAGCACTAGCAATTTGGTTTTCAACATTTTCATAGAATCATACAATATCAGGGTTGGAAGGGACCTCAGGAGGTCATCTAGTCCAACCCTCATCTCAAAGCAGGACCAATCCCCAACTAAATCATCCCAGCCAGGGCTTTGTCAAGCCTGACCTTAAAAACCTCTAACGAAGGAGATTCCATGACCTCTCTAGGTGAGTATGACTCAGCATCTTGCAGGACTGAGCCCTAGATGGCCAAACATTGTCTAGCACCCCTTGTATGCAGGCAGAGTTTACAAATTATAAAATATATATCTCTTTTCAGACACAGATTTTAGGTCTGATCCTGTCTTAATTGGTAACTTGTCATATGCAAGGACTATATGACCAGTCAGCATAGCTAGAGCACTGCAAGATCAGCCAGTATGACTTTCACAGCTGCAGTAAAGATTGGGGATTGAGAATTGATGAAATTGACAATAAATAAAAACAAAAAAGGAACTACCTAAGTGAAACTTTTATAATTGCACTTGTGAGCCAACGTTTGACGGACAAGAAATAACATAGGCTTCTCAGAAATCTGCAAAATATAATTTTGAAAAGCATGAATACATCTCTGAGTTATGTGAGTGTAAGATCATTACAAACATAATCTATTTTGTTTTTGTCTTTTGTTTGTTTTTGTTTCATTGCTGTAGCTTAGAGACAGCCAAACAGATATATTTCACATTTTAAATAACGTTCATTCTGACTGGAAGACTACTGTGCTTCCTGAGACATTACTAAAGCCTAAAAAACTAAACGTATTCGGCATCTTCTTGACTTTTTCACTCTCCTCTTTCACCACTACTTTTTTTTATATTAGTCTCCGTTTCTAAGATCTTCATTCTGTTTTTCTCCATTTTCCAGTTCTCTTTATGTTCACAGAATTTTTAGCACTCTTTCCCCTCCTATTTTGTTTCCAATGCTTTTTAAAGATGCTATATTTTGTATATAGTGAGAATAGCTCACTTCTATCACCTCCCTTTCAACTGAAACTTCCAAGAGCACAATGTAGATTAAAAAAATCCAATAATAAGTGACAGAAGGAGTAAAAGCAAAAGGTAACTCTACTGTAAAGTAGGGCAAATTAAATATATGAATGCTGCACCTACAATATGAGTAAACTGAATAAAAACATTTTAATAAAATCTTCAATACCCCTTTTTCACTTTTAACTCATGTTGTTGAGGGGGCGGGGGGGGGAGGGGGAGGGGAGGGAAGCGTTATGTCCTGAATGCTTTTTGCTTTCATTCTTTTCACTACTTGAATATCGTGACCTTCAAGGTAATCACATTACAATCAAAGTACATAGTGTACAACATGCTTTATTAGAATTGTATATTGTACATGTCCCCACATTTGACTTCATACTGTATATAGTCTTATAACAAACCAAATGTGGCAAGTGACATCTATATTTTAAAAAATAAAAAAATAAATCAACTCTTTTTAAGCCCCAAGAAAAGAGCATATACCCCTGTAGTTTATTAATATTGTTGCAAGTGTCCTCCTGTCTTCAAAACAGTTGTTTTTTGCTGTTTTAAGTTGTTCTCTACATGGAAGAGTTAATTAACAAATAAAACTAATAAAGGAGGCATTTTTTGGAGGGGGGGGAGAGTTTGGCAATAAATAAGTCTATGCACAGTATGAGATATAGCTGCAAGTGACAAAATTCACTGGTTGGCACCATCTGCTATTGTGCAATAATTTCCTACATGACAATTTCTCTATGTAAAGACAGTTCAAAACATGTTTGTTTTTTTTTTTAAGCAAGAGGTATCTGATGGCTTGATGACTGGAGCTGTAAAAACATGAAAACATCAAGAGAGACATATTAAAGCATTCAAAGGGACCCAGAGAGAGACAGTAGAGCATTCAAAGGGCCAGTCAGGCATAGAACCTGAGAGTGCATGTGACAGGCCAGGGACTAGATCAAGAGAGAGCACATCTGTGAGTCCACAAGACCAGAAAGAATAAAAGCTCAACTGAAGATTTTTTTTTTCTAAAATATATTCTCTAGTTCAAACAAGAATTAATTCAGGGAAATCCTATGGTCTGTGTTATCCAGGTGGTCAGGCTAGATGATCACAATGGTACCTTCTGGCCTTGCAATCAATGAATCTGTAAGGAGTCTGGAGACATAAGTGAAAGGACTCAGAGAGAGAGAGAGAGAGAGAGAGAGAGAGAGAATGTACTCAGCCCTCTGAAAATCAGATCCCAGGGTTTCAAGATGGACACCCATAAAATGAGGAACACACAAATAGTGACCACCTGTGAAAAGTTTTGTTTAAGTGACTGCCTAAAAACACAAAGGACACCAGAGTCGGAGACCTCCTGGACTATGACCGGGGAGACTGGCTGGATCCCCTGACGGTCGCTCAGCATATGGGGCTCTCCCAGCCTTGTTCTCCCCGGCATGTAACTCAGGAGGTGAGGGCTGCTTTGCCGCCCGCTGCTCAGGTTTACCTCGACCGGGTCCTGAGAGAGGGCATGCCCCACCCACCCTCCACCCCAGGCCCTCTGGACCTTTTCATCGGGCCCCCGCCCTGTGGGCCCAACTGGCCCACCCACCCCTTCACCATGAGCTGGCTGCACGATCTGCAGCCAGTCCACTTCCAGACCGCACCAAGGAAACTTCTATACACGCTCGTGCTCCATACCCTTCATCTCCTCAGCCTCGCGTTCCGCCCCTACACAAAGTGGCGGGACCTCCTGACACCTCTAGAGGGTGAGGAGCCCTGGTGGGCCAGCCTTTACTTCATCTTGGTCCCGAGGCCCACTGGGGATATCCTTTGGCGGCTCCTTCATGGGGGGCCATGAGCACGGGCGTGTACTTGGTGCGGTTCCCCCCTATCCCAGACACCTGCCCCTTTTGCGGCGTGAGGGAAACCCAGGTGCACATTTACTTGGAGTGCACCAGGCTGCAGCCCCTCCTCTTAGACATTTTGTTAAGATTTTGGTTGCACTTTTCCCCTCACCTTTTTATTTATGCACTCCCTATCTGTGGCCCCACAAAGTCGTGGGACTTCCTGGTCAACCTCCTCCTGGCCCTGGCTAAAATGGCCATCTATAAAACCAGGGTGAGGAGGTTGGCTGATGGAGTCTCCTGTGACTGTGGAGCCTACTTCTGATCCTCCGTCCGTTCACGTGTCCAGGCACAGTTCCTCTGGGCAGCAACCACTGATGCCTTCGAGGAGCAGTGGGCGTTCTCCGGAGTTCTCTGCTCAGTGGTCCCGTCTGGTTCCCTTCGTTTGACCCTTTGACCGCACTCCCGTACCTATTATTTCATTAGTTGTCCCCCAGAATTACTTGGTTTCCAGGTCCTGTGGATCCCCCTCTTAGGCTGAGGGGGGGATCTTTTAGCAGTGGGCAGGCTTCCGCCCGCGCACTTCCTGGATCCCAATAGGATCACATAGGAACGCTGTGGCAGAGGCAGGGACAGAATCTAATTCTCCAGCACAGCATTCAACTGACTTCCTTTCATTTCCTGCAGGTCCCTGCCTCATTCACTACACATCTTTCAACTTCTCTAACAAATGAAACAGGAGTGCTACATGCAGCAGCCTCCTTCTCTACACACCCTTCGTTCATACGCAGAGCATTGTGCATTCTGTGCACTGAATCAGCCAGGGATCCTATGGGGAAAAAAATAGCATGAGATCAAATAATTAAAAACTGCCTCATAATGCATATTAACAAGGAGCCTAAATTAAAGTTGCACAGGTAACCTGAATTCTGGCATTTCCTAACTTTTGAGAGCTTGAGTTTGCAACCCTAGCTCTTTTAACATAGGTTTGTGTGTATGTCTGAATTATGTACAGTCATCCATACACATGTACAGATACCTTGTATATAAACACAGATTTTTTTTCTTCTATCTCTCCATTCTAAATGTTGACAAGAATCTATCTTGCTTAAGTTTATGAGATCTGACATGATCACAGCCTATGGCAGTGTGGCTGAATGGAGTGGATTTTTTGATATGTTGTTTAATTAATCTGAAGCCCTGGAGAGAAATGGGAACACACAGAACAAGGCAAAGCACCAAGTCTAGACCACTGGGCAAAACAAAGAAACAGAAAGTCTTTCAAAGTAAAATCATATTATTGTGTAATTTAACATAATTATACAATTTTATTTTTTATTCATGGAAAATATAATTTGTAATTGGCAGATTGAAAAGATAGACAGATGTTTGGGTCTGACCACAGCTTCCCCAGAATAAATTCCAAAGTATTTCCACTAACATGAGTGGAGTTACTCTATAATTATACTAGTTGAGATCAGAACCTACCTCCAGTACTTTAGAATGCACATGAGCTTGCTGAGTAATATCGTTTAAGTCATCTAGTCCCTTTGTACTAAATATCACATACCCTTTTATAGAATCATAGAATATCAGGGTTGGAAGAGATCTCAGGAGGTCATCTAGTCCAACCCCCTGCTCAAAGCAGGACCAACCCCAACTAAATCATCCCGCCAGGGCTTTGTCAAGCCAGGCCTTAAAAACCTTTAAGGATGGAGATTCCACCACTTCCATAGGTATCCCATTCCAATGCTTCACCACCCTCCTAGTGAAATAGTGTTTCCTAATATCCAACTTAAACCTCCCCCACTGAAACTTGAGACCATTGTTCCTTGTCATCTGCCACCACTGAGAATAGCCTAGCTCCATCCCCTTTGGAACCCCCTTTCAGGTAGTTGAAGGCTGCTATCAAATCCCCCCTCACTCTTCTCTTCTGAAGACTAAATAACCCCAGTTCCCTCAGCCTCTCCTCGTAAGTCATGTGCCCCAGACCACTAATCATTTTCATTGCCCTCCGCTGGACTCTTTCCAATTTGTCTACTCTCTTCTGTAGTGGGGGGACCAAAACTGGGCACAATACTCCAGGTGTGGCCTCACCAGTGCTGAATAGAGGGTAATAAACACTTCCCTCAATCTGCTGGCAATGCTCCTACTTATACAGCCCAATATGCCGTTGGCCTTCTTGGCAACAAGGGCACACAGCTGACTCATATCCAGCTTCTCGTCCACTGTAATCCCCAGGTCTTTTTCTGCAGAACCGCTGCTTAACCAGTCAGTCCCCAGCCTGTAGCAGTGCATGGGATTCTTCCTTCCTAAGTGCAGGACTCTGCACTTGTCCTTGTTAAACCTCATCAGATTTCTTTTGGCCCAATCCTCCAATTTGTCTAGGTAACTCTGGACCCTATCCCTACCCTCCAGCATATTTACCTCTCCCCACAGCTTAGTGTCATCTGTGAACTTGCTGAGGGTGCAATTCATCCCATCATCCAGATCATTAATAAAGATGTTGAACAAAACTGGCCCCAGGACTGATCCCTGGGGCACGCCGCTTGATATTGGCTGCCAATTAGACATCGAGCCGTTGATCACTACCCGTTGAGCCCGACAATCTAGCCAGCCCTCTACCCACCTTATAGACCACTCATTCAATCCATACATCTTTAACTTGCTGGCAAGAATACTGTGGGAGACCGTATCAAAAGCTTTGCTAAAGTCAAGATATATCACATCCACCACTTTCCCCATATCCACAGAGCCAGTTATCTCATCATAGAAGGCAATCAGGTTGGTCAGGCATGATTTGCCCTTGGTGAATCCATGCTGACTGTTCATGATCACCTCCTTTTCCTCCAAGTGCTTCAAAATGGATTCCTTGAGAACCTGCTCCATGATTTTGCCAGGGACTGAAGTGAGGCTGATCAGTCTGTAGTTCCCTGGGTTTTCTTCCTTCCCTTTTTTAAATATGGGCACTATTTTTGCCTTTTTCCAATCGTCCAGGACCTCCCCCAATCACCACGAATTTTCAGAGATAATGGCCAATGGCTCTGCAATCACATCAGCCAACTCCCTCAGCACCCTTGGATGCATTAGATCTGGACCCATGGACTTGTGCATGTCCAGCTTTTCTAAATAGTACTTAACCTGTTCTTTCACCACTGAGGGTTGCTCACCTCCTCCCCATACTGTGTTGCTCCATGCAGCAGTCTGGGAGCTGACCTTGTCTGTGAAGACCGAGGCAAAAAAAGCATTAAGTACTTCAGCTTTTTCCACACCATCTGTCACTATGTTGCCTCCCCCATTTAGTAAGGGTCCCACACTTTTCCTGACCTTCTTGTTGCTAACATACCTGTAGAAACCCTTCTTGTTACCCTTCACATCCCTTGCAAGCTGCAACTCCAGTCGTGCCTTGGCCTTCCTGATTACACCCCTGCATGCTCTAGCAATATTTTTATACTCCTCCTTAGTCATCTGCCCATATTTTGCTACTCTCCTTTCTTCCTTTTGTCAGGATCCTGAACTCAACCATCTCATGGTCACTGCTGCCTAGGTTGCCACCCACTTCTACTTCCCCTACCAATTCTTCCCTGTTTGTAAGCAGCAGGTCAAGAGGAGCATGGCCCCTAGTTGGTTCCTCCAGCCCTTGTACCAGGAAGTTTCCCAACACTCTCCAAAAACTTCCTGGATTGTCTGTGCACTGCTGTATTGCTCTCCTAGCAGATATCAGGGTTATTGAAGTCCCCCATTAGAACCACGGCCTGTGATCTGGAAACTTCAGTTAGTTCTCTGAAGAAAGCCTCATCTACCCTCATCCTTCTGATCCAGTGGTCTATAGCACACGCCCACCACAATATCACCTTTGTTGCTCTCTCCTCTAAACTTAACCCAAAAGACTCTCAACAGGCTTTTCTCCAGTTTCATAATGGCACTCTGAACAATCATACCACCCTCTTACATACAATGCAACTCCTCCACCTTTCCTCCCATACCTGTCCTTCCTGAACAGTTTTTACCCACCCATGACAGTGCTCCGGTCATGTGAACTGCCCCACCAAGTTTCTGTTATTCCAATCACATCATAGTTCCTTGACTGTGCCAGGACTTCCAATTCCTCCTGCTTGTTTCCTAGGCTTCTTGTGTTTGTGTACATGCACCTAAGATAACTAGCCGATTGCCCTACTTTTTCAGTATGATTCAGGAGGCTTCCCATCTTGTACCCTCCTCCTTGTGTTTCCTCCCAGTATCCCACTTCCCCACTTACCTCTGGGCTTAGGTTTCTGGGCTCATTTCCCTCCCCAATACCAAGTCTTCTGGAATCCCACACAATTATGAGAATGACCAATCTAGAAAAAACAATAAAGGGCTAGATTTCCCCCTTTCTCAGGTGCAGTCCCACTAGGGCTAACCTGATCTTGGGTTTGGATCCTTAGCAGAGCAAGGCCTCTGCACTGCTGCTGATGCTCCCCCTTGTGAGCAAGCAGAAGTTCCTTGCAGTTTGTAGATGACTAATGCAACACACTTCCCTCCATCCAGCAGAAAAAAAAAGAGAAAAGCTGGAGGAATCATGCCTTAGAGGTGTTCTCCTCGGTTAACTCACATACTACTCCTTATAGGGCACAATCAAACCGTAAGGAATCTAAATACATATCAGCATGAATTATAAAAATACATGCTTAGCCCTATGGAAGCTAAATGTATACTCAGCATTATTTACAATCTGGCGGTTTCAAAACCAAAACTATTTCAAACGTAGCCTTCAGATCTTTACAGACTTTTTCTCCTTTTGGTAGATACCATTGACTTCCAACCACAAGTTATTATGCTTGATGCAGGAATTCCTGGGTGAAATTCTGACCTCCTGATTAGCCCAGGTCATAGACTAGATCACAATGGTTCTTTATGAGTTGCCAGCTCATATCTATACCTATCCTGCAAAAGAGCCACCCTTCCATGGTAGTACAAGAGAACAGGCACATAATAGTCCACCAGTTGTGTTTAGCTTGAAATCAATACATTTACTTTGGTACCCACCAGCAAATCAGATTCATATAAGTGCACAACACTCATGTCTAGAAATGCATGCTATCTCTTCGGAATCTGCATTAGAGGCAGCAGCAGGTCCGACCTCATTTAGGTCCTACCTGTGTTCAAATTCTGAGTGAGAAGGTTTGCCTAGGATCAGTTAAAACATACATACCACATAATAGCAATGAAGCAAAGTTGGCCACTGTGTCCCCAGTGCACACTAAAGTGGAGACAGTCTGAGTGCTACCTGCTAGTGGTGAACATCTCACAAGTAGTGACACCTGATACTGCTGCTCACATTGTTTCTGCCAGCTATCAACAGGTTCTATATCATGGGGAAGGTCCCGAAGCAGCTAATAGTTATGTGGCATGGTGGTGGGTCAGGGCCTTATTATTGCAGTAACTGGCACTCTATGAATAAAAAGAGAAGGAGAGAAACAGAAAGCCATTCCATCTTGTACAGAATGACACATACATTTCCATTGCCAAGACAGAGCATGCATGTTCTCTAAAGAATTGTTATAACCCGATGACCAAGCCTTTACTAGTTATTCAATCATCAAAATCTCAAATGAAGTTTCATGCAGACTGTCACATTTGTAGACGACCTACCAGCAACATTCCTGGCATGTCAGGTGCATCAGTTCTTCTGGCACATCTCTTATATAGAAGGCCAAGAAAAAAATATAATGGGAAATGCAGTCCGAGCAAGGAATCTCTCCATGCTAGAGATGTCTGTCTTCCGTGGGATGTTCAGGAACTCTCTTAGCAATGCAAGTGACAAGGTGAAACTCAAGGCTCCTGGGAGATGTAAATTATCTCTGGCCCCTTGGTTTAGGCAGTAAAGTGGAAACAATATGGCAATATTAAGTGAATAGAAAATCCTTAGATAATTTTTAGTTCTATTGAAAATGCACCACAAAGTGTGAATAGGGGAAGAAGAAAGAAGATAGGTGTCCACAGGAAGGAAGACTGTGCCCAGCCAGGGGCTTTGGGAGGGGTGAGTATTAATGACCCTGAATACAGGAGTTTATGAAAGGAATGATGGTAGGTCTCAGTGATAGCTTTGTGTACACAAAGCTACAATAAAAATCTAAACTTTAATTTATTTGGTTCTATTTTGCACTATTAATGTAAAACTAAAATAAAAAAATTCTAAACACATAACATTTAGATTAGGCTTAAGTAGTTTTTTAGCATGTATTTCCACAAGTGAATGTTAGCTCTTAGCTAATACAGGGGAAAGGAAGTGAGTTACTCCCAGTGATATTGACAATGCTAACAGTATAGCAGTCCCTCTGTGCTAAATTAAATCAATATTAAGGAAATAGTAGTCAGATTACAGGAAGGTTAAAAAGAAAGTAATTTAGTGGTTGATTGTGAGGGATGTTAACAACTATGCTTTGATAGCAATGATATTTATGAGATCAGACAAAGGATTTTTTCTGTTAACATTAGCCTCATATTTTCTCCCTCTGTATTCCACAGGATGATTGCAAGTTGTGGCAAAATGCATTTATAGTCATATATTCCTTTCACTTCTACATCCTATTTATGCATCTGTTCAAAAAGCAGTGTATACTTTTTAGTTTATAATGATAGTGGTGGTCAGTAGCATTGCAGCACAGAAGGAATAATATAAAACCAGCTGGAATCAGTGGGTTCCAGTGATCATGTCTCTAAATGAGGATGACAAAAAGAAAAGAAAAAAATGAACTAGTCTGAGCATTGCCAAATTGGGTATTAATGATAGTTTAAACATGAAGCTAGAAACCCAAATTATTGGTGGTTTCTAAGACTGTAATTAGAACATAACCATTCACATAATTTGTGGCACCAAATAAATCTGTACACTGTAAATATGATGCTCATTTGTCACAACAGAATAACATTTCCACCCCCTCTCAACACACTGTAATTGTCAGCCTATATGGAGCATACTATGGAGATTAGCTGATATGAAAAGATTTTCCACAATAAAAAAAATCACATACCTTTATTATATGTAAGATATTGCAAGATAAATTTTATTTTACTGAATCAAATAAAAAGAGGATTTTAAAAAAGATAAGTGAACTTTTACATTTCCACTCTTTTATTTTGTACCTTTAAAAATAGTGATCATATACACAAAAGAACATTTATATTGATCAAATCTGCATGAGTGAAAAATTCCTAGTAGTAAAACAACCTGGGGGGTGGGGGCGCTAATCCTAAAAATACTCATACAAATAGTGTTTACGCAAGAGTGGTTAAGCACTGGAATAAACTGCCTAGGTAGATTATGGAATCTCCATCATTTGAAATTTTTAAGAGCATGTTAGACAACCAGCTGTCATTAATGGTCTAGATAATACTTAGTCCTACCTTGAGTGCAGAGGACTGGATTAGAAGACCTCTTGAGGTCCTTTCCAATTCTATGACTGTATAAGTAGTACCATTAATTTCTAATGGGATACACTTGTGAGTGAGTACTACTCACAGGAGTAAGAGTTTGCTGGCAAAGGTTCTAGACTTGGCAAAGGTCATCTTTAACTCCGCAGCCACATCCAGCTGTGGGAGGATTTTTTTTATATGGATTATTATTTCTATAGAGCCAAAAGTGCATTGACTGGTTCATCAATATGGAAGATGACAAGTTCCCTGCCTTGAAATGAGAGTAGTTTCAACAGAAAAATACCAATGATGGAAAGAGGATAGGTCAACATAAAAACTGTGAAGGAGCCACTGTGATAGGCACACCTCATTCATTCCACATTTTAAAAAAACTGACTTGTTTCTTTGAAAGGGAGAACTAAGGTTTATGGGCATATGGAATTAGTAAATTCAAGAAGGGATCTGAAGGAAAAGGAGTGAATGCGTGGCAGAGCTGCTAAGGAAAAAAAATTTATGCAGTGTAGTTGTAACCATGTCTGTCCCAGGATATTAGAGCGACAAGGTGGGTGAGGTAATATTTTTTATTGGACCAACAAGCTTATCTCTCTTACCAATACAAACTGGTTCAATAAAAGATATTACCTCACCCACCTTGTCTCAGGAAAAGAATGGCAGGCATGGGGAGCAGAATGTAAAAATGCATGGGGACAGCAGCTGGAAAGAAAGATGATTAGGCATGAAGTTTGGGTGGAGTGAAAAAAAACAAAGTGGGAAGAAAAAAGACAAGGTGATAGCAGTAGGTAAGCTATAAATTGTGAATGGCACTGGAGGTGAGAGCAAGGAGCTTGAGTTTGATGTGGAAGGCAAGCAGCAGCTAGTGAAGTGACTTGAAATAGAAATGTGAACAGGGTCAGAGCAGTGGGCAAGGTATATTTTTGCAACCACAATCTGGATGTATTTGAGAGGACAGAATGAGCCAAGTAACGGAGGTCAGGGAAGAGGATGAAGAGGAGAGCCTCAAGGGACACAGATGGAGAGTGAGATCAAGGAGGAGGCGTCACCAATGCAAATACTGAAGGAGCAGTTGCAGCAGTACAATGAGAACCAAGAAAGCAGAAAGTCTTAGAAGCTTGGGAAGGAAAATGTCTCTAGTGGAGAGAGTGGGAGCAGACAGATCTCGTAATGTGAGAATGAAAAGAAGGCTTTGTGTCCCAACTTGCAATCACAAAGTTGGGAGGCAAGAGAATCAGTGTGAAAATGTACAAGACTCAAAACTGCACTGCAGGGTACATCAACTGAATAGTAAACAGCTAGGGGATAGCTTCCACAGCGGTGATGCCTTTGCTTGATAATGTCCCAGGAAGAGGTCACTAGTGACTTTAGAAAGGGCAGTTTCTGTGCTTTGCAAGGCATGGAAGTAGAATGGATAACTGGGTGGAAGAGTCCACAGGTAAAAGGAAGTTAATTCTATCTATTTAATCTATATGCTTTGTCTATCAATATCTATCTATAACTCTCATTCCCATGGCATCTGAATGCCTTAAAATATTACTTTGATTCAGTTTTATGATCCATACATACACCAGCATTTTCCCTTCTCTCCCCCTTTCCAAGGGCAGATAGTATTCATATACTTTATACAGTGCCTCTCAAGTAGAGCTGTAGCTCCCAGAATTTGAGCCTGCATAAATGATAATAAAAAAGGCTTCTGCAATCTGGCTGAATTCTCCCTGAATCAGTTGGTGAAATGTGAAGCTAACATGCATGGGAAATGTACCATTCTTTCGCTGGTTTCTCTGTGGGGGTGGAGTTTTGGCTTGCACCTCTGTTGGCTTCACAAGTAATTTTAGCTATTTATGCACAGATGAATACATCTTTGCAGAGCAGGAGAAATGTACAATTCCCCTATCTGCAGTGCGTTTCCCATTTGTGTGAATAAATTCAATGGATGCCTTTGGTAAATGTGTAATTCTTTAAGATTCTGTGTACTGTACCAAATGTTAGGCAACTCTTCCATGCATAGAAGGCTGTGTAATATGTTTCTATACCCTGCCAGTCTATTCTGCCAAATGTTAGGAGGTGCAGAAGCCTGTTTGGGCTCCAGTATTTCCCTCCATCTCCACAATCAATCTTCCTTACTCAAATGGGCCAAAAATATCACCTGTGATAGCTATGACACTATTGGTTAAAATTAATCCAGCCAAGAGCAATCACATATTCAGTGTTTTCTTGATCCTCTATGTGTGGAGCAGTGGCAGTGTAAAATACAGTTTTAACAGGAAAAAGTTAGAAATATCTTTATAGTGTAGTGGTTCTGCATATAGTGCAATTGAAATATACACTAACAGGAAACAGTGGATACACAGAGTTCAGGAGACTGCATTCCCCTTTAACCATAAGCATGTTTCTTTGCCTTTATGTTTGTATGTGAGATTCTTGCTTATACCTTCATGCTTGAGGTATGTAGTGTACATGGTGCTCTTTCATCAGGATATGGATGAACATGTGAAGTGTAAATAGTAGTGTTTGTACTTTCTCTTCAATTGAAAATTACTCCTATAGAGAGGTTAGCTGGGGCTCGTCTCTCTCTGGGGCAGCAGGGAACCACACTGCCTCACTAAATTGGGGAATAGGTCTTGCAGGGAATTAGTCCAGCTGCAGGAGTTGTCCTCTGTGGCTTTTGTGAAGGTAGAAATAACAAAATAAGCCCAGGCCTTAGGGCAGGGCAATGGTGAGTCAGATGCTCAGGCCCTCAGGCAGGGGCTTAGCAATAACAGTATATAGATAGTAAGCCCAGGCCCTAGGTCAGGGCGGGGCGATTTTGAGTCAGGCGCTCAGGCCCTTGGGCACAAGCTGAGCAACAGCAGTATATTGACAGTAGGTCCAGGCCCTAGGTTCCAAAGAGCCTGGGAGAGGGGGAGACTGCCACCCGTGAGTTGGGTGACGGGGGGACGCAGGCCCTCCCACTCTACTGCGTCCCAGCCCGGGGCCCTAGTAGCGGCAGAAGACCCTGACATGGGTTCTGGCAGTACTGCAGCCAGACTAGGGTTGGCTGCCCCTGGGCTACTTCCAGACTTCCCCTCTTGAGGTACCTGGGTCAGGGTGGTGTTCTGGAGGGGTGGGGGGGTCCCACACCATGGGTTCCTTGGGATATCTGGCAAGGGGTAGACTTGGCAACTCCTCCAGGTAGCTGGCGTGGGGCAGGTCAGGCCAGTTCTCGTGTTTACCGCAGGCTACTGGGGTTTCCCAATCGCAAGCTAGGCCGGAGGTGTCTGGTCTCCCCAGTGACTGCTCTCCCAGTGAGCCCTGAGGTCAGGCCTTTATACTTCCGGGACAATGCCTGACCCTCTGTGGGGTGGGCTCAGAGCTCCCTGGCTCCATCCACTCTGGTGTCCAGAGGGACTCATCTCTCTCCAGGGCGGCGGGGAACAACAACGCCTCACTACATTTCCCCTAGAAAAAGCAATGCCATATTACTTTTTATTTACCAAAAAAGTGAAGGAAGACACAAATTTCATAGGAACTTCAACTTGCAGTTAAGGTTGGGCATCAGTAAGCATCTTCGGAATCTCCTAAGACCGTAAATAGAGATATTTATCTGTGGAAGCCCTTGCTACACAGACATCACCAAACCAACACTTTTTTGATTTCTTTCATTGAGGAACAGAGTAATTCAAAGAGTATGAACTCTTACCCACCTAAGCAGCTCCCTGCAGTTTACTGGCACAATCAATGTAAGGTGCAGTCATTTATCTGTCTTGTTGACATAAATCCTGCAAGGTGCACAGCCCCTGCTGGAAAGTACTGCGTGTCCTCAAGTAAGATCCCCAAGGGGCTTTGTGTGATGAAAAAGACTTTTCATCCAGCCCTCTACAATCTGAGTCCTGTAATTCTCATTGAATTATATTAAGTGTTGTTTATAGAACTATATAGTTAGACCACCAGTTGTCTAGTACTGTGTACTTACAGCTCTGCTTTAGTCACTGTCAAGGTTCCTTCCACACTCTGAACTCTAGGGTACAGATGTGGGGACCTGCATGGAAACGTCCTAAGCTTACTTTTACCAACTTAGGTTAAAACTTCCCCAAGGTACAAACTATTTTACCCTTTGCCCTTGGACTTCCACTGCCACCACCAAACGTTTATCTGGGTTTATTTTTATTAGGAAAGCGTTGTTTGGAAATGCCTTTCCCTCCAAAATGCTCCCAACCCTTGCACCCCACTTCCTGGGGAAGGTTTGGTAAAAATCCTCACCAATTTGCATAGGTGACCACAGACCCAAACCCTTGGATCTTAAGAACAATGAAAAAGCGTTCAGTTTCTGAAAAGAAGGATTTTAACAGAAGTAAAAAGTAAAAAAGAATCACCTCTGTAAAATCAGGATGGTAAATACCTTACAGGGTAATTAGATTCAAAACATAGAGAATCCCTCTAGGCAAAACCTTAAGTTACAAAAAGACACACAGACAGGAATATCGATTCTATTCAGCACAGCTTAATTTCTCAGCCATTTAAAGAAATCATAATCTAACGCATACCTAGCTAGATTACTTACTAAATTCTAAGACTCCATTCCTGTTCTGTCCCCGGCAAAAGCATCACACAGACAGACACAGACCCTTTGTTTCTCTCCCTCCTCCCAGCTTTTGAAAGTATCTTGTCTCCTCATTTTGGTCAGGTGCCAGCAAGGTTATCCTAGCTTCTTAACCCTTTACAGGTGAAAGGATTTTTCCTCTGGCCAGGAGGGATTTTAAAGGTGTTTACCCTTCCCTTTATATTTATGACAGTCACATTAATGTTTCTCCTTTACTTTGGATAAGTTGCAGGGATGTCTATGTTTGAGAGCCATCCCTCTACAAGTTAACCCTACAAATCTTCTTTATATGAACAGGTTCATTTGGGCCAACATAATGACATCTTCTGTGTAAGGGCAGAGGGGAAGGTGTCACATCTGATTTCACTAGTCCAAAGGTGCTGTCAAGATTTGGAATTTAAGCTCTTGAGATTAGTGTTAAAAACCTACAGCTCCAGAATCAGTATTTAGGCTCTGCAGCAGTCAAGCTGTATAATTATTTGAAAGCACAATGGTCAAAATCATAAAACTCTGACTTCAGCTCAACCCAGCCTTCAATGATGTGGACTTACCATATCTATTTATGCACACCAAAATAAAAATTCAGTATTTTAAAATTATAGTTAAAATTTATCATGTATATTTCTCCTTATAAAGTTAGCTGATACATCAGTTAAATACATTAGCATGGCATTAAAAACCTCTGAAAGATGGTATTCATGAGGCAACTACTTAGCCTTTATGTACATATTACTACTGTGTCATGGAAAAGTGATCAAAGAAAACTCTGATATGTCTAGATCAATGCTTGAAATTCGAGGCTCTGGTAAATAGTGTCTGTCTGAGAGGATGCACAGCACAGGAAAACAATTTAGTTTAGGCACATTTGTCTACAGGCATATTTGTTTACATTTATTTTTTGTTAAAATCTGATCTGAGCGTGTTTTTATTCAGGTTTCTTTTTAAATAAACAACCACCTTTATTAAGAGTGTGGCTCAGAAATGTACAAACATTTCTTCTGAAAAAAAGCAACCCATACTTCTTTGATGATTGGAGCATTTTTTAAACAGGAGATGCCAAAATAAGGGTTTTCTGGGTTTTATTAAAATAGTTTCAGTGAGCATTTACAAATGATTTTTTGACAATCTCTAGCGCAGGGGAAAATGATATTATGAAAAGCTAAAAGTCTGAAGCTGCAATCATCCGCTGGCTAATGTGTATATATACATGAACAATGCTCTCTACTGATGGATTCAGACCTACTGTACGGTACCTTTGTTTGGAATATGCATGGGGTGACTGGAAGCATTCTGAATAAGTGCTGTGGTTGAATCCCATTAAGATCAGTGTAACTGAAGATTTTGAAAAAAAAAATTCAAATAATTATCAACCAGAAGAAATCATTTGAACTTTCTCTCAAGAAATTTATTTTGACCAAGTTTTGCATGCATTTGGCTACCCTGAAATCTGAGATGTCAGTCAGGAAAAATGTGTACTTCTGTTTTACAGATAAATTTACCTGATTATCATTTCTTTATTTTATCAGCTGCTATAAAGTAACTGCTGATCCATAAATGCCATGTCTGTAAATTTGGCCTTTGAATTACTCCTGGGGGCATTCTGAGCCAAAAAAAAAAATTAAAAATTCTGCACACAAGATTCTAAACTTCTGCAAAATTCTGCAAATTTCATTTGTCAAAATAACACTACATAATCACGCCAGTTTCAATTATTTTGGTAATTTATTTAAAAATGCCTGTCAGCAAGTATGTCTGTAACAATACAGACACACAGAAATTCCCCCAGGAGTAGAGAGGAGTAAAGAAACCCCATAGGACACCCCAGTTCCTGTTTCTCTGCCCCTTCCCTGCCGCCCCCGCACTGTCCAGCCAGGGGCCAGACATTCACAAGTCCTTCCCTGCCAGAGCCCAGCTGTTCCCCCGCCCCTTGCCCAGACAAATGCCCTCCCCATCCCCAGACTCCGGGGAACCAGAGGGAGAAACAGCCTGATGCTTGGTCCCAGGCTTGCACGGAGTTTCCTGTGCGCAGCCCTCTCCTTCCCACAGGGCATGCTGGGAACTGCAGCTGCCAGGAACCCTCTAGCTCCCTCTCGCTCACCCCAGCAGTGTCTTCTATGTGCCAGGTCCAGCGGCCAATAGTGGCAGCTAGCAGCACTTCAGCCTATTTCTGTGAGGGGAAGGAAATTCTGTGTGCACAACGTTAATTTCTGGAAATTCTGCATTGCACAGTGGCACAGACCTCCCCCAGAAGTAAATTACCGATTTTATTACTGATTCTTCAGATGTGATGCCAAGCATTCTTTTATGCTGCACCAGAATTTAACTTAGAAATAGAATAGAAAAAGCTATATGTCACAAAGGAACAAAATGGAGTTACTCTGGATTTATATTAATGTAAATGAGAGCAGCATTTGGGTTATTGCAGCCAAACAAATGTCTTATACATGATCTATTAAATATATACCTGAGCTATTAAACCTATGCAAAGTATTTACTGTCATCTATACAGAGTTCACTTCACATGCTAATAATTACTTATATACCACTAATTAGAGCTTGGCATTCATGGTGACATTACTGGATACAGAAGGGGAAAATATCAGGAGAGAACGAGATCAGTCATAAGATTTTCAGTTTGTAGAACAGTCTCTGTTTTTGATGTATTTAAATATCTGAATCTGGGCCAAGATTTTCAAAAATAGGGACCTAATGTTAAGCTCCTTAAGTACATATTTAGGTGCCTGAATAAGCGGTCTGATTTACAGAATTGCTGATTACCCAGTTGGTCCCACTGAATTCAGTTATTTCAATAGAAGCAGGATTGAGTCGATAGCTATTATTAATACTCTACATTCAGCTGCAAAACTAATTCCTCCTGTAAGTTGCACTCAGTCTTCATTACTCTCACCATCTACAACAGGGGTGGGCAAATGTTTTGGCCTGAGGGCCACATCAAGTTTCCAGAATTGTATGGAGGGCCAGTTAGGGGAGGCTGTGTCTCCCCAAACCCAGCCCCCGCCTCCTATCTGACCCCCCCTCTTCTCGTCCCCTGACGGCTCCCCTGGGACTCCTGCCCCATCTACCACCCCCGCTCCCTGTCCCCGACCACCCCCAGACTCCTCACCCCTGATTGCCTTCTGCTGCCCCATCCAACTCCCCATCCCCATTCCTGACTGCCCCTCCGGGACCCCTGCCCCATCCAACTCCCCTGTTCCCCGCCCTCTGACTGCCACAACCCCTATTCACACCCCCGACCCCTGGTCATACCCCTGAACTCCCCTGCCCTGTATCCAACTTCCCTCGACCCCTTACCCCACTGCCTGGAGCACCGGTAGCTGGCGGTGCTACAGCCGCACCACCCAGAGCATTGGATCAGGCCACGGCTCTACAACTGCTCTGTCCGGTTGCCTAGAGCGTTGTGCCGGCAGAGCGGCATGCTGAGGTTGCTGGGGAGGGGGAACAGCAGGGGAGGGGCTGAGGGCTAGCCTCCCAGGCCAGGAGCTCAGGGGCCGGATGTGGCCTGCGGGCTGTAGTTTGCCCACCTCTGAGCTACAAAATAACAATCATTTGACATTTTCCTATTATGTGCTGTTAAAATATAAGAAAATTCTTATCTTTACCATTCTCACTCTTCTACTGAAGACATAAACCACAATACTGTAAATTAAACCTTGTTTGCATGAGCAAGCTTCATTTGAACTCTGTAACCTGTGGCATTCCTTATAATACTCAATGTTTCTGTAGTTAATTTAATGTCTGTAAAGTCTGTTTTGGTTACAATCAATGAGTGTGGCCTATTGGAATTTTGTGCAGCTGGGGTTTTATTCTTCATAATTTTCATAATAGATTTCTTATACATATAAACACTCAGTACACAGGGGAGAGGGTATAAGAAAAATAGGACAAAGAAAAGGTGCCAGAATGCAAGTAATATTTAGAAAGGCTTCTCTGTGACTCAAGTTAAAACATAGAAGACATCCAGTACTTGTGTCACTAGCATACAGCCTGGCCCTCTTCCCATGATGAGTTTTGCCCAAGAATGAAGTGTCCTTGAATAATGGGAATTATAAAATATTGTGTAAAAAGAAAAGGAGTACTTGTGACACCTTAGAGACTAACCAATTTATTTGAGCATAAGCTTTCATAAGCTACAGCTCACTTCATCGGATGCATACTGTGGAAAGTACAGAAGATCTTTTTATACACACAAATCATGAAAAAATGGGTGTTTACCACTACAAAAGGTTTTCTCTCCCCCCACCCCACTCTTCTGCTGGTAATGGTAATGGTAAACACCCATTTTTTCATGGTTTGTGTGTATAAAAAGATCTTCTGTACTTTCCACAGTATGCATCCGATGAAGTGAGCTGTAGCTCACGAAAGCTTATGCTCAGATAAATTGGTTAGTCTCTAAGGTGCCATAAGTACTCCTTTTCTTTATGCGAATACAGACTAACACGGGCTGTTACTCTGAAATCTAAAAATATTGTGTGTTATATTTAAAATCAAAGTGGAATCTTAACTTTACATAAATGTATTATCTGCAGGTGAGTTAGTGAAAGAATGTATTTCAGATACTGTGGCCTATGAGAGACCAAGGTCTACAAAGAGCATGGGAGAGAGAAAGGCACAGGTTTTTGTTTTTCAAAAGAAATTCATAGATCTAATAAACAAATATTTGTTAACAGTAGGTCACTCAAGAGACGAACAAAAGTAACACAATACTGCTGATACCTAGTAGGTCTGATACTGCTTCTCTGAAGTCAATGGCAAATCTAGAAGGAACTTCAGTCGGCACAAGAATGGACCCCTCATAAAGAAAAGCAAAGCTGAAATTACCATAATAATCTATTTGGTACGAAATAGGTTCATTAAATGACAAGAAGAAGGTTGCTCCAGTGGCTATACCTATCCAGTCGTCCTCAAGGAGGGAAAGAGTCTCCAAGTCTAAACAGTCGAAGGCTCTTCCTCATTTCTCAGCAGACCTCATTGGGACAGTGGTAGGAAAACCAGCCTTTTACAACAAACAACCTGATCTCTTAATCCTTGCTGGACTTTTGTTTTGCCATCCTGCTTTGGAAGGCTAAAGTAGTCTCTAATAATGAAGACTATGGGACAGATAGATAAGAGAGATGGAGAAGCTGGAAATCAAGATTTCTTATAATTCCAAGATAAATGCTGCCATGATGACCCAGTCCTAGAACCTTCTTGAAGACTCAGTACTGGACCATGCCCACAGTTAAATAGATGACATAGCAGAAGGGTACTCAGCTAAGTGAAACCAGGGAAACAATCTATACTGGCTGATACATATTGTGGATGAATCAACTACCTCCTAAGTCACTGTGAGGAGAGTGGTGCTCAAACACACTTTTATCAGGGAACTCTTATAATTTCTGTTCTACAAATCAGTATTCTTATTTTATTTCATTAGGTACAGTGTACATTTCTAAAGTGCCCATCCCGGTAGCATCTGATGGCTTGCCTAATATAGATAACTTGAGATTCATATGCTACAGGAAGGGGCTATGACATTTGAATCTACCATAAGGAATTACAATTACAATTCCTTATGGTACTAAATACTGAATATTCGACATTGCCTAGAATGGCACCTGTAATTTATCAATAGCACAACTCTACCAGCGATAGCAAAGGTGAAGCTAAAGTGTAGACAGTGTTCAGGCATTATAACCTTATAATGTCAACCCTGCTCAAGGTTAGAAGACATGGTGGTAAAAATGCCTGAACCCACTTGATCCCTGTCCATGCTACAGCTTCTGCTGTTGCAACCAGGTATGGATCTGGAAAGATAGTGAAATGTGGTTCCCATTTTTTGAATGTTTAGATGCAGCCTTCCTGACCAACAAATAAAAAGATGTACATTCAAACAAGCCACAAGTCCTTTTTCCCCCCTCCTACAAAAACTTCACATTCTTAAAATGAATTTTAATATGCATGATACTACCACAGTAATTGAAATAGAACATCTAATTATTTTGATCAAATATAAAGAAAGTATGGCCTCAGTGAAGTCAGTGGGCATTGTACCTTTGATTTCAGTGGGATTTCATCCTAAATATATTCATCTCTTGTTTTCTAGAATATGAAATACAATTGATCTTTAGAACATGTTAAATCAATGGACAGCATTCAGACATAATATTATTACTGACCATCAGTAATTGTTTATATATAAAATGTTATATAAAAATGTAATTTATTTATATTCCAAATTTCACACAGGTCCTGTTTCCTGAAACAGGTCACAACTAACCTCACAACAAGGTGGTCACAACTCCCATTGACTTTGATGGGTGCAGAATCGGGGCCACAGGCAAATCTCTCTTGTAGAAGCCTCAGCTAAAGTGCCTCTGTTCTTTCCTGAAGAAATAGTTGTCTTGGTACCTGTCCTTCTTGGGCTCTCTCTCCAATTTAACTGCTTAAAACACAATTCCCTCATCCTGCCCAAGCCTAGAGTTGTCATCTTGAAAACTCTCCTTGTTCAAAACTCCTCACCTGTAACCATATGTCCTTGAAAGTTGAGTCTGGACATCAATCCTCCTCTGTGCAGCTGCTTTACAACACGAAAAGAACGTCTGTGGTTTAACTTCCAGTGAAGGGAGAGTGCTTATACATTTCCTTACTGAAGACCTGCATGCTTATACATCAATGACCCCTAATGTGCAAGCCAATGCTACCTTAAAGCCTAGTTTTTTAGTTGTTTTTTCAGACCTATGATAAATACCATACCGTAGGTGATAGAAGAAATAATATGGGGCGGGGAGGGGGGGCAAACAGTACAAACCTTGGTTCATAGCCATTACTCCAACTTGATAAAAATCCAAGTCAACGGGAATCATGCTGTGACGGTTTGCGGGGTATCCAGGACTGGGAGTCACCTTGTTACCCCCCTGCCACTAGCGAAAGGGAGTCTTGCTTGTGTTCAGTTGGGTGTTAGTTTCCTATCACCAGGCTATCAGCCACTCAAGCACTCTCCTCTGAGCTATGCCAGCCCTTACTTTGCCTTGCAGGTTAACCACAGGTGCACCCCAGCCCCTGAGTCCCTTTGAAGCCCCTTTGTTGTGTCCATCCCCTTATCTACTGAACACTCACAGAAGTACCAGTCTGCTGCCCCCAAAGGAATGGTGTACACACCGGCTTGTAAGATTCAGGTCCGGATCAGCACTTTAACATCACAGCACTGAGCTATACTGTATTTATACTGAAAAGAAGAAGTTTATTATCAAAGACTCAAGATTCAAGTGATAGTGCGTAAGAATATTGGAAACAAATGATTACATAGAACACCAAATCATAACATGCTTTCTAGAGACTAACCTTAACTAACAGGTTACCTTCTGCCTAAAGCAGTTTATCTCACACAATGTCTTCTAAAGCCTTTACAACCAAGGTTGGCTCAGATCCCATTTTCATGAATGGAAACGTGCTGTCCATTTACTTCCTAGGTGCAGGATGAGTGGGTGTTTTTTTTGCCTTCTACCTATACTCCCAGATGTTATTGTCTGTTCTCAGAGACAGGATAACACCATGTGGCTTGTCTACCTGCGTGCTGCTTCCCTGTTGATCCCACATCTCTTCATTAGCATTTGACTTCATATGTAAATGGGCATCCATTGTGTTAGTTGACAATGCTTAATTCACATCCCAATAAAAGTTTGGGGACCACTGCTTTGAGGTTCACACCCACCTTAGCATTACTGGTGCCCCCCACCCCTCCCGGGAGCCAGGCTGCGGTGGGAGCTGGCATCCAGGCTCATGGCCGGGTGCAGTTCTGCTCCTGGCCCCATCCCAGTCTCGGCCCTGGACCAGAATGGAGCTGCAGCTGTAGGCTAGGGATAGGGACAGGCATGGGGCCGGGAGTGAAGGAAGTGCACCTAGAAGCAGGGCTGGAACAGAGCTGGGGTAGAGTGAGGCTGGGTGGTGCTTCCTCCTCTCCCTCCTTGAGGACTGGCTTGGCCTGCTGCATCCCGCAGAACATTCCTCTGTGCCTCCCTAGGGCAGCACATCCCACAATTTGGGGACCTCTGTGATAAAAGAGAGAAACATTTCTTACCTCTGGTCTGGAAGAAAACCTGGTTTTTCATCTCCGCTAGTGACGGATGTCTTGAACAGATGTAAAGTATATTTTCAGTATTTATACATAACTTTACATAGTTATGTATGGATGCTGTTCCAGGAAGGAGGATTGCTAAGCAGAGATGGGGTCCTCCTACCGAGGAACGTGAAGAGCATATTTGGATGCAGGCTGGCTAACCTAGTGAGGTGGGCTTTAAACTAGGTTCGAAGGGGGCAGGTGACCAAAGCCCACAGGTAAATAAAAACATGGATACCTGGGAGAAGGTCTGGAATTCGTGGGGAGCATGGGCTGTTATAGCAGCGATAAAGGAGACACAAGTCAGAACTTGGGGTGCAAAATCAAATCAGTATCTTAGATGTTTGTATACTAAAGTAAGAAGTATGGGGAATAAGCAGGAAGAATTCGAAATGCTAGTAAATAAAAACAACTATGACATAGTGGGCTTCACAGATACCTGGTGGGATAATACCAATGACTGGAATATTGGTATAGAAGGGTTCAGCTTGCTCAGGAAGGACCAGCAGGGAAAAAAGGGAGGAGATGTTGCCTTATATGTTAAAAATGTATACACTTGGACTGAGGTTGAGATGGAAATAGGAGACAGACTTGTTGAAAGTCTCTGGGTAAGGATAAAAGGGGTAAAAACTCAAGGGTGATGTCATGGTAGGGGTCTACTACAGACCACCTAACCAGGAAGAAGAGCAGACATATGTTGGGGAAATAACACAGCAGGGCACAGATTATCCAGTAAATTCTTGGAATGTATTGGAGACAATTTTTTTTATTTCAGAAGGTTGAGACAGCTACCAGGGGAGAGGCTGTTCTAGATTTGATTTTGACAAATAGGAAGGAACTGGTTGAGAATTTGAAAGTGGAAGGCAGCTTGTGTGAAAGTGATGATGAAATGATAGAGTTCATGATTATAAGGAATGGTAGGAGGGAGAACAGCAAAATAAAGACAATGGATTTCAAGAAGGCAGACTTTAGCAAACTCAGGGAGTTGGTAGGTGAGATCCCATGGGAAGCAAGTCCAAGGGGAAAAACAACAGAAGACAGTTGACAGTTTTTCAAAGAGACATTATTAAGGGCACAAGAGCAAACTATCCCACTGCGTAAGAAAGATAGGAAGCATGGCAAGAGACCACTCTGGCTTAACCAGGAGATCTTCAATAATCTAAAAATAAATAAATAAATAAATAAATAAAAGAGTCCTACGAAAAGTGGAAACTAGGTCAAATTACAAAGGATGAATATAAACAAACAACACAAGTATGTAGGGACAAAATTAGAAAGGCCAAGGCACTAAACAAGATCAAACTAGCTAGAGACATAAAAAGTAACAAGAAAACATTCTACGAAGTCTCTGGATTAAGTTTAGAAGCGTGAGCAACAAGGGTGATGTCGTGGTGGGAGTCTGCTCTAGACCACTGGACCAGGGGGATGAGGTGGATGTGGCTTTCTTCCGGCAACTAGCAGAAGCTACTAGATTGCACGCCCTGGTTCTCATGGGCGACTTCAATCATCCTGATACCTGCTGGGAGAGCAATACAGCGGTGCACAGACAATCCAGGAAGTTTTTGGAAACTGTAGGGGACAATTTCCTGGTGCAAGTGCTGGAGGAACCAACTGCTGCTGCTCACAAACTGGGAAGAATTAGTAGGGGAAGCAAAAGTGGATGGGAACCTGGGAGGCAGTGACCATGAGATAGTCGAGTTCAGGATCCTGACACAAGGAAGAAAGGAAAGCAGCAGAATAAGGACCCTGGACTTCAGAAAAGCAGCTTTGACTCCCTCCGGGAACTTATGGGCAGGATCCCCTGGGAGAATAACATGAGGGGGAAAGGAGTCCAGGAGAGCTGGCTGTATTTTAAAGAATCCTTATTGTGGTTACAGGGACAAACCATCCCGATGTGTAGAAAGAATAGTAAATATGGCAGGCGACCAGCTTGGCTTAACAGTGAAATCCTTGCTGATCTTAAACACAAAAAAGAGGCTTACAAGAAGTGGAAGATTGGACAAATGACCAGGGATGAGTATATAAATATTGCTCGGGCATGTAGGAACGAAATCAGGAAGGCTAAATCACACCTGGAGTTGCAGCGAGCGAGGGATGTTAAGAGTAACAAGAAGGGTTTCTTCAGGTATGTTGGCAACAAGAAGAAAGCCAAGGAAAGTGTGGGCCCCTTACTGAATGAGGGAGACAACCTAGTGACAGAGGATGTGGAAAAAGCTAATGTACTCAATGCTTTTTTTGCCTCTGTCTTCACGAACAAGGTCAGCTCCCAGACTACTGCAATGGGCAGCACAGCATGGGGAGGAGGTGACCAGCCCTCTGTGAAGGAAGAAGTGGTTCGGGACTATTTAGAAAAACTGGACGTGCACATGGGGCCGGATGCGTTGCATCCGAGAGTGCTAAAGGAATTAGTGGATGTGATTGCAGAGCCATTGGCCATTATCTTTGAAAACTCATGGTGACCAGGGGAAGTCCCAGAAAACTGGAAAAAGGCTAATGTAGTGCCAATCTTTAAAAAAGGGAAGAAGGAGGATCCTGGGAACTACAGGCCAGTCAGCCTCACCTCAGTCCCTGGAAAAATCATGGAGCATGTCCTCAAGGAATCAATTCTGAAGCACTTACATGAGAGGAACGTGATCAGGAACAGTCAGCATGGATTCACCAAGGGAAAGTCATGCCTGACTAATCTAATTGCCTTCTATGATGAGATAACTGGTTCTGTGGATGAAGGGAAAGCAGTGGACGTGTTATTCCTCGACTTTAGCAAAGCTTTTGGCACGGTCTCCCAGAGTATTCTTCTCAGCAAGTTAAAGAAGTATGGGCTGGATGGATGCACTACAAGGTGGGTAGAAAGTTGGCTAGATTGTTGGGCTCAACGGGTAGTGATCAATGTCTCCATGTCTAGTTGGCAGCCGGTATCTAGTGGAGTGCCCCAAGGGTCGGTCCTGGGACCGGTTTTGTTCAATATCTTCATTAATGATCTGGAGGTTGGTGTGGATTGCACCCTCAGCAAGTTTGTGGATGACACTAAACTGGGAGGAGTGGTAGATACGCTGGAGGGTAGGGATAGGATACAGAGGGACATAGACAAACTGGAGGATTGGGCCAAAAGAAATCTGATGAGGTTCAAGAAGGACAAGTGCAGAGTCCTGCACTTAGGACGGATCCAATCCAATCCAATGCAGTGCTACAGACTAGGGACCGAATGGCTAGACAGCAGTTCTGTAGAGAAGGACCTAGGGGTTACAGTGGTCGAGAAGCTGGATATGAGTCAACAGTGTGCCCTTGTTGCCAAGAAGACCAATGGCATTTTGGGGTGTATAAGTAGGGGCATTGCCAGCAGATTGAGGGACATGATCGTTCCCCTCTATTCGACATTGGTGAGGCCTCATCTGGAGTACTGTGTCTAGTTTTGGGCCCCACACTACAAGAAGGATGTGGAGAAATTGGAGAGAGTCCAGCGAAGGGCAACAAAAATGATTAGGGGTCTGGAACACATGACTTATGAGGAGAGGCTGAGGAGAGGCTGAGGGAAATGGGATTGTTTAGTCTATGGAAGAGAAGAATGAGGGGGGATTTGATAGCTGCTTTTAACTACCTGAGACGTGTTTCCAGAGAGGATGGTTCTAGACTATTCTCAGTGGTGGAAGAGGACAGGACAAGGAGTAATGGTCTCAAATTGCAGTGGGGGAGATTTAGGTTGGATATTAGAAAAATTTTTTTCACTGGGAGGGTTACCTAGGGAGGTAGTGGAATCCCCTTCCTTAGAAGTTTTTAAGGTCAGGCTTGACAAAGCCCTGGCTGGGATGATTTAGTTGGGATTGGTCCTGCTCTGGGCAGGGAGTTGGACTAGATGGCCTCCAGAGGTCCCTTCCAACTCTGATATTCTATGATTCTATGATTATATGATTAAATACTTTAGAAGCAAGAGGAATACCAAGGACAGGGTAGGCTCATTACTCAATGGAGGTGGTGGGGGGGAATAACAACAGAAAATGTGGAAATGGCAGAAGTGCTTAATGACTTCTTTGTTTTGGTTTTCACCAAGAAGGTTCGTGGTGATTGGACGTCTAACATAGTGAATGCCAGTGAAAATGAGGTAGGATTGGAAGAGGCTAAAATAGGGAAAGAACAAGTTAAAAATTACTTGGACAAATTAGATGTCTTCAAGTCACCAGGGCCTGATGAAATGCATCCTAGAATACTCAAGGAGCTGACTGAAGAGATATCTGAGCCATTAGCAATTATCTTTGAGAAGTCATGGAAGATGGGAGAGATTCCTGAAGACTGGAAAAGGGCAAATATAGTGCCCAACTATAAAAAGGGAAATAAGAAAAAACCCAGGGAATTACAGACCAGTCAGCTTAACTTCTGTATCCGGAAAGACAATGGAGTAAATAATTAAGCAATCAATTTGCAAACATCTAGAAGATAATAAGATGATAAGTAACAGTTGCACAGATTTGTCAAAAACAAATCATGTCAAACCAACCTGATAGCTTTCTTTGACAGGGTAACAAGCCTTGTGGAAGCGGTAAACCATAGAATCATAGAATCATAGAATATAAGGGTTGGAAGGGACCCCAGAAGGTCATCTAGTCCAACCCCCTGCTCGAAGCAGGACCAATTCCCAGTTAAATCATCCCAGCCAGGGCTTTGTCAAGCCTGACCTTAAAAACGTCTAAGGAAGGAGATTCTACCACCTCCCTAGGTAACGCATTCCAGTGTTTCACCACCCTCTTAGTGAAAAAGTTTTTCCTAATATCCAATCTAAACCTCCCCCACTGCAACTTGAGACCATTACTCCTCGTTCTGTCATCTGATACCATTGAGAACAGTCTAGAGCCATCCTCTTTGGAACCCCCTTTCAGGTAGTTGAAAGCAGCTATCAAATCCCCCCTCATTCTTCTCTTCTGCAGGCTAAACAATCCCAGCTCCCTCAGCCTCTCCTCATAACTCATGTGTTCCAGACCCCTAATCATTTTTGTTGCCCTTCGCTGGACTCTCTCCAATTTATCCACATCCTTCTTGAAGTGTGGGGCCCAAAACTGGACACAGTACTCCAGATGAGGCCTCACCAATGTCGAATAGAGGGGAACGATCACGTCCCTCGATCTGCTCGCTATGCCCCTACTTATACATCCCAAAATGCCATTGGCCTTCTTGGAAACAAGGGCACACTGCTCACTCATATCCAGCTTCTCGTCCACTGTCACCCCTAGGTCCTTTTCCGCAGAACTACTGCCTAGCCATTCGGTCCCTAGTCTGTAGCTGTGCATTGGGTTCTTCCGTCCTAAGTGCAGGACCCTGCACTTATCCTTATTGAACCTCATCAGATTTCTTTTGGCCCAATCCTCCAATTTGTCTAGGTCCTTCTGTATCCTATCCCTCCCCTCCAGCGTATCTACCACTCCTCCCAGTTTAGTATCATCCGCAAATTTGCTGAGAGTGCAATCCACACCATCCTCCAGATCATTTCTGAAGATATTGAACAAAACCGGCCCCAGGACTGACCCTTGGGGCACTCCACTTGATACCGGCTGCCAACTAGACATGGAGCCATTGATAACTACCCGTTGAGCCCGACAATCTAGCCAGCTTTCTACCCACCTTGTAGTGCATTCATCCAGCCCATACTTCCTTAACTTGCTGACAAGAATACTGTGGGAGACCGTGTCAAAAGCTTTGCTAAAGTCAAGAAACAATACATCCACTGCTTTCCCTTCATCCACAGAACCAGTAATCTCATCATAGAAGGCGATTAGATTAGTCAGGCATGACCTTCCCTTAAACATGGTATATCTTGATTTTAGTAAAGGAGGAAGTGAAATTAGCATGTAAGGCCCTCACCAAGGGGCCCATACCACCAAATATTAATACTTGTCCCCAACCTCTCTCAATTCACAGAGTTTTGGAACCCATGACCCTTGCCTAGCGAGTGCCACTTAGTTGTTGGTGAGTCCCTCCATCATAACAAAAGGCCAAGTACAGTTCCAAGCAAAGTTCCCATAATCAGGGTAATAACAATTTATTCTTCCTGCCCCAATAGCAGAGACACTGGGGAGCCCACAGCAGCCAAAGTGACCATTTGGGCAGCTATGGTCTCATTCTAGGCGGGGTGGGTGTGCCTATGCAAATGAGATCAGCCCCTGAAGTTCTTTTCCACAACTTGCCACACCTCACCACCAGATGTCAGGGTGGAGCTCATCCTGACACTGCTTACATCCATATGACCTTCTCATAAATAACTAGGGAAATGCAACCTAGATGGAGCTACTATAAAGGTGGGTCCAAAACTGGTTGGAAAAACATTCCCAAAGAGTAGTTATCAGTGGTTCACAGTCATGCTGGAAGGGCATTACAAGTGGGACCCACAGGGATCAGTTCTGGGTCTGGTTCTGTTCAATATCTTTCTCGGTGATTTAGATAATGGTATAGAGAGTACACTTATAAAGTTTGCGGACGATACCAAGTTGGGAGGGGTTGCAAGTGCTTTAGAGGACAGGATTAAAATTCAAAATGATCTGGACAAACTGGAGAAATGGTCTGAAGTAAATAGGATGAAATTCAATAAGGACAAATGCAAAGTACTCCACTTAGGAAGGAAAAATCAGTTGCACACATACAAAATGGGAAATGACTGCCGAGGAAGGAGTACTGCGGAAAGGGATCTTGTGGGAGGTGGGGTGGGGGGGGGTCATAGTGGACCACAAGCTAAATATGAGTCAACAGTGTAACGCTGTTGCAAAAAAAGCTGATATCATTCTGGGATGTAGTAGCAGGAGTGTTGTAAGTAAGACACAAGAAGTAATTCTTCCACTCTACTCTGCTCTGATTAGGCCTCAACTGGAGTATGGTGTCAAGTTCTGGGCACCACATTTCAGGAAAGATGTGGACAAATTGAAGAGAATCCAGAGAAGAGCAACAAAAACTATTAAAGGTCTAGAAAACATGACCTATGAGGGAAGATTGATAAAATTGGGTTTGTTTAGTCTGGAAGAGAGAAGATTGAGAGGGGATATGATAACACTTTTCAAGTATGTAAAAGTTTGTTTCAAGGAGGAGAAAGAAAAATTGTTCTTCTTAATCTCTGAGGATAGGACAAGAAGCAATGGGCTTAAATTGCAGCAAGGGAGGTTTAGGTTGGACATTAGGAAAAACGTCCTAACTGTCAGGGTGGATAAGCACTGGAATAAATTGCCTAAGGAGTTGTGGAATCTCCATTATTTAAGATTTTTAAGAGCAGGTTAGACAAACACCTGTCAGGAATGCTCTAGATAACAAGTCCTGCCACAAATGCAGGGGACTGGACTAGATGACCTCTCGAGGTCCCTTCCAGTCCTACGATTCTTTGATAGTGTCCGTAAATACATTTTCATGACAATATTAATGACCAGAGTAACCATAGCTTTCACTTAAGAACTCAGATAGGATTCTTTGGTGAACCAGAATGTCCGTACCAGAATCAAGATGGGAGGTAATTCCCCAGCCAGAGCCTGTGATAATTTCTCTCTCAGACTGAGGTGATTCATACCTCAGGTGTGGTGCAGTAGCCAATCATGAGCCATAACCCATTCAGATGACACCCGGGGGCAGCTATTTAATCCCACAGGAAGAGCAGCAACCCAGTCTCAACTATTCCTTTGCCTCATGGTGTTACAGACTGCCCCTGCATTCCATCTTACTTCTGCCCCTGTTCTTGTCTCAGGCCTTCAGTTTGTTCCTCCCCCTATCCCTGTCTCATGCATACAGTCTTCTTTCCCCAGCTAGCCCTATACTAGCACCTGCACCTCCCTAAACTGGCTCCACCCCTGCCTTGATGAGTCGCCCAGTGACCCCCTGACACAAGCTATTCCTGTAACCCCATTGCCAGTTGGCAATAAGGGATTCTTGGGTCACACATGTGCTCTCTCACACACATTGGAAAGCAGGGTTTGGATCTTAATGCATAGATGAATTTTCAGCAAATGATTGTAAATGCACAGCAAACATTGAAGTTAATTTGATGTCATAACATCCAGGATAAACAGATGTTGTGGTATAACCAGGAAATGCTATAGAAGGAGAAAAGCTGAAAATTAATTCCAACATGCCTAATGAACCAAAGAAGCTTAGAAGGAATTCCCCACCCCTCACCCCCATTCTATTCAGTCAGAATAAGAACAAAAGAACTCACAATTATGATTACCAGATATGTTGGTTTAGTTTTGTATGTGTTTGTTTGTTGTGGTGTGTTACCAAAACAAAAATTAACTGCTGTATTTTAAGATTTTGGGTAAATACTAACCCTCCCAGAACAAAGCCTGAGTAATCTCTCTGCACACCGCCCTTTCCAGCTTGTTCATTATTTTGACCATCACCTTCTAGAGCACTAGGAAAGGGGTTACTGGAAATGCATCGCTCTACTGCAGTCTTCCACGGGAACCTTTGTGAAATATTGCTGAGTTCTGTGATTCTGAGAGCTAGCAAAGAGATCCAGCTCTGTAATAGCACACTGGGAAAACCATTATAGTAAAACCTCTAGGTTCTGGAAGGTTTCTTCCCAATAGCGTCTACCCTAATCATAAGTGGGGCTAGTGCAGGAAGCCTATCAACCTAATGAAATATGGCCAAGTAGTCTGTGACAGCTTCCCAGTTAGATACTTGTTACCTTGCAGTCAATGCTCCAACCCGTGTCCTAGAAGCCCTTGAATCTGCCTATATGGAAATGTTTGTTAGGTATTCATTTTTTGTGGGAATTAGAACGTAATCCGCAATGGACCTGAAGCAGAAATGGAATTTGTCTCCTTCTCCACTCTCTTCAGGATGCTCATGCAGCTCATAATACCTCTAAGACTTGAGGATCTCAGCATTCTAGGATTTCCTTCTCCAGAGACTGAGGATTATCACTATCTAAATTTTTAATATCTTGTTGCTGTCACCTGGCTCAACATTGGAGTTATGTTATGAAAGCTACAGCATGCTTGTGAAGTGGTGTATGTCACTATGAGCACATTATACCAGTGCTTCAGGATCTGCTAGGTTCTGGGTGGAGCCTAAATCACTTATAAATCCCCAAGTTATAAATCCCCAAGTGAGATCTCCTCTCTCTGCATGTGATAGTGGCCCATTTGTGATCATGGAGATATCTGAGTGAGAGCCCCTTCCATTTAAAACAAGGCATGTAATTCTGAGGCCCTCACTGAAATTTACTTCACACATTGGTGCAAAAGAGCTCAAATCTGTGGACTTCCGAGGCACTCTGCACAGACTGTTCACTCTCCAGGCTGTTGGGAAGAGGGAGAATGGTCTTCCTTGGTTATCTCTGCTGTGGGGGTTGAAGTGAAATAGCTGGATTTATAATTAATAATGGATTGTATATAAAGTATATAGCAAGGACGCCTAGAGTTTGTGATAAGTGCCTTTTAATAATTGAACAAATGGAAAGAAAACAAACAAATCAAATTCAACATCTCTGAGAATGGACAGACTTCTTGCATAAGACTGGAAGCAAAACGCAGCTTTAGCTCTTCTGACAGTCACTTCAAGATGATGAGAAATTTATTTTTTTCTACTCTTGAGTACCACATTAGTATTCCAGATGTGGCCTCGGAACCAACACCAGCCCTTAGCAAATTTTTTCACCTAGCACCGAAGTTAATAGCAGCTGCAGCTGCTTACAACAAGGCTAACTTTGGGCCAGACACAGATTCAAGACTTTTGTTGATGACCTTAGGGGATTACCCCTAAAGGTCTAAATGTTTTGGAGTCACTAAATCAAATTGTTTGCCTTTGCCACCAGCAGAGAAGAGTGAGTCAGTGTGGCCCTTGAATCAAGCACTGGGCAGGGACTCAGGAGACCTGGCTCTATTCCCAGCCTGCTGGGGATGTTAGTCTCTGGGTAAGGATAAAGTCATGTAACCTTTTGGCCTCAGTTTCCCCATCTGTAAAATAAGACTAATAATGATTGCAAAGTTCTTTGACTGCTATGGATGAAAACTGAGCCAGGTGTTGTTGTCTGTGCCTGAGCTGAAGTTGTGGAACTGATGGATATTTTTGGCATGAGGAGCAGAGGACCTTTCTGTTGGAAACCTGTGTTAGGTTTATTTAGGCCACCTGTTTCCTTTACCTACTCAAGGTAGAACTGTAAGCAGGATGTCTGCCTTCTATACTCCCTCTTATGTCCGGGGTTGACTCTGCAACACCTTGCTTTAGTTTTCCCTCTCTGAGGCAGGTCAGCACCTGCTTTATGGCTTGCACCCTGACCCTCTCTTGGCACAAGCACATCTCTTACAGTCCTTTTAGCTGGTCCCTTTCCAGGAGTGCCTTCTAGAGCTCCCTTTGGTGCCTTGCCATCACAGAAACTAGGTTCTTCACAGCCACACTCTTCAATGCTGCATAGGCTTCTCTGTTCAGTCTTCGCAGTATGGGATTTGGTGAAGAGTCTGTTGTTTCTACTGCCTCTGTGTTCACTCCTTTATCAGCACAGTTTTTCCTGTCTTCATGGCTCTGAATTTTTTTTCTACAGCCATCACCTGTCAATAAAGAACAGAAATCTGGTTCTCCAGATTCCTCCTTATCTCCTCCTCTGCCACAGCTCTTCACATACTGGTCAGTCTTGGAGATTTGCCTTAACCTTTTGGTCAAGTCACAAAACAAGAAGTCCCAACAAAAAAGGTTTTTCTGCCCTTTTGGGAAGTCTCTTCAGCCCACCCCGTAGTGCTGTTCCAAGCCCCTTTCTGGTCTAACCCTGAGAGCCTTTCCCCATTTTTTTTTTCCAGGATGGGAAGCAGCTAATTAATGATTGCACAGCTGCAGCTGGCCCCATCTCTCCTTAAAGGGGACTTGTCACACTGTGACAGACATCAGAAAAGTGTGAATATTACAAGTTAGGGGACTTAAAAGCCTAAGTGGAGATTTATGCGTTCTGGCCAGCTGTGGGAACTATGTGCCCAGAGAAATAGGTCACCCACTCTAGACATTGAGCAGATGGTTTTGCTCTAGTATCAGACAGCTTAAGAATACTGGTGGTCTACTTCCACTATTACAGGGGCTGTACAGACCATAGGGTCTCTGGGGGCTCCTAAAGCTTCAACCACAAAAGGCTGCTTGACATGCTCGTGAAGGCCAACCACCTGGCTGCCTAAAAAGCAGAAATGGGAAAGAAACTGATGGTAAGTGGAACAGATTTAGGAGCAGACACGTCCATACCAAGGAAGGAAGGAAGGGGAATTCTGGTGTGCCTATGGTAATGTGGTGCCTCCCAGAAGTCTCCTACTCTAGTCTTGAGATAGAGTGGGAGCCTCAATGGGTGGCAATGTGTCGAGTAGGAAAGAAACTCTGCTCATGACACTAGTTAAAGGGTTGAGATGATGATTCCTAACATGGGTTTATTTGCTGATTGATAACCCAAGTTTACTATTAAACTAGTGTATCAGTTAAAAATAGCAGTAAAAAAACCCCAACAAGTTCATAGGTTAAGTGCAGTAGTGATCACAAAGATCATGAGTTATGAAAGAAATAACATTGCATGAGCATGTAGTGTACACTGAGCTGAACGCAGCCAGAACTCCCATACTTTCATGTTTTTAATACAGAATCTGTACTTTGCCTGAAGTAGCTTTGCCATAGCTGTTGATAATAGATTTCAGTAATTTCTGAGTGGTTATTCTCCCTACAGACATATACAGAAAATGGTTTGTGTATTACTCATTAGGCATCTTTGAACTGTTCTTTATCTCCTATCTTTATGGCCTAATTTACAAATTCTTAGAACACGTTAAATTGTATATTGTTATCCAGAGTAAAATGTTAACACAGATATATATTAATTCCTGGAAAAAATCATGGCTGTTTCAGAGATCCCCATTCCTTTCACTTTATCCTCATATTTTTGGTTCCACTTTGCTTAGCTATATTAAGATGAGAAGCAATCACTGTAGTGTGGAAACTGTTGAAATATTTCTATAAATAGTAATTTGGAAATCTTTCCCTACAACTTTCTTTATTAATTGCAGGGGCCTAAGTTCACTTTGTCGTCCATTACCTGGTGTTTTAAAGTTGGCAGTGCCTCCATATTGTCATTGTAAATCTATCGATAATATGGTATAAAATAAATGTTCTGAGTATATAAGGGAAGACCATGCTATGGTATTCAAGTAGGTTGGCAAATCAGTTTCCATAGAAGTCTGCAGCTACTTCGTGACAATGTCAGAATGATCTCACTGCAGCTACATGGAGGCTTCATTACAATGGATTACTACAATGACAAAATGATGTAAATGTAAATTTATGGAGACTTCATTGCAGTGAAAGATTACAAAAGAAAATAATGTCACTTGACATCTATGAAAACATCATAACAAGGGCAAATCAATTTTGATATAAATATAGCAAGAATGTATTATAATCACAAAAATAATTTCAGAATGAGATTTGGAGCCAGTGACATTTTTCAATTGCAATGTAAATAGAGTGGCAGTACTGGTCTCAGAGGATCCTTATATCATGTAATCGTAACAGAAACAAACTCTGAAACTTATAGCTTTCAAAAATTACATTGACTTACAAGTAGTCAGACAAACTTGAACCCAGAAGGGATTATTTCCTATTTATGAGAGAAATAAATTAATGTAGGCACAAGATGCTATACTATGGTCAAATATACTTAGAAATATGTACACATTTGAATAAGGCTATTAGATGGCCAGAGGAAAGAGAGGTTGTAAAACACTGGACCCTCAACAAAAAGCTTGGTCCTGCTTCCCAACCAGACCAATAGGTATTGCAACAATGAACAGCTTCACAATGCCTAACTTCTAGGCACCTAGTTAAAAAAAAAATACCACAGGAACCACTCTATGATCCACAAAGCCAGAGACAGGTGCCTTAGGATGTGATCCACAAAAGCCAAGAGGCTAGGCAAAGAACTGCCTAAGCTAGCCAATGGAAAATGTTGACCAGATAGGTGTATCCTAATCCAGTGAGAGATGAGGCTAAATCTGGGCTGGAGAGAGGCACCTTGGGCTAGAGACAGAGGTGAGTGACTGTAGCCCAGTGCTTAGAGCACCCATCTGAGAGGTGGGAAACCCTAGGTCCTCACCTCCTGTTCCCAGCGACTCTTTATCCAAAGTAGAACAGCTTTAACAGGAGGGATTGAGGGACCCCACCTAGCTCAGTGCTTAAAGCTGTTTCATGTTTCCCTTGTCAAGGCTGAATCCCCACTCTGGCACTTCAAGTGTAGAAGGTGGGGGCCCGCAAGGATTCTAAATGAATACTGGCCACTCCAGGCTGGTATTAAACTCCCAAGGTTACAGCTTGTTTCTGACCTTGGTTTGGTAAATGCTGCCACCACCCAAATGCAAACCCCTTTTTGGAATCCAGGAAGACGCACTTGGGAGTTCCTTCCTGTGTGGTAACCTCAAGCCCTTTCACCTCCTACACCCCTCCCTGGCCCCGGGGAAGAGCTGAGAAAGAAAACAAAGGAAATTAGCTGTTGCCACCAGCTAATAAAAGAGCATATGCACAAACCTCTTAAGACACAAAAATTCCAATCCTGTTCTTAAAAAAGATAAATTTTATTAAAAACAAAAAAGAAAATACATCTGGAACTTAGGCTTTTGCTAGATTTTATAAGAGCAATTCCAAAAATTAAGCACCCAAAATAGCTTATGTGGGGGTTTCGCTTAAAGGTTACAAGCAAACAAAAGCAACTGGTGTTAGCACAGAGGAGATCCACAAGTCAATAAGAAATAAAAGAAATAACCCTAATTGCATCTTTCTAAAGATTTCTGATATACTTACACATTTGGATTTTCAGATAAGTAGGGCTGAGGTATGATTTGATGTTTTTTCATACCTGGTTTTAAAGCTGCTTACAGCATAGCTGCTCTGTCTCTCCGCTCTTTCCAGGAGAGCCACAACACAGACAGAGGGAAGGTTAACCGCCCCCCAGCATTTTAAAAAGTTCTAGCCCTCCCATTGGCTCTTTTGGTCAAGTGCCAGTCCCTTTCTTTTACCTGTAGGCTTGTTAACCCTTTACAGGTAAAGCAAGTAGAGAACAGCTACTAAGGAATTTTATAGCTAACTGGCTGGCTGGGTGTCCATAAAAGGGAGCTACCCCCTCTTCATTTATCTCACCCCTTTTCAAATCATTTCTCCTGCTCAGCCAGAGGTGGGGGGACTCGAACCCATGTCTGCAACATCCCAGGTGAATGCACTAACCACTGGGCTCAAAGTTATGAGGTCATTGTCTCTTCCTAAGGCCAGATTTTAAATGGGAGCTGGTAGGTGACCTCTGAATTTACCTGCTGGAGAGAGATGTGCTCCTCCACCTACCTTCCCCTCATTCATGGATTACTCTGGGGCTTAGATGGGATATAGACATCTGGACACCTAGAGTGAGGCAGCAGGGCACATACCCAGAGGCAGAAACATAGATGCTTAGGGAACTTTTACCGCAAAAACGTAGGCACTAGTAAGTTTAGGTGCCTACAGGGTTAGGCAGGAGCTGAGTGGGAGTTTTGTGGATCACAGTGGAACCTAAAACTGGGTCTTAAGTGCCTAAGTACCTTTGTGGATCTAGGCCTTAGTCTCTGGACTTCTCTCCAAATTGTTCCAGCTACTCACTAAGAGGCTTGATCCAAAGTCAATAGGAAAAACACTCACTCATGTTAATGAACTTTGCGATATGCCATCATTAGCAATGCTCCTAGTCCTAAAGCCAAAGAATCTCATAGCATCGCATGACCTTTTAACTTCATTACATATTATTCTGTACAACAAAAGAATGTCCACCTCAATTTAAGTATTAACTTCCCACTTTCTAAACTGGAGGGACTTGATTATGCTTCAAGGGAAGCAAAGACAAGATAGGATAGGTGAGAAGTGGTACCTAAGTGGCATCATGTCTGGGAAAGACTTAATGCCTCTTGAGCACTTGGGGTAGCACAGCAAAGGATACCTTGCCCTAAAAAATTTAGCAAGGTGTTGTCATCCCCAGTGAGGGCCCAGCACTTGTGTTCCACCAATACACACCTCTTTGGAGACTGGCTAGTGTGTCATGCTCTCAGTGTTCTCCGAGGCCTATAGGCATTAAGGCTACCCCGTGAGCAAGTAGAGTAGGTACATGAAGTTGTTGAAATAACTCTGAATCCTCTCCCCCCACTAAGACACACTGGTTAAGCCATCATTTGGCCCAAGGCCTCAACTCTTTTGTGTTAATGGGTCATTAACTTAAACAACCAACAATAGAGTGTTCAGGGATGCTGAGCACCATACTCTCACTTGAAGTTAGTGACAGAGCTGGAGGTGCCCAATGACTGAGTAGATTCATAGATTTTCATAGATTCATAGATTTTCAGGCATAATGGGATTGTTATCATCTAATCTGACCATCTGCATACACATGTCATAGAATCATAGAATAATAGAGTTGGAAGGAACCTCTGGAGGCCATCTAGTCCAACTCCCTGCCCAGAGCAGGACCAATCCCAACTAAATCATCCCAGCCAGGGCTTTGTCAAGCCTGACCTTAAAAACTTCTAAGGAAGGGGATTCCACCACCTCCCTAGGATACGCATTCCAGTGTTTCACCACCCTCCTAGTGAAAAAGTTTTTCCTAATATCCAACCTAAACCTCCCCCACTGCAACTTGAGACCATTACTCCTTGTCCTGTCATCTGCTATCACTGAGAATAGTCTAGATCCATCCTCTTTGGATCCACCTTTCAGGTAGTTAAAAGCAGCTATCAAATCCCGCCTCATTCTTCTCTTCCGTAGACTAAACAATCCCAGTTCCCTCAGCCTCTTCTCATAACTCATGTTTCCCAGTCCCCTAATAATTTTTGTTGCCCTTCGCTGGACTCTCTCCAATTTCTCCACATCCTTCTTGTAGTGTGGGGCCCAAAACTAGACACAGTACTCCAGATGAGGCCTCACCAATGTCGAATAGAGGGGAATGATCACGTCCCTCGATCTGCTGGCAATGCCCCTACTTATACACCCCAAAATGCCATTGGTCTTCTTGGCAACAAGGGCACACTGTTGACTCATATCCAGCTTCTCGTCCACTGTCACCCCTAGGTCCTTCTCTGCAGAACTGCTGCCTAGCCATTCGGTCCCTAGTCTGTAGCGGTGCATTGGATTCTTCTGTCCTAAGTGCAGGATTCTGCACTTGTCCTTGTTGAACCTCATCAGATTTCTTTTGGCCCAATCCACCAATTTGTCTAGGTCCCTCTGTCATAGAAACTCACCCAATAATTCTGTTTGAGCTATAGCATACCTTTAGAAAGACATCTTGTGTTGCCTTAAAGACTTCAAGCAATGTTCTAATTGTTAAATACCCCATAAGTTTTCACCCTTATTGCTAGTCTAAGTTTGTCTAGCTTCAGCTTCCAACCACTGAAATTGTTCAGTATTGAGCAAAAGATTCTGTTAACCCTTAGCCAGGTGGGCTCCCATATCAAATATTTAATATCTTTACCCTTTCCCCCTGTGTGTGCTTACTGTTATTTAGACATTTGATCACTTTCCCATAGGAAATGGCACACTGCAATGAGGTTCTTACACATTCTCATAAAGAAGGACAGCTCAAGTACCAGATATGTATTATATACAATTACAATTTCAGAGCCATGTGTGAGCTTTGAGCCTTGTCGACTTCTGTTGGTTTAGCATGTGCTCCAGGTGCTTTGCCATTTCACAGCAGGTCAAATCACTCAGTTTCAGTCAGTGTTGGATCAGCAAGTGATACGCTGATATCAATCTGGGGCAGTTGATCAGTTTCCCCCTCTAATAAATGATCACTGATGGAGGATGTTTTCAAAGTATTCTGCCCACTTTGCAGTATCTTTTCTTTGTCGGTGAGCAGTGTGGTACCATCAGCATGCAGTATTGGAGATATTCCTGATTACTGTGGCCCATAGATTGTGTTATTCCTATCTGGTTTTTTTGCTCACCCATGAGTTTTGCATCTCTCTAAGTTTGTGTTATACAGTCCTCATGATGTTGTCAAAAGTTGCCTTCTTAGATGCTGAAGTACTGTCTTCTAAACAGGCCTTATGGAGATGTTTCTTGTTTAAACAGTCTCTCTATTCAGTATTGTTTTCATCAAACCAATCTTGATGTTTACATGTGATGGAACAGAGGGTATTGGATGCAGCAGAGTAAGGATTATTTCTCTTCAGCTTGTGACTACTTTGGTCTCACAATCAACATCAAGAGGACAGAAGAGATGCACCAGGAAAGCCTTACATAGAGTCCACTATCACAGTGAATCACCAAACCCTTCAGGCAGTGGACAAGTTTCCCTACCTTGACCATACACTGTCATGTGAAGTTCACATTGATTATGAAATCAACACCAGAGTTGCCAAAGCAATTGTGGCCTTCGGCAGACTACGTGTAAACGTGCGGGAGTGTAGAGGTATCAGTCCAACAAACAAAACTGAAGGTCTACAAGCCATCATGTTGCCAACTGTGATGTATTCATGTGAAACCTGGCTGGTGTTCAGATGCCATGCTATGAAGCTGAATCAGTTTCACATGGGCTCTCTGGGGAAACTGATGAGGATAAGATATCAAGACAAAGTTCCAGATATTGAGGTTCCCATATGGGCAGGCTCTCTCAGCGTCCATACTCTGTTGATGAAATCACAGATGAGATGGGCAGGCCATGTCACCAGAATGTAAGATGAGTGACTGTCAAAGATCTTTTACAGTGAGCTAAAGGAGGAAAAGCACTCTGAGGGAGGCCAAAAGAAATGTTTCAAGGACCCTTAAGTTATCCTTGGGGAATTTCAACCTTGACACAGACTTTTCTACCTAGTGAAGCCTCATCCATACGGAAGCTGCAGTCTGAGCAGAGGAGAACTAAGGCAGAGCAGAAGCGCCAGCAGCATAAATCTCGCAACAGAAGCATGTCCGCTGTTAATCAAGCAACCCAATGACATCTCTTGTTCAGTGTGCCACAGAGAGTTCAAAGCTCAAACTGGCCTGATCAGCCACTCGTGTTCACAGAATCCAAACCAACCAGTGATATCATGGTCATCTTTGAACCTGAAGGATGGAAAACAAAACAAAAAAAAATACATAACTTACACACTTTTCAAATTTATTAGTCATTGTGTCCTTTACTGTGTGATCTCACATTGTCACTGTTAAGAGGACTTGGCATGAGATGTCTTAAAAACCTCCACTGATACTTAGATTTTTCCAGTACAAACCTCCAGTTTGCTTTTAAAGGCTTTATGTTTGTCAGACACATTAGCCCTTACTCCAATGTCTCAGGATACCTCTTATTGTCTGAGTATAATAGATCAGTGTCTCAATATCTGGCCTTTTGACTTATGTAATAGGGAAGCACAGCAATGAAGGAAACATTTATGACCAAAATGTTCAAGACTGGTGGCAAATATTCTAAAGTGTTTGTCTGAAAATGTTGATTTGTCAAAGCTAAAAAAAGTGTTAATGGGAAAGTTGGTTTTGATTAATATCACCGTTTTAAACATTATTGAAAAACAATGCTTCAAAATTGTTGAAATAGACTGCTTCAACATTTTTGAAATGAAAAGTTTCATTTTCTAGTTCAACGTGACTATTTGAATTTTTAGTTAATATATGGTAAGAAATTGAAATCAAAACAATGCTTCAAAATTACTGAAATGTTTAATTTGACTTGATCCATTTTTGTCCCCAATTATTAATTTGTGAAATTTTTCAAGATTTTGATTGTCCTCATTCAGCACAAGACCTTTTTTGAAATCTTAAAAACTCTTGGAGGCTGAGAACCAACCAGGTCTACTAAATACAAGTGATGTGATTCCCTCCCTCCCCACCTCCCCGCCCCAAGGGTGCTGAAACCCATGGTGTCTACTGCCTAAAAACAGGAAAAGTATTTAAACTGGAGATTAAAAAAACCTAAATTTTGGTGATCAGTATCATCATTTCATATTCTGTGAAATCCCTCTGACAGATGCTACAGAAGAAAATAACTTTATGGGGAAGTCTTCCTGAATGCTCATATGACTTGAGAACTTCTGTATCAGATTAGAGGAGGACATATTTGGCTTTCTGAAGAAAATAATGAGTGTTTCATGATTATGTAATATCACAAGAATCTTTGTAATTCTGGAACATTCTTTTCTCACATTAAATTTCCCAACTGACATCATGTACAGCACAGCTGCCACACAGTAGTTAAAAAGAAATAATGGAAAATAAAATGGATTAATGCTACAACTTCTGTATCTTTTTGGTATTGGAATCAATGATAAGATGGTAATATCTCAGCTTTTACATTTCTTCTAAACTAAACTAAAATGCCAGATATGAACAACTTTCAACTGTTGAAAAATTAGGATCTAAACTTTGTGACTGGCTCCCAATGCTAGAACAGGCCAAACCAACACTATGAACCTGGCTGTGTGCGTCTTTTTCAGCTTCTACCAGCCATACTATGGTATTAAAATAGCTCACAAAATTATTAATTGTGCATATACAGATATTTCCATCTCCAGGGACTAGACTTCTTTTTTTGGTTGGTTTTGCTATTATGGGAAGAATTCAAATAAGAGAGTTTGTATTTTGTTCTGACAACACTTTGGCTCATGATCATTCTCATCACTACTGGACGCGAGTTCCAGATTCATGGGCACATCGTTGAAAAAGCTCTGTCCTGTACATCTAAGCCTGCTTCTTGTGTTTTACAGGTTCATTGTTCAAAAAAGAGGTGTTGTGGGATGGCATGATCATTAAGGATAGGGCAGTCCTTGGAACTGTGTTCCAACTGTATACAGGGCTTTGATAGGGAAGACTGAACTCTTGAATTTAAAACTGCTTTTCAACAGATGGCCTGTAAGGAGTGGAGCTCTGACCTGGTGTGGTTTCTAATGCTGAGTGGGCAGACTGTTGTATTAAACCAACAGCACCTCTTTTAGAGTCACTTGATCAATGATCCATGCATTTTTTTAACTTAATGCCAACTCAAACGGGTGATGGCACAGTCTACTTGCCAGCCATAGATGGAGAATGACTTTTTTTGTGTGGTTATGACCATGTGGCTATCCAGAAGCAGTGAGAAGTAGAGAAAAAAAATAGAGCTTCTTAAGGGTCCATAGACAGACATGATATTGAAGTGGAGAGTTCTTTGAGGTGCTCCCTCTCCCCAAGAACATCTTCTCAACCTTTCAAGGATTAATCTTCAGCCAGCAGCTCCTCCTAAAATTGCTAACTCAGCCTCCTTTAGCTGGGAGATGGTGCTGTTTGCTTATGATTTGAAGGTGATGTAGAACTGGGTGTGGGCTGCATAATGTTGACACTTCTGTCTGTGCTGTTTCACAGCCTCATTTTATGGCTTTATATAGAGGTTTTACAATATGTGAAAAATAATGGATCCTTGTTGAACCACGCAGGTGAGTGCACTGAATACTGAAGAGCGTGTACTCATGACTCAGTGCTATCAGAGAGGAATAACTGAAGCAGTCTCAGATTAATCCTGCCTACCCTGCTATGTCTGAGGAAAGACAGCAGAATCCCATGGTTAAACACCTTTTCCTCTGGCCTAGAGGAGACTCTTTCAGTGTCACCAGCATAATCTCCATGTCTTTGCCTGAAGCCCGATTGGGAGGGGGGTCCAGAAAACTGACAGTAACTAAACTGAATTGGAAGAAATTTTTGGTAACTTTGTCAGTTAACTAGCTCAGGAATGGAAGGGTAGATACACAGTTCTTTCAAGGGCAAATAAAGGAATGGATCAGAGCCCTGAGTGATGACTCAGGTTTTCTGCATTGCCTGAAGAGCTTTGAATGGGATCAATTCAGAGGAAAGATAGAATGTTACTGGACTTGTCACCAGTTCATGTGTCTGGTTTCCTAGAAGCCATCTTGGATGTGGGTGAATTTCTTTGAGAAGCAAGCTGATTGTTTTTCACTCAACTCCATAAGTCAGCATTTCCCATTATGAAGACATCTGTCATAAACAAAGATTCATGGTCCAGAAAAGTTTAGATGGGTACCAGTTAGCTGCTGACAGTGGAGGAGAGGTGGGGTTTATTTGATGCTTCTATGAATAGTGCATAAGCTCTCACGAATTTCTCACCCTGGAGCCTGAGTCTACTCTTGTTTTCCACTACCAATGCTCAGTTTTTCTTGCTTCCCACTTCTCTCAGAAGGAATCAGAGAGCATCAAAGATGTTTTAGTACTAGACTGTCGAAAGTTATTGTTACAAAGGTCTTAATGACTCACTTTATATTTTAATTCCATGGCCTTCTGGTGAGCTGGTGCTACTTGATAGGATGTTTTGGAATTTAACTAACTCCATGAACTTCCAGGTGTGAGCGATTCTGATTGTTTCTAGCCTGGAAACAAGGAGGGTTATGATCTCAGGTCTGAAGGAGGTGATTAGTCCAGAAGAGAGGTGGTGTTGGTATTCCCTATATGTATAGTGATTGGCCATGTGTTCAGGTCCATCACTAATGGGAAACCGAGGATGTTAAAGTGCAGAAAGGAGATTTGGGGCATTGTATCAAAGGCATTGTCAACATGGATGTTGAAGCCTCCTAGGGCAATAAAACTTGGGAAGTTCAGAGCCAAGTTTCACAGCATCTCAGTCAACAGCTTTAGGAAATCTTTGCTTTTAGGACATCAAAATAAGCCAGTGGAGTGTGTATTTTATAAAGAATCTTCCATACCAGGATTTCAGATAGGATCAAAACATCACCAAGTATTGGGAATATGCAGCTCCAGATCTGAGCATTGTGGTTCAGGCCCATCCTGTATTATAACCCTTCTTTCCCATTTTCTATAATTCTAGTATATTAAGAAAAAACCCTCAATCCTTTTCCCTACATAAGTAATTTTTGGACCCCATTCTGTAGCCTCTATCTTCACAAATAGTCCCACTGAATTTACAGTAACTGCCTGTGTGAATAAGGACTAATATATTTTGACTCTGATATATTATTCTTTTGCTGCTTCTTCTGATAGGATTTTTTAATTCCATTTGTGGTCATCTGTTTAACCTTGTCATTACACACTGTATAAATCATCCATTAGCAGTAGCAGAATTCATAGTTAGTTATCTTGCCCTTGAAAGTGTCATTTTTCTATAACATTTCTATGATAGATGTCTTAGCTATTTCTTCTGCTCATAAATATTTTTCAACCTCTAAAGTATGACACACTCATTTATATTTATTTATTTCAATACATTAAAAGCCACTGTCTTAAAGATTATGTAAATGCTACTGTAAGTAATCAGTCATTGTCATAAATATAAAGGGAAGGGTAAACCCCTTTAAAATCCCTCCTGGCCAGAGGAAAAATCCTCTCACCTGTAAAGGGTTAAGAAGCTAAAGGTAACCTCGCTGGCACCTGACCAAAATGACCAATGAGGAGACAAGATACTTTCAAAAGCTGGGAGGAGGGAGAGAAACAAAGGGTCTGTGTCTGTCGGTATGCTGCTTTTGCCGGGGATAGAACAGGAATGGAGTCTTAGAACTTTTAGTAAGTAATCTAGCTAGGTATGCGTTAGATTATGATTTCTTTAAATGGCTGAGAAAAGAACTGTGCTGAATAGAATGACTATTTCTGTCTGTGTGTCTTTTTTGTAACTTAAGGTTTTGCCTAGAGGGATTCTCTATGTTTTGAATCTAATTACCCTGTAAGGTATCTACCATCCTGATTTTACAGAGGTGATTCCTTTACTTCTATTTCTATTAAAAGTCTTCTTGTAAGAAAACTGAATGCTTTTTCATTGGTCTCAGATCCAAGGGTTTGGGTCTGTGGTCACCTATGCAAATTGGTGAGGATTTTTACCAAACCTTTCCCAGGAAGTGGGGTGCAAGGGTTGGGAGGATTTTGGGGGGGTAAGACGTGTCCAAACTACGTTTCCCAGTAAACCCAGTTAGAGTTTGGTGGTGGCAGTGGATATTCCAAGGACAAAGGATAAAATTAATTTGTACCTTGGGGAAGTTTTAACCTAAGCTGGTAAAAGTAAGCTTAGGAGGTTTTCATGCAGGTCCCCACATCTGTACCCTAGAGTTCAGAGTGGGGGAGGAACCTTGACAGTCATCATCATTACAAAACAGTCCTATAACACTTTTCAGAACCTCATTCAATGTACCCTTTTTGATTTCTGGCAATATACTGAACTGCACTGACTGATCAGATCATACTTTTATGTTCTTTCAGATGATTTTTCTCCAGATCTATACAGAATTTCAACTTCCTCTTAGAATCATACAGGTGCATGTTTAAACCTCATTCTAAGATGGCAGGACTTCTCTCCAGCTTCCAAACATAAACCTACTTAAGAAGACTGGGTGTGGCACTGTACTGTCCAAACACAAACAAATAGAAAGCAAACAAACAGTCCCTCAACTTACTCTTTGTCTTAAGGTTTCATGTCCTCCACTCCAGGGGTCTCTGGTAATCCTGCCTCTTTCAGCTTTCCAGTCCCAACCAGATGGCTTCTCAGACATTTCTCAGTCTCCTCTGGTGGAAAAGCAGCTCCAAAGGCCATCTTCCTCGGCACCTGGTGCCTTCCTTCAGGCACTCACCATAGCAGTTAGCTCCACTCTTCTGTAGTTTCTTTCTCCAGCCACACCCTATCCTAATAACGCCTCTTTTTCCTGTTCTCTGCCAAGTCTTTATAGCCCCAGGCACAACCCAGCCTTCTGATTGGCTTCACTGGCCACAACTGCTCTGATACAGGGAGGTGGACCAACTCTGCTTGCAGGAGTCAGCTACCCTGTGATATACCTCCCCTCTTTCAAAAAAGAACAACCCTGCCTCTGTCACAGGTATGTTTCCCCCACCACCGACCTCTATTGACCTTGGAGGCTCAACCTGGCTTATTCCCAGCCTCCTAAACCAAAAAACACAACCATTCCCCACAACCATTTTACACAAAACATTCACTGTAAATTCACACATATCACAAAAGGATTCCTCAACTCCCACTCTCCCCCGCTTACAGTCCTTAAAGACAGTCCTTAAGGGGACAAGTCCCTAGTCCATGCCACCCTGGGTCCTATGTACTGTGGCTTCCAGTTCCTCATCATGGCACAGCCAATACAGAGCTTCATCTTCTCTTGGACTTTGACATTCCTTCACACAGAGGCGACCAGGTCTCCGTGCCCTGAGTCTTTAATTCATTCTCAAGTTCACTGCCTGAGAAATCGATGGTATCTCATCAGTTGTTCTCTCTCTCGCCTGAGAGCCTGTAACTCATGTTCTGCTGCCTCTAATTGTCCTGCAGGCTCTCTAGCCACCAGGGTGAGAACCATAAAACAGGTGTTCTGTCTCCACCCTTGCAATGGACCCCATGCTTTTTATCTGGACTTTGGCTTATTGCTGAGCTCCCTTCAGGGTCTGACTCATCCTCCTCCTCTCGAGGCCCCACCCATGATCCACCCCCACTCTGTCCCAGGTTCTGCTTGGCTCCTCTCCCCCAAGGAACCCTCATGCCTCCTTGCCCCCATCCCGTCAGGGCCTCCCCCACCCACATTCACTCCTAGCCCTCTCCCTTGAGGCCCCCCCCCCGCCCACGCCTCCCTGCCTCTCAGGGGGTGAAAGGCATGAGCAGCTGGTGGGGGTGGGCTCTGAGGGAAGTGGCGAAGAAGCACAAGTGGTGGGTGGAGGAGGTCGCAAGGGAAGAGGCAGACCAGGGGCAGGAAGAGGACCAGTGTGAGCACTCAAAAGGCAAGAGCCAGGAAAGGGGGCCACACATGGTAGACCTCAGGTAACAGTAAGCAAGGGAATATTATTTTCTCACCCTACCCTGGTCCCGGAGTCTCTGCCCCCTCTTCTGAAGGGCCATGGGAGAAGAGCTGGATGCTCGGGGTGGGGCCATGGCCCAGGAGTCCTTTTGGTGGCACTCCAAAGGTGGCAGGCTAGTGGCACACTTCCAAAGGAAGATAAGTCACATCTTGTTTGGGGAGGCTTAGCATTCTCTGGCCTATTATACCCACTGCCCGTGCCCAGAATCATCAGCAAAGGCACCTTAACCACCTTTATGTGCAGCTGAGCTCTCCAGGCCTGGTTTTCAAGCTCAACTTCTGCTATGGGATAGACACAGGTCTCATCATGTATATTTTATGCATCCACCAGAAGATGCTGGTCTAACTTGTCTACCCTCTCCACATATTGCTTCTCCCAGTCTAACTTGTGCCATGTATGGCTGAGATCCCACATCATTCTGCGTGGACACCCAACCCAGCTGTAGTAGCTGCCTGGATAATCACACTCCATGACAGACATTCTTATCTAATATGCTCAAGCTTACCACACTTGAAGCATACAACAGGGCCTCCTCAGTCACCCTCATGAGTGTTTCCAGTAGACTGTGGGACTACCTGAGCTCATTATAGCTTGTGTATCCCTCAGTTTTTGTTCATTCAAGGTCTCTTCCGCGGCACCTTCCTTGGACACTCATTGAGTTTACCAGGTCACTCAGGCTGTTTGTCTCCCTCTGTCTCAAAAAAGGCCTCTACCTTCCCTTACTGAGGAAGTCTCAAAGCACCTTAACCAGCTCTGGGCTCCCATGGATAGAATGTTTTGGAACTACTCCAGGACAATTTGGTCCATGATTCTCTATCAAGCTGGCCTTGGGGCAAAGCCTCTGAGACACAAGGTCCTGTACATTCTGAGCCACCATCCATGGTCAAGCTCTTTGTGGAAAGTGTTCTACTGGAAATAGATGTCTATATGGCTCTGGAGTCAGCCCAACTGGTCCAGGATGGCAGGCTTCACTGCTGGAGAGGAGCTCACCAGTTTGCTGCTTACTGCTTGGTAAGCTGCTTGAACCTTGCCCACAAAGAAGAGTGCTACACAAACCACCCAGGTCGATTCTTCCCATTTCGCAGCACTCACCAGTCACACAAACATCCAGAGAAAGGCCTTGTCTTTTGGTCCCAGCTTTGCCAGGCCTGGGGACAACCAGCCCAAGCTCCCATCACCAGCAGAGTTACCCAGCGTCCCAACTGCTTTTGTAGCCATTCTTGTTGGAATGGGGCTCTTGAAAGCACTGAATTGTGGCTCCTACTGTTTCTGAAGGATCTCCATGCATTGTGCCCCATAGCCTAGGTCTGCTACTGTTCCTTTTGCAACATAGCTGTCTGCTGCTGCTACCTCGTTACCAAAAGGTGGACCACTTCCTCCATTTTTCCCTTTAACCACCTAAACGATATAAGTCAGTCAATATTATGAGTTCATTTTTATTTTTTCTGGACCCCTGGGGTCCAGATCACTCCCCCTAGTGTCAGAGACTGATTAGAATTCATTCTCCACCAAGCGTGACAGCTTCCAAGCATACACTGCCACCCCCAGTCTCCCTTTAAATAGATTTATGATCAAACAAGCAAATTAAAGAAAAATCAGTCCTTCAGCTTACCTTTTGTCCCAGGGTTTCACAGCTTCCCCTTCCAGGGGTAATCCTGCTTCTTGCAGCTTCCCTGTCCCAACCAGCTCCTTTCTCAGCCAGTCCTCATTCGGCCAGCTCTGTTACTCTTCTGGAACTGCTGCTCCAGGGCAATCTTCCTAGGCACCTTGCTCCAGGGACCTATCACAGGAGACCTATCCACTTCTCCCCAGCCATAGCCTGTCCCAGCAACTCCTCCTCTTCTTGTCCTCTGACAAGCCTTTATAGCCACATATGTAGCACCTTCCTCCCTCCCTTGAATGGCTTAACTGGCAACAGCTGCTCTGACACAAAGATGCTGGACCAACTTTGCTTACAAGGTTCAGCTACCGTGTGACACTCACCTCTCTCTTTTTAAAAGTTAAATATAAAATCAGATTGAAACAAATGTCTGTATCTGTCATTATGCAGCTGAAAGCTAGATAAATACAGCTAAGCAGCTGAACTAATTTGACATTTTAAGGAACATTGAATATTACACATTTTCACATTGGATCAGTACAAAGCTACTGTGTATAATTCATCTCTGAAACATGACTGGGAAAATTCAGTGTCTAACACTGGTGAGATCTCAAAATATGTATTTTTGCAATATTAAATGTGTAGCAAAGATGGGTGGCTCAAAACTTGCTAGTTTCTATTTTTGTCTAAACACTGTTTGGTCGTCTTGTTTTTTCTGTTTAAGCAACAATAATGGGGAATCATCCTTTAGGGATTAGAAACACTGTTCTAGAAACATAGAGTCATGTTAGGATCTGTTCTTGTCCCACTGCTATTTAAGGATTTGTATCAATATTTTGAAAGGAAATATAAAATCATTGCCGATAAAATTTGCTGATGACAAAAAATTGGAGTGGTTTATAATGTTGGGTACAGGTCAATTATACAAACTGATCTGAATTGCTTGGTAAAGTGGACTTATTTGAACGACATGCAATTTAATGAAGCCAAATGCAAGGTCATACATCTAGAAGCAAAGAATGTAGGTCACACTTATAAGATGGGAGATATAAGAACGGTCAGACTAGGTCAGACCAATGGTCCACCAAGCCAGTATCTTGTCTTCTGACAGTGGCCAATGCCAGGTGCTTAAGAGGGAATGAATAGAACAGGCAATTGTTGAGTGATCCATCCCATTGTCTACTCCCAGCTTCTGGCACTCAAAGACTAGGGACACGCAGAGCATGGGGTTGCATCCCTGATCATCTTGGCTAATAGCTATTGATGGACCTATCCTCCAGGAACTTATCTAGCTCTTTTTTGAACTCCAACAAGTGAACATGATCCTTGGATATATGAGAAGAGGAATACCAAGGAGGAATAGGAAGGTGGCATTGCCTCTGTACATAGCATTAGTGAGACCAGTCTGGAATACAATGTCCAACTCTAGTGTCATTTCAAAAAGGATCTTAGAAATTGGGAATAGTTAAAAAAAGTTACAATAAGAATTCAAGATTTAGAAGACATACCTTTAGATACTTAAGATCAATCTATGTAGTTTATTGAAGAGAAGGTTTGGAGTGGACTTCATCATAGTCTACAGTACTTTTGTGAGAAAGATTTCTAAATAGTAGAATTACTCTTTAATCCAGCAGAAAAAGGCATAATGAGATTCAGTGCCTGGAAGCTGAAACTTGACAAATTCAGAGTAGAAGTAAAATAAAACTTTTAAACAGGGAGGGTAATTAATCATTGAAACAACTTATTTAGAGACATGATGAATTCTACATCACTGGAAGTCTTTAAGTCAAGAATGGATACCTCTCTAAAAGATGTGTGATAGCTCAAACAGAATTTATGGGAGTGCCATGAAATTTACTGGGTGAGGTTCTATGGTCTGTGTTATGTAGGAAGGCAGACATATGATTATGGTCTCTTCTGGCCTTAAAATCTATGGAAAAAAGTAGACTGTAAAGGGTAGGGATGATTCCTTTTAAAATGTGGCTGTAAAGTTGTCTAGAATGCTTTTTGTACTGCATAAATTATAATAAATCACTTTTAATCAGGCCTTTTCCATCAAAAGTCTGTCAGATGTAATCAAATATTCCTTGTTTTTCAGTTGCACAGTCATATCTTCATATCAGCAACATATATGCCTTCATAATCCTAAAACTTTATTATAATCTTACAATCTTGGGTGGGAATCTCTGTTCCTTGCAGCTTCTTCACACTAAAGCAGCATGTTTGTTTACCACCAGTTTGAGCAACCATGATCATGCTACTTCTGCCCTGTTTCTTCATATAGAGTTTCAAATTAATATATTTTAGAGTGGTAGCTGTGTTAGTCTGTATCAGCAAAAACAACGAGGAGGCAAATAAATTTGTTAGTCTCTAAGGTGCCATAAGGACTCCTCGTTGTTTTTGCTAAACATATATATGTTGCCACAGTTGAGTTTTAAAGCGTGCAGGGTATATGACCTGTTGATATTGGAGACTTACTTAGGGGTAAATCAGAGATACTATGTACATAACAGCCATACTGTATCAGAGCAATGGTCCCTCTATTCCAATATCCTGTCTTCTGACAGTGGCCAGTGCCAGGTGCTTAAGAGGGAACAAACAGAAGAGGCAATCATCGAGTCCATTTCCTCTTGTCCACTCTCAGCTTCTGGCACTCAAAGACTAGGGACACCCAGAGCATGGCGTTGCATCCCTGACCATCTTGGCTAATAGCCAGTTTAAGGGACTGTGGAAAACTGTGTTACAGCCTAGCTAGGGAACTTCCGCTTTCTCAGAGCCGACGGGTCACTGTAGGACATGAAAACCAGCTGTAACCAGCTTTAGGCCGGTTCTGTCTGCCCTGCATGGCCCTTTGCCAGTTAGCGGAAAGCCCCTTTAGGAAAGCACCTACTTATATATTCATGAGCTGTTTGTGTAGTGCTTATTATGGCTTGCTGTTTACCCCTTCGTCGGACTCCGTCCCAGGCAGAGCTCCGGTGCGCTGGGTTCCCCGCCTCCGTGACAGCAATGCTTTGAGTCCCCGTTGTGGGTGTGTCACTTACCTTCAATAAAGCCAATAACTCACTGCTTTGCTGCGTGTAGGCCTCGTTCTTTCGGAGCACTCCTGATAGGCCTGCGGCCCAGCACAGAACAGCCATTAATGGCCCTATCCTCCGGGAACTTATCTAATTCTTTTTTGAATCCACTTATACTTTTGGCCTTCACAACATCCCCTAGCAACAAGTTCCATAGGTTGACTGTGTGTTGTGTGAAGAAATACTTCCTTTTGTTTGTTTTAATCCTGCTGCCTATTAATTTCATTGTGACACACTGGTTCTTGTGTTATGTGAAGGAGTAAATAACACTTATTCACATTCTCCAAACCATTCATGATTTTATAGACCTCTAGCATATCCCACCCTTAGCCATCTCTTTTCCCAAGCACAAAAGTCCCAGTCTTTGAAATATCTCCTCATAATGGGCAGTGCATAGCTATGGTGTCCTAGAAGCAAAACAGGCATCAAACTGTGACTCTCATAAATCACACTTAGCTTCCTGATTCCTTCTTGCTTTGGGGAGGAAGTAAATTCTGCCAGCCCTATATCTGCTATATCTTACTTCCCTGGATGCTACCTTAGCTGTGACAGCTGGCATACTGTGATAGGAGAATGAAGGCTCCACCAACTCCTGGATCTCAGAATGCCCAGATAGGTGGAAGGGGAGTGGTGGCCGCTCTCCTCACTACACTGTGACCAGCAATGCGGGTAATCAGTGCAGGAGAGCAGTGTGGGCCTGTGAAGTGTGTCACAGTTTGGTCCTCAAAGAACTCTAACCTGATCAGTGCCTGTGCTTTGATACCACCGACTATTTTGGGGGGTGGGATAGCTCAGCGGTTTGAGTATTGGCCTGTTAAACCCAGGGTTGTGAGTTGAATCCTTGAGGGGGCCATTTAGGGATCTGGGGCAAAAATTGGGGATTGGTCCTGCTTTGAGCAGGGGGTTGGACTAGATGATCTCCTGTGGTCCCTTCCAACCCTGATATTCTATTGTGTTTTAAGATTGGCAGGAGATAGCACTTTTGTTATAGTAGGCTTTAGAATGTGCAACTTGTTCTCCCTCAACATCTCACCCCACTACTAAAAAGGCACAGCAAGCCTTTTCATATCTGGTTTAGATTTTAACCACTACTGGCCCTATATTTACCTTTTCTCTCCTCCTATTCTCTCCTTTGCCCATTGCATACCTTTAGCTGTTCAGGAGCAGCATGGTACAGAGGACAATACATAAAGTTGAGAGTAATGAGCTAAAGACCTAAGTCTAGTTCTGCCATTGACTCAAATGGAGGCCTTTGGTAAGTCACTTCAATTCTCCTTGCCTCAGTTTCCTTATCTAAGGAAAGGGAGTATTGATTACTAGTAAGTGATATCTGTCTCAGAGCAGTGTAGAAGAAACCATAGAACAAACAAGAAGAAACTATTCATAAATATTATTAGCTTCCAGTTCCTTAGTAGGCTGTAATGCCACAGGAATCTATTTGGAATAGAGTTCTTAACATGTTTATACAGTACTATCCCAAGATTTATTTCCTATAAACAGGCACAACCATTTCAGTTTCACAATTGCTTTAATTACTATTCAGAATGACAACTTAGAATTATCCTTTTAATTTTGTTATTGAAGCATTTATAGCCTATGTAGTATAGAGCCATTTGTATACTATCATCATATAATATCATCCAAGGCAAAGTGTGAAAGGAGATAAATGCACAGGTTTTAGTTTTTTGTATAAAATATCCTTTTACATCTTACAAATGCCAATATATGTTGGTAAATTCTTAATAAATTTTACTAGTTGTTTAGAGAACATAGTACTATCTATATGTATCTCGGAGGTATTAGTATGGTACCATTAACTAGAAAATGATACCTCTTTATTGCCAAAATAATGTTAAATCTTTATTTTTCAGCTGAATAGAATTGTTTGTTAAATTCAAAATAAAGCCAGTGAGATATTTTCCTATTAATTCCCCTTGACAAAACTTATGCAACTATCTCCTCAGCTTTGCTTCAGTATCAAAGCACAATGTCACAAGGAAACAAGAATACATTGGACTTCTGAGACATTTTGATAAGATGTAAGGTAACAATGTAAAAAAATGACAGCCTCAGACAGATCCCTGAAGCAAATGTATTTCAGTAGCATCTTTAACTATTGTTTGGTGCCTGTGCTTACAGGAAATGATTGGAATTACAGGATAAGAATTTATATTCACAAGAACCCTTTTAAACTGTGGCCAACAGAGGAAATCCCCCTACAGAAAAGGCTAGAATTGGCTGAACTATTAATTGCAAAATTTATAAGAGTTGGCTCCTTCCCCCCCAGGTTTGTTGGCTACTGAGATTTGTTTGGTGAATGATATTTGGCATTTTTCCCCCACTAAAAATTGATTGCAAGTACTCTTTAGAGTAGTCAATGGGTTTTCTTCTTTCCTCATATTGTGTGTTGAATGTGGGAGAAGGTGGGAGCACTTTAAGGAGAGATGCAAAGGAGATAGGTTGGCCTAGGAAATTTTACAACTTTCCCTGTTTCTCTTTTGCTCATGTAAAAGCATTCTATTTGGCTTCATACATGGAGCCCAGATTTAAAGCATAGCTAGGTTTCTTCTGATTAAGGAAGATAAAGCTCTAAACAAAATTAGCTGTCTAGCCAACTTTATATTTAAATTTCTCATGCCACATTTCCACTGTGTAACTGCACAAATGCATATATTACACACAAAAACAATATTAAAAGAATATTAAGGTTGCAAATTAAGTACTCAGAAATTAAAAAGTGCCAGAATTAAAGTCGCCTCTTTGTACACTGTTATCTGAATTCCCTCTATCTGAAAATTCAAGTTAACTGAATCCATAGTGTCCCTCATGTAGCTCTTACAAATCACAAAAAATACATTCACAAGAACAGAAAATAGCAGTGATATCCTTCCCCAGCATGTCTAATTCATGCTACACCAGTGCAACAATGGATCCACTCACAATGCGGTTCCACAACTGCAGAATTGTGTCCAGTTCAAAGTACAGCTTGTGTAACTAGTTGTGTCCATAACAGCATCTTCAGTCAAAACACCTCTCCCATCAGAGTTAAGCAGGCCCCGACACGGCCACTCCCAGTGACCAGAGAAGCAAGGATCTCACCAATATAAAAACCTTCACTGACTGGCCACATCCAGCCATAGCCTGGGACAGGCATCATAAATCCCAGGACAACCACAGGGAAGATGGGGCAGGGACTGACACCCAAAGTACTGCTATCTCATAGCCTAGAATGAGAAGAACAGCAGTCAACCAGGTAAAGAAATGCCTTTGAGTGACTCCAGCACACCACTCCAGCTGTACCTGGACATTTGCTGTCTTCTAGCTGGTAGCTGGAACATAGCTCAAAATAGCACTTCTATTTATCTGAATGCTTGGTAATTGGAAAGTTTTGGTGTCTTCCAGGCCATTTTGCACTGGATACATTTTCCCAATGTTTCCCAGTCCCCTTTATCAGCCACTCCTAGTTTCTCCTCCCTCCATCCTTACTGGGTCCTTTTCTCCCCAGCTCCTAGTCTCTACCTGACTCCCCAGACTCCCAGTCCCAGTTCCCCACTCCCACACCTACCCAATCCCACGCCCCATTGTCTCACCAGCCTCCAGTTCTAACCTCCACCCTGATCCCCCAGTCTCCTTTTCTCAGTCTATTCCCCTGCCCCCAGGTCTGACTCTTGCCTTTTCTACATTCAAGTAAGGTGACTTTCTCTTACATGCTACTTGGTTGCCAGCAGGGGAGCACTGAGAGCACAGGAGACAGTCTTCTTGCTCTTTGTTCTGGTGAGGATGAAGCAATTGCAGGGAAAATCCCTTTTTGGCCCCTGCAGCCCTGGGAAACAGCATGTTTAGTGCAACTACCACATTCAGAGAATTTAGCTGCAAAGTTCTAACAAGCCTCTACTGAGCATGTGCAAGCTGATTTCCTCCTCCCCCCCCAAAAAAGGCTCATAACTGACAAATTTACAGATTTTTGTGGGGCCAGGACAAAGCACGTCTGACACAAGAACAACCTCCCTACCAAGGTCAAGACTCCGCTCTAAAATAGCTAGAGCTTCTCAAAGAAAAAAAAATGTTTCCAGAGTTGTTGTTGCTGTTTTAAACATGAGCAAAACATTCCTCCCTTTCCCCGCAACAGCTGAATTTTTTTAGTCGAAATTTAAAAATAATGTTTTGAAGCAGACCCCTGGCAAGGAAAATTTCAGCCTAATAGTTAGTTTTTGGCAAAGCTATAATCAGCTGAAAATAGAGACTTAGGTGAAATATCAGACAGCCTTAATTATCAGTGACACGACCAGCTCCTGCTATAATATACAGATGCACAAATATGCTCTTTATGTGTGTAAGCACATCTAATACAAAACACTCTTCATTTCCACAAAAATGTCTGTATTCACGGTAATAAAAGATCCTCTTCAAACATTCAAGCAGACAGCAATTGGTCTCTGACAATGGAAAAGCAAATTTTAAAAGAAAGCGTCTGAGCAAGAGCAGATCAAATCATGATTACATTTTCCCCCACAGTTCACCTGGCTCGAGGCAAGACAATGTTTTATGCAAAAATAGTACATACACATGCAGCCAGAAGAAAATCAATGGCTTTTGGTTAGAGAACTCTATACAAGTAATACACACAACCCCCCCCCCGCCTCGCCACCAAAAATTAATTAAAATACAAGAATACAAGAATATTTTCAAGCCAGATCTCCATTTTCATGAGTGCAATTAACTACTGGAAAAGAACAGGAATGAGTTTTGAGTACACTTAATTGCAGGCACAAAAACATGCCTGCAAAAATCAAGGCTCTATTTGAAAATCTGGTGTGCACATATTGAATTGTTTATACAGGCAAATTCTGCTCCTATTTACACCAGAGTTAAGCTGAAGTAACTGATATTAATTTATTGAAGCTACTAGAGAAAAGAAAAGTAGAATGTGGACACATGGGTAAGAATTAGATGGCATCAAATTAAGAATAAATTAGCTAGCTGGTTTAGGTCTGATCTTGCAGTGGTACAAATCTAGGGCCAAATCCTGCAGACATTACATAGGACCAATTGATTTCAATGGGCATTTCTGTGAAAGGACTATAGGAATGGGCCCCTAGAAAACTATAAGACTCTCTGAAATTTAATGTTGTCTTTTTATCATAATGTATAGCTACAGAACAAGCTCTGTACATGTTTCATAGAACATACTCCATTTATCAAATTCTAGGAAGTAATGAATCAGTGATTTCACTGTTCTGCACACACACCCATAGAACCCTGACCAGGGGTATTCTATCTGCTACCCAAGATCCATAAACCTGGAAATCCTGGATGCCCCATCATCTCAGGCATTGGCTCCCTAACAGCAGGATTGTCTGGTTGTGTAGACTCTCTCCACAGGCCTTACACTCCCAGCTATCTTTAAGACACAACTGACTTCCTGAGGAAACTACAATCCATCGGTGATCTTCCAGAAAACACCATCCTGGCCACTATGGATATAGAAGCCCTCTACACCAATATTCCACACAAAGATGGACAAGCCATCAGGAACAGTATCCCCGATAATGTCACAGCAAACCTGGTGGCTGAACTTTGTCCTCACCCACAACTATTTTAGATTTGGGGACAATGTATACCTTCAAGTCAGCGGCACTACTATGGGTACCTGCACAGCCCCACAGTATGCCAACATTTTTATGGCTGATTTAGAACAACGCTTCCTCAGCTCTTGTCCCCTAACGCCCTTACTCTACTTGCACTACATTGATTTCTTCATCATCTAGACCCATGGAAAAGAAGCCCTTGAGGAATTCCACCATGATTTCAACAATTTCCATGCCACTGTCAACCTCAGCCTGGACCAGTCCACACAAGAGATCCACTTCCTGGACGCTACAGTGCTAATAAGCAACGGTCACATAAACACCACCCTTTACTGGAAACCTACTGAATGCTATACTTACCTACATGCCTCCAGCTTTCACCAAGACCACACCACACAATCCATTGTCTACAGCCAAGCTCTGCGATACAACCGCATTTGCTCCAACCCCTCAGACAGAGACAAACACCTACAAGATCTCTATCAAGTATTCTTACAACTACAATACCCACTTGCTGAAGAGAAGAAACAGATTGACAGAGCCAGAAGAGTACCCAGAAGTCACCTACTACAGGACAGGCCCAACAAATAAAGTAACAGAATGCCACTAGCTGTCACCTTCAGTCCCCAACTAAAACCTCTCCAGCACATCAAGGATCTACAACCTATCTTGAAGGACTATCCCTCACTCAAAGATCTTGGGAGACAGGCCAGTCCTTGCTTACAAATAGCCCCCCAACTTGAAGCAAATACTCACCAGCAATCACACACCAAAAATACTAACCCAGGAACCTATCCTTGCAACAAAGCCTGTTGCCAACTCTGTCCACATCTATTCAACGGACACCGTCATAGGACCTAATCACCTCAGCCACACCATTGGAGGCTTGTTCACCTGCACATCTACCAATGTGATATATGCCATCATGTGCCTGCAATGCCCCTCTGCCATGTACATTGGCCAAACTGGACAGTCTCTACGCAAAAGAATAAATGGACACAAATCAGATGTCTAGAATTATAACATTCAAAAACCAGTCGGAGAACACTTCAACCTCCCTGGACACTCAGTTACAGACCTAAAAGTCACAATTATTCTACAAAAAAATTAAAAAAACAAACGGACTCCAGTGAGAAACAGCAGAACTGGAATTAATCTGCAAACTGGACACCATTAAATTAGGCTTGAATAAAGACTGGGAGTGGATGAGTCATTACACAAAGTAAAACAATTTCCCCATGCTTATTTCCCCTCCCCCTACTGTTACTCACACCTTCTTGTGAACTGTTTGAAATGGGCCATCCTAATTATCACTCGGAAATTTCTCCTGCTGATAATAGCCCACCTTAATCGATTGGTCCTGTATAGAGTTGATATGGCAACCCCCATTTTTTCATGTTCTCTGTATATCTATCTATATATCCCTACTGTATTTTCCACTGCATGCATCTGATGAAGTGGGCTTTAGCCCACAAAAGCTTATGCTCAAATAAATTTGTTAATCTAAGGTTCCACAAGTACTCTTTGTTCCTTCTGCTGATACAAACTAACATGGCTACCACTCTGAAACCTGTCACCATTTTATTGGTGTCTCACACAGTGATGAACATGTTAGGCTATGATAATCATTCTGGCCCTGATTCAGCACAACACTCAAGGACGTGCTTAACTTTAAGCAGATCCTTAAATGCTTTGCTGAACAGGGATGGATCTAAGCACTGCTTAAATATATTGTTGAATTAAGGCCTCCTCTTAGAAATAAAGGTGTGATTTCAGATGTTCTGCTATGGAACTAAATATTCCCTATTATTAATGTCTACAGTAAGCTTTGTGATGTACTACAATGTACCATTATAATATACAACATGAGATTTTGACAGCAGGTAAGCAAAATGTGTTTATTATATTTATAGTTGAGTGTATGTTGATATAAACAAGACAGTCAGAAATGCAAACATGTTCCAGGATTTTCCTAAGCAGGTACATCTTGCATTATCATACACAGACATTGCTTGTTGTTTTATGTAGAGTGTGTAAATGTTAAGTTACTCCATTCACTGGATGAGACAGTATAAAAGCCAATATAGCTCAAAAGAGCTGGGCACGAGTGGACCAGAGGCTTGTGAATGTACCAGCTTGCACGGAATTTGGAGTGAGGAGCATAGGTTGTAGAAGGGAACCACTTGGAAAGGCACCACCAAGTCAGTCTGTGGGTGCCCATGGCTAGAATGCTAGCTGCAGTTGCACTGAGCCCTTTCATTTAATTGCCAAGCATGTGGGCTAGAAATCTGGTGGCTTGGGGCATGTTTGTCACCACAGCAACACTTCTTGTGTGCTAGCTCAGAGTTAGTAAAGAATGCAAATACTTGAGCCAGTGTGCAATTTAAGGATGTGCCTAATCAGGATCTTAACCTCTACATACATCAATTTCTCTTTGTGAAACAGAGCTAAGAACTTACGCCAAACCTTTTTGTAAAATATTAAGCTATCTGGATGAAAACTCAAGTATAATTACAAGAGGCATTTGATATCTTTTTTCAGTCACAGAAAAGGAATTTCAAGGTGGAATTACAGCCATGTACATATCAGCAATTTAAGGGTAAGAAAATATTACAGCAATGTATAGCTGTCAAAAACAGCCATGAGAATCCTAAGAAATTCAGGGAGCAAGTTTGTGTGAGGGCTAAATGGGTAATACAAGTTACTTGTACTAAAAATTATTAAATGAATCTCAAGGAGAACTGGAGAAATAGAGCCTGCACTGAGTCTACAGGTTTGCTTTCTCCTTTCTTCCTCCTAGTTGGCCTTATCTTGAAATAAGAGTTGGGCATTTTTACCTCTGAGCAGTGTGTTAGTGAAGTCTTCTTGGAGTTAAGAGAGGCTGCACTGTGTGCTACTAGCTGTGTGACCCTCCATTTTGGGTTGATTGGTCATAGCATGTTGGGGTGGGGTTAAAGAACTATAAAGCCTACCCCAACTCTGAGGGATTTACTTTAGTTTGAGATCTTAGTCTAGTTAGGAATCTGCTCCAACCCTGAGAAACTTATTTTAGCTTGGGGAGTTGGAGGGGAGAAATCTAGGCAAAACTCCCATTGACTTTAATGGTACCAAGATTTCCCTCTGAGATTTTGGTATAGTTCAGGAATTCACTTCAACCTAGGTGTGTGGCATAGCCCAGAAGCTCACTCTATTTCAGTAGTTTATTTCAGCCTGGGAACCTCATTCAGCTCAGGGCACTTGCTCTAACTTGGGGAACTTATTTTAGTCTGACTGCCAGGAGATTTAAGTTAGAAACCTCTTTGCCCTTAACAGAAGGGATTCATAAAGGAATATTACTTTCTTATGAAGTTGTATAGGAATTTTGCAAGTTAAATGAAAATGCTTTCTGTGGGATCTTAAATTAAAATCAATCATTTATTGCATTAGATTTTTAATGGACTCCTGACTTTTGCTGCTCTTTCCTTTCACTGTATTTATAAATCTGTGACTCACAGGTTAAAATCATAGTAGAAAAAAATGCAAACATTTCAAATGAGATGCATACATAAGACACTCAAACAACGTCAACTCCAATAGCAATATCACTCCTCCATCTTTCCTTCTGTTCTTCTCCTACCTGCTTTGGGAGATTACTTTTTTGAGAAAAGTTTTTAGAAAAAAATTCTAAATTTGGAAAAGTTTCTGTACAAACAGAATGAGAGTTCTACCACCTGGCCCTTGTGTTGTGGATGTGTGTGCGCAAGCACCCACAGTAAATGGGCGTATTTGTAAAGATTCTGCCACTTTATCACCTCCAAGGGTCAGTGCAAAGATTCTGCTTCCACTTGTGTTGGCTATGCAGGGCAAGTAATACCACAACCCAGCCCCTGAGGGTGAGGGATTGGTGACTCCTCCAATGGAGGAAGAATAGAGCAGTATTCATCTCCAAGTCTCCCTAAGGTTAGCCCTTTTGATACATGGCTACTTCCAGGAGGAGGAGGAAGCAGGGTTCCTCAAATTCTGAGGAATGGAAGTAGAGGAGGAATAGTTCTTTTTCTTCTCAAATGTGGTTTGAAGAGGAGGCTCATTTCCTGGATTAGTTTTAATGATCAGAAATGCCTTGAGGAAGCATTCCTTTCAGGAATACTATTTCCTCAGCAAAGGGTAGGCTACTCTGAGTTTCTGCAGGTAGCTGGGAGGTGGTATGGACAGTTTCCCTTGGTGGCACAGCTACTGATGCCAAGAGTGGCTATGATAGAGGGTTGCACAGGAAATGTATAGTATAATTTCTCCTTTAACAAGGCAAGGAAAGAATATGCCAACAGTAGGTAACAGAGTAGCTCTGGTGACTGTAGGGCAGGACAGGTGGGATGAAGTGTGGGGACGTGCTGAGATTCCCCCCTTCCATTTAGTTATGGGTGGAAAAAAACCAACCACTTCCAGCATAACAAATGTCCCTAGCAATTAAATCATAATTTGAAACCTGTCTTTGCCAGGACGCAAAATTTGTTTTAAATGAAAGCTTTGGTAACCACTGGTCATTCTGCACCATGTTAAAGTCTGAGCTCAGCTGACCATTCTGATATCCCTAATTCAGCAGTGAATAACTTCCCAAAGTGACTCACTTGTTCTCAAAATTATTCAAGATTTCCAATAAACCTCATCTAAGTTCCCAAGCCTTTAAGGCATCACACACATTTTTTCTGGGTAGTGTACCTCAAAAAAGGCTTTCCTCAGTCTCCTCTAATTGTAGGGGGCAGGGAGGGAGGAATTCTGGCCACCACCTAAAATTCAAAATTTTGAGTGCAGTAGAAATGAATTCTGATGATTTCAAGCAATAGGAGATGTTTATACTGGGGAAAGAAAAACCAATTTTAACCATGGCTACTCTGTACAGACTGTCTTTAAATGATCTTCAAACTCCTAAACACACAGGACATGCTTGGTTGCTAATACATAGACCACACTAATTTGTACATCACTAATCCTCATAGCCCCTAATTCGCACATGAAAACCATTGGTCTCTTCCCCACTTCTGAGTGAAGATTTTATAGCAGAGTGCTGTCATGGGGTTTTGAAGTAGTAAGACTATTTTACAAACTATGCTGTTACATTTACTAGTAATGTATGAAGTACTATCATGAATAATTAAAACAAAACATTTGCTAAAAGTAAAAGAAAAATATGTTTTATGATATATTATTCTTGCTTTTTATTGCTTATTCCCAGGTTTTCTAATCTGAAGAATTTATAGTACAGTGGCTACATTCAGTTAATTTCATTTTCAAGGTATTAGTTGCAGAGATTTTCATTTTGGCTACATAGGATGTCTCTCAAACAGGCAAACTCTTTCCAAACAAAATGGATTGCTATATACCGTAATTGTTTGCAGTGTTGGTCTCAGGATATGAGAGACAAGGTGGATGAGGTAATATCTTTCATTGGACCAACTCCTGCTGCCTCTTTCACCAAGAGAACTTGGTCTGATAAAAGATACTGCCTCACCCATCCTCTCTCTCTCTCTGACTAATTCTTACAATGGGCTTCATACCAGGTTGGATCAGCAAAATGGCTATCCTTTTCATGACCACGCTGCTGGACATTCATTGCTCACTTTACAGTGATAACATTTTTAAAGCTCTGTCATTCCGACAGAAGTTGCTTGTTTGTGAGAGATTCTCTATAATTAAAATAGGCAATACTCTGGTAATACTGGAACAGAGCATTTAGGTTTAACCACTATATGTTTGTAAAATACTTCGTCATTGCTTTGTGTCCAAAACACACACGTTTTAGGTTGGGATGCGTGTACCTACATTTCTTAAAAGGAGATTTGTTATTCTGTTTCCTATGTTGTGCACTTTTAAATGTAGGGGTGTTTATACTCCTGCTGCTGGGACTTTTACCATTTGGTGATTCAGTTCAGAAGCAGAATCTTAGAGTAACAGATTGAGTGTTCACATGCGCGCACTCTCTCACGGAGGCATATTGGTACAGTACATATTTGGCTCTTTGTGCATGCAAAACCTAAGACTGAGGAAAATTACTTACCTACCCTCATCTATAACGAGGCTTGGAAGGATTAGATATTTATTGGTTAATGACAGTAAACGATGTGTCAGTACACCCACAAACTAATGAAAAATATTTCCATTAATAATAATCAAAATTTAGAGACAGGCGAAGAAACAAACATCTTAGAGTTTGATTTAAGGATATTTACTTGTGAAATGGACAATTTGTGTTCTATAAAGCTTTAGATTTTTGAACCTCAAATACCTCTGCTGTTAACTAATCTGATCCCCCTATTGTCTCACCCCTGCAACTGTAAAAATTAAATTGATTAAAAAATAAAAAGTGCTTAAAACCAAATGTCAATATCTGTTGAAATATTGAAAAATAAAAACCAAATTAATGACAAGCCTATCTATAACTATTTGTAGCTAACTCTGGCAGACGTCTTTGGCTTACAAGTGTTTTTTCACAAATGAGTCAATGATCTGATGGATCTTATCCTGAATTTGAAACTGATTACAGCATGGACTGTGGCATCTTATTACCAGACATCTACTCATTATATATTGTCAGTTGCAGTGCTTTGGGAATAGCCCTGTGATATGACAATATAGGCACTGTGGTAATACAAATAACTATATAAACTCAGGCCAATATTTTTCTCCTTGAATCAACTGGACACTGTGCACAAATACAGTTGCTTTGCCCCCCTACTCTCCCTAAACCACAAAAATCATTACATGTCCTCTGAAGGGTGGCTAAATAGAGGATTAAATGACTTTTTAAATAAATCATTAACAGTGCATTTATTTCTGCATTGATGCAATCCCTAAAACTCATACTATTAGCATGATTTTCAGCAACTGAACTGGTGCGAACTGTTAGTAAATCAGGCCTGTAATCTTCAAACATATTCCCTAGGCTTTGAATCTAAAACCATCTGGACACTGTGACAGTGTTCTATTTATTACATACAAATGCTTGGATACTGCCGATGCATAAACAGTAATTAAGCACACAAGCCAACCATGCATGCCAGATTTGCTAGAACTATCCTTTGAGTATCTTCGAGTTTCCATGCCAGTGAGTTTATTGAGGCATTGGCTGGTGATTAAACATCAATGATTTATAGTGCAGGCAGGGTTCATTTACCACTTACTGAAATATGTTTGACAGCATCTTTGTGATTTCCCAAGAATTTATACTTCATAGGTAATTTTTTTAGAGTCATTTTCTAAATTACTTTCAGTAAAAATATGCTGTAGCAACTAATACAATAATCTCATACATGTGAGTAATGTTTTTGTTCACTGATCAGAGCCATGCAGGGATGGGGGGGGGGAACACAAACAACTCTTAACAATGGATAAGTTAAATAGTGAGTATAAAAGTAATTTTGGCTCCTGCAAAGAAATACTGTTCTGTGTAAATTTCAGAGAAGAAACTAAACTCAAAATTTAAGGGCAAAAACTATCAGACTGAGGGCTGATCCACCTCCTACTGAAGTCAATGTGAGTTATCCATTGATATCAGTGGAAGTTGGGTCAGGCCAGTAGTGTTTGTGAATAGTTCTGATTTGGGCCTCAATACATTAAACTGTTACGTACTGTGACAGGGTCGGGCCAGATTGCTACAGGAGAGAGCAATCCTATTGGGATCCAGGAAGTGCTAAAGGATCCCTTCCCCAGCCTAAGAGGGGGATCCACAGGACCTGGATATCAAATGAATACGGGGGACAACTAATGAAATAACAGGGAAAGGAGTGTGGTCAAAGGGTCAAATGAAGGGAACCGGACGGGGACACTGAGCAGCGAACCTCGGACAGCACCCACTGCTCCTCAAAGGCATCAAGGGAGTCAGTGGAGGCCGCCCTGAGGAACTCTGTCCAGAGACGTGAATGGACAGAGGATCGGAAATAGGCCCCACAGTCACAGGAGACTCCATCGGCCAACCTCCTCACTCTGGTTTTATAGATGGCCATTTTAGCTAGGGCCAGGAGGAGGCTGACCAGGAGATCCCGTGACTTTGTGAGACCACAGATAGGGAGTGCATAAATAAGAAGGTGAGGGGAAAAGTGCAACCAAAACCGTAAACAAAATATTGGTGAGGAGCTGGAGTGGGGGCTGCAGCCTAGCACACTCCAAGTATGTGTGCGCCAGGGTTTCCCTCACGCTGCAAAAGGGGCAGGTGTCTGGGATAGGGGTGAACCATGCCAAGTTACATGCCCATGCTCATGGCTCCATGAAGGAGCTGTCAACTGATATCCCCGGCAGGCCTCGGGACCAAAGGTGGAGTATAGGCTGGCCCACTGGGGCTCCTCACCCTCCAGAGGCGGCAGAAGGTCCTGCCATTTTGTCTTGGGGCGAGATGTGAGGGTGAGGATGTGAAGGGTGTGGAGCATGAGCATGTATAGATGTTTCCTTGGTGCGGTCTGGAAGCAGACTGGCTGCAGCTCGTGCAGCTGGCTCATGGTAAAGGGGCGGGGGGGAGGGGTCAGTTGGGTCCATGTGGCAGGGACCCGATGAAAAGGTCCAGCGGGCCTGGGGTGGAGGGTGGGTGGGATGCGCCCTCATGCAGGACCCGGTTGAGGTAAACCTGAGCAGCAGGCGGCAAAGCAGCCCTCACCTCCTGAGGTACGCGCCGGGGAGTATGAGGTCTGGAGAGCCCCATGCGCTGAGTGAGCGTCAGGGGATCCAGCCAGTCTCCCTGGTCCTAGCCCAGGAGGTCTCCGACTCATGTGACTTCTGCCAGGACCAACCTCTGGCACACTGAGGGGGACTTGGCCACCTGCACGCGAAGCTGGGGGTTGTGTAGCAGGGGCTCCGTGAGGAGGTCTGCCCCTTCGGTGGCCACCATGGACCACATGGTCATTGAAAGTAGTTTCCAGGTCTAGAGGAGGTCCTGGTAGAAGACTGGCAGCCCGGAGAGGTCTCGCGGAATATCTCCATCCGAGAGGTCAAGGAGCTGCCGGTCATATCTGAGCCCTCGGAAGCGGCGCAGGAAGGCGTGCGCCAGGATGCTCCACGCCGGACTACCTGCACCATAAAGGAGCCTCTGCAGAGCCTGGAGGCAGAAGACATGGACCTGAGTGTGCAGACACTTCAGGCCTTGCCCTCCCTCCTCCAGAGATAGATGGAGAACCCCTGCTGGGACCCAATGCAGTCCTGACCAAAAGAACTCCAGAATCCACGTCCGGAGGTTGGCCAGGAAACCCGGGGCCGGGACCAGAGTGTTGAGCCGGTACCAGAGCATGGATAGGACTAGTTGATTAAGCACCAGTGCTCTCCCTCAAAGGGAGAGGCACCGGAGTAGTCCTGTCCATTTCCGGAGCCGCTCTATCACCCTGCCCTCTAAATCATGCCAATTCTCCGGCAGAGAGGGATGCGTGGGAGAAAGGTCAACGCCGAGAGCGCAGCAGACCTGCGCTCCACCGGATGGACTGAAGCGCGGGTGGGAGGGAGCTCGCCTGCCAGCCGTCCCCGACCACCAGGCCAGAGCTCTTGACCCAGTTGACCCGGGCGGAGAAGGCTGCTGAGTAGATGGCCTGGCAAGCCTCCACCCGCGCCAAGTCGCCCGGGTCCTGGACCACGAGGAGCACGTCATCGGCGTACGCCGACAGGACCAGCCGCAACTCCGGCTCCCATAGCACCAACCCTGTCAACCTCCTGCGGAGGAGACAGAGGAACAGATCGATCACCAGAGCGTACAGCTGGCCCAAGAGGGGGCACCCCTGCTGTACTCCTCGCCCGAAGCTGACCGGTTCAGTCAGGGTCCAGTTGAGCCTGACCAGACTCTCTGCGGAGGCATACAGCACCCGGAGAAAATCCACAAACTGGGGTCCGAAGCCAAACGCTTGCAGAGTGCTCAGGAGATACCCATGGTCCACCTTGTTGAACGCCTTCTCCTGATCCAAGGACAGGAGGACGATGACAGACCATCCCTACACCTGAGTTCCAAAAGGTTCTGGACCAGATATAGGTTGTCAAAGATGCTGTGGCCCGGGACGGTGTAGGTCTAGTGTGGTCGGACCATGTCTGCCAGCATGGACCCTAGCCGCAGCGAGATTGCTTTTGCTACGACTTTGTAGTCCATGCTGAGGAGTGAGACGGGACACCAATTTTGTAAATTGTGGAGGTCCTAGAATCATAGAATATCAGGGTTGGAAGGGGCCTCAGGAGGTCATCTAGTCCAACCCCCTGCTCAAAGCAGGACCAATCCCCAATTAAATCATCCCAACCAGGGCTTTGTCAAGCCTGACCTTAAAAACTTGTAAGGAAGGAGATTCTACCACCTCCCTAGGTAACACATTCCAGTGTTTCACCACCCTCCTAGTGAAAAAGGTCCCCCTTCTTCGGCAATAAGGCGAGCATGGCTCACCTGCATGAAAGAGGGAGGACTCCGCTCTCCAAAGACTCGGCCCAGATGGTGACTAGGTCTGGGCCGAGGACGTCCCAGAACACGCGGTAGAACTTCATGGTCAGCCCCTCCATGCCCGGAGATTTATTGGTGGGCATGTGACTGTGGGCTTCCGAGAACTCAGCCAGAGGGAGAGGCAGCTCTAGCCGGTCTCGGTTGTCCACGCTGACTGTAGGGAGCTCCTCCCAGAGCACTGTGCAAGCGTTAGGATCGGTTGGATCTGGGGAGAAAAGGCTTGCATAGAAGGCTCTCACCCTCCCACACATCTCCACTGGATCCGTGAGGGGGGTGCTGTCTTCTGCCAGAAGGCAGGTGATGTGTTTCTTGGCCCCCCTCTGTTTCTCCAGGGCATAGAAGAAGCGGGAGCAGTGATCCCTCTTCCGAAGGAGACGGATTCAGGATTGAACAAAGCTGCCCTGGGCCCAGTGATCTTCCAGGGCCCAGAGCTCCTCCCGCTTCTCCCGGCACGCTTCGCAGAGGGGCAGATCCTTGGGGCTGGCGGCCAGACACCTCTCCAGCTCTAAGACCTCCCGTTCCAATTACTCTATCACCACATCCCTCCGTCGGCTGGTGCCCTGGGTGTAGTCACGGCAGAAGAGCTGGGCGTGCACCTTCCCCAGGTCCCACCACAACCGCGCTGAGGGAAAGGCATGCCACTGCCCTCACCAGGCCAGCCAGAACTCCCGGAAGGACGCCATGAAGCCCACATCCTCCAATAAGCTGTTGTTGAAATGCCAATAGGCTGGTCCTGGCCTCTCTGCTCAGAGGGAGGCCGTCATGGTGGCTAAATGATGGTCAGAGAATGGGCTGGCCGAATGCTGGAGGAGTGGGCTCGTAAAAGGTGGAAACGTGATAAATAAATGCAGTCCAACTGGGAGAGGTGCAACCGATGGGGTTCCACCCGGACAAAGGTGAACGTTGAAATGTCATCTGGGTGGTGGTTGTGCCAGACGTCCACCAGGTAGTGATGTTCCACTATCTCCCGGAGGACGTCCGTGGTGGCCGGGCACTGCTCGGTCCCTGAGCGGTCCAACACCACCCTTGAGGAGCAGAAGTCCCTGCCCAGGACCAGGCACTCGTGAGGATACAAGGTGCTGAGGAAGGCGGATGCCTGCTGATAGAATCACAGCCGCTCTGGGCCTGATGTCGGGGCATAGACGTTAACGAGGTTGATTACGAGCCCCTCCATATGGCCCTGGAGGTGCAGCAGACGGCTCGGCACAGCCTCGGCGACCCCCAGCACCTCGGGCCGTAGGTCAGGGGAGAACACGTACGAACTGTGAGATGGCTAAAGTAGACCCTGTCCCCCCAGCCCAGCTGACAGCTGTCTTTGGCAGCCGGATCCATATGAGTCTCCTTCAGAAAATCCACAGAGTCCCCCCCCACCCACGAAGGACGAAGAGCACCTGCGACCTGTGGAAACCCATCCTACAGCCCCGCATGTTCAATGTTGCGATGATGAGCGGTGCCATGAGGAGGGCTGGGGGGGATCCTCGCTTGCAGGGATGCTCGCGGCCCCCATTAGGCCATGCAGAAAACTGTGACCTACCCCGTAGGGGAGCAATAAGTCACAGAAGCCGTGGACCCACTGGTAGGCTGCGGCAGCCTGCTTCCCAGTCCTTTTACCCTCCCCCATAAGGGCCCTTGTGGCCCAGAGGATCTGATGAAAGTTCCCCCCATCGCTGGAGAGCAAGCTGCACCTTGTTGTGGGAGCTACGGACGTCTAAAAACTCCAGCAGCTCCTATCACAATGCATGTGGGGGGGGTGGGATTACTGACTCCTGACCATCCTTTGGTGGGGCCCCTGACACAGCCCCGTGGCCCACCGAGATGGGCAGGCAAGGTGTGGACTCCCAATGGGGATCCCAATGGTCTGGCGCCACGTGGCCCGCCTCGAACCCTGGGGCAATAGGGGGCAGCAGAGGGAAGATAGCCCCTAGTGGGTCGGGACAGGGAAATACAAAGGCCTCTCCCTGGGGGTAATTTTCTGGAAAAGGGAATGAGACAGCCCCAGGGGCAGCAATAGCATCGCAGGAGGTGGAGGGGATAGGGACAGGGTCGGCATCAGAGGCAGGGCCGGGGTCAGGGACAGGGGTAGGGGCAGAGGCAAGATTCTGAGCTCCAGGAGCTGAGCAACTGGGTGGTGGCACTTCTCGGTCAGGCTTAAGGGTTCAGGGTGTGGGGAGGGGGGAGTGATAGAAGGCAGATATATTAGCCCCAGGTTAAGTAGGTCCCTTTTCCCTGGGTAAGGTAACAGGGAAGGTTCCAGATCAATCAGGAACTTTCTGGAAACAATTAAGGTAGACTGGCTGATTAGAACACTTGCAGCCAACCAAGAAGCTGCTAGAATCAATTGAGGCAGGCTAATCAGGGCACCTGGGTTTAAAAAGGAGCTCACTTCAGTTTGTGGTGTGTGTGAGGAGCTGGGAGCAAGAAGCAGAGAGTGAGAAGGTGTACTACTGGAAGACTGAGAAGTACAAGCATTATCAGACAACAGGAGGAAGATCTTGTGGTGGGAATAAAGACGGTGTTGGGAGGAGGCCATGGGGAAGTAGCCCAGGGAGTTGTAGCTGTCACACAGCTGTTACAGAAGCCACTGTAGACAGCTGCAATCCACAGGGCCCTGGGCTAGAACCTGGAATAGAGGGCAGGCCCAGGTTCCCTCCATCCCTCCAACTCCCTACTTGATACCAGAGGAGTTGAACTGGACTGTGGGTTCCACCAGAGGGGAAGGTCTCTGGCCTGTTCCCCGATCCACTAGGTGGATCAGCAGAGACTGTGGGGATTGTTCTTCCTTTCCCCATGCTGGCCAGTGGTGAGGCTAACTGAGTGAACAGCAGATTTGAAAGTGGCCAAACTGAGGGCTGCTGTGAACCTCTGAGGTGAGAAAAATCCACCAATAAGTGCAGGACCCACCAAGGCAGAGGAGGAACTTTGTCACAGTATATAAATTTTATAGTTTACACAGTTTTGTAGTTTCATTTATAAATGAAAGAAGTCTGAGGTAGTCTGATGGTCAATTGGCCAGAAAGAAAAATACTGTGTTCTCACAAGGTAGAGAATGAGGAATCTATTTCCCATTGCTTAATCACTTATTAGGAGTGCAAAACCTATAGCATAACACATTTCATGTTTATACACACACAGATTTCTATTGGAATGTCAGATCGTATGAAAGCAGAAGGGTCTCAGTGAGCATGATACTGAGTTTGGAATTACACCTGAGAGATTTGGCAAGAAATTGTCAGCTGGACTAGAGTACCATTATTGTAGAGGTTCAGTGTGATACCAGCTGATAATTGCTCATGTGTGTTGGCTTCGTTCTGATCTTTCCTTGCTGAGGGAAGGATGTGAGTCCCAAATTATCCTTATAGCATCAGAGAAACTAATTTTTCACTGAACATTAATCATGGAAGCAAGCTGTGATTCACTGGACTGACTGGACAGTAGAGTGCAAGCCAGGGATTCTCCAGTTTTAAATTCTAGCTGTAGCATCAAAACCATCTGTAGCCTGAACCAAGTCACAAACTCCGAATCTGTAAAAACTGACATATTATTTAGGTTTTCACTTACCACTGAGGATGTTTGGAGGAGTCCTTAATGCATGCTTTTCAAAAAATGCATACGCTATTTGAGGCAAGTCTATAATACAGCCAGTCATACAGTCATTATTTAAAAATGATATCTGCTTTTGAATCATGTTGAATTGACCGTCATGCAGACTGAAGTCTGTTTAACAACAGAACATGTATAGCACTGATAGCAACAGTACAGGCTTCCCCACAACATTTTGCCACTGTGCCATATCGTTCCTAATTTGGTGAGAGCATCTTTTGGTTAGGAGGATAGATCAGTCTCTGTACGCATCCAATCTTGGGCCTTTTTGCCAAGACAGCACATGCAGGTGACACATGGAGAGGTGGTTCTGTGGTGCAAATGCCTAACCACCAGAAATTGGACTGGGATCACCAGCTTAATTTCACATAAGACTTCAAATAACCTCCGGCAGTGATGGTTTTGGGTCACTATGTGCCTGGGATTGACTCACCCTCTGTCTTAGCAGATTTGAAGCACAGTTCCTCTAGAAGTATGTTGTAATTTTCCATCTACACTTTTAGACACTAAAGTTTTCCCTTTGGAGTATCTGCAGAGATTAGCAGAATTTATGAAACTCATCTGTGTACAGCAGAGAGATGCAAGACCACTGTTAACTAAGTTAATAAATGATTTTATTTCCCCTTTAACATAATTCCTTCTTCTCTGCTCACCCTTTTCTTCCCTAGCAGGCCTTCCAGTAAATTTTTTTTTGCAAGTCTGTAAATCCTAATAAGTCATTCTAAAACAGCCAGCGATTCAGGGATAATGGTACAGTGAGTCAGTATACTAGTCTTTCATATCTACCAGAGCATTGTTAAAATCTTAGCTCAGAATCTAAGTGATAAGGAGTTTAGTAGCCTCATTCTATTATCTGTTTAGTATAGACCTGGCCTTAGTAATATGAACAGAGACTTAAATCGGTATAACTACATCGCTCAAGGGAATCCACATTCCTGAATGACACTGTTATACTGATCTAACCCCCGGTATAGACAGCACTATGTTGACAGGAGAAGCTCTCCAGTCGACATAGCTACTGCCTCTCGGGGAGATGTATTAACTACGCTGACAGGAGAAACAGTCCTGTTGGCATAGTAGCGTCTTCACTAAAGTGGTGCAGCTGCGCCACTGCAGCATTGTACATGAAGACAAGACCTAAGTCACCATAATATTTGTCACAACTGGCAGAACAGAAGTGTTGCAGGTCTGGCAAAGCAATGTGGAGAGTTTGAAGAGAACCTGTGCATGCATCTAACTAAATCCCTCTGTTTAATAAGCATAATAGCACAGAATTCACTCACAGATATCAGAGAATCAGAGAATATCAGGGTTGGAAGGGACCTCAGGAGGTCATCTAGTCCAACCCCCTGCTCAAAGCAGGACTGATCCCCAATTTTTGCCCCAGATCCCTAAATGGCCCCCTCAAGGATTGAACTCACAACCCTGGGTTTAGCACACCAATGCTCAAACCACTGAGCTCTACCTCCCCACCCCCCCTGAATCCCAAATAGGCAGAGATCATTTTCTAAGATAAAAGGTTTTGTTAATTTTTAACCTGGATACTTCAAAATCTGTATTTTTGAACACCCACAGCATGGAGTTGGTGGTAATGGCTATTGGTTAGTAGAGCTTTAGTTCTGTAATCATTAGGGATTATTTCCCTATGATCATTGGCTCTTCCCCTTACCATGTAACCTTACAATGCATTGCTTCCTCTATCCAAGCAGTCATCAACCTTTTATTGATAAGGGCTAGATGTCCTTGAGATTTAATACTTTACAGAAGCTTTGTAGCCAAACTGATCTCCAGCATTTTACATTAGTAAAATGGGTGATAGATATGAATCAACATGTCTTGTTAAAATACATTTATAGAGAGGTAGCAACCATTGTGCCAGTCCTTGTACAAAGTCATAATAAGATACAATCTGCTCCACAGGGCTTACAACCTAAGGGTCACATCCTGCTAGCTGTTCTGTGCTAGAGGACCATGAAGGCTGGTCCAGGATTGGTGTCTAAAATGACAAAACCCAGACAATTGAGGGAATGGGGGGAGGTACATCACACGTGCAGTGTCGTCAAGGTAAGTGGCAGGTGCATGTCTTGTTTGTCACATTTTTTGGTGTTTGTTTTAGGTTGGTTTCTTAATGTTCATAATTGTTCTTGCTCATTTGTTATTTTTCCCATTTTATACATCATGAATGCATATTCAATTCATATTCAATTTTTGTTCATCTTCACCTGTTTTAAAATATTAATTATTCTTGCTAATGATATTGTTTTTCAATTTTATTTTTTGATCAGCCATGTGTCTTCACACACAAGGTGTATTAAAAACCAAAGCCCTCTCCCCTCATTGACTATTCCAAATGGGGTTGGATGAGTAAGTACACATGTTCAGCTAAGCGACAGTGATATTAGATATTGAATGATTTTACAATAGAAGAAAAACTCACTTAGGACTTTCCCATTCTTCCTTCAGACTAGTGGACTATTACTCCATGGATAGTGCCACTTCTCTCACTTATGCTATTTGAGGAGTAAATTACTGCTCAGCAGGGATAAACATAGCAGAATCTGCCCCTTGCTGATTTATATTTTAAGCCCACTTGAAAATCATTTGACATAATATAAAAATCTGCATAAATATGAATAAAGACACAAAAAAAGAACAGAAATCATTGTTAAAGATAGAGAGCTTCCAAATCTAAAAAGTCACTACGTAAAAACCATCAATTATCTTTACTTGGCAAATGAAAGGCAATAACAGTAAAATGTGTATCAGTACCAACTGTGATGTGAAATTTAAAGCTCTAAAACTTCATTAAAATCAGACTTGTAATGATGTACCATATGCACTGGTCTGCATTTGCCTCAGGATATCCAACTTGTGGTTCATTTTCTTTCACCACACCCTCTCTTTAAAAAGGATGACTCAGACCATTTTAGTGAAGTGCTCAGAGGCGAACATTTAGGGTAGGCATCATAGAAAATATTTGTTTCACTGTACCCTGGTGGATTACTGTAATTTGCTATTTCTAGGACAAACTAAGCTGTTTCTAATATTAACTGCAAACATGAAACAAGGCTGTTAGAATACATATTCAAGAACGATGCTTTCAAAACTGTAAACTATGCAGTCTGAAAAGGTAAGTGCTTTTAAAAAAAATGGAGGATGAGAATTCTTATAACAGCTTTTTTACAGAAATGGCTGATAATGTATTCGGGAAGTATGCTTTAAGGGGATTACAGAGGTGCATTAACTAGATTAGGTAGTTGATTAGACATGATAGGTGAGAGGCTGCATATCTCATTACTATCCCTTGAGCCATACAGAACCCATAGACTTGTTTTAGTCTGATAGTTTAGTCATTTGTTTGTTGTTCCCCCTTATAAATTCAGGATCCGTTCTTCTTTCGGTATATGCATTAATGCCAGTGGAAGTTATGGCTATATATGGAAAGTCAAATAAGCACTTGTGTGTATCTGCAGTTTATTAAAATGTAAAAATAAATAAATAAAAGCCAATGTTAACACCATGAAGGTAATCAGGTTTAAATTTAAAAAGTCAGGAACCACAAAAAGTGAAGACTACCAAAGCAACATTGACTAAACCTCATTGCACCTACATTCTAGTCCTCCTTTTCTCAGGAAATAGGAAGCTTACTGTACCAAACTATTAAGGATGTACAGCATGGCTGAGTTAATATTGCTCTAACATTTCCTGATTCTTTTTCCCCCCTAAATTTTATTTTAATTATGCAACTTATCACAGCATTAACACAGGATGGACCATTGCTGTACACTGTGGGAAAACATTGAACTGAGTTGCCCATGAAGCACAGAAGAAGACAGGGTGTCTTCATTAACATTGAGGTAAGTGTGCTGCAGAACAGTCTTTACACCTCATTTTTGGAGATGCAGTATTTGTTCCACCATATATCAGGTACAGATTCTCAATAGAGTAGAAAGGGGTGACATTGTAATCCCATACCCACTGTGTCCTCTGTAGTGTCTAGTACCACTGGTGGATCTATGACTCTATAATGTACTAGATTGGGGTAGGATAAGGAACCCATTGCAACTACCAGCTAAGAGATATTTTCAGCTCAAGAGGTAAAGGTTGAAGAACTAGGATGCTAATCCCAACTATGCACAAAATCAACATATAGGACTGTAAGGGACCTCTGTAGATCTAGTATAGTTCCCTGCACTGAGACAGGGCTACATATTATCTAGACCATCCTTGATAGGGCCTTTGTCTAACCTAGTCTTCAAACCTTCAGTGATGGAGATTCCACAACTTCCCTAGGTAATTTGTTCCAATGCTTAAGCACCCTTACAGTTTGGAAGTTTTTCCTAATGTTTAACCTAAACCACCCTTGCTGCCATTTAAGCTCATTATCCACTGAGGACAGGACAAAAAGCAAAGAGAAAAATTTACCATCTTCTTTATAACAACCATTTCTGTATTTGAAGACTTATGTCCCCCTTCAGTCTCCTCTTCTCCAGAAGAACCCCAGTTTTTTCATTCTTTCCTCATTGGTCATGTTTTCCAGACAAGTGGCTCAATCTTTCCAGACTACTAGACCCCTTTCAGGAGTCTGGTTTGTCTTGTGGATCCCCAAGTTGCACCTCACTTAGAACTATTTTCTTACAAAATCAGACATAAAAATATAGAAGTGTCATAGCACACTATTATTGAAAAATTGCTTACTTTCTCATTATAAAATAATGAATTTGGAATATAAATACTGTACTTACATTTCAGTGTATAGCATATAGAGCAATATGAACAAGTCATTATCTGTATGAAATTTTAGTTTGTACTGACTTCGCTAGTGTTTCTGTAACCTTTATAAAGCTAGGCAAATATCTAGATGAGTTGATGTGCTGGAAGACCTATGTGTATCCCCAGGGGTACACGTACCCCTGGTTGAGAATCACTGTTCTAGACCTTTAATCATTTTTGTTGCTGTAATGGGTTTCAGTCACCACTCCAGTGCCTCCTCGTGGCCAATAGGGGACTTAGCTCTGGTAGCCAGTGTGCCCTGCTCTGGTGGTGATCCACCCATCACCTCTTCTGCTGCTGGACCCACGTCCCTCCAAGGACCATGGTGTCCTCTTCATTGACACAGCCCTCCAGTCACACCACACTCTGTGCTCCCCCATTCCAGGGGACATCTCTACAGTCCCTGTCCAGCCACTTCTTTCAGTGGCATCTGCAGTCTGTCTAGCCACTTCCTTTCTGGTGAGGGGGGGTGCAGGGGGGGAGAGAAGATGGATCCTGTAAAAGGTTGCTGCTTGCTGCACTCCCTCTGACTCCTCAGTAGATTTCCCTGGCCCCTTCCCCGCAGCCCTAGCACCCTCTTTGCCCTTGTCTCAGGGCCTCAGCCTGCAGATCCCCACAGCCCACCAGGAGCTGCCTGTAGCTCTTCGCATGTCTACCTACAGCACCAATCTGTACAGGGTACTATCTGCCTTCAGCCTGCAAATCAGCCAGTCCTTCTCCCTCTTCAAGCTCCAGAGAGTGACTGAAGCTGCTCTGCCCTGCAGCTCTTCTTATAGTGGCCTGTCAGGCCCTGAGTGGCTGTTCCCCTTGGCCCTTCTCTGATTGGCTGCCTCCTGCACAGCCTTTCTAGGGCTCTACTAACCTCTTAGAGCCCAGTGAGGGGCAGGCACCCCATCACAGTTGCTCTCCTCTGGACTTTCTCCATTTTTTTCCACATCTTTTCTGAACTGTAGTGGAATAATATGGGCAATAGAGTCCAATGTGTGCGTGCAAAAATCAGTGTGCTGTGTTAATAATACTTCACTCATGTGAAAGTATCTAGTATGCTGCATGTAAATGACACCACACCTTAAAACCTGACATTCTCACCCTCAGTTTCTCCACACATTTCTCATAAGCTTAGCAAAATAGCAAATACCACTTAAACAAGCAGAAAAATCATTTACACTCCATTTATTCTGGGAAAAACTGCTTATCTCTTCTTTCAAAACACAAAAGATGTTATATTCAGTTAACAAATTCAATGAACATACTGTTATAGTTAGAAAAATTACCTTTTTTGTGTGTTTTTCAACACAAATTGAATTATTCTCTCCTTTGCAACCATTATTACAGTTCTATATTTGTCTCCAATGTGTTTCTATCCAACTGTATTTTGCAATACCAACAACTTTGATTCAATTGACCATTTCCCTCTGAATTGTGCCTAAGACAGCACAGAGAATTAAAACTTTATACCCACATATTTAAACATCATTTAAATCAATACCCGTCCCATCTCTTGGGTGGGTTCATATAACGATTAAATTTCACAGTATTAAGTTTTCTGAATATCACATATTGAACTATCAGTTCACAGACACAAGCCAGAAAAATTTAAAATATAATCTTCCCCAATCCTCAAACCCCTTCCCTTCCTCGACGGGTTGGAGAAAAGACATGGGGTGAAATTCTGTGCAGTGCCAGCTGTGGAAGTTGAAGTGGAGGGGAATTCTCAGCTGGTGGAACCAGTTACCGGTGCACTACACCCATAGCACAGGGGGCATGTTAGGGGAAAGTAAAGGGTAAATCAGAGACAGGGCAGAGCTCTGTGGCAGCATTCCTTAGCTGGCATAAATCCCCTTGGCTGCTCTAACTCATGCTGGTCCTAGGGAGAAGGCAAAGGCTAGAGACAGTGCAGACTGGCCCACAAAATCAGGGAACTGTAACCAGTTCCCTGAGGGTCACTTCATTCTCCTGCACTGATGAGAGAATCTACCACACAAATTAAACCTAGAGAAGTCAAGACAACATTAATTTCTTGTAACACACAAGTAGGTAAATTCTGGGTGGGTGTTTTGTGTCCATCAAATGAAGTAATTATCTGGAATGCAGATGTTTAGTATAGTTTATTTCATTCCAACGATACCAACAGCCCCGACGTTCCCACAACACAACAAATGTCAGGTTAGCTTTTAATTCTTAAATCACTGGTGAAGGGGCTGTTTTATAAGCAGCATTATGAAGTTTATTCAAATCAATCTTAAGAAATAAAAATTATAAGAGGTGCTGTAAGGAATCGATGGGAAGGATATTTTTCAATAGCCTGTGCTTTTATGTAGATAAGATGAAAGGTTAGTAATTTGAAGACACATGATGAAAACAGAGTATTTTGACACCAAAGCATTCTTTAAACTATGGATTACACAACAGATCAGACTTCCAGTCCCCAGAGCAAGTTCTCTCTTCCTCTTCTGGCATATGGGACACAGACATAAACTGAGCCTTTTGGTGACAAGTGACTAGGGGACAGCAATTTACAAAGAGATGTTTCTAAGGAAGTGGCTGCTTGTAAGTGTTGCTTACCAGTATTATATAACCCAGGGACAGGAAAGTAAGGTTGTTCTCTCATAAGTCTGAGAGGCACTAGAGTTTCCCTTCTTTTTCCCTCCACCCCAGTCTCCCTGGAAACAGGCAAGGAGCTTCTCCTCCTAAACTTGTGGATAATGGGACAACCACAAAAAGCAAGCGCTTTCACACAGCTTCAGAGGACACCATCACAAGCCATGCACAAATGAAAAACCTGTTTGAAACTGCTCCCAACCTCCCCTTTTAGGAACTTCATTCAGCAGAGGGGGTAGGGTGACCAGATGTCCTGATTTTATAGGGACAGTCCTGATATTTGGGGCTTTGTCTTATATAGGCACCCATTACCCCCTACTCTCTGTCCTGATTTTTCACACTTGCTTTCTGGTCACCCTAAGAGAGGCCATCACCTAAAACAATGCTAAGAGGGATCAGATTATGTCAGGGAATCCCCACAGATTTTCAGATGGATGATGTGGTGAAGAGCACCCATGACCAAGCTTTGTCTCTCAGGACTTTGGATGCCCACCCCCAGATATGCACCAGTGAAGGTGTGTGCAGAGGGAGCTGTTCAGGACCTGTGGCAAGTTTTGAAGTTCTCAGCACTAAGCTTCCTTTAAAATATATGGCAAAGTTTATCCAATGGTGATAAAAAAATGGCCTGGAATAGGTGAAAAGGGGGCTTCATGAACCACACAAAGCCCTGTGAAAATAAACAAACCATCAGACCTACATAGGGATTTCTGACCCTGGAATCCTTCATGTCACTACCAGATTCACTTATCAGGAAACATAGTAACATTTATTTGGTGTTGAGTTGATGTTATGGTCATTGTAGCCTATGCATAATCTCCAATGCAGAAAAATACAATATGAAGTGAGGACATAATTTTCTGTAGTTATTAATCATGTAAATGCCCCAGACTGTAGCCACATAGCCACCCTCTCTGCAAACACATTGTGAGGAGACTCACTTAACTTTAAGAAAGTGGGTAGTAATAGGGATCCCAGTCCCCAAAACATCTTCATGTAGAAATTTCTGCAGGATCGCAGTTGTACGTTGTCTTTACATGCAAGTAGAACGGTCATTGGTTTAATTTGGTTAGGAAAAGTGGAATTTTACCAGAACAAACAAAATATCTTGTCATGTGCTCAACTTTTCCAATGTTATGTTGTCACATAAAACTGAAAATTAAACATAACCTAAAACCAGCTGAAAATGCTCTAAAGGAACAAGCACAATTGATATTAGAATCTTGGCAGAGCATAGTTGGGCAGGAATAATTCAGAAAGAGTTATTCCAGGTTATTACTGAAACAAGTAATTAGATTAAAACCAGAATAGACTAGCATCTGCAGTCACTAGGTAGGATACGGTTATTAGGGTTATCAAATCTAATGATACAGGGAATAAACTGATAACCAGCGAGGATCAGGTAGGAATCTCAGCCCCCACAGTATAATACTGAGCACTGCATAAGAAAAGCATCATGTTTCATCCCACTCACTCACCTTAGACTCATAGAATTTCAGGGTTGGAAGGGACCTCAAGAGGTCATGTAGTCTAACCTGCTGCTCAAAGCAGGACCAATCCCCAATTTTTGCCCCAGATAACTAAATGGCCCTCTCAAGGATTGAACTCACAACCTTGTGGTTAGGAGGTCAATGCTCAAACCACTGAGCTATCCCTCCCCCTAACTTGCTCTGAAGAATCTAATATAGGCTTCTCTTGAAGACAGAGCACTAAGCTAGAAGGCCCATTGAATATTCTATGCTCCCATATTTCAGTAGTTAAGTTCCTGGTAGAACGTAATGGTGTCTCACTCTATTTTATTCAGAAACGTTGGATAAGAGTTGCTGCAGGCATGAGATTTAACAGGCTGTTCATAATGACTGACAAGTTCCAGCTGGGATTCAGGGAAAGGGTAATGGAGCACAAATATAATAAACCTTAAGTAAATGAATAACTTCCCTTTATAAAAACTGAAGTGTGTGAGGTGGCTAGTATTTTGGAGATGAATGAAAGGGACACAGGTTCTACCTGAACTTTTACATTTCATAAATAGAATATCTGCATAAAATGGAATGAAAAAATAAATTTACAAGTCTATTACTAGGTCTTTAGATACCCTTAACAGAGTCAGGGTTTTGTAAGTTCTATTGTTGTTAGTCCTTTCAGACAATCTTTTGCATCCTTTTCTCAAACATTTAACAGAGCTTTATTTCAATGACGGTTTTTGGTGATAGATCATTATACTCACAATTTTTTTTTTTGCAAGGGCGTTTTCAACTCTTGAGAACTGAAAATTTCTTTAATCCCTTTCATCCAGATTTTGCTGAAAGAAGAAGTTAATGGAAATCATCTGTATGCCCTGCAGAACTGAAGAGCCCCTTTGTCAGTGAATAGAGTTGCAGAAAGAATTACAGTGAGATGTCCAGTTGGATTATGGCACTATGTCATCCTGTGAGCAGCATATATTAATTGCAGCACTATGACACAAACATCCTAATACACGACATTACAATGTACTATCGTTGTATTATAGTGGTGCTTAGAGGTAACAGGGTGTGGCAGGGCCCCCTTGGCTTCTGCCTCTGCTAGGTTCACAAAAGTCACTCAGAGACCCTGGATTTAGTAACCACTGGTGCATTTTATTCTCCTGCTTGTTCACACCACTGTTTTACCATGAACAAGTAACCCTTCTCTGTCTGCAGGCAGGAGGGAAGGGAGAGCTACCTCCCTAGTTCCATTCCCTGCCTTTTCCCTTTCCTCCTGTTCTCCCTTGGCTTCCTTCCCCTTAGGCTTTTAGGCAGCCCCAGGCTAATTAGGTAGCAGCTGTCTTCATCTCCCCAATTAAAGCCAGGTTATCTCCAGCCCGCTCTAATTTGCTCCCCTAATGAGAAGCAGGCATGACAGAGGGCTGAATCTCAAATCCTTTGCCCAGCACCCTGTCACAGTCCCATTGTGCTAGGCGCTGTACAAACATATAGCAAAGACAATGCTTGCCCTGAATAACTTCCAATCTAAGGTAGCAATCCTGCAAGTGTAACGCCGGGTGGGATTGAACCTGGGACCTCTGGAGTTTAGTGCATGAGCCTCTATTGCATGAGCTAAAAGCAGACTCATAATCTCTAAGTGGTCTCAGTACCCCTAGGTGGGACAGAACACTATACCCAGGAGGTATGTGGTATAAACAAGCACTTATGCACAAGCTTAACTTTATTATCAAGGAGTAGCCCCACTGAAGCATTTGGGACTACTGAAGTTAAGCACATGTGTAAGTGTTCGCAAGATTGGGGCCTAAGTCTAAGATAAGAAGGAACAGGCAGCGACAGATGGACATATGGGGAATGCAAGGAAATGAGATGATATGGTTCAACATTAAATAGTGATCACAAGACACTAGCTGGTAATCGTTGTCGATATTTTTGTAGGCATCAGTGGAGAACAGGTTTAATGAAGGATTTAAAAGACAAGAGGAGGTGTTTTGGTGGCTATTTACAGGGAGTTCTGCCTAGGCATAAGGGGAAGGATGTGAGAAAGTGGGAGGATGCATCTTGGAAAAAACATAAGAAATAGGAAATTCAAGATGGGCATCATTGTCAGAGAAGAGGCACCGGCTGCTTTCTCAAAGATGTATGATATGTAACAGGTAGGACAGGGATAAGCTGTGAAGGGCCTTCACAGTGAAGACAAATAGTTTAAATTTGAAGTGATAGAGAAAGGGGTGTCAATGGAGAAGAGAGGGGGTTTTCATGGTCAAAGCAATGACTCAGAAAAGTGATCTTTGTAGCAGCATTTTGAAGGTATACAGGTGGGGGAACAAGTGATTTATCAGAATGCAGCAGTAATCAAGACAAGATTCCTTTGTGTGTGTCTGTAATTCTGACTGATGGTACTTCCTCTCTTTTCAAATCCTCCCATCCCCTGTACTTTGACCTCCTAAACACTTACACAGACTCCTGGCTTTTGGGATGGTTTTTCTATCGTTTCCCCTTTCTGTCAGCTTGGAAAGACAAGGAGTGATCCTGGTGTCTCCATTCTGTTGATTCAGAATCCCCTGTGCAACTTAGGTTTTATCAGTTGCTATACCACAATCGTTGTGTAGAGGGCAGCACAGTCACATTGTCCCAGAAGCAGAGCAGGAATCTGGCTGACACCAGGAAGTTCCCAGCTCTCCCCTTGCTGAGTGTGGAAGGAGGGAGAGAAGGCAGCAGGGGTGATCTGTCAGCTCTGTATCTAGCACAGGGGTACTGCCTTAAAGAGCTGGTTTAGCCTACTCCCTACCCTTCTCTGCCCATTCCTCATCACCTGTGTTCCACATGCAAGCACTACAGTTGGTCAGAAAATACTTTGTGAATAGTTTATCCCTTCTCTCAAAGAATTTTGAAACTCAGTTTTTTCAGCCAGTTCTGCAAGAGGCACTTCTTCAACCTTGCCTTCACTAGTACAAACTCATAACAGAACGAACACACAAGTTATACCAAAAAACCTGCCCACACAATTCTCCCCTGGGGTGAAGGGACTAATTCCTGTCACATGTAGTCCATCTTATCAGTTAATGCATTACTGGAAGGCATTCAGACCACAATGAGAAATGCAGTGTAAAAGAAGATCATGCCTGAAAAGAACAAAACAGCATACCCACAGAGGTGGGTCTCCACAATATGGGTAACCAGCACAGGGGAGTAAAGGGGACTCTTTATCTTTCTACTATGCATAAGTGCATTAACTGGATCCCAATCAGGCCCTCAGAGTGTTTTGGGCACCAGTGGTAATATTCTTATAAAGCAGCACTCTGCTGGCTCTGACAATCCCAAATCATCTCTGAGATACGGACACATGCTGTGCCCCAGATATGCAGCCTCAAAGCAACAGGCTGAGAACAAGTTCTTTACCATCAAGATAATTTGCAGAGAAACACAGGCATCATGTTATGGGACAGTCCCTCTACTTGGCTCTGGAAATGCTGCATTCAGTTCTTGGCACCTCAGTATGAGGGGAAAAAAAGACACTGGGGGAAATTCAGAGAAGAGCAAACATGATTAAGGGATTGGAATGAGTAACTAGAAGGAAAGAGTAAGAGAACTGAGGATGTCTGCCTTGGTTAAATAATGTCACCATGGAGGAACTTAATAATTGCTTTTGTGTTTGAAGGGTGTAAACACCACAGAGAAGAAAGAATTTCCTAAAGTATTAAAGGACTGATACAGTAACAAGGGTTAATGAAATGGAAATAAGAGAAGGAAAATGTAGGCCAAATATGAAGAAAAACTTATTTAAGATTGTGGAATAATCTCTCTAAGGAAGTCATGGAAGCACATTAGTCATTTAGAACTGGACTATACAAAGCAATGAAAATATCATCAGGGAAAAAACGGAACTGGCAAGGAGCTAGACAAGATCCCTAGGGCAATCTCTACTATCTATGATTAACTGGGATTGAGGAGGAAAAAAATCCCAGAAAACTACATATATTTGAAAGAATGTTTTTGCAAAGCTCCAAAGACAAAGGTTGAAAAACTCATGCTAATGCTGCTTCTGTAGTTTTTTTTTTTAAAACCACACTTGATCTTTTAAATCATCTTGTTGTATAAATTTCTAAATATGGTTAGGAAGGAAGGAGTCTAACACTGAAATGTTTCTTTGTTCTTTATGATCACACCTATCCTCCTAACAGTCGAACAGTTGCAGGTGCCTGAGTGTGCAATGCACCATCTGAGCCCACTAGTCTCATGGATGCTGACAGAAGTCTGCCATTATCACATTGGCTGGGTCTAGACTATTAGTTTCATCTTAACAGTTTTGATTTGTCTGACATTTTTCGGTCTTGTTTTACTACATGGGCAATTTGAAGCTCAAAAGCAATCTCAAAGAAAATACAATCAGACAGTCAAAAATGCAAGTTAAGGGTCCAGTCTTGCAGAACACGTCCTGGTGTAACTTCACTCACATCTGCGGGACTGGACCCTGGCAGGATGGATAATGGTCACACATCTTGTGGAGTGGAGAGTGTCAACCACATATATGGCACCATCCCTCTTCCTCGAGACTCCACCAGACAGTGTACATTTGGGACAAACTGATATACTTTCCCCTTCAGTTGCTCAGGACAGGATCATGGATGTGATCATGAAGAATAAAATAGAGAACTACTACCACATAGCATACTGAGGAAAGTAGATCAGGAGCAATACCCACGCTTCTTACCAGGGCATTAGATACTGACAAACTTTTCAAAAAACATGAAGAGACTCCTCCAACACCAACAGCAGCTCATGTCATCATCGTCTTAATTTAAAAATACTAGCCAATCTTCTGCAGTACCAGGAAAAGAAATACATCAAGGGGAAGCATCACAGAGAAAGAAAAGTAAAGGATGAAATCCTGACTCCACTGAAGTTAATGAGTGTTTTGCCATTGACATCAGTGAAGCCACGATTTCACCTAGAGGGTATAGGGTGATGAGTCCTTTGCATGCAATGCTTTAGACTGATTCAGCCAGTATGATCTTTAGTAGCTATAGTGCTTACCCACCTACTTATATGTTTAAAGGCCTAATTTTGGTCCCACTGAAGTGAGTGATAAAATGCCTGTTGAATTCAGTGGGAGAAGGATTGGGGCCTGATTTTTAGTCTCACTTGCACTGGTTTTACACAGCTGTGATTCCATTGATTTCAGTAGAGTTACCTCTGAATTACACTGGGGTTAGTGAGATCAGAATCAGACCCTCATGTCTGAATAAAATGTTGGTGTATTCTGTATTCCTTGTGTATGAGAGACTTATTGACAAGGTGAACACATTTTTCCTTACACTGTAAATCCACTCAGAACAGAAGGGATTTGTTTCTTTGCTGAGAAGACTTGAAAAGTTTAAGATCAGGAATAGCTATTCTTTAACTTACAAAGATAGTGGGATGTAAGGGGACTAGGCGTGTCTTAAAATTTTGATAATCTGCATTTTTAAATAGTGCAAAGTCACCAGAGAAATTTAATCAGGATTCAGATATTGATCATTTTGGTAATAAGGTTAAGACATGCATATACTAATTAGTGTGTTCTATAATTATCTTGTAGTGTTTCTGTGAACTACAAATATCTAAGAAATTCTAATGTGAAATGGTGGATAATGTTATTATTCTCTATTGTGGTTAACTGAGTTACGGAGATATGTATGCTAATTATTTCTCCCCCGCTTTCCTGTTAACTTATTTTGTAAATTTACTTATGAACATTAGGCTGAAATGGATAAGTATTTCAAGCTGTTTCTAAATCTTCTACACATGTTTCTTACTTGTTTCAAAGACAAATACCTTGTTCTGGCAAATACACAAGTTAACAAAGAAATATATGTTGTTTCAGAACTTCAGTTTATTTAAAGCTAAATAAGAGGTGTTTACCTTTAAGTACCTTTAAGTACTTGAGGAAGAGATTTTTTTCATTAAGTCTGTGTTTCCTGTAGAACATGCTGTTTCTTTCTTTGCTTCTGTGGTCCCTAATCCAAAGGTCACTGAGGACAATGAAAAGATTCACATTCACAATGTGAAGTCACAATGACTTCAGTTTGACCTAGAACAGGCCTTTAAATGAAAGCTATTTAGTGTCAAATTCACTTAAATGGTGTACAATTGGAACAAATAACTTTATAAGAGTTTTCTGATAAGACGTTAGTCTAGAAAGACACTTGAAATCCCATACCTTCAAAAGAATGAGCTCTTAACATTCTAAGCACATTACTGAACTGCAAAAAACAAAACAAAACAAAAAAAACCACCAGTGATTCAAGTTTGAATATGTTGCCTCTTTCTTGACTATTATATAGCTTTCCCCTCTCCCCACCCCGCCCTACTGAACAGCTGCATCAGATTAACTCTATTTATTTATTTATTTTATTTATCCATCCTAAAACAGGCTAAGAAACCATTCTGCTCCTGAATTCTCCTATTGGCTATTATCTCTTTGATATAAGAAAACTATTGGACAAATTCACCACAGGCAAGAAGAGGCACAAGTCCACTGAACTCAGTAGAATTGGCTGTGCTTGCAGCTAAGCTGAATTTGGTAGTTTGCCCACACAAGGGCACTACGTTTCTCTAGAACAGCAAGGGAGTTTCATTTCATTTGATTCACCACAGTTAGCGTACTCCATTTGCAAGTGCAACTTTCATCTTTTGAGGACAGATTAAAATCCTACCTTTCCGAGGTGGTTTATCACTGGAGATAGGGCTGTTGATTATTTATGTCCTTTACAGTCATTTGAAGAGCAATGTGAAAACTGCTATCAGATTTTGACTGTATTGTGCCAGCTCATGCACAGAACTATGGCGAGGGTTTCATTAGGATTCTTTTTGATGTCTGTTTCCAAAAAGTTCTCTGTTAGGAGGGGGGAGGGGAAGAGTCACTATCCCCTGAACATTGTTACAAAATATTTTAGCTTCTCCCTGCAAATGGATTTCTTTGCATTTTATATATGTGGCATTTAAACATGAAATGTATTGGATTAAGGCTTTCTTGCATCTGGAAAATTCTGAAGATGAACTCCCACTCCCCAGTTTAGAGAAAGAAATTTGGCAGTCTCATCATTATGCAATACAGACTCATCATTATGCAATGTCAAAATGAAAAAAAAAAAAAGGTGTATGAAGATGAAACTGAGGCTTCAAATACCTAATCTTGTTATTTGTGTGTAACTTTAACAAAAGTTTCCAAAGGATAGTTTTCATGTAGACATAATCACAGAATGGTTAACACGACAGAGAATGTATTGGATGAGGAACCCACTCGTAATAGTTAAACAGAGAACGGGGAGATAAGGCACTTGGAACCCAGTCTATCTCCCACTGAAGTTCACAGCCAAAATTCTGTTGATTTCAAATGAAGGCAGGATCAGAACCTTAGGGATAAATCTTGTTCTCGTGCCTGGCATAAATAGCCAACTAGAACACTACGAATGTTTACTGGGGAAAAGGGGAAGGAATCCTGCAGTGGCTATGTAGCTGCTTTACAGAAGCTATTTCAGGTTGGCCCTAATCTCAGGGGAATAAGTAGTAGAGGATCAGGGGATCCTAGCCCAGCCCACTGTGCCCCCAAACTCCTGTGGAGCCTCAACAGAGCGAGGCTCAATATCACACACATCCTGCACAAGCCCTGCTAAGCCATGTCCTCTTCCCACAGTGCAACTCAGCCAAGAGTCCCTCTGCAGCCAGAAAGGTGAGGATAGGATTTGGCCCTTACAGAGGAAATATAAAATATAAATTAATGATGTGACATTGGGTGGTTTAAGTCATTCGGAGATATGTTGAGAATGGAATTGAGGAGAGATTTATCAAAGAAAAGTGTAGAACTATTTTGCAGCAGCTGGGGGCCAAACTAATTGGATTTGTAGCACAAAGATGGACTACAGGAATGAATAGCCACAGAATCATAGAATCATAGAATCATAGAATATAAGGGTTGGAAGGGACCCCAGAAGGTCATCTAGTCCAACCCCCTGCTCAAAGCAGGACCAATTCCCAGTTAAATCATCCCAGCCAGGGCTTTGTCAAGCCTGACCTTAAAAACCTCTAAGGAAGGAGATTAAGACCCCTTAAAGCATACATTGCTGTGTAAAATGGACACAGTACTAGTTAGACAGGTGGTAGAGAAAAGGAAAACTTTTTTTTAAAAAAGACATGATACTGGAAGCCCCAAAACTAACATCACTAACATTTAATACATATTTTAGAAAGCCACATTAGTGAAAGGAGGGCAAATGAAATAACTGAAATGCAGAAAGGAACTGTATAGGAAATGGAAGAGAGGGAAGATTGGAAGGAATAGATGTAAGCTAGCTGTCAAGGAATACACATATAAAATAAGGAATGCAACAAAGTAAGATTAAATTATGCCAGATAATGGAGTCAAAGGAAATAAGAAAGGGTTGTATTCAGAAAAAAAGAACAACATTATGGAAAGATAGAACAGCTAGAAAAATGTGAAAGGTGAATAGGTAAGTAATGACTCCAAAATGGCTGAAATTTAAATAACTGTGCTCAGTTTTTTATTTGAAAACATGATAACAAAAAAATGAGCATGTTATGCAAGAAGCGGAAAAAAAAGGTTGACAATAATAGCTGAAGAGACTGAGAGCAAAGGATAAACAAAGAGAATATCGATCACACACTGTGAACAGTGAATAATTCATCGAACACAGTTAAGGCCCCACAGCTTTCACATTTGCTGTAGAATCCTTCCCTTGCAGTAGGAGTATGCAGCAATCTCTAATTTTTTAGATACAAATTTTCAGTTTTCTTGGTGTTGAAGAAAAGCATGGAAGGTGGGAACAGAGGGTAAAATCAGGCAAGCTTGTCTTTCTGAGTCTATAAGCAATCAGAAACAGTGGGTCTCAGAGGTGTCAACTGCCTCATTCATCTGAGTGGATTATTAACTCTGAAACCGAACAGAATACTTTAAAAGCCAACATAGAACTATTTTCTTACAATTTATTTTTACAAAAATATCCAATTAATGTATTTACAATCTCCATCCACCTCCCTACATTTCATGAAGTGCCATACATTCCCCAGTGACCCCTACCCAGCTGCTGAAAGATCCAGCTTCCTCTATTAAAAAACACAGGGAAATAATTATGTATGGCAGACCTGCATGAAAGAGACTGAGGCTATGTTTATAGCGCTTTACCATTATAGGTATGTTATACCAGCAAAGCCCTCCAAGCATGGACACAGCTATAGTAGTAAAACTGCTCTTTGTAACAATATAGTAAATCCGCCCCACATGAGCAAAACAAGCTATTCTGGCAAAAGCACAGTTTTGCTGGTAAAACTGCATCCACACAAGGGACTTCTGCTGGTAAAGCTACGTTGGTCAACCATGTGAAGAGGTGTGATCCCTCAGCATCAATGCTGTGTCAGCAGGAGTCTGTAGCATAGATGCAGCTAAACTGGCAAACTGTGTAAAGTAGTGCACTCATCACCCATAGCACCCTCTTGTGTCAGGGTGCGATGCTGAAAGGGATTCTCCTCTCCAGCACCATCTATTGGCCATTTGCCTCTCCCTTCTCTGCTGAACTAATAAATCTTCCACCCCTCTCAGGCTCCACTGAAGTACTTTTATTGACCTTATCTCCCCCCACAGCAATCTAACCAGCTTCCTGTGGATCTCCCCATCAGGTTTCTTGCCTGGTTAAGCCCTATTGCAGGGCATCCCCCATGACTCTGACCTATTCCCTGTAAGTTTCTCTCTACAGGAGAATCTTATGTCCTGTGTAGACTCTTTCCCTATTGAGTTCCCTCCAGTTCCTTATAAGACGTAGGTGCTAAGCTCCCTGCCCCCAGCCTGTAGGCAATCAGTCACAGGTGCAATAATTACGAGTAGTCTGGTGGCACCTTAAAGACTAACAGATTTATTTGGGCATACACTTTCTTGGGTAAAAAAACCCACTTCTTCAGATGCAAAGTGGGGTTTTTTACCCACGAAAGCTTATGCCCAAATAAATCTGTTAGTCTTTAGGGTGCCACCGGACTCCTCGTTGTTTTTGTGGATACAGACTAACACAGCTACCCCTCTAATACTTGAGGTGCAATAATTGGCTCTTCCACCTCTTGTCTAAAAGGTCATGGAAGTAAGCCTTATCACACTATGTTTTTACTAGTATCATTTGTTTCACTGGGGGTGTTACTATACCTGTACAAAGCCAAGCTTTGTCAGTTTCGCTGTGCACACCAGGGGTCTTTTGCCAGAATAGTATACGGTTATAGTTATATGCCAAAGCATTCCTTGTGAGGAGATAGCATATGCAACAGCATAAGCCATGGAGCAATGTAATGTACAACAGAATAGTGTTGTACCAGAATTCTGTAAACATTCATGAAAGTCTCCAAAAAAACAAATCTCATCTGCCAATAAGATGTATATCAGAGAGACGTCACTCGTGTTTTCTCAGTGGTTGAATGGGAAGGGAAAGGTGAAGTATTTCTGAATATGGCCCAGCAGGACAAGTGTTGATTGTACCACTTCTAGCACCTCTAATTAACCAGTTAATGGAGAAGCATTCATTCTTGTCTTATCCTTTTCTATCATAGAGATTTCTAGAAAGCCCATCACCACGGTATCTAAACGATAAGGAGACAGGAGGCACATCTTTGCCCACAGTTGCACTGGATCTACTCATCTATGGAAAAAAAATACAATGTTAAATAAATGCAGAGTATTGGAAATTAATAGTGAATAAAAACAACTACTATACAACACAGTGGATGATTAACATTTAATCTGATCTCATTTTAAATAATTCATATCGATTAGTGTCTATGACTTTCATTCACAACTTGCCCTTATGCCTGTCATTATAAAAAATGCTTGCAGCCTGTCACTCTGCCTAACTAATGAATTCTCATCAGTTTGCTATTCCTTTGGGAGCTGTTTCAGTTATTTTGAAATGCAATCTGTTATGGGAAATATACGTTCCTGATTAAAACACCCACATACAAAACACTGAATTCTCAAAGTGTGGTATCAGTTATTAGATTCAAGTTCTGCAACAGTTCCACTGCCACCTGTGACTAGCCAGAAACTCACATCCCACCCCATTGGACTCAGACCTGGACACAGTGCATCACGCGTTCATGACATCTGTTGACTTTTGCAGTGCATTTTATCTAGGACTAAAGACACAGATATGGAAAAGTTCCAGCTGATATAAAACCAGCTGCCTGTCTGCTTAGCAACACAGGTTGCTGAGAGCACATCATTCTAATGCTCCGTTCTCCAGGATAGTTCCTTATTGAGGACACAGTCTAATTCAAAGATCTTTTCTAGTATTCAAGGCCCCCACTGGATTGGATCCAGATATCCCAGGGCCTGCTGACACTTCAAGACAACTGACACTTCAGCACATGATATTTATCAAACTGAAAACTAGCATAAATGAGGGCATGATTGTTTAGTAGGTTGTACATTTAACTATGAACTGCTGATGCAATTGTGTCATTGTCTTCATTAGAATTTTTAATTGTGTTAGTCAACAATTGTTAATTCAAGAGTAGTCAAGTACTGAGAGAGAGCATCTCCCTCCAGAAGGAAGAGAAGCAGCTGCAGGCAGCCCAGTACCAAGTATTCCAGCAGCCTACAGTGGTCAGGGCAAACCACTGCTTCTGGTGAGACAAATTGCAGCCAGCCACTGGGAGGCCAGTGGGGAGATCTCAGGGTTGCAACCCTGAGCACTAGAACCCTTTGGTTGAACAGCAAAGCTGGGGGGCTCAGTCAGACTTTACTAGTTAGAACTACCCTGTTTACAACTGCTGAAAATAGGGAAGCCCAGAGATCAAGCTGGTGTCCAGCCAAAATAAAGACCAATTTAAGCAGTGTTCCATATTTGTAATGTTTAACAACTTGATTTAGATTCAAGAGGTCAAAAATTCTACTAATTAAGAGTGCTATGAACTGAAGATGCTGAGGTTATTAAGAGCTGCCTCTTCACATTATAATCCAGAATCACAGGAGTATTGGCAATAAAACCGAGCTTAACCTCTCTTTCTCTTTGATCATTTTAATGCTGCTCATTTTTATTTTGGGTTGTCCGATTCTAGCCTTCCATTTTCATTATCAATCCACGCCCTGTTCTCCCTATATATCAGTCACTGTTTCATATCACACAAAGAGCGAGTGATATACAGAGAATATGGGGGAAGATTCTCAGCTGGTGTAAATCAATATACATCCATCGAAGACAGTGGAACTATGCCAATTTGCACCAGCTGACGGTCTAGCTCTGTATTCAGGTGACACTAACTATATACTGATTTATGAAATTACTTTAGAAGTGTGGGCATAAACGGGATATTAGTGACAACCATCAATGTTCTCTTTATGAGATAAAGCCCCTATTCTGTCTAAATTCCTAGGATATGGCTCTGACTATCATGTCCAGTACACATACTCTCTTCTTTACATTTGGATGTAAATTTAATAAAAACAAGATGGCACTCCAGGCAATGCATTTCATAGTGATTATTTCACTTCCTGGGTGGTTAAATTTACTTGGCTTTCAGCCTTATATTTGCTATGTATAATTCTGCTAAAATTGTCAGAAATCATACTGCCTGTTCTAACAGAATACAAGATATATTTGCAGAGGGTAAAGGCTATAGGGATCAACTGGCTTCCTCCCTTTTGCTTAATCTTAATCTCATCTTTCTGGGTTTTTACCATGCCTCCAAGATTCTCCTCCTTCAAAAGCATAGCCAGGTGTCACTCCCATAATCATGTAAGCACCATTTCATTCATGCTTTAATCCTGTTCAGAGTTCTGCAGATGGGGCTTCAACAAGTGCCATACATAGTAACTGAATATATCGCCTTCTTAATTTAGTATTCAGTCCCTCTGTTAATGCAAGCCAGTTGTATCCTTTCCCCACTCATCATTATGCCTTCCTCCAGCCTACCCTCTAAACCTCAAATTGCCTCTCATTTCTGAGTCAAATTACCTTCCTCTCTTTACTCCTTCACAGTGGGATCTTGGATCTTAGACCAGGAGATGAGATGAGCAGCCCTGAGTTGGGAACCATAGAAGCAGACAAATCTAGGGAGGAGTCTTGGACTACATGTTATGTTGTTCCTTTGCCTATTAATCATGTCAAACTCCAGGAAGTGGGGAGTTTTGACCTATAAAACATGTGTTGAGTGTGTTTTGAAGCCAGTGGGAAAGTTACCTGCTCACAGGCCTGATCTTAGTCATCAATGCACATAATCTACTGAGAACCGTTGCGCCAGACAGAATAACAATGGGATGATGGCATCATATTAGGCATCATAGAGTGAAGTTTCCAGATCTGGCTCAATCCTGTGAGTCCACAAATCTCTGAGGCAGCCCCACGGGTGACACCAGGTAGAGTCAAGGTATGCACCCTATGCACATCAATGGAAAGTTTAAGAGCATGATGTGGTGGGGTGTTTTTGTCCATCATGGTGACATGGCTGAAGAGCATGCAATGCTGCTTTTGAATGTAGTGAGTGATTGGAAGATGACGAGATCTCTGTGAGATGATGGCATTTTGCACAAAGTTATCTCAGAGCAGAATTGTTTTTGTGGCCATAAGCGAGACATGGACTCATGCAGAAGGCAGCAAGACCTAGTCATCAGAGGATATATAGTTTGCTGCAACCATATGGACTTGCAGCTTATTTAGATGAACTTGTTAATGCTTTCCATGATGCATGACCCCAACTACATCAGGGGTTCTGCCAGTCATTGCTGAGGTTCTGGACCCTGCTCTTCTGGCATAAAATGTTCAACCCCATAGTTTGGGCAATATCTTGCAAACCTTGAAGAGCAGGGCTGAAATTCTCTGGCTTCTCCACAAGCAGAGCAATGTCAATCAGCATAGTCTTGGTCGGTAAACACTTCCTGACCAACCTCCAACAGGCCTAATGAGTTAGTAATATTATGTGAAAACAATTGATTCTGCTGTATAAAATTACCCTCATAATACTGCCAAGGTCAGTGTCTGTGTGGCCAGTCTGCTATACATATGATAGTCATTTCTTTTTGGCATTGCAAATGCTCAAGATGTACCAGTGAAATGTTCCTTTGCGTGGTGAATATGTTGTGTTGGTAAATACCATTTCTATAGGAGAGTTGGATGGCAGGATTTTTCTTTTTACTGTAGCCAACTTTAAATTGAATTTAAACAAGGCATGAAGTCCTGGAGTATAAAAAGGGATGCTTCTGTACGTTACTGTACCTATCAGACAAGGGAGTGACAGCATCAACATTTTAAAAGGAAATTAACAGAGCCAGAGAAAATTAAGTCAAGGATGCTGATTTGAGAATGTGGGGCTAGCTGGTGTTTTTGTAAAGAGTCCCTGGATCTAGCATTTACATTTTTTGCCTTCATTTCATCAATTAGAATGGCATAGGCAGACAGATATATGGATTAAATACTTCATATAGTTGTCTTATGCGTTATGCAATTCTATATTTTGCCAAAAAAATAAGAGGCTATTAATGGATTCAATTTGGTTTCTGTTTCTTGGGCCAAGTATCTGAGACACGATTTAAAATAAAAACCTTCTATAAATGTTTCTTAAAGAAACAAAAGAAAATGGCTGGAAGTTGATCTAAGACACATTCGGACTGAAAATAGGCATAATTTTTTAAGTGAGGGTAATTTACCAAGGGTTGCAGTGGATTATCCATCATTGACAATTATTAAATCAATATTGGATATTTTTATTACTAGATCTGCTCTAGCAATTATTCTGGGGAAGTTCTGTGGTCTATGTTGTACAGGGAGGTCAGACTAGATGGTCACAGTGGTCCCGTCCGGCCTTTGAATTTATGAAAAAACAATTTAATTCATGAAACAAAACAAATGAAAACAACAATTATTGCCAAATTCAATTTTATAAACTTTCTTTCAATAAAAATTGGACCACATGGACACAAAAGAAAAAAATGGGCACTGACTAATGTTCTTGTTTACTTCCAAGAAAAATGTTATTTCGGCTTCTAAACAGAAGGGGGCAAAATTAGGAATGTATAAATTTACTCTTGCTGAAAACAGTGCTGAACAAAATTTTAGGGCCAAATTACATCTACTGTGTATGTGTGTGCTAGTGTGGACTGAGGGAAGAAAATGAGAAGGTATCTATCCTTATTCCCTCAACCCCTGTTTAAAGAAGCAGCCATATTGTTGCGGCTTGTGCTCTTTCAGTATATACAGAAGGATGACTAGTACTGCTGGATGCATTTAATGCCCCAAGATGGTAAGGAATGTATCCAGGGTCCTTCCAGCCATCCCTGCATATGATCATGTCCGCTGGTCAGCATGGGGGGAGCACTCATATTGCACCATTTTAAAGCTGCTGCAAGTGCTGCTTCCAGCCACACAAGCATTATTTTTCTGACTCTACCCCATTGATGCATAATACGTCCAGTCTCTTGGGCACTACACAGTTATCCCTTGCACCCCAGTGTGCTTGTACTACACAAGCCACAATATCACTCTTAGGATTGCAAAAAATACTATTTAAATGATTGTGTCTAGATCCCTACTGTATTTACAAAACTATTGCTACGTTATCTGAAACAAATCCATGTACAGAAATTTGAGTGTAATCCACACAACATGTGCAGCAAATGGTCAGTATAAATTAAACCAGGTGAATGACCTCATACAACAACAAACACACTTACTAACCGAGCCAGGAAAACTATTCCATTCTATTATCATTTGGTTCTTACTAGCCAAGGGCCCTTCCTCAGTGCATTCCATCCTTCAATTAAACTGCTGTGCAAGATGATTTAAGAGGGACTGATGAAAACTAAATAGATATTAAGGCATGCTGCCATAATAGGATTAGTTTTATTTTCCAATCACAAAACTGGAAAAAAACCCACAAACAAGAAATAAAGTAGATTTCATTCTGAATTTAAAATGGGAGATTAGCTCTGCAGGTGGAAGAAGGTTTTTCTGAAGAAGCCATTAGCTTCACACATTGGATTTCTATTGCCTAAGAGAGTGAAGTCTAAATGAGAAATACATATGGATAAACTGAGGGTTTGATATCTTTATTTCATAAAGAAACAGGTGGACAGAGATATACACTAATTCAAGAGCTTTCGAGAAGCAATTCTTTATTTTGCTGTTTTGGTGGCTGCTCTCAACAGCCATAGCTAAGCAATCTGGATGATACTGATTGTATTAAAACATTTCAGGAACACATTGCAAATAAATGCAGGGTGAAACACACCCAACATTTCAGAAACTGAGTTTGGGAATGCCTACATCACACAGATTAAATCTACACAAAAGATGAATTAAATAACACAGTCCCGCAAAGCATTGAACACTCTGGTCTAGATCAAGCAAACTACTTAACACATGTACTTAACTTTGAAGACATGTATAGTCCCACTGAAGCCAATGGGACTATGCCCTGGCTGGAAGTTAAGCATGTGCTTTAAGGGGTTTGACCAGTCAAGAGCAGACTGCCCAGCAATTAGCACAATTGTGCTCATGGAGCCCAATAACATGAGATGTTGAGTCTCTCCTTGAGGTCCTGATTGTTCTCAACTCCTTCTAACTGAATATTTTTGAGCAGCATGTAATGGAATACAAAGTAAGTAAAGCATAAAGGGCCAGAAAACAGATTTAGACTCCGATTTCCTCAAACTGACCTTTGATTATGCTTTCACATTTTCTGCACCTACATCAAACTGAGGGCCCATTTCATAACACATGGGTAAGCATGGCAGGATTAGATTTTTATTGGTAAATGTCAGTAAACATCGATTTTACCATACACACACAAACCAACAGAAAAATATTTCTATTGATAATAATAGAAATTTTCAGATAGGCAACATAAGAAAAAGCTTTCTGCTTGAAAACTTATCAGAGTTTTATTTAAAGATATTTACTTTGTATATTTTGACAAGTGATGTTGACAATCTGTGTTTTAATAAAGCTTTAACTTTTTGAATCTCAAAGTCTACTGTCACTAAATAATCATTGTCTGAGCCCCTAATTCTGGCCTCTTCTTCCTGCCACTGTGAACATTAAAATAGCTAAAAAAATTAAAAATGCTTACACCCCATAATTTTGCACAGTTATGAAAATTTAGATTGATAAAAATAGAAAAAATGCTTACAAATGCATTTAGGTTAGGGCTGTTGATTAATCACAGTTAACTCATGCGATTAACTCAAAAAATTATCATGATTAAAAGTAATGACAATTTAAAAATTAATAGTGATTACTTGCAAATTTAATCACACTGTTAAACAATAGAACAAGAATTAAAATTGATTACATATTTTGGATGTTTTTCTCCATTTTCATATATTTTGCATTCTGTGTTGTAACTGAAATCAAAGTGTATGTTATTTTTATGACAAATATTTGCACTGTAAAAATGACAAACAAAAGAAATAGTATTTTTCAATTCAACTCATACAAGTACTGTAGTGCAACCTCTTTGTCATGAAAGTGCAACTTACAAATGTAGATTTTTTTTGTTACATAACTGCACTCAAAAACAAAACTATGTAAAACTTCAGCACCTACAAGTCCACTCAGTCCTACTTCTTGTTCAGCCAATCACTAAGACAAACAAGTTTGTTTACATTTACAGGAGATAATGCTTCCTTCTTCTTATTTACAATGTCACCAGAAATTGAGAACAGGCATTTGCATGGTACTTTTATAGCCGGCATTGCAAGGTATTTACATGATAGGTATGCTAAACATTTGTATGCCCCTTCGTGCTTTGGCCACCATTCCAGAGGACATGCTTCCATGCTGATGATGCTCGTTTAAAAAAATAATGCGTTAAATAAATTTGTGACTGAACTCCTGGGGGGAGAATTGTATGTGATCTATTTTACTCACATTCTGCCGTATATTTCATGTTATAGCAGTCTCAGATGATGGCCCAGCACACGTTGTTCATTTTAAGAACACTTTCACTGCAGATTTCACAAAACGCAAAGAAGGTACCAATGTGAGATTTCTAAAGATAGCGACAGCACTTGACCCAAGGTTTAAGAATCTGAAGTGCCTTCCAAAATCTGAGAGGGACGAGGTGTGGAGCATGCTTTCAGAAGTCTTAAAAGAGCAACACTCCAATGAAGAAATTACAGAACCTGAACCACCAAAAAAAGAAAATCAACCTTCTGCTGGTGGCATCTGAGTCAGATAATGAAAATGAACATGCATCAGTCCTCACTGCTTTGGACTGTTATCGAGCAGAACCTGTCATCAGCATGGACACGTCACCTGGAATGGTGGTTGAAGCATGAAGAGACATATGAATCTTCAGTGCATCTGGCACATAATCATCTTGTGACATCGGCTACAACAGTGCCACAAGAACACCTGTTCTCACTTTCAGGTGACATTGTAAACAAGAAGCAGGCAACATTATCTCCTGCAAATATAAACAAACTTGTTTGTCTGAGCAATTGGCTGAGTAGAAGTAGAACTGAGTGGACTTGTAAGCTCTAAAATTTTACATTTTTTAATTTTTGAATGTAGTTTTTTTGGTACATAATTCTACATTTGTAAGTTCAACATTCATGATAAAGAAATTGCACTACAGTTCTTGTATTAGGTGAACTGAAAAATACTATTTCTTTACAATGTATACAATACAATGTATACCTTCAGATCAGCGGCACTGCTATGGGTACCCGCATGGCCCCACAGTATGCCAACATTTTTATGGCTGATTTAGAACAACGCTTCCTCAGCTCTCGTCCCCTAAAGCCCCTACTCTACTTGTGCTATATTGATGACATCTTCATCATCTGGACCCATGGAAAAGAAGCCCTTGAGGAATTCCACCATGATTTCAACAATTTCCATCCCACCACCAACCTCAGCCTGGTCCAGTCCACACAAGAGATCCACTTCCTGGACACTACAGTGCTAATAAACAATGGCCACATAAACACCACCCTATACTGGAAACCTACTGACCGCTATTCCTACCTGCATGCCTCCAGCTTTCACCCTGACCATACCACACGATCCATCGTCTACAGCCAAGCTCTGCGATACAACCGCATTTGCTCCAACCCCTCAGACAGAGACAAACACCTACAAGATCTCTGTCAAGCTTTCTTACAACCACAATACCCACCTGCAGAAGTAAAGAAACAGATTGATAGAGCCAGAAGAGTTCCCAGAAGTTACCTACTACAGGACAGGCCTAACAAAGAAAATAACAGAACGCCACTAGCGGTCACCTTCAGCCCCCAACTAAAACCCCTCCAACGCATTATTAAGGATCTACAACCTATCCTAAAGGATGACCCAACACTCTCACAAGTCTTGGGAGACAGGCCAGTCCTTGCCTACAGACAGCCCCGCAACCTGAAGCAAATACTCACCAACAACCACATACCACACAACAGAACCACTAACCCAGGAACCTATCCTTGCAACAAAGCCCGTTGCCAATTGTGCCCACATATCTATTCAGGGGACACCATCACAGGGCCTAATAACATCAGCCACACTATCAGAGGCTCGTTCACCTGCACATCCACCAATGTGATATATGCCATCATGTGCCAGCAATGCCCCTCTGCCATGTACATTGGTCAAACTGGACAGTCTCTACGTAAAAGAATAAATGGACACAAATCAGATGTCAAGAATTATAACATTCATAAACCAGTCGGAGAACACTTCAATCTCTCTGGTCACGCAATCACAGACATGAAGGTCGCTATCTTAAAACAAAAAAACTTCAAATCCAGACTCCAGCGAGAAACTGCTGAATTGGAATTCATTTGCAAATTGGATACTATTAATTTAGGCTTAAATAGAGACTGGGAGTGGCTAAGTCATTATGCAAGGTAGCCTGTTTCCTCTTGTTTTTTCCTAACCCCCCCCCCCATATGTTCTGGTTTAACTTGGATTTAAACTTGGAGAGTGGTCAGTTTAGATGAGCTATTACCAGCAGGAGAGTGAGTTTGTGTGTGTATGGGGGTGGGGGGGATGTGAGAAAACCTGGATCTATGCAGGAAATAGCCCGACTTGACTATGTAAAGAGTTGTCACTTTGGATGGGCTAGCACCAGCAGGAGAGTGAATTTGTGTGGGGGGGTGGAGGGTGAGAAAACCTGGATTTGTGCTGGAAATGGCCCACCTGCTGATCACTTTAGATAAGCTATTACCAGCAGGACAGTGGGGTGGGAGGAGGTATTGTTTCATATTCTCTGTGTGTATATAAAGTCTGCTGCAGTTTCCACGGTAAACATCTGATGAAGTGAGCTGTAGCTCACGAAAGCTTATGCTCAAATAAATTGGTTAGTCTCTAAGGTGCCACAAGTACTCCTTTTCTTTTTGCGAATACAGACTAACACGGCTGTTCCTCTGAAAACTATTTCTTTTGTTTTTTACAGTGCAAATATTTGCTATCAAAAATAAATGCAAAGTTGAAAAGGTAGAAAACATCCACAAATATTTCAATAAATGGTATTCTATTATTGTTTAACAGTGCGATTAATCAGTCGATTAATCACAATTTTTTTAATTGCACAATTAATCATGATTAATTTTTTTAATTGCTTGACAGCCCTAATATAGATATTATCTGTCAAAATTATAAAAAATAAACATTGAATTCTGCCAAGCTTACACATGGGTATATAATTACTTGTTTTGTGGATGTGGCCAGGCGCATACATACTTAAGTACTATAAAATGCACAGCAACCTTTTGTATGCAGAAAATTGGGTGCCATTTCTGCAAATCCGTCTTTTTATGCACACATTTGCTGTGAGATGCACTTACTTTTCAATGTGCAAGTGCTATTCAAACACCACAAACATGGCATTTTATTTTAAAAGCCCCTCAGCCATGGCCACATTCCTTTTGATAAATATTGCACATAACCTGTTTGAAAGTACCAAAAATACTGTTAAGATACATGATCATATTTTATTACGAGTGTAGCAAATAACATACCAACTGATTTCTTCTGCAGGGAGGTATGTGTCAAACTCAGTTTGTGAAGAGTGCTAAAGTATATTAAAAATTATGTTTTAAACATGGTTCAGACATGTTTGGGTTGAGTCCACAAAGTAAAAGTCCATTCTACTGTCCTTGACTGACAGTGGTTGACCCATTGATAACAAAGAGAGGTTTGATCAGAGATAGAGAGCAGGATGTATGATCCTTCCTTGTAAGCTGCTGCTTGACATGGTGGGACGGCTTGTGTATTGCAATGACCATGAAAGCTATGCCAATAGGAGTTTTAAATCCTGATAGGATCACTTGAGCTGGAAAGATAACACAAAAAGCAGCCCACTGGCCCTCCAGGTTGTGGGTTGAGTGATAGGTCAACCAATCCTGGTAAGAAAAACAGAAACAAGGAATGGAACAGCCTTCTTGTGCTCTAAGAGATGGTTGATGGCACAGGTAGGATTCAGATTCAGGATGTGATCGTTAGGTAAAATATTTCCCTTGTGTCATAACTACACTTTAAGTGCTAGATTGGGATACCAGAATATAGCCAACAGTAAGGGATGGTGAGTTGCTGCATTGCCCTAGGCGCATCCCAGAGAAGGAGTGGTACTCAACAAGCCACAGTTCCTGTTCTATTCCTCCATTGTTCTAAGATGGTAGTAATAGAGTGACCAGATGTCCCGATTTTATAGGGAAAGTCCCAATTTTGGGGTCTTTTTCTTATATAGGCTCCTATTACCCCCCCACCCCCTGTCCTGATTTTTCACACTTGCTGTCTGGTCACCCTAGGTAGTAATTTTCTGCTGACATATGTCTGTACCCCCAAGTAATAGAATGCTAAACTGTATTATACTGTTCAGCCATTAGGCGGCACTATGTATAAAATATTTAAGCAAACATGGGCCATACCTGGGAGAGCATTAATGGATCTTATGATGAACACATTTGGTGTGTATAAGTAAGCTCTGAAGCCAGTCCATATCTGGTACAGAAGGACATGATGCAGTGTCAGGAGTAAACTAAGAATAGAAACAGTTGAAAAACAGCAACAAAAGTTGCAAACAGAAGGAAAACAGCAACAAAAATTGCAGGATCTCATCATCATGTCACTCTTCAATGCCCCAGTGAACTTCAGCTTTGACAAACCTTCACAATGGACAGACTGGAATCAGTATGTAGCAAGATTTTGAATTGCAAACAAACTCCACAAAGAAACTGGGGATATACAGGTATCTTTTTAAATTTATGCTATGGAGAAGTAAACAGATCATTTCTTTAAATCCTTTGACTTACTGTAGATGGTCACAAAGCTGGCAATGACAGGGTTCTGGCTATGTCTGAGGCACACTTTATGCATTAGAGAAATGTGGTTTATGAAAAAGCATGTTTTCAGCAGGGAATTCAAGAACCAGGGGAAAATGTTGAATGTTTTATAAGGGCTCTGCATACATTGGCTGTATTCTGGGAATGCAAAACATGAAAATATCAGAGATCGGCTGGCTATTGGGTTAGCAGATACAAACCTTCCACAGGAGCTTCAACTGAAGAGAGATTTAACCCTAGCCACAGCTATTCAAATAGAAAAATGGTCTGAACTGATGAGACAGCAAAATCTAGAGAAATTTGACAGTGCTGAAAAATCTGAAACTAGCCTAGAAACAGCATACATTATTGGAGTGTTAAAATTGATTATCATAAAACCCTGTAGGCAAGGAGAGTGAATTCCCAGGCTAAGAGGGACAAATTCCATACTACATGCACAAGGTGTAGAAAAAGTCATAGCCTAAGAAATGATGCATGTCCAGTTGCAGGCATATGGTGTAATAAATGCATGAAATATGGACATTTTGTGGCTGTTTGCTGCACCAAAGCACTCAGGGCGTTGACTCATATTACAGATAATCAACAGTGATTGCTTCTGGGATCTATCACTTCTGATGATGCAGAGCCTGCATGAAACTGAATATTCATGGCAAGACTACTGACTTTAAAATTGACTCAGGAGCTGACATCAACAGACATCGCAGAAGGGATTTACAATCACCTTTAACCCCTCCAAAAGCTGAAGTCATCTGACACAGCTCTGACAAGCCCCAGAGGCATTCTGAACTGCATGCAACATGTGATGAAGCAGAGAAACCATCTGCCAGCATGGAAAGGGTTAAAGAGAGCCTTGGGGGCTCAGCTAGCCCTGTCCTGTTATGTCTGCAGCCAATGCCAGGCCTGGGGGGAAAGGAAAAGGACAGAACCTTGCTAAATTCAGGGCTGACTGGTGATGAGGCAGGAGCTAGCCTGTCAGCCAAGTCATCCACCAGGAAAGAAGCACCATTTTTTTGGCTAAAGGTAACAGCCTTCTCAGCCATAGCTTACCAGCCATGAGGGGTCCAGTGAGAAATGTTGAAGAACTTGGTGGAATATTTGGTGATATTAGACTTTTGAAAGGAGATCCAGTACAAATAACCTAAAGAGACAATGCTGAAACATATACAGTACATACACGTTGCAGGATTCCTATCCCATTACTCTGTAACGTGTAAACTGAATTAAAGAGAATGGAGCGGATTGGCATAATCAAGAAAATTGCTGAGCCAACAGCATGTTGTGCTCCAATGGTACCAATTATAAAGAAAAATGGAAAAAATATGAACCTGTGTGGATCTTAAAAGACTTAATGAAGTAGTTGTGAGAGAAAAATATATCCTCCCAACACCGGATGACATCCTCCTGGAAGTGAAAGGAGCTACATTATTCTCCAAGTTGGATACCTAGAGTGGATTCTGGAAAATTCCTTTAGTCAAAGAAAGTGCTAAATTGACTACATTTATCACACCTTTTGGAAGATTTTTGCCTCTGAAGACTACTTTTTTTGATTAACAGTACATCTGAAACTTTCCAGAGAATGATGGCAGAACACAAATGGAGTTGTAGTTTTCATGGACGATATTATGGTATATGTATCTTTGATGGAAGAACACAACAAAATGCTCAGTGAAGTCCTAAGTCTAATCAGTCAGTCAGGACTGAGGCTAAACAAGGAAAAGTGCATTTTCTGCCGACCCTAAATCAAGTTTTCGGAATAGACAGTAAACAAAGAGAAAATAAAAGCAATTTAAGAATTGAATGCAGCAACTAATGTGCCAGAACTAAAATGTATATTGTTGTCAATACCTACAAGACCTTTCTACAGTGACAAAACCACTGCATGAACTGTGGAAATCCAACACATCTTGGCTATGGAGGCCAAATCAAGAAGGTGCTTCAGAAAGGTAAAATAAATTATCTCAACTGCTCCAGTTCTCAGGTTCTACAGTGTGAACAAACCCACAATGGTCAGTGTGGATGCAAGCAGCTATGGCCTAGGTGGTGTATTGTTGCAGCAATATGGGTCTGAGTGGAAGCCAGTTGCATTTTGCTCTCGCACACTCACAGAAGCAGAAAAATGATGTGCAGAGATTGAAAGTGAGTGCCTGGCAAGCATATGGGCATATGAAAACTTTTACAGATATCTGTGTGAGCTGGATTTGTTTATACTGATAACAGACCACTAATCGCTTGAAATCCTCATCAGTGGGAAAGACCTGAATTAAGCACCATTGAGATGCCAATATCTATAGATAAATTTAATTTGATTTAACCCAACTACTAAATATGTTCCTGAGAAAAATCTGGTTGTGCTCTGTCATGGACCCCAGCATTGCACTCAACTACCCATGAGCTCCAGGATGAGGTAAAGGCATATATGGATGCTGTGAACACATACAGACCAGTGTCAGAAAACACTACAGCAGCAACAAAAAGCAACCTAGACAGACACACAACTTCAGGAAGTTCTAAGTTACACTAGGAGAAGCTGGTCCAAGTATCTGAAGTACACTAAGGAAGTGAAAAGAGACTACTTTGTGGTGTATGGACAATTAAGCAAGTCAAGCGGACTTATGATTAAAAGCAATTGAATCATAATTCCAAATGAAATGAGAGGAAAAATCCTAAACTGCATCCATGATTAACTAAATGCCATGAATGGGCCACCCAGTCAGTGTGATAGCTGGGCATCAACAAGGACATAAAGAATAAAATATCTGCATGTGAACATCACAGAACTAGCAGACTAACACAACACATAGAACCTTTAATAACAACATCTCTACCAATCAAGAAACTAGATATAGATTTATGCGAATTCAGAGGACATTACCACCTAGCGGTCATGGACTATTTTTCCAGCTATCTAGAAATAATGTAGTTGAAAAAACATAATATGTTTCAGTTTATTGAGAAATTGAAGTGCACTCTTGCTTACTCTGGTATTTGAGAAGACCTAGAGATGGACAACAGACCACAATTCATGTCAGCAGAATATGCAGTCATATTCTGAATGGAATATGATTTTGATCATATTACTAACAGCCCACATTACCCACAAGAGAATGGAGAAGCTGAGAGAGCTGTACAGACAACCAAGAAAATCCTACAGTAGGAAGATCAATTCCTAACTCTTCTGAGTTACAGATCAAAACCAGTAGTGGCTAAGATATTGTCCAGCAGAACTCCTGATCATCAGCATATGCACAATGTGTCCAACCATTTAATGGCATCATCATCAGCCAGATGAGGAGCTGGTAGCCCACCATTGAAATAAGTCAGTGGGCACTTGACAATAATATGCAACTTAATCTGAAGTTGACTGAAGCTGCATAATGGGTCATTAGTAAAACTCCATTTAAAGAGATTGGCCACACTGTTACTTTGCCCTGTTTGAAACTGGTTCAGAGATGTCCAGAGGTGTCTTGGCAGACCAAAACCTGGTGGACTGATGGTTGGGTCAGTGACGAGAGAGTGATAAACAACTATCATCGTTGACTACTCGTTGAGAAGAAGTTACCATGCACTTGACATCAAGCAAAGATTATAGCCATTCTTAAACCGGGCAAGGACCCCTACAAATTTTGAGTTGTCCAATACCCTTGCTGTCAGTGTGTTTATGTGTCAGCACTCAGAACACCCTGCTCAGAAAATTGGCCAGTTCAACCTGGGGTGTGAGAGCCTGGATGCTTAGATCATCAGCCCTTGTCCTCTGCTATTCAACAGCAGAGTACTGTGCTCCTGTCTGGTGCTGCTCGTCTCACATGAGGCTGGTCGACGTACAGTTTAACAAAGCTATGAGTATTGGTACCGGGATTTTATGGGCAACTTCGTTGCCATGGCTACTGATAGTTAGCAACATAGCACTGCCAGATATTTGCTGTGCAAAGGCCTCTGTCACGCTCCTGGCTAAGATCTGTGAAAGTAGTGACCTGCCATTATATGCAGACCTCTTCAACCACCGATCAGCTCTCCTTTCTACTCGACACTCTTTATGTCATTTATGCCACCACAGGACATGACGGTGGAATCTGCTTGGCACAACGAGTAGTCAACGATGATGTTTATCACTCTCTCGTCACTGACCCAACCATCAGTCCACCAGGTTTTGGTCTGCCAAGACACCTCTGGACATCTCTGAACCAGTTTCAAACAGGGCAGAGTGACGGTGTGGCCAATCTCTTTAAATGGAGTTTTACTAATGACCCATTATGCAGCTTCAGTCAACTTCAGATTATGTTGCATATTATTGTCGAGTGCCCACTGACTTATTTCAATGGTGGGCTACCAGCTCCTCATCTGGCTGATGATGATGCCATTAAATGGTTGGACACATTGTGCATATGCTGATGATCAGGAGTTCTGCTGGACTATATCTTAGCTACTACTGGTTTTGATCTGTAACTCAGAAGAGTGAGGAATTGATCTTCCTACTGTAGGATTTTCTTGGTTGTCTGTACAGCTCTCTCAGCTTCTCCATTCTCTTGTGGGTAATGTGGGCTGTTAGTAATATGATCAAAATCATATTCCGTTCAGAATATGACTGCATATTCTGCTGACATGAATTGTGGTCTGTTGTCTATCTCTAGGTCTTCTCAAATACCAACTAATCGCAACTAATGGACAGCCAGATGACCACATTTTACATATTCTGGTCATGTAATTAGAAAACCAGTACAATTCAGAGACACTTAACAGACTGATATGTACTGAACTTCAAAGACAAGAGTAACAGTGTAAATATTGTAAATTGTCGGAATGTAGAACTTAAAGGGGGGAGATGTAATGAAATTCTAAATTGTGCTAATTCAGCCACTAGTGGGCACTGTGTGTAAAATACTATATTTAAATGAACCTCAGCGACACTTGGGCTGAGAGCACTAAAGAATCTCATGATGAAAGGTGTGTGTAAGCAAGCTCTCTACTCAGTCCATATCTTGTACAGAAGTACACGATACCCATGTATTGGATCTGCCCTTTCCCACCTGCTCTGTGGGTAGAGGAGGAATAGTAGGAAGTCTTCTGACAATCTCTTTACACCTGGGACACAGGATTCAAGTAGACCATACAAGTGTGATGCGTACTCCTCTAGAGCCTCTGTGTGGCTGCATATTGACTCAATAGTTAGTAAAATAAAATACTTTTCTAGTCAGCATCACTCAGAGGGGAAATAGGATGCAGGTCACTTTAAAGCCCACTATCATGTCTGTCCTTTGTTGGACATTTATGCACATAGTTATCTAATTTGTATACACTGTTGCCAGAAATCTCCAGCTATCTTACTGTCTTCCAGATCAAGTCAAGTCATTCCGTACTGTGAAATTTTCTGCAGAGTAGTAGGTATGTAGGAAAGGTAGGGTTAAATTTAGAATGAGTGATTGTGATTCAAAAATTGTGCATCTCATGTGCTCTCTTTTTTCTGGCGATTTCAAGCAACATTTCCTTGGTTTGTTTCCCCACACACTGTTCTCTTTTTGGTAATGGATCTCTGTGGCAGGCTAACCTTTCTGTGAATAGATTGGCTTCCTGCACAGCTAGTTTGTGATCTTTTGTGGATTCTGGGTAGCACACAGAAAACTTGGGGAAACAATCAACATATTGTATTCTTAGACAGCTTAAATATTTAACAACATCTTTATATGAATATATACAAGGTACTTCAGCCAGAAATACCACAAGTAGAATATGAAGCACTGAAGGATATTTGTTAACTGCAAATATAAACAAGAAGAATCTAGAAAATCTTGACTAAAAGTGTAAATAAAATGAAGTTGCACAGGTATATGTAACTATTTGCTTTATCAATGCAGAGTTTAGAGACATTATTCTTTCTTTATTTGGCACCAAGGCTATTTGAACTTTTTCTACCACTATTAATCATGCTCTCTCTCATCTTCAACTACTACAAAGGTTTGACAAGGACTTACTTTCACCTTGAAACACACTGGTAAAAATTCAACTTGAGCTTTACTGTTTTAGTATGCCATAAATGAGAATGGCTGCTAAAATATATTTTCTTGTTCTCTAGAGACCAGTTTTACAGGAGAAAAGGATTCTGATTTTTTCCTGTAACTATGAATACTTTTTACTTATTTATTTTTATATGTCAGGCCTTATGCAAAAGAACCCTAACAAATGGCATGAGTCATAGTGCAGTGTTAATGATTTTCACTCAAACTAACCTTGAAAGGCCTTTGACTGACAGAAGAGCAGGGAGCGCCTGGGGAAAACTGATCTGGTGAGCAAGTGCTTTAGGACTGCTGGGCTCAGGAGCCAAAGGATAATTTAGTAAGAATAAGCTGTTCTTTCTTTAAACAGGCCTATACCCATTTTTGTGCTACTGCTAGAGGCTCCCAAGGTGGATATGAACACACTGCCGGGTGCTCTTTTGTGTTACCATCAACATATTTCTTCCCATGGGACTTGTCCATTCAATGGGTGGTGTTAGCAGCAGTTTCTTTGTTGCATTCTTGGGTACATCTACACTGAACACTCCTTTTGGCAGTGTGCACTGTACATAAACACACAGCCCTCCTAGCATAGGTATAAATAGAAGTGTAGATGGTGAATAAAGGCTCAGGGAAAGGTTCCAGCAGTGGGGAAAGGCTTTGGCAGGGGGAGACTGTGGGGAAAGTGTCCTGCAGCTCTCACTCTGGTCCCCTACCAGATCCTTTCACTGTGGCATGTAGCTACACACCACAGTGTGGACATAGCCTGCTTTTCACTGAGGCACACATACCCTGCATGCTGCTGCCAGTGTCTAGGTTTGTTTACCAAGGTGCAATTATTTTGGAATATATGATTAGTGCATGAAATTCTTAGCACAAGAGTATGAGCTTTTAAAAGCTCATAACATTTCTTTTGAAATCTTTCATGTAACACACCCTTCCTTAAAAGGTTTAGCGAAAGCCTAATTTGTGATTCCTGAATTTAGTGAAATAGAGAATACAGCAAAATATACAATATTTTAGACATAACAATCAACAAAAAATATAAATGTAAATGTTGGATAAATGCAACATTCAACTTGGCTCAACGTGAAAGCAAAACCCAAGTGGATATACACAAATGGAAAATCTCTTATAAACACTCAAGGCAAAGTGAAAAAGACATAGCAGATCAGCAGATAAAAAGGCTTAGAGAACAAATACAAATATAAGTCATTTTAAATAATAGGTAGGATTTCAGGAGTCCTCTCTGAGTTGGCCTTACTCTGCTCCCATGAAGTCAATGATAAAATATCCATTGATTTCAAAGGGAGCAGAATTAAGCCAACAATGAGCGCTTTGGAGAGAAAAAATAATGCCATTCTCTGAGTATGAGCTAAGCTTGAACTAGAACCTGACACTCTTGTCACGTTATTCTCTGAAAAAACAAATGAGGTCAGAGATTATTTTAAAGTACATGTAATGCACAAAGAAGCAATTAAATCTATGTTCAAGTGAGTATAATAGCATATTTTTCTGATATGCTTTTGACCCAGCAGTGACGCAAAGAGTGACTTTGACAGCATGTGGAATGCTACTGCTAAGAATGATTTAAATTAACCAATGTGGATGGGGTTCAGTCCATTGACTATACCATCTTCTATTGTTCTAGACACTGGTGGCAGAAATTCTGTCCTAGGTGGTTATGGGCAGGACATCGGAATAAAAATAGATTGTATACAGAATTAGAATGCACCTCCTTAACTTAGATAATGAGGAACTATAAGATGCTTATCATTTGGAAAGGTATCTTACCTGGATTTGTAATAAGAGATAAGATCATAAGTGAAATCCTGATGCCTAATGTTACTAATAATCACCACAAGCTACTGTACAGGAAAAACATTGCACGTCCTCTTGCAGATTTGCTAGAACTTATCAGTTTACAACAGGGAACTCAAATTACTTAAATAAACAAACAAATGAAAAAGGTCCCTATCATTTCTACAACATATACCCATTTCTTGGACAGATATTCCACTAGTAAAGAAAGAGTTTACAAAATGAAAATAAATGCTTTGCAGATCAATAAAGAGCAAAAACACAAGAAAAATGGTTATGGAGAAACACCAATAACAAAATTGTGCCTTCTATCCCAACCTGGGTCGTCACTGGACACACCAGTGAAAATGTTGCCTGATGTGCATCAACGGTCCAACAAGCAAACAACATTAGAGGATTGTATGAAGGATGGTAATGTGAATAATGCTGAAAATATTATGACTACTGTAATGGGGTGTACTGGCCGTTTAAGAAAAAATAGGTGTTGGATCAGGAGCCCTGTAGAATAGGTTGGGGCAGTGGAAGGAGCTCTCTAGAGGAGGGCAGTGTAGAGACTACCTCTGTCTCAGAACAAGGGAAACACTGAAAGAGAAGGAAGGCAGGGCCAAGGGGCTGAGCTCTAGCCAGAAAGTGTTGGCACTCGCAGCGCTGGGGGAGCAGACCAACAGAGGAAGCGCTTTGGGTGTGTCCAGAGAACTGGAGCTAAAAATGAACAATTGAATTGTGGTTATGGGCTTTATGTTGGGGGCTCATTGGGGATTGTTTGGATTATTTTGTCCATTGAGGATTCTGAGGACTATGTGAACTTTATTTGATATTAAACCATCCCTGGAAAGGGGTGTTGTAAGCCATAATGGAGACTCTCTGTAGTGCTCAAGGTGCAAGGTACTTGCAGAGTGACAAGGTGCTCAGTAAGCAGCAACCCTGCTACAATAACATTAAGGCATAGATAGTATATTCTTCACCTTGAACTCTGTACAGTATGCTCACCCCATGTCATAAAGAAAGAGAAAGGATCTAAGGAACCTGATCTGACTGACACCAATGGGAATCTTTCCACTGACTTTTGTGGATTTTATTTCAGATCCTAAATGATTAGAGGCATACAGAATGACTTCCTTAGGAGGAGATACTGTAAATATTGGGAACATTTAGAATGGAGATTAATAAGAGGTGACAGGACAGAGGTATATACATAATGAATACTTTAGAGCAGGCAAATTTGAAAATTCAGTTTTCCCCTCTCATAGCAAAAGAATAGGACAGTTAATGTAATTGAAAAGCAAATTCTTTATTGATATGATACATAACTGGAATGCAGAACTCATTGCCACAGGACACTACCCAATCCAAAGCTTCGCAAAATTAACAAGAATAGACAGTTATATGGGTAATATGAACAGCTGGAGGAAAAGTATAAAAAAGTCTAAGGGTTAACAACCCTCTTGCTTCAAGGTCAAAATCAAGCACTGCTGGGGATTAGGAGGAAACATACCCTCATAGACAATTTACTACTCCATAGTTGCCCATTACGATTTAGAGGAAGATACAAGAATTTCAGTATTGTACTGCCCACTGTCTGAGGTAGGGCACTGCACTAGATAGATCTTTGGCCTCTTCCATTATAATAATTACTATGCTCCTAAAGATGGAGATGGAATAAGGAATTACACTGCTTCCTCCCATACACATACACCCAAAAGCCTCTACAAGCACTCAGCATGAAACTGGACACTGCCATGAATGGCACATCAAAGACAAAGGAATGTGGTCTTTTGGTCTGGAGGGCTAATCAGGATTCTGGGCCCCCTTGAGTCTATGCTGGGCTCAGTACCAAGCAGTAAAGGTATAAGCTGCTTCTTGCAGAATTCAATTTCACTACAAAGCGTGCCTCCTTGAGCCACCCTGACATTTAAGAGTAGATTGCAAAGCACCAGTCTGAAGCCAGGACCTTCTTTCCACCTCCAGTTTGGCACTGTAATAAGCATAGGACTTCACCCCAAATATCTGATGTGTTGAAGGATACTGAAAATAATAAATACTAGTATATTCTAAGGGGAATAAATTCTATAATTAAACAGATCAAGAATGCCTCCACTAACAACGCTTTTGATACATACAAATGAAAATAACAATGACAATTGAGAGTTAGTGAATGGAAATTACTGAACAGTTGGAAAGTTATGTTGCTTGTTTCTTTCACATGAAATGGGTGGACATTTGTCTAAATAAGACAACAAATAAATAAAAGTAGATGTAGAAGCTAAAGAAACAGGTGTACAAATAACATCCTACATGACAATGAAAAATTCTTAGTGCGCTAGATCAGTGTACATACATTTGAGAATGCTGAAATAATAGGGATACAAACTAGATGTAAAGTACTAGATAGCTGTAAAAAAACTTACTAAATTCAAGGCAGACTTTGCATAGCTTTTCCCTAGGTAGAAGCATGTATTTGCCTGTGCTGGAGGTGGAATGGGATGGAGGACAGGCTGATTGGCTCACTTTGCCATGTTGCAAATTTGACAGGCTCATTTTTCCTTGTCGCAAATTTATGTGTTGGGTGAGCAAATTATGCTGTGGAAGTCTGCCTGAAATGGTGAAATTGAACCCTCAAATATTTTTTTAAATTACAGAAATTTGGATCCACCATTTTCCAATGGAAATAATCAGAAGTTACAGTCTAAGCTCTTGGAAGTAAAAACCTTGTGTTATATTTGTTGCTTAACTGGAATCATCCTGTAAATTATGATAAACAAGAACTGTAATATGAATCATTTACAGACGCTACTTCATTAAATAAACCTTTAATGGAGCAGTAGAATTCTCCAACATGTTGACACTTTTTAAATTGAAAGAAATGTATTACAGTTTGTTTTCTCTAGACAGGAAAGGGACAAGCACTTAGAACTATTGCAAATAACCACGTATAAGGGCCTCAACACATTTGTTAAGCTTTTCCACGGACAAAGAGCAAAACATGTACTTTCTGTCTTAATGACATTTGCTTAAGATTAATAGAAACAGCAAAGAAAAAATATATAATCTCTTGGAGAGAGCACAGCATGTGCAGCTCACTTTGTAACAGCAGCCATCTTGAAGCAATTCACAAGTACCCAGGACGCAAGCAAGGGGGCCCATTTTACTTTTAAAGGTAGCAGTGCAGATAATTCTTTACAATTACATAGCTACATTCACTGTCCACAGCTTTCATCATGTGGCTTCTGTTCCTGAATTCCATCATATTTTATATGCACACAGAATAAAGGATTGAGTCTCTGAGGTACAGACAAGAGAAATGGTGAGAGCAAACCAAAATACATTAATAAATAAAATAAAAATGGTCTTACAGAGCATGAGACACAGATAAGAATATTACTTTTCCTCATCCCAAACCAAAGATTAACTTCTTAATGATCTTTTTCATAATACCTTACTTCATCCACTAAGAACAAACTTTATCATACACCTCTTTTCTTAAAAGTCTGGGTAAATATGTGAATTATCCCAAAGAGTCTCCTAGGGGAAACTGGGTCATGCTTTTAAACTAAGCATTCTGACTCCAATTCTGATCTTAACTACACCAGGAGAAATCAGGTATAACCCCACTGACTCGTAACTGAGATCAGAATCTGGCCCACTGATTGTAAGATCTCATTGAGTTTTATGATCAATAAAGCAGTTCTTTTACTAAAATTAATCAGGGTTTTTTTTTTGTTTGTATATCTGCGTGGTGCTGAAAACATACCACAAACAGCACATATAGTGACACTAATCCTTTGTTTTTTGCATTTTTAATTTCTATGATACTGTGATCAGAATTCATCTGTGCAATTAACATCCATGTCTGCAGTAACAGAAAAGAAATAATAAACACAAGCTACAAAAAATGTATCATGCATTTTTATCTGGTTATAGATTAGGGTTCTTGAATAACAAATGTCCATAGTTAAGGCTGACCTTTACCTTCTGAAAGCAAGTGAGTACCCGGCTTTGGATTTTTTTAAAGTGGATTTTTACTTTCACTTTATACATATTTTAGCAGGTTTGAGGGAGCATTAAAATATTAATTTTTCTGTTCAAAAAGTATTCGACTCTCCAAATGTACAGAAAACATTTACAGTTCTACTGAAATCCTATGGCTAGAGAGAAGATTACATGCTAAAAGCCAGTTATGATAGTAATACAGTATAAAAGTATAAAAAGTTTGGTTATTATTAAAGAAAAATTGACACTGAATTGCTTTTGAATATGCTCTAGTAAAGAATCCATAAATACATCACTGCTATGCACTTTAACTAGTGTACACACTTGTTATGTCTTTCTGTAAAAACTCAGAATAACCACCAAAATTAAAAAGACAGCTCGACATTTAAACACATGAATAAATCATGTTCTTCTTTTACTAAAATGGTTTAGTTTCAATGACAGTATGAAAGCTTTGGTTGGTTGCTCAGAAAGACTAACTCCTTGCTTTACTATTTTTATAGTAGCCACTGAACTCTGAAGGCAACAATGGAAGCATGCAGCAACATAAAAAAACTAGTTACTACTCTTGAACAGTCTGATTCACTTGCCTGATATCATTGAATTTGCAAGATTACATAGCTTAACCATGAGTAAATTAAAGGTATAGTCTCCTTTCAATGCACCTGTGTGATTTCCATTCATTCAAACTGCACTTACATGTGCATAGCAAGAGAACATCCAACGAAATCTTATACCACAAGATATGAAATCAATAAACTGTTACATCTGAGTAAATCTGCATTTACACCATTTTGTGGCAAGCCTGGAATATTTCATTACATTTTGTCAACTGTAAAAATGTACACAGTAAGTAATTTTAATAGATTATGAGCCCAGAATGACTTCTGTGATCATTTAGTCTTCCCTCCTGTATAATACAGCCACAGGACTTCCCTGAATTAATTCCTGTGAACTAAAGAAGAAAGAATCCATAATCCTAGACCAACAAGCCACTTCCAGATGACAAGTTTTGGCCGGTTTCACTGAATTTCATGAAGCTGATATTATATATAGCACTGACAAAAATCATCAGACAGTTATGTTTGAGGACATATTACCCTTTAAAACATTAAGCAGGCATTATAATTTTAAATACAAACCTATAATATTTGATGTATATCCTACTAAAGAGGATAAGAAAGAAGTCAGTATAGTACATATAGCTGCTAGTGAGGAACTGTCAAACATAAAAGAGTGTCATTTAAATATAACCCATGAAGGCAAGCAACTGAATACTGACAAAATGTACAACTACTTGTATACAAATACTAGGTCTAAATACTCAGATGCGGGAACTAGGGTGTCTGGCATTAAATGATGATATTGACATAATAAACACCATGGAAACTTGGGGAAATGAGGATAATCAATGGGACATGGTAATACCAGAGTACAATTATAGGAATGACAGAGTAGGTCACACGGGTGGGGGAGTGGCACTATATGTGAAAGAACGTAGAATCAAATAAAGTAAAAAACCTTGAATAAATAAAAATATAGATTAGAATCTCCCTGGACTGAAATTCCACGCTTGAACAATAAGAGTATAGCAGTAGAAATATACTACTGACCATATGAGCAGGAAGGTGATGGTAATTGTGAAATGCTCAAGGAGATGAGAGTCACTACAAAGGCAGACAATGCAATAATAATGGGGGACGTCAACTATCCTTGTACTGACTGGGTGTATGTGACCTTAGGATGGGATGCAGAGATAAAACTTATGGACACCACAAATGACTGCTTCTTGGAGCAGTTTGTCCACAAGGGGAGAGACAATTGTTGATTAAGTACTAAGTGGGGCACCATATCTGGTCCAAGAGGTGAATATAGCTGAACTGCTCAGTATAAGTGACCATAATGTAATTAAATTTAATATCTTTGTAGGGTGAAAATGCCAAAGAAACCCACCAAAGTAGAATTTAACTTCAAAAAGGGGAAATATAAACAAAAATGAGGAAGCTAATTAAATGAAAAGTGCCTGCAAACTACATGGAGACTATTTTAAAACAACACAATATAAGCTCAAAGTAAAAGTATGCCCCAAATAAGAAAAAGAAAGAAAGAAAGAGTAAGAGAATTAAAAAAAAATGCAACCAGAGCTACACAGCAGAGTAAAATAGGTGGTTAGAGGCAACCTTTAAAAATTGGAAGTAGAATCCTAGTGAGAAAATTAAAAAGGAGCATAAACTCTGGCAAGTCAAGTGTACAAGTATAATAAGGCAGGATAAGAAATAATTTGAAGAACAACTACTTAAAGAAACAAAAACTAACAGCAAAAATATTTTAAGTACATTAGGAGCAGTGGGGCCACTGGATTTTCGAAGTATTGAAGGACCAGTCAAGGAAGACAAGGCCATTGTGGAGTAGCTAAATGAATTATTTGCAACAGTCTTCAATGGAGGATGAAGGGGAGATCCCCAGACCCAAGCCATTCTTTTTAGGAACTGTCACAGATGGAGGTATCCATAGAGAAGGTTTTGAACAAACTGATAAATTAAACAGTAATAAGTCACCAGGACCAGACGGTATTCACCCCCGAGTTCTAAAAGAACTCAAGTAGGAAACTGCAGAACTACTACCTGTGATATGTAACCTAACCTATCACTTAAATCAGCCTCTGTATCAGATGTTTGTAGAGTAGCTAAAGTAACACCAATATTTTAAAAAGGCTTCAGAGGCAATCCTAACAATTACAGCCCAGTAAGCCTATTTTCAACCAGGCAACCTGGTTGAAACTACAGTAAAGAACCTAACTGTCAGACACATAGATCAAGATGATATTTTGGGGGAAAGTCAACATAGCTTACTTTGTAAAGGAAAATCAGGCCTCACCAATCTGTTAGAATTCTTTGAGGGTGCCAACAAGCATGTGGACAAGGGTGATCTAGTCAATATAGTGTACTTGGACTTTCAGAAAGCCTTTGACAAGGTCCCTCACCAAAGGTTCTTAAGCAAACTGAGCAGTCATAGGATAACACGAGAAGCCCTCTCATGGATCAATAACTGGTTAAAAGATGGGAAAGAAAAGGTAGGAATAAATGGTCAGTTTTCATAATGTAGAGAGGTAAATAGCAAGGTCCCCCAAAGGTCTGTACTGGTCAACATATTCATAAATGATCTGGAAAAAGGGCTAAACAGTGAGGTGGCAGAGTTTGTAGATGATACAAAATTACTCAGGATAGTTAAATCCAAAGCTGACTGCGAAGAGTTATAAAGAGATCTCACTAAGTGGGACTGGGCAACAAAAGGGCAAAAGAAATTCAATGTTGATAAATTCAGACTCATTTACATTGAGAAAAATAATCCCAACTACACATACAAAATGATGAGGTCTAAATTAGCTGTTACCACTCAAGAAAGAAAAGGAGTACTTGTGGCACCTTAGAGACTAACCAATTTATTTGAGCATAAGCTTTCGTGAGCTGCAGCTCACTTCATCTTCACTTCAGCTCACAAAAGCTTATGCTCAAATAAATTGGTTAGTCTCTAAGGTGCCACAAGTACTCCTTTTCTTTTTGCGAATACAGACTAACACGGCTGTTACTCTGAAACCACTCAAGAAAGAGATCTTAGAATCATTATGGATAGTTCTCTCAAACCATCCACTCAATGTGCAGCAGTTAAAAAAGCTAACAATGTTAGGCTCCATTAGGAAAGGGATACATAATAAAATAGAAAATATCATAATGTCACTATATAATTCCATGGTATGCCCACACCTTGAATACTGCATGCAGTTTTGGCTGCCTGATCTTAAAAATGACATATATAGAATTCGAAAAGATACAGAAAAGGACAACAAAAGTGATTGGGGGGATGGACAGGCTTCCATATGAGGAGAGATTAAAAAGGCTGGGACCGTTCATTTTAGAAAAGAGATGACTATAGTCAGAATATGGCAGTCTATAAAATCATGAATGGTATGGAGAAAATGAACTGGGAAATGTTATTTATCTCTTTACATAACAGAAGAAGAAATGTGCCTGATGAAATTAATAGGCAGCAATTAAAAAAAAAAAACACAAAGGAAGTACTTCTTCACACAATGCACAGTCAAGCTGTGGAACTTGTTGCTATGGGATATTGTGAAGGCCAACAGTATAAAAGGAATTCAAAAAAGAGTTGGGTAATTTCATGGACGATAGGTCCAATGGCTGCTATTAGCCAAGATAGTCAGGGATGCAACCTCATGCTCCCCAAACCTACACCTGCCAGAAGCTGGAACTGGATGACGGGATGGATTACTTGAAATTACCCTGTTCTGTCCATTCCCTCTGAAGCATCTGACTCTGGCCACTGTCATAGGACAGGATGCTGGGCTAGATGGACCACTGTTCTGACCCAGTGTGGCCATTTTTATGTTCTTATGACATTCAGAATATTTGCAATTAAGTCTCCAGTACACTTAACTGTGCCATCCTTCCACCTGTGAGTTGAAGTTCTCAGTAACTATTGCACACAAGATTTAAAATGGCAATGGTGTATTCACAAATTTAATAGTATGGTCTTTATTTGTGTGATCCTACAGCCCACTCAAACCAGTCCAGACTATATTTAGTACAGGACCTTTCATTACTATATTTAAAGGACCATTACACAGTGTTCTACATTCCATGGGACTTATGTCTACTCTGTCCTGCCTTACAGCACCTCTATTTGCTCACTTGCATCTTCAAGTCCTAAGGCTCCTCACAGAGCATAAGCCAAAATCTGGCACTCATTGCACACAGACAATAACCTGAGGAAACAAAATATACAGTATTTCAAATATATGCATTTGCTTCTATGCCTTAATACTAGATTCTGCTTTAAGTGGCTTCCAGAGCCATAGTATGTGAGCAGCTCCCAAATGTTTAAAAATCAGAACTGGTGTTTAATATATATTGGTACAACATTGCTAAGAACAGATTGGTATTTTAGTGATATGAAATTGATTAACAGAAGTACCTGGAGACACACAAAGAAATTACAAGTCAGGTAGTTTAACATCACTCAGATGGAAAGTTTTAAAAACTTCAGGATCAAAGAGGAAGAGATGCATAAGGAAAACAGTCTGATTAAGGGTTGTCAGTATGGTTCATGAAAGGATCATGCCTGACTAGCTTGATGATATTCTTTGAGACAATTACCACCAGAGTAGACAAAGTGACACAGGGGGACTTTTCAGAAAACACTCTGCAGCCGCTTCCTTGGTATCATATTAAACATATTTATCTTAAAATTGCTGCCCAGACATACACATAAAGCCACGGAGAAAATGTGAAAAACACTACAGAAAATTGCACGAAATGTCGGCAGAACATTGTGCTAGCAATTCACACAGGGCTTGATGCTGAGATTTACTCCGCTCCTTCCACTCTCATTGATCGGGTCCTTATTTAGCAATTGATTGTTATATGGAAGCAAGACGAACATAGCACCTAATACTCTACTACCTAGCCAGCACCGATCTTCACAAACTAAATGCTGCTGAGATTTTACCTTTAAAGTGGGTTGTTTTCAGTAGATTAACTATTGCAAAAAGTTTCTGAGAAGCAAAAAGCTTCTGACAGATAGCTCAGCAGAGGGAGGAATAGCTCAGTGGTTTGCGCATTGGCCTGCTAAACCCAGGGTTATGAGTTCAATTCTTGAGAGGGCCACGTAGAGATCTGGGGCAAAAATTGGGGATTGGTCCTGCTTTGAGCAGAGAGTTGGACTAGATGACCTCTTGAGGTCCCTTCCAATTCTATGATTCTATTTAAATGATTTACTTTCTCTCTGTGTGTTCCTTCTATTCTTGATTGTAATTTGAAGTCAGATTGTTATAGAGATCCTTTAAGTCTTTTTTACTCCCTGGCTTTGGCATTCATCGAAGTGAGAAATTCAAGATATTTTTGAAAGTTTATACCAAATTTTCAAAGATGGACATGTTGCCGGCACCCAGTGCCAAGAGGCAAAACAACAGGAGGGGTTGGTTCGCTATCCGGTGTGCTTGGTGTGCTTCACCCAATAATCACAACGGGGTGGATAAGCAGAAAAGTTTATTTGCAGCTGCAAAAAGGTACAAGGAGAATAGAATCTCAAATCCTGCACACAGAGCAGGAAGTTACACAGGCTTTTATACATCCTTTCTTCAGCATACTTATCTAATAGCAAGCTGCCCTAAGTATCCATATAGCCAGCCAATCCAGTTACCAGCTAGTTCCCTTGTTTTTTGTATCATTTGTTAAACTATACATAAAGCTGCTTTATTCAGCATTGTTCTTCCATATCTGCCCTGTTTGGCCTTGTTTAGTTTCAGGCAGTCTGACTCTGCAACATATTGTTGCAGATCCTCAGCATAACTGCTGCGAGTGCCTCCAGGCGGGGAGGGGGAAGCGGCCAAGGACACTTGGGCCTAGTGCGAGGGGGCTTCATCGACACTCGTGGTCTTCCATCCCCTCGAATTACCTAGTGGCCATGCCCCAGTGTCCCCAACAGACAGTTAGGTTCATCTATCCCATTCAAATTTGTGCATGCAGCCATTGTGCTTTCAAAATTTGTTTGCGCACACCCAATTACTCATGTGCATGCATCCTCTGAGTGTCTGTTCAAGTAGTTTGGGAACTCTCAACATTCACCCCCTCTCTTTCTTCCCCCAGATAGTCCCAGACAACATACAACAGCATAGGACTCCAACGTTGCCAAGGAAATTTTCATGCCGTTTGCAATATTTCAGACTAGTTCACTAACCAGCAAGTCAGATCACACATTTCCAGACTGAAAGGGACCTAGTTCTGTATATTTCTCTGTTCAGCTCAAAATTGATCTTTAACTATTCATGGTAAACAGGCCCAATGACCTGTGATGGGATGTTAGATGGGGTGGGATCTGAGTTACTACAGAGAATTCTTTCCTGGGTATCTAGCTGGTGAATCTTGCCCACATGCTTAGCTGATCGCCATATTTGGGGTCGGGAAGGAATTTTCCTCCAGGACAGATTGGAAGAGGCCCTGGGTTTTTTTCGCCTTCCTCTGCAGCATGGGGCACGGGTCACTTGCTGGAGGATTCTCTGCACCTTGAAGTCTTTAAACCATGATTTGAGGACTTCAATAGCTCAGACATAGGTGAGAGGTTTATTGCAGGAGTGGGTGGGTGAGATTCTGTGGCCTGCAGGAGGTCAGATTAGATGATCATAATGGTCCCTTCTGACCTTAATGTCTATGAGTCTAAAACTGAACCTGGAGCAGTTGCCACTTCTAAAAAGGACAAACAACCCACGTGTTGGTTCCCTTTAATATGTTGTTAGATCCTTTCCAGTTTCAAAGAAGAGGACTCGTATGCTATATCACAGCACACATACAAATATGTGTTTGTGCACACAGACTAGAGAACTACAATTGGTACATGCACATCTGTCACAAGTCAATGCTTAAAGTGGTCTGAAGTGGGGTGTCTGTCTTCACCCACACATCTGCCCCTCCCCTGCCCAGCAATTAATTCTGCCCGAATCCCCAAATGAATCCTGTCCTCTGACTCCTCACATCAATTTTGCCCCCACATCTGGTCTGCCCCTTTCAACACCCACATCAATTCTGCCACGTGTGTTCTGTCTCCCCAGCCTCACCTCTGCTCCTCCTGCAGTTCCTGGGGCTCTTCACACACTCTCCCAGACCTGGGGGAGCTGCAGCAGTGTCCTCTTATCACTCTTCCCTGACCACGTGTTCCAGGGAGGGAAAAGGTAGAGGTGAGGAGGGAGGAGCAGGGGAGCCACCCCATTGCTCGGAGGCAGGGAAGAGGGAGTAAAATAACCCTGAGGTGCTGAGCTGTTGCTAGACTCCTGCTGCTGCTGCTTCTCCCCTCCTGGAATACAGATATTGGATCCTGAGGCCAAGGGAGAAGAGAGCAAACTGCCTGCTGCTTGCACCTTGCTGCAGCTCTGATTAGCTGCTGTCACCCATAGGTAGGGCAGTGGAGAAGGAAGCCAATAAGATGGGGATTTCCCCCATGCCAAAACCTGTTGTCCTCTCAGCAACCTACCTAGCTTGCTTTGTAGAAATTCTGTTTCCGGGGTCTGTGATGTGGCACACTTTCAGCACTGTCACCAGTACAACTGAGTCACTTGCCTTTGGAAATTTGGCACCTAGTTATTTTTTAAATGATTCTTCTCTGAACTTTCAGTTGTCTTTCGCTTGTAATTTTAACTTTGGACATTGCAATGCACCCTGTGATGTTTGTATAGATGACATTACAGAAAGGCAGGAAATGTTTGTATTGCTTCTTGAGGAAGTGTACAAGATAGATAACACAAGATTGCATCTTTCCTAGATATGTGGAACTCTATTGTGCTGCATATACAATTTTTATGAATATGCAAGAAAAACTTGTGCTTGTGATGTGATTTAGTGGTTACTGTAGGTCTCAAGCTCAGAGCATCTGAAATGCTGGCCCAGGGGAGTGCTGCAGGCAGCAGGCTGATGGAAGATTATCTAAACTCAAGGGCTTTCAGGACATTTTCTTAAATGAAAAATAGACTTGAAACTGAGAATTTGCTTGCTCCTTTGATGCACCTGTATTTCAGCCGGTAGCCAATATATTTTGGTTTACCAAAAAAATTATTTGCATGTAATATCACAGAGATTCTGTTATATTTACCTTTTTAAAACTCACAGCAATTATATATTTGTACAGTCAGATAGTAATTTCTGAGATGACTACAAATCTGCTTCTTAAGTAGGATTTGGAAACTATGTGGGTCCAATGGCTCAAAAAATCGCTTGGCTCCTCCAACTAATTGTCATTTGTGAGCTAAGTGTTACAGAACAAATTACTACTATTAGGAAATTTGGATTACAAAGATGTGTTTTATTTTCACTGCTGCTTTAAAACTGCCATGCAGTTGCTTTGGCAGCTCACTATTCGTCAAGGAAAGTAAAATTCATACGATAGGGCAATGTGTATCTGGTTCAGGTTTGGTCAGCTATATCTTTCAGACGTTAAGAAGTAGGAACCCTACTTTCTAGTGGAATGTAATGGAACTGCTAAGGTCTCATATCAGACATGTGTTCTGCATTCCTTACTCAAAAGAATTGTAGGGTCAGATTCACCTTTATTAGTAATAGCTGCATCTCTGCACCAGCAAGGGTGACTGTGTCTCAGTGCATGAAGAATTTTCCCATAGTGGACAACAGGGAATGTTGCACCACTGGGGATTTGCAGAGGGAGGCAGCAGCTTTAAGTTCTGTAGGAAACTCCATAGAAATCCCATCAATAGAGACATCTCCTTCTCGCCATAGCCATACCTAACCTTGATTAGCACCACTCACTTTTGGGACTGTGAAGGGCACAAACGGGCCTCATAGTGGATAGGAGGTTGCAAGTGACTCTCCAGCTTCCCTCCCGGTCTCTCCTTCCCTCGCTTTACCCATTGTCAGAACTCTCCTCTTTTCCCCTCAGTTACCTAAGAGTAGACGTAATAAAGTGCTGAATCATCAATTCTCAGCCTTTACAAAAAGAGTTCGTCTCACCACTTAATTTCCCAGTTTAGATTTTTCCTCCTGGTATTTTTTTTTGTAGCTGAAGGCCGAAGTTCAGTGGAGCTGGAAGGATCTTAGAGCCTCATTCATACATTTGACTTCCTTTTTTCCTCCCACTGTGATACAGAGTCTTGTTTCTGCTTCTTTTGACTCTTCTTTTTTGGACATTTTTGAGCCTTTTTCTACCCCGCTCAACATTTCTTATTTTTAAAAAAATATATATTCTCATTCTGAACACAACCAGTTGGCACATACAAATACAGGAATACTTTATCCAACATAAATGTTAATACAGATTTTCTATTGTCTTTGGTGGGTATTTTTAGCAAATATCTTTGTCCTATCTCTGTCCAGATAAGTATATTTCTTGTTCTTGTAGGGAGTAACAAAGGTCTCCTCCTATCTAGCCCATAGACAAATTCACTTCATCTTAACACAGCTAGAAGTTACATTAACCCCTATTTTACCAGTTTAAAACATACATACCCATATGGATATAAAAGTCAGATATTTTCAATAGTCTGACAAGCCAGTAGTTGTTGTATGAAATATAGTGAGTTTAATATCATGCTCCAGATGTTAAGAAATGGCCTTTTTGTGTTTGCAACTTTGCATGCACAAATAATTGAGCCTGAATTATTGCATGCATAATTAATTACATGTGAAAATATTCTTCAGATAGATAGATAACTGCCTATATTGTGCCCGCTATTTGTTTTAGGCACACAAATGTGGGTGCAATTATTTGCAAGTACAAAATTGCATCCTCAAAAACAGAAGGGAGGGTGAGGCTTATAAATCAGGACCTGTGTCTCAATAAGATTATGCTGATTGCTAGACTTTCAGGGCTCAATCCTGCAAGGTGCTAAGCATTCTTAGAACTGTTGAGCACCTGCAACTCCAGTTGCAGGCACTGGGAAGTGGAGAGTACTCAGTCCCTTAAGGGATTTCCTAGGAGCTAGTTTTGCAAACAGACTTCACGCTAAGGACCCTGTTCAGGAAAGCACTTAAGCACACTTTAAGCACACATGTAGTACAACTAAACTCAGTGGGTCCACTTATGTACTTAGTTAACCATGTGCTTAAGTACCTTGCTGAATTAGAGCCTAAATAAGTGGTTAACTAAGACCCTTCCATGGTGGACAAAGTCTATGAACATCCTAAGAGACTCTTCCAAAGAGGACATATTTGCCCAGAAACCATTTAAGGACTGGGTTACACTGAAAACTTACATTGGCATGTGAAAAATCCATACCCCTGAGAGACATAGCTATGCCAGCCTAACCCCCAGTGTAGAAAGTGCTAGGTTGGTGGGAGAATTTTTTGCCTCTCGAGGAGGTGGATTAACTACAGTGATGGGAGAACCTCTTCTGTCACTGTAGTAGTGACTGGGTACACTGACATACTACAGTGATGCTACTGTGCCACTGTAGTGTTTTAAGTGTAGATGTACCCTAAGAGTATGGACATCTTTTGTAAATTACCAAGATATTAGCAATATTCTCACTTAAACACTCTTCTGTTCTGAAAAATTCTACTGGAGTGAGACATTCCCTATAATTGAAATATTGCTGGGACTGGTAATATGGGAGAAACTTTTAAAATGTGACCACTGTTGGATGAATTTCTTTAGTTACATATTCACCAACCTCTTACAGGAGATCAAAAGAAATCTCTGTAATAAGCAATAACCTTTGAAATGCCCAGTAAACTGAAAATGCAAATTGGGATAAATTTGTGGATCAGGAACTTAATTAAAATATTGTAACTGATAATTTTATAAGGATGTTTGAATTAGAAGACTTTCATGATGTCCCTCATCCTAATGACGGGTTTTTGCATATGAACCGAGTCTCCTATAAAGAGTATAAATTAAAGTTCTACAATTACCCAGAGTGGACTAACAGACACTCACTGACCCTAGAGACATGCTGAGACAGTGTAGTACTGGTAAGAAAAATACTGACCTTTCTGCCATGTAAGCTTTTATTCCTGCTTAATAAATTTCTGCTAAGAGATATTTTTATGCTGAATATGGGATATCTACGTTTGTATGTTTTGTAGGCTTCTTTCCTTCTTTCTCTAATACACTGAGTTTTAATTATTGTATAACAGGCTGAATTTGTAATTGCTGGGGGTTGTTGTTGTTTTTGGAAGTGTTCACTCTCCGATACTTCTGAATATAAGAAGTCTAACCTTGTTCTCACTTTTGCCAGTATAAATCAGGAGTCATTTAACTGAAGTCAGTGAAGTAACATCAGTATAAAAACTGGTGTGAGTGAGATGAATAGGAAGGCATAATAACTTCTGACTCCCAAGGAGGCAGGAGTGGGTTAGGCTCTCAAACCCAGATCATAGCTATTTGGGGTCCTAAATCCATCTATTTAATAAAAAGTTTCAATGAAAAATTTCTGACCAACTCTTCTGGTCAGGAACTTTTCAACAACATGTTTTCTCATCAGAACATGCTAATTTCTGAAATTAGCTAATTTCTGAAAATTTCTGATATTTTTGTGGGAATGTATCAGTTTTCAGCAAAATTTTCCCATAAGCTGGAATTTCTCTCTCATCAAAATGAGAGAGCAAGACAGCATGTCTGCCAAGGTTCAAGTCCCTTCTCTGTCTACATCATATCGGATTTGAACCTGGGTCCCCCCTCATCCCATGTGAGTATTGTAAGACTATCATACCGGCCTCTCTGTTCCCTAGCCTAGCCAGCCCCCTACAAGGTGCTCTGGCACACTTGGGGTTCTAGGTGTCACAGCTCCAGCCAGGCAGCCCCTCTTGGCCACTCACCACACTGCTGTGAGGGGATCCAGCTTTTGAATCTCCAATTGTTTTAAGCACCAAAATCTGAATGGAGCCCAGGCACTGTCCCTATCTTAGTGCCTCTGAGCACACTCTTGGGGTGCAGCTCTTCTATTTGGTGTCCCCTCCTAAGAGTTTAGTCCATACACCCTCCAGAACCAGTGCTACACTCTCCCCTTTGCTTAAACAAAGCCTCTTATATGTTTCATTCTCAAAGAGAGTGAAACTGAATGCAGGTTAAGTTGAATAAGTGGAACTTCAATAAACCCTGTGTGCCGCTCTAATCCATGTGGCTGAGTTGCTTCCAGCTTAGCTCTCCATGTTCCCTGATCCATTAATATACCCTCAACAAAAATCTCTCCAGAGAATATGGACTCTGACTCCTGTTCCACTGATTATGATACATCCCAGAACTCCACCCATAGGTGTGAGCTTTCTGGTTTACCTGTTCAGAGGGACACATGACAAAGATATTCTATGAAAGTGCATATGCTCAACACACCCACCCACACCTACTTTGCCCAAGATTATAAACACTACTGTTTTTTCTGTAATACCACAAGAAACATGGTTGTCAGTTCCGTGGGTGCTCCAGAGCTGGAGCACCCACAGGAAAAAAATGGTGGAATAAAAACAGCTCCTCTCCCTCCCAATCAGCTCCTCTCCCTCCCCCCAGTGCCTCCCGCCACCAGTGACCCCGCTGATCAGTGCATCCCCCTCCCTCCCAGCACATCCCACCCACCATGATCAGCTGTTCTGTGGCATGCAGGAGGCACTGGGAGGTGAGGAGCAAGGGCGGGGCATGCTTGGGGAAGTGGGCAGAATGGGGCAGGAAGAGGTGGAGTTGGGGCGGAGTGGGGGTGGAAAAAGGCAGGGTGGGGCACAGCCTTGGGGGAAGGGATGGAGTGGGGGCGGGGCCTGCGCCGGAGCTGGTGGTCAAGCATCCCCCAGCACATTAGAAAGTCAGTGCCTCTGACAAGAAATACCCAAACACATAAAGCCTACATGCATTTCCCTGCCTCACCACTCCAGAGCATTTTGTGGGCTGGAGTCAGGGTCTTCCTGGGTCATCAAGTGTTGCAGTGTGGGGGTTGAGTTTTGAAATATGGAGCCTTCTCCACCCAGCTCACCTCCTCTGATCTTGGCTGGCCTGTCTCCTTCCTTCCTTCTGACAAAACTTCCTGTGCAACTCTCTCAGTCTTTCCCCTGTGAGTCCTTTTATAAGCTTTCAGTCCCTCAGTCAGGTGATTCCTAGATCACTGCTTAAGGTAATCCCAGACCTTTACTAGCTGAATTTGTTGCTAGGCAATTTCCCCCCAACAAACCAGTTGTCCTGGTTGCGAGCCAGTCTGTTGTCTAGGATTATAATAGAGGATCATCCTGAGTTAATGAGCCTGTATTGTCAGCCCTGTATCACTACCCATTGGAATTTCAGTCCAACATGGAGGTAGAGAGGCAACAAAGAAGGTAGCTATCCTCCACAATTAAAATGGAGTTCACATCTTGGTAAAGACACATACAGAGAATTCATAATTGTTCACAGAATTCATAAATAGTACAGATTTATTCCCCAAATTGTCCCACTAGCGCTCTAAGTTTTTTAAGTAATTCTTATGGAATCCTATTGGTTTCATCCCTATTCAATTCTATAGGACTTCTCCATGAAGGTATTTTTGGAGAGGTGGGGTAAGTGTGGGAGCCCTGTTCCCCCTCTCATAGCTGGGAACATATAGATAATTTGAAGGTTCTGAAGTGTATAACTTGCTCCTATAAATGGGAACAGTTCATCTGATTATAGATCTCTGTTTTGTACTGTGTCTAAGGGACACTTGTACACAATGTAGCTGAATCTATACCCTGAGGGATGTGGTGGTGTATAAGCATTGATGAAAAGGGAAAACAACCCTGGCAAACCACAAAACCATAATATATGCTGTGTCTGATGTATTTATTTTACAGGAGTAAAATCTATAGAAATATGAGTGCAAACAATGCATAACTAAGCCTACACTATTACTCGCTTAATATTTTTAAAGTGCCTATTGCCATGACATTTTGGTGATATTTATAATAATTTGTTTTATCCATTTTATTGATTTACTGAGTGCCCATCGGTGCAGCAGTTTAATTAAGAAACATAAACTATAGCAATCTGCCCACAACAGATATCATGAATAAAGCTAGAGCCAGCACATGGCATATTACAGCCAAATATATATGCAATAAATAACAAAAAATCAAACAAGGCTAATATTACAAGTATGGAATCGTACTCTAGCATGTGGCAATCACTTTGCTCCATCTGTTATCCTCATATTCTTTATTTATAAAAAACATTATACACATGTACTCTATTAAAGTTCAGTTATAAACCCACAAAACAAGGTAATTCTGAGTTTAGGCTGACCCTTAATTGAGCCTTTGTGTTCTTTAGATAACAACACATATCAAAATCCTACTTTTGATGGTAATTATGGGAGAAGAGTTAGGGCATTATAAACACTTTTGAAAATCCCACCTTCTAATCTGCTGAAAAACAGCAGTACATGATGACATCAGGAAGTGTTAACATAAACATGTCAAAGCAGGAACATGAATTCCAGGGAAGGAGAGCAACATAGCCCTTAGTTGGCCAGCAGTTTCAATCCAGTGACTTCAATTGGACAGTTCACACGAGAAAGCCACATAAGATTTAACCCTTAGCTTTTCTATTTCTATATTCAACGCTAACTACAGCAAACACTTCTGGGTGTGTCATAGAACCAATCTCTAATAAATTTAAAGTCACTCACACACTGGAAGTTAAGAGCCCAATCCAGCAGCCTTTATGTATGTGAGCAACCCATATTCATGAAAGTAATCCCATTAAAGACAATAGGATTACTGTGTAAATAGGAAATACAGGCCAGATTTGTAAAGGTATTTAGGTGCTTTAATAGGCATCTACTGGGATTTTTCAAAAGCAGTTAGGCATCTAATTCCCATTGATTTCAATGGAAATTAGCCACATGAGCACTTTTGAAAATCACACTAAGCAGCTATCTGCTTTCTGTTGACATTTGGATACACTAGAAAATCTGTCTCTACAGCCATAATTAAAGATTGCAGCATCTGGTTTGGCAATACAACAAATCATAGAGTTGCACCATTTACTTTCAAGTCATATAGGTTTGTGCCTCCTTTGTTTTGGTAGCTATTTTCAGAAAGGTACCATGTTATTTTCGACATCCCTATGGATTGGCATTGGAATGCCATCTGGTGATCTTCTACAAAGCATTGTGACTGCCTATTCCTGATCTCTTTTCTGAAAGAATGTCAGCGTGTGAATTATATATTCCAATTTGTTTTAATAGCTGGAAGAGGCTGAATGAAGGTAGGCTTTGTACTATTTTTATGAGTAATGTAGGAAACTGCTCAAGGTGAGTTCTGAAAATTTAGAATGACTTTGATAGTTTTGGTGCTTAATCATGTCAAATAATGTTAATGTGACAGACGGGTGCATTACAAATTCTTTTGTTAAGGAGACAGTCCTTTTTTCTTTTTAAATTATATTTGAAAGTTTGAGTCTAAAACAAAAATCTTTGCTCAAAATTCACTCCATTTAGTTTTCAAAGGATATATTTTCATTTCATTTCTACATTTTGTAAACAGTAACTTTATAATTATTCAATATGATCCAGTACTGGTGAATATCAGCACCAAGATGGGATTGAACTAATTTTGATTTTGATTTAATCTGACATGTCAGGAGCCTTGTCTCAACATGTGTTACTTTGTAATCTATTAATTTGTGTCAGTAGAATGTAAAAAGCAATTTTATACCTCTAGTAAAACCTTGACTACGTAATAGAACTTAAACACTGGTGCAATTATTTCATTTTTGTTTGAGTGACAAATTAAAACTGACAAAGGAGAAAGAAAATTAACAAACTTTGAAATGGAAACATGTACAGGGGAATGGATTAATCTCTATATCCACTTGCCATCATTCTGTTTCTCAGATAATCAGGGAGAAAAAAACATAATAAAGTAGGATGAACCCAAAACTTCCACAGGACATGATTACACTGCTGTTGAAATTAAGGTTCTGTCTTTCCCATATAATCTCATTTATAAAGGTTTATAATTCAGCCACAAATATTCAGTGTGGGCTGAAAGGTGATGCACAAAGTAATCAAACCAGGGTAACTTTTTGAAGATTCCTCAACTGGAAATGGCTTCTGTTGGATGAATTGTAACTACAGTAGGTACATGACATTGTTTTGGGATCACTGCTAGTATTTGCAAAGTTTATTAGATTTTTAGTTATTATTTATGTCAATGTGTATGATGCCCCTTATGGTTAGTGCACAGTTTGGTCTCTCATGTTGACATTCACTATCCTTAAATGTTTTTTGGGATGGAGTGCCATCTTTTGAAATTCTTACTTTTGGGGAAAAATATGTTACTTTTTGCTCTCTTATCCAACTCCAGGTTTCATTCCTACTTGTCCCTATGGGCAGAGATTTATTGCTCTCATTTGTTGCTAACACTTGTTTCTGTGACTCGGGAAAACTGTTCCATACTTTAGGAAAGCCACTTGATTTTTGCTTTTCCTTTATTCTACATTTTACTGATCCGTTCACCTTTCACCCATCATTTTCATTTTCATCATATGGAGGATGGTTCATGCTTTACGGTCAATTCCCTTTCCTGCAGTAGGACTATTTCACTATTTACTTCATTTATAGATGGGGGGACAGGCCTCCATTTGTTTGAGGAAAAATTAACAGTGGCCAGCAGGGGTAAATACCAAAGTGGCTAGTTTTCTAGCCTCCTCCCTGGGACTCGAAGCCTCATCTCCATCATACACTCAGGTCCCAAGGGTCTCAGGCAGCCTACGCACAGCTTTGCTTGGCTGTGTGCTGCTCTAACATTCAGTCACAGGGCTGTTCTCTGACTAACGTGATTTTAACATTTGTTTTTATGGTTTAATTACCTTCCAGACAGTGTGCTGCCTCACTAGCTATAATCATGCAGATTACAGTCTAGATGATTTAGGGTTTACCTTTCCAAACAGATTTAGAAAAAATAACGGCATGTTCAATGAAGGAGTAACAAAGAGGACAGGTTTCAAAACAGGAAGGAAATCACTCGGCAAAGGTTATAAACTGTGGGTTGTCTGATGAATTTTAACAGACTATTAAGTGACTAGTAACCTTAAGTTTCCACATAATTAATTGTGCACCTAAATTTGAGTTTCTGCATTTTGGTCAGCTAAATTATACTTACATATCTATACAGACATAATTTAATGCTCCGTTGTTACTATCCTGTGGCATCTAGGGAGTGGGTTGATTACTGTTTCAATCAGTGTACCATTTAAGAGTAATTTTATTGGTATCCCCGAAACTTGTGTTGTATTTTCACTGCACTCTGATTAGCTGGTATTTTTCTCTCGAGGACAGTATGTTCTTTGGTTAAAAAAATTGAAGTTTAATAAAAATCCAGGTCATTTGTTATTGCCAAGGCCTGTTAAAATTTGTTTTGTTTTGATTCTTGATTACACTAAGTATATGATTCAAAATTCATTGTCAGATAATGGTAACAGTTGATAGTTTTTCATTTAAAACAACAGCATTTTGCCTTAGAGCAAGCTGCACATTTTAATTACGTATCATTCTGCCAACTGAAAACATGAACAACAAAAATAAATCACTCTGCTGCTTAGGCAAGACACTGTCATTTCTTGTAAAAATGCACAAGTTAGTTATCTTTGGGTTTGAAATAAAGGAGAAATAATTATGTCAAGCATAATAACCAACTCTCGGGGTATTCTGAATTTCTTAATACCGTATTTGCGTGGCTAAGCTTAGAGATCACATGACTCTATTTTAGGTAGACACATACTTCTGACCAAGGAGCACAGATATTGTAGATCTGATGTTTTCCTTGTTTGACCTACTTCCAAAATGGTAGGTGACCCCATCTTGTTTGTTGTTAACCCAGGAAGTTCCACCTCAGAAATGGGTTCTTCCTTGAATTAAGTTATGAGATAAGTGGAAATAATATTTTCTAGAGACCGTAATTCTGGGGGATAATGCGATAACACATTAGGTTCCAACTGATTTGGAGCATTCACAGGCATTTAAGAACTTGTCAGAGGTGGCAAGAGGTCAATAATTCTGCCCATTGCAATTCTAGATAGATCGTTATGACTTTCAGTCCTTTATAGAGACTGAAAATACCAAGATCATTAATGTAATAGTCCTTTTCATCATCACCACTTTTCTATCATCTGTGTAGTCAGCAATAAGACAGTGGCAAGACTGTCTCAAGTGCCAATTCAGAATGGTCCGCTAGTACCGCAATGAAGAAGTCACATTTCTAGAGCGGCTGCCGACTGCTTGGCTTCAGAAATTGAAGTCCTACTGGAGATGCCTGAGTCTCTTTGTGAAATTGTACAAAGTAAAAAGAAACTCTCAACATAAGCTTGTTCATTTTAAAAAATAAGAGAAGTTAGCTCTCTTAAAGAGTATTGGATTTATAGCCCAGTACCCTTAATTACGTAGCCACAGAATAGATATGGCAAGGGCAGCAGTGCAAGTTCTCTTGACCTGCCCACAAAGGTGCTCCAACCTATAGGTGCTGACTTTTGTTTTTGCTGGTGGGTGCTTTTGAAGAGGTGTGTGTGTGTTCAGGGGGAGGAAGGGCACTGCCAGTTTTGGAGAGAGGCTATTTTCAGCATATTTATACACTTCTTTCATATTCTAGTTATTGAGTGTGTCTATAATTGGTATCTTTACTAGTTTAATAATGATTAAATTGTTATGAACTACGTAATTACATTATCATGAATTACAGTATATTAAAATCATTGCAATCACCCACAAGCTGTCTTCACTAACGTTCCAGTTTAAATACATTATGTCTCAATCTTATTTATATCTAGTTACCTGGTAGGGTCTTGATGTACGTTAAGGACAGCTACATTATTCAGTTGCATCTGTCTCACTGATTACTCGAGATAATTTTTAAGTCTTCTGAAGCTGAAGAATGAGCATTCCACAGTTCAGGATGATACAGACACAGTGGAAAGATTCTTATAAAGTTGCAGTACTCTGGAAACATGGCCAGACAACTGCAAATGACTCCAAGATCTCTTTCCTGACGGGTAACAGCTAAATTTAGGGATACAATGTTCAAAAGTACTTAAATAACTTGGGAGCCTAAGAGAAGTCTGGCAAGAAAACGAGAAGTTTGTTTCAGGAAAAGAGTTTTGTTCTGCATTGGAATGAAACCAAGATCTTTGAAAAAGAGAGAGAGAGAGAGAGAGAGAAATATTTGGAATTGGCTATCCTGGAGGTAGGTCTCGTGCTCTCAGATTTTGATCAGAAATTCCATCCTGGGCCCAAGAAATGTTTCCCAATGAACATTTTGTTGAAAATCGATGTGGTGCCCAGAAAAGTTTTGGTTTCTACTAATCAAGACTAATTCAAACAAAAATCTATTTAGTTGAAAGATTCCTGACCAGTGCTACCTAAGGCCATTTTAAATTTTGTCTTAGCCCATTATGGTTAGATTCATAAAGGAGACTTAGGTGCCTACGTGGAAAGTTTAGATTATAAAAAACCCTGCTCAGCCATGGCCTAACCTTGTTGGTTTCAATCCCTGAGGTACCTCAATTTCTGTTGGTGGGCATGTGCACAGCCACCTCAGTCCTGACATCATGGAACATCCCAGCACCTTACTTTCATCTAAGCCTTGATGGGATTCACATATTAGGTTCCTATCTTGTCTATAGGGTCTAATCTTGTATGCGTGCTCAAAGCATGCCTTAGAGCATGGCTGCTGGATTAGGTCCTGCATAAAACACTGGTGTTGGTGGTCCTGGTCCCCTCACGCCTAATAGCCCAATGGTTAATGCCATCATCCATTATGTTTGTTTTCAATCTGGATCTCCCACATCATCCTAATATGCAGCAGGGACTTTAAAGTCTCCCAGATATCAAGTGAGTGCCCTAACCACTGGGGTTTAGGGTATTCTGGGATGGCATCTCTAATCTCTCCTATTGAAGTTTATTCCAGTTTGTATAAAATACTTAAATAGTCATTGGAACACAGACTTGATTACGAGTCTCCCACATCCCATGGTGGAGTGTCCTAAGCCCTAGACTATAGTCAATCTCTCTCAGGTCCAATGAATATTTAATAACTTTGCTATTCTAGCCATCTCTAAATACATGTACATGCTTTAGTCATATCACTGAGCTGTCTATGTATCCCTTGACATACTTATCTCTTTTCTAGGTAACTGTTACATCTGTTTTATTACCTATTTTAATGATATCTGCAGCAATGTTAGAACTAACAGGATGACATTCTTTCTTGTATAGGAGAGGTCATCAAAAGTTTAGATAGTGGTTAACAATCAACATGTTTCTGTCTATAAAGAGATAGGAGGAAAATGTTCAAGACAGCATTTCCCTCATCAGATTGAGTTCATATATTTTAGAAGCAGAAGTCTTTAAAAGAATCATGGACAATTTTAATGGGGTTAAGGGTCTCATTGCTTTTAAAGGTTCTCAGCAGCTTTACAGACAACTTAATGTCATTTTTCATTTGTGATGTATTATGTTCTCTTAGGAAAATGGAAGTTAACACTGAGGACTTTGGAAAGACATTTAATTTCACTCTGAGGAAAGACATTTCTTCCCTATATAGTGCCATTTGTTTTAATTTTGAACATATATTTATTGGTTTTTCATAAATTACTTCTGTATAGGATGGTCTCCTTTTAAGACTATTAACACATTTTGTTTGGAAGTTTAGTTATTTGTAATTCTACCCACCCACCCCCATCAAGGCCCCCCCAGAAGCTCTCTGCAGTTTTTAGAGTTTCTCTACATTAAACAATGAAGTTATTATTTTAAACTATTAAGACCGTCTCAGGGACTAATCCTTAAAACCTTTTTTTTAAAAAAATACAAACCCTGGTTGTCGTTTAATTTTGAATTCTATGTAACTATAGGATAATAGTCTAATTCAATGAAAAAAATGGGAAAGGAATGAAAAATCATAATTTCTATTATTTATTTTTGCTCAGTAATTCCACTGCTCCTCCATAGACACTAGAAATACGAAGTGTGTCTGACATATATTTATTTTCTGCAATACTGAATTGGCACTTCGGAAAGCAACAGACTTCAGATACTATTTACATGCAAAAAACTTCACTAATGTGGCATTTAGGATGTAAATGCTAAACAGTGATTTGTACTCCCGATGTCTTTCCAGAACATGAGAAGTTAATTCACAAAACTCAAATGTTCCAATACCAGGAAATACAGAGTTAAAGGGACACTTCCTCCATGATCTTAACTCTGCCCTATCTGATCCTTGCCTTAAGGAATCCCTGAGGGAGACTGCAACATCTTACCACTCCCTCAGACTTTTTGCCCTGGCCAATCAGCAACAACTCCCCAGATCAATGAGGGGCACACTGAGAGCCCTTTGGAGCGTACAAATGGGAGTCCTGATTTGGAGCTGAGATGAGAACATGGAGAAAATCAGCTCTTGCTAGGGCGACCCCCATCACCTTGGGCCATAGGTCCAGGGAGAACACGGTGGCCATCCCAGCCGAATGAGCACTAAGGTGACTAAAGTATACCCCGTCCCCCCCACTCCAGCTGACAGCTAGCCTTGGTGGCCAGAGCTGTGTGGGTCGCCTGCAGGAAAATCACAGAGTACCCCCCTCCCAGAGGAAGGAGAGCACCTGACTCCTGCAGAGACCCTTCCCTACAGCCCTGGGTGTTCAAGGTAGCCAAGATGGTCGGTCTCATAGTGAGAGCTGGGGAGGATCCTCGTGGACAGGGGTGTTGGCGGCTCCCAGCAGCCTTGCAACAATCCGTGACCAACCCTGAAAGCCAGCAGGAAAGTTGCGGGCCCTCCAGTAAGCCATGATGTCTTGCCTCTCTGTTCCCCTCCCCTTCTGCAAAACAGCCCTCACAGCCTGGAGGATGAGATGGAAGTCCCCCCAGTGCTGGAGAGCAAGCTGCACCTTACCCTTGAAGCCATGGGTTTCCAACAGGAAGCGACACCGCTCATCCCGTAGCACAGTGGCGAGAAGGCTCACGGACCCGCTGCCATCCTCTGGCTGGGCCCCTGTGACTGTCCTGTGGTCCATGGAGACAGGCAAACAGGGGGTGGACCCCTGGCTTGGTGCCTGTAGTTGTGGCACTGCACAACCCATCTCCATCTCTGGTAGGGGAAGGGATGGCAGAGGGAAGAAAGCAGCCCCTAAAGGGTCGGAGATAGGAGACATGAAAATGGCCCCCTGAAGGTTGTCCGAGGACAGGGGAAATGAAACAACTCTGGAGGCAGCAACGATATGGGGGGTGGAGGGGAAGGAGGCGGGCAATACGTCACCAGGGGCAGGAGTGAGGCTGGGGTTTGGGCCTGGAACGGAGGCGGGAGAAGGGACGGGGCAAAAGTGGGAGCGGGATCCCTGGCAGTTATGTCACCAGGGTGCGGCACCTCTCCACCAGATTCAGGGGCCAAGGGGGCGGGGATGGGAATGGGGCCCCTACCGACAATGGGCCTGGGCACTTCAACAAGCTCGGTGCGCACAACCACGGCGTCGGGCATGGTTGCATCAGGGGCAAGTCCCCCAACCGGGAGGAGAGGCGGCCGCCTTGCCTCAGAAAGGGGCACACCTAAGTGGAGCCTGGCCACTCAGCACCAGCTGTCGCCACCAGAGGCTTGGCAGCCATGAGCAGGGTTCCGTCTGTGGCCAGGCAGATGAACGAACCCAGGAGTGCCCCAATGTCAAGAGCGGGGGCAGCAGCCTGGGGCAAGGGGGAAAGAGGAGGAGAGGGAAGCGTGACCACGCCACCACCCAGATTGAGGCCCGCTGGCAAAGGGTCATCCTCCCCCCTGGGTGATCGAGATCAGACCCAAGGCCGTGATTTCCTCAAAGATGGAGGTGAAGTCTCACCCCACTGCCCCAGAGTCCTCCCCACTAGCAACCGAGGCAGCGATTGTCTCAGTGCCGACAGGGTGTGTGTGGGGGGGCACAGGTAACAAAAGGGCTGGGGGAGCTCCATCTGAGGCCACCTTGGGAAGAGACTCCGAGAGGGGGGAGGTCCCGCCCCTCTCCGCTGCCATGGAATTCCAGGCCGGCTCCATCTGCTGAGCTTTATCAGGGGGAGCAGCAGAAGGCTCAGCAGTGGCGGCCCCCCTCATGGTCTTGCGGGGCGCCTCCCTCCCCACCTCCGCATCGAGGGGGAGGTTCTGAGCCTGAGTCTTCCTTTTGGTGCGTTTCCCCTGCATGAGTACCCAGCCCTCCGAGGGCCAGCCAGTAGGGGCGGGGCCAGGGAACAAGGTTCCATGGGTTGGGGTGGCAAGGGGTGGACAGCAGAGGGAAGGGAAACCTCTCCCTGTGCTTGGGCCCTCTCTCTCGCCCGGCAATGGACCTGCCACCCTCTCCTCCATGGGCCCCACCAGACTACACATAATAGAGGCGGGGCCCACCTGCTCATCTGGGTATGATGAGGGGGCTTCCCCCAGGGCCTGAGCGGAACCAATGCAGAAGGAGGAGGGGCAACTATGGGAGCCGGGCCACCAGGATCGATGGTGATAGCAGGGCCAGCACCCTCCCGGGTCTTGGGTGTCCCATGCACCCCTCTGTACCGGGCCAAAGGGAAGACCCTCCAGATGTGCCCTGTCGCCCGACAGAGGTAACACCAGGCCTCCCCCGAGGAGTAGTGAACCCAGTAGTGGGCCCCCTGGAAGGGCACTAAAAAGGACCCCTTGAGCCCTACCCCGTCACGTGCTGCCAGTGGCAGTTGAAGTTGGACCTGCCAGTGGAAGGACAGGACTTGACAGAGGGTGGGGTCCTTGCAGCCCAGTGGGAGAGGGCTGATATTGGAAATGGGCTTTCTCAGGGTGGAGAGGAAGGGATAAAAGGGCAGCGTTGGCAGGAAGGGCAGGGCGGAGGTAAAAACCACCCATACACCCAAGTCCTCAAGGGGCTCAATGGGAACATATATGCCACCTACTGCCTGGCCCTTCTCCACTGTCTTCTGGGCAGTGGCCTCCAATGCCAGGAAGAAGATAATCTTTCCATACATCTTGGAGGCCACCACCATGGCTGTGGGCCCCGCCACCTGCGCCAGCAACCGCACGTAGGTCTCCACATGGGGCGAAGCAGGTACCAGGAGGCAACGGATGCCGTGCTTCCTGGTCAGGGTGGGGAAGAGACCCTGGCTACCAGGGATGGAGCTGGAAGTGATGGTTGGGGCAGATGATATGGTGGCGCGTGGAGGGGCTGTGGCCACCTGGGTTTATGGTCTGGGAGCCATGGATGGAACACCCCCAAAGCTGGAGGAGGGAACAGTGGGGTGGGGGGCATGGCAGACGATGGGGCTGCAGTGGGGTGGGCAGCCCCAACCACGGGGGCCTGTGCCTTCTGGGTGGGGTCCTTGCCCTTTTTATTCACTTGGTCCTTTTTACCTTCTGGGGGGTCTCCCCCAAAACGGAGAGGATAGTGGCCATGGCAGCGGCAGAGTCCAGACCAGTGGTCAAGAGGTTGGCTGCTGGGAGAGATGGCGGACATGGCGGGGAGGGGCCCACAGAGTCAGTGGGAGGGGCTACACCCACAGTTACCCCTGACATTATATCAAGGGCGGGAGAAAACACCAGAGGGAGCGGGAGAAGGGAAACATAGGGGAAAGGCCTACCACTCCTCTCCGCTAGGCTGCAAGCTGGGAAGGAGGGTGCCAATGGAGTGGGAGCATAGGCATCGACTTCCCCCCTTTCTCATGGGTGCTTGACCCCCACCTCTGCCCCTGGCCCCACCCCCACTCCACCCCTTCCATGAGGTCCCGCCCCTGCCCTGCCTCTTCCCCACCCCCATTCTAACCCCATCCCCAAAGTCCATGCCCCAACTCTGCCCCCTCCTTGCCAATATTTCAACTACTTCCCCAAAAGGCCACCCCAGGCCCGCCTCCTCCCCTGAGCGTGCCATGTTACCGCTTCTCCCCCTCCCTCCGGGAGCGTGCTAATGCTGCCCAACAGCTGTTTGTTGGTGGCCAGGCGGGAAGCGCGGGGAGGTAGGTGGAGGAGCGGGGATGCAGTGTGCTCAGGGGAGGAGGAGGAGGTGGGGTGGGGGGAGCTTGGCTGCCTGTGGGTGCAGAGCACCCACTAATTTTTTCCCATGGGTACTCCAGCCCCAGAGCACCCACAGAGTCAGCACCTATGAGTGCTGGGGAGGGGCAAGAAAGGAAGGGAAAGGGAGGCACAAGCACTGGCCCAGGTGGGGATAGCAGCTCCTCTGGCTGCACTGGGAAGGGGGAGGACTACAGTATCATCTAGGCAGAGCGAACAGTGTGGGGGGGGGGCAAAAGCACTTAGGGAGGGGGCATGGGTGCACAAATGAGATAGACTGAGCTGGGGAGAGCAAGGGAAGGTAAGGGAGTAGGTTGACAATGGGGCAGGGGTGGGGCAGGAAAATCACAGTGGGGGAGTTGTAAGAGTGATGGCAGAGCAGGCAACCAAACTAACACCCAGAGTTTGGGGTGGGACAGGCAAGATAACAAACACTGAGGGGCCAGGATGGGGCAGGCAAACTAACAAACACTGAGTTAGGATAGGCAAACTAACAGAAAAAAAAACCCCTCCCAAAGGGCTAAGGCAGGAGAGGGTGGAGGACAAACGGGCAACAAGGGGTGGGCGGGGCAGGCAGCAAGAGGGAAGGGGCAAAGTGTGGCAGGGGCACTGGTGGGCACAGCAGTGGGGGTGGGGAGGACCAGCCAAACGTAGCTGAAAAAGGGAGGGCAAATCCAAAGAGGGGGGGAAGAGGGGCACGTGCGCCCATGTGCGCTTCTGATTTCTCAGTCTTTTGCTTGCTGCTGCAAACAGTCCCAGATGGTAAGCAGGAGTGAAGCAAACAGCCACGTCGAGGGGCGAAGAGGAGGTCCCAATGGTAAGTGCAGTGGTGGTAAGTGCAGCTCCATGCCTCTCCACCTTGCTCCCCAGCAAGGGAACTTGCCACTACCCCAGGAGCAAAGATGTTAAAAGTCACTCAGTTCAAGAATGACAGGTTTCAGAGTAACAGCCGTGTTAGTCTGTATTCGCAAAAAGAAAAGGAGGACTTGTGGCACCTTAGAGACTAACCAATTTATTTGAGCATAAGCTTTCGTGAGCAACAGCTCACTTCATCAGATGCATACTGTGGAAAGTGTAGAAGATCTTATTATATACACACAAAGCATGAAAAAATACCTCCTCCCACCCCACTCTCCTGCTGCTAATAGCTTATCTAAAGTGATCACTCTCCTTACAATGTGTATGATAATCAAGTTGGGCCATTTCCAGCACAAATCCAGGTTTTCTTACCCCCCCCCCCCCCGCACACACACACACACACAAACTCACTCTCCTGCTGGTAATAGCTTATCCAAAGTGATCACTCTCCTTACATTGTATATGATAATCAAGGTGGGCCATTTCCAGCACAAATCCAGGGTTTAACAAGAACGTCTGAGGGGGGGAGGGGGTAGGAAAAAACAAGGAGAAATAGGCTACTTTGCATAATGACTAAGCCACTTCCAGTCTCTATTCAAGCCTAAGTTAATTGTATCCAATTTGCAAATGAATTCCAATTCAGCAGTTTCTCGCTGGAGTCTGGATTTGAAGTTTTTTTATTGTAAAATAGCGACTTTCATGTCTGTAATCGCGTGACCAGAGAGATTGAAGTATTCTCCGACTGGTTTATGAATGTTATAATTCTTGACATCTGATTTGTGTCCATTTACTCTTTTACGTAGAGACTGTCCAGTTTGACCAATGTACATGGCAGAGGGGCATTGCTGGCACATGATGGCATATATCACATTGGTGGATATGCAGGTGAACGAGCCTCTGATAGTGTGCCTGATGTTATTAGACCCTGTGATGGTGTCCCCTGAATAGATATGTGGGCACAGTTGGCAACGGGCTTTGTTGCAAGGATAGGTTCCTGGGTTAGTGGTTCTGTTGTGTGGTATGTGGTTGCTGGTGAGTATTTGCTTCAGGTTGGAGGGCTGTCTGTAGGCAAGGACTGGCCTGTCTCCCAATATTTGTGAGAGTGTTGGGTCATCCTTCAGGATAGGTTGTAGATCCTTAATAATGTGTTATTATTGTTGGATAAAATTAACTTAGGCTTGAATAGAGACTGGGAGTGGCTTAGTCATTATGCAAGGTAGCCTATTTCCCCTTGTTTTTTTCCTAAACCCCCCCCCCCCCCCAGACGTTCTTGTTAAACCCTGGATTTGTGCTGGAAATGGCCCACCTTGATTATCATACACAATGTAAGGAGAGTGGTCACTTTGGATAAGCTATTACCAGCAGGAGAGTGAGTTTGTGTGTGTGTGTGCGGGGGGAGGGGGTGAGATAACCTGGATTTGTGTTGGAAATGGCCCCCCTTGATTATCATACACATTGTAAGGAGAGTGATCACTTTAGATAAGCTATTACCAGTAGGAGAGTGGGGTGGGAGGAGGTATTTTTTCATGCTTTGTGTGTATATAATAAGATCTTCTACACTTTCCACAGTATGCATCCGATGAAGTGAGCTGTAGCTCACGAAAGCTTATGCTCAAATAAATTGGTTAGTCTCTAAGGTGCCACAAGTACTCCTTTTCTTTCAGTTCAAGAACAAACCGTCTCCACAATGTCCCCTCTTCCTCCTCCTCGATGAAAGCAGCAGGCTCCAGTGCAGCAGTTGCCAGCCAGCCAGCCAGGGGAGACCCAGGGAGGGTGGGAGATGGTGTCAGTCGCTCCACTCCAGAGGGCGGGCAGGCCAACAGGGCCCCCTGCACAGTAGCAGCCAGGGAGAGAGCTCCAGCCAGCAGGACAGCTAGCAGACTGGCTGGGCGCTGGAGTGGCATGGAGGGAACTCCCATTGAGCCAGAGGGGAGGAACCCCTCACTGAGCCCTAGTGGAGGGAGCCAGGCTGTCCTCATCCCTCCTGCCGGAAGTCAGTGGGTGAGACAGGAAGTAGAAAAGCAGGTCTGGAATCTCAGGTGGGCAGCAGCCGTCAGAGGAGCCAGATGCTTGCTGCTGAGCTTGGGGACCGCTGCAGGGGCGCTGAGGACTGGTCAGGGCCACTGGAGCCATATGCTGACCAGCCCACGGAAGAGTTTCCAGGACTGCTGCAGGCCTTCTACCCTGGCAATTTGGAGAGCCCTCTACAGACACAGGTACAACCCCAGGGAGAGTTAAGAAGTCCCCAGGAGCAGCTGACCCTAGTCTGGCTGCAGCACTGCCTGAGCTTAGGTCAGTGTGTTGCAGTCAGGATCCCTGCTGACCCTGTGGCAGACCACTCTGCGACTGTTAGGGCTCTGGTCTGGGATGCAATGGAGTGAGTGGCTTGCATCCCTCCCTGCCACCCTAGCCCCCTGGGGTGGTAGTCTCCCTCTCTCAGCCAAGAGGCTACCATTTGTCAGCCATCCGCTGGAGCTAGGATGCCCAAACCTTTTGTTGCTCAGCCCTGAACAGAGGCCTGATCCATAGATCTTGATTGTCCCACCCTGACTAAGGGCCTGGGGCTACCTAGATGCATTTGGTGCTCAGCCCTGACCACAGGCCTGAGCTATAGACTCATTATCCCACCCTGAATAAGGGCCAGGGCTACCTGACTATGTCTGTTGCACACCTCCGAACACAGACCGAAGTGATAGATTCTTGTTGCCCCACAAATTCCTCAGTAGGAGTCACAGTAGGTGACTTGCTGAGACGTAGTGAGGCGGAGTGGGCTCCCGCGAACCCAGAAGGGGAAGAACCGTGCTGCTAAGACACTACAGGCATTGAACTCAGAAATGGTTACAAGAGAAATAAAGAGAAAACATTTTCTAGTGATAAACTTAACAAACTAGACTCAGTTAAAGGTAAAATTTTTACCACATGCTCCCAGCAACAGGGCTGACCAAAGTCCATAGGCTGTTTCTTTTATCTTCTTAGATAGAGAAGAAAGATGAATAGGGAATGAGAATTTGGAATAGTTTTGCCCTTCACTTTTATAGTGCAATCACCCTTTGTAATGCATTTTTCTGAGAGTTACCCCTACAAAAAGTTCATTCCCACTGTGAGGAGAGAGACAAGGATTCTGGTGGTGAAAGAGGTTACATGCTGTTTGCTAAAAAGCAGCTCTGCCTTGTCTCCTTCTTGCTGTCTCAAGTACCTTATTTTACTATTTATATGTAACTGATGTAAACACACTTTCCTTGTTTAAGATAGGCCTGCTTGACCATTTCTGCCTACTTAGGGCTCTTGGGGTTTGAACTTGTACCACCAACATCATTTGGAGGAATTCATAACTGCTGCTACACACATTTTACCATGATGTTATTGACCAGCAAGTTATTTGTTTTCAAATGATACCTCACAAGGCACATTTTGTACAAAGCTTATTACAATGGTGTATAGAGTGTAAATACAGAGGTGCATTCAATCACAGGCAGATTTAGGTTAGATATTAGGAAAACTTTTCTAATCATAAGGGTTGTTGTAGAATCCCAGTAATTGGAGGTTTTTAAGAACAGGTTGGACAAACACCCGGCAAAGGATCGTCTAGGTTTACTTGGTCCTGCCTCAGTGATGGGGACTGGATGATTTCTCAAGGTCCTTTCCAGTCATACATTTCTATGATTTTACTAAATCTGTTTTCCCTCTCCCCTCCATGTTATTTCCACTTTGCCCTCAGTAGAAGAAGAATCTGTTTGTCCTAAGCAAAAAAGAAAAAAAAATGTTGCATTTCCCCCCCATTCCATTGCAATTTCCATTCCTTAAATGCCCATTGTAATTTATCTTCTCTTCTCTTCACTTCTCTTAGAACTAAAACATTTAAATCTGTCCATAGAACTACATAATTGATTTTCTTGACATTTTTCTGCTCCAAAAATTACAACCAACGGTTTCTCATAGGATACTCTATATACCAAGTTCCATCCAAGTAGGAACATCCATGCCAAAATTGCAACTCCTTGGCCATATATACTTAGAGTAAAAATGCTGAGAAACCCTTTTTTCATGGAGAGACAGATTCTGGCTGGCCTTCAGCTGGGAACCTGTCTAGAGTCTCTCTCCTCCCTGCTTGTGCAGGACCAAAGAGAATTGCAGATCCTCTCCCCACCACTGCCTCACTTACTACTTTTATTAGCCAATGTGTGAGATCAGCATACAGAGAGGGGTATGCAGCATCTGATGGAGTGTAGTCATGTCAGAGTCCTCTGTGCACCAAGGAAATATTCTTATTTCTGTTGATTCCCCTGTGACAGCACTGCCTGGCATTAGGCCCTAGAAATGTCCCTGCAAAGCTCTATCTGTTTTAGAGATCACCAGTCACCCATCACCAGTACTATCTGAGCACCTTCCATTGAAAATAAAGAGCATTAATGAAGTCCCTAGTGGACTCCATGGAGGTAATGGCTCTTCTTCCTTTTTGAGATAGGTTTCAGAGTAACAGCCGTGTTAGTCTGTATTCGCAAAAAGAAAAGGAGTACTTGTGGCACCTTAGAGACTAACCAATTTATTTGAGCATGAGCTTTCGTGAGCTACAGCTCACTTCATCGGATGCATACCGTGCATTTCCAGCACAAATCCAGGTTTTCTCACCCTCCACCCCCCCACACAAATTCACTCTCCTGCTGGTGATAACCCATCCAAAGTGACAACTCTCTACACAATGTGCATGATAATCAAGTTGGGCCATTTCCTGCACAAAGCCAGGTTCTCTCACCCCCTCACCCCCCTCCCAAAAACCACACACACAAACTCACTATCCAGCACCCCCTCACCCCCCTCCCAAAAACCACACACACAAACTCACTATCCAGCACCCCCTCACCCCCCTCCCAAAACCCACACACACAAACTCACTATCCAGCACCCCCTCACCCCCCTCCCAAAAACCACACACACAAACTCACTATCTCCCAAAAACCACACACACAAACTCACTATCCTGGATAGTGAGTTTGTGTGTGTGGTTTTTGGGAGGGGGGTGAGAGAACCTGGATTTGTGCAGGAAATGGCCCAACTTGATTATCATGCACATTGTGTAGAGAGTTGTCACTTTGGATGGGCTATCACCAGCAGGAGAGTGAATTTGTGTGGGGGGGTGGAGGGTGAGAAAACCTGGATTTGAGCTGGAAATGGCCCACCTGATGATCACTTTAGATAAGCTATTACCAGCAGGACAGTGGGGTGGGAGGAGGTATTGTTTCATATTCTCTGTGTGTATATAAAGTCTGCTGCAGTTTCCACGGTATGCATCCGATGAAGTGAGCTGTAGCTCACGAAAGCTCATGCTCAAATAAATTGGTTAGTCTCTAAGGTGCCACAAGTACTCCTTTTCTTTTTGAGATAAAAGTTCTGCATGGGGCTGGTTTTTCTAATTTTATTGATCCCTTTTATTGGGTTCCTGAGTTTTTTTTAAAGCTGATTTGTTTTAGGTTTTGGTTGGTTGGGATTTTGGGGTAGAAGGGTTATCAGTGTTGTAAGTAATTTTTTATTGAGCTGTGTAGTCTGTTGGGGGGGGGGGGGAGGCTCCTCCCCCTCCAGGTCTGTGGACAGCCAATCCGCCTCACTATGTCTCTGGGAGGTCGCCTGGCATGAGGAATCATGTGGGGAGGGATAGCTCAGTGGTTTGAGCATTGGCCTGCTAAACCCAGGGTTGTGAGTTCAATCCTTGAGGGGGCCATTTAGGGATCTGGGGCAAAAATTGGGGATTGGTCCTGCTTTGAGCAGGGGGTTGGACTAGATGACCTCCTGAGGTCCCTTCCAACCCTAATATTCTATGAATCAGCGGGGCAACGGGAAACATGAGTGCAGGTCTGTGATCAGTTACAAAGTCCAGCCCCTAGTCAGGGCAGGGCAGCAAAGAGTCTCTGACTCACGCTGAGCAGCAAAACAGTTGAGTCTCCTAACTCTAGCGGAGGGCCAACGAGCGCAGGCTTCTTGCCAAAGAGAGGGGGAGCAGTCCCACCCACTCCACTGCATCCAGGCCCAGGGCCCTAACAGCAGCAGAGCAGTCTGCCACTGGGTCAGCAGGGATCCTGATGGCAACATGTCACTTGCCTGCCTTGCCCCAAACTCTCAGTGTTAGTTTGGTTGCCTCCCCTGCTTCTGCCTGCCCACCTCCCAGGATTTCAAGTAGGGCCTCACTAAAATGCCTTCTACTTGTGCTTACTTAAAGTCTCTCTTTGTAGTTAAATAAACTTGTTTTATTCTTTAATTAAAACTAACTCAGTGTTGTCTTTAAACTGAACAGTGTGGGCAACTGCATTTACAGTAGCAAACTATTGTATATTGATCCCCTTATAGTGGCTGTAGCAAAGCAAAGCCTCACCAGTGTGGCTCCTCCTGCCAGTTGTCTTGGGAATTAGCTCTCCAGCCTAAAGAGTGCCTCTTACTGGCCCTGTCTTGCCTGTGGCTGGCCCCCATGTCCCTCCCAGTCCCCAGTGCAGTTTACCTTGGGGTTCTGCCCCAGCAGTACCCCCACCATGCTCTGGGTCTCCTCTCCAGGGGAACTCCCAACCCTCTAAACCCACCTTGCTTCAGTGGCTACTGCCAGTCATCATCTAGTCCCTGCTCACTGGGGCAAACTGCAGTCTGTCATGGCCACTCATCATTGGCAAGGAGGTTGGACCAGCTGCCTCTGCCTAATCCTGGGTGGCACCTCTGCAACCCAATTACCTGTTTTAGCCTTTAGCAAGGCCTGCAGCCTGGAGATTTGCCAGGCTGGAGCTCCCCAGCTCCTCTGGCCTTTCCCCAACCCTGCTCTACTCCTGGTACCCTGATGTCCCAGGAAGCCAGGTCCTTCTCTCTCCACAGCAAGAGAGAGATTAGCCCAGCTCCTCCCTGAGCCCTTATAACAGGGCCAGGTTTGACCTGATTGGGGCATGGCCCCAGCTGTGGCTGCTTCCCCAATCAGCCTAGCCTTTTCTCTCAGGAGCAGGGTAACTGCCCCGCTACACAGGCAACAGACCTAATATACCTGGACTGTCCAGGCAACAGCTGGACAGTGCAGAACACATGTTTGGGGGGTTAGGGGAATCCAGGACTGGGAGTGCATTGGGGTCACCCTGAAAATGGTAAACAAGGCTGGTGAAAGCCAGAATGTGACTGACGCGTAGCAGGCAAGCTGCAGCAATATAAAGACACTCAGGGCGTTACCTGCATGCTGGAAGGCTGTTTGTGAGTGGTTCAGGTGGGAGCTACAGCAACAAAGCATTGTGTGGCAATGAGCTTTTAGGGTAAGGGTGACAGCCCCTTACTGGTATGGATTGCACCCCAGAATGTCATACTCCTTTGCTGTAGATTAAGCCAATTGCTACTTGTTTTCCATGTCCATTCAAGGCATGGCAATTGATCATCATGCACTTTATAACAACCCTTAACATATCTGAAGACTGTTAGCATGTCCCCACTCAGTCTTCTTTTCTCAAGACTAAACATGCTCAGGTTTTTTTTAAACTTTTCCTCATAGGTCAGGTTTTATCCTTTTTGTTGCTTTATTCATATGATTAGAGTATATTTCTGCGCTGAACTATTAAAAATATTGAATGCAGTTCCCCTTCCCCACCCAATTCAGTCGCAGTCTGCTTTGTAATTCTCTTCCACTCCAATGGCAGCTTTTAGGTCAATGCAGTTGTGCTGGCCAGTACAGGGGGATGAACCAAAGACCTGCGTGTTCTACATTCACCTGTGCAGTCAGGGGAGTAATAGCCTGTAGATGCTGCGCTCTCTCTCTCTCTCTCTCTCCTCTTCATGATGGGGTGGGCCAATGCAGGGAGTTCACAATGTGCTTCTTACTTGCCTGCATGGGAGTGTTAAGCAGGCCACAATATAGTCTTAAAAGATGAACAAATTTGGGGTGGAGGGACAGCTCAGTGGTTTGAGCATTGGCCTGCTAAACCCAGGGTTGTGAGTTTAATCCTTGAGGGGGCCATTTAGGGATCTGGGGCAAAAATTGGGGATTGGTCCTGCTTTGAGCAGGGGGTTAGACTAGATGACCTCCTAAGGTCCCTTCCAACCCTGATATTGTATGAACACTGACATTAACTGCATCCAGCTGCAAACAGGAAGTGGCAGACCCCTTCCAAAAAGGAAGTAGAAACAAAGCCTCCATGGACAAATGTTAATGCTGAAAATAGAGCTCAACCCTTACGTGCATTGTCACAAGGGAGTGCTGTATTTAACACTACCCTATTATGCCTCCTTTCTGGAGGTGTTGACCTCCATTATGTTTTTAGTTTATTTAAGGCAAGTATATCTATCCAAAGACTTATTATATCAGTTGTGTTTCCCCCTCTCTCCCTGGATGGTAAATTCTGCTCTATTTACTCATATGAGAAAGCCCGGTAAGTCTATAGTAATATAGCAAAATATTGTAGTAATATGGCCCAGATCCTGCAATTGGATCTGTGACCCTATGCCTGGATTGAACTGACAGAGGGTTTTGTCCATGCAGATCAAACTGCAGGATCAGAATTTCTGTCTGCCACAATTAATGTGAAGTGTCAACTGGCTACCTGGGATGAAGATCCCTTGCTTAAACTTAGACTAAGATCCACAATCCTTCATCCTTGTTATTGGTTTCTGCAGAAGGAGCTAAACTGAAGTTCTGCATGCTTATCAATAAAAACAACACTGCAGGCTTGATATATCATTTTGGTTCTTAATGCCCAGTTAGTACACAATCCTCCTCTGCTCACAACAAAATTCACATCAACTCAATAACCTCGCTTAAAGAACAAGGACTACGGATTGTGCTGCTAGGTGGATAAGATTTGCAAACAGATTACAATTGAGGTCATGAAATTAATTTCAACACAGCTTACTCTAGCAGTCTGAGGAGAGTAATTTTTGGGTATTCTTATTAGTGCTGGATATAAACCTTAGCCCCAACAGTGAAAGATAAGAGATTAATTTATGTAGGCACCTAATTCCCTTTCCTATTAATGAATTTAGAGTTAGATGTAATGCAGTGTTTAGCATTATATCTGATTTGTAAACACATTGTGCACACTTAGCTGGACTAAGTTTTAAAATTTTTAATAAAGTGCTCTATAAATGTCATTATTAATATACAAGTTGGACAGACAATTAAGGAGAAAATGCATCCACTATATAGGTCACAGTCTAAACAATTTATAACAGTTACAAATATTTTATATCAAGGTATATGTAGGCTTTGAGAGATTGGATTTATCAATAAATGATGATAAACATTGATTTCATCAAGCACACACAGTCCAGCAAAAAAAATATTTCCATCTATAGTAACTGAAATTTACAGATAAGCTAACAAAGAAAAATGCTGCTTGGGAACTTTTTAGAGTCAATATCCAGTGATTTAGACTTTTGAATTAAGCTTATTATAAATGAACTAGTGATTGAATAGTAAAAAAAAAAAAAAAAAAAAAGGATGATTTGTTGATTTAGGGATATATAGAAGGGTTTATAAAGCCCTTTAAGGTTTTAAGGAAGAGAGGAAGTCCTCCAGAAGTGTAGGGAGCCCACACTTTCTGTCCCCTCTAGATGCAGTGTTTGGTTCCCTGTGACTAACTTCCTCCTGTGAGAAACAAAAAAAGTCCAGTACTGGACAGTCACAGCCCACACCTACAGAGGACATTGCTAGCTCATAGCTGAACATAGTTTGTTAATAATTAAAGGTTTATCTTGATACAAGGGTGTCAGAGTCTTCCCAAAAGTGGGGGGCAGGGCCTCCACCCCCTGTGACCTCACCCCTCCTTTTCCCCCCAAGGCCTTGCCCCCAGCCAAGATGGAAGCCGGAGCGGGGCTGGGTAGTCCGTGCCCCGCCCTGCCCAGGGTGGTTGGGGCCAAAAGCAGTACTCTGCCCATGTCCCTGCCCCCAAGGCCCTCTGCCTAGGGCAGGTGCATGGATCCGCTCCCCACAGCTGCCCGCGCAGCCCTCCTCGATTGGTTGGAGGAGGGGCATCTTGGAGCCACAGTTTGGCCATGATAAGAGCTGTGCGGGGCCAGGCAGCTGTGGGGAGGTCTGTAAATGGGAGGTCCCTGGCCCCCTGCCCCTCCCCCTTCTGGTACAATTGTCTTGTTACAGCTCTGCTCATTAGTAAGATATTGCCTGTTACCAGGAGTGGAATACACTGCCACTGGCAGACCTAGTGAGAGAGGTGACAGTGAAATGGCTGCTAAGGAGCCTGTGCAACTTCATGGAACTCTCCCACCAGCCCTGAATATCAGGGGGAATGCTGAAAGTGCCTGGAAAAGGTTCAGACAGCATTTTCAGCTTTATATAAAAAGCTACAGGGTCAAATAAACTGGAGGATGAGCAAAAGATTGCTCTGCTCTTAATACTGTCATGCACAGGAGCCCCAGGTGTACATAATTCATTCCATGAAGACGGTGGGATGGAAAGAGGAAAGCATTACAGAAATAATGGAACTGTTTGAAGATCATTGCCACTTCCTGATCAGTGACTGGATGGACCCTAAGGAGCTAAACAAGCCCTAAGGAGCCTATAACAAGTGAACTATTGTCTGATATGGCAGGAGCCAAATTCTTCAGCAAGTTCGATTCATCTTTAGGATTTTAGCAGATCCTCTTGGACACAGAGAGCTCCATCTTTCAACACACACTGATAAATATTGCTTCCTAAGACTACCTTTCATGATATGTTCTGCTCCAGAAATATTTCACCCTGCAGTTAGCCAGATGCCAAAAGTCTAACAGATATGAAAGTAAAAAGAAAAGGAGGACTTGTGGCACCTTAGAGACTAACAAATTTATTTGAGCATAAGCTTTTGTGAGCTACAGCTCACAGTGTGCACTGATGACATAAGAATTTGGGGCAGCTGTCACTGAACCTCAGGAACAATTGAGGAGGGTGCTGTAAATTGCAAGAGCTAATATCCTTTAAGAGAATAAAGCCAAATATCAATTTCAAACAACAGAAATATCGTGCATGGGAGAGAAGACTGACCTCAAAAGGATTCTTGCCTGATGAATGAAAGATTCAGGCAATAACGAACATACTGAGCCTGAAGATAAAAAGGGAATTCAAAGGCTGCTAGGAATGTTGAATTATGTCAGCAAATTCATACCTAGCTATATAGCTCACACAACTAACCAAAGAGATCTCCTTCAGAAGGTCACTGAATAGCCATGGATGCCAGAGCATAAAAAAGAGTTCAGTGATTTAAAGCACATTCTGACATCTGCTCCAGTGCTGCAGGTTTGTTTGATTTTTTTGACCCACTGCAAGATGCCAGATTCTCCACAGATGCCTCAAAAGGAGGGCTGAGAGCAGTACTGTTACAGTGTAATGGAAAGGATTGGTTGCCAGTCTCATAAGCATACAGGGCTATGGACAGCATTAGAAAAGACATATATACAAGCTGTGAAAAAGAGACTAAATTTGGTGTATGAAAGTACAAGATTTCACAATTTTCTCTATGGCCAAAGCTTCAAAGCAGAAACTGATCTCAAACTCAGCTGAACAGAGTAGTAGGAAGTTTTATTACCTTAACTGTATGTAGTTTCTGTTCATAATATAGGGTTTATTTTGATGCTAGTCTTGCTTGTCAGGAAGAGACTACATATATTATATTCACTAGTACATGATTTACTTTGTCGCCTCTCTAGTGCTCTGTGTTCATTGTTTCTTAGCGACTGCTACATCAGATTTGCTTAGATCACAAAGAAAGGATTCTGGGCAAACTCAATCTAGACTCTGAAACTGTATTTTATGCCATCACTAGCAATAAGAATGTGACAAAAATAGAACCCAATTCTCTCTCCCCTAGCTGTGTTGGCTCTACAGTGCTAACAAGGATAAGTAGCAGTACAAGCTTATTTTTGTTACAAAACTGAGCAAATAAGTGTCAGTGATTGAGATGTGGGCAGGAGTCAGGAATTGGGGCTCAGAGTCAGAGGCCGAGGCCAGAGCCAAATGCCAGGAGTCAGGAATCAGAGTTGATGGTCTGGATAGGATTACCTGGAATGAGGCAGGGGCAGGGCATCAGGAGCCATGATAGCCATGAGCAAATGTTTTGAGCAGCAATTGAACTGCTGCTGTTGGACTTAAGAGCTGGTCTGCTGACTCTTCCAGCCAATCAGGAGGTGTAGCCAATCAGGCAGCCTACTACAGGCTAGCTGTGTGCATTAGGCTGCCCTGGCTCTGCTGCAGGTCCTGATTCCTGACGCTAATATTGAATAAACTCCGGAGATAAAATCCTGGCCCCATTGACGTCAATAGGAGTTTTGTCCTCAATTTCAGTAAAACTAGAATTTCACCCAGGAACCAGACCTGTTGAGTAAACAGATGCTGTTTCTATATAGTTACTTTTCTTATGATAGCCACATTTTAAGTCTAAAGGAGCAAGATGATGTGTAGTTTTTCTTCTAGCTGTGATTAGTACTATAGACAAACTAAAGAAAATGCCTGCTTCCATTGCCTTTAACATTGCCCAAACTATCTGCATCATTCTTTCTTGCATAACATTTGATTATGCATACCCCAGACTTCAGTTTATCACATATATTCCCCATTGATTTGGAAAATCTCTAACCTCTCAACTTGTAAATTATACGTGGTTAATAGCCATTCCTATTAGTCATCTAGTGACAACACTAGAAACTTATTTATTTATTATTATCTGGGTAATTCTGTCTCCATCCCCCCCCACCTCTTTTTTTTTTTAAGAGTTCATGGTATTTAGAGAAATAGTCAACTGTTACAGAAAGACTCCCCTTAAAACTTAAAATATGATTGTACCTATTTTTTTGCCACCTCAGATACTGAATTTTTAGTGGCCTAAACACTTTCGGTGGTTACAAGTTTTACATGTTTCTGCAATAATTTGAATGTCACTCACAGGCCACACCATGCCAATATGTGACTGCTCACGCCCTAACTGTTCTCCTCCAGACATTCCAATTGCTCTTGTGCAGATATTTTAATATTTATTCCCTAGCTTCTCATGGGACAAACACTAAGCTATCTCTAGTAATCCCTAGCAGCCCAAAACGATCATAGTGTCTGATCTACCTGTTTGTTTCTATGATGTTAGTCACTTCTTAGCATCTGCATAAAGAAATGCACTGCATCACCTTTTTCCAGTTTCCTTCCTCAGAGTTTCTCTGAATGTAGTGTCAAGTGTTTGTAACCTGCACTAAGACAGTTTGGCTCTGTCTTGACCATGCATAGAGGTTCCAACCAGGGACCATTTCACATCTCCATTGTACTTACCAAATAAACTACTCTTTCCTCAATCATTGTCTCTAGTACCTGATCAGGAGAATCTACAACTTCTCTGGATGAAGCATCACCTACAGGCAATTCTCTACCCAGAGTAAATGTTATTAATCAGTCATAGTTTCATTAGTGCAACAACGTTTTTGCAATCTGTCAGATGCTTCAAACACATCGATTAAACATTTCAGTAATGTAAACCATTGCCTAAAACTACTTTCTCTTTTTGTGCATATTTCTGTTCAGGAGACTTACAGCTCTAGGTGCATATTGAGCATCAAATTTACACAAGGCAGTCCCTTGATCACTACTGGAAGATATGGGTTAAAATACCACTGAACTGGTAAATATATCCAGTCGCAGTACCTTGCTGCTGCCGCCACAGGTACCCCATAGCGTCTGTAAACACGTGTAGTGATACCATCCTCATTGAGAATGAACTGCTGGATTAGACACTTGATCATATCTAGCATTCACAGTGGAGCCTTTTTATATGCAGGAGCCAACATTTGAGTTATAGTTCTAACCTTCCGTTTATCAGGTCCAGTCTCTTGTGAAGTCAATACATCAGCCATGTTCTTTCCTTCAGCTACCTTGTTCTGTGTATCCTTTATATTCAATTTAATGCTTTTTTTCTTGTTCTCTGCATGACATTTATTAGTGGGCCATCATGCTTAGTCTCATAAGATGCAGCAGCAACCATGTAATCAGCAATTGTACATATTCAAGGAACATCATCATGTTTCATTTGTCTTTTATGGGTATAGAACACTAGCATATTTATTCCCAAATGATAATCCGTTGGATTGCTAGCAACCCTGTTTGGTATTCTATGTACATAACAAGGAGGAGTCTTTAACCAGTTTCACTTGTCAGTATTAGTCTTTCGTGCCTAGAATAATAAAAATGTCTCCCTGCCAGTGCTGAAGACCAATGCTGCTTGTGAATGGATTTAGCTCTCTGGTGCCCCATTTTCTGTGTTAGAACCAAATTACTGACCTATTCAGTGGGAACATTCACTTTCTTAAAGGTGACCAGTGGGAAAAAAAAATAAATTGGAGTGATCTCCTTTTCCACTTCTTTATAATTATATGGAGAGAAGGCCTGAAAAGTTTAAATAATGTAAAGGGAAAGCAGTTGCTCTTGGGGTTTTGAGCTTAAAAATATCAAGAAAATCTAATCTTGGTTTTCCTGCTTTTGTTAGAGATCTCAGCCATTTTGTCACAGTTTGGGAGCTTTCTAGCCTTTAGCTGTTGGAGCTAGGGTAATGAATTGTTCACAAGAACTTTCCTTCCAGTTGTTTGTTAGGTGTCATCAAAAATGAACAGGGAGGTTTAAAAGAAGTCTGAGTTAAAATTGTTTCCTTTTTTCAGATTAATCAGGTTTTACTTGCTTGGTACCACCTAACAACTCTCCAGTTGTCTATAGAGCAGTGGTAGGCAACCTGAGGGTAACATTGGCTGGGAACGGTGAACTGCGGCCCATGGGAGCTGCAGGTGACCGTGCAAATGTAAACAAACAGTCTGGCAACCCACCAGTGGATTACCCTGATGGGCTGCGTGCAGCCTGTGGGCTGCAGGTTGCCCACCACTGCTATAGGGGTTGCTAAACCTCTGATTGCCAGAAACTGGGACTGGACAGTCAGAGGCTACCGCTCTATCTTTCTCCTCTGGATGCCTTTCACATGAATCATGACCATAAGAAAGATTCTGAATTCTGCATAACCGTAGTCTGGCTGCACTATCCATCATAACCATAAGCTTTATTCAATATACGTTGGTAGAGTGCCAAGTATTTTGGCATGCTGCCTTCTCCTTAGATCAGGAGCACCTTCTGTGCATGTACAGACCTATAAAGGTCACCCAACAAACACTGATTGACAGCCTGAGGCTGCATTTACTCTGCTAGCCACATCCTGTTATTGTGCTGTTAGTGCAGCCTACTTTTCCGCTTCTTTTCTTTTCCTTCCCAATGACCGGGCCTGTTTTAGGTTGCCTCTATCTGTCCAGGATTTTACTCGTCGTTGGCTCACCAGTCCTCCAGGGAGGATATTCCTTAGGTTATGATTCATTCCAGGTCCAGGAGATGGTATGATGGGATAACATGATTTTGGCAATTAACTGATTTAACTATTTATGGTAAATAGGCCCAATGGCCTGTGATGGGATGTTAGATGGGGTGTGTTACTGAGTTACTGCAGAGAATTCTTTCCTGGGTATCTGGCTGGTGAATGTTGCCCACATGCTCAGGGTTCAGCTGATCACCATATTTGGGGTTTTTTCACCTTCCTCTGTAGCATGGGGCTCGGGTCACTTGCTGGAGGATTCTTTGCACCTTGAAGTCTTTAAACCATGATTTGAGAACTTCAATAGCTCAGACATAGGTGAGAGGTTTATTGCAGGAGTGGGTAGGTGAGATTCTGTGGCCTGCATTGTGCAGGAGGTCAGACTAGATGATCATAATGGTCCCTTCTGACCTGAATATCTATGAATCTATTTATAATTTGTTTACCTAACATATAAGTTATTTAAGAAGTTCATTGAAATTTTCATTTTCTCTTGAACCTTTCACAAGCTAAAATACATTCGTTTGAGCCAACATATTGAAAGCCTAATAAAAATATTACAACATACAAATGTGTATACTACATAATACTATAGTTTGTAACAATACATTCAAAATTCCCATTGTGTTAGGTGACCATCCCAAAACTGATTCCCACCAACTCTGCTGTCCAACATTTTCAGTGATTTCAACTTGTTTTACAATTTTTCCATTAACAATATTGATTTTACCTTAATATTTCCTACCTTATGTTCTAATTCTGCATTAAGTCATGTAATACATGTCATGTTTTCCAAATGAGCTAGGACTTGGTCAGACAATCCCATGCCCGCCCCTTCAAGATGCTCTGAAATTGTAATGCCATTTCTTGACTCTGTAATGCAATGATAAGTACAGTATATTTTTGGTCTCCTACTTGTATTTCTTGAATACTTTGGACAGTACATAGTTCCCACAAAAGTAGCATTTTGAGTTTGTTTCAAAATTAGCAGGCTCTCTAACATAACAAATTTTGCCTTCTCCCAAATAGTAGAAGTGTTTATCTGTGCCTGATGCAACAAACAATTCACAATCCCCTTGCTGATTATTACATTTGAGTTGATGAGTGTCCCATTTCCCCATTTGGACAAATTCATCCATTTTGGAGGTGATAGCATCAATACATCCACCCGCCCGCCCACATAACAGAGAAATTATCCCTTTTAATGTCCCAATGCTAATCTTTAACAGGATACTATAATCTAGAACTCTATTCCCAACCTATATTAACAACTGGATATATCTGTACCTTGTGTAGGACTTTATATATCAATGGTACATTTTTATGTAATGCATTTTTGTGCAATGCATATTAATATATCAGCATTGCTAATAATTACTTTCTGGATCCAAATTATTTGCCACACAGTTTCATAGCAGCTATGGCCATCAGGCGTCTTCTGGATGAGTACTATTTCATTTGTATTATCTATGATAGACTGTTTTGCTTGTTGACAAGGCAAAACCCATGCTACCTTTTGTGTAATTTTGTCCTTGGTTTGTGCGATCAACTGAATTTTACTTGCCCAAAAGTTATTGGAATTTACTACAGCTTGACTCAATATGAGTCCTAACTTATTGTTTGGAGTGTTAGCCCCAATCTGTTGTTTAAAAACAGTGCTGGTGGCATCTGAAATCACTGCTAATTTATTTTGTAATGTCTCTGCTTCCAATCCAGTAAGTATTCCCACTCCTATGCCAAATGCTTCTAATACGATACTTGTATGTTGTTTCTTTTTATGACTACCTGCTGTAATTGTCCTGTGCCCACCGTACCTGGAGCAAGTGACACTATTTTTTTTTTTTTTATGAAACGGGTATAATTGGGATAAAAAACAGTGACAGAGGCATTAATAAAAGTGAGCGTCACTGTGGTTAGGGAAAGAGCAGCATCCAAAGCCAGATGTTTTTGGTCCACTTTGATCTGGAAAGTTCCTGTTTTTACTAAAGGGAGGTCTCAATTATTTAGTTGTTTAGGTGTCAGGAGACCAGGTCGTAGTCAGTCATGCCTAATGTTCAGAGTGGGAGTCAGGCCTAGTGATGGGAGTCTGAATGCCAGAGATATGGCCAGAACCAGGAAGCAGGGCCAAAGGTCAGAACTGGAGTCAGTCATAATGCTAGAGGCAAGGGTGGAAACAGAGTTGGAGTCAGAAATCAGAGCTGAGGGTCAGAACTGGATTACCAGGAGTCAGGAAAGGCAGAAGCAGGGCTGGTTCTGAGGCAGGAACAAGGCTGGGCCAGGATGGGAATAAGGCTCGGTGTAGGGCTGAATCTGGACTGGAGCTGTGGATGAACAGAGAGGAGCAGGGCTTGGCAAGAGATGAACGTAGTCCTAGGGGAGACTGTGGGCATGTGCATTGAGCAGCCAGTGAGCTGCTGCTGCTGCTGCTGCTGAGCTTAAGAACTGGCCTGCTGGTTTCCTCAGCCAGTCAGGCAGGTTGGTCAGTTGGACAACATAGCTGGCTCACTAGGGTATCAGGAGTACTGAGCAGGCACAGCTGCAGGGCCTTACTCTGGACATGAGGTAATTCAGGAGTGGGACTGGGAAAGGTAATGGCGGTAGGTGTTGTAGTTTGAGGCACAAACACTAATTGTCTAACAAGTGGGGCACAATAAACTTTATTAGGCACCTCTTGACATTTCCATGTACTGGACCCACAGCACGAGAAACTTACATCTTGAATAAAGGTAACGTTAACCCAACAAATAAGGATGGAACTTGCATCATCAAATGCAGTAGATTTTACTGTCAGGATATGTGCATTGGGTGCATGCCAAAGGCAAACACCTGCCCTGGTGACCCAGCAGCCTAATACCAATAAGATATTATTATGCCAGGATGCATTTTGCAAGGATTTCCCCCACCCCCCATGTTATAGCCAAGGGGATAATGAAGGTAACATGCCCCACAATTGTCACCAGAGTCATAGTTACATCACTAAGGGACTCTCCATGTTCTGTTGGCCTTCCAAAGACTCTCTGAACTAATAGTCCATGGCTCGCGCATGGCCAATTTGCTGCCAAGGGTTGACTAATTGCCCTTCTTACCTGATTATAAGGAGATGCCATTGTCAGACATTCAGACTGCGGAATCTTTTAACATCAGTAACTAGAGTTGTGGTTTGATCACCATATTGAATTCTACAGCGGTAAAGTCTCACAAGTTTACATTCTCATTGAATCCATAGGCAATAGTCCTTCCCAAAGATTGTTAATGGGTGACAGTTCAGTCCAGTCCCAATGAGGGATCGACTGGGTGCACTCGCCTGGTTTTACATACATCACCATGGCAGGGATCACCTGAAGAATATTCCAAGCATGAGAGGGTTTTCTTTTGAATTCCCACATCAGTTGAAAGTCTTAAGGGACAAGAATCATAGAATCATAGAATATCAGGGTTGGAAGGGACCTCAGGAGGTCATCTAGTCCAACCCCCTGCTCAAAAGCAGGACCCATACCCAATTAAATCACCATACCCAATTAAAGAAATTGATTTAACACAGGATAAATTTACCAAACTATTTGAGAGCAGAGATTTGGTCACAGACAGGCCATCTTGTGCCCTCACCAGCCACCATAGGATTCCAAAAGTTACCAACTTCCACATTCTAGAAGAAAAACAGTTATTCTTCATTCATTAATGGAATGCTTACAATACCATTTTACTTATCTGGCATGGTACCATTTATGACCTTGAGCTCAAAGGTCCACTAAATACAGGGAGGGACCCAGCCTGTCAGAGATTATATAAGGACCTAATCACTTGGTTTTAGGAAAGGAGGACAATAGTCTCTCTTTCTAACCATAATCTGAGTTCCAACTAACTGTTCAGTAATATTTCCTTTAGCATCAAATCATTTTTTGGTCTGATTTTCAGGTCAGCCACCATCCCATGTATTGTAGTTTTTCAGTAGCTTCTTTTAGTTTTGAGTGGCCACCAGCCTTAGAACCATTATTCCAGTTTAATAAACCTTTACGGCTACCTCTTGGTACTATCCAAATGAGGCTGGAACCAACTAGGGCACAAATAATGTCCCTTTGCATGACCAGGGTAGCCTCTTCCCATTTCAGTTGTCCCTCCTTGGCTTTTTGATACAAGGGTCCCAATTCTGTCATGCATTTGGATTGCCTGAATTCTTTGGGATTTCATCTGAGACACCACCACCAAATTACGAGTTACTACAGATAGAGTGGCAGTTACCCATGCCATGCCAGGTCAGGTGGCTGCTGATACAGCAGCCTCCTTTGAAACGTCAGCTAGATTATTGCCTCCCCCTCCCCCATTAAAATGTTCTCTCTTTTCCCATGGGTCTTTACTTTAACGACATCAACTCTGTCTAATTGAGAAGATAAGTCCTCAGTCCACTGCCAGACATGGATAAATTTAATGTAACTAATACCAGTAGCCTGATATTTATTTCAGACCCACCATGCTAGGAGCAACAACAGTCCCTGAAACACACAATCAGAATCCAAGACCTTGTTAGCTGGGCATATGGCTGGTGGGCAGGTTAGTAATCAGTAAATATAGAAATAGATGTCCGTTACAGGTGCTATTGCCTCCCTGGGCACTAGATACCCTGGTTGTGGAGGAGGTTCTAACCCTTCCAGGAAAATTTTAATACTCATGTATCCACTGTCCAATTTGTTGCTAGTCCACACACATGGGAACATAAGGACCATTTCTTTCACCCTTTCTTGATCAACTGAAGGAGCTGTACTTTTAACAGTTCCTGTTATGGCTCCCATGGCAATAAATCCTCCCTCTCCTGTCTGAGTTTGTCATTGTAGACTTAGCTAATGGCCTTCTATGAGACCCAGGCCATTACTTTCTAATGTTCCTCCACACCGCCCAAGTATTTACTATTAGCTGTTAGAGCATGTAATTTATACACTTCCTTCTGCTCAATATTATCTGCTAACTGCACTTTCAATTTATCATATCATAAGGGCATTATTTTCCTGATCCACGGCCTGAATTCCCAACATTAGGCCTCGCAGAAGGACTCACATAACCCTGTTCTTTTTTTGTTTGTTTTTTATCCTTCACGTTCTGTTATTGAAAGGTTTCTTAATCACACCAATCCAACGTGGAGTGTTGAAGAAATCCAAAAGAGTCTCTTTTCTGTTATATCCACACTTCTAGGGCCCCTACCATTCTCAGAATTTTTAAACCCTTCCATCATTCTCTACCAGAATGGAAAGTATGCTTATTTGGATCAGTAGACAGCACCCCAGGTTTCATGCACCGAGAAATGTTGGAGGTTTCCACTCTATCTTTCCCCTCTGCGTGGTTAGAATCCTCTTGGGCTACCTCCTACTACCCACCAGGTCTGAGACAACTGACTTTGGAACTTTGGTAAGTACTTATCAATGTTTTATTAAGGATGCAAGGTTACAAGACACTGAAGCTCTGTTAAGCAGCAGAGTCAGTGAGGTAACCTGACCAGCAGATAACTCCAACAAAGTGCTAACAACATACAACATATATTTTGACAATCAACCAATAAACACAGAACCATGCAGCTATCACATGAGCTGTTATTAAGTAAGTAGGTGGCTTTCACATGAATCAGAACCGTAAGAAAGATTCCGAATTCTGTGTAACTATAGTCTGGCTGAACTATCTGTCGTAACCACATGATTTACTAGTGCCAGATATTTTGGTGCACTGTCTTCTCCAAGTCAGTTAATCCAGGTCCTAAGACTTGCTGCTGTGAGGTTTTTATTTGCAGTGTAGATGTACTCTGAGTGGCCAGGGATTATGGTGAGTAGATTCAGAGATTTTTAAGACCAGAAGGAATCTGTGACAGGGTACTCTTAGCAGCATCAAACTGGGATCTATGGAAGCCAGCCCCTTGGTCACTTAGAACACCCAGGGCACTGAGTATGGTTAATGTAGAAGGGAGCACTTACACCTGCTGGTAGCCGGAGGAATTAATGAGGTAATTAGCTCACCAGCTGGAGACTCTAGAAAGGAAAGCAAGCAGTATAAAAAAAAACAACTAACCCATGGAGCAGGAAATGGTTCCTCATAACTGCTGCTATATGGTTTTATTGTGCCTGGAATTTCAGAAGGAGACAAACAACAAACACATGTGGTGAAGGTACCTCCATAGACCTGTGTGCTGCTTAATTCACCAAGAAGGTTTACCAGCCAGGGTTTCCTGGAGAGGAAGGGGGAGCCTGTTTACAGATCACTGTGTTCATCTACTCTGACTTCCCGCATAACACAGGCAATAGAATTTCCCTGTTACAGGAGAACTTTATGGAGTTTTCTCCAAATTCCTTCATAGGGATGGGACTTGTCCACACGTGTGTACACACACTCAGACAAAGGTATTCAACTCTCCAGATCTTAGGATTCTGGTCTGATCAGGGCCATTCAAATGTAAGCTGAGTGACTTTGTGCTGCCTCCAAGTCCCCTGCATTTCTCCTGGCACAGGCTGCCCACGGAACTCACCTTAAATTGTGTGTGTATGTGTGTGTGTGTGTGTGTAAGAAGGTGCCCTACCATGTGACAGAGCCTGTCTTTTACTCCTTAGCCCATTCCCCAAATGGCTGAGATTTAATTTGAGGTTCAGTGTCTCTCCTGACCTCACCTCTGTCCACCTGCTCCTCACTTCTGTATCTCTAGCCCTGTGGAGAGCCCTTAATGGGGCCCAGAAGGAGTATAAAGTGTCCGTTTATGCCTTTTAGGTCTGTTGGAGTGATTCTAGGTGGTACCTTTTGATTGGATCCATTACATTTTCTGACCATGTGGATTATGTGTAGACTGTAAACTCAAACTTTTAAGTTCTACTTTTACATAGATGTGTAGTTTGGCTGGGGAAGTTGGAGAATTATAGCTTGATATTTTATTGCCAATTATTGATTGTGGCTGTAGAATTTAAAGTACTTCATCCTCCAAATTATATAGAAATTGATTTGTTATTTCAGCATCATTACTCATTATATGGGAAACTTAATTGGTTTTCTCCTGAATTAAAATATATAATTTCATTCTTTTAATATGGAAGCCTAAAAAATTAACACTAATTTGATGTGAAAACAACTTGAAATAAAATACAAATGCTATCCTGCCATGGAGCAGAACAGTAAGACTCAATTCAGTAATGTTTGTTAGGTTAAATTTCACAGATGGAAGGTGCTTTGTGTACATTATTTTTCATGTGAGGTGAGAGACACTCCTGTACAGAGGGACAAATCAAGGTCTAGGCACCACTTAATTGCAATTGGAGCCCTCAAAATGGGGCTTATGTGAATCTTAAGTTGTATGTAGGGCTTGTGCTGGGCCTCTGCATGAGGGTAAATTTTAGCTTCTATGTAGTAAAATGTTGTCTCTTGACAGAACAGTGAAGCAAACCTCAGTAGTTCTCATCTGTGTCTATGATCATGATGATGACACTCCAAATACAAAAAGCAGGTTCTGCGGAACTTATTTTATTTATTAGGGAGCCCTGTGACAATAGTCAGGAATTGACTTTGGAAGTTACTGTGCAGAAATTAGGCTCTTTTGGTACCCTCAAGGGATTTACCATGCTCATTTGGATATCAGCAATCACCAGGATGAGGGAACATTGCCTTTAGTAAGGAATTATATTTGAAAGTAACTTGGTGCTTTAATGAGATTGGCCTTATGTTCCAATAGCTTATAGTCAGAAATAGAAACTTCCTGGATATATGTTCTTGTACTCTGGTGTTGGTGACGGCATAGCCCCTATTAGCAGAGGTGATGCCCTTTGTATTAGCAAGTAATTATTATATGTGAAAATCCTGATGCCAGTACTCAAGGAGATAAGGACAATTTAAGAGATTGCTGCCTCTACACACATTCAAGGTTTCAAGCAGTCCTAGTAAATGCCTATTATTGACGCCTATTCTATTGTATGTAGGTTCTCATCCCGTGGTCATCACTGTAGTAGCTGAGTACCTTCCAGCAGTGCATTATGTGGCATGACTAATACCTGTCATGTATTTGTCCTCTCATCATCTGCTCAGGGGCAGAAATGTGTACTGTGGAGTGTTTTTGTCTTGGCAGGGTTTATTATTATATAAAATAATTCAAATGAAATAAAACACACATTGTTTTATGTTGGTTAGAGAAGGCAAGGTCAAAGAAATGCACCTGGCACCTAAAGCGGAAGAGGGTGAAGCTTGTAATGGTCCTTAGTTCCTGTGGGAGTTCATTCCAGTGTTGGACTGGCCCCCAAGAAAACTATGTCGTGCTTAAATGAGCTTTATCCTTTTCATAGAAAGTTTCATTGAGCCAGAGGGGCAACATTGTCAACCACAGTTTTCATCCCAGAACTTTAGACAATTTTTTATATATCCAGGCCCCACATCATTGAGTGATCTGAAGATAAGGACTGAGATCCGGAACCTGACTTACTATTCTACAGAAAGCCAATGCAGAGAAAAGCACAGATTTAATGTGCTTGCAGTAGCCTGTATTGCTGAGATATACTGCAGCGTTCTATACGATTTGGAGATTCCTAAGGGCTGATGGATTCATGTATGGTATAATGCATTGTTGTAGTCCAGCAGAGATATGACAGAGGTGAGTAAGTGATGAAGATGTGAATACTTAGCATGAATCACCTTAAAAGGAGATGCTGGGCCTGGTGAACCTTATGTAGACATCTAAATGTGGGTAAAGTGAGTGAAGAGAGAGTGCAAAATACTTCTAAATCAGCCTAATAGTATTTTACGTGTACTCCTCACTCTATTTGCATAGGAATAAATAAATAGCCAACATGCAAGGTGATGGACAATCTCACAGTACAAAAATCTAATAGAGTCATCATATTAAAAAACTTGTCCTGAAAAAAAAAAAACCCTTCACCATAAAATGAGGGTTCTTCTACCTGGGTTTTTGTTTCTAGAGGGAGTTCAGACAAATATAACCACAAGTGGCACCTCGAAGTAATCATGAACATCACAACCATAGACAGCATTACAAGGGTCGGAGGATGTTTTTGAGGCATACTTAGTGTAGGGGCAAGGTTGTGGAAGATTGGTGAGGAGCTAAGTGTTGGACTGAGTATGTGACTGGATGTAAGTGGAGGATGCAGGTAGTGTCAATGAACTTTGTCCAACAGACCCTGCCAAAAGATATTGTAGCATAGCTCAGCATATTTTTGCCTGTAAATGAATCAGTTTATGTAATAAGCATAAATTATATATACATGTATAAGAATGTAACCAGCTGCTGACCCCATGTAACCCTGAGATAAGCGTGGAGAATATAGTGCCGCAGAGGACTCCCCTCCCCAGGGTAGAGTCCTGCCTGGTCAGCTGTCCCGAACAGCCAGAGTCCCCTGCAGCCCCTCCGCGTATCCTAGGGGCTCCCCGCGCAGATTGGAGCTAAGTTCTTCCTTCCTTCAATAAAGCATAGTTTACTATTCTTAGGCCTGGAGTGTCCTCCTTTTGCTGGTGTCTCCCTCCCCCCAGCCCTTGAGGTCAAATTGGCATCACGAATAGGATACCAGCGGAGGGATGCCTCTTTGGGGAAGGAAGGATAAGGTGGAGGGAGAGATCTGCATCCCCGGGTGGCCCTCCACGAGACGGTGGGCACTAGTGGCTCGCAAGCTGGTGGAGTTGGCTGCCCCCGCCTCATGGCCAGAGCTAGAGCAGGAGCCAGGGGTTACCCCAGTTAGGCTGGAGGAACTGATATCCAAGCTCCGGCTGGAAAAAAGCGTTTCTGTGGAGTGAAAAGTGGCGGGGGACCTGGGATGGGTCTTCCTGACCACAGTCTGCGCGGTGGATGAGGTACTGCTGGTTCAGCACCAGAGGATGGGAAGATTAAAGGCTGATTTGCAGCAAGCAAACGAGGCCCGTTCACTAACCCAAGAAGTCATCACTAGTGCAGCCGGATGGATCGATCGGTTAGAGCACCAATGTGCGGTTATGGTGGCTCGCATTGCGACCCGCCGGCGGTGAAAGGGAGGACGGCAAGATATGCACTGGTACGCAAAAGCGACTGGGATCCAGAGACCTGGGATGGGGACATTTGGGAGACGAGCAAGGACGAATCCCCAGGGAGGGGGACGGCGGGACTGTACCCACAACTGCAGCCTATTGTCGAGACATGATACGAGGGACCGCCCGGGGAGAATTATCAAATGGTAGGAAGGGATTTTATCCGGGAGTATAAATCCTCTGAGATACAGGATTTCATGCAGCGTTTCAAGCAGCGTCCCAAGGAGTCGCTGCTGGCCTTGCTGCTACGGTTGTGGGACGATGGAGCAGATGCGATTACCCTTACCCCCCTGAGCTAGGCAGGATGGGTTTGCTCACCACTGACCCCCCTCCTTCGTAGGCATCTCAAGATAGGGGCCAACTCAGAGGCGAATTATCCGTATCCCTCCCTCCTGGCATGGTTGACCAAATCGTCTGGAGCTCACCCGCAAACAGGGATGATGGGTTGGAACAGTGGGCCTCTATCCCAGAGGGGGTTAGCCAGCTCCAGCAGTTGGGCATGCTCACCGGCATCTTTGCGGAGCATTCCGAAGGGCCTGATGTCATGGAGCTGACCCATACCATCCGCACCCGGCTTCTGGGAATGCCCTCCCTCCACTTCAAGGCGATGATCCTGCTGATGGTTGGAGGGTCCGTAGGGTTGGTGGGGAATGTGGCGCAGCTCATGATGCAATTAACGGAAATTGACGGTGTGACGAAAACCACAAAGCCATGGCAGGTGAATGTGAAGCAAAAGGAGAGGGTTAGCCACAATACTATGTTTAAAGACCTACTGAAAGCAGGGATCCCCCTGGGGGAAGTGGATGGGAAAACCAATGCTGAGCTGTTAAAACACTGGTTGCAGCTTAAGCTGGAACAGCGTACCAAGGAGAGGGTAGGGGCCCTGATGACAGGGGGACCCCAAAACAAAGTAGATGGCACCCCCAGTGGCCCCAACTGTCTGCCCCACCGACAGACTATATTGAATGGAAGCTGCTCACCCAGTATTCATGGGGTGGTGGGTCCCCCTTGCCTCCCGCCCTGGAGGTAAGGCGCTATGTAGTGGGGGACCACCACCCTTATGTCCCAGTAGAGATCTACTGGCCTAGCGGGGGGCAACGAGTAATGGCCCTTGTGGACACAGGAGTAGAGGTGACTATATTGCATGGCACCCTGCCCCATCGAGGCTGGTCGGTAACGGTGAACGGCCTCAAAGGGGCAGACTTTCGGCCCATGCCGATGCAGTTATGGCTGGCTATCGAGAAGGCCCCCCCTCATACGAGGTCACCGTTTTAATCGCCCCCATTCATGAATATATATTGGATATAGACCTCCTCCAAGGGCAGACCATAGATACCCAATGGGGATCCTTTTCCTTTGGGCGCCCGCTGTATGTCCGAGCGGTTGTAACCATGCTGCGGGGGCATCCGTGGTGGGACCCCATGGTGCTTCCAACCCCCACCACAGTGGTCAACACCAAACAGTATCGGATACCTGGTGGGCACGAGGAAATAACCGCTACCGTTAAAGGTCTGCTCCAGGCAGACATCATTCGCCCTGCCATGAGCGCATTTAACAGCCCAATCTGGCCAGTCCATAAAAAGGACGGAACCTGGCGCCTGACAATAGATTACCGCAACCTGAATAGGGTCACCCCAATCCTGATAGCAGCAGTTCCTGACATGGTCTCCATCATGGAGCGCCTCACGATGCGGGTAGGGCAGTGGCATGTTATGGTGGACTTGGCAAATGCCTTCTTCCCATTGCATTGCCCCACAGAGCCAGGATCAATTTGCCTTTACATGGAAGGATCAGCAATATACATTCACTGTGCTGCCTCAGGGCTACAAGCAAAGCCCTACCATCTGCCACCAGTTGGTCAGTCGAGACCTGGAGCAGGTGACTCTTCCAGAGGGAGTGGTACTAGAGCACTATATTGATGATGTCCTGCTGAGTGGGCCCCATGAGGCGGCACTCTCCGAGGCCAAGAACAATGTGTTGCAGGCTCTGGCAGCCAGGGGATGGGCTGTCAACCCTAGTAAAATCCAGGGGCCCAGCCAGGAGGTGATCTTCTTGGGAATACTTTGGTCGGGGCCTCAACATAAGATCCCACAAAAAGCCATCGAAACAATTACCCACTTCCCTGAGCCCACTAGCGTAAGCCAAGCCCAAACTTTCCTGGGCCTCCTTGGGTATTGGCGTACATTTATTCCCCATCTAGGGTACATCTTGCAGCCCATACAAGCAGTAGTCCGGAAGAAAGCCACATTTAGTTGGAGGACCAAGCAGCATTCTGCATTCCAGCAGGCTAAAGAGGCACTCAACCAACACACAGTGCTGAACCCAGGCAGACAAGGCATCCCCTTCAAATTTGAGGTAATGGTGGTGGACCACGTGTCCTCATGGGGGCTGTGGCAGCAAGCTTCGTCGCGAAAGGAACCCATAGGGTATTGGTCGCGATCCCTGCAAGGCTCGGCTGAGCATTATACACCCCTTGAACAGCAGCTGCTTGCAGTACTGTGGGCCCTGCAGCAAACTGAGCCCATAGCGGATGCGGAGCCTGTAAAGGTACGTACCCCGCTTCCGATTATGGGTTGGGTCCGGGACGAAAGCCCGCTCACACAGACTGGGGTAGCCCAGACTCAGACCCTATGGAAGTGGAAACACTACCTGCAGCTGCGTATGCAAATGACCAAGGCAAGCATTACCGATGCGCAGGCGCGGCTTTTGGGTGCTGTCACCTTCGAGGAACTGCCCTCTGGGGGCCAGCACACTCATGCCCCCCTGGTCGAAGTGCCTCAACCCCCCTGTACAGAGGCCCCTCCCTACGCCTCCTTAACTGAGCAACAAGAGGTCGCGTGGTTTCCTGATGGATTGGTCTTGTACAGGGGGACAGAACGATGGTGGTGAGCGGCCGCATATAATCCCTGCCTTGAGGAAATACTGTTCGAAACCGGCCCTGGCCTGTCTAGCCAGTGGGCTGAGCTACGGGCAGCGTTCATGACCATCACAGAGAACCCAGGGCCCCTTTATCTGTATACGGATAGCTGGGCAGTCTACAAAGGCATGACACAGTGGATGGCCGTCTGGCATGCGGCTGGCTGGAAGGTGCATGACAAACCCCTTTGGGGTTACGACATGTGGCCTGCCATTTGGGATGCCTGTAGCCAGAGGCCCATTGCTGTTTGTCATGTAGATGCCCACCTGACAGGGGAATCAGAGGAGGCCCGGTTCAACAGAGAGGTAGATGACATAGTCACAGTATATGCAGTAGCTGTCCCCGGCCTAGCTGAGTGGATACATCAAAAGAGTGGTCATCTGGGAGGGGAAAAAGCAATGCAATGGGCCATGGATCGTGGCTTGCAGACCACGATTGGTGTGCAGCGGGATGCCCGTCAGCACTGCCCACAGTGTACCAGGCTCTCCCCCCAGTGCTTAAAAGCAGAGAAGGGGTACCTGAAGCGAGGCCAGAAACCTGGGGAAGTATGGCAGGTGGACTACATCGGCCTGCTGCCTGAAAGTCAGCGACATAAATACATGCTAACTGCAGTAGACACGTATTCAGGTCTGCTCTTTGTATACTGTCATAAATATAAAGGGAAGGGTAAACCCCTTTGAAATCCCTCCTGGCCAGGGGAAAGCTCCTCTCACCTGTAAAGGGTTAAGAAGCTAAAGGTAACCTCGCTGGCACCTGACCAAAATGACCAATGAGGAGACAAGATATTTTCAAAAGCTGGGAGGAGGGAGAGAAACAAAGGGTCTGTGTCTGTCTGTATGCTGGGTCTTTGCCGGGGATAGACCAGGAATGGAATCTTAGAACTTTTAGTAAGTAATCTAGCTAGGTATGTGTTAGATTATGATTTCTTTAAATGGCTGAGAAAAGAATTGTGCTGAATAGAATAACTATTTCTGTCTGTGTATCTTTTTTGTAACTTAAGGTTTCGCCTAGAGGGGTTCTCTATGTTTTTGAATCTAATTACCCTGTAAGATATCTACCATCCTGATTTTACAGGGGGGATTTCTTTATTTCTATTTACTTCTATTTTTTATTAAAAGTCTTCTTGTAAAAAACTGAATGCTTTTTCATTGTTCTCAGATCCAAGGGTCTGGGTCTGTAGTCACCTAGGCAAATTGGTGAGGCTTTTTACCAAACCTTGTCCAGGAAGTGGGGTGCAAGGTTTTGGGAAGTATTTTGGGGGGAAGGACGCGTCCAAACAGCTCTTCCCCAGTAACCAGTATTAGTTTGGTGGTGGTAGCGGCCAGTCCAAGGACAACGGGTGGAATATTTTGTACCTTGGGGAAGTTTTGACCTAAGCTGGTAAAGATAAGCTTAGGAGGTTTTTCATGCAGGTCCCCACATCTGTACCCTACGTCAAGGTTCCTCCCCCACTCTGAACTCTAAATAGAAGTAAATAGAAATAAAGAAATCCCCCACGCAGCAGTCTGGCCCTTAAGGGCATAGATGTTGCAGCGAGAGTAATAGACGCCGACTATACCGGGGAGGTTAAGGTGCTGTTGGTTCACAATGGCCCGCAGGCAGTAACCCTCCCCTAAGGCAAACGTATTGCGCGGTTGATTTGTGAGCGCATTGAGTTGCCTGATGTCCAGGAGATGGATGCGCTTGCACCCACCACTTGAGCGGGAGGGTTTGGCTCGACTGGACATGCAGTTTGGGTCCATGACCCCACCAAACATAATCCACTCAAAGGGGAAATCCTAGCTGATGATCACCTCGTACTGCTAAAAGGGGAAGATGCCCCAATTTATGCGCCCTCTAAGCGTCTTTCTTCCAGGCAACCATAACTGCCGCACTGCAGTTTGGGCGGGTCCATGGAGCGTCCTGGTCCTGCCACCCGAAGGCCGACACCGGTGTTGGCCCTACGGTGTGTTCTCTACGGAATAATTCTTGCACTGATTTTAGCTGCAATAGGTGCTCAACCACAACTTGGCTGTCCAGTGGATGCAGTCGATGGCACTAGCAGGTAACAAGTCGGACTGTTGGTACTGCGCACATGCCCCCCAATTGGCAAGCGCTGACATTCCATGGGCCGCAGTGCCATGGGAATGAATCCTGGGCCCTTAATAACACCACCTTTCTCACTAAATATAACGTAATGGCACCAAGGGACACCAGTAGTGATACTGGGGGATGCGTATTGGTGTGTCCAGCGGCCTTCGGCGACGGACGCTGCTCGTCCTGTTGGAAAGCTTCCCCTTTCCTCGTGCGCAGTGATAGCAGAATACCTGCCAGACACCGGGCAGTTTAATGTACTGCTGGCCCACCAGAAATGCACAGTAAGTGGATGGCCGGAGAGGCATGGTTCTCGAGTGACAATTGCTCCAGTTCCTCCGAAACCAATTTGACTTATACCAATGGCACCACCCTCTGCCATCGGTGGTGGCGTTGGGCCAAGTGGGGACTACATACCTGTGGTTTTCTGTATTCCTACAATGCCCGAAGGAAAACGCCCCTCAGCTCGATTAGGCGGACAGACCCCCACATGCACATTACTGGTCTCAGTGTAACCAAAGCTCTGATAGTTGGTGTCGCAATGCCTCAGATAAAAATGGCTCCCCACTGCAGGAGTACTGGGGCTGTACTGGCTATGTGGCCGTTGGGCATATAAAACCCTACCCAACCAATGCGGTGGATGGTGCACATTGGGACGGCTCCTCCCCTAGAGGAATGGAATACAAACCATGCATGCTCATGCACTGCATAATTACATATTGGCAGCACATCCACGACGGAGCCCAAATCCCATTGTGCAGAGACCCATGGGCTTCTATCCGTTTGTCCACACTTTCCTCCCCTGGCTAGGGGTGGCCGAACTGGAGCGGGCTATTGTAAATATTTCAGCCACATTAGAGATTATAGAGAATAATACTGTAGATGCAATCCAGGCCCTGCAATTAGAAGTAGCTTCTTTGTCGCAAGTTGTATTACAGAATCGTATGGCGTTGGACTACTTAGTAGCCGCTCAAGGTGGCATTTGTGCCTTGATTAATGAAAGTTGTTGTTTTTACTCAAATCAAGATAAGCGCATCGAGACTGATGTTCATAATATGATGGACCACTTGAAGGTGTTATATGACCTGGGCTCTGAGGCTTCTGTATGGGATGACCCTTGGCGGTGGCTAACCTCTTGGCTTCTGGATCTCGGCACCTGGGGGAGACGCATCAGGCTTCTGCTATTGATTGGACTACTGGGCTTTGTATGTGTGTTTGTCATTCTTCAATGCTGCGTGAATTGCTCCTCCACCCTCCTGGCCCACCTGGCAACCCCCAAACCAGTGTGCACGCTCAAAGTGCGTTGGTGGCAGTAACTAATACACCTCAGTCTGCCAAGGGGTGGAGTGTAGGGGCAAGGTTGCGGAAGATTGGCAAGGAGCTAAGGGGTGGACTGAGTATGTGACTGGATGTAAGCAGAGGATGCAGACAGTTTCAATGAACTTTGTCCAGCAGACCCGGCCAAAAGATATTGTAGCACAGCTCAGCATATTTTTGCCTGTAAATGAGTCAGTTTATGTAATAAGCATAAAAATTATATACATATATAAGAATGTAACCAGCTGTTGACCCCATGTAATCCCGAGATAAGCGTGGAGAATATAGTGCCGCAGAGGACTTCATCCCCCCGCCTCCCGCGGGTGGAATCCTGCCTGGTCAGCTGTCCCGAACGGCCAGAGTCCCCTGCAGCCCCTCCGTGCGTCCTAGGGGCTCCTGGCGCAGATTGGAGCGTAAGTTCTTCCTTCCTTACTTCCTTCCGTAAAGCATAGTTTACTATTCTTAGGCCTGAGTGTCCTCCTTTCACTGGTACCTCTCCCCTCCCTCCCCCCAGCCCTTGCAGGCACACTTAGCAAGTCACTGATGTTCAGTAATCAGGACTTTGGCCAGTTTTCTCTGGTCTTCTAGCAGTGACTGGGCAGCCAATGCTATTTACTCTGACAGATGATATAGCTATCTGGACATTACTGCCTGATAGTTTGCCACTCTAATGCTCACTGTGGCAGAGCAGAACATCTTTCTACCAAGAGCATCTAGCTTCTAACTCATTCTATCCAAAGGGGTAGGGTGGACTTGTTGCACTTTAGCTCTGAACAGCAGCCACCACTACCAATGAATTTTAAGCTATGTAGTTTGGAAGAACAAGAAGCCCTCAAGAGGCAGATTTTTTTTTTAATTCTCCGTCCAGATGCTGGATTTAATGAGGAAATTTTAGCTGTGTGTAATAAACCGTCTAGAATGATTAAAGTAAAGGAGACTGTTCCCTTGGTGCCAGCAAGAACAATGAGTCCAGGCAGGACATTTCCCTCGAACCATTTAGTGAGAAAGCTCCCCTTGCAGCTGCCTTTCTTCAGGCCTTTTACATTCAAAGTAATACCTGTGGAAGGCCAACATGGGTACTTTGGCTATGATGATACCTCCCAGTCCTGCCAGTACCTAGTAAGGGGAGACAGTTGGGAGACAGAGGAGATGTTTGGGAGATGCTCATGTAGTTTCCATGCCTGATTCTAATATTGACTGGGGGAAAAAAAAAATCAAGAAAGAATACAGCAATGGAGAAAGAAACAGCAGTGGGTAGGAAAACAGAAAAAACGCCAGTGATGTTAACAGTCAGGTAGGTTATACTGGCAGTAGAATGACTGTACCTAATTGAGTGAGGAATCAGAGCAAAGCCAAGCAGAAACAATTCAGGATGTTTGTAAACCAGTGCAAAGAGCCTGGGCAATAAAATGGCGTAACTAGAACAATTGGTGCAGGAAGTAAAACCACATATTACAGGGATAACAGAAACCTGGTGGCATATTAGTCAGGATAGCAGTATAGGTATTGAAAGGATGTGTGGGTCAGGAAAGACAAAAAATAAAAGAGGTGGAGCAACATTGTATATTAATGATGAAGTAGAATGTAAAGAAATTAAGTTACGGAATGGATAAAACAGAATCTGTTTGGGTCAAAATGACTTTGGGGAAGAAAGCTACCAGAGGCTCCCATGTGATAGTGCTTGGTGTATGCTACAGACTCCAGGATCAAATTTGGATATAGCAGGGTTTCTCAAATTGAGCCAGGACCCCAATGTGGATCAGGACCCTATTTTAATGAGGTCACCAGGGCTGGTGTTAGACTTGCTGGGGACCAGGGCTGAAGCCCAAGGGCTTCAGCCGAGTGGTGGGTCTCAGTTTACAGCCCCCCCACCCTGGGCTGAAACCCTTGGGCTTTCGCCCCCCCACACCCCCCACACCCCAGGGCAGTAGGGCTAGGGTGGGCTCAGGCTTCAGTCCTCCCTTCTGGGGTTGTGTAGTAAGTTTTGTTGTCAGAAGGAGATTGAGATGCAATGTAGTTTGAGGTCTGATGGGATATAGATAGAAGTCTCTAATGTTTTAATGAAAGAAATACTACTGGGAATTGTGTGATTATGGGAGATTTAATTCCCCAGTTATAGACTGAAGGACAAGTGCTACTACTAACAGTAGGGCTCATATTTTCCTAGATGGGATAGCAGACAGATTTCTTCACAAATAGTCATCAAACCAACAGGAGGTGATGCCATTTTAGATTTGGTATTGCTGATTAGTGAGGACCTCATAGAAGAGCTGGTTCTAGGGGACTGGTTCAAGTGATCATGAGCTAATTAAATTGATCCTAAATGAAAGGCTAAACAAATATAGGTCTGATTTCAAAAAGACAAATTTTAAAAAATGAAGGGAATTAGTTAGGGACTGAAGAACTGAAAGATCTGAATGTGGAGAAGGCTTGAAATTACTTTTAGTCTAAGTTGCAGAAGCTATCTGAAGCCTGTATCCTAAGCAAGGGGAAAAAAAAATTGTAGGGAAGAATTGCAGAGCAGGCTGGATGAACAAGCATCTTAAACTGATTATTAAGAGAAAGCAGAAAGTCCACAAGTAATGGAAGATGGGATGGATCCATAAAGAAAGTTCTCTCTTGGAGGTAAGAAAGTGAAGGGGAAAAGTGAGAACTGCCAAAAGCCACGTACAGCTGGATCTTGCAAAGGAAATTAAAACCAACAGTAAAATGTTCTACAGATATATAAATTAAAAGAAACCAAAGAAAGAAGAAATAGCAGTGAACCTGATTTAAATGATAAGTTACATACCACACTTAGCAGTTCTGTAATTTCATATTTGAGTTCCTTCAGAACTTTTGGGTGAATACCATCTGGTCCTGGTGTATTATTCCAGTTTAATTTATCAATTTGTTCCAAAATCTTCACTAATGATGCCTCAATCTGGAACAGTTCTTCAGCTTTGTCACCTAAATAGAATGGCTCAGATGTGGGAATCTCTCTCACATCCTCTTCAGTAAAGACTGATGCAAAGAATTCATTTGGTTTCTTTACGATAGTTTTATCTTCTTTAAGTGCTCCTTTAACACCTTGATTGCCATGGGCCCACTGACTGTTTAGGAGGCTTCCTGCTTTTGATATACATTTTTTTAAATTTCTGTTAGTTTTTGAGTCTTTGGCTTGTTGCTCTTCAAATTCTTTTTTGGCCTGCCTAATTATACTTTTGCACTTGACTTGCCAGAGTTTATTCTCTCTTCTACTGTCCTCAATAGGATTTAGCTTCCAATTTTTAAAGGATGCCTTTTTGCCTCTAACTGCTTTTTTGTTGTTGTTGTTGAGCAATCACAGCACTCTTTTGTCCTCTTAATATGTTTTAAGGTCAGGTACACATTTAATTTGAGCCTCTATTATGGTGTTTCAAGCACTTAACTTAACTAAATTCCTCATTTTTGTGTAGTTCCCCTTTCTGAAATTAAATGCTACTGTGGTGGGTGTCTTTCATATTATGCTTCCCCTCCCCGGGATGTTAAATTTAATTATATTATGGTCACTATTACCAAGTGGTTCAGCTATATTCACCTCTTGGGCCAGATCCTGTGCTTCACTTAGAATTAAATCAAGAATTGCCTCTCCTCTTCTGGATTCCAGGCCTAGTGGCTCCAAGAAACAGTCATTTATGGTGTCAAGAAATTTTATCTCTGTATCCCGTCCTGAGGTGACATATACGCAATCAATATGGGGATAATTGAAATCTCCCTGCAAAGCGGCTAGCCAGGGCTCGACCCTCTCCAGGGAGGTGGGGAGCCACACCGGCTCACTACACACAGATAATGTTTGGGGAAATTAGTCCGGCCATGGGAGACTCCTTTGGCGGCCCTTGCGGCCAGTGAAACAAGCACCATAAGCCTGGGCCCTAGGTGGGGGGAAGGGGGGCAACAATAAGTCAGGTGCTCAGGCCCTCTGGCAGGGGCTGAGCAGTAGCAAACAGTATACAGAAATAGGCCCAGGCCCTGGGTCAGGGCAGGGCAACCAAGTCAGTAGCTCTGGCCCTCAGGCAGGGGCTGAGCAAACAGTTCAATAGTAGCAGGCCAAGGCCTCTAAAGGACCTGGAAGAGGGGGAGACTGCCATCCATGAGTTGAGTGGCAGGGGGGACGCAGGCCCTCCCACTCCACTGCGTCCCAGCCCGGGGCCCTAGCAGTGGCAGAAGACCTCTGCTGTATCAGTGGGGCTCCTGGCCGCAACACACTGTCATAGGTTCTGGCAATGCCTCAGCCAGACTAGGGTCAGCTGACCCCCGGGCTACTTCCTGATTCCCTCTCTTGGGGTACCTGGGTCCAGGCGGTGTCCTCCGGGGCATCCAACACCATCGGTTCCTCTGGGTAGCGGCCACAGGGCAGGTCTGGCAACTCCTCTGGGTAGCGGCTGCAGGGCAGGTTGGACCAGTCCTGGCATGCACCTTGGGCCACGGAGGCTTCCCAGTCACAGGCCAGGCTGGAGGCGTCTGGCCTCCCCAGCAGCTGGGCCCCCAATGAGCTCTGAGGGCAAGCTTTTATACTTCCGGGTCGCCGCCTGACCCTCTGAGGGGCGGGCTCAGAGCTCCCTAGCTCCACCCACTCTGGCACCTGGATGGGCTCGTCCCTCCCCGGGGCGGCGGGGAGCCACACCGCCTCACTACACACCCATAATTGCTTTTTCTATTTTTATAGCCTCTCTAATATCCCTGAGCATTTGACAGTCACCATCCTGGTCAGGTGGTCGGTAGTATATCCCTACTGCTATATTCTTATTATTCAAGCATGGTATTTCTATCCATAGAGATTCATTTAAGATTTTTACTACATTTGACTCTATGCTTTCTTTCACATATAGTGCCATTCCCTCACTAGTATGATCTATTTTGTCATTCCTATATATCTTGTACCCTGGTATTACTGTATCCCACTGTTGATCATCATTCTACCAAGTTTCTGTGATTCCTATTATGTCAATATCCTCATTTAATAACAGGGACTCAATTTCAGCCATATTAGTATTTAGACTTCTAGCATTTGTCACTTATCACTTTTTAATTGTCTGCCTTCATGTGATTTAATTGAATGGGACTCTTTTATTTGACTGTTTTTCATCAGATACTACCTGTACTTTATCATCTTCCATTCTTTCCTCCTTACTATGATATAGAGAATCCTCATTAATAGATTCTCCCCTAAGGGATGTCTCTGTCTGAACCGCATGCTCCTCTGCACTTCTCGGCTTTCCCCCAACCCTTAGTTTAAAAACTCCTTTATGACCTTTTTAATGTTACATGCCATCTGGTTCCATTTTGGTTTAGGAGTAGTCCATCCTTCCTGTATAGACTCCTCCTTTCCCAAAAGGTTCCCAGTGGATTCCGATTGCCCCAGTGCCTGGACTGCCCTGCAGCTTTGGCCGTGCCTCCCCCCCCCCCCCCCCGCCCAACCTTTACAAAGGTTCCAGCGCTCCTGCACTTGGCTGTATTGGTTGATCACAGAATCATCTGTGACTGCTAATAGCAAATATCCCCAAAGGCTGATGACAGAACATTAGATGGGGAGGGCTCTAAGTTACTACAGACCATTCTTTCCCAGATGTCTGGTTGTTGGGTCTTGCCCACGTGCTTAGGGTCCAACTGACAACCATATTTGGGATCAAGAAGGAATTTTCCCCTGGGACAGACTGGCAGAGACCCAGAGATTTTTTTGTTTTTTGTTTTTTGCCTTTCTCTGCAGCATGGGGCCTAGGTCACTTGCAGGTTTAAGATAGAGTAAATGGTGGATTCTCTGTAACTCAAAGTCTTTAAATTATTATCTGAGGACTTCAATCACTCAGCCAGAGGTTATGGACTGTTACAGCAGTGGGTGGGCGAGGTTCTGTGGCCTGCAATGTGCAGGAGGTCAGATTAGATGATCATGATGGTTCCTTCTGGCCTTAAAGTCTATGAGTAGGGAATTCCTGATAATCCGTGAGTGAAGGAAAGTGGTCTTAGTATAAAAAGTTGAAAAAATGAGTCTCCATAATGCTCTCTAGGTTCCCTGACTCTTTCATAGGGAGGGAAAGGATATGTAAATATGTTATGATACAATTCCACATAGAGTTAAGATCTGAGACATTTTCTAAGGGTGACAACAATGACTTGGATAAGTGAAAAGCTAATAGAGATCAGACATATTTCCTTGGGGAACCAGTAAGGTTACTAGGGTGTAGGGTCTCCAGAGAGGTTTGCATAGTTATGGAAAGGGTTTAGCCTTATAAGATTTTTTTCATTCTCAGAGAAAGAGGAACCAATCTAACCACTTTACACTTCTTTCCTTTATCTTTAAGTACTGAGGATAATGTATCCAGTGCTACATAAGGGACCCTCTGATCCAAATGAAGATCTGAATCGGGTATTCCAAAGGCTCAGGGAGATGAACCTGAACCTCCATGGTATTGTGCATCCAGTATGAACAAATATCTCTGAGGAAGCATCAGGAGCCTTTTCAGTCATGGAACCAATAGCCTCAGATCCAGGCCAAGGTGTGGATTTATACCATGGTTTGGCCCTCAATAGCGCCCTTTGCTGTGGCTCTGACTTCCACAGCCAAGGCTTTATGAGTATGTATTTGCAGTTCAGTGTGTGGAATGGGAAGTACCAGATTCTCAGGATTATGGTCTCTAGGACTGGCTCTTTCAACTGAGGCAGAGACATGCGAGGCCAGGTGTTTATCAGTCTGTCAGATCTGATCTTTGCCTATTCAAAGTGACCGGTACATTAGGTTTGCCCCCAGTCAAAGACTTTGCCAGCTTTTTAATCCCCCTCAGGAGTTGTAGCTAAGGCTTGTCTCCCAACACTTATGGCTCCTGTGTTATGGAGCTAGAAGGTTTAGCTGCCAATGTTTCTGGCAATAACATAGCTAGGAGGTGATTCTGATGAACCTTTCTGGCCCTGTGGATGAAGGTGCTGCATCTGGAGCAATAAAAGGCCAAATGACTTTCACCCAAGCAGGCCAAATAATGCACATATGCATACAAAGCAGGAAAAATAGCAGGACAAGAGGCTTACTTCTTGAAACTGTGTTTCTTTGTCTTCTTTGTTCCCACACAGCAGAACCAAGGACCTCTGTCAGGGCACTAAGATCTTTAGTCAAAAAAACAAGAAAGAAAAAAGAACTCACTTCACTAAGAAGGCAGAAGCACCGGATATGGTCCATTATGACAAATCAGGGTCCAAGGACCTGGGGAGGTTTCTGCTACAGTGGTTGGAAGAAAATGAAGTGGTTGGTGTATCATGCCTCCTTTTTGAGCCTCCTTCTCCGAATATGCTGCAAAGAGAGATGCTGAGGGCATGACCGCACTCCAACTGACCCTGCTATTAGAAGGTTCTACCAGTCCAAGCTGAACTGTCAATTCATCCAAAGAACATGAGTGTGCAGAGGCCACTTGAAGAAATAGGAGTTATACATCTTCATTATACATATTGCTGGATATCTTTCTAAAAGATATGTTCTAGTTCCAACAGGAGTTATTTCAGGGAAATTCTATGGCCTGTGTTATGTAGAGAACCAGACTAGATGATCATACTGGTCCCTTCTGGCCTTATACAATATGTATCATTAGTTTATGGTGGAATAAAGCTTTTGAATGCAGAATCAATGAGAGAAGAGCATGATGACCACATACGTAACTACCTTAATTATAAAGACAACTGGAAAGTATGAAAAAACAAAAACCCCAGAGTTGTTTTTTTTAAATAAATGGAAAACTGAACTTTTCTAAATGACCAAGTAAATCACTAAATGAGAAGTGTGCTTTTTTTATGAGCGATGAATATTCCAGATAAAAAACACTTGATAGAATTTAAACTCTGCCAATTCTCAGAGAACTTGGCTATAGAACATTTTATAGGAGAGAAGAACAAAATTAGAATTCATAAATGTAAAGCACTCAAGAAAGTAAAAGTGCTTATTAGTTTGAAACCTAAAGGGTACAATAAATGTGAGTAAAATATAGCTACCTCTCTTTTTGTGTCTGAGATCGGCTCACATATAATCTTGTGGATATACCACATTTTTCTGTCAGACTCATTCTATCATTTTATTTCAGGGCCACAATAATACAGACCATATCCATTTTGTAATTTGATATCAAATCAAATATTGTGATAGCAGAAACACTAAATAAGTACCTGATGCTACCAAAATTAAGCCTGAAACTAGATTGCCTACTCTCTGCCACCCCTCTGTTTATAATGCAAATTGGAGTAATGGAAAAAAAGGCCTAGATTTTCTTCTACAGTATTTCTGGGTAGCAATGTTAACAGTCCTTCTGGATAATAGCCCAAAAAGCAATAACTGGTGCAATATATAGAAAGGCTTTCACTTAGAATATCAAACCACATTCTAAGGCATAACTGGTTTGAAAGTTTTAAATTCACACTGTAAAAGGTAGAGATATAAATTAACAAAGTCATTCTATCCACCACTTAGAAAGTTTGACCGAAGACACCATTAAGATAAAACAGAGACAGCAGAATAACAGTAGCAATAGCAATTAAAGGCCCTGATCCTGTAATTTAATGGTGCTCCATGTGTGCAGCAAGTTGGGGCATTAATGGATGGTTCAATACACTTACTTCCAGGTGAATGTATATGTAGAAATTTAGCACAGCTTGAGTATAGCAAAGGGCTGATGCCATATAAAATTAAATCAGATTGAAACTAATTAAATCAGATTGAAATTGCTACTTGAACAATTTCATTTTTTAAAATCTTTCCATATTTGAAACGAAACAAAAAAAACGTAAAAATTTTGTCCTGTCTGCTTTTGTTTGTTTAAGCTAGTGCTACTGCTGAGCCATAGAGTGGTAGGTGGTGATAGGTCATAACAGGATACTCTGCAGTCAGTTCAGATCTTCTGGTCCATGATCCTAACATCCTCAGATCAAAAACTCATAGATGGCACATTGGTATAAAGGTGTACAGATATGCATAACTATTCATATATAAAGCTGAAAGGCGGCAGAGCATTTAACTGTATTACTACTCACCAAGCATCACTTTAGGCCTCCCCCTCAAAGCTCTCCAGCATTTCATTTTTAAAATCCTTCTCCTCCCTTTAAGAAGTCCAGGGTGGTGGGAGTTCTTTGCCACACTCCCACCATTCCCCTACCCCCAGGAGCAGCAGGTTCCTCATGCCCACTCTTCCAGGACTGGGAAAGGGGCATCAGAAAAATCTTCATTCAGTTCCCAGATATGTGATACCAATAATAGTAATGGAATCCTAAGCTCATCCTTCCAGGACTGGGAAAGAGGAAACAGCAGAAGGATCTTCACCCTAATTCTAGATTTGCAAGACTGACAATAGCAGCAAGATCTTCTCCCATCTCACCTGCCTAGAGGAGCAGCAACAACAATAGGATTCTTATCCCCTCTTCAAGAACTAACAGAGGGACTGAGGGCTGCAGTGAACTTCAGGCCTATGTTTGTAGGGGAAATGGGAAAGGGCTTTCTCTGCTGCACATGGTGACGGCATTGTTGCCAATACCAAGCATTCAAAAGTCATGAGTAGAGATGGGCAAAAGCTTTCTGACTAGACAGTTTTCTCTCAGAAAATGCTGATTCAATGAACATCTAGAGTTCAATACAATTTTTGCAGGAAATTATCAGAATGTTTAGTATTTACTTTCTTATACTGGAAAGGATAAAGTCAATACAAAATGTTTCAACCATATCAAACTGAAGTGTTTTGAGTTTATTGAAACCAAACATTTCAGTGAGGTGGAAGTGCAATTTCTGGAATATTTTGTTTCATGGAACATTCTGAAATTTCATCTTTCTTTTGATTTGGACTTAAACTAATTTTGAAATCTCAGAATTTCCTACGGATGAAATTTTGTTTTTAGACCTGCTCTAACCATGACTCAGGGCCCTCAAAATCATGAATTTGGGTTAAAAATCATGAGAATTTTAAAAGTAAACAAATGTGCATTCATCTTATTTACCTTTGGTATTTTGAGCCTGCAATGTTCATGTTATCAAGGTTTTCTCAAAAACCAAGAAGATTAGAAACTTACTGTGTTTCTCCTTTTTTCATGAAAGCTGAGATTCTCACAGAATCACATGGCTCCAGAAGCTGGGATTTCAATTATAAACACCAAATATTGTGAGACTCACTGAATCGTTAGAGTTGGTAATACTGGGGAACCAGGCTGTCCTTCAGTACAGTCAGCAGCTCCATTTGGCTGCCATTCCCTAGGAGGTAGGTGAATGGGGAAAGGCAGGCAGAAGAGGATTTTTCCATAGTACAGGAGTTTTCCCCACAGACCTACTGTCCACACAAAAAGGTGTAGAGTTGACACATCTGGGAACTGAACCCCTAAATTTTCAAACCATTAATTTCAACTAAAATTTTCCCAGAATAAGGAGTAAGAGTTTAAGTATTGTCCCCAGTTGTGTAAACAACTAGGCTGCTCGATTTTGTGTGTAACTACTATGAAGTTCACATAAATCAATCAAATGAACATCCAAATGGATATTTAGGCACCTAAATAAGGCCCCAATAAAATAATAAATAATAGTAACAACAATGCAGCCAAAGCTGTAGGTTTTTCTCCATTTGTCTAAGCTGGTCTTAAGGAACTACTAAAAACCCTACCATAGTGGAAGTGAAGGGATGAGAAGAGATCTCTGTAATACAGTAAACATCTCTAAGTAAATATTTTTCTTTGCATTCAAAGTATATTCCATCTGTTGACTTTTTCTCTCTCACATCTCTCCATTGCAGAGCACATATGTCTGAATTTATGCCCGTTTTTGTTTTTGTTTTTGGTAGCTACTAAAAAGGGGTTTTAGATAACAAGAGGTCAAAAAGTACTCTCAGCCTGCAGTGTAATTCATAGTTTTGCTGAGAGCAGTCAGGCCTTTTAAATATTACCGTAAGCATTTGGGCCAGATTTTTAAGAGCACAACATCCACAATTGGGGCTGTATTTTCAAGACAGAGAAGCTTTGCCATATGCACCAAAATAAGAGGCAAGATTTTCAAAAGTGCTCAGCAGGTTGGGTGCTGTGCTCTTTCACAAACCTGTGTCAAATGAGAGCAGAAACTGGGTGCTGAAACTTGAGTCCTTAATTTATGTGCCTAGATTGGAACAGGGCTCTTTTTGAAATCTGACCCAGTTGTGGGGGCTGAACATTTGAAAATCTAGTCATGATCCCTTTGAAAAATCTGCCTCTCCATGGTTTACATGCTAAACTGAACTCTTTCAATAAATACATTCCTTGAATGCATTCCTTTGGTCATTTATTTGTGTCTATGTCTGATGAATTTTCCAGAGGCATGCAAATTTCACACTATCTGACCTTTCTACCCAAACAACGCTTGTCTTTTTCAATTGTGCGAAAAAGAATTATTTAGATCTGGGGGTGGAGGGACTCAGCAAACACCTTCACAGAACCAAGATCTAGCCATTAAGATCCAACACCTTAGTTTAACATCACCTACCAGGCTTCATGGAGTTTCTTCAGTCAGCAGCTGGTTGCATGTAGCTTTAATCTGATAGAAGACTGTAGTCAAAGCTCTTATAGTAATTGCTATTTCAGTATTATTACAAACCTTGAAACAGTTTTACTGAAAGGTTGGGTGAAGTCTGCAATTCTTTCAGTGAGCCACTGCTGAAATTCAAGCAAACTTGGGCTGATATTTAATTTCCATGGCAAATTAGGCAAAACTCATCAGTTCTCATTGAGTTTCACTTTTAAATTTTGCGTTTGAAAGAACCCAATGCAAAGCAAAACTCAGGGCATGTGAACTTATTGGAACTGAGCTGAAAATAAAGATTCATGCTCTGAGAACCAAAGCTATTGGGTTTTTCGCTAGTTTGCTTTTTCTGCTATTATTTTGGCAGAACCAGTCCAATTATGGAAGAGCAAGTAGAAGTATCTAGAAGTACTTAGATGACATAAACACCTCATAAAGAATAAGAGCAATTATTTCAGAGTAATACGGTGAAACTGAGCAAAGAAATTTAGACTGAATATTTATTTACTAATAAATATATAGCGGAAGATGAGAAAAATTCCTAACAGTAAGATCTACTGGACACTTTTTATAGACTACCAAAGGGATTGGTTGCAGAACATTCATTTCAGTCATTTAAAACGTAACTGGATAAAGCACTAGACAAAATACACTGTAAGGCAATGGAATGGAGTGGATGACCTAACATAGGTTTATTTCCATTTATAATTTCTATGATTAAGTTCTTTCTACCAAAGTAGCATGGGATTAATGCTAGCCTGCTATCAGACTTCTTATAAATCAGAATTAAATAGTGCTTCATGTTTTTGCATTCTGATGTGTGATGCAGCAACTGCAACTAATATACTGTTGCAAATATTTTATGATGGTGGAAACACTAGCCAAGCCTGTCATTCAATCCTGTAGCATTTAGGCAAGACGTGCACTTAAACCAAAAGGGGAATGCAGAATCAAGCTCTGTATTAAAAATCAGCTAATGCCTCCAACAGTGCTTGATCTGTTTGTGTGTGTCTGCACGTGTGCATGTATCTGGTGAACTGTTACACTCCACTGTCCTTGCGATATATCAACTGCTTAAGGCTGCTGTCTGGGGAAAGAACAAATAACAGGAATAAAAGTTAGTGAACAATATCAATTTGGGAAAGGTATGCTATCATTCTTTTGGGGAGATACCATTATGATTCCCTCTACTCCACTGCTCAGAAGTGATATGTTGTAGCACCCAAAAAAGGTTGTAAAATATTAAAAAGGTCTTGTAGGCTTCACTGGAGCCCTAGGTATGAAATGTAATACACAACTTATTTGTATCTATGTACTGTGTAAAAGGAGAGTGGAAGGAGGGCATCTTTGTACTGACTTAAGGGACAGCCTCATGTTATGTTGATTGAGCTGGTCCTTTGTTGTGAGCATACATGTGTTAGTTCACCTGTAGCTTCCATGGGGCACTAGTACCATGCTTCATCAACAATAAGTCTGGCAGAGCACCTTGCACACTGAACCGAGCCTGTGGTCTTTCTGTATGAGTAACACTGAGGTCCGCTAAATCAACACCCGGCACTCTTTGCTAGAGCAGCTAACATCAGAGCTCCAAGAACTGCAGCATTAGCAACACTTAGCAACACGAACGACAGGTCTCTCCAGGAAAAGAGCCTACTAAATTGGAAACGTGGTTTTTGTCTCAAATAACTAAGTGTGCAACATGCTTCCAAGCAAAGAAATAGTTAAGCAAAAAGACATTTTGTCAAGTGACTTTCTAGCTTAAGCCCCATTGTCAAAAGTCTCCTCGGTGCCTAATCCTTGTGATTTAGGCTCCTCCAATGCAGATTTTTAAAAGGTATTTAGGCACCTAACTTCCATCAAGATCAATGGGAGTTAGGCACCGACATACCTGGCCTTAGGTGCCTAAGAGACTTTTGAAAATGGGACTTGGGATATAAAGTCACTTAGGCCCTTCTGATTTCCACCCCCAAAATGACTCCTGGGATGAACATGAACCCTCTGTTTTTTGTAAGAAATGCAAAGGTCCTTGCCTGGTATAGATATCAATCGGAAAGAAAGTGTAGGTATGCTGAAGGTTTTAGACTCCTTAAGTGTCCAGGTGCAGGAATGATAAATATAGTTCAAATATGATATAAGTTCAGTAATCCTGTTCTCATTGCATTTTGAGTCTAAAATGTATCTGTTTTGTAGAAAGATACTTCAGAATACTTATTAGGAAAGGGATTAGGGAGCTATTATAGAAAAATCCATAAAGCTTTCCACCTAATATTCAGCTGTAGAGAAGAAAGCAAACAGGATGCTAAATTTTATTGGTAGAGGAATACAAGTATAAATCAAAGAAGAGAATACTACTCCAATGGTTATATCTCATGTCAAATACTATGTAAAATATATTTCAAAATACTTTATGAAGGTTAAAAGAAGTGCAGCATCCAAAACATTAGGTTTCAAATATGTAAGTTATGTGAAAAGATTATTGGGAAAACAAGGGTTGGAAAAGAGAAGAATTCAGAGAGACCTAACAGACACCATAAGAGATAAAAAACAGGGGATTCATCCTGCATTCCTTGAACAAAAACTCCCACTGACATTAAAGGAATAAGAAATGCAAAACGTTTTAAATAAATTCTTTGTGGGGTAATTTTTTAGACCATGTCTTCTGTACGTGCATGCTCAACATTGCATATGTAAACAGTGTATGTTTTGCAACAGCAAATGGAACAGGGGAGGAGGAAAAAACCTAATGTGTCTGTAATAATCAATTGAATCTAACCTGGCATCAAAGAACATTGAAATGCAGTTATTGCACGGTGCCACTACAGTGAAGGGTTATGGGTGTTTGGGTGCCTTACATGTGTATTTCCATACCTCATTTGGAATTTGTTTTAGTGTAACCTCAACTCTGAATTTCCAGAGTTTGAAATGCCTGTTCTGAGGATAAATATTTCACCTCAGAATGTATTCTACTCTATATTACAGATCATAATCTCAAACTTAACTCCATTTTAAAGTAGTTTGGGGATATTGAAAATGTATGAGAAATCTCAGAATAATTACAATGGGGATCCATGTCCAGGCATGCACAGCCTTGTTTATCAAAGGGAGACTCAGTAGAGGCTTTTCTGAAAATGTATCCATGCACCAATAAAGGTATACCACAAATTACGGCTCTGATCCTGCACACTTAAGCACATATATTATTTATGTGAGTAGTTCCATTGCACATTATGGGGCTATTCAGCTGTGCAATGTTGTGTACACTCTTATGTGTTTGAAGAATCAAGACCTATTTACCACTTAAATATTAGAACTTCAGCTTGGAACTGGGGAAGTTCAGGGCAGCGGATTGTATGGAATTTATTTCACAGAATTTTTTTTTTTAAATAGCATATTAGATTATACACCGTACCCAGAGAGTCCATGACTACAACGTGTATTCATGAGGTAGAGTGAGAAAAGGAAAATGATGTAGATGAATCCCTAACCAAAAAGACTAAACAAAGGCAGAGGGAGAAAAACGAACAGATGAAACAGCGAAAAAAAGAATGAGAGGTCTGGCAGCATATTTTCTTTTTAATTCCATAATTTTAAATGTTGATTGACTTTTGATTGGTTTAGAGCTATTACATTTTATTAAGATTCTATTTCAGATTCATTATGTAACTAGACTCCTGAAAGAAGAGAACAGATGTGTATCTAGATGGATATACATAGATAGAGGATACTGATATATCCTTATTGGTAGAAGGAACTGATTTTGAATGAGAAAACAAAAGAATACTTTAAGTATGAGTTAATGATATTTTTAGAGAGAAGGCTGAAAAAGGAAAAGAGTGAGGCACGTTTTTCACACTGGAAGTCAATAGTTTAACCTTTTTTTCATCTAATCACAAAGGATGAGATTTTTCCATTGGTCCTATGTGGTTGCATAGGGGAGTAATGTCCTCCACATTCAAACCTCCACCCCTCCCCAGTGCAGCTGTCTAAGATCTAACCAGATCTTGGGACCAGACCAGATGCAGGGGTGGGGAGGAAAATGGGGCTATACACTATGCCCAATACTTCCTCTCCTCCTAGCAGCAAGTGGGTAGGTAGGTGACAGAGAGTAGGTGGAGCAATGGTTCTAATCCAGGGGAGCTGTTTCTTGTAAAGGGCTGATGCAGAATACTTTCTTCACATTCACTCTCTGGAGGAATTGTATCTCAGAATGGTGTCTTGGAGGTACAAATATTTATGGTATTATTTTTGGACAGTGCAGTGACACACCACTCTAAAATCAGGATTGACCCTAAAGGCTCAATCTCAACCTGATAGTAATAATATGCCTGTTAACAAAACAATTCTTGGTTTGTTTGGTTTTTTTGCTAATGATGATCAGCTTTAACATTTTTTAAAAAGTAATTTGTTTTTAAAAGTTTTTATCTGAGTTAGTTTTTTGCTAATGATGCTGCTTTTTTGTGCTAATGATGTCAGTTTTGTAATTGAAAATATTAGAAAGTAGTAATGTCCCTGTCAGCTTGGGTATCATGACCAAACTCACACATGCAACACAGTACATCAGTCAGTTGGCTCAGATCAAAGAATGTACAGTTGCCAACTAACTAAACAATGTTTGATTTTGATTTTGTAACAGGCAGAATTTATATTATTTGATTTAGAAGCTGAGAGCTTATTTACAATTTTGTCCTAAATTTGTCCTAAATTTCACAATTTTCTATAAGCTCTTGCTGTTGTTCGGAAGCTGCAAAATGCAAATCATCTCCTTTAATTTATATATTTAGAAGAAATGATGTAGCCTTGTTTTTAGTTAAAATTATCAACTTCAGTCTATATTAATGCAAAATCGTAGGCCAATATACACTGGACCACATTCACGTGGCATTTTATATAAGGGCCATTAGATGTTGTGGAACAGGTCTTTCAGTCTGCTTAATGAGCTCTTAAATAAAGAAAATATTGACTTTCCTCAAACCTCTAGCTGCTTGGTCTGTGACATGAGGAATATAGGGCATAGTGGTGAGCAGATAGATCTCTGCACATTTGAAGAGAAAGGTGGTGCAGAAATTCATCTATTTTCAATAATTCTATTTATCAAATTTTAATTAGATCCTTTGCAGCTACATGTTCTTTGATCTGAGCTAATTGATCAGTGCATTGTGTTTTTAATAAGTTTCATAATAATAATACTTGGCACTAATGTAGCGATTTACAATTTTCAAAGTGCTGTACAAACGTGAGCTAATTAATCCACATAAAACCTCTGTGAAGTAGGAACAGTAAGTATTATTATGCGTATTTTATACAAGGAGAATATGAGGTACAGAGAGGCTAAGTGATTTGTCCAAGACCAGCAAATGAGTGAGTGGAAGAGCCCCAGACAGAACTGAGTTGCCAACTCCATTTCAAATCCACTAGACCATGATTCCTCTCGAAAAAGAGAATGTTTGCTGGAATTTGAGAACAATCTAGGGACCTTTCGATTTTGCAGTGTGTTTGCTCTTGCTAAACTGTTTGCTTCTTCTCTGATTTTTTTAAAATAACTTCAGCAGACCACAAAATTTACAGAAGTCTGAATCCCAGATACTGGTCTTGACAAGAGCCATGAAAATCAAGCATCATGTCTATCATGATGATTTATCAGTAGTTGCTGTTTGTCACTGTAAGAATAGAAGGACTGATGGTATTATTTTACAGTCCCTAATATCTGCTTGACTTGATTAGCTAGTTAATGTTTCTTACCCTATGTCACATCTTCTATCATACAGTAGAACCTACTGGTGCAGAATAATGTATAGTATACCCCTTCAGACCTCACTGTAAATATTTGATCTCCTATAACCTATATTTTAAAATAACTACTCTGCTTTTTAGGAGTTTCAGTAGTTTATCTTCAGTTCATGAAGAAGAACTGAAGACTTCATGAATTCCACTAGGGACCTCATTTACAATTTTATGTGGAAGTTGCTCAGATAGTGTGATGATGGGTGACAGTACAAAACAGTAAAGAAGACAGATGTATGCCCCAGAGCAAGAAGGGTGTAAGGGAAAATGAGCTTTTTGCTCCCTCTATAGGAGACAAAACTAAATCTTTATTTACATACTTTATCATAACTTCATTATCAGAACATAAGTTCTGTACAGTGTTTTAAATTGTGTGGAGTTTATTTGTTTGCCATTTTCTGGAAATATTAAATGATGCATGTAACTGTATTTAAAGGGTGTATGTGATATTATGAGGGTTATAGTCTGGGAAAAGTGGGTCTCCCTGATCTGACAGGTGGTGGGCTCTGATTGGTACTGAGCCCAAATGAAATAAGGCAATCAAGGACTTTGTTGGAAAAAGCAGAGATTGTTCAGAGATCTTGCTTCATTCTGAGTTTCCTGCCAAGAGATTCCGAAACCTGCCTGGATATGACTTTCCATGACTGGACCCAGCAGCAGCCAACGTGGTGGAGCAGACCTGGAAGCAGTGGGTTAGCGGGTGGAGCTGATTTCTCTGAACCAGGACTGGCAGCAGAAAACCTTCTTGAAATAACCTGGGAGCCACAGGCCTGAGTGGTGCCTGATAGGGTATAAGTCACATAACAAGAACAGGCAGGCTGAGGAGAGACATCTCCTGGTGCCAACTCACTATTTCTGAGTCCAATTGGACTAATGAGTGGGGGGAAAGGGGGATTGTTTTGTGAATATAATATGAGCCCATGAAAAATAGGCAATCATCTGTGACTTTGGGGTCATGCATATCCATTATATACTGTTTAGATTTTGCCAGTTTCATTTTATACTATAAATAGACATTTATCTTGTTCATCCCAAGTACTGTAATACATATTTGTGGTTTCATATCCCAAGGTCTCCTGGGTGAGGGGAGAAATACCTATAAAGCTTTTATTTAAATTTAAAGTTCCTAAAACCTGGAAGTGGATGAGATTTTAAGTGGGGTCTTGGAACATACAGGATATGTTCACATTGCAACTGAGAGTGAGCCCTGCAGCTCAGGTGGACAGATTCACTCTAGCTCTGCTGAAGCCAGAGTGCTAAATATAGCAGTGTGGACATTGCAGCATGGGTGAAAGCTCAGACGAACTGCCTAGATATAAGGCCTCCTGACCCCCTGGGGCTGAGCTCAGGTGAGTTTCCACCCATGCCACAACATCCACGCTGCTATTTTTAGCATGCTAGCACAAGTGCGGAAGCTAGTGTGAGTCTGTCTACCTGGACTCCCAGCAGCAGGATAGAGATACCCATAGTTACAATCAGAACCATCCTAGCCCTTACAACTGCTAATGACACCTGAGAAAAAGGTTACATTTTTAGATATTATGCAATGGGTGCTCAAGTTGGTGAAATTCACCACTGTGTAGGGGGCCAGCACAAGATCTATTCCCCACTTACATCCTTAATGGACATTCACTTTCTGCTTCACCACAGCACTGATAGAAAATATCAAACTACCTTTTAAATATTGACATTTTATTTTGCTGTTGATTCTGAAGTCTACAAAACACATTTTATTAATAAAAATATTTACACATTTCATATCTGTTTCTACCATAATCCTTCATCATTGGAAAGAAATAGAATAATTGAATCAGCTTTGTTTCGTCTTCCTAGTGGCCAACATATGATTTCTGATTACACGTCATCTGTTGTTGTGTTTGTCTTTATATTTGACTTCAGGCATCCTATAATTAAAGGGACAAAATCTGTTGGCATTTTAGCCCGAAGCTTGGTAAAACACTGCAAGACACTTTAAAGACAAATCACCAAGAAGTACAAGGATCAACTGGTGGGAAGAAAATGGCTTATCTTGCACTTTATCGCAGATCCCTTCATTAAGCATGCTGTGAGAATGCTGGTAGGTCATGAAAGAGCAGCATGCTGTATCACATCAAGCTGCATCGTAATTCTGATTACTGCTGCAGTTACAGTTATTATCCACTAGGTAACGTATATAAAGAAATACAGCACAGGGTCATGCATGCCTTACTTATCTGGAACAAAACAAGACTTCATATTCAAGTGTGGTGTTTTAGGCCACCCTCACTAAAATCAGCCAGCAGCTCAGAACGGAACAATATAAGTAAATTATACACTTCACATGAGCGTATGGGGTAAACAAAGCTTTTTATATGTAAAATAGTATCTTAGTGTAACAGGAAGGTCAGAAAGTCCTGAACTGTGCAACTTTCAATTCAATTTTGTGTCACCAGTAGCAGTCTAAAAGAGGTAAGGTTTCATTTAACAAACAGGAAGGATGGAACTACTTCCAGTAATATAAGTACATCCCATTATTCCTACATTAAAAAGCACATTCGATGATAGTGCAAGGTGTTACAGAAAATCAAAAATGTTGGGACTATTTCTTACTAATTCTATAAAAAATAAATTCAATACGCTTGCCTTTTTCCACAGTTCATACTTTGCTCATGGACACCTTAAATTCTAAATATTTCTAAATGTAAGGAATTGGGAGGGGTGTGGGGGGGTGGGAAATCAGTGGGTTGCTTGGTGGGTTTTAGGGAACTCATAGCTAAGAAAATTTAAAAAGGGTGATGCAGATGGGGGAACGGAGGTACCTGTGGATAGAAATGGATGAGTGGGTGAGGGAACAAAAGCAAATGAGATCAGAGGAACCAGAATGACTACAAACAAGTTGCAATTGCTTTCAGTAGCTAGCTTGTGGGGACAGGGTAGGTCATGGGAAGAGGAGAAGAGAGAGGCTGGAGGCAGAAGCCAACTCTGTTCAGAGAGAAGTGTATCAGTTGTGAGGTAAATAAATGTATTCATGAAATGAATACCTGATGAGAAACTACTAGCAGAAGGGGAAAACAACAGAGAGCCTCCCAGTGTTCAGTATCTCCAAGATACTAAAGCAAAGGCTTCTACGTAGCCAGAGCAGAAGTTGGAGCCTTTGTATAAGGAAGATGATCACTGAATTCAACTAAGTTTCCTGCTGGTCAAAAGGAAAATACCCAGATCCACCTGGCCAAGTCATGCTCCGCTATGAGAACAAATGAAATCATATGGTTTAGGACTGAGAGGGATGGGGATTATTGTTGAGCAGAAATAATGGGTCTCATTCTCCTTTCAGTTTCACTGGTGTAAATTAGGAATAACTTCATTAAAGTTAATGGAATTACACTGGTGTGAAGCTGATGTAAGTGAGAGGAGAATTAGGGGTTGCCTGCACACAAATTTGCACTGGTTCAAACCTCAGAGTGGTTGCTCTGATTTAAGAGTGATTTATTTTGGTTTAATTTCATAATCCTGGTTTAGTGTGAAATAAAATTGTCCAAACAGGCTTTTCACCGGTTTCACTAAATGAGTTTAAAACAATCACAGTTTTAGTTAAACCCCAGGCCTAATGTGTGAGTAAGCCTTCAGGTTCCATTGTTTGCTCTGAAACCAAACAGATGAACAGTTTTGCCTGGAGATGTGAATAAAGAGCTCTGTATAGCTTGTTATGTCTACTATCTTTGTTCAGGAATAAGACTAAATATCTGGGAATCAACTAGGCTAGGAACATAGGATTCTGGGACTGTGTCCACTCATGTTCTTTCAACAAAGAATACATGCTTCATTCTCCCTTGAAGTAGCAAGTTCTTCCTGGTTAGCATGGCTAATTGGCTGAATATTTACAATGAAGGAAGTGTGATAAACCCCACCAAGTGCAAAGTTTATTAGTGCTCAGTCACCATCTGGAGAACCAGACTAAAGTAATGAATAAAAAATACATTTATATAGCAACAGGGCACTGAGATACCATGATGATATCTCCCTTCTTCCTTTCACCTCCAAACTCAGTTGTGCTGCCTAAAAAAAATTATTTCCACTCCATCCTGGATCCTCTTCAGTCTGATTTTTCTAATCCTCATTACTCCATTGACACAGTTCTTTCCATGGTCTCTAACAACTTCTTCCTGGCCATATCTCTGGGCCTGTACTCCATCCTTATTATTCTTGATCTTTCAGCTGCTTTTTACACATTTGATAATGCCCTCTTGCTTAACAGCTTGTACGTCTTTGGCTTTCAGTACCCTGCTCTTGTTTGGCTTATCTCCTGCCACTTCTGTTTCATCAAGTCTTTTGGTGGATCCTTCTCTCATTTTACACTTTCAGTTGGGATACCAGAGAGCTCTGTCCTAGATCTCCCTTTCCTCTATACTCCTTCTTTCTACCCTCAGTCTGTGGATGGTATCATCCACCTGAAAGGTGGCTTTCAACTACCATCTCAGCAATGAGGACTCACAAGTCCAAGGACTCCACACCTGACTCCTTCTACCTAATCTTGCATTGGCCTCTTGGATGTCTCATCATCAGCTTAAACTTAGTGTGCCCAAAACTGGGCTCCTTATCTTTCCTCCACAATCCTCTTACCTCCACTTTTGCTGCCATCATCCTTGCAGTCACTCAGGCCCATAATGTGGGGATTATCTTCAGTGTCCCCTCCTCTTTGTTCCACAAATTCAGGCATTGGCCCAGTTTTGCAGCTTCTTTTACTCAATATTATGAAGATAAAATCATCTATCTCTGTATGTACATCTAAAATTATTATCCAGGCTCTCATCCCCATCTCGATTACTGTAATCTCCTCTTCACTGGCCATCCTGCCACCCACAATACCAGTCCATACGAAACACAGTCATTAGAATTATTTTCCTTGCTTCTCTCTGTATATGTCATCCTACCCCCAATTTAAATGGACTCCTCCCTGGCTGTGTGTGTCTGGAATGGGCTGACACAGCATATTCTCCCTCCCAGCACAGTACAGGGCATAAGGGTGAATTGTGGTTTAGAAGGGTGCTTCTGAGTCACATAGAGGTCCATACAGCACCTTCTGGGGTAGCATAGCCTCTGCCACACTATACTTGGGGCTACAAATAAAGTTTCAGTCTTGCCATAGATGATAGTAAATAATAAGTCAATTAATAGAATTTCATGAAGCGAAACTAAGGGCGGAACAGTTATTATGAATAGCTTTAAATATGCAATGGACATTTTAAGATAAGCAATTAAATGCTTTTTAGTAAAGGATATCTACTAACTCAACATTAATAGGTAAAAAGAAAACTGGTGGACTAACTAATAAAATATTCCTGTAAAAACGGATAAATTACTACTGGGGAAAACAAAGTAACAACTAGCGACTAGATCCTGCAAATGGATCAGTGCAGGAAGATTTCTATGCAAGCCCCATTAACTTGATGGAGTCTTCACCACTTGAAGTCTTTAAATCAAGACTGGACATCTTTCTAAAAGATATGCCATAGCTGAAACAGAAGTTATGGGCTTGAAGCAGAAATTATTAGAGTGTGTGGCTGTGTTATGCAGGAAGTCAGATTAGAAGATCATAATAGTCCCCTTTGGCTTTAATATTTATGAATCCATTTGTACAATCCAGCCGTTTTCTAGTAGTATAACAATCTGTGTATATTATAGGGCCTAATCCAATGTCCATTGAAGCCAATGGACAGGTTCCCACTAACATGAATGGGCATTCGATAGGGCCCATACTTTCTAAAATTCAGAGATGTTTGTTAGCCCGCTTGGAAAAACATACTACTTTATTGTGAGTCCCTAAGAAGGCTTCTTGATTAAATTTAAAATTATTTGCAAAAATTAAGATATAAAATCCAGCTTCTTTTATAAATATGTTAAAGGAGTACAAGCTAAGCAGTTCTAAATGGGTGACTGGATTGGATGTGTTACATTTTCCTATTAATGTTCCTCATGATGAATGTGTGACTGAATAGGGTTTTTTTTCTCCAAAAATATGCTAATCCATTTAGGAGACTCTAGGGAAAAAAATTGATAATCACTTATATATAAACAAAAATTTGAAATGTTTTATTAACAATACTGTATTTTAAATTCATCCCAAACAGTGATCCTATTTCAATCAATTTGGGGAAATGTGAACATTTTCAAACAATTTTAGTAATACAACTGTCAAGGCTGATTCCCCACTTTGGCACTTTGAGTGCAGAAGGTGGGGGCCCACAAGGATTCTAAAAATTAATACTGGCCACTCCAGGATTGTATTAAACTCCCAGGGTTACAGCTTTTCGCTGACCTTGGCTTGGTTAATGCTGCCACAACCCAAGTGAAAGACTGCCTCTTGCAAATCCTGAAAAAAACTCACTCAGGAAGTTTTCCCTGAGGCCCCTTGGCTTTTCCACCTCTCCCTCGGGGAAGACGAAGACGAGAAAGAAAACGAACAAAAGGGAAACCCAGTTGTTGCCACCAGCTAATTGAAAAACATGTGCACAGACCTTTTAAGACATAAAACCAATCACGTTTTTTTAAAAAAGGTAAATTGTATTAAAAAAAGAAGAAAATCAGGAAAATCAGGCTATTGCTAGATGTTATAGAGCAACTGAAAAGGGGTTAAACACCAGGAATGGCTCCCTGGGGTCCAGCTTAATGTTACAAAAGAAAACAAAAATACCTGAGCTTAGCACAGAGGAAATCCACAAGCCAAAATAAAGAAATAAACCTGATTGTGTCTATCTAAATTCCCTGTCCCAATGAATCCTTCTAGGTATGAAAGATAATTTTTCATACCTGGTTCAAATTTTACATAGCATTCCTGCTCCCCTGTCTCTTCAGCCAAAAGAGAACAACCAAGAGATAAATGGAAAGCTCTTTTTCCCCATTTTTAAAAAGTTCTAGCCTTCCCATTGGCTCTTTTGGTCAGGTGCCCACTCCCTTGACTTTGTTAACCCTTTACAGGTAAAGCAAGCAGAGAACAGCCACCAAGAGAGACTCAATAGATAACTGGATGGCTGGTTGTCCATGTAAGGGAGCTCCCCGCCCCCCCCCCGCCTTCATTTATCACAACGGCATAAAAAATCTCAGTGATATAAATATAATATTGGATTTATTCAAAAAACATCTAGTTAAAAATTGCCCTAAGAGGCATTGTATAGATTGCTCTAATTTAACTGACTTTGAAATTCAATCAAAGGAAGTGTTTGATAGATTTACAGCATGAGGATATAAGAAGGATATAATCAATATTGTATTTAATAAAGCAACATGAGAAAAAAACAGTTGGCATTTCAGCCTGCAGCCTTGTAAAATGCTACAATTCACAGTGAAGACAAATCACCTGGAAGTACAAAGATCAATTGATGGTAACAAAACATCTTATATTCCACATTATCACAGGCCCCTTCATTACACATAGTGTGAGAATGTGCCAAGTCCTGATAGATTATTATGTTGGACCACATCAAGTTGCACAGTAAATCTGAGTGCTGCACAGACTGCAGACCACTAGGCACAGTTTAGCTAGTTGAACATGTGCCATTATGTAACTCCACTAAACCAAGGCCTACATCTCCTATTTACAAATATACTCTCATTTAATTCAGTGTGATTAGTCACATGATTAAAAATATCTACATGAGTAAAAGTTGCATGATCAGGATCTAAGACCCCATAGTAGATCCTACTATGCAAATCTCGGGGAATGCATTTTACTTTATCTAACAATAAGTACTAGAATTCACACAATTCCTGTATTTTCTTCTGATTAGAAGGTGTGGGAGTGATGAGAAAGCAGCTGTTGCACTGTTTATTTTATTTAAATTAATTATTTTATTCCATTATTCTGTTGTTGTGGTGGTGGTGTGCGTGCGTGTGTGTGTGAAAGAGAGAAAGAGAGTGGGGTTTTTTAATGTGTGACCCTATTGTCTTGACATGCTTACATATATTTACATACTTATACTTACGTACTTACCTGGCAAACTTACTGCTGCCAAATTGTAGCACATACTTCAGTGAATGGAAAATTATAGCACAAAATTATAGCGTGCTTTTACACAAAATAAAATGATCAAAACAAATCCTTTTGTATCATTAATACAACAACATGGAGATTTTTATTGCAAACTGGACTATCAGTTTTACAGTGTGCCAACAAGAGAATTTAGTCTGTTCCTGAATTCATTATAACTGGGATTACATGATCAACATTCACATTCCAGTATATTGAACTGAATAACAGCTCTGGCCAGCTTCAGGATAGGGTTGATAGTCTGATTTCCGTGTGTGTGTGTGTGTAATGTTCCAGTAGAAAACTCAGATTGGTGTCACCAGTTCCCCTTTATGGTGGTGCTTTGTTTCAAGGCAAATGTCTCACAGAGTTTCAGTTCATCCTTGGCAGCCATCCTGGCATTAGTTACATACTTCATGTTAAAAAAATAAAATAAAAAAAAGACAAAAACAGTGTGTCATTCTCTGGTTGTTTTGCACCAGTCAGGCAGTACAATGCAGCATAAAGCTTGTGCATCTGGCCACCAGAGGAACAGAAAGAGAGTCTGACTATAAAATAAAGTGAAATTGACCAGTGTAGGTTCAGTGTCCAGGATGGATGAAATGCTAAAAGTAAAGAAAAAATAATAGAAACAATAAAAATAAAGCAGATGTTTAAAAAAGTCTTTGTTTTACTGATCTATGTGATTAGTAATATAGTTAAGGGATTGTTAAATACACGGTTTCTGTCTTGACCGTTTCAGAGTAACAGCCGTGTTAGTCTGTATTCGCAAAAAGAAAAGGAGTACTAGTGGCACCTTAGAGACTAACCAATTTATCTGAGCATAAGCTTTCGTGAGCTACAGCTCACTTCATCGGATGCATACTGTGGAAAATACAGAAGATGTTTTTATACCTCGATTATCATACACATTGTAAGGAGAGTGATCACTTTAGATAAGCTATTACCAGCAGTAGAGTGGGGTGGGGGGGAGAGAAAACCTTTTGTAGTGATAAACACCCATTTTTTCATGGTTTGTATGTATAAAAACATCCTCTGTATTTTCCACAGTATGCATCTGATGAAGTGAGCTGTAGCTCACGAAAGCTTATGCTCAAATAAATTGGTTAGTCTCTAAGGTGCCACAAGTACTCCTTTTCTTTTTCTCTTGACTGTGTCCTTTTAGATTAACAGTACTGCAGTTGGTGTCAGAGGAAAAATGATAGCTGAACAGGACTGCCAGAGATGAAACAGAGTTCTAAATCCAAGAAGAATTAATTGCCCATGGTGAAAATGTATTTTTCATCTGAGACACTTGTTGGAAATGCCATTCAAAATTCAATTGAAGAGAAGATATTTTCCTTCAGAAAAAGATACACCTATATTTCTTAATTGACAAAAAATATATTCCACATGCCTTGAGAAAAAATAAGTACCAAATATATTCAGCAAAAGAGAATAAAAAATCAGCAGACTGACAATCATTGCAAGTAAAACCTTCTTCATAGTCATTCCAATCTAATGCTTTCCTTCCCAAACCCCCTTCTACCTCAATAGTCAGTTTGAAAATTTAAGATGATGCTTCTATGGCCCAAGGTTTTATAACTTGGTTCTCTGTGAGAATCTATCCTGCTAAGGATTTTGGCAGCAAGTGACAGGAGTCCATTTAAAAGATGACTGTCTAAGATCAGATGCAAAATTGTTGGGCTGCCCATATAGCTGCAACTGTCCAGCACTGAACCCAGTAGCTCACCTAATTTTGTGAGAGAAGAGTGGACTTTTAATAAAGTAGTCATCATCAGTCATAAAATCTGAGAGATAAGGTCCTCTCATAGTTCAGTAATCGGTTAAAATATAGGAAACAAAGATAGTTAAATCTAAAGCGGACGGCGAAGAGTTACAAAGGGATCTTATTGAAATGGGCGACTGGATGATGAAATTCAGTGTTGATAAATGTAAAGTAATGCACTTTGGAAATGAAAGCCCAACTATACATACAAAATGATGGGGTCTACATTAGCTGTTACCACTCAAGAAAGAGATCTTGGAGTCATTGTGGATAGTTCTCTGAAAACATCCCCTCAACGTGCAGTGGCAGTCAAAAAAGCTAACAGAATGTTAGGAACCATTAGGAAAGGGATAGATAATATGACAGAAAATATCATAATGCCACTATATAAATCCTTGGTACACTCACACCTTGAACACTGTGTGTAGTTCTGGTCACCCCATCTGAAAACAGATATTTTAGAATTGGAAAAAGTACAGAGAAGGGCAACAAAAATGATTAGGGGCATTGAACAAATTCCATATGAGGAGAGATGAAAAAGACTGGGACTGTTCACCTTAGAAAAGAGATGATTGAGTGGGGATATGATGGAAGTCTATAAAATCATGAATGGTGTGGAAAAGAGGAATAGGGAAGTGTTATTTACCCCTTCACATAAGAACCAGGAGTCATCCAATGAAATTAACAAGCAGCAGATTTAAAACAAACAAAAGGAAGTACTCCTTCACACAATGCACAGTTAACCTGTGGAACTCATTGCCAGGGGATGTTGTGAAGACCAAAAGTATAACTGGGTTCAAAAAATTAGATAAGTCCATGGAGGACAAGGCCATCAATGGCTATTAGCCTAGACAGTCAGGGATGCAACCCCATGTTCTGGGTGTCCCTAAGCCTCTGACTGCCAGAAGCTGGGACTGGATGACAGGGGATAGACCACTTGACAATTGCCCTGTTCTGTTCATTCCCTCTGAAGCATCAGCACTGGCCACTGTCAAAAGACAGGATACTGGGCTGGATGGACCATTGGTCTGACCCAGTATGGCCGTTCTTATGTTCTAAACCAAAACTTTCTTACTGACATTTGGTTAGACATTCTTTTTCTTTCACAGTTTTATTGCTGTGACTTTTAAAAGAAATAGCATGGTCCAAGTTCCTTAGAACCGGAGAGCCAGAAAATGGTAAACAAGCTGTCTCTTATACTAAAACTGTCTCCAAGCTCAGAAGTCTCCCAGAAAGCTTAAGCTGCTCGGGTTGATGTTCTGATTATCACATCACTGCAGCCCAAACTTAGTGTGTCCTTCTCTGGGAGTGGCAGATCTGCTACAGAGGGTGTAGAATGGCAAATCCTCAAATTGCCACAAGGGGACAGCCAGTCAGAAAACTACTGTTCTTCACAAATTCAATTCCTTTCCCAATTCGGTGTTTAAGAAGAGAATTATCTTTCTCACTGTGCCCTGCCAGCTGCAGAAACGATAATCCCAGCTTTTGTCAGTCACATACAGAATACAGAAATGGGAGCAATCCAGTTGTGCTGAGTGCAATTGACCATTCTCATTGGGCAGTCTCAAGTGAGGGCTGCCCTTGCTAGACTCCCACCCTTGCCTTGTGGTGGACACCCCTCCCAGTGCTTGTGTCTGCACTGTTGCTGCGTCAGCTGTTCCTTTCACTTCCTGAGAGACCTTGCCACAGGAAATTGATTCAGGGTTTCCTGCCAACTCTCTGCCCAGCTCCTGATGACTCATTCTCCTGCCAATCAGAGCTTGAGAGGCAGGGCCAGCTTTCACAGTGATGCCGCTGTTTTGGTGAAGTGGGGCTCCATACGTCCACAGCACCTAGAAGTGAGTTGAGGAGTTCTCGACTAGAAATTGTGCTTCTGCTTTAAGGTTTATTTAATATGCCTTAAATAAAAATATATCATTCACCTTCTAGGCTGTTCTGTGTAAAAGTCTACAAGTGCACAGTCGTAAGTTAAAGGAAATGGAGCATGCACTCTAGAAGAGAAGAGTCTGATGCTAATTAAGAGGCCTACTCTGTAATTTGGAAACTGTTCATCCATATTGGACTTTTAGCGTTGCACACTTTATTTCCATGCAGTTCTCCTACGGTTAGATGATTATGTGCTAAATACCATCTGGGCTAACATCAGCCTGAGCCAGAGCTCTCCAGAGCTGAAAGCATACATCTCAACAGTTAGAGCTAAAGAACCAAGATCCGGAGGTGGGGGCTATAAAATAATCTCATCCTGTGTGGACTGGGCACAGAAAGGGTTACAAGTACATTAGACATAACTGGGGATTCTAGTCCCAGCTCTGCCACTGACTATCTGGATGACTTTGGGAAATTCATTTAATTTCTTTGTGACTCAGTTTACTCCACCTGTAAAGTAGATATAATGCTTAACATGCCTTACTGATAGACTTTATTAGTGAATACTTAAAAGTACTCTGAAATACTTGGATGAGAGGTATCGTAGAAGGGCAATGTTTTAATTTGTTTAATATTATTACTATAAGCAAACCATCAAAAGGCTCCCAAATACCCCTTTCCGTGATGAATACACAGTTTCCCAACAATTATTTACACCGCTCCCTTTATCCCGAATGATCTTGAAGTGCTTTAGAAACAGTAAAAATTGATTGAACTATATTTATAGGACTTAATTCGTCCAAACACTGAAATGCAGCCACCTCTGGAGTGAAACATGGTAATTGCTTAATGAGGCACACCAGTACTACAGGGTAATTTAAGTTGGAAAATAAGTGAACACTGCCTTAATCAAAGTCTAATACATTTGGTATCTAAATTACGCTGGGTGAGATGATTCTGCTCAAGTTAATGGGCCTTTGCTCCTGACTTCAATGGAACCAAGATCTGGTCCTATAAGGATAACTAGCTATAAGCAAATTAGTTAGAATTAGGATTGGACTGGTCCCCAGCCAAGCACAGCTTTAAAAACATCACCATTGTTGGAAATGAGAGTCCTGTCCCTTTAAAATTGTGAGAAAAACAAAAAAGCAAAACCCAAAAATAAAAACAGGTCTAGTCAGGAGAGTGTCTTGCAATGTCCTCTTCATTTGGCTGCCTCTCTTGGAGCCCTCCAGAACACATTGTGGGTGCCAGCACCAGGAAAGGGAGGCTAGGCGCAGCAGCCCACTTCACTAGGTCTACTCCAATGTGTGGGAAAGTGTCCTCAAGCAAGGTAGCCAGGCTCTTCTGAGTATAACATGCTATCACACACCACAGCATTCAGCAATCAATAGCTTGATTCCATGTAACAAGCATGACAGGAGGAAGCAGGAGCAGGAGAAGGCACCATTACAGACCATACTTTTGGTCCCGAAGTGCAGACAGAGCTGTAAACAGCAAGTCTTCACTTCCAGTGCTGAAGCAAGGGAGCAACAACTCTTTGATATCTACACTCCCATTCCTCCCAACCTGAAAATATAACTTAGGATAAAGTAGGAACTGAATTGAACATTCACAGGAAACTTGACTCCTGCTTAAATCTCTGCACTGTGCAGAGATTTGGTAAACAGGGTTTGCCCAGGGGAGCTCTGTCTGGGTAGGGGGAAGGGACTTCTTTTCCATAGGCCACAGAGTGACAACGAAATTGGTCCTCTGCAGGCTACAGTACTACCCGTGCCTATCCTTTACAGAGGTTTGGGCTGTTGGAGCCCACGGACTCTGCAATCCTAATCTGAATAGAGAGGGAAGGAACAGACTGGTCTAGTATAAGAAACTGTGGTGTACAGGAAGCTCATGCATTCTCCTCTCCATTATCCCCTCCATAAGATTAAGACCCTTCTGTGGACCTGAGGTGATGAATCTTGGGAAGGGAGTTTCCTAACTCATATACATCTTCAAATAATTTTGTTTTGGCTGGGTTCTAAGAAAGGGCAAAGGTCTTGTCTAGTCCCTGTTTTATTTAAGCTACACCTGGTCAGCAATTCTGTGCTGGAACGGTTTTCTGTTAGAAAATACCAATTCAATGGAGTGGAAACAGTTTTTGGTAACATTTTGATTCCCTCAAAACTTTCAGTGGAAACTTGCTGGTTTCCTGCTAGCTTGCCAATCTGCCTTCCCACCTCCTGGATCCCCAACTCCTTGGCAGTCTCCCTGGTCTTCCCAGACAGCTGGTTCCCCAGCCAGCTGCCTTTCCGAACTCCTGGACAGCCTGGGGAATGGGACAGCTGGGGAGCTGGCCAGTTTGCCAGGTCAGCTCCTAGCGAAATGAAAAATTCTGTTTCCATTCTCTTAAAATGCAATTTTTCTTGAAATCCCTTCACACACACACACATACACATGTTAAAAATGTGTTTCACACACCCACACACACGTATGTTAAAAATGTGTTTGACTTTTTGTCCCAATTCTGGATTTTTTTTCAAAAAACACACAAAAAAATTGTGGGAAGGGATTTCCATTTTCTAGACAGCTCTAATCTGACCTAATTCATTCAGCTGACTGATAATCATGGGCATGAGTCTGATGTGCTCTAGGGGTACTTCACCCTAACCAGGTAGTAAAAAGGCACCTTCACATAAACAATGATATAACAAGGCCTATGCACCATCAGCCATTCAAGGAAATGAAGGGTTCTATCCATCTCAGTGCTTATGTGGCCTCCATCACCTCAGTACTTGAGCACCTCACAAACATTAGTTTATTCTCACATTGCCCCTATGTGATAGGGAAGTATAATTATCCCTGTTTAAAGTGGTACAACTAAGGCACAGAGGGTTTGATCCAAATCCTACTAAAATCTCCCAGTGATTTCACTGGGCTTTTTATCATGCCCAAAGAGATTAAGTAATTTGTCCAAGGACAGATGGGAATTCTGTAACAGAGTCAGAAATTGGAATCTAGATCTCATCAGTCCCCGCCCAGTGTTTTACCATATCATTGTCCTTCTAGTATAACAATTCTTAGGTGGCCTGAACCAGTAAATCTTATTCAGGTGAAATTTCTCTTTAAAAGCCATTGGGAAATTTTGCCTGAGTAAGAAGTCCATGATTTGTCCCAATGTGTGTTAGTACTCATACATGTTTTATCCTACAACTGGCTAATAAGTCCCGATTCACATTATTATACTGGATATCAGCACAGTCTGAGCAACCACCAGTCAATCACATTTAAAGCCTGTTTTAATCAGGTATATAAATATACTGATTTTAAAATGGTCAAACTGTGGAGTAATAAACTAGTAGCAATTTTTCATCAGAGCTTGGATCGCTTATATAAGCAAATAAAGCCCTATATGTCTGTCACTCTGCTAAAGAGCCAAGGGAATATGAAAGACTACCCAACCAATTATAGGTGTAAAACATCTTTGCCTATTGAAAATGATAATAGCTAAGATTCATTACAACAGACCTGCTGTTTATGACTTGGCTATACAGCTACATTTTTTTAATAATGCATTTACCTCATCCAATCATGTGACAGTACAATGGCTGAAGGATGTATTTTACACTTAATCATATTTTACACTTAATCACTTAATCATGACACTAAATACAATGCTACTTTGATTTACTTTAAAAGTGGGCCACAAAACAAATGCAGGGGCCAAATGATAAATGACAGAATATACATCCGATAGACATTTGTGAAATTTTTCTTCTGCACAAACTCCAAATGATACTCTTTAGTTTGCTATTGCCTTCTTTATTTCTGCTTGAAGATTTATTCCAAGTCATCATTAGCCACTATACCACTGATACGGTAGGTATTAAAGCTTAGAGGACAATTTTCACTTTGAAAATCCTGAGCTGATAATTATTTTTTAAATGATCAGTGTTTATCATTTTTGTGTTATTGTTTTGGAGTTCGTACGCTGACTGTCCTATGGTGCAAACAAATATTGTGTGCCATTAATTGGCTAGTTGAGTTGCAGAGTGTATTGGAACAAAGTCAGTCCAGTGATGTACACACTTACACAAAAAAAGGGTGGATTTAGCCTCATTTTTTATTTATAAATTACTAGGGGACAAAAATCCCAAAGTTGCAGCTTAAGCCTGCACAGATTTTCTTAAAGTTCAGTTCAATACAGTTGTATTTTTAGCACACCATTTTGGGGGTTGAGAAGCAATTCAACTGCTTCCCAACTTGGGATATTGCCTAGAGTTGAGGATAGGAGAAGGCCTTTCTTCTCTAACGCATTCAATTGAGTTTAGTCATTAGGATCAGGCAGGCATATCCCACAAACTGTTCTAGGACTGGAAAGGGCAGAAATTAGTAGATTTTAGTCTTTATATTCCATGTTTCAAATGTTATCTTTTATGCCTGATATGTTTTCTAGTACATTCCTTACACATTTGCAGTTACAGATGGGTAAAGTCTGTATGCAAAGCCCCTGTGTCCAGACAGAGAACCCAACTATGGCAGCCTTTACCAAGGTCCTAGTGTGGATTTGCAGAGACTGGATTTCCCCCATCACAGAAAGCCAGGCTGGGGAGAACATCCATCTGCGAGAGGTGCCTAGTTGTAGAGTTGTAGGAAGCAGGTGGGAGGGCTACAGCAGGTGGTGGCTAGGCTGAGGAGCGTCTGTGCACTGGATGCATATGCAGACCCTCAAGTCTGAGGAAGCAATCCAGCTGGAAAGGAATGCTGTAACACAACTAGAGTAGGAGAAAATGGCTCCTTCACAGGTCGCTGGTTACTTTTGGCAAAAGGCAGTGCTCCAGCCCTGCTCCCTACCCACCGTCCACAGAGATAAAAAATGGTACTCTGCCCTGACAATGTGCAATGAGGAATCTCCCACAAAGGTATAGAAGGAGAGTACCCCCAAGGCTGGGATGATTGCGGCCACCTCTGTCAAGAGAAAACAAACGTGGTTGCACAGGCACCTGGCTTCCTCCAGGACCTAGGGGTGCTCAATCCCCCACTCTGCCCCAGGACCTGCCCCCACCCCCATGCCCACCCCCCTTTCCCTGAAGCCTCCACCATGCCCTGCCTCTTCCCATCCTGTGCTCGGTCCCCATCCTGCCTCTTCCTGCCCAGTTCCGTCCCCTCCCCACTGCATGCTTCATCCCTGCTCCTCCCCCCCAGCACCTCCTGCATGCTGCAGAACAGCTGATCATGGCAGGAGAGAGGGACTGGGAGGGAGCGGGAGGAGTTGATCGTTGCGGCCACCAGCAGACGGAAGGCACTGGTTCGGAGGTGGGGTGCTGGCTGCCGGTGGGTGCTAAGCAGGCACTCATTTTTTCTGTGGATGCTGAAGCCTTGGAACACCCACAGAATCAGTGCCTGTGGGTGGTGGTGGTCAGTGACTTCCTTCTGAGGGAGACAGAGACATCTGAAGGACTGACCTGGGAAGTGTGCTGCCTTCCAGGGGCCTATATCCGAGACATTATGGAAGGATTACCAGGGATAATCTGGCTCTCTGACTACTATCCCATGCCTCTCATCCACATGGGCACTAAGGATACTACAAAATATGACCCTGATCAAATCAGAAGTGACTACAGGGCTCTGTGAAGGGGGAGGGTGAAGGAATTGAGGGCACAGTGGTGTTTTCATCAATCTTTCTGGTCAAGAGTAAGGGCCCATGCAGAGGGACACCTCCTGGAGGTAAATACATGGCTGCGCAGATAGTGTCACCAGGAGGGCTCTGGCTTCCTTGACCATGGGATTTATTTCAGGAAGAAGGACTCTTGAGGAGAGATGGGATCCACCTATCAAGGAAGAGGTAGGGTACCTTCAGATATACACTAGCTAACCTAGTGAGGTGAGCTTTAAACTAGATTTGACGGGACAGGATACAAAAGCCCACAGGCAAATCCAAAAGACCTGGGAGAAGGGTCAGAATCTGGAGTGAACATGGGCAATCATAGAATGGACAAAGGAGAGACACGAGGGAATATAGAAAGGAAATATAATAAACGTCTTAGATGTCTGTATACAAATGCAAGGAGTATGTGGAATAAAAACAGGAAGAACTAGAAATATTAGTGAATAACTACAATTATGACACAATTGGCATCAAAGAGACTTGGTGGGGGTGAGTCACATGGCTGGAATATTGGTATAGAAGGGTGCAGCTTGTTCAAGAAGGACAGGCAGGGGAAAAGTGGAGGATGTATTGCCTTGTATATTTAAGATCTAGACTTTTTCACTGAGATTGCGATAGAAGTGGGAGGCAGACCTGTTGAAGGTCTCCGATTACAGATGAAAGGGGTAAAAACAAGCATAATGGCATGGCAGGTATCTACTCTAGACCACCTAATGAGAAAGAAGAGGTGGATGAGGCTTTTTTAAACAACTAACAAAATCATCCAGAACAAAGACCTTGCTGATGATGGGGGACTTAAACTAACCAGACATCAGTTGGGAAAACAATACTGCAAGACACAGATTATACAACAAGTTTCTCAGATGTACTGACGGCAACTGTTGATTAGAGAAGGTGGAGAAAGCAAGTAGAAGAGAGGCTTTTTGGATTTGATTCTGACAAACAGGGAGGAGCAAGTTGAGAATCTGAAGATGGAAGACAGCTTGGGTGAAAGTGATCATGAAATGATAGAGTTCATGATTCTAAGGAATGGTAATAGAGAAAACATGAGAATAAAAACAACGGACTTCAAGAAAACAGAGTTTAGCAAACTCAGAGAATTGGTCAGTAAGATCCAGTGGGAAGTAAGTCTAAGGGAAAGCAGAGTTCAGGAGAGTTGGCAGTTTTTGAAGAGACATTACTAATGGCAGAAGAGCAAACTATCCCAAGCAAGACAGAAGAAGAAATTCTTCCATTCTGTTCAGCACTGATAAGTCCTCATCTGAAGTACTGTGTACAGTTTTGGCAAACACACTTTGAGAATTATGTGGACCAATAGGAGGAAGTTCAGAGGAGAGCAACAAAATTGATTAAAGGTCTAGAAAACATGACCTTCTAGAAAATATTGAAAAAATTGGGTTTGTTTAGTCTGGAGAAGAGAAGACTGATGGGGAACATGATAACAGTCTTCAAGTACATAAAAAGTTGTTATAAAGAGGAAGGTGATAAATTGTTCTCCTTGTCCACTGAGGACAGGACAAGAAGTAATGGGCTTAAATTGTAGTAAGGGAGATTTATGTTAGACGTTACGAAAAACTTCCTTAATTAAGGGCAGTGAATCACTTGAACAAATTACTTAGGGAGGTTGTGGAATCTCTGTCACTGGAGGTTTTTTAAGAACAGGTTAGACAAACACCTGTCAGCGATGATCTAGATAATACTTAGTCCTGCCTTAGTACAAAGGACTGGACTAGATGACCTAATGAAGTTTCTCATTGCTATGATTCTATGAATTTCATTAATGTAAGTGATGCAATGCAAATCCACAGCCAAGGGCTAAGCTCTTATAAATATTCTACTATGTTCTGCTCTCAACATCTATTGAGGATTCAATGTAAGGAGGACTGACAGTATCATACAGTCAAGTTCTCATCTTGCTCCCTAGTCATTCTTGTTCACAACACATTTTATGAGCTATTGACACTTGTTCACGTCATTATTCTCTTCTAAATTTTAACCTGGGTTGACCCTTAGGTTGGCAAGCTAAAGAATGTCATTTAAACTACATCATAGTGAAGATGTTGCAGACGGGCAAATGATGCACAGTTCACATATGAGCAGAAGCAAAATCCATCACATTTTACTACCTCTTTTAAAACATACTGAGGTATTTAGAGCACTCCACTTGGCTTGGAGCATGACCAAAAATTAAGTAAAAGGAAAAATAATAATTTTGGTCATTCTCCAAGTCAGATTACATTAGTAGAGTGCTGTTAATACTGCAGTGTGCTTTAAAAGAGGTAGTTAAAATGTGAAGGCTTTATCTTGTGCTCCTCTCTGAGCTATGCAACCTCTGCCCTTCTGTAACATCATGGTTAGGATGTACTGTAACTGCTCACTTTTGGCCTGCCAACCTCAGCTCAAGTTATAGTTCAGACGAGAATAAGGAAATTCCAGCAAGTGTTAAGAGGTCATAAAATGTGTTATTAAAAAATGAGCTAGGAACAATATGGCTTAATTATATAGGTCAGTCGTCTTGTTTGAATCCTCTATAACAGTACTTTTCAACCAGGAGGGTGCAACCGGAAATGGATTGTGATGGGTATCTCTACAGGTGGAGAAATAAAACAAGAGCTTCTGACTACTAGAACCCACCAGAAACTGGGGAGGGGTGGGACAAAGCAAATTTATCCCTCCTCATATTACTGCTGCCCTCTGCTCCATTCCAGCCATAACTCAGTCCTTGTGGAGATACTCAGCCCTCCTGACCTGTACTCTACATAGGGTGGGAAGAGGGGAAAGAGCTCAGGTCAGGTGAAGGAGAATTCAAGATGCTGACTTTGATCAGTAAAGCCTTTTATAATTTGGGTCCTTTATATTTTAGAGACCACGGGCCTCATCCAGCTCCCCAGCGAAATCTGTGGTGAAACGCCCATTACCTTAAGTGGGACAGCATCAGGTTCTACCTCTGTATGGTTAGCTTGTCAGTTGAAAGGAGCCAGGATGCTTGAGGTGATGGTCCCTGGATTCATTCCCCTAAGAGTGAGGCAGGGCATTCTTAGGGGAGGGCTCTCAGCTCCCGGTTTGTTGAACTTCAGAACATGTAAGGCCTATCAATTTATGCATACTTTTCCTTTGGGCTGTTTTCAGTGGGTGGTTTGTGATTGGGAGTTGTTTATTATTTCTTAACATTGTATCAGTTGATTAACATATACATGTAGATTTTATATCCCTCTGTACTTACACCTACAGAGAAGTGCATTTTTATACATTGGAAAAATAAAATGGATATCTATACAATTTGTTCAAGAAGCATACTAATATTGGTTTATTTTCATTATTGTGAGCATGGATGATTTCTTATAATGATTTTATGTATTCAGCTTTGTTAAGCTTAGTAAAATGTCTAATGTGCATGGGTCGGGATGAATCTGAAAATTAATATTTCCATGCTACAGTTTGAGCTTATATTAAAATATTAGAAAAGATGCACACCTTTGACATAAGGATTTCTGTACTTCATCTCTAAAAATGTGTTCAGTATACAGTAGTTTTGAGCTTAATAAAAATGTGCTTAGATTTATGGAAATTGTCCAGGCTAGTATTAAAATACGGTCTACTCCAAAGTAAAAATATTGGATTATATACAATTTCAATGTGATTTGAAATACAAATGCCATTACTCTTTTATGAAATACTTCATACACAAAAGAAAACTAATATCTAGATAGGGCTTTCTACACTTTAAAATGTGATAATGTTTGACTTCAGACTTTATAACACTTATCAAGTGGTGGCAGAAAACACATCTGTAGCTATAAATTAGTATTCATATGTAGGCTGCATTTTCTCCCAACTCTGTCAGGTACCAAAATCAATGGTTGCTCACAGCACTCCCCATCTCACAGGAGGAGGTAAGTATTTCTACCTATCCAGGGTTTTCATATTCAGTCATCAGACTATATACAGGATTAGGCCTACTGTGGGGAAAAAAAAGCAAGATGTCTCCACAGCATATAAATGCACACCAGGGCTGATGGGAGTACGTTTGTTATTGTTATTGGGTGAAATCCTGGCTCAGTTGATGTCAATGGCAACACTCAATGGAGCAAGGATTTCACCTATTATTTTAGAACCAGTAGAAATGGAAACTGACTATTCTGAATATAAACAATCACACCTAAAGGAGTATGTGGACCCTTGTTCCAATAGGAAATACCAGTAAGCATGTATTTGTATTACACAGATCTATGCCCTCCCCACCTAATAATGGGGGAGAAGCATCCCAGCTCTTACTAAGATGGGGAGTAGAAGGAGGTGACCTGCTAGGCAGTGGATCCTGGTCTTTGAGGGAGGAGCAATGGAGTGGGAGGGAGCATATAACAGATTTTCTTGCATGTGTCAGCCCTGAGCCCTGGGGAGATTCTTTTCTTTCTACCGATATCTCCATCCACTATTTCTGCTCCTGACTAACCCTTACCCCCAGTAGATACCTTAGGGTGAGGGCACAACTTTCCTTGCAGTTTGCAGGCTTGATGTTGCTGTTGGTGTTACCCAGGGTATTCAGAACCCAAACCAGTGCTAACTTACCTATTTCTCTCCAGGCGGCATCAGGAATAAAATCAATGGGGGGCACAGCTCCTCTGTCTGATAAATTATTGGCACAAACAAAAGTACTTTCACCTAAAACTACTTTTCTATTAGATCTCAAGTGCACACACAGACACACACACACACTGTTGCAATAGGTTTAGAGCATTCCATTCATTTATAGTCACCCAAAATGTCTGAAATGGTTCCAAAGGATTAGTGGCCAGGCTTCAGAGGGGCCATTAGTCATAACAGCAATAAAATTTACATGTCAAAGGTGTCAGAGGCGCTCAAGAGCAAAGTCGTTAATCCAAACATTCTTTCTATTCTCACAATTCAATACATTCATTTCTTATCCCACCTCCCATTCTGATAGCAAGGCTGCAAACATGCAAACATGCAGCTACGTGGCCTTACCTCTCAGTTTACTCCAGTTGAGGAGCTGGTCCATATTATGTTTCTGTGAGCGTGTGTGGTGTGTGAATGCACACACGCACATAGCCTCACAGTCTGCCTCTTTTTCAAAAAGCTCTGAAAGAAATTAATTGGAAAGCAACAGGACAGCATCAGCATGGATTGTGATCTAATACTACCTTAAACCATCTTCCACCCAGAAAATTAGTGTGTCTCAATGAAATATTAATAACATTTCCTTGTTCTTTTTAGAATGTGACCTACATATAGCAAGTATTTCCTCTGGATTTGTGCTAAGGACAAGAAAGAGTTACAAAGAAACCAAAAAATAAAATAAAATAAAATAAAAAAGCCCTCAGACAATGCAAGCAGGATTGATAGTGATTAGTTACTTGTCATCAGTGAGAACCTGCGTTGTTTTGATTAGACTGTTATACGGAATAAAGTAGGGCAATGACATACAATAAATTATGAAAAATGTACATATAATGTATATATTTAAAGTCTAGTATAGCCTTAGTGTGGTGTGGTTTTATTTTAGTTTTCTCTTTTGGATTCAATGTGTTGAAGCTGGTATCTTTTCTTTCTCTAGCAAAAATATGTTTGTAATCTCTACATATATTTTTTACTGTGTTATACATGTAAGCACGCTATAGAAAGCAGTATATATAAATAAGATAAATTATACAGCATGACAATTCTGAGCAACCAATGTTTTTCTTAAATTTTTATTAAACAAGATTCAGTCTTTTGATTTTAAGAACTCTGTCCGTAGCTAAACCAATGGATTCAATAATTCAGTGGAAAATAATTAAAATGACTGGCATTTATAGGCTGCCTTTCCTTCAAAGATCAGTTTCATTTGTTCTTTGTTTTTTCTGCTCTGCTAGTGGAAGGGAGCACCCAAATACAGGCTCTGGTAGAGCTGGGCACAGTCCTTCTGTGTTAGGAGCCTGCTACAACGCCCATTGCAACGAATGGAAAGATCCCTACTGATTTTCACCGGATGCTGGACCAAGCCCTGATATTGACTACTTGGAATTGATATTGTTCTATTATATAATTGTATATGGACACCCTTCTTGTCTTGGGGAATCAAGCCAAATATGAATATTTTTGGGAAACCTATGTACTAGATTCCAATCTCTATGTCTGTTTTTCGAGCTGAACTATCTTCCCAGATAAGCAAGGGGGTCATTGCTCCAGATACAGTCAGACATTTTTATGAGGTAGGCAATGACCCTTCAAATTGTTCCATCATTTTGGAGATTTTCTTCCCCATAAGATTTCTTTTCTAGGTAGTCTTCCATGTTTAGACTTCAGACAAGCCACCTTTAAATTGTGTCTGTTTGCTTGTCACACAGGGAAGCAAGGAGAAATTCTTTCACAGTTAAGTCACTCTGAGGATTGCAGTCTAAGGGCCAGATCCTCAGCTGGTATATGTCATCTGAAGGCAATAGAGTTATGCGCATTACACTACCCTAGGCCCTAGCCCAGCAATGGCCCTTATTGCTAGAATCCATTCTGAACTGTGAAGATACATTTCAGGCTTTCCCCTTCGAAGCACCTCCTCCCTCTAGGTAAATAGATATATATTTTACAGACTACAGCTCTGTGAGACACTAACAAAGACATATTGGTTATGTTGATAGTCAGCAGTCTTGCTTTGTATTATTCTATCTGAATTATTTTAGACTTTTTCCTCGTTAGTTTAAACATTGTAACGCTAATAAAATGTACAATATATGTCACTAAAGTGCTATAAATATTAACAATAATTATTTATCAGATACAATACCTGCTGATCAGATGAATGGCATAGTTGCACATTATCCTTCCCATAAATAGAGTGTTTCACTATTCCTTAGCTTTCCGACAAGGAGAGTTGAAGTCAGCAGGTTAGATGCCATAAAATATCAACATTAGTAACGATCTCACAGCAGCTGAAAATTTGTAGCATGCACAGATAACGATTCCAGCTAATCAGAAAAACAAAGACAGCCCTTTTCTGTCAGGCTCAGGAACAAGGATCTCTTGTCTGTGTACCTAGAAGCAACCCTTTCCTCACCTTTTGTAAATAACCCAACAACAACAAAAGAGCTACCTCTTGCTAACTCTTCTTAACATTTCTTTTAAATTGACAATAAACAAGAGAAAAAAGTGTCTATCATGATTCAAAGCCATTACATAGGTACATTAGGAAACTCCAGGGAATAAGCTATTTAAAAAAGTTAAAAAACAGACCCCTCTGTAAAATGCTTACCTTTTAGTTCCACTTTTAGTGCATTTTTATCTCTATGGTGACAGATAACTTTCAAAAAAGATCCCTTGTTGCTAATAGCTCAGGTATGCTTTTGCCAACTAAATTCCAAAAGTCAAAACAGACAACCTGCTAGGATAAAGTTTCAGTGATCTAACAACATGTACATGTGAAAATGCCTGGAGGCACACACTTCTGTGTGCTGCTGGCCAGAATGATGGCTCTTTACCTGGCCTGTGGTATGCTTAAGCCTATGAAAATTAGGCCCAACACAAATGAAACCAAGATCTGGGCATGCACATATTTTGGTCTTATAAAATTTTCAAGAAATATGAGCTACTTAGCCATACACACAGGGAAGGATGGCTATGCTCCAAATGTGACAGTAACATATACAAATGAACCACTAACTTATGCTAACGACTGCTGCACACCCAGCATTAGTCAGTTCAAAAATATTCCAGACAAAGGATGACTCCAGTAGTGTGCTCAGTGGTCCTCCCTTCTTTTGCCCCAGTTCTCAAGCCTGCCTCATTTCTCGGATCCACATCAGGCCAAATAGATATTACTTCTTGTTCCTTGCCACCTCCTCCCAGACCCATATTTCACCCTATTTTTCTGCCACAATGCTGTGTGACACCATGACCCAACCAGCAAGGACTCAGTCTTCAACTGCTCCAGTATCCTGCTCAACCCAGTTAAGGGAAGAAGAGGCAAAGTTTGACACCTTTCCCACTCACCTAATTCTGAGTCTAGTTGAGGCCAAACTGGTGCAAATTAAGACAAAGTGTTTTAAATATAGGCTTAATGTGATTCTTTTGCCATAGTGGAAGCATAAAGAAACCTTAGCAGTGGCGCGGATCTAGTCACAAAGCTTGTAGTTTCCCCAGACAATCACAAATGAAGTCTCAGCTGGTGTGTTTTTTGAGTAGGAGTGGCTGACTGATGCAGAAGGCAGTGCAGCAGTGACTGGAAACTTTCTTTCCCTGTGCCTCTGGCTCACACCTGCCAAACTACTCTTAAATCACAGTCATCAAAAAAAACCTGAATGCACTGTGCTCTGTTCTGAAAATAGATGTGTCCATAAAGACACACCTTCCATTTGCAAGCAATAATACTATGGTATAAACATGTCCAGCCCTGCCCTTTGGAAAACATATGTGCATGTATCACCTCCTTATGCCCCAGGATGTACACATAAAGGAGTTTGATCTTATACATATATAAACAAATCTTATCTTGGAAAACACCCTGTCTACAACAATAATACCATTTACATTCTTTGATAACAGAAATTTTAAATTGATACCAAATTTTAATAACATATTATAGAAGGATCAGAGGATAACTACAGGCTTCCTCTCTACCCCCACCCCCCAAAGTAACAAACAACCCCCCCCCCAAAAAAAAACCTGCCAAAAATTTTAAAATATACATGGATCCATTTCCTCTGAAAGGCTGACCTGTTGAGCCAGCTAAGTCTGCCTCCTGTTTCATCTGTACCCTTTCCCCCTCATTGATATTATACATTCCTCTTTTTCCAGTGAAAACTTTAGGCGAAGCTAGGATGTCAGGTTTCAGAGCAACATGAGGAATGGAGTGAATTCAACTACGAGAAATAGCCAGCCAGCCAGAAGACGTGTGCACTGCAGGAGCTCATCCCTGGAGTTTGACTTAACTAGTCATAGATGATATGTATTGTGGGAGTCAACACCAGGAGAAGGTCAGACAGAAGGGTCTGTGGTTGAAGGGGTGAAATCCTGTTGAAGTCAATGGTAAAATTTCCACTGACTTCAGTAGGGCCAGGAGTTCACCTCAAGACTCCACTGTCAGGAACATCATCTGTAGGCAGAGGGTGAGTAATGGACAAGCTCCTTGTTTCAGCAGAGGGAAAGGAAAGAGAGATGGGAAGCCCAGTGAAAAGGGGATAGTGTGCAATAAAAGAGAAGGAAGAAAGGAAATGGGAATAAAGGGGAGTTCATTTTTTCCCACTTAGTGTGAGCTCCACAACTATTTGTATGAGGCCAGTGCTTATGGCACTGCTTACCTCTTCTGCCCTTCCAAGTGCTTTTCATGTTTTAAGTCTTTTCTTAAAAAAAAAGTTTCACAAAGCTTTTCGGCTGTTTAAATCTTCAGTTGCATCTTTGATGTTTGCACCTATATGTTTAATTGATTTACGGTGTACTGTATGTTGCTGAATTATTTGTAGGATATCTTCTCTTCTATATGTGCGTATAATATCTGGTAATCTTAACAGAACTCCTAAAATGTATTAATAATGATGTTGAATACCCCACTGACCTGATAGAAAGTTAGGGACCTACAAAATACACAAGATTGAACTCAGATGAGTGACATAATGCCATTCGGGGACAGAGATGAGATTCTCCCAGGAAAATGTATAGTCTGGGGTATTTTAGCCTCAGGTCCAATTATCTGAGTTTTGTGTAGCTTGTGTGAAGGTGATGAAATAGTAATAAATAAACCCGAGAAAGGTATCTCCATGAAATTTCAAAATACTGCATTCTCAAAAGACATCACAATTATTTAAAGCTTCTTATTTATCCATTAGGCAACCTGATATGTTTTAATATATAAAAGGCTGTTAGGGGTGGGCATGGGCATGGGCATGTGGGTGAGGGAGATGGGAACAGGGAATGGGGGTAAGAAAATTGGAATCATGTTTTGCTAAAGGGGGAAATGGGAACAGGGAATGGGAGTAAGGAAGTTGGAATCATGTTTGGCTAAGGGTAGGAATGGGAACAGGGACACAGGTGTAAGGCTCTGTGGTGTCAGAGCTGGGAAGGAGGATACTAAGGAAGGAAACTGGAATCATGCTTGCTGGAAGTTCACCCTAATAAATATCGAATTGTTTGCACCTTTGGACTTTGGGTATTGTTGCTCTCTGTTCATGCGAGAAGGACCAGGGAAGTAAGTGGGTGAAGGAATAAGCCCCCTAACATCTTGGTGCCGTGACTCGGATGCATTGCATTGGATAGGTGAGTGGCAGCCTGTAAGTCCCCCTCCCCAACAGTCCGCGCAGCTGCTTGGAGGGGGTATCGCGAACTCTCATGATGGTAGTTGCGGGTTCTGGCAAGCCAGGGTAAAGGATTTTTTGGATAAATGGATAAGGGAGAACCAGGGCCCATACCAGGTACAGGGGTCAACCTGGGATGAGATTAAAAAGGAAATGGAGGAAGTGTTAGGGGACCCAGAGGGATGGGGGGTGGCTGAGGAGCCCACCCTCCTTGGTATATGGGTAGTGGAAGAAGGTCCCTGCCCATGGGGGCTGAATGCCTCCCAGGGAAAAGAGGCACTTCAGTCTGCTTGAGAGGTTTGAAGTAAGGGCAGCATTATGGGAAGCTGCCAGTAATCTTTCAAGTTTGGTGCTGCTTCAGCAAGGGCTGCTGAAGGGTTGTAAATTAGTTAGGGGTAGTGAAAGATGATTTGGCACAAAAGGGTCTATAGTCAAAAGCAGAGTTAACAGATGACCTTTAGCGACTGGAGCTGGGACTTGGTCCTGGGGGAGTGGAGAGAAAGAAAAAAAAAGTTTCAAAGTGCAACCTGCCTTTCCACACTCTTTTGTTTTTCTGAAGTTTTAATGGAGGGTACTTTGGATACTTATGTGAGATGTCAAGAAGGAAGTTTTTTTTTAATGATAAAACCCAGTTATATAAATGTAACTGTATGTGCAACTCTGTGCAGTCACATTGGATGGAAGCTTGGTAATTAAATTATCCAAGGGGGTCAGGTAGAGTGGCTACTACCACCACTATGCTTCTGTCCACAGAAACCTTTACAGATATTCTGAGGGAAAATGGGCCCTTTTCCCACAGAAATGGTCTATAAGGGACTGCTGCAGGCAGTAGGCAGAGAGAGAATCTGATCAAAATTATTTGACTTTTGGGTAATGTAATCAAAATCACTAAAGGATGGAAGGGGTTTCTTTTGGAACTTAACTTGGCTGCTCCTGGTTGTGTCTAGTTGTACAAGATGGAAGTGTAATCGGGGTACAGTTGTATAAAGGAGTAATCACAGTGCAAGAAATGTTAGGCAAAAGAGAATTTTGTGTGTGTGCATGGGAAAAAGAAAAGGAAAAGGGAGGAATGATGGGAACACTGAGCCTTGGGATGGCTCTGGGGGATCAGATTGTTGCTTTGGTGGGTGTGCATGAGAACTCTGTGGGCATGGGGGAGGCAGTTACACCTTGTGTAAAATTAATATGGCTAATATAATGTCATGGAGGTTAAACTATATGGAAGGAATGTGCATTTTCCCAGGACGTGTGAAGTGCCTATTGGAGAAGGGGTAAAAGAAATTCAAATAAAACATGGTACTCAATTAAAATCCTATTAGGGCTCCAAAAGGGGCCACAATAGGTTGTGCTTTCTTTTTCAGATCTCTGTGTGATTTGGAGCAGGAGATGAAAGTAATCAGAACTCTGGTGGAAGTAAAATGCTTCCCTTTTAAGACAGTGTCGGAGCTGCTAACAGCTTTGGATCCAGAAGCAAGCTAGTAAGCCTCTGTGTGTAAATGCAAATTACCTAGCTGACCAGCACAAAGGAGCTGCAAATAACGAATACATCTGGTCAGCAAACAAGCTACTAGAAGACTCAGATTATGGCCCTCCAGGAAAGGGAGGTGAAAAAAACAAGTCAAGCCTGAAAATAACCTTAAGGGGTGTGTGTGTGTGTGTGTGTTAACCTTAAGATGTGTGTGTGTGTGTGTGTGTGTGTATACAATGCTAAAATCTGAAGCTGTGTCTCAGCTATTACCTGAGAATAAACTTATAGCTTGGTACAGCAGAGAAACTATTGCAAACTTGGTCTGTTGTACAAGAGGGGAAACAGAGGTACACCATCTCATGAATTTCATAAATGACCAGTGAGTGAGGTAATTCACTAGCCTGACTATAGAACAAAATAAGGACAGCCTGGAGGTAATTCTTCTGTTTTTCCTGCTATTAGCAAGGAAATTTGTAAAGGAAAGTAGTAGTATTATTATTATTAAGCAATAGTCTGTCCCCACCAGGGGGGTGGAAATTGTTTCTTTGTTTTTCAGACACTCTACAAGCAAGCTTGCGCCAGCGGGAAAAATAACCCAGAATACCATGGATCTATGTTTTGTGTTGTTTGTCTGAGGTGTTTGTCTTGTTGCTAGCATTGTTGTGTTTTAATGAACAGAAAACCTCATGATGTGGGTGGGGGATGGCTTCAAAAGGCTAACCCTGGGGGAAGATGTGTATGGGAATGCAAAATGCTCAACTAGGAGGCCAGCATCTGTGTAATAGCTACCCTGGTACCTGGAAATGGAATGGCAACTAAGGTGGCCACCACAAGCCCTATGGAAATAATGAAAAGGGGAGGAGCTCACTGGGAATTAATGGAGGGGTGTGTAAAATAGTGTAAATCAATAGAAGATGTTTGGATGTGCCCCTCTCCTGTGACTATAGAGGAGCCTATGCAAGGGGTGGACAATTGGGTGTACTGTGTATAAGGTGTTTTGCTGGGAATGTACGTATTACTGGGGGCACAATTATACCAGCCTATAATCAAACTACACACATCTACATGCTGCTATCTGGACTTTGGTGCACAAATGGATCTGTGAATCTTATTGCTGTGAATAATCAAACCAGGGCTTACTGCCTGATTCCATACCAAGTGGTCAAGCTGGTTTGGACAATATCCCATCTCTCTGTGAACATTCAATGGACTTATGATATGGACAAAAGCATGCAAAACTTGCAGGAGCGGCTTGTTGCAACTGCCAGCAACTGGACACAAGATCGTGACCCCATCAAAGGAGGAGAGGCAGTGTTTTGGGGGTGTCTCGGATGTTGGACCATACTGCAGTGGTCAGGACTCAGTGTTGTGATGGATTTTGTATTGTTAACTGTACTTATGTTAAGTTGCATATGGAGATAATCTATAAGTAATGTAATAAACCCTCCAAACCCTGCAGTGTACTAGACAACCCGGACCCAACCTTCTCAGGCCCACTCTAATGGGAAGTCTGGAACACTAATTGGAATAGGTGTGGTATGCCCGTACAAGAGAAGGTGCAGGGCACTATACTACACAAGGGGCAGTGGGACAAATGGAATATCGACACCTTCCACCTTGATGTCTGGCCCTATCAGGAAATGTGTCGCCATATGTCCTATGCTTTTCCAGGGATACCTGGGCAGGAGGATCCCAAAAGAAAAAGAAAAAAAAAGGGGTGGAGTGTTAGGATATAGATATTCAGGCCTGTCTGCAAAGGCCTGTACTTTAAGAATTTAGGGGTATTCTTATCACTTGGCTAGTTCTAGAGGTATAAAAGAAAGAATCAAAATCACTGTCTGCTGGTGTAAGGGCCTTCTCTTACTGTGACAGTCTGAGGCCCTGTTCTTAGGCTAAGGCCTTTGGCTAAGCAGCAGAGGCAGTCATAAGCTAGGAAGCGAACAGTCACATCCTCACATTCCAAACTAGTCACATTGAAATAAGGTGCTATTGGGCTGTTAGGCACTATCAGGACAGGACTGTATTCCTATCACCTCCAGAGAAAGGGAAGTGCCTAGAAAATGTAAAAGGAAACTTAGTTTGATAGCATCCTGTCTGGCAAGAACTCACTTATCAATAGCTGGGATGTGAAATCCTCACTTCTGTATTGTCTTGTCATTATAGTTCCCACTTTGCTATTGTTTGTCTGTATAATCTCTGTCTGGTTCTGTGATTGTTCCTGTCTGCTGTATAATTATTTTTGCTGGGTGTAAACTAATTAAGGTGGTGGAATATAATTGGGTACATAATCATGTTACAATATGTTAGGATTGGTTAGTTAAATTTCAGGAAAATGATTGGTTAAGGTATAGCAAAGCAGAACTCAAGTTTTACTATATAGTCTGCAGTCAATCAGGAAGTAGGGGTGTGGGGGTGGGCATGGGCATGGGCATGTGGATGAGGGAGATGGGAAAGGGAATGGGGGTAAGAAAATTGGAATCATGTTTTGCTAAAGGGGGAAATGGGAACAGGGAATGGGAGTAAGGAAGTTGGAATCATGTTTGGCTAAGGGCAGGAATGGGAACAGGGACACAGGTGTAAGGCTCTGTGGTGTCAGAGCTGGGAAGGAGGATACTAAGGAAGGAAACTGGAATCATGCTTGCTGGAAGTTCACCCCAATAAACATCAAATTGTTTGCACCTTTGGACTTTGGGTATTGTTGCTCTCTGTTCATGCGAGAAGGACCAGGGAAGTAAGTGGGTGAAGGAATAAGCCCCCTAACAAAGGCAACTTAAGTTTCCAGTGGAATAAACAAACACTTCAGGCAAGGGAACAACTGTGGTGTACAAATATTGCTATTTCGGATGCTGAAGAGTTCAGGCAGACTAACAAAGTGCTAAATCTCTAGTCAAAACATGCTCCTTCAAAGGATGAATTTTTCTAAACACTGGACCCTAGATGAGAGCAATATAACCACTCATTTGACAAAGATGAATCATTTTGACCACCAGCAATAAGGATTTTGTATTTCACACAAATATCTGTTATGTGAATTTGATACCATGCCCACCAAACACTACAGACATTCGAATAAAGAGGAGGTATCAGACATCATTAACTTCTAGAGCACTTATGTGGGGCAAATCCTCAGCTGCTTATGCTTGGTACGGGTAAGGAGATAGCACAGAGGTAAAGTGGGTTCATGTTACCTTTCTTATCCTCCCCATTCTGAAGTTGGATGGGGGCCATCATGGCTCCCAGAATAATTTAGAGACACCTAAATAGTGAACTTGAAAACCCAGTTGAGAATAGTGTGTGTTTGAAATTAGGTAAAATGAGTTTGCCCAGCTCTAATCCTAACTGTTAAACTAACTAGACAGAACTACAACCATGTAAAACTTGGGTATAGAGGGGAGGAGGCGAGAGAGAACAATTTATAGTAAAATTTGTGACTTTATAGTCCTATAACTTATTCAATATCTTCTATTACCAAATTTCTGAATTGACTAGTAACAAGCACAAAAAGCGCAAACCAAGAGAATATGGACTTACCCGTGATATATTCTTAAATGGTGGAGCAATGGTACAGAGACAGTTTGCCTTTTTCTTTTCTTTTCTTTTCATTTTTACAATAGGCCAGAAGAATACAGTGTGATCAAGTCAGGACACTGCAATACTGATATTAATCAGAAAGAAAGGAGACATGAATTATCTCAAGGCCTTTTGCCAACGTTACACATGGTTTTTACAAAAGGGCTGCTGACCAGACTGCAGGGACCTCTGGACTTTGATGGAGCAGGCAGGATTCATAACTAATTTCTCAAAAGTGGATCAACTGCAGTCAGTGAATACTATACTGCTAAAAATAATAAGAAAGAGAAGAACAACATGGATAAGAGAGGAAACTGTGGTGAATTAGCTTGAAGAATGTGAAGAAGTTGAAGTGGCAAGTGTCTGCCTATATCCCAAAATAAGGTTAAAAAAAGTATAGGGCTAGAGAAATCTATTCTTGAAACTCAAGTATTGAAGGCTCATCTGAAGGGGAGGATTATCTTGTGAAAAGTGATGAGGATCCAGATAAACAAAAATAAATAGGGCAAGGCTACACCCAGCCCCAGAATTATAATGATCGAAAGCCTTAATTGAACGTACCATATGAGAACAATTTTACTTCTACTGGAGCCATTGTGATTGGCCAATAGCCTGAGCCTGACATTTGCTACGTGTTGACATAGGTGTTCTGGCTGCTCAGTAGCGCTCAGGAGCAGTATATCTACCACTAATGAAAAGAAGCCAACATTCTTAAAAAATGAACATTGTATTATACATACTGCATCTTACTAAAGGTCTGGGCAGCCCTTTCTCATACAATTAAGGGCTACTCTACACTAGAAGCGCTAAATCAGCACAGCTATACTAATGCAGCTGTGCTGCTGTAGTGTGTCTGGTGAAGATGCTCTATGTCGACAGTAGAGAGCTTTCCCATCAGTATAATTACTCCACTTCTGCAAGAGGCAGAAGCTATATCGGTGGTTAGGTCGTTGTAACTTGTGTCGCTCAGGGGGGTAGCTTTTCACACCCCCGAGTTATGTATGTTATATCGACATAAGCGGTAGTGTAGACCTGCCCTATGTCTCATGGACACAACACCACTGTGAGTATCACTTACAGAATCAGGCTGGTCACCAGTTCAAGTTCTAGAACTTGAAACATACTGGTCAAGATTTTCAAAAATAAGGGACAGATTCTCTTGGTGTAGTCTTTCTTCTCCTCAGTGGGAATGCTCCGGGTCATACCAGCAGGGAATTTCCCTCTAGTAGTCTAAAGTAATCCTAAATCCATAACTAGTCACCTAAATAAGTGATCTGATTTTCCAAAGGACCAATGAGGTCAGCACTTTTAAAAGTCAAACTGCTTACAGTAACTCCTCGCTTAACGTAGTTATGTTTCTGAAAAATGCGACTTTAAGCAAAATGATGTTAAGTGAATCCAATTTCCCCATAAGAATTAATGTAAATAGGGGGGTTAGGTTCCAGGGAAATTTTTTAGTCTTCTGTCTGGTGAAAAAAAATTATATTTCCACACACACACACAGAGTATAAGTTTTAAACAAACAATTTAATACTGGTATACAGTGATGATGATTGTGAAGCTTGGTTGAGGTGGTGAAGTCAGAGGGTGGGATATTTCCCAGGAAATGCCTTACTGCTAAATGATGAACTAGCAATTGGCTGAGCCCTCAAGGGTTAACTCGTTGTTAATGTAGCCTCACTCTCTACAAGGCAGCATGAATGGAGGGAGGAGAGACAATATGGGAGACAGAGACACATGCCCTGTGTGTGAGAGAGAGATGCACATTGCTCCTTTAAGTACACTGACTCCACTCTAAGTACACTACCTTTTTAAGTTAATCAGATGGCAGCTGCTGCTAGGAAGCTCCCTCCGTCCTGAGCCCTGTCGTATGTCCCCCCCTGCTCTATGGAAGATGGGGTAAGAGAGGTGCAGGGAAGAGCAGGACACCCTGACATTATCCCCCCTTTTCCCTCCACCCCCACCCCCACACAGCAAGCAGGAAGCTCCGGGGAGCAGCTCCAAGGCAGAGGGCAGGAGCAGCACACGGCAGTGGGGGGAGGGACAGCTGAACTGCAGGCAACTGATAGCCTGCTGGGAGGCTGCTGCACAGGGAACTTAGGGGAGAGGGGAGTTGATAGGGGGGCTGCCAGTCCACCCTGGTGCCAAGCCCCCACCAGCTAGCTGCAACGGGTTGCTCTTCCTGCAAGCAGTGGACCAAGCAGGCGGCTGCCAAACACCGTTATAAGGGAGCATTGCGCAACTTTAAATGAGCATGTTCCCTAATTGATCAGCCACGTAACAAGGAAACAACGTTAACCGGGACTACTTTAAGTGAGGAGTTACTGTATTTAAATGACTAAACATGGGTTTAGGACACCTACTTTAGGCTTCTATTTTTGAAAATCTTGGCCTATTTGTTGCTTTCTAAAATTACTGGTTTTAGAGGTATTAATGGTTGTTTTCAATATTGATTGTATGCGGACAATGCATGTGAGTAAAGGCCACCAGGACAAGGAAAGCTTGCACCATCAGGCCAAAAAGAAAATAATAAGAGAGACAAATGCAGCTGTAGGTTTCAGAGTAGACTTAGCGGAAAACCTGAAAAAAGAGAAGGGAGAAATGATACATAAAGGGAAGCTGGTTTTGAAGATGTTTTAGTAATAAGTGATTCAGTTTGAGTGAATACATTTTGGCTTGCTATTAAATTTATTATATTTGCATTATGTGATCTATTATTTTATCTGGAGTCAGCCTTACCTAGTTTCATATTCATAATGTAACCACCCCAGAAACATGAGAACCAGTTCAGACTTTTTTGCCCCAGACTCAAATCAAACCTGAATAAATGCTTTTATTCTGCACTTAAAAGACTATTATCTATTCTCATAGTTACTGGGCAAGCTGTGCTTTCGGCCCCTTTTTTGTCCCTCTCAAGTGCACCCCTCTGGTGAAAAGGCCTGGCTTCCGGCACCTTACTCTGGCTGAACAGATCCCCCTCTCTTGTTGGAAGAAGCACACTCTCCTACTTGCATTATGTCTACACTGCAGCTGGGAGCGAACCTCCCAGCTCAGGTAGACAGACTTGCACTAGTGGGGCTCGCGCCAGTGCACTAAAAATAGCTGTGTGGATGTTGTGGCAGTGGTGGTGGCTCGGCCTAGCTACCCAGGCTCTAACCAAGGGGGTAGGATGGGCTTGAGCTCAGGTGACTAGCCTGAGCCTCCGCCTGTGCCACAGCATCCACACTGCTCTTTTTAGCAAGCTAGCTTGTGCCTAGCTGCATTGTAGACATATCTTTGTGTCTGCTTGCATGCCTGTTGGCTTTCACTTCCTGGGCAGTTCTCACTCCTTCTTGAGGACTTCATCTTTAAAATTTAGAATCATCTTTTATCCCAGGCTTAGCCTTGGAAAGAGTTAACAATTCTTACCCTGGCTGGAGCCAGGCAGGGCCTGTTCCCTAATAATCACCTTCCCCATTGTCTTCTCAAGACTCTTCTGTGTCAAGGTTTTGCCTTTCCTGGGGGTACTTTTAACAACTGCTTTGATATAACTTTATGCATTCAGGCAGAATAATGTTACACAGATAACCTGAGAGGCATATTGTAATTGTAAAGAGTAGTACATATAACTCCCTCATTCTGCACACCAATACATTTTGTTTTTTAAAAAAAAATCTGTTTTTTCAGGTTCATCCTTAGCTGGAAAGTGTTAATTTTCTTCTTATGAGAGAGGCTAGTTCTGTGAGATTTGCAAATCCAGTTTTGCATAGCCAAGAGATTTAGATTCATCAGATAAAATTTGAATGCGTCTTACAGTTGGGGGGGTGTTACCCACACCAAATCAGTCTTCTAAGCTTTTTTGAGGTCCGCACATTACCATTTATTTTAAAATTCACTTAGTTAGGAGTACGTGCTGCAATCAGTCTTTTCCTGTTAGCTAAAATACACATAATTAGAAAGTGAAAGATATTTGCCAGCTGCCAGATGTGCTATTTGCCTTATACAATATATACAGCTTCCACTGGAGTGAGGAGGATAGGACAATTTTTTTCTTTTCTGAATATTCATTCTTTAGAGTTTTGAAAACAGTTGTCTTCATCATGATGATCATCTCAGGGGTTGCAGGAACATACAGTCCTTTGTCCCCTTACTCATCGCATTGTTATGCTGGAAGAGCTATTCAAAAATCTTCTTTGTTGTTGTTGCCAAAGCAGTTGCATAAAGGATTGCTCCTGTGAAGGATTACCAGTGGCGGGCTGTGAAAAATTGCATTGCTTTGCATGCTGCCCATACCAAGGAAAAGCACTTTTGGTCGGATGTTCTGTCCAAAACCTTCCAGAAGCTGTTATCAGTTCATGGTCTGTGGTTGGCTGATGTCATTATGGACAAAAATCCCTCCTACACTCTACTTCCTGTTCCCCCAAACTTATGAGTTACCTAAGTTTATCTATGCTGAAGTTGCTAACTGCTGAAGCCAATGTCTTACAGGATACAAGCCTGTAGGTTCCTTGCATTACTGCTAAATATAATAAAGCAGAATATAATGCAAAGCAGTGAATACAATAGAGGTAAGCTGGCCCACTGGGCTACAAGAGAGACCCAGAACTTGCTTTCCAGATATTTTTCTTATTTAGGTAAAATTTTCATTAACTTCAGATGAAGTTTTGCCTGAATCACATGTGAAAAATGGTGTCCATAATTAGTCTTTTAAGGTCTTGGCTCAGCAAAGCATTTAACCTGAAGTCTTTTAGTATTCAAAGCTCTAAAGCACATACTTAACTTTAACCACATGCTTAAATCCTGCAAATGCATAAAGATAAGCAAATGCTTATGTGTTTTTTTGAATAAGGATAGACTGCTGAATCAGGGCCTTAACTACTTTCTGGCTTAAGATACCATGTACAATTAATAAGTTTTGAGGGTACACAGCCTTGCAGTGTGGTTTAGTTAACATTTCAAATAAGGGTGGGCTTTAATATAAACAGTTTTGTTTAATTAGATGTTACTTGAGAAGTTTCTACCAGAAAGCTTTAGCTAGAAGTAATTTCAGTACATGTAGATGCTTTAAAGTAAAGGGGTGAAAAGTATATGTTTTGGTGACATGTCAATGAGGTTTTAAAATTTAAATATTGAAATTCCACACAGGCTATGACTATATTATCTTAGCCTGGGGGATTAATGCATTAAAGTATTTACATTTAGAGCCATAACATAAATGGATTTCCTAGTAAAAGACATTATGGAAAGTGATAAGATGAATATATGCAGCTTTTTTATTTTTGAAAATATTCATTTTGTCTGATTGCCCCGTGTCATAAAATGATTTTGCTTTCTCAATACATTAAAAGAATACGATTGTCATTTATTGAAGTGCTTATTCTTAGTAAATCAAGATTTTATCCCAAATCAAAATTGTAAAAAAATGATCTTAGGTTCACATTTCTTCCTAACATGCCTGTGCTGAACATACTGTTGTGACAAATATAACAGGGAACATAGGACAAATAAATGTGTTGTGTGTGTGCAGTTCAAAGAAGAAACCAAAGCCCTGATCCTACAGAAACTTCTGATGCACATGCTTGACTTTATGCATTGTGAGTAGCCCCAGGGAAGTCAATGGAACTACCCACAGGATGTAAAATGAAGCATATGCATAAATCTTTGTAGGATCTGGGCTCATTTTTCTATCAGTCCTGGAATATCAAATTAACAGATAATATTTCAAGTTCGTTTTAAAGGTATATTTTTGAAGAGAGGGCTAGAAAACTTTAGTTAAAATGTAGTTTCATTTTTTTAAGCGGTCTTAATGTCTCTTCCCAACAGGTAAGAAAAAAAAAATCAGTTAAAGAGTGTAGCGTCTATGAAACAAGAATGTTCATAGCCCCATACAGGGACTGAAGAGGGGGGAAATAAAGATCAGAATTCCTCTCTTCTCTGCTGACTACTATCCCACTTTATCCATTGCTAGTGGCTTGCTTGGAGTTCTGGTCTGCAACTGAGTTGTGGGAGGAAATTAAAAAAAGAGAAATATCTGGCGGGGAAAAAAGATCAGGAAACTTGTTCATAATGGTGGGAAAATTCCTAATAAGCTGTGGAATAGTACAGAAAGGAGTGGTAACCTCAGGTCATATCAAAATTGACTGCATGCCCTGGAGGAAATACTCTGGGGCAGCAGTGTCCAATAGAAATTCGATGCTAGCCACACTGCTAGCTACGCTTGTGGTTTTGAATTTTTCTTATTAGCCACATTATAAAAAAGCCACATACATTAGCCACAATTCAATAGCCTATTAGCCACATGTGGCTAGTGGCGAACGTATTGGACGCTGCTGCTCTAGGGAGTAACCATGCATGGCAACAAATGGATTATATGACCTAAGAAGTATTTTTCCTCTTTAACACCTATGATATCCATTTGCTTGATTATTCTGCTGAAATGATCAACTGCTACAGACAAAGAGGATTGTCACATGCACACAAATTCAGAAGTTTATGAGGCCACCAGAGGAGTGCTGGAATGGCCTTTCAGCTCACTTCCCCCTCTGTCCCTAGCACATAGCAGGAAAAGAAACAGAATAATCTTGTACTTTTTACTTCAGTGCAAAGTGAGGCTGTTCTCCTGTTTTCATTGCAGCCTGTTTCGCTACTGGTTTCATCTAATATTCACTTTTTTGATGCTTTTCTTAGAGTTCCTCATGTCCACATCTGTATCTTACCTGAACAGTTGCCACATACCCCTTACACACGAGTAGATACATTTTTTCATAAGACTTTGGGATCAGACTACATAGGTAGTCTTCTCTTATCCACATTAACCAGTTATCAAACATCCTTCTCTGTTACAGAAGATCCACTGTGTTTTCTCCTAGAAGGTTAAATACTACAGATATTCTTAGCTGTAGTATTCTCAACATTCAGTGCAGGCAAACAGCTTTAAATATGTCAGAGGCTTACAGATAGGTTGACCCAAGAGTAGCAGAACTGATCCTGTAGCATTGGTAGTTTCAAAATAAACAAAATGCTCTTGTTGCCAGCCATAGTTGTTATGGCAAAATGCTTTGGTGAGAGCACAAAATTTGTTGTTTCCAAATTGGTTTTATTCATACATACTGACATTAGATTTTAAATTCTGTAAAATTATTAAATTAACTTGTGTTGATCCTATTTATAAAAAGATTTACTGCACATAAAAGTGAGATCAAATGGAGTTTATTGGAGGGAATCTCAATAGTCATTAGTAAAATGTATAAGTAAATAGAATTGCATTGGCATAATCCTGATTTCTCGTATAGAATTGTATTCTATAATTGTATTCCAAAATCAATACAATCTGGGCATACTAGAGCAGTCTCTGCTTTCAGGGGAGACTTTACAATTTGGATTACTGTATTGGAACAAAACATGCTTAGGTTATATAGTGTCAACAATGGATTCAAAATATAGTACAGTGTGTTATGAAACTGCCAAAGCATCCTTGTGCGTATTCTCTGGGATCCAAAAGGACTTGTCTTAGATAAGAAGTTTCTTTTCTCCACCATTGTTTATTTAAATTAATCCTAATGAAAGTTACAACAAATAAACCAGCCCTTACTGTCCTTAAAGATTTGGGCCCCTGGCTTCTTCTGAATGTATTTCAAAGCCAGTACACCAAGGGTAAAATTTTCAAAAGCACCTAAGTCCCAGTGAAAATCAATTGGGTTTAGGTTCCTAAATTGCTTACGAACTTTTGAAAATTTTACCAATAACCTTAAAGTCTTCAGTCCTGCAACATGATCAGCGAGCATGGGCCACTGTTTACCTTTACAAAGGAAAATTATGATTTCACCAAAGTTTCTCTACTTTCCATTGTGATAATCAGAACAATATATTTTGTTTTGTGTTGGTTAGACTCAAACCAAAATATTTTGATTGTTGAACTGATCCAAAATGGGGCTTTTTTGAAACAGTTCTACATTAAACCACACTTTCCTATTGTGGCACATTGCCATATAGGAGTTGAAGTTTGGGAGTTGTAGCCTCCATTCTCTCCTATAGGCTGGGATCCATGGCCAGACTATATCTCCCACGATGCATTGAAGACTTCTCTCTGACTGGTGCATCATGGGTGTCACATGGCTGCAGGCAGCAGGTGTAGTCTAGCCCAGGGGCCTGGTGAATATCGGAGAATGATGGCTTCAGGGAACCTGAACGACAGCTCCCATGAGGTTGTCAGATAAACAGATAAATGGAATTTGATGCAATTTAATGTTAACTTGAGTAAAAAAAAAAAAAGTGTTTCATGTGAGTTCAACAATCCTAAATGAAATGTTTCATTCCAGGAATGTTGAAGCAGTGTTGCCAACTCTCATGACTTTGTCATGTATCTCATGATAATTATTGTCTTCCTTAAAGCCCCAGCTCCTGGCGTCAAGTGGATATATGGATTTCAGCCTTCATTCTTAAAGGAAAAGTACGTTTCTAGCCCTCGTGGCTATGGAGAAAGCTTCAGAATGTGACCCCAGTGCACCCTAAAGGCTCAGAAAGCAGAAAGCAAATAAAAAGAACCCCAAATCTATTCGTTTTAGATAATCTCATGATTTAAAAGCCAGTCTCATGATTTTTGGTGAGCCTGACTCAGGATTTTTTTAACATTTGGGGTTGGCAATGTTGAAGTGTTTAATTCTTATTGAAAAATACTGAAAAGAATTGTTTTACTATTTCTTAATAAAATTTTTCAGAACTTTTTGTTCTGGAAAAAAAAAACTACTTTTTTTTCCATTTTGGGATGAAATCAAATACTGATGTCTCAGAATTTCCTGCAGGATGGGCATTCCAATTTTTGCTGAGCTTTACCAGAGACCCATTTAAGTCTCCCACTCTCGGGTTAAAGCTATTAAGTTAACAGTTACGTTAACATTAATTTATCAACCCATACAAATGGTAAGTAGATTGTATGATATGCACATAGACCATATAGAACTTTGGGAAAGTCTCAAAGTCTGACATCAATCCCAGGCAAGATTATGAAGTGGCGCATAACACACTGGATTGATAAAAATTGAAAGAAGGTAATATAATTAATACCCATCAACATGGGTTTATAGAAAATAGATCTTATCAAACTAACTTGATATCTTTTTTCTATGAGATTACACGTTTGATTGATAAAGGTAATAGTGTTGATGTAATATACTTAGACTTCTGCAAGGCATTTGGCATGGTAGTACATGGCATTTTGATTTAAAAGTAATAAAAAGATGAAATTGACATGTCATACACTAAATGGATTAAAATCTGGCTAGGACTCAAAATATTATAAATGGGAGATCATAATAAGGGTATGTTTCTAATGGGGTTTCACAGGGACTGTATCTTGACTCTGTGCTATTTAATATTTTTATCAATGATCTGGAAGAAAACATAAAATTATCACTGACAAAGTTGGCAGATAATACAAAAATTGAAGGAGTGGTAAATAATGAAGAGGACAAGTCAATGATACAGATTGATCTGGATTGCTTGGTAAATTGGGTGCAAGCAAATAATATGTTTAAATAAGGCTAAATGTAAATATATGCATCTAGAAACAAAGAATGGAGGCCATAATTTACAGGATGGCAGACTTTTTCCTGGGTGACTCTGAAAAGGATTTGGGAGTCATGGTGGATAATCAGTTGACCATGAGCTCCCAGCATGATGCTGTGGCCAGAAGGGCTAATGCAATAGATGGGGGATGTATAAACAGGGGAATCTCAAGTAGGTGTTGAGAGGTTATTTTATTTTTGTTTTTTTTACTCTGGCATGATCTCTACTGGAATACTGTGTCCAAGTCTGGTGTTTGAAATTCAGAAAGGATATTGATATATTGGAGAGAATTCACAGAAGAGTCACGAGAATGATTAATGGATGAAAAAACCTGCCTTATAGTGATAGACTCAAGGAGCTCTATCTTTTTAGCTTAACAAAGAGAAGGTTCAGGGGTGACTTGATTACAGCCTAAAAGAACCTACCTGGGAACAAATATTTGATAATGGGTTCTTCAATCTAACATAGAAAGGTATAACCCAATCCAGTGACTGGGAGTTGAAGCTAGACAAATTCAGACCGGAAATAAGGCATACATTTTTAACAGTGAAAATAGTTAACTATTTGAACAAGTTATCAAGGGTCATGGTGGATTCTCTATCAATGACAATTTTCAATCAAGATTGGATATTTTCTCTAAAAGATATGCTGTAGGAATTATTTTGGGGGAAGTTCTATGGCCTGTGGTTCACGAGAGGTGAGACTAGACAATCACAATGGTCCCTTCTGGCCTTAAAATCTTTGAATAAACATAGGTCAATCAGCTGTTCAAGCTTAATTATTTACTTTACAGACGTGCCTACAGGCTCCAAATTAAAATTGGACTCCACTCTGCTAGATATATATATATATCCATATAGGTAGAGACAGTCCCTGTCTCAAGAGTTCTTCTGATCTAAAAAGTAAGACAGACAAAGTGAGAAAGGAGGTATTGTTATCTCCATTTTATAGCTGTGGAACTGAGTTACAGAGGGTAAAATTTTTAAATAAAACACCTAAGTGACTTAAGAGTCTTAGTCCCACTTTCAAATAGTGCCTTAGACCAAGATCCTCAAAAGCTATTTAGGTGCCTAGCTCCCATGGGAGTGAGGCACCTAAATACCACTGAGGATCTGGTTCTACTGTAGTGTCCTTCAGAACAAACATCAAAACAAAAAAACACACTAAGAAATGGTTAAAAACACCTTAATTTAAAAGCACTTTAAAATAAATTCCTGGCAAAACATTCTAGTCCAGCTAGTAAACATTTCTGAACCCTTCAGACTTCCTCCTTGGCCCGAGCTAGATGGGAATGAAATAAGACCAGAGCTAGATGGGAATGAAATAAATTCACATAAATATATAAACTCTTACAGACCTGAAATCATTTGAACAGCTCCTCCAACAATGCGACCTTCAAAATTGAGATTTTCATAGAGCTCTTCAATTTTAATCGAAATACAGTGATCTATGTCCAAGTGTGAAAACAAATTGCAAAGACTCTAAAAAGCAGGCGGAGCTAAAGGGCAAAATGCTATTATCTATGCAGCTTTAAACAGTACATAAATAGGCTAGTCACAGAACATAAAATAAAAATAAGAAACAGAATTTCAGAGAATGATAGAAGATGACTCCTAGGCAGATATCTCCCACAATGCACATACCCTCACACCATTTCCACCAGGGAGCAATTTCCTGTGGAACATAATCACATGTTTTTATATGTCTAGTAATCACCAGTATAATGAACACAACCTAGTTCAACAACAGCTGTAGTGAGGGTGGGCAAATAGGTCACCACAAACATCATTTGCTGGTGTTAGTTATACATCCAATATGTTGGTCACACAAACATATAAGTTTATGGGAAAACTTTGAAATACATTTAGAACAAATTGATAAACTAAACAGTAATAAGTCATCAAGACCAGATAGTATTCACCCAAGAGTTCTCAAAGAACGCAGATCTGAAATTGCAGAACTACTTATTATAGTATGTAACCTATCACTGTAACCAGCCTCTGTACCAGATAACTGGAAGGTAGCTAATGAAACACCAATTTTTAAAAAGAGCTCCAGAGCAGATCCTGGCAATTACAGGCCAGTATGCCTAACTTCACTACCAGGCAAATTAGTAGAAACTATAGTAAGGAACAGAATTATCAAATACATACATAAACATGATTAGTTGAGGGAAGAGTCAACACAATTTCTGTAAAAGGAAGTCATGCCTCACCAATCTATTAGAATTCTTTGAGGGAGTCAACAGGCATGCAGATAAAGGTGATCTATTCGATATAGCGTACTTGGATTTCAGAAAGCTTTTGACAAGGTTCCTCACCAAAGGCTGTTAAAGAAACTAAGGGCTTGTCTACACGGCCACTTACAGCGCTGAAACTGTCCTTGCTCAGGGGTGTAAAAAACCACCCCCTTGAGCGATGCCCGTTTCAGCACGGTAAAGTGGCTGTGTAGACAGTGCTGGGAGCTATTCCCCTCATGGAGATGGTTTTTTTACAGCACCGGGAGAGCTCTCTCCAGGCGCTGGAGCTGCGACTACACAGCTTTAACATCGGCTGTGTAGACATACCCTAAATAGCCATGGGATAAGAGGAAAGGTCCTCTCATGGATCAGCAACGGTTGAAAAACAGAAAACAAAGGGTAGGGATAAATGGTCAATTTTCACAATAGAGAGGTGAGCAACAGGGTCTCCCAAAGATCTGTACTGGGACCTGCACTGTTCAACATATTCATTAATGACCTGGAAAATGGATAAACAGTGAGGTGGCAAAGTTTTCAGATGATACAAAATTACTCAGGATAGTTAACTCCAAAGCAGACTGTGAGGAATTACAGAGAGCTCACAAAACTGGGTGACTGGGGAAAAAATGACAGGTGAAATTCAGTGTTGATAAATTCACAGTAGTGTGCATTCTATATGTACAGCTGGGATTCTTTTTTTTTTTGAATGATGAGTTCTAAATGAGTTATTACCACCAGGAAAAATCTTGGACTTACCGTGGAAAGTTCTCTGACAACTTCCACTCAATGCCCAGCAGTGGCCAAAAAGGCTAACAGTATGTTAGGAACTATTAGGAATGGGAGGGAAAATAACACAGAAAATATCATAATGCCACTATATAAATCCACGATACACCCACACCTTAAATACTGTGTCCAGTTCTGGTCACTCCACCTGAAAAAAGAAATAGTGGAACTTCAAAAGGTTCAGAGATAGGCAAAAAAGATTATCAAGGGTATGGCATAGCTTCTACACAAGAAAAGACTAAAAAGATTAGAGCAGTTCAGCTTAGAAAAGAGATGACTATTGCGGGATATGATAGAGGTCTATAAAATCATGAATGCTGTGGAAAAAGTGAATAGTTAAGTGTTATTCACCTTTTCACCCCATACAAAATCCAGGGATCACCCAATGAAATTAATAGTAAGCAGGTTTAATACAAACAAGAGGAGGTACTTTTCCCACAATGCACAACTGACCCATGGAACTCATTGCCATTTGCTATTGTGATGGCCAAAAATATAATTGGTTCAAAAGAACTGGATAAGTTCATGGAGGATAGGTTCATCAATGGCTATTAGCAATCCCATGCTCTGAGTGACCCTATATCTCTGACTCCCAGAAGCTGAGAGTGGAAGAGAACTCCATATTTGCCCTGTTCTGTACACTCATCCTGAAGTTCTGGTATGGGTCACTGTTGGAGACAGGATACTAGGCAAAATGGACCGTGGTCTCACCCAGTATGGCAAATCTTATGTTCTTAGAATAAATACCCAGCCTATTATGTTCAGAGAGATTTTTCCCCCTTAAACCTCCACTAAAACAAATGTACAAACAAAAATATTTTGTTCTACGTTAGCAATAGCAGAAGGGAGAAAAAGCATCACTAGATCATACTCAGCAGAAAATTATACAATGTGGCTAAAAAAAAACAGTGTAAGAGAGCAAGCGATGGGATAGATCACATTTTTGATTAGACAGCCCCAAACATGGTTGAAGCATATTGAGCAAAGACAAAGAATGACCTCAAGCTTAAACTACACCATACTATACATAGTATAGTAGTACATCTAGTAAGATGTCAGTCTTTGAAGAAATAACTTGCAAATTTATGAGTATAATAATTCTGTTCCAAAACTACGAAACAAAATTACTTATGGTCTGGATCATCCCTTGGTGATCTGTACACACAGGTGATGCTCTGAAAGTGGATTTTCCTCTACCCTCTTGGAAGTACCCCATTCTCACTCCCTAGCATCCTACAAAAGTTGATGTAGTGTGGGACTTACTTATGTGGAAGGCACTTTACAAGGTTTTGGAAGTGGGATTAGAGGCAAGGGAGTACAGGTATTATGTTGTGCATCCCCATATCCTGCTAGATGGCCACAGGTCTATGCTATTCATTACATTCATTTTTCAATTTGCCAGAGGTTCCAATACCAGGTGCCAAAACAAGGACCATTTCAAATGTCATATTAGAGAGACATTAGCTGTCCCCTTCTTTTTAATAATAATAAACACAGGAATGCTGATAAGTTGGTGATTGTGGGTCAGATAATGATTTCAATATTAAATTCAGATGCAGATTTATTACTAAAGCTGAGTAAAGTCTCAGAGATCATTCAGATTCCAAAAAAAGGTGTGGTTCAGTTTTCCATGACAGATTCAATACTATATCCTAGATAGGAAATTCTCTGTGTGAAAATCCTGTTGCCTACAACACCCAAACCTCCTGAAATGCCACAACTGTTGAATTGTGAAAATCCTCAAATCTTTTGCTCAAGTCAGATGTGTAGTATATTTATATCTTTCCCAGACATGGATCTGACAGCTTCTTTATACTCAAGTCAAAGGCTTATTAAATCTAAAGCAAGCAAAACCCTTACATCAGACTTTCCTACTGTTATTATAAAGAAGTGTGGGTCAGCTCTAGCTTCTCATTTAATTAAAAACAAGAATTCATTTAGATTTTGAGAGCAATTTTATTAAAACTTTGGATATTGCAGACATACATGCAACATCCTAAACAGATTTATTTTTCAGTCATTCTAGAAAATGACAGTGTGGTAAAGATTAGTAAAGCTTGCATGTCCTAGTACGATACTCCCATTATGGGATTTAACTGTTGCATTAGATTAGCTGGAAAAGACTGGCAGTGATAATTGTTCCTTAAGGGTTTGTACCTAAAAATTAGTTAGATTGCTGCAACCAGATAATGATACTTCAAATACAGATTAGCATGTACCTATGTGGTTAAAAATATCCAATCTTGGATGCAAGACAAATATAAAACACAGTTAAACAGAGAGTCAGACTGAGTTTGTTCGCCTTTCAACAGATTTTTGAAAAATACCACCATTTACTAATTTGTCCAGAAACGTTCTTGGTCCAAACTGGAACGTCGGACATTAGAAAAGACAAAGTACTAAGCAACTTTGTAACTATTATGGGTCCATTAAAACCTATACAAAACAATATTTTAGAATTCAGTTTTCTAATTTTAAAATTGTGTTCACTGATAGTTGTTTCGGTTACCAAATCCTTTTTCTAAAGGATTAGGTCTCAGTTCCTAATTTCTGAAGCCTAATGCCTGCTTCAAAACATTTTTTACATACTTTCTGAGCCTTGTTAAGAGGAAAGTGTCAAATTGGCTTCCTTTCAGCCTGATGTTAACAATTGTTTCAGTATCTCTTAAAGTATCAAGGTTCTTTTTAGGAAGGTCCAATGCATGACTCCCATTGATTCTGATGGGCTTTAGATCTGGTCTAAAAATGGGCCATATCTACAAAGAAGGAATGTGGATTTATTTACTTATATAAAAATATTAATGATGCAGACATCTAAAACTACCAGCTTATTGTAGATAGGCCACCAATCATCTGACCCAGCTACAAACTGTTTTAAGATTTTCCAGCTTTTAAAAGAGTCACCTAAAAATAAAGATGACAAATCATATACCGTACATGAACCAAATCATCTGTCAACACTAGCACTTTCTTGATGGCCGTGTATACAAAGAAGCCAAAGACTGAAAGAGATGAGTACTGAACTCTCCTCTATCCCTTATAAGTAATCCCTCCAAATCAGGCGTACGGTAAATCTCACTAGGAGGACAGTGTGGGGAAATAATTATTATGCATGCTCACGTTCGGCCAGTTCTATGTACTTCATTTCCCAGGACTGCCACCAGCACATTTCACATGCATTAAATTCACTTAAAAAAATTGAATAAATGGGGACCTCCTAGGTGCTACATAATACTAATAAATAGTAGAGAAACATTTATGAAAAGCTCATTCTATTTAACTGAGCCACTAGTGAAACTACATCCCTATTGCTAAGTATTCCAATATATACACAATAGGAAAATAAGTCCAATGCAAAGTTAACATTGCATGCTACTTTATGCTAACTGTGTGGGAAACTTGATGGCAAAAAGTGAAAACTGTACTGCAAAGTGAGAAAACTGGAAAAGCTGTGGGAAGAAAAAATGATTATGTGGGACTTTTCCCTTCTTCATAGATATCTCCAGTCCCGCAACAAACAGCTGCTGGAATTATGGGCTGCTTGGTAATAGTAACCATAATATAATTAAATTTAACATCCAAGTGGCGGGGAAAACACCACAGCAGCCTAACACTGTAGTATTTAATTTCAGAAAGGGGAACTACACAAAAATGAGGAGGTTAGTTAAACAGAAATTAAAAGGTACAGCACCAAAAATAAAATCCCTGCAAGCCGCATGGAAACTTTTTAAAGGCACCATAATAGAGGCTCAACTTAAATGTATACCCCCGAATTAAAAAACATAGTAAGAAAACCAAAAAAGAGCCACCATGGCTAAACAACAAAGTAAAAGAAGCAGTGAGAGGCAACAAGGCATCCTTTAAAAAGTGGAAGTTAAATCCTAATGGGGAAAATAGAAAGGAGCATAAACTCTGGCAAATGAAGTGTAAAAATATAATTAGGAAGGCCAAAAAAGAATTTGAAGAACAGCTAGCCAAAGACTCAAAAAGTAATAGCAAAAAAATTTTTAAGTACATCAGAAGCAGGAAGCCTGCTAAACAACTAGTGGGGCCACTGGACAATCGAGATACCAAAGGAGCATTCAAGGACGATAAGGCCATTGCAGAGCAACTAAATGAATTCTTTTCATCGGTCTTCACGGTTGAGGATGGGAAGAAGATTCCCAAACCTGAGCCATTCTTTTTAGGTGACATATCTGAGGAACTGTCCCAGATTGAGGTGTCATTAGAGGAGGTTTTGGAACAAATTGATAAATTAAACAGCAATAAGTCACCAGGACCAGATGGTATTCACCCAAGAGTTCTGAAGGAACTCAAATGTGAAATTGAAGGTCTACTAACTGTCATATGTAACCTATCATTTAAATCAGCTTCTGTATCAAATGACTGGAGGATAGCTAATGTGAGGCCAATTTTTAAAAAGGGCTCCAGAAGTGACCCCAGCAATTAAAGGCCAGTAAGCCTGACTTCAGCACCTGGCAAACTGGTTGAAACTATAATAAAGAACAAAATTGTCAGACACATAGATAAACATAATTTGTTGGGTAATAGTCAACATAGTTTTTGTAAAGGGAAATCATGCCTCACCAATCTACTAGAATTCTTTGAGGGGGTCAACAACCATGTGGACAAGGGGGATCCAAGATAGTGTATTTAGATTTTCAGAAACCCTTTGACAAGGTCTCTCACCAAAGGCTCATGAGCAAAGTAAGCAGTCATGGAAAAAGAGGGAAGGTTCTCACATGGATTGGTAACTGGTTAAAAGATAGGAAACAAAGGGTAGGAATAAATGGTCAGTTTTCAGAATGGAGAGGGGTAAATAGTGGTGCCCCCAGGGGTCTGTACTGGGCCCAGTCCTACTGAACATATTGATAAATGATCTGAAAAAAGGGGTAAACAATGAGATGGCAAAATTTGCAGATGATACAAACTACTCAAGATAGTTAAGTCCCAGGCAGACTGTGAAGAGCTACAAAAGGATTTCTCAAAACTGGGTGACTGGGCAACAAAATGGCAGGGGAAATTCAATGTTGATAAATGCACACTAATGCACATTGGAAAACATAATCCCAACTATACATATAAAATGATGGGGTCTAAATTAGCTGTTACCACTCAAGAAAGAGATCTTGGCATCATTGTGGATAGTTCTCTGAAAACATCCACTCAATGTACAGCAGCAGTCAAAAAAGTGAACAGAATATTGGGAATCATTAGGAAAGGGATAGATAATAAGACAAAATATCATATTGCCTGTATATAAATCCATGGTACGCCCACATCTTGAATACTTTGTGGAGATGTGGTCTCACCTCTGTCTCTCAAAAAAAAGATACATTGGACTTGGAAAAGGTTCAGAAAAGGGCAACAAAAATTATTAGGGTATGGAATGGCTACCGTATGAGGAGAGATTAATAAGACGGGCACTTTTCAGCTTGGAAAAGAGACGACTAAGGGGGGATATGAAAATCTACAAAAGTCTACAAAATCATGACTGGTATGCAGAAAGTAAATAAGGAAGTGTTATTTACTCCTTCTCATAACACAAGAACTAGGGGCCACCAAATGAAATTAATATGCAGCAGGTTTAAAACAAACAAAAGGAAGTATTTTTCACACAACGCACAGTCAGTTTGTGGAACTTCTTGCCAGAGGATGTTGTGAAGGCCAAGACTATAACAGCGTTCAAAAACGAACTCGATAAATTAATGGAGGATAGGTCCATCAATGGCTATTAGCCAGGATGGGCAGGGATGGTGTCCCTAGCCTGTTTGCTAGAAGCTGGGAATGGGCAACAGGGGATGGATCACTTGATGATTACCTGTTCTGTTCATTCCGTCTGGGGCACCTGGCATTGGTCACTGTTGGAAGACAGGATACTGGGCTAGATGGACCTTTGGTCTGACCCCGTGTGGCCTTTATGTTTTCATACCTAAGAGATTTAGATCAACAGGTCCCATATATTTTAATGGTAATATTGTGTTTAAATCCCATCAGCAGCTTGGAAAATATATACATGCACAATGCCCAAATGTTACATTTAACTGGGACCACACTTATATTTTAGAAGTCTCATGCTCTATTTTTCTGTTGAATAAACTGGTTCTATTATTATTAGGGAATTAAAAATGTAATTTCCAAAGCTTTTTTTCCTAAATACATTTCTTGCAAATAATCAATGATTATTTAGAATATACATCCCTCCAGGCTTGCAAATCATGGATGTCAATATGCATATTAAATATGCTTAGCTTTATATCAATCTGGGCACCAGATGGTGAATATCCATTTTGTAAAACAAATACAGATTCATTTCAGTGACAGAGGGAAACAGACTGACTCCTTAATAAACTCTAGGAAATTTTTGCTATTCATGAACATAATAAAAAAAAAGGACAGAAAATATTCAAGATTTGTATAATAAATTATGTGACCAGTTACTGTATCTGGCTGACATTGGGTTTCTGGTAATTATCACAACTTAAAGTCTTGTTGACATAATTGTTTTTGTTACAACCTTGAGAATATTTGCTAAGACTTAACTGTTATGAGTTTGGAAGGATAGACTTCAAAATTGGATACACTTTGCTTTTGGTTTCACCGGCTTTAATGGAGAACACAATTTGGTCCCTTAAGCAGGGGAAAAAAAAAAGGGGACAATTCTTTGAAACAAATTGGATCTTCTCTCTGATCTCTGCAAAATGTATATACAAGTGAGAGTGAGAATACATGGTGCAGTGGCATGATATAAAGAATTTATTCAGATGATTTTTGGATCATCAGAAGTTATGGATAGTGAAGCCAGCAGTGAATTAAGCAAGTCATCCTATATGAAAGCGAATAAATAGCACTGGAGAATGACAATTCCATTTAGCAACAACTTTTGCAGTTTTGAAGTTTTGTTTTCTTTCTGCAAAATGGAATCCAACAAAATGGAATTGTGTGAAAAACATTCTTTTCAGATTGAAAAATCTGGTTTCTGATTTGGATTTGTGTGTGTGTGTGTGTGTCTTTCTCTCTCTCTCTCCCCAGAATCCAGCCTGGACCCCAGATAATTTCTTGTTGACAATGTTGTTGAAATTGATACATCTCCCCAAAACACTTTGGCTACAATGGAATAGAATATTATGATGAAAAAATGGTCAGTCAAAAATGTTCCAAGCACCTATATCAATAAAGCTTCATACCATTCCACTCCATCATGTGTCTTGCTTTTGCACATATTTAGGAAAGTGCCATATTTTTTTAGACCTCTCTCTAAAATCAGGATGGGGTAACCTTGACAAAACATGAAAGAAAAGAGAAATGCTACTGTAAATATGAAATATGTTTAAATACTGTGTGTGATTTCCTGGCTTCATGGAATAATGGGAATTTTGCCTTTGACTTCAAGGCAGTCAAGATTTCATCCAGGGTTTTGTTTTTTAATTTATATTGCAGCATCAGAATCACCCTGTGCCAAGATTTCTCTCTTTGAAGATAGAGATTCAAGTGAATTGCTCACAGCCATTAACTATCAGTCAATAGTTTAAAAAACTAACTACTGACCACATAAGATGGTAGTATTACAAAAGTATTTCAGGTCACAAGAATATGTGAGAAACTGTTAATGTTTTGTTTGTTTTATGTAACAAATAGCAGTCACAGTACATATACATGCTTATGCCTCCATGGAAATGCTCGTGCTCCAACCCACTCATACCGAGGGTGTGGCTTACAGCCTAAACTGAGTCCACTATACATTCAATATGAATTTATCATATGCACTCACCCATATCTGTTATGTGAATTATAACAAGAACACACAGAGGACCAAACTGTGCCTCTGTACACTTACATATAGCCCAGATTCACTTCAGTGGTAGCCATACATACATCTAAGATATTGTTTCATCTGTTCCTCAACTATTTGCACATACTTCTCAAAAATCTAACCCTTAATGTAAACCCCTGGTGGTTAAATCTAAGAAATTCAGAAATCTATGGTTCAGTTGTATTTAGCACAGCATCAGTTCTGTTAGTATATGTATAAAATACTTTTGCTTCTATGTTTCTTATTTGTAGCACTGCATGCCACACAGCAGCAACTAAAATTTAAAATGGTCTTTTTGTTTTATTGAACCACACAATGAAACAGCAGCACACAATATGACTGCTCAGGAATAGTGCTCTGATTCAGAAACAAGCAAATCAGAAGTGAATATAGCTTGAGCTCAGCTTCCACTGTGTTCATTTTCAGTGGATCTGTGAGGCACTGCGAGCTGACAGAGAGAATCATTTGCCTCATAGATCACTGACGAAGCTACAGTAAGATGGATTGTATGCAAAACAGCAGGCATAAAATAAAAATCAACAATACACAATATACTGAAAAATGAGAACTCAGCGGTACCTCATGAGTATGAGAGTCATGGGAAATTTAAAAAGGGCAGTTCCAATGCAGATGTACAAGAGAAATTTGTGATAAATTAAGCTTAGATGACAATTAAGTAAATTAATTCTGTGATGCTTGGATAGGAGAGAGTTTTGCTCATCACTTATAGCATAAATGAAAACAACTGTTAATACCAAAAGGTCAATGGTAGCTAAAGGTGTTCCTTTCAAAACATTTGCACTGTGTCATTTAGGTTCATAGCCATTTAAAACCTTGTTTGACATACATTGAACAAAATTTTCCAATGTCCATCTACAGAAGATGGACATAAGGGAGGGGGAAATTGTTGCTGAAATCTGAAACACCCACAGCTCTATTAGCAAAGTTCAGAATAAAATACTGGGCCCTGATCCAGCAAGGGACTTAAACATGTGTTGTGTTTCAATGGGACTACTCACATCCTTACAGTTAGTAGTAGTAGTAATAGTAATTACTCATATTACAGTGGTATCCAAAGGCTCCGGTCAGGATTGGGCACCCAGTGGATGGTGGCACTATAAAGAAAGAGTACAAAGACAATCCCTGAATACAATCTAAAGTTAAGCATAGGCGTCATTGTTTTGCTGGGCTGGGACATGAGCCAACTATTTATTGCTAAGTAGAAGGGCTGATGGGGATAGTTGACAGTCCTATATAGTTTGATTCTCTATATTCCTGCTGCAGGTTTTACAATTGCGTATCTTTGCATGCTCCCAGAACATTTGTTGGTCATACTTCTATGAATATGTAGGCCTACATATTCTGAAGAGATTGCACTCATAGAAACTGTGCATCATTTGAATGCGTGCAACAGATCATGTGATGTCAGATGGGTTGCACAAGTGCACGTGTCTAAAGTCTAACTTTCTTGTAAGAAAAATCAAGTGCATACACATTTCAAAATTTGGGCCATGATTTAGTGTTCCGTCTCCATATAAATTAAAGTGGATTGGGATGGGAGTTGGCTGAAACCTTGCTGAAACAGGTGGGCAAAACAGACTCATTTTGATTCTTTCATATACTAAATTCTTCTCTGTTTCTCACTTCCATGGGAGATATTTACTACTTTATGGCCTGATTCTCCTTTCAAGATTATTTCTGTAAATGAGGCATACTCCATGGAAGTCAGTGGACCTACTGCAGTCTGAGATTAGAATTCTGTCTTAGTTCTGAAATCTTCTGACTCACTGTGAAGGAGTTAACACCTTTTTCCCTTCATAATTTCAATTTAGATTAAGTCCCCCAGCGGGATGATCCAAATTATGCTGTAGCACTGCAAGAAGGTTAAAATCTCAATTTTCAGTAATAACCTATAAGTTAGAAGGCTTAAAACTTATTTTTCTAAAGAAAACAGTTAGGACAAAGCTTCCAAGTTATTTTAGATTAAAGGTAGACTCTGGAAGCTTTAAACATGGAGATAAAGAGAACATGAAATTGCAGGTGCCTTACCTTGAAGGTTGTACAGAACATCACTCATATTGCTAAAGTGGATGGTTAAGGTCATTATTTTCTGTCCAAAAGTCCTCATGAAATCATTATTCTGTATTATATTTAAATTGGTTAAACACATTTCTAAAAGTGAAGTAATTCAGAACGGACAGTTTGAAAGACTTAAAAATAATTCTCTGTCAAGGAGATTTTATGGTAGAAATAGACCTGAGCTATGTTTTTTTAAGTATATCGATAAATTATTTGTATCAGAAGTTTCACTGGGAAATCACTTTCATGAAAAATAATGTAATGATATTTGGCCTCTCAACTATCCCAAGGACATTTAGAGAAATATATCATCACCATGGATTTGCTCATTCAATTTTCATGGAGATCAATGGGGTTCAAACACAGGTATAAAGGGCTGTATATTCCCTTTGGATGATCACAGGCTAGCAGTGGTATTTATGGCAAGGTAAATGCATTATGTTTAAATAAGAGATTGTCTTTTATGTTACAGAACACACAGTATTCTTTTAATTCTGGGTTTTGTGATAAATACATGTCTATTGCATTAGACTCAATGGAATTTTGCAAATCTAAAAGGAATATCTGAACCTGAATCATCCCTGTGCCATCGGATGTTTTTTAGGACTTGAACAAGACTCTGCCATTACTGGCTATCACACTATTTGCCAGAGTGGCTACCTTGTTGTGTTTCTATAACCTAATTTTTTATGAGGATAGGTAGTTGGCCTATTGCTCAACCCCCACCCTGGAGGGCCAGTTGACTGCTTCTTGTCTGGTCCCTACACTTTGAGTGGTCTGGGGTGGGTGGCCCTACCAGGAGTTAAAACTCCTGCTGGCCTAGCTCTCATAGTAATTGGAACAAACAAGCCACCCCACCATGTCAAGATGCAGTTCACAGGGAAGGGAGACTTGCCTATAGTCTATTTTAAATATAAAGGGTTAAGTTCAACATCCTTCTCTCCACCTGGTGATAACTGCAAACTGAAACACCAGCACACCCATTGCCAGTAGGAATTGGAATCATCCCCAACCATTTCTGACTCCACACATTTTTTGGGCTACGCTGATGTTTCGTAGTGGGGAGATAGGTGGCTTCATGGAAAGAAAGTGCATCCCTGAAAGCCACTTCTCCCTTTATACGGCCTTAACTCAGCTTTGCCCTCCTCTGAACTGCACAGCCAGGGAGTATGTGGGCTGACATTACACAGGAAATTCTTCATCCACTGCTCAAATTCAGCAGCAATATAACATCACAAAGAAACACTACACAACATATAAGAAGAGGAATGCAGTGGATTACCCTGTGCATTTGAAACTACAGAGGGAAATAAGATCAAATGAATCCAATAACTGAAGTCCAATAATTCAAAATTGCTACCCTTGTAATAAGTGCCATATAACCATTAGTAATCCAATTGAATAGCTAGATCCATCCCATCAGACCTGAACTGTGGGGGCACTAGATCTCCATTATCTTCCCCAATCCCAAGGGCCATGTGATATAAAAACTATAGCAGCAGCATGTCACAAACCCAGTGGCCTGGTGACATAATCAGAAGTCATCTGCACATAAGAATATAAGAATGGACATATTGTGTCAGACCAATGGTCCATCTAGTCCAGTATGCTATTTTCTGACAGTGGCCAGTCCCAGATTCTTCAGAGGGAATGAAGAAAACAAGGTAATTTTGAATGATACATCCCCTGTTCTCCTGCCCCAGCTTCTGGAATTAGGAGATTTAGGACATTTGCAGCATAGGCTGTGTCCCTGATCATCTTGGCTAATAGCCATTGATGGAGCTATCCTCCATGGCACACAATAAAGTAGCCATTCTGGCAAATACCATGGTAGTAAGTAATGCCAGAGTCTTGTTCATGCTCTTAGAAACAACCAATGACAAGGGAACAATCCAATGACATGGGAACAATTCAGATATAACACTTTTTTTAACCTGTTTATAATTTTGGCATTCACAACATCCCCTGGCACTGAGTTCTATACAGGCTGACTGAGCATTGTGTGAAGAAGTAATTCCTTTTGTTTGGTTTAAATTGCTGCCTATTAGATTCATCTGGTGACCCCTAGTTCTTCTGTTATGTGAAGGGGCAAACAACACTTCCCTATTCACATTCTTCTTACCATTCATGATTTTATAGTCTCCATCTGAATCCTTCTCCCCCAGTCATCTCTTTTGTATGCTGAGCAATCACAGTCCTTTTAAGTTTTCCTCATGTGGAAGCTGTTCCATAACCCTAATTATTTTTGTTGCCTTTCTCTGTATCTTTTCCAATTCTAACATATCTTTTCTGAGATATGGTGACCAGAACTGCACACAGTGTGGGAATGCCATAGGTTTATATAGTGGTATTATGATATTTTCTGTCCAATTATCTATTCCTTTCTGAATGGTTCATAACATTCTGTTAGCTTTTATAACTGCCATGGCACATTGAGCAGATGTTTTCAGAGAACTGTCCACAAAGACCCTAAGATCTTTCTTGAGTGGTAGCATCTAATTTAAATCCCATAATTTTGAATACTTTTTTCTAATGTGTATTATTTTGCACTTAACATAGTATTTCATCTGCCATTTTGTCACCCAGTCTAGTGAGATCCCTTTGTAACTCTTTTGCTGTCAACTTTGAACTTAACTATCTTGAGTAATTTTGCATTGTATGCAAATTTTTCCATCTCCCTGTTCATCCCCCTTTCCAGATCCTTTATGAATATTTGGAAAAGCACTGTCCCAAAACAGACCCTTAAGGTACCTCACTATTTACCTCTCTCCATTGTGAGAAGTGACCATTTATTCCTACCCTTTGTTTCCTATCTTTAACCAGTTATTGATCCATGAGAGGACCTTCTCTCTCATCCCATGACTGCTGACTTTGCTTAAGAGCCTTTGGTGAGGGGCCTTCTTAAAGGTTTTTCTGAAAATCTAAATATACACTTTTGATTCAATGACTGTTGGGAGGAAATAAGTAGGACACAGACATGGTTGTGTCCTTTCCTCAGTTTTCCCTTCCAGGGATCAAGAAGTTCAGTTAGACTTGTTTATAGTGGACAGTGCCACTTCAAGGGTCGAGTAATTTAATGAAAGGCCAAATGGGACATGCAAATCAGCCTTCACTCCAGCATCATAGCTAGGGAGGAGGGGAAGAGTTAATTTTAATCAGTCTACCTGCATCCGAGTCCCTCCTTCTCCTCCTCCAGGCTCTTCATTAGAAAGGCCCTCTAGATCCAGGACCCTCTTCTGGAGTTGGGCCTCATGCCATCACCTGGATAAAGGTACCTGTGACCTAACAACATCCCAGTGCAAGAGGGCAAGGAGCTCACTTTTATCTCATAGTGAGTTTCAGCTGGACTGACTGTTTCAGGGTACCCAACTCACTAATGTCATAACCTAGATATAAAAGGTGTCATGTAAGATGTCAGTGAAAAGCTAATAACATACTAATCATTATTATTGCATGATGTACATACAGAGGACAAATGAAAGATTACAAACATATAAGTAATTATGTTCTTAAAGTGTACCTACCAGGCAAGACTGAAATTATCCTACCCTAGACAAAGGAATGTGGTTCCTCCACCTTGAAGGTACTTCCAAAGTACGTTAAGAGACCATGGGAACTCATTTACATGAAAGGTAAACAAAACCATCAAGCTATCACTTCCCTCCAGAACCTGAACTTGAATCCCAGAGTAGAAAAGTTCTATTAAACTGAATTAGCAACTCCACTTCCTACAGGACCAAAGTTCTCTCTGGCTCCTAGGTCGTACATTCACTGCACACTAAGTAATGGTGTAGATTAGTGTTCCCTCATCACTCCCTGCTCTCTTCTTCCTATCCTCCGAAAAAGGTTGTCTCCATTTCTGCTTAATTACATGCAGCAATTAGTGGAGAGTAGATGACTAGACTCATTGCAGGCCAGGAATGATTCTTTATACAGAAATGCTAGAAAATTTAATAGGAAGGAAACCAACAGGGTCCTATAGAAATGTAAGAGGGTTTTATAGAAATTACTGTAAAAAAACCTATAAAATAATCAACCTCCTTTCTTAAGTTTTTTGAACCAACAGAATTTTATAGCATATATACAATTGTTTGATAAATGCTATACAATGGTTCTAAAAGTCCTATAGACTGTGCTATTCTATGAAATTCTACAGAACTTTTCTAGAAGGGATCATTTGGAATTACCCTGTTGGAGAGTGACCATGACATGTCCTACAGTTGGTTGGGTACTCCCTCAAGGGCAACAGCGTGTGTGACGAAGTGTATGCCAAACGTATGCCAAGAGCGGAAGGGCACAAGGAGCCTTCCATGAACAAAGGCCAGGCACAATAGCAGTCCCTATATTTAAGTGAGTAGAGAGAAGGGGTGAGGTTATGGCCCTTTCCATGCTGCCATACCAGCTGAGGAACAATCTGTATCAATCAAAATAATATGGGCATTCTCTCTATGAGTGACCATGCTGCCTATCTACTATATACCTAAGGATGTTTCTGCCTGGAGGTACCTCATCCAGTTGTTAACCAGGCCAAGTCCTTAGCTTGTGAGAGCATCATTCTCCAACATTTCTATCACCAACAATTAAGAGCTAATATGTTTCACAATCACTTGCACTTTGGTCTTGTCTCAACTACCATTTTTCTGAAAATGTCTCTGAATTGCCCTACCACTGGCTCATCTCCACCTCTTGTGGCAACAGTGAGATCACTAATGTTGACAGGCTGGCAGTAGCTGGTGTTTTAACCACTATGTAAGCTAGACCTCCTCAGAGTAGAGTTAGAGACCATGCTTGTTCAAATGATGGTGTCTGATCTATACCCAGCACTCCAACCATTGCGACTACTGGTAGAATTGCACTGATGCTAGTGCTGCAGTGGGACATATTAAGAAAAATGCTAGTGTATATAAAGCCTTTGTGACTGGTTAAGTGCAAAAAGCAAGGTGCCTGGACACATCTCAGGTGAGTGCCTCAAAGTATCATAGTATTAATGAGCTTAGCACAGTCTGCCCTCTTTAAGATCCCTACTCTACCCCATCAGTCCAGCTTCCTCCTATACCATACAACGTTAGCTGTACCGCAGACACTCAGCTTTTGCCAGTCAGTCATTAATAGCTAGGAATGCCCTGTAACAGTCATCATTGCTTAATTAAATACAAAGAGATATCTTTAAATAATATTAAAGATTTGACACAAACCAATAAAAAGCAGGAAATTTGAAGTTAAAGTAAGTTAAGGGCATAGTGTCACTCTTATGATGAAAAAAACCTATAACTGCATGAGTTAAAGTGACAACTTTAAAGTTCTTTCCCTCCAGTTTAAATGCTTTATTTCCTCAGGCTTTTGCCAAGTAAAATATGTTTTCATGGGAAGGTATAAAAATATACATTACTCAACCATAAAAATGGCAGATTTGGCCCCTTACAATTTTTAACATTGGAAATCAGGAGTTTTTATTTTTTTTTAGTTAGTTATGCCTAAATAGAAGATCTCTGCACAAGTAAGTACTCCAAAACAAGAGGTTAATTTAAAAATGAAAATGTGGTTTTTAAAAAAAGAGAAAAAATAATATTGTATATTTGATTAAGAATCCTTATACAAGTCACTTTTCTCTAGTTGCATATATTCATTCCTTTAGTGAGAGAACATGGGCATTCTTTAAGGCAAGACAATGAAAACTGATAAACCAATTCACATCTCAGTGTAAACCCTGAATTAAATCAATATGAATGATACCAAATTCTCCTCTTAAAATACAGTCAGCTAGAATAATTTCTGTCTGCATACTGTGACTGACCTGTAAATGAACATAGATCCTATTGGATGAGTGGGTGGCTTATGGATTTGACAAAGGGATTTGAAGCCATTTCCATTGACTTCAATGAGTTTTGGATTAGGACTGTGGACACTCTTGCATCTACATAAAACCATACCACGTTAAAGTAGATCTTCAATTGGAGATGATTCAAATTATCACAGAGAGCTGGTAATTATTATTAGTAGTAGTAATAATATTACAGTTGTTTTGGGAAGATGCAACTGAGATTGTGGCCCAGTTCTGCAAGGTATGGTACAAACACACACAAGGTCAGTGGAAAGACGTGAAATGGAACCCAGGTCTCCTCTCCTGTCTCCTATCCACTCTACCACTCGGTATAATTGCCCCTGTGAAATATAGTAAATCCCAGTCCACCCATACGAGTGTCCACACTGCTAAACTGGCATTAACAACCTTAGCAGAATGGCCAAGGGCTGAATGAATATGGAAACTCCAGATGGCTAGAGTAGGTTGGTACTTGTGTCAGTGAAAAAAGCTCCTCATGGTAAAATTATTTGGTGGATAAATGGGAGATATTTAAAGTCTTGAGGGTTGCTGTTTCCTGAACTCTAAAATTCAGGGGGAAAATGTAAGAAAACTAAAAAATACTCACCACTGACTTTGTTTTGGCTTAACAATTGTTTAGAAATGTTTCTCCTTCCCTCTGTCATTGTTCACATGAGGATTAATTGCAGTTGACTCTTTGCTCTTTCATTAAATTTACACTATGAGCAAACTTGGCCTTCATCATTATAATTCAATTATTTAAAGCCATTTCTTCTAGGCAACAAGTCTAGGTTCCATATTAATTGAAAAATTGTACAAGATACTGGACTCAAGCTTGACCCACATGACTCAGACCTCAAAGAACATTACAAATTCATTGTCTGTCTATAGCACGAGAAAAACCATGAAAAACACTAAATAATATTTTCGTTGTTGGAGTAGCATGAAAGTAGAAAGAAAAGGAGTACTTGTGGCACCTTAGACACTAACCAATTTATTTGAGCATAAGCTTTCGTGAGCTACAGCTCACTTCATCAGATGCATAATGTGGAAAGTGTAGAAGATCTTTTTATACACACAAAGCATGAAAAATACCTCCTCCCACCCCACTCTCCTGCTGGTAATAGCTTATCTAAAGTGATCACTCTCCTTACAATTGGATCACTTTAGATAAGCTATTACCAGCAGGAGAGTGGGGTGGGAAGAGGTATTTTTCATGCTTTGTGTGTATAAAAAGATCTTCTACACTTTCCACAGTATGCATCCGATGAAGTGAGCTGTAGCTCACGAAAGCTGATGCTCAAATAAATTGGTTAGTGTCTAAGGTGCCACAAGTACTCCTTTTCTTTTTACGAATACAGACTAACAAGGCTATTACTCTGAAACCTGTCATGAAAGTAGAGTGAACATAACAATGCATGCACACTAGCTTACAGGAGAACATCCTTGTACTATACATCAGTTAAACCTTACGCTAGAAAAAATGCCATGTGTAAATTCCACAGTCAGAAGAGGCTCCTCTCTATTTATCATAAAGTTGTTAAAATAGAAGTAAAGTATACTGTCTTTATGACTAGAATTCAATGAAATAAAATGATCTAAGTGTGTGATAAGTAATGTGAGACACACCATTGTCAATTAATCTGCATCACTGGAGATTAGAGTTGAAGTCATTTTGAATTCTAAATGTCTTCAAAAATGTTTCCTTTTTAGCTGTTTAACATTTTAAAACTTTTAAAAAATATTTCTCTTTTCCCATGGGAAATTGTTCAGAATACCAAAAAGATATTTTCTAGTTAAATAGATTTGTTTTCTCCTTGTGTTTCTAAATACATAACTAAAATAGGAAAGTCAGACTGAGTTTTCTAAGAGAGAATTCCATAAATATTCCATTAAACATTCACTTGAATTTTGTTATTTGTGTATATACTATTTCTATCTGGTATGTATACTTACATGTGGTTTATTTTGTTGTGTTTATATTTTATATAAAAACAATACAAATAAAGTTTAAAAAAGATGCACTTTGGCTTCTGCAGTCTAGTTTTAGCCTTGGCTATTGTGAAACAAAACCACTGCTATGCTATTCTCTCTTAGACACATATGCATACATACTCACTCATACTGGTCAACTTTCAAAGATCTACACTTATTGTTAGTTACCACATTGCAGTAACCAAAAACCACCACCTTATTCCTGTTATAAGTGGTATGTTGTGGTATCTCAGCTATCACATTGTGTTAATAAAATATTAGTCTGTATCAGCAAAAACAACAAGGAGTCCTTGTGGCAACTTAGAGACTAACAAATTTATTTGGGCAAAAATTTTCATGGGCTAGAACCCACTTCATCAGATGCATGGAGTGGAAAATACAAGAGCAGGTATAAATACATGAAAATACATGTTATTGAGTGACCAGGGAGAATGAAGTGTTCTACTGGTTTTTGAATGTTATGATTCCTGATGTCAGATTTGTGTCCATTTATTCTTTTGCATAGAGACTGTCCAGTTTGGCCAATGTACATAGAATATAGGGTTGGAAGGGACTTCAGGAGGTCATCTAGTCCAACCCCCTGCTCAAAGCAGGACCAATCCCCAACTAAATCATCCCAGTCAGGGCTTTTTCAAGCCTGACCTTAAAAACCTCAAAGAAAGGAAATTCTACCACCTCCCTAGGTAACGCATTCCAGTGTTTCACCACCCTCCTAGTGAAAAAGTTTTTCCTAATATCCAACCTAAACCTCCCCCACTGCAACTTGAGACCATTACTCCTTGTTCTGTCATCTGCTACCACTGAGAACAGCCTAGATCCATCCTCTTTGGAACCCCCTTTCAGGTAGTTGAAAGCAGCTATCCAATCCCCCCTCATTCTTCTCTTTTGCAGACTAAATAATCCCAGTTCCCTCTGCCTCTCCTTATAAGTCCAGTCCCCTACTCATTTTTGTTGCCCTCCGCCGGATGCTTTCCAATTCATCCACATCCTTCTTGTAGTGTGGGGTCCAAAACTGGACACAGTACTTCAGATGAGGCCTCACCAATGTCAGATAGAGGGGAACAATCACGTCCCTCGATCTGCTGGCAATGCCCCTACTTATACAGCCCAAAATGCCATTAGCCTTCTTGGTAACAAGAGTATACTGTTGACTCATATCCAGCTTCTCGTCCACTGTAACCCTTAGGTCCTTTTCTTCAGAACTGCTTCCTAGCCATTTGGTCCCTAGTCTGTAGCAGTGCATGGGATTCGTCCATCCTAAGTGCAGGACCCTGCACTTGTCTTTGTTGAACCTCATCAGATTTCTTTTGGCCCAATCCTCTAATTTGTCTAGGTCCCTCTGTATTCTAACCCTACCCTTCAGCATATCTACCTCTCCTCCCAGTTTAGTGTCATCTGCAAACTTGCTGAGAGTGCAGTCCATGCCATCCTCCAGATCATTAATGAAGATATTGAACAAAACCAGCCCCAGGACCAACCCTCGGGGCACTCCACTTGATACCGACTGCCAACTAGACATGAACCCATTAATCACTACCGGTGAGGGGCATTGCTGGCACATGATGGCATATCACATTGGTAGATGTGCAGGTGAATGAGCCTCTGATGGTGTGACTGATGTGGTTAGTCCTGTGATGGTGTCCCTTGAATAGATATGTGGACAGTGTAGGCACCGGGGTTTGTTGCAGTGTTTGGTTCCTGGGTTGGTGTTTTTGTTGTGTGGTGTGTAGTTGCTGATGAAACAACAGACCTAAAAGAGGCAATTCTTCAACAAAAAAGCTTCAAAAACAGACTCCAATGTGAAACTGCAGAACTGGAATTAATTTGCAAACTGGAAACCATCAGATTAGGCCTGAATAAAGACTGGGAGTGGTTGGGTCATTACAAAACCTAAACCTAATTTCCCCAATACTAATTTCTCCCTACTGTTACCTTCTTGTCACACCTTCTTGTGAACTGTCTGAAATGAGCCACTCTCATTACCACTTCAAAAGTTGCTGCAAGGACTCTTTTTTGTTTTTACTTATAACAATACTTAGTGAAAGAGGAAGAAAAAAAAATGTCATATCCAAATGAAAGGAGCAGACTTATTGCACGATTTAGAATTGGCCCCGACACCAGGATTAGTGCTCCTAGCCCTTGGAAAAATTTGTGGGATTCTGAGGATCACACATGATGAAAAAAGAAAAGGAGTATTTGTGGCACCTTAGAGACTAACCAATTTATTTGAGCATGAGCTTTCGTGAGCTACAGCTCACTTCATCAGATGTTTACCGTGGAAACTGCAGCAGACTTTATATACACACAGAGAATATGAAACAATACCTCCTCCCACCCCACTGTCCTGCTGGTAATAGCTTATCTAAAATGATCAACAGGTGGGCCATTTCCAGCACAAATCCAGGTTTTCTCACCCTCCACCCCCCCACACAAATTCACTCTCCTGCTGGTGCTAGCCCATCCAAAGTGACAACTCTTTACATAATCAAGTCGGGCTATTTCCTGCATAGATCAAGGTTTTCTCACATCCCCCCCACCCCCATACACACACAAACTCACTCTCCTGCTGGTAATAGCTCATCTAAACTGACCACTCTCCAAGTTTAAATCCAAGTTAAACCAGAACATCTGGGGGGGGGGTAGGAAAAAACAAGAGGAAACAGGCTACCTTGCATAATGACTTAGCCACTCCCAG